>NC_088850.1:24605396-25908395 GCF_904066995.2 Poecilia reticulata | reverse complement strand
CGCTGAGATAAAGCTTTTTTGGCTTCTAGGCTTCTTATATGTTCAAACATGAGATTTAGACCTGTTTCCCGTTTGAAACTGCCAGATCTATTGCTTCTTAGCATTTTGGAGCTGTCCATCATCTAATATGGCTGAAAAATTAATGTAGAGCTACGAAATCAAGATAGTCCATTTTTCACTTCTTTCGCTGAGATAAAGCTTTTTTGGCTTCTAGGCTTCTTATATTTCAAACATGAGATTTAGACCTGTTTCCCGTTTGAAACTGCCAGATCTATTGCTTCTTAGCATTTTGGAGCTGTCCATCATCTAATATGGCTGAAAATTAATGTAGAGCTACGATATCAGAGATAGTCCATTTTTCACTTCTTTCGCTGAGATAAAGCTTTTTTGGCTTCTAGGCTTCTTATATGTTCAAACATGAGATTTAGACCTGTTTCCCGTTTGAAACTGCCAGATCTATTGCTTCTTAGCATTTTGGAGCTGTCCATCATCTAATATGGCTGAAAATTTAATGTAGAGCTACGAAATCACAGATAGTCCATTTTTCACTTCTTTCGCTGAGATAAAGCTTTTTTGGCTTCTAGGCTTCTTATATGTTCAAACATGAGATTTAGACCTGTTTCCCGTTTGAAACTGCCAGATCTATTGCTTCTTAGCATTTTGGAGCTGTCCATCATCTAATATGGCTGAAAATTTAATGTAGAGCTACGATATCAGAGATAGTCCATTTTTCACTTCTTTCGCTGAGATAAAGCTTTTTTGGCTTCTAGGCTTCTTATATGTTCAAACATGAGATTTAGACCTGTTTCCCGTTTGAAACTGCCAGATCTATTGCTTCTTAGCATTTTGGAGCTGTCCATCATCTAATATGGCTGAAAATTTAATGTAGAGCTACGAATCACAGATAGTCCATTTTTCACTTCTTTCGCTGAGATAAAGCTTTTTTGGCTTCTAGGCTTCTTATATCTTCAAACATGAGATTTAGACCTGTTTCCTCTTTGAAACTGCCAGATCTATTGCTTCTTAGCATTTTGGAGCTGTCCATCATCTAATATGGCTGAAAATTTAATGTAGAGCTACGAAATCAGAGATAGTCCATTTTTCACTTCTTTCGCTGAGATAAAGCTTTTTTGGCTTCTAGGCTTCTTATATGTTCAAACATGAGATTTAGACCTGTTTCCAGTTTGAAACCTCCTGATCTATTGCTTCTTAGCATTTTGGAGCTGTCCATCATCTAATATGGCTGAAATTTAATGTAGAGCTACGAAATCAGAGATAGTCAGTTTTTCACTTCTTTCGCTGAGATAAAGCTTTTTTGGCTTCTTGCCTTCTTATATCTTCAACAATGAGATTTAGACCTGTTTCCAGTTTGAAACCTCCTGATCTATTGCTTCTCAGCATTTTGGAGCTGTCCATCATCTAATATGGCTGAAAAATTAATGTAGAGCTACGAAATCAGAGATAGTCCATTTTTCACTTCTTTCGCTGAGATAAAGCTTTTTTGGCTTCTAGGCTTCTTATATCTTAAAACATGATATTTAGATCTGTTTCCAGTTTGAAACCTCTTGATCTATTGCTTATTAGGCTGCAGATGACGAGGATCATCAGCAGCATTGACAGGATAAGAATGTGACAGAACAGAATAACATAGACTAGGTGAAAAACCAAACCAAACACAATGGTATCATGATAAATACTGACCAAGATCCATATAATGTCGTACAAGTCATAGTTCTATATTTTCTTGATAAGTTTACACTGCTGGAGGACACATTGACTGTCTTTACGCTGCCCATTTTCTTTAGTTCTCTTCTCCATAAGGCAGACACTGGGCCCAGAGTGTCTGTTTGTCTGTCTCTCTCCTGTCCTCTCAACCTCCAGCCGGTGCAGTCAAATGGCTGCCTATCCTGACCTTGTGGCTTATCTAAATGAGCTTGTCATTGTTTTTTTACACTTGACTCAGGGGGGAAACTTCTTCATGCTTTACAGAGTAGACTCTAGCCATTACCGAAGCAATATGAAGGTGAAAGGTTGAGAACAAACCAGTGGGATGAATCTGTGAGGTGCCTCTCACTTCAGACATTGTGACTTGCGGTGCTACAGTTGCTGGCATGTAAAGGTATTTTACTATTTTTAATCTGTGTGGAGTCAGTTTAGTCAGACTTACTTTGATTGAAGACACACACACACACCACATCTTTATTCCTATTAATTATGATTATCTTCGCCTCACCACTGATGAAAACATGGCATTTAATCTTACAATGTTATCAGACAAAAAACACTTTAATACAGAAATATGGGCATTGATGAAAAGTATGCTTAGTACATGCCTGTAGGTTAATCTTAAAAGATACTTTTAATTTGAAGAAAGGGGCCTCGTCAGAATGCATATTTGAAATTAATTTGAGTGTATATACAAAGAACTTATAACTTCATCCATCTTCAAAGATAAATCTTCAAATTATCAAGGGAAACAACTAAAAAGTGTGGTACCTGTAATGCCAATCAAGAATGGGTGTAAATCATTTAGACACGCCATTTTAAAAATATTTTTATAATTGGTTTTCCAAATTTGTATCCTTTGACAATTTTATGAGATAAGTTTGTCTCATTTCCAGACAGAACCTCATAAAAACCTTTCAGCTTAATGAAATATTTTTACCTTTAAAATACAAGGAGTTGATCTTAACTGTACATGCATATAACACAACACAGCAACTATGTCTGTTAATTTTCATGGAGGTTCTTTATACAGAACTCTGGATCAAAAAAGGCAATTTCAAGATGAGACTGTAATTGCTTATTAGCCTACTGACAGGGTTGGACTTCTCAGAGGTGGATGGTGGCAGGTTGGAAAAATGTAGGTTGCCAACAAAATTGCAGAAATGTAAAAATTTTTTGATGGTAGGACCAGATACTTCAAAAGGATCTCTGATAATATGAGCAGCATTAGCATCTAGAGGACAGGATGTATTTATAAAACAATGTCCCACAACTCATTAATGGAGACCGGTCAAAATGTGTTTAACATAGACTGTCATGATTTCAGCCCTTCAGCTCTACCTTGAGTGTGCTGATTACTCATTACCCTCACCTGCACTGTGCTGCTCTCTTTTTAAACAGCTGCTCGTCACCAGCTCAGTGCGAGATCGTCTGTTACCACAGTCACAGCTTTCAGCCTTGTTCTATGTTCTATGTTCTAATGAGTCTCCTGGTTTTCTGATCCTGCCTGTTTTTTGACCACAGATTTTGGCCTTTTCCCTCTGCTGTAAGAATAATTCTGACCTCCTGTTGCTGAACCCTGCCTGCCTCTGACCCTACCTCCAGTTTTCTGTCTATTGGATTTACATTGCCTGAGAAGCTCCCATGCATGACCCTGGATTGTGTCGACGACTAAGTCTCTGGTTTGTGGATTTTGTCCCTATCATCTGGTTGTCCCCTGAGCCCCCGCGGCCCCCACTGCCCATTCACCCTACCCTCCCCAAGCTGGCTTCCCAACCACTGTGGTTCCTCCATTCCTGACTCACCAGTATGACCTCATGCTTGGAGCCCCCTCCTCACCCTTATTTAGTAATAAACGTTTGTGTACTGAACACTTGTCTTGGCTGCGTTTTGGGTTCTGGCTGATTTTGCTTGTACATTACATAGACACTGACATGATGTTTAAGCAAAAAGACAGTGCCAGGAAAAATAGCTGTGCCTGTTTTTGGCTGATCCCTGATAGGAAAAGAGGTAACTCTTTCCCATTTTCCCAGGTCTCCAATGAGTTCATGTAAGCAAGGAGGAAGTAATTCAACCACTGCTTTGAATTTCAGATTTTTCAGTATTTGGTACTACAGAATTGCAAAGGGAGATTAAATAATCCAATAAAGAGCTGAGTACATCAGCTAATGATGAGAGAACAATGGAAAGATTAAAAACCATCAGAAAACTCACTTGCAGTGAGCAGGGGATTAGAAAAATTAGCATTAAGCATTATAGGATGAGCAGAGTTTATCCTGTTATCTGTGCATCTTGTGGTACTAAACTTTTTTCTTCCAGTAAGCTGTCTAGCATTATGCTTACATGCAGAAATCTAAACAACCAGCTTCTTTGCCAAAGACCTTTTGTGACTTTTTCTTATTGTGGAGAACATCAATGTGACTGCTTTCAGAAGTCTACCTTGGAGTCTGTGCTAAAATCTTTATTGTAATAGTAGCTCCTTTAAGGTGTAAGCACTGTCTCACAAATTCATAACTTGGCTGACATGAAGAGAGCCACATGATGGCCTGGTGGGATGTGGTGAGCTGAGTTAAACTGGGAGGAGGAGGCAAAAGGTGTACTCAGTGGGAGGGGCTTGGAACCCAAATATTGCTTGTGGTTCTGTTTATATATACTGCTCAAAAAAATAAAGGGCACACTTAAGTGTTCACTTGAGTGTTTAAGTGTTCCCTTTATTTTTTTGAGCAGTATGTATATATATATTCTGAAAGACAGACCTTTTTAAAAAATGTTTCATTAGCTGTAATCAATATGAACAAAAATAAGTGCTTGAAATATATTTCTCTGTACATGATGAATTCATTCAATATTACTTTCACGTTTTGAATTTAATTACCGAAAGACGTAAACTTCTCATATAACTAACTAGTCACCAGGGCTGTGAGAGTTGTCTTACACATTACCGTGACACTCGCATACATAATGTATAAACTTTTTAGCATTTCAAAAATTTATAGCAAATGACAGACTTTTCTGTTCTAGAACATTTTAGTATTCTTTTCTACCCTTTATGGTAAGTGATTTTGTAATGTAATGCTGACAGAGCACAGCGTGTTTCAAGGTTGTGCTGAAAGGGTCCCACCAGAGTTCAAGCTCAGGCTGGGAGAGTGATATTGATTTGGCTTGAAAGAGGAATACAGAGGTGGCAGGCTGTGAAAAGTGAGCTAACAGCAGTGTGGATGTGCTCAGCTGGTGATGTACCCAAACAGGAAGCCCAGCGATTGATCAACATTTCTGCAGCGGAACCTTAAACTGTGCTGAAGTACTCTACACTATGTTTAACTTGAAGTTATTCTTTACATTACACCTTTACAAACATTTTTATTTAAACTTGTTTTCCTTCTTCTGCTATGATTGTAGATTTTTCTTAGCTCCTGGAACTTGACAGTAGCTTTCCCAGCAGTCTCATAAACCCATTGTGTCAAAATGTACTGCTGAATTCCTCATAAACCATCCATCTAGGAACTGCCATGTCAACAAGACACTGACAAGTCATACATTTGATTAATAATGTTGATGATAACCTTTCAAGGGCCAGGAAGTAATGTATACCTCAGCAATAAAAATCCATGTAGGATGTTTGCTTCTCAGTTACATATGACCTGTAACATTTCAATTTAACACTATTCTTCTTGGAATGTTTGCTAATAAACTAGACCCTCCAGGATGTTGCAATGTTTTTGTTTAGATTGTTGGACTCTAAAATGACTCATTTTGCAGCGCCTTTTTCAAAGATCTGCAGTTTAAGTTGTACATTTTTTTTCAAGCTTTGTTTTTGCCATTACAGGATCTTACAAAACAGTTGAAATTGCAGCCTTCCCCCAAAAGGTACTTCAAGTACAATGCAAGACTTTATGTGAATTGTATCTAACGTTGATGTTGATGAAATCCTGGAATATCGTATTTAAAATCCTGGAATAACGTATTTAAAACTTTCAAATACGCATTTCCTTTTTCATATTTGTGAAGACTGGGTGATGTCTTCACAATTGAGAAATTGATCATGTTTTCTATGAGGAATCTTCACATGACAGGGTGGCTAACCCAGTCTTCACAAATCTGAAAAAGGAAATGTATATTTGAAAGTTTTAAATACGTATAAATGGAAGAGATGCAATGACTGGTGAAAATTGTAAGTCAGCGCAAAACTTATGAATGACGAGTGAATTTGCATTATTAGTCTCCTGGAGGAATTGATAGACCTCAGAAGCATTAGGATGATTATAACTCAATCACAGTAAGAGCCTATGAAAAGTTTTTTAACGTAGCATCCATTTTAAGAAGCAGAGCGCTAAATTCTTGTTTAGAAGAAAAATAAATAAAATAAAAAACCTGTTCCAGAGCTTATGCTTTTACCTGTGGAACACACCACCTAGCTTATTCATTCATTCCATGTTTCCATGCTTCAGCACTCGGTTCAGTTGAGTTCCACTTATTACTCAGTTTATTATCTTTAGGGCAGCTTCCCAAAGGAAACTAACCTAGCTCCTAAAGAGTTTGACAGCCATGGCACTTTTTCTCCACTCCTTTAACTGAAATCTGACAAAAGTGGATAGAAAGTTACCCTGAAAACTACTCTGCTGGGGGAGGTTTGAGTTCTTCAATCGACCTTGAACTAATGCAGGGGATCATGGTGATAAGACATTAAACATTTCACACACAGCATCAACACCAGAGACCCAACAACCTGATAAAGAAGGCTGGTTCTGTTCGGGTTCTGTTCTGTGGACAACTGTGGAACTTCTGGAGATGACTATGCAAAAAATTATTCTTCATAAAAGCAAGAAAATTATGAACAACCTGACCAGTCAGTGGATTGTTCAAATTGGCTGTAATACAAATCCCTACAGGGCATCTTTTCTGCCAACACTATCTACAATAACATTGAAGAATTTGAATTAATATCTTACATTGAATTTCCCTTTGGGATCTATAAAGTATTTTTGAATTTGAATTTGAATATCCCCAGTTTTATTTTTTGAATTTTTCAGTTTATGCTTTCTTGTAGGTTATATTTCTGGTAACTTTAAAATATATCAGAAAATCTGTATTTTCTGGGAGAAAATACAGATTCTCGGGATTTATATTGGATGCAACATAAATCCAGTCAAATTTGGCGAATACCACCGTTTTTGAGTTTATAGTTAAATACAAAGATTAAATCTGTCAAAGATCATGAAAAGAATTAACTGAAGTAAAAATAATTAAAAAGTGTTACAAAGTAAAACTGCAGACACCAGCTTTTTTTTTAAATATTTTTTTGGCTCTAGTGGTCTTTATTTGATAGTTAATTGACAGGAAAGTGGGTAATGAGAGAGGGGGAAGACATGCAGCGAAGGTCGCCATGGTCAGGAATCGAACCTGCAACAGCTGCGTCAAGGACTAAGGCGTCCATATGTGGGTTGTGTTTAGCCACCACAGCACACCCAACACCAGCTTTTTGCATCGCAAAATGGATGCATTGCAGATGAAGAAGGATAGTAATATTCAGGGGTGAAAGTAGTTTTAAATTCTTGGGGGTACTATGACAAAGATAAATAATTAAAAAAAAAAATTATATATATATATTTGTGTGTGTGTGTGTGCGTGTGTGTGTGTGTGTGTGTGTGTGCGTGTGTGTGTGTGTGTGTGTGTGTGTGTCTGTGTGTGTCTTTGTGTGTTTTGGAGTTTCTGTGCTGATGATTTTTTTTGCGAAGCGATAAAAGCTGGTAGCTCTTGAATTGCTACAAAATAAAGCTGTATTTCCTTCAGCCCACTGGCTGCAATGTTGACACCTTGAGATGCCATTAGATCTAATTTATGAACATCATGGCATGGACGGCATCCCAGTTTTCCATGTCTGGCATATAACCATTTATTTTAGCTTTTAAACTGATTATATTGATCCTGTATCCAGACAGAGGGATAATCAGTAGCCCAGCATCATGACCTGTTTATTCTGAAGATCCTGCAGCTTCCACTTCTCTTCCTAACATGGCGCCTCCTCATCCTGACTCTCATACTGATAGGAGGAACCACAGAGCTCTGTTAGGTTAAAAGCAGATCTTCTGAAGTTAGGATATTTTTCCTCCAACATGGTTCCAGAGGAATCATCTCAAACCAGATGTTGGACCGGATTTTATTTCAATGTCATTTGTGAATGTTAGAGCCTCATTTTCAATAGTGGAGCTATAAAGGTTGAACAAGGTTATCATTTTGGAGAAAGTCTCATCAACATTTCCACTAAATAAGAGGCAAAAAAAATGTGTTTGATAAAGGAAACGCCTCTCAGACTCTGAGCTCAAAGCACCAAACTATATTTTTATATTAGACAATTAATTTAATTTCACATAATTATGGCGGTAGAAGCCATTTGTTTGTTAAATACTTAATGAAACATGTACCGTGTTTGATGTTTGTTGTAAATGACGTATACTCACAAAGAACGAGGTAATTAGTCCAAGTTTGTCGTTTATTGAACATTCAGAAACTACAGCGGCTGTAACGCGCCAAGACAAAGGTAAACAAAGGTGAAATAAACCGAACAGGTGATCAACTCAAAACCACTCGCACCTACTTACTCTCTGTCTCTTTATCATTTAAGCACACCCGTTGCCATGGTAACCTCCTGCGCTCCACAAGCCGACCCCAGATTTAAAAAAAAACAACATAACATTCAGTCCGTTACGATATTAGGTTTGCAGGCTTGATATTTATTTTGCGATCATTAATAAGCGCTCCCTGAACACAGCGGTGGTTGATTCATTTTAAACTCCTACTCTGCTAGTTATTTTGGCATAGAACCAAAACGCACAGAATTGCGCAACACGCAGTACCCTGCTGTACCCCCTTACTTTCACCCCTGGTAATATTCTCATCAAAGCTTTTTTAGGACATTTTACACGGTAATGTTAAAACTTTTTTTTTTTTGCATTTTCTGTTCTGAGATACATAGCAAAAGTAATCACAGCTGCCAAGAATCATTCATCTTTTGTAATTTGATTTGAGGAGAATCACTGCAGCAGCTCTCCTTTTCCCTTTTCTGTCTAAGGCAGGGTGAGCACAGTCCATTTAAAATCCATTACACATTATCCCACAGTTTGCAGTGTCAGTTTGAGACCTTTAAATCCTGTCAATGTGAAACAATATAAGATTAATATTGTATTAGTCTGATTTCACTATTTTTAGTTAAATTATGAATTCTGTTGCACCGGGTAGAGATCTGTGTCCCAAGATCAGAGCAGTTGTCTTTGAGGAGTCATTAAGTCATTAAGTCAACGAAACTAAAATACAGAAATGGTCTGGCTTTTTGAGACCCAACAGTGGAAACATACAAAATAGCAATAAATGTATGGGATTGTCCATACTGTTTATTGTGTTTTAAAAGTTCTAACACAGTCCCCAGGACAGAGCCAAGTCTATACCTTATGGCTACAATCCTTTTATAGCAATAGCTAACAGCAGATGAGTATGCACTTCCCATGGCACACTTAATGAAGATCAGCAACATTTTTCTGTATAAGCTAAAGTAGGTAAAGCTAGGATATGGGATATGTAACTTTTATAAGAAATGTGTTTTTTACATATTTGTTAAAACTATTAATGTCATAAGACATTAATAGTCTTATGACATTAATAGTCATAAGTGAAAAAAATATCAGCTCCTCTGTCTTCCAGTACTAAATACACCTACAGTGAAAATACAGAAGTATCCATACAGCAACATCTGGATTTATACCTGCAAAGCAAGGTATAAATCAAGGTATAAGTGTTCAGTCAACTCCTAACAGAGTTGAATTCAACACTTTGACTTACCCAACAGTTGTGTATTTAGTCAAAAGTTAACACTATGAATGTGTTAATCTAACACAGAAGTGTAAATTATATATCAACATAGAAATCTGATTTTTAAAATACTACTGGCAGGGTGTGATGGTGCAGGGGTTAAGCATAACCCATAAATGGAAGCTCTAGTTTTCAATGCAGCTGTCGTGGGTTCACTTCCCGGTCTTCCCCTTCTCTCATTACCCACTGTTTTTTTTGTCAATATACTACCAAATAAAAGCCACTGCAGCAATTAAAACCTTTTTTCCCCCAGAAACTACTGGCCATCAATAATTCCCAAATTCATTTTAAAAGACATTAGAAGCCACTTGAATCTACAAAAACACCAGCACCAGTTGCAGTATATAATCTACTTTTATTTCAAAACATCAAACAGCACTGACAGCAATATACAACAAAGGTCATACATTCATACATACACTGAAGGTGCAAAGTACCATGAATGTGCTTTGAAAGTTCATTGGAGGCGGCCATGGATGGTCTTGTAATCACTGATGTTGAAGTGTCTTTGGTGCTACTCTTGTTTTCACCAACATGAAGGAGGAAGACTACCAGCCTGGAAGAAAAAACAGGAAATATAGCAGAACATTAGGATAATAAATACATATTTTAAAAAGAAGTGTCAGCAAAACTAGCGGAACAAGTCGGCGTCGGCCGAGGGGCGGGGCTTATGACCGGGCCCAAATAATAAAGCTCATAATTTAACTTTACAACATAGACATGCCCGCAACAGCAGAGCTAACAAGTTTCATCACCACACTATGCGACTATGTCATTCTGAAATCCATCTGACATGAAGTACAACAAACCAAGAGAACAACAGAAACATCAGGCTATTGGTCACTAATTGATGAAACAACACAAATGTTAACGTAGTCCGTAGAAATGCTCTAGCTGGTTTTTGCCATTTCTTTCCAAGAGACATTGGTGACCAGCTTTACCCAGAATGCACCTGGAGACAATAAGGACGATTCATTTGTAGTTTTGTGTGTCATAAAGTTAAATGTAAGAGTGAAACTAAAGCCTGTCATGTAGCACAACATTTTATTCAATATTTTACACCCCCTATGTCACTAAAATCAGTCAGTCTGGTAAGGTTTTTAGCAACCATGAGTCAACAATGGGGCACCCTACTATATATCCTACTGGTGTATATTTCACATGGGAAGGTTCTCCTTTGACAGCTCTCATCAGATGTGATAAATTGGATCTCTGAAGGCATATTCTGCCTGCCATCTGGGCCTCGCCTGGGCTACATGGCTGCTGCACCCCCCACCCTACCTGTAACTCTTCCCCTGAAGTGATGTCACAACTGTGGGATGAACTGTTCTTTGTTGATTTCTAGATCAATACCAGACTGAGTTTGTGTTGGTGTTATTTTAGAAATCAACACTGGACAGGATTGCTCTTATTTAACTCTTTAGGGAAACTAACACTCATGTTGTTGAATTAGACTAAACAAGTGTTGAATTAACACTGTATTTTTAACATACAACACTTACACTGTAAATATAACACTTTTGAATTTGCTGTGTGAACAATGCCATAATGTATGGTTCACTTCAAAACAATTAAAGTGTGCTTTTAGAATATTTTTATTTAATTGAATCTCTAAACATTCTTGGGACACTTTCTTTTCTATGGCTTTATCCCAGACTGACAAAACAGAATTCAGACAGAGACAGACTGACGTCTTAACTGTGTCACTTGGGTTCAACTGGGTGTTTAGGGCTCATTTTTAGATTAAAACAGGTTTTTGACTGAAGTTATTATATGCCTTTTTTACAGCTCTGTATATGCAGTAATGAGGTTTTGTAATAAATGGGACTTTACAGACCATCTCTGCTTTTGTTGATTTTGTCACAGTTTAAAGAATGGATGAGTTCAGTCAAGTTCAAGCTTCCACCCAATGAAGGGGTGAAATACATTGGCTTTTGTTCAAGGTCATTTTGTGTTGATCAACTTTGATTCAATGATCATTTTCTGTTTACAATTCCACCGAAGCTAATTTCAATAACCCAGACTGACATTTGTCACAGTTTGAGGCTTCAAGGGGAATTAGATTGCTGATTTATGACTAACACCAATCTGGCATGGTGTTTGTGTTTTCAGCTAGGGGATTAGCACTGAGGCTGCAAAGAGAACAGTGAAACCTGTGCTCTCTGACAACACCTTGATGCATTTGAAAGAGCAAAAAAACAAAGGTTTGAAAAAGGTTTTGTTTCTGAAACAGGAAATATTTCTTTTGATTGTCTGCACATACTTGATCCCTCTTGTCAATCTTACAAAGCATGAATAACAGAGCCCACCTATAAAGAAGGTGGCAAGTTTATAGTAGTATTGAAAGTATTTTGATACTGAAGCTGTCTTACAAACCTGGCAGAAACTGTGAAAACTTCCAAATCTTCTGAACAATAGCTGTAAGGCGCCAATATAGAAAACATCTGATGTTATTGTAAAAAAGAAGAGTGGTGCTGTAGTTTTTAAATTTTCCAGACTATAAAATCTACTTGTTGCTCATTTAAAGTTAACTGAATTCTTTAACTGAAATAAAAAAAGGGCAAACAATCTTTATTTTGATCTAAATTTGGTTCATCACCCTGAGGATCAGAGACATGTGGTGAGGTTAATTACGGGTGAGGAACTGAGTCAGATGTACAACTACAGAATGCACAAAATAGAAGTTGGCATTTCAATTTTGACCTTAACTGAGTAGTTTTAAAAATATTTAATCATCCCTTAATCAAGTTTATACTGATCAACAGTTCATCAAATCTGTTCAGTTAATCTTTTTGTAAAAAGTCATGGTCAAGTTTTTTGGAATTTTCTGTAAATATTTTTAGTTTTATTTGATTTTAAAATAAAAACTCTGTATGATCATACCTTTATTTGGGTATGACGCTGTTATTGTTGGGAAGCTGGGTTTGGGCCATTTGTGGGTTCTTTCATTCCTCGCAGTTATACCCCAATGATTTGACAGGCGCTATGGATTCAACATTTTCACAATGACAAATTCAGATTTTTATGAACTGTGTGATGCTGAGGAAGCTCTGGTGGACCCAGCAGCACATTGTCCAAGAGAGCCAGTGTCTACAAATAAGTGCCTGGCTGCTGTTTAGAAACTGGTGTGACTCACATGGCGCAAAAAAAGTGTTTCCATTGCAGCTTTGTAAAATACACAAATTTTGGATGCAGCTGAAAAACAGCCTTTTCCTAATGCAGAAACTTTTATTGACAAATGTGAGTTTTTACAAAAGTGGCGTGTTTCCAATAAGAACATTTAATTTTGTAATTCCAATTTGCACGTTATGGTCAATAAAAATGGAGCTGTGACGCAGATGTTCACATTGCAGAAATCAGCTTTTTTATTTTAATGCACTTTTTACACTTATTTGTCTTTTTGTAAAATGTGCGTTTTTATGTTAATTCTGCTGTTGTTTTTCTGCCTCTGACAAAAACTTGCAAAAAGATAAGAGTTTACATTCTCTTACAGAAAACAAAGTATATTATCTTAAGTATAAGTAAATATATAAGTATATTAGCTCTAGTTCAGTGTTTCTCAACCTTTTCTGGCCCAGCGCCCCCCTAGCCTTTATCTGGGTCCCCCCCCACCAAAGAATTTGCAGGCTACTTTGCACTGACCATTATTTTATTATTAATATTACTCTGGTCTTCCTCACTGTAAAATAAAACATTCTGCTTAATTAAAGAGTTCAAGTGAACTTCGTTTAATTCTCATCAACTTGTTGTTTGTACTCATGTTAAACAAGTGGCAGGAACTTTTGGATATAAGAAAAAAAAGACAAAGAAAAAAAGATGCTTTATAAGTTAATCTAGTTGAGTCTGCAACAACTAGAATAAAATAAAAAGTGAACTATTTGAAAGTAGTGAGGATTTTGGGTGGTAAATGTTTAACATTTTAATATACACAGACATTACTCCATTTCTATTCAAGCAAACCGAAAGGTTTTGAACAGTACAACTGTCAAATAATGACACCATGTATCTTTAATCTATGTAGTAAATACATTGGTGCTGCTACTGTAAGCAGAAAGTAAAATAAATTTTGCATTGAATAATGTTTTGGATGAGTTTAAGAATATTGTTTGCCGAAATCACACAATGTAACTACACTTGTCTTTTACGTGTTGCAGTAATTGAATCTTTTGAGGCAATTGGTTTGCATAAATTTAAGTAACTGCAACCTATTTTCCTGCTCCACATACAGGTCCTTCTCAAAAAATTAGCATATTGTGATAAAGTTCATTATTTTCCATAATGTAATGATAAAAATTAAACTGTCATATATTTTAGATTCATTGCACACCAATTGAAATATTTCAGGTCTTTTATTGTTTTAATACTGGTGATTTTGGCATACAGCTCATGAAAACCCAAAATCCCTATCAAAAAATTAGCATATTTCATCCGACCAATAAAAGAAGTGTGGTTTAATACCAAAAAAGTCAACCTTCAAAAAATTATGTTCAGTTATGCACTCAGTACTTGGTCAGGAATCCTTTTGCAACCTTCACTGCGGCGTGCCACGGAGGCAATCAACCTGTGTGGCACTGCTGAGGTGTTATGGAGGCCCAGAATGCTTTGATGGTGGCCTTAAGCTCATCCAGAGTGTTGGGTCTTGCGTCTCTCAACTTTCTCTTCACAATATCCCACAGATTCTCTATGGGGTTCAGGTCAGGAGAGTTGGCAGGGCAATTGGGCACAGTAATACCATGGTCAGTAAACCATTTACCAGTGGTTTTGGCACTGTGAGCAGGTTTCAGGTCATGCTGAATATGAAATCTTCATCTCCATAAAGCTTTTCAGCAGATGGAAGCATGAAGTGCTCCAAAATCTCCTAATGGCTGCTGCATTGACCCTGCCCTTGATAAAACACAGTGGACCAACACCAGCAGCTGACATGGCTCCCCAGACCATCACTGACTGTGGGTACTTGACACTGGACTTCTGGCATTTTGGCATTTTCTTCTCCCCAGTCTTCCTCCAGACTCTGGCACCTTGATTTCCGAATGACATGCAAAATTTGCTTTCATCTGAAAAAAGTACTTTGGACCACTGAGCAACAGTCCAGTGCTGCTTCTCTGTAGCCCAGGTCAGACGCTTCTGCCGCTGTTTCTGGTTCAAAAGTGGCTTGACCTGGGGAATGCGACACCTGTTATGGCCACTCTTGCATCAGAAAAAGTTCCAGAAAACAAAACTGCCAGGGTAGTTCTTCAGGAGGAAAAACAATAAAAAGCACTCGCGGAGACTTTTCCTGTTTCAAAGGAGTTTCTTTTACTTACAAAAAAAAAATAAAAAATCTCCGAGTTGACTTCAAATAAATCATTAATTTGCGATACAAAAACCATTTCACTCCTCACTCTTTCACCAAACAATCAGATCAGCCCCAACAGCTGCCTGTTAATCATTGCCGGAGGCTGACTGACGAGGAGGAGGGTCTAAGCAAAACAAATAAATAAATACATACATAAACAAATAGATCTACCATTAATATGGCTTTAAATCTGTGGAAATTAATTTTGCAAAAAATTAATGTATCTAATTCTTATTAGGCTCCAACATCCCGGCCCCTAATTGTTAGCCTTAGCAAAGTAACAATTACAAAATAATATTCATAGGAGCCAAATATCTAGCAAAAACATTACATTTAATTACGATTTTCAAAAATCAATATTCATAATCCATATGTCCATACATTTCTAATACTTAGAGCAGTCCATAGTAAAATTAGAAAGTCTTATTTCATCCTGCTGCCTCCATTAAAAGACAGAGTTTATCTATTGGTCGCTGGATGACATTTGCTTTGGTTTTAACCAAAACACTTCTAACAAAGCCTTTAGCATCAGGAAAAATCTTCATAACACGGCCCATTGTCCATGTGCTCCTTGGTGCAGAGTTATCAACGATAACAACCATATCTCCAGGGCTGAAGTTCCTCTTTTTGCTGTTCCACTTGCTTCGTTCTTGCATGAGTGGGAGATACTCCCTTATCCAACGTCTCCAGAAAAGATCTGCAAGATACTGTGCTTGTCTCCATCTTCTTCTTGAATATTGATCTGATTTTTCGAAGACTCCTGGTGGTATGGTTGCTTTTCCTTTCAGCTGGAGTAAATGGTTTGGTGTTGATCATTTGATACTGACGTTATTGGCCTGTCATTTAGGATGGCTTCCGCTTCACATAGTGCAGTTGACAGGATTTCCTCATCCAGTTTTTGTTCCCTTAGGACAGATGTGAGGGTTTTTTTGATTAGACGTATTAGTCTTTCCCAGACTCCACTGTGGTGAGCCCCAAAAGGAGGGTTAAAAATGCATTTTATTCCCTCTACTAAGAGAGTGCTTTGGATTTTCTGATGATTTAGCTCTCTTAACGCTTCTTGTAATTCCTTTTGTGCTCCCACAAAGTTTGTCCCACAGTCTGTTCTGATGCTCATCACAGATCCTCTTCTGCAGATGAATCTGCATATAGCATTTATGCATGAGTCTGTGGTTAAGAAATTTGCCATCTCCAGGTGGACAGCTCGACTCACCAGACAGGTGAATATGACCCATCGTTTCACCTGAGCTCGTCCCCTTTTTGCTTCAATAGGACCAAAGTAGTCAATGCCAACATGACTAAAAGGAGGTAGATCTGGAAACAGACGGTCTTCAGGAAGGTCTGACATCTTCTGTTCACCAGGTTTTGCCTGCATGCATCTACAGAAAACACAGCTCTTGATGATTTTTCTGGCTAAGGAGTTTGCATGAGGGAGCCAGAATTTCTGCCTGAGCTTGGAGAGCATGTAGCTCCTTCCTGAATGTCCAACTTGATGATGAAAATGCTGTAAGATGATTTTAGATAAATGTGAACCTTTAGGTAGAATGATCGGGTTTTTCTTGTGGATTGGCATTGCGCTTTTGTTGATCCTGCCACCAATTCTCAAGATGCCACCATCAAGCATCGGATCCAGTTTGAGGATGGTACTTGAACTGAGAGGTTTGCCTTGTTCCAAGTAAGTAAATTCACAGTGAAAGTAGCGCCTTTGTTCAAAACAAATGATAGCTTTCTCTGCGTTCTGCATATCCTCCACTGATAGGTTTCGGGTCTCATGTTGATCTTTCAGCCTTTTCATCACTTCTGAAGACAGGCGAGTTTGACTTTTTCTTTGCTGGCTTAGCCAGTCTTTTCACTTTTAATATCCAGGTTACATTTCACTTTTAATATCCAGGTTACAGACTTCTGAAGTTGGTTCCATGATGAATGATACTTGATTAGCCTGCATATTGGATGTTGATCCTCCATTATCACACTGTTAATTGTGATGTCCTTTCTCACCTCAGGGTCATTTGCTGGTATTTCTTCCAGACCTTCTGTCAGCTTCGGCCAAGTTTTCTTTTTTCTACTGAGATATTCAGGACCGGTCAGACATTTTGATCTTAAGAAAGATTCCACATGAAGCCCTGTGATGCATCGTCGACTGGGTTGACTTTGGAACTTGCGTATCTCCACTATCTGGTGTGGGAGAGGTCATGGATTACTGCAACCCTGTTGGATACAAAAGTGTGAAATATTTTAGTTTGATTGTGAATATATTTCAACACAGATGTACTATCTGTCCAGAAAGTTGAGTCTTTGAGTGGTAATTGCAGCTCCTTCTTTAGCATTCGATCCACTTTTACAGCCAATGTTGCTGCTGTGAGTTCCAGTCTGGGTATGGTCATCTGCTTTAGAGGTGCCACTCTAGCTTTTCCAAATATGAAGCAGATATGGATTTGACCTTGGTGATTTGATAATCTGAGGTAGCTTACTGTACCATAGCCTGACTCACTTGCATCACAAAAGTGATGCAGTTCAGCAGTTTCCACGGGATCAAAGTTTTTAGGTTTCATACACCTTGCAACTTGAAAGTTATGTAGCAGATTTAATTCCTTGAGCCATCTTTGCCAAGGCTTTGCAAATTCCTGTGGAATGACATGATCCCATCCATACTTGGTTTTGCAGAGCTCCTGGAGTAATAGTTTTGCTTTTAGGGTGAAAGGAGAAAGAAAACCTAATGGGTCAAATATTGAACTCACTGTGGAGAGCAGACCCCTTCTGGTAGCAGGTCGACTCTTGGTGGTCACTTTAAAGCTGAACTTATCACTGAGAGTATCCCAGGGGAGTCCAAGTGCAGACTCAACTCTTATTTGTTCTTTCAGCTTTTCTTTATCCAGATCCAGCTCCTTAAATGCTCCAGCTCTGTGATGTTCAGGGATGCTTGCCAGCACTTCCTGGCTGTTGCTGACCCATTTTGTTAATGTGAAACCTCCCTCACTGCATACTTTGGTGAGGTCTGTGACAAGTTTCATTGCTTGGTTCACTGTTGCCACTGAACGGAGCCAATCATCCACATAAAAGTTACTTTTAATGGTTTTGATAACTTCATCAGAATAGTGCTTTTGGTTGTCAGTAGCAGTTTGACGCAGAGCAAAATTAGCAATGCTTGTGGATGATACAGAACCAAAGAGGTGAACTTCCATCCTGTAAACCTCAAGAGGTTTACTAATGTCCCCTTCTGGCCACCACAGAAACCTCAGGAAGTCCCTGTCCTTTTCATCCACATAAACTTGATAAAACATTGCCTCAATGTCTGCCATAACAGCAATCGGTTCTTGGCGAAACCTTAACAGTACCCCAGTCAGGGTGTTTGTTAAATCAGGACCTTGGAGAAGCTCCTTGTTCAGAGAGGTTCCTTGAAATGAAACACCACCCTCAGTTTGTGCTTTCGCTTATTGTAAACACCAAGATGCGGAATGTGCCAGACATGTCCATCCTCCCTGGAAAGCTGCTCAAGTGGAACCTTTTCTGCATAGCCCTTTTTCAAAATGTCCTCCATGAAGGATGTGTATTCTTCTGCATACAACGTATCCTTCTTAAATTTTTTCATAAGGTGCAGTGTGCGTTCTTCAACCATTTTATAGTTATCAGGCAGTTGTCTTTATTTCTGAAAGGAAGTGGTAGGTAATAGTGTCCGTCTTTAATACAGTATATGATGAGCCAGAAGCAATCTTCATAAAACACTTATCCTCAACAGACATCTCATTTTTCTCATCATACATGTTCTCAGAGAAATCCTGGTTATATTGTCTGATGAGCAGATCCTTCAATTCAGTAACAGAAATTCTGTTACTTGACACTGCAATAGGCCCAACATATTCTGTGGTACCATCAACACCAAGTGGTCCAGTTACCACCCATCCAAGTACTGTTTCCACTGCGTACGGTCCATTATCATGACTGTTTATTATTTTCCACGGCTCTAACGCTCGAGGAACATCAGTTCCAATGAGGAGTTCAACATCTGCCTCAATTTTCTTTAAATTGACAGCCCTGAGATGAGGCCACCTCTCCAGATCGGCTTGTGTGATGATGTTTTCTTTTGAGACAGGTATTCTATCCTGTGTGTAAACTTTCGGCAGGTCCAAGTATGTACAACTCTCCAAGACTCCCAACTAGTCCTCTGACCTCATAGGTCCCTGCAGGCCTTTCCTGTCCCATTGTTCGCAGAAGTATCTCTGTTTTGCGTCCTTTCAAATTTAGCCGGTTCATCAAGCTTTCAGTACAAAACGTTGCCGTGCTGCCTGGGTCGAGGAAAGCATAGGTCTGAATACATTTGTCCCCTTTTGCCACCTTAACTCGGACGGGAACAATTGAAAGTTCACATTCTCTCCCGGCCCCGGTTGCATCACTGGCTGAAACCAGAGCACTGCTTATGGGAGTTTCTTCAGACTCAGTTTGACTGTCCTGCTTTGAAACTTTTGCACTTACAATATGTAGTACTGTTGGATGTCTCATTTGACAAACTTGACACATTAGTTTCCTCTTGCAATTTTTGCTCAAATGACCTTTTAACAGGCAACCAAAGCTATATCCGTGACTTCTCAAACATTCAACTTTACTGTCATGTCACTCCGTTTTAAAACGCAGACAGTCAATTAAGTTGTGTTTACCCTGGCAGAATCCACAGTAAAGGATGATGGGACTGGGTGTGATTTCAGGCAGTGGTTTATAGCACATCCTGTCTTCTCTGAAACTATTGAAGTTGCAAAGCTGCTGTTTTTACCTGTTATTGATTTTAGCTCACCTTTGCCTCTTGGTAATGTTTTTGTGGTTGTTGTTTGGTCTTGAAGGTCTCCAAACAACGGATCCAAAAGCATGTTAGCGTGGTTTTCCACAAACTCAACAAGATGTTTAAATCTGACTCTCCTGCCAGTTTTCTGTTGTATCTCATAATCTGTGGATTGCCATCTTTCTCGCAGCTTGTAAGGTAGCTTGGATGCTAACAGCCTTAAATTTGATGGAATTTCAAGTTCCTCTAAATACTGTAAATCTTGCAGTGCATTACAACATCCTCTGAAATACATTGCATATGCATACAGCATTTTTCCATCCTCAGCTTTAATCGCTATCCAGTTCAAGGCTTTATCCAAATAAGCTCCAGAAACTTTAATTTCATTTCCAAAGTGTTCCTTTAATAGTTGTTTAGCTTCTCTGTAGCCTTTACTTCCTTCCATATGTAAACAGCTGCGAACCAAATCTTTTGGCAAACCAGATGTAAATTGTTCTAGATAATACAGTCTGCCTTTATCATTTTTAGTCTTGTCTTTGATTAATTGTTCAAATGCATGAACAAAAGATTGATATTCTAATGGGTTACCATCAAACACAGGAATATTTCTCAGAGGTAACAAAGGCAGGTTTTGATGGTTGACAATAAGTTCTGCTATGTTATTTTGTCTTTGAATGACAACATTCAAATTTTCATTATTAGCAGTAACAGAAACATCTGGGTAAACCTGCGCAGTTTGAGATGCATTATGATCATAAGTTACAACTTCAGTTTCTCTTTCAGTGGGATTCTTATTTTGAGTTTTATTCTCTGCTGTGCTTAAACTCCTGGGAGAAGATTTACGTCTACCAAAAATAGTCTGTTGAAGTGGAGGTTTTGGTATAGCACCTAGCTGCATAAATTCCACATGGCCTTCCATCGAATCAGGTTCTTGATGAGAGCTGTAGTATTCATTCATGCCATCACCTTAAGATGGTTTCTGGACCACCTCTTCACTTTGTAAGGTTTTTATTTTAGCTGTTGATGCTGCAAGATCAGCTTCTAGCTCAATTTGCTCCATCTTCAATTTCAATTTTGCTTCCTCGATTTGACGGGTTAGGGTTAGCAATCCTAAATTAGCTAGGGTTAGCAATCCTAAGTTAGCTAACCCTATCCATTGGGATCATATGGACTGACCCAACAGTTCATATGATCCCAATGGATCCATATGATCCTTTGGGATCATATGGACTGTTGGGTCCATATGATCCCAAGGAGGGAACCAGTCATCTGCTCCAACAATTTATTACCCTTTAGGAAATATGTTTGGACACAACTTAAATCAGATATTTTTCATCCTTATATCAGTGATTTAAAACTATTAAAAAATTTTGATAACATGCAGCAGACTGCAAAGTTGTGCATGAATGTAAAAGTCAATTATTTTCTTCACCGGTAGAAAAGTGTAATGTGTTTATTTCAACCTGGAGAGTACGGAAGAGGATTAGGGCCACTGGAAAAAAAAAAAACAGTTCTGACTTTAATCCCAGAATTCTGACATTAAAGTCCGAATTCTGAGATTAAAGTAAAGTCAGAATTTTGACTTTTTTCTCAGAATTCTCAGATTAAAGTCAGAACTGTTTTATTTTTGGTTCCAGTGGCCCTAATCCTCTTCCATAGGAGAGACTCAGATGGAGAAAGAAAGCGATTAAAAGAGTTTAATTGTTAAATAATAGAAACAACTAGTTTCTTCACTCTTGTCCACAAACTGTCCTAGTGCAAGCAGTGTCTATTATTGCTGAGCCAAGACATGGCTCAGCAATGTCATGTCATGAATATTTCGGCATCTGTTGCTGATTCTTTGGTGTACAGAGTTAAATTGCACTCTTCCACGTCTTTTGTATCATCAGCAATTTTAACACTATCAGCTTTGTGCGGACAGTTTTTAACCCAGTGAAAAGTACTTTGGCACACTGCACATTTTGACCGTCGTCCGTACTTATCCAGCGGGTTTGTACCGGGCTGCGGAGTGTTGAGATGGGAAGTTTTCTGATGGGGACTCTGCCGCCAGAACTTTCCTTTTTGCCGCCATTGCTCTGTTGCAAACACGGACTCCTGGCTAATGCCTTCTGCTGCCGCACCTTTTTTCCCCCCAAATATTCTCTTCAAAGCGGACTTCATTGAAGCAAATGTTACATCTGGGCATGCCGTTAAAGCCAACTGTCTGTCCGTTATATCCAAACACGCGGTGTCTAAAAGCTTAAAAGCCAAAACTGGGTCAGGCAGCTCCATGTTGTATTTCTTCATCCGTGAGTAACGCTGCTCGAAATCAATAATATAGTCCGCCATCGACATGTTAACTTCTTTTATAATCCGATCAAAATTTGAGTATGCTTCATACTCTTTTAAGAACAAGTCATCTAGTTTAGCGAACAACGTTGTCATTCCAGTGTCTTTATTTAGATCATCTACCGGAATTTCCATCGCCGTGTCCCACGCTCTTCCAGACAGGGCCAGGGCGACAGCCAGCGCTTGCTTTTTCGACTCCAAATCTGTAACTCTCGTCCAAATGTTGACTTCATTCTTCCAGCTTTCATAAGGCTTTCCTTCCTCAAACGTTGGCGGAACTCTGTAGTTACTAACCATCCTCTGCTACCAATGTTAAATAATAGAAACAACTAGTTTCTTTACTCAGCTTTATTCCGCCATGTGCATCCTACGCACAGACATGCAGAGAGGAACGAAGGAGAACACAAACCCATTACATATACTCCTGGCATAACAGTGCCCCTAGTGAGTGGACATGTAATACAAATAAAACAGAGGAGTAACAATCTCCCACTTTTCTAAAAAAAAAAAAAAAAAACTTATGAGAAAGCGTAGCCATTAAAGATTTTTGTCAGAACAGTCTCAAAGTAACAGAATGTGAAACATCTTAGGACTGAATTTACTGAAGAATCCAAAGTCCTTCATAAAGAGCCCTAAGGAGTGAGGTTCGGATGCTCCCTTCTTTGTTAAACAGTCTGCAAGTTGGTCTTTTATTTGAGACCACACCACTTGATGAACCTTCTTAGTTTGTATCAGTTCTTTAATTGAACTGATTTCCAGGCGTAACCTCTTCTCTGCAACAAACTTAGTTGACTTAAGTGCATCAACAAGAGAGAAATTATCAGTCACACAGATTATAGGTGGAGTACAAGCGGTATTACCAGCACTGAGTTCAGAAAAGAGTGCAGAAAGAAAAATGGCATTATCAATCCCCTCAGACATGGCGAGTGTTTCACCTGCCAGTGTGCTTCTGACAATTCTCTTAATTCTCTTTAACTGCCATGCAATGGGAGAGAACCGCCCGTTGTCACCCATCAAAACAATGAAGTGCCCACCTTGAGTACCTCCATCTGAAAGATTTCCAAAAGATGCATCAGTGAATGTAACCATCTTTAAGTTACTGTCGTCCCCAAGGTGTTGAAAATTCAATTCAACAGACTTGGCCTTGAGCTTACACACAACTCTGTTTGCTTCATTAATGGTCTGTACTGTAGCATGTTTGAGACGGGATGCTAAATTACTAGCATCAAACATGACATCAGGCCTGCTCTGTCTTGCCACCCACAGAAGTTGGCCTATCTTAGATCTAAGCTGCTCTGTCTCCTTCTCAGTGAGAGGTGAAGCGGACTCTGCTGCTCGTGAGGGTGAGAGGTGTATGGACTGCACGTGCTGAATGTATGTTTCTTGGTGTATTTGTACTTTCTCACCTTCAGTAACAAGATCTACACCCACATAGGAAAAGCTATTGTGTGCTTCACGACCGACATTAAACTTTGACCTCAGGTGAGGGTATGACTGACTCTGAAAACATGTGTGATCCACCCCATATAAAATCATCAACATGACAAGCAAGTAGACCAGTTACATTTTTGTGCTCATCCAGCCAATAGAAAACTGCAGGATCAACCTTAGACATGATGCCTCCTGCTTCAATCATGATGCTTTTTACCCTGTTATACCAATACAGTGAAGCATCAGCTAAACCATACACACATTTTTTCAGTTTCCAAAGCACACCTGTGCTATTAGCCTCTCGAGGAGGCTTGATGAAAATGTCTCTGGACAGTTGCATTCCTTGTAAAAAGGCAGATTTAATGTCCATAGAGTGAAGTTCCCATTGTTTTTGACATACAACTGCCACCAAGAGTCTCAGTGACTCTGAGGCACAGGTTGGAGAGTCCTTTTGTAGTTCAGAAACTTGTAGTTCCTCAAATCCTCGTGAAACAAGTCTTGCTTTTGGCATTATTCCATTTTCAGTCTCTTTCAGAGTGCACACCCAACGAGTAGAGACACACTTTTGTCCTTTGTCCTCAATTTCCTCAAACACTTGGTGTTGTTTCCAGCTTTTTATTTCATTTTCCTTTGCTTCATCAAACGATATGTCCTTACTCACAAAAACATCCTCGTGCATATCTGTAACCTCAGCATCTGCCTGGATGTGAAGATCCTCCAACTGTGACAGGTCAGCTGACTCACTGTTGCCAGCCACTTCTGCTGACTCAAGCAGCTCCAAGTTAAACCAGTTCTTGTATTTCCCAGTTGCTTTGCCGGCACGTCCCAACACTTTGGCTTTTTGTGGGACACACTCTGCATTTCTGAATGTCACAATTTGACCTGTCTTTATGATGGTGTTCTCAGAGTGCGGTCTCTCAGCCTCTGTATTTTGAGGAGCAAGCAAATGATGATTCTCAGGATTTACTGCAATAGTGTCTCCTTCTACATCCTCTTCAATGATGTCCACTGTGTGTTGTCCTCGATTGTTCTTCTCAATCTGAGGTTCTTCATTCTCATGAGTAACTTTCCTCAATCTGAGTTGATGGACTCTGACACAGGTGCCTCTAACAAAAACGACTGCACCATCTTGACCAATCACCACTCCTGGTCCTTTCCATTCTGGACAATCCACTCTTTTGTAAAAAACTTTGTCTCCAGTTTCATATCGCTCGTCTATGTGCCGCATCTGTTTCTTTAGTGCTCTCCGTATCCTTTCTGAACATTCTGCTTCTGTAAAAGCTTTTCTTGCAGCATGCAAGGCTGAAATGTGCTTGGCAACCCATTCACTCTTGGTGGTGCCCTCTAGAGCTGGAGCTTTGTCTATTAATACAGAAGGCAGGTTAGGATTCTGCACGAACACCAGCTGATGTGGGCTGTATCCATGGACACTTTGCATAGAGTTCTTTGCCATCAGGGCCCAGTCCATGGCAGTGCTCCAGTCACATCCAGTACTTGCTTTGACTTTCAGCAAAATCTCTGTCAGAGTTTGATTGTGGCGCTCTAACAGTCCATTGCTCCGTGGACTGTAAGCAGGTGTTGTCTTGACTTCAATATTAAAGTTCTCGGCCATGTCTCTCACTTCCTCGTTATTGAATTCACCACCATTGTCACTGAACAACTTTTGTGGTGGGCCATGCACACTGATCCAATCATGAATAAAACGTCTGACTATCTCAGAAGACCTCTTGGTGGTTAAGACACTACCAGCACTGAAACGGGTAAACTGGTCAATAATGTGTAGGTACCAAACCCCAGGTTCAAGTTCGAGCAGATCTACAGCAACAGTTTCATTGTATGTAGATGCCAATGGTAAGCCGACAGCAGGTTTTGGTTTGGTCTTACAATATTTTTGACACACTTCACACTGGTTCACGATGTTTTTCAGCAGACTGTCACATTCTGTGTCCTTGTTGCCAGAATTAGTCAAAAGTCTCTGTATTTTGTCAGCAGAGGCATGTCCAAACTGTTTATGAAGTTTCTCCAGAACTTTCATCTTTTCACTTGTGTTCATCTTGTCTGTTGCAGTCAGTATTTCTTCCTCATTAGCTTGCAATAGCTTATCAGAGTGAATGAAATTTCTATTCTCACTGTCCACAATGTTTACACAGTAATGACCTGAACTAGTAAAGTCCAGTTTGACAGGCTGATTAAACATCACTACACTGTCCCTTTCCATGTCCAAAACAGTCCCTGCCCTTTTCAATGAGGTCTTACTCAGTATCAGCAGGATGTTAACAGGTACTACTTCAGTTTCTATATTACACTTTGTGTTGCCAATTTTAGCAGGTATCTTTAACTTTTTTATGGAGTAGACGATTTTTCCATCTCCAAACTTGAAGGGCCTGTGACTTTGTGGTTCTGTCTCTTTCATAGTCTTCACACTTTTCTTTTGTAATACAGTACTATAGTTGTCCAGCCACTCTTGTCCACAAACTGTCCTAGTGCAAGCAGTGTCTATTATTGCTGAGCCAAGACATGGCTCAGCAATGTCATGTCATGAATATTTCGGCATCTGTTGCTGATTCTTTGGTGTACAGAGTTAAATTGCACTCTTCCACGTCTTTTGTATCATCAGCAATTTTAACACTATCAGCTTTGTGCGGACAGTTTTTAACCCAGTGAAAAGTACTTTGGCACACTGCACATTTTGACCGTCGTCCGTACTTATCCAGCGGGTTTGTACCGGGCTGCGGAGTGTTGAGCTGTGAAGTTTTCTGATGGGGACTCTGCCGCCAGAACTTTCCTTTTTGCCGCCATTGCTCTGTTGCAAACACGGACTCCTGGCTAATGCCTTCTGCTGCCGCACCTTTTTTCCCCCCAAATATTCTCTTCAAAGCGGACTTCATTGAAGCAAATGTTACATCTGGGCATGCCGTTAAAGCCAACTGTCTGTCCGTTATATCCAAACATGCGGTGTCTAAAAGCTTAAAAGCCAAAACTGGGTCAGGCAGCTCCATGTTGTATTTCTTCATCCGTGAGTAACGCTGCTCGAAATCAATAATATAGTCCGCCATCGACATGTTAACTTCTTTTATAATCCGATCAAAATTTGAGTATGCTTCATAGATCCTGTCCTTTTCCTCTTTTAAGAACAAGTCATCTAGTTTAGCGAACAACGTTGTCATTCCAGTGTCTTTATTTAGATCATCTACCGGAATTTCCATCGCCGTGTCCCGCGCTCTTCCAGACAGGGCCAGGGCGACAGCCAGCGCTTGCTTTTTCGACTCCAAATCTGTAACTCTCGTCCAAATGTTGACTTCATTCCTCCAGCTTTCATAAGGCTTTCCTTCCTCAAACGTTGGCGGAACTCTGTAGTTACTAACCATCCTCTGCTACCAATGTTAAATAATAGAAACAACTAGTTTCTTTACTCAGCTTTATTCCGCCATGTGCATCCTACGCACAGACATGCAGAGAGGAATGAAGAAGAACACAAACCCATGTAATACAAATAAAACAGAGGAGTAACATAATGACCAAATGAACATAAAAATAAACAAAGAAGTGATGGGCTAGAGGAGAAGGAAAGTAAATACATATATGGAGAATGCAGGAAAATTTTATTTTATTTATTTTTTAATAGAGGTGGTGACGAAACGGAGAAGGTGACAGGAGATGTGAGGAAGAGGTTACCTAGGAACGATGAGTGGGATAGATAGGGGGCCAAAAAGGGACGCCGTAAGGCGTTGAATGAGAGGTAGGTGATGGATGAAAGCCACGAGCTACCTGGTGATATTCCACCATTCCGTGAAATGGTAGATGTAGATGTAGGCCAGCTGCTGGTGACTGGGGCGTTAAAAGGTGAGGTGCTGGTAGATGAAGGCCAGCAGGGGCATGAGGATCATTTACGGGGAGGGATGCTGGTAGATGAAGGCCAGCTGGGGTGATGCTATGAAACAATATTTAGCAGGTGGAAAGGGCCAGCTGTGCATTACTAGGATGATGAGAAAATGAAAAAAGAAAAGAGGGGATGGGTCAGAAAGGAAGGAGATGACTTCTTGCTACTGGAGACGAGATGCTAGAGTTAAGGTTAGACTCACGGGGTGACAGAGGATGTGGGTGAGATGAGGTCAATATGGATGAAAGCTGAAAATAAGTAAATAAGTAAAGCTTATTTTTAAAGTGCTTTTCCAAGGCAATCACAGCGCTGTACAAAGGAATTACACAAAACCAATGGAAGAAACAACAAAATTGAGAGATAAAAGCCTGGGAAAATAAAAACATTTGTAGTTGCTTTTAAAAGCCTCCACAGTCAGCAAAACAGAGCTGAAAAGGCAAACTGTTCCACAGCCTGAAGGCCACCAACTGAAACGACTCTTTAGGTTGTTCGTGGAACGACCAAAAGATTCTGACTTGGGAGCGGAGACCACAGGCAATAGAACATTTAGTTAAAAGCTGACAAAGATAAGCAGGAGCCTGACCATGTAATGCTCTGTATGCCCGGACAAGAATTTATAAGGGGTGAAGGACAAAAAGGGGATGGTTCATATAACATTTTCTGGAAAAGAGCGTGAGTCTTGGATGAGGTTGACCAACCACCACCAGTAATTGCGCAATGCTACTAACACTGAAGGAAGCTGCGAGCACAGAGAAGAGTTCTGAATAATTATATGGAGAGGATGCTGAGGATGAAATGACGTAGCTATTGGCGTGATGCTGAAGGGATACCCAGAAGACTGAAATCTAAAGGCTGAATGACGATGTATATAGATTCTAGCTTTGAGGTTGCAATTATGTGGGGGTTTGAAATGATAGACAGGCATAAAGAACAAAAGTTTGAACTCGAATAAGAATGAAAGACTAAGAAAATATAGGGAATAAATTTCAGTGCGAGACATGAGATTGAGATTTGAAGTGGGTGACTTTGTCCAATAGCGGGACTGGACTGGATGGAGGCTGAGAGGGATGGATTATCAGCAAGGATGTTAGAATGAACAGGGCTGAAAACGAGCAGAGATGCCAAAATGATTGGTGCCGGTTGATGTCATGAGACAGATGGGTGGAGGTTCAGCTTGTCTGTTACTACCCAATAGTAAGTCCCGCCCACTCCTCACAACTCTTTGGACTCACTACGGCCCAGTTCTCTGTCTAACAGGTCCGGAAAACCCCCAGAAACTCGGGTCTTACCCTAGCAATAGTTTGTGGAGAATTATCTGTTTAAACTGGGGTCGGAAAGGACTCGTCTAGCTCTGACTACCTTCGATCCAGAAGTTATGACCTTTTACAGTTGAGGAGCAATCCGCTGAGTAGCCCTCACAGCGACATAACCCCTACAACCACTCCTGTTAACGGTAGCTCCTTTCCTAAAATAACGGCACTTGTTAACGGCTAGATTAAATTTAGTGACTTAGATTTAAGTCCCAAGGTCATTATTTTAGTTTTGGCTAAAGCAACCTATAAAACATTTCTACTTTTTCCTCCCAGAATCAAACTTCATAGCTATTTCACAACCATCAAAGAACTTTAAGGTGACTCATTAATTGAATGTCCACAACATCTTTTAGATTTTCTTAAATGCTAATTATTTTATTAGTAAGGCAATTTTGCAAGGGTCAGTACAGCTTAATTCACTAGCAGAAATAATCAAATAAGTAAAATCAATAATCTAGCCTATCTTTCCCTAATGCTGACACTGAGAGCTAAAAAAGGGAAACTTTGAGAGAGACGGACAGAGTTTGGCATTTTGAACCCCAGAACTGGCCTGATGATGAAGAAGGTGTTGCAGCAGCAGGAGGTTCCCAGTACAGGAAGAGTACTGACTTAGAGCGGCAGGTCTCGGGCCTCAGGGTGACTTCCTCATGCGCGTAGCGGTCCTCAGCTTCTTGTCTTGCAGCTCTGTAGCTCCCTTCTCCTCGTCTCACGATCTTTCTGGTCCCACGGAAGGAACACACCAGTTCTTCCTCTTTGCCTTTGTCTTTATCTTCATCTTTGCCTTGTTCTTTGGGGGTCTAAACCCAGCTGTTGAGAGAAGTCCGATTTGAAGCCACATGTTGCGGGGCTAACGGGTTGGTCCCCATGTGCAGAACAGTCTTCGGTTCTGTGGCCCCGGCTCTTCTTCAGCTGCAGAGTTCTTTGTCCATCTCCGTCTTGGCTCGAAGCTGCCTGAAGGATCCAACCAAAGATTCCTCTGTTGCACCCACCTTATAAAGGGTTTATCCACCTTTTGGTGCGTTTGCATTGGCTAGCTTTGTTGCTGTGCCTGTCTCATTGGCTGACTGCTTGGACAGATGATCTCATCTCCATCACCCTGGAGACCTTATGACCGGATCTCTGTTCTAATGTCCCCAAGTTGCTCAACAGTTCCTCCTACCTCTGTTTCCTGCCCAACCTTTTCTTAGGCAAGTTGAAGTTTAGCAATAAGGCTTTATCTTCTCCACTCTCCTATCAGTTCCCCTTTTTGCCCTGTCCTTCCACCTACCATCTACCTCCTACACAACATCAGTGACCTTTAATTACAGTTACAACATTTTACACCTTTTCAAGTTCAATGTCAAAATCACATTTATAACCTTTTAGTTTATCTGATTCAACATTCATTTATAATGTTATAATAACCATAACTTATTAGTTACTCTTATTATAATCATAAGGTGAGTTATTACAGACATTTCTGAAAAGAAACCAATAATAATCCATTATTGTAATTATCTGATACCAAATTACAGTTACTTGTTTCACCTTTAAGTACTTCCACAAGTGTAAGAGTAAGTGTAAATATTCTTATAATCAAATCAACATCAACCACTGGTTAAACCAATATTAATTATTGGCCTAATTATAAGTCATTATTTTAAGTATTTTACTCTGGGTTTTATCCAATCTCTCAAAATGTCTAGATTTTATTCTTTAATGCTTTAAAATAAGGAACGGTCTGAACTATTTTTATCCTGATGCAAAATAGAAACTTCCCCTTTATTAAGGAAATCAGCTTTTCCTGTTTCATGACTTTCTTTCTGCCTGACTATGATTTTTTATGATTAAATATAAAAAAGTAGAATTAAAGCAAAGTTTGCAGGACACAATAACAACACACACAACCAGATTCATTTTATTACAGTCTGACTCTATTGTTGGGTCTTGATGTCACCTATGTCATTAATTTTAAGGTAATTTTATTTATTATTACTATTAAACTAAAATCTCCAGCATGGGGAAGTGGGATGAGCTCGACTTTTCTCGACACCCCCTCCGCGAGGTCAGACCTTTCACATGCTGGGAACCCAACATCCTCTTGCAGGTCTGCGTCCTCATCCCCTGGAAAGAGAAGATGGCAGTCTGGGATGTGAAGATCCTCCATCGTCACCAAGGCCACAGCAGTCTGGGATGTGAAGATGCAGATCCTCCATCGTCACCAAGGCCTCAGCAGCCTGGGATGTGAAGATGCAGATCCTCAGTCGTCACCAAGGCCTCAGCAGTCTTCAAACTCCACTGCTCTTTGACACCCCCTCCTTGGAGTTTTGATGTCTCTCAGGAAGTGACGAATGTTGAAGAGAACCCAGGTCGCTCTGATCCTTTAACAGTGACAAAAAATCCTCAGCTGAATGAAGCGTTGGTTCTTCAGGATGTAGAAGATTCCTTAGGGACAGGTTGATGGGCAAAAAGCCTCAATTAAAAAAAAAACTCTGGGTGTTCAGTAGAGTAAAACAAAAAGCATAAGCAGCATGACGCTTTATCCATAATCATAATCCTTTTCCATCGCTGGGGTCGTTAAAGGGTTACTGGAGTTGTCGAGGCAACAGGACTCTGTCAGGCAGGACTCTGTGAAGTCCACAGGTTGCTTCCAGGTGTTGGGTGTGATTTCAACACTTTGTTGCAGGATTGATCTTGGTGGTTGTCTATGACGCCACTCCTTCCTCACGACTTCAGTCCCTTTTCCAGTTTAATCCATCCTTTTGTGACAGGAGTTCTTCTTTAGCATAATCCAATTTCTTCAGGGCCCTCCTAGTCCTAAGCCTTGAAGTTGTTCTTTGAATGGCAATCATCCTGTAATAGTAGCCAGTCTAACACAGGATGGCATGATGCTTGATTCTTGCAATGTTCTGGTTCGCTTTAGCTAAGAACTGGCTTGAACACTGACCTCGTGGACCCCTTTCTTCATAAGTAATACTTTTTTTACAGTGCAGTACTTGCTTCACAAAATCCATTCCATTGAATTTCAACTTGATCACCGTGACTACAGGCCGATCTTGATCTTTAATCCAAACTTTCTGTCCTGTTTTCAATGACACTGTAAACTGCAACTTCCCCTTTCCCTCTCTGGGCAAAAAGGAGAAGTGCCTTCGCCTTCCGGCTCTCTGTGACGTGAACGGAGTTCCCCTGCAGGGGAAGACCTGCTCTTTTTCAGCTGTCACTGTTACACCATGTCCATCAGCACCAAGAGGTACTCCTCACCTCTCTTTTCTGTTATCCATGGGGCCTGCTACATCCATGCAGATTGAACCCCCGGGTAATGTGCTCTTGATGAACAACCCTTCCAACCGCTGCCCTCGGCGGCCTGCGTTGTATTGTCCACATACCTCACAGCCCCGTAGCACGCGTTGGACTTGTTTCACTGGGATCCAAAGCTCATGCTCATCCAGCTCCTTACGGGTGGGTCGTACCCCTGCATGTCCAAGGGCTTCATGCACGCTCCGCACGACCTCATCCACGTACTCTTCTGGGACCTCCCGTCCTCTGGGAGTATTGTCCCACTTCTCGGCTCAGACAAAGACAATTTTTCTCTGTTGGACATAACAGTCCACTTCATCATTTCCACGCCAATGAGCTCCCTCATGCGTGTGCTCTCAGATGCTCGACCTTGAGCTCCAGATGCATTTCACCACTTCCTTGTGAAATTACTTACATCTTCTGGACGTACGACCTTGCGTCGTACTCCTCGGTCTCTTTGTCTCCGAGTCGCCTATCCCCCAAAGCCTCTCAGGGTACCTTAGAGCAGGGATGGGTCTAGGCTAGGTTGGCTACTGGCTTCCCTTCTTGATGCAGCTGTTCATCTTAAGTGGAAGCTTTTCCCTCGCCTGCACGCTGTACAGTTACTGCAAGGGTCGCGGCTGACAAGCCTCATCAGTCGCTCCCAACTCTATTTCCTAAGAGTTGGTCTCCCAAGTGAGCTATTCAGACCCTCTCGTCTGTTTTTACTGACTTGGTCAAAGTAAGGCCCTCCTACTCATTAGGGTCGAGCCCACCCAGGGACGCCATGTCTGTTACTACCCAATAGTAAGTCCCGCCCACTCCTCACAACTCTTTGGACTCACTACGGCCCAGTTCTCTGTCTAACAGGTCCGGAAAACCCCCAGAAACTCGGGTCTTACCCTAGCAATAGTTTGTGGAGAATTATCTGTTTAAACTGGGGTCGGAAAGGACTCGTCTAGCTCTGACTACCTTCGATCCAGAAGTTATGACCTTTTACAGTTGAGGAGCAATCCGCTGAGTAGCCCTCACAGCGACATAACCCCTACAACCACTCCTGTTAACGGTAGCTCCTTTCCTAAAATAACGGCACTTGTTAACGGCTAGATTAAATTTAGTGACTTAGATTTAAGTCCCAAGGTCATTATTTTAGTTTTGGCTAAAGCAACCTATTAAACATTTCTACTTTTTCCTCCCAGAATCAAACTTCATAGCTATTTCACAACCATCAAAGAACTTTAAGGTGACTCATTAATTGAATGTCCACAACATCTTTTAGATTTTCTTAAATGCTAATTATTTTATTAGTAAGGCAATTTTGCAAGGGTCAGTACAGCTTAATTCAGTAGCAGAAATAATCAAATAAGTAAAATAAATAATCTAGCCTATCTTTCCCTAATGCTGACACTGAGAACTAAAAAAGGGAAACTTTGAGAGAGACGGACAGAGTTTGGCATTTTGAACCCCAGAACTGGCCTGATGATGAAGAAGGTGTTGCAGCAGCAGGAGGTTCCCAGTACAGGAAGAGTACTGACTTAGAGCGGCAGGTCTCGGGCCTCAGGGTGACTTCCTCATGCGCGTAGCGGTCCTCAGCTTCTTGTCTTGCAGCTCTGTAGCTCCCTTCTCCTCGTCTCACGATCTTTCTGGTCCCACGGAAGGAACACACCAGTTCTTCCTCTTTGCCTTTGTCTTTATCTTCATCTTTGCCTTGTTCTTTGGGGGTCTAAACCCAGCTGTTGAGAGAAGTCCGATTTGAAGCCACATGTTGCGGGGCTAACGGGTTGGTCCCCATGTGCAGAACAGTCTTCGGTTCTGTGGCCCCGGCTCTTCTTCAGCTGCAGAGTTCTTTGTCCATCTCCGTCTTGGCTCGAAGCTGCCTGAAGGATCCAACCAAAGATTCCTCTGTTGCACCCACCTTATAAAGGGTTTATCCACCTTTTGGTGCGTTTGCATTGGCTAGCTTTGTTGCTCTCATTGGCTGACTGCTTGGACAGATGATCTCATCTCCATCACCCTGGAGACCTTATGACCGGATCTCTGTTCTAATGTCCCCAAGTTGCTCAACAGTTCCTCCTACCTCTGTTTCCTGCCCAACCTTTTCTTAGGCAAGTTGAAGTTTAGCAATAAGGCTTTATCTTCTCCACTCTCCTATCAGTTCCCCTTTTTGCCCTGTCCTTCCACCTACCATCTACCTCCTACACAACATCAGTGACCTTTAATTACAGTTACAACATTTTACACCTTTTCAAGTTCAATGTCAAAATCACATTTATAACCTTTTAGTTTATCTGATTCAACATTCATTTATAATGTTATAATAACCATAACTTATTAGTTACTCTTATTATAATCATAAGGTGAGTTATTACAGACATTTCTGAAAAGAAACCAATAATAATCCATTATTGTAATTATCTGATACCAAATTACAGTTACTTGTTTCACCTTTAAGTACTTCCACAAGTGTAAGAGTAAGTGTAAATATTCTTATAATCAAATCAACATCAACCACTGGTTAAACCAATATTAATTATTGGCCTAATTATAAGTCATTATTTTAAGTATTTTACTCTGGGTTTTATCCAATCTCTCAAAATGTGTAGATTTTATTCTTTAAAAACCTTTAATGCTTTAAAATAAGGAACGGTCTGAACTATTTTTATCCTGATGCAAAATAGAAACTTCCCCTTTATTAAGGAAATCAGCTTTTCCTGTTTCATGACTTTCTTTCTGCCTGACTATGATTTTTTATGATTAAATATAAAAAAGTAGAATTAAAGCAAAGTTTGCAGGACACAATAACAACACACACAACCAGATTCATTTTATTACAGTCTGACTCTATTGTTGGGTCTTGATGTCACCTATGTCATTAATTTTAAGGTAATTTTATTTATTATTACTATTAAACTAAAATCTCCAGCATGGGGAAGTGGGATGAGCTCGACTTTTCTCGACAAGCTCTATAGTTGGGACATGACTGCTTATGGAGGAAAGCGACGACATGGGATCGCTTGCAGAAATTCCCTTTCAAGGAACAGGTTATGGCAATGGAACGGATTAGTAAAACGCTAGGGACTTGAGCTGCTGAAATGAAGGTTGAAGCTGGAGCAAACACAAAGAGATTTTTTATTTTTTTAACTTGAACTTGTTGAAACGAGGCGTGCAAATGAACTTCATGGACCCGGCAATGAAATTGGAGGTTCGGTCCCTCCGGATGGGCTGTGTGCTTCAGAACACTGCAAATGCTGAATGACTGTTGCTGATGGGCCCACGAGAATGACTGCTAATGGCAATCGGCCCTGAGGTGAGACTGGAACGAACTCATTTGAGCGTGGAGCCTGGGTGAGCTAGAAAGTAGGCTGCATCGACCTGGATGTGACAGGATGGCTTGGGAAATAATAGCATGCAGATTTCGGACGATCTTAGACGATAGATGCGACTTAGACAACCCCGGCTACAGATGAGTTTAATGCGGGGGGCATCGACTTATATTGATGCCCCCTCCCCACCGGCTCCACCCCCATTTCATTTTGGGGGGGGGAAATTAATCTATGAAGCTGAACATAAACATACATATTTAGACAGGCTACTTGTTAATGACCTTAGGTACTGAATTCATATTTGCTAGTCAACACTAGCCAACGTGCCTGCTTCCGACAACATTACTCCACTCAGACGGTTTGGAGAAAAACTGCAAAGTTCTTTGGGATACTGCAAGCTCAGTACAGCAGCAGCAGCAGGACTCTGGTGCTGCTGCACAGGGAAAGCCCAGCGCTAGCAACTCAGGGTTTGAGGCAATTGTAGGCAGCTCGAAAGACAACTAATTAGACAGTTTAACCGTGAAAATTGACAGAGGACACGATATGGGAAGTGGGGAAGCGACATGAAACAGCGATCAGCCACGATGTGTTATGTATCGGGGAAAAATTCCTACTTCGAAGCCAGAACTTATTATATTGAGGCTGAACCACCTACTATTTAAGGTTGCTTTTGGTAAGTAGAAAAGGACATGGAACAAAATTTGATGTGAAGCGATAATTGGGTAATGGCCCTAACAAGCAAGAATTTGGCTTTCTCTAATTCTCAACAATTAGAGAAAGCACTTGGACTGACCCTACAGAGACGTGCCATGGAGGGAATATTGACCAACTACATGATCCGTGAGAAATATTTGTTTATTCGTTCATTCGGTTAAAAAAGCCCTGGAGCAATAGAAACAGCCTGAGTGGCGCATGCGAATAGAGCCTCTGAGTTCGGGAAGGGGGTTGACTAAAATGCCTGCCACAGGACGAAAAGTGGGATTTTTGACCCTGGATTCTGACGCAAACGCAGCTAGTCAGCGACAGATATTGACAGCAATCGACAGTTTACATTTTCACTCACGGGAGTCGAAATCTGTCGATTGCGGAATCCTTGGAGGGGGGAGTGGCAGTGCGGGGGAGCAGGTGGGCGAGAGGTCTTAGCATACGAATGCCTAGCATATGCAAAGGCACTTCAGCAGACCCACGAGGATTCTCAGTCATTGGATGAAAAACAATGACATCAGAGTTCATCATTGACATGTGATTGGTTGGTTGATGTGTGCCCATTGGATAGCACTTATGTCTTTATAAATAAACCCCGCCCCAATCATCAAAATTTTTAATGCTGTATTTTAAAAAATCTATATAAAAAATAAATGCTGCATTAAAATATATTCATTTGATATTACTTATATGCAACATGTTCATATATGAGGGACATAGAAGAGACAAAGAAGTTTTTTTTTCTTTATTTCATAAAATTTTTTTTTAATGTGGGCCGGTGGGCGGAATACTTCGAAGACCTCCTCAATCCCAACATGCCTTCTGTTGAGGAAGCTGAGCATGGGGACTCTGGGTTGGGCTCTCCAATCTCTGGGGACGAGGTCGCAGAGGTGGTCAAAAAGCTCCTCGGTGGCAGGGCTCCGGGGGTGGATGAGATCCGCCCAGAGTTCCTTAAGGCTCTGGATGTTGCAGGGTTGTGTTGCCTCATGCGACTCTGCAATATCGCATGGACATCAGGGGCAGTTCCCCTGGATTGGCAGACTGGGGTGGTGGTCCCCCTGTTTAAAAAGGGGGACCGGAGGGTGTGCTCCAATTACAGGGGGGTCACACTCTTAAGCCTCCCTGGTAAGGTCTATTCAGGGGTCCTGGAGAGGAGAGTCCGTCGGATAGTCGAACCTCGGATTCAGGAAGAGCAGTGTGGTTTTCGTCCTGGTCGTGGAACACTGGACCAGCTCTACACCCTCAGCAGGGTCCTGGAGGGTGCATGGGAGTTCGCCCAACCAGTCTACATGTGTTTTGTGGACTTGGAGAAGGCGTTCGACCGTGTCCCTCGGGAGACCTTGTGGGGGGTACTCCGGGAGTATGGGGTACCGGGCCCTTTGATACGGGCTGTCAGGTCCCTGTATGACCGGTGTCAGAGTCTGGTCTGCATTGCCGGCAGTAAGTCAGGCTCGTTTCCGGTGAGAGTTGGACTCAGCCAAGACTGCCCTTTGTCACCGATTCTCTTCATTACTTTTATGGACAGAATTTCTAGGCGCAGCCGAGGTGTTGAGGGGATCCGTTTTGGTGGCCTTAGGATCACATCTCTGCTTTTTGCGGATAATGTGGACCTGTTGGCTTCATCGGAACGTGATCTGCAGCTCTCACTGGAGCGGTTCGCAGCCGAGTGTGAAGCGGCCGGGATGAGGCTCAATGCCTCCTGTTTGTTACTACCCAATAGTAAGTCCCGCCTACTCCTCACAACTCTTTGGACTCACTATTGCCCAGTTCTCTGTCTAACAGGTCCGGAAAATCCCCAGAACTCGGGTCTTACCCTAGAGATAGTTTGTGGAGAATTATCTGTCTAAACTGGGGTCGGAAAGGACTCGTCTAGCTCTGACTACCTTCGATCCAGAAGTTATGACCCTTTACAGTTGAGGAACAATCAGCTGAGTAGCCCTCGCAGCTACATAACCCCTACAACCACTCCTGTTAACGGTAGCTCCTCTCCTAACATAACGGCACTTGTTAACGGCTAGATTAAGTTTAGTGACTTAGATTTAAGTCCCAGGGTCATTATTTTAACACTCACCAGAGGAAAACACAAAGCCACCCTGTCTCTAGAATCATGTATGTTAACTTTACCATATTTAGGAGAACCAACAATAATTAAGACTGACACAATTAAACTCACTGTTCACAATTCTCATTGGAATTTTAGAATATAATTTTATTAAGCAAGCTTTAGCAGGGGTATATGACAAACAGGTTAAATTCCCAAAGGTTATAAAAGAGGTAAAAATATAATAAAATCAAATTAAAATCAATCACATCATATCCTTATTCTTATCCCTAACCTGTGTCACTAAGTTTACTGAGCGAGGCTTTGGGGGAAGCTGGTCAACTCATACCCGATGGATCTTGGTCTCGGCAGCTGTAATCTTTAGATGTCCTTGGTCAGAGTCTCTGTCCAGCCGGAGAAAAGTCCTCTTTTCTGAAGAGAAGCGGAGCGAAACCGTGCGTTGTGCTTATAACGTGCAGAATATTTGTCTTTACATGAACTCCGTCTCTTTTCCAAGTCGGCTGCAACAGAGTTGAGAGCATTGGGTAGAGGCAGAGGAGTTGGTCGGATCTGGAACCAGGGTTGGTGGCCGGTGGAACTCGTCCCTTCTATGCGGCATGAAGTCTTGGAGCTTCCCTCGGTCCCGGGGTGTAGTCCTCTGCTGGTCTTTAGCCTGCTTCCTCTTGTTGGCTCCTCTTCTGCGCCGCGGACGAAGAACCCCGTTCTTCTCCTGAGCTCCCCCTTTTAAGCCCTCTCAACGGAGGGCAGTCTTCGGGGCAGGGCTGCGTCACTTTAGAACCTTCCCACCACGTCTCACTGTCTGTGGAAAGTCCCAACCTTCCCCAACTCCCTTGTGACACATTCCTTCCTCATTACCCCATCGCCTGTACTTCCCTTGTTTACCGTTAACCATCTGTTTCTGATTCTGCCGCACCCATCGCCCCCACTCAGGAATGTTTTACTTTGTCGAAATTTTACTTCAGTATGTTCCTTCCTCACTCATTATCCTTAATCTTTAATAATCAATGATTATTATACAACAATCAAGTTGTTCAAACCTCAATTTCCATAATGTAATAAAATCAACTGATTAAGAGTACAGAACATACATTACAGACATTTCTTCATTGGCATGTGTATTATTACTTTAAACCTGTTACAAACCATAATCATCATTAAATCATTATACAAGGTTTACTGTTATTTCTCAGGCCTTTATTCCGTTTTCTGCGTGTACCTGGACAGATCTCACATGCTTATACCAGGTTTCATGACACTCCAAATCCGAGGCCATGGTCTTGAGCCGGAAAAGGGTAGAGTGCCTTCTCCGGGTAAAGGGGGTCGTCCTGCCTCAAGTGGAGGAGTTTAAGTATCTGGGGATCTTGTTCACGAATGAGGGAAGAAGGGAGCGGGAGGTCGACAGGCGGATTGGGGCAGCGTCTGCCGTGAAGCGGGCGCTGTACCGGTCCGTCATGGTGAAGAGAGAGCTGAGTCAAAAAGCGAAGCTCTCAATTTACCGGTCGATCTACGTTCCCACCCTCATCTATGGTCATGAGCTTTGGGTCATGACCAAAAGAACGAGATCACGGATACAAGCGGCCGAAATGGGTTTCCTCCGCAGGGTGGCTGGGCTCTCCCTTAGAGATAGGGTGAGAAGCTCGGTCATCCGGGAGGGACTCAGAGTAGAGCCGCTGCTCCTCCACGTCGAGAGGAGCCAGTTGAGGTGGCTCGGGCATCTGGTAAGGATGCCTCCAGCCTCCCTGGTGAGGTGTTCCGGGCACGTCCCACAGGGAGGAGGCCTCGGGGAAGACCCAGGACACGCTGGAGGGATTACGTCTCTCGGCTGGCCTGGGAACGCCTTGGGATTCCCCCGGAGGAGCTGGAAGAAGTGGCTGGGGAGAGGGAAGTCTGGGCCTCCCTTCTGAAGCTGCTTCCCCCGTGACCCGACCCCGGATAAGCGGAAGAAAATGGATGGATGGATGGATGATTTTTGGTTGAAGTCGACAAATGACGGTGGATCAACCATCAAACAACCATCCAATCAAACCGTTGAAACTGTCATTGAATCAATGTTGTTTTGTGGTTGAAATCTGATGACTGAAATGCCGAGGTCTGATTAATGGTTGATTTTTGGTTGATGTCGACAAATGACGGTGGATCAACTACAACTGCTCAAAAAAATAAAGGGAACACTTAAGTGTTTAAGTGAACACTTAAGTGTTCCCTTTATTTTTTTCAGCAGTATATAAAACACACTCTAAAAAGAAAGTAGTTGAACCAACTTAATTGAATTGCTTCTGTAGGTCCCAAGGAATTCAATTAAGTTTATCCAACTGAATTTATTAAATTTATCCAACTTAAGTTATTAAATTTAACCAATTCAATATATTATAATAATCCAACTCAATTTGTCCCTCGCAGGAGGGAGCTGGAATTGAACCGTCAACCTTCTGATCACAAGATAACTGCTCTACCCACAGAGCCACAGTGGCTTACCTGGGAATCTGTCCCTGGTTAGCTTGAGTCATTGTGTCAGAAGAGGGATACAAATGTATAGGACTTAATCATTTCAAGTAAAGTCAAAGTGAATCCAATGTGTTTCAGCACTGGTCCTCCAAGGCCTGCAAGTTTTAGGCATTTCCCTAATTCGGCACACATGATTTTAATTGATGTATGATTAACAGGGGTTTTGCTGAAATGCCTTGAGGACAAGGTTTGGGGAAGAACTCGTGATCTAAATGTTCAATCAGTGTAAGCTGTTTTTCATGCCCCTCTACACACACCCCTTTCCCCCGACCACCCACTCCTCACCTGGGCCCATCTACCCCTCAATCTCCTCCCCCTTTCCACTCTCCTCCCCTCCTCCTTGGGCTCTGGGTGAATCAATTTTAATTTTAGGTGAGGGTTTTAAATTTTCACATTTTATTTTGTTAAAGATATTTTTGGCTCTAGTGGCCTTTATTTGATAATTAATTGACAAGAAAGGGGGAAGACATGCAGCTAAGGTTGCTAAGGCCGGGAATCAGGCCTGCGACGGCTACGTCAGGGACTAAGGCCTCCATGTGTGCAATCTGTGCAGTTTGTTGCACCCCTCATCACCATCTCAACTCCCCCTACTTCCCTCCCAAAACTCCCCACACCCACTTGCTCCTCCCAGCCTTCCTATCTTTACCCCCTCTCATCCTTTCTTCCCTTCCCCCATCCTTGAGCTCTGGGTCAGAACATTTTATTACTAGGGGGGGCTAACCATGTTTCAAATAACGCACTACATGTTGAGAACAGTGGGTTGAGAACATTGGGTTGTGATTCCTTTATGTACATTTTCTTTCTTGTCTGTAAATATTATTACTGACTGTGCATAATGTGTTGACACAAAAACATCTACAAGTCTCTACTAGGAGTTGTACAGTCTGACTCCCCCTTTTTACACTAGTGGTTTGTCCCAACCAAACAGCCATTTTGCTGCTGGTTTGTTTGCAACTGGCTTCTGAATTAAATTCTCCTCTGAACAGTTTTATGGTAAGTTTTTCAATATTACTTTGATCTTAAACGTGTTTATTGAAAAATAAGGGCATTGTTTTGTGCCCATAGTAATCCTGGTTATTTGGGGACAAAACAGATATTTTTAATAATTGAGGTCATGTCTCATTTTGTATTATTTTCATCCTGCCCACCGCTCCAGGCCTAAGTATGAAATCCTGCGAGATTTTGTGAGATTTGAGTTTTTAAAATAGGGAGGGGCCTATTGTTTGATCTGGGAGAGCATGTGGTGGACAAGGAAGTGAAAGGCTGGCTGCTCCAGGTGAGCTCTAAATTGTTGTGATAGTACATCACTTGTTTTTGATTTTTTTTATTATGATGTGCTTAGGGACGTGCTTAGATGTGCCTCTGTTCCAGAACAACTGAGTTAGATGACTGCATGACCGTCTGCAGTCATCAAGAAGTGGAGAAGGTTGTTAATCATCCACAGATTAAATCCAGGTGAGGCAGAAGGGAAACACTTAAAACATGTAAGGCAGGTGAAACACTGAACTAAACCTGCTAATGACTGATTCAGTCTGTTGATTCTTGGATTGGTAACTGGTTAAATTGAACTGGACTATTATTACTGGTGTGGGATCTTTATCAGCACGTGGACATTTTGTAATGAATTTACTAAACTTATTTCAAAATATTTGTAGTTGATTGAAGATTAAACCAGCTATTTGATGCAAGTTTATTCTGTATAAATTCTAAATTTTTCCAACTACAGTATAAATCACCTTTTGCTCTATTTATGTCTGTGGTGTGTTAAATAAACCCAGATCCTCCTTGAGTTTTATCTTTAAGTTTTCTGATAAACAGCCTTTATTTTAAATATTGATTCCCTCATTTTAACATGAGTGCAGCATCATAAATCCTACACTAGACTGCAGCTTCATAGGTAAATGTAGTTGTATACGTAAACATTAAGATTAATATTAACAGTGAGTGTACATGGGGAACTATATGGTTTGTGTTTGTTCTCAGACCTGTAACCAGTACACTGTTTAATCTTTCAATGTCTTTCAGAACTTTTCAAATGTTTATTTCTAACCGGCACCTTCCTGACTTTTATTTTTGCGTTTTTCAGCCATTGCTCTGCGGTTTGACCAAAAGCTCACTCTTCAGGACTGCAGTAAAACTGTCAAGAAGTGGCTTCATTACACGCCAGAATGAGAGGAAGACATCACAAGGAATCAAAGTGACGCCAACCAGAGTGAAACTGGGGTTACCACAACTTGTACCGTGTCCCTGGTTCATACAGTACCATGCTTAACCTCATGGGCTCTGTTCTTCTGTGGACAATAGACTGTTATTCTGACAGTCAAAAATGTTTAAACAGCCGTCCCTCTTTTCTTAAATAAAATGTTATATCAAACCTATGTTGTCATTTTTAAAACTTTTGTATACAGTTTACCCATGATCTGCCAATAATACAGTGTTTAACACCAGTGAAGAAACTTTTAGTGGTATGTTATGTAGAGATATCAGACCTAAAAATTTACATAAATCCTTAGCTTTCATTCAATATGAAATCAACCCAAATCTGCATGTAGATCCACATTCAGATGGTTGAATCAACATTGATTCCTGACTGATTCAATATAGAATCAACACAAATGAATGCAGATCCACAGTCAAATGAGTGTTGAATCAACATTGATTTAATGTAAAATAAACAGAAATATGTGTGCAGAACCACATTCAGATGAAGGTTCAATCAACGTTGATTCCTAACTGATTAAATGCAATATCAACACAAATATGCATGTAAATTGACATGCAGATGATGGTTGGATCAACATTGATATAGTGTCAGTTATGGTTGAAACCCTAACGTTGATTCAACATTCAAGTTACCGACCACTTTCAATGTTGTTTCAATGTCAGCGTTCACCGTTGATTCAATGTTTCTGGCTGACATTGATTCAATGTTGTTTCAATCATTCTGTGCTATCTGGGTTAAATGCTTATTTTCTGGAAAACTTTAATCTAAATCTGTCACTAACCTGAGACAGAAAAATATCTAAAATGCTTATTTTAGGGAAAAGACTGATGTAAACGCACCACTTTGCTTTGCAAGGCAGTACGCCATTTGCGAAGACAAAAAGCTAAAATGCAGATTTTGAGAAAAAGACTGATGTAAATGCTTATTTTAGCACTAACCTGAGAGGAAAACATTGTTATTTTAGAGAAAAGGCTAATACGCAAGGCAGTGCACTAACCTAACAGAAAAAGATAATACAGGCTAATATTATTGCACTGCCTACGGCGGTGCACTAACGTAAGAGGAATATTTTGAAATTTTCAGTAAGTGTCATTTCAGAGGGCCAAAGTAATCCCACGTGTAACAGTTGTTTGGTTAAATGAGTAAAGCGTAAAACATTCTGCCATATCTATAGTTGTAACATTCTGCTCAGCCTCCTGTAGTAACTCAGAGTTCCACCATCGTTGTAGTTCTTAACTGCCAACTCAGCCCTCCTCTGTAGTAGGTGAGAGTTCTGCCATGTTTGTAGTTCTAACCGTCAGCCATAATTGTAGTTCTAAAGGGGAGCTCAGCCCTCTGTTTTAACTGAGTGTCCTGCCATAGTTAGAACTACAGAGATGGCGTTTTTGTAGCCCTAAGCAGCAGCTCTAAAACAGCAAGTAGTTCTAAATTCCAGTTTAGTCCTCATCTGTATTGACTGCAGAGTGCAGCTCTACCCTGTTCTGTGAGACAGTGTCAGACTCAAAGACCTTGACAAAAAAACCCATAAGCCCTAGCAAAATTGTAAAAACATTTTAATATTATATCTTCTATTATCTTCTAATCTAATATTATAACTAACTCCAGGGAAAAATATAATAAAAGCTAATATTATTAGCTTTTATTATATTTATGGTGGGAAACTTACCTGAGAGGATTATTGAGGCATGTATTTTGAAATTTTCATTAAGCTTAATTTGAAATGGGAACACTAATCCCAGGTGCAACAGTGGTTTTCTTAAACCAGTTATCCAATGGCCAAAAGAGCAATTACATGATGTAAAAATTGTCATGGCTTTTATTTTAAAATTTTCAGTAAGCTTCATTTGAAATGGCCACACTAATTCCATGTGTAATAGTAATTGGGTTAAATCAGTTATATAATGCTCAAAACACAAGTAGTTCTCAATACCCGCCAAGTCCTTCTCTCTAGTTACAGACAGTTCCGCCATGTTGTAGTCCTTACATGCTGCGCAGGCCTCTCTTTTAGCTGAATCTTAGCCATGGATAGAACTACAGTTATGGCTTGTTTGTAGTCCTAAGCAGCAGCTCTGCTCTGCTCTGTGTTCTGTTGCTACGGTAATTAAACCCCTGCCAAGTGCAGCTGTGAGTGACCGACAGTTCCGCCAAGATGTAGTTCTGACATTCTGCTCAAGCCCCTGTTAATAACTGAGTGTTCAGACATAGTTAGAACTACAATGATGGCTTGTTTGTAGTCCTAAGGAGCTCCTCTGTAATCCTAAGCAGCTCATGTGTCCTCTGTTGCTACAGTAATTAATGCCCTGCAGCTGTTGGTGGCACAGAGGGTCAGGGAATTCTCTGCTTAACCTATGAATTATTTACCTTATGTGCTATAATCATGTTTGCAATACATATATTTATTTAACTCTCACATTCCTGTATTATACAATAAAATAAAACGTGTTTCAACTGTTGAAATGGTTAACCGTTTGTTAACCGTTCAACCAAATATTCACACCATCTAATGGCAAAATATAAACATCACACCCGATACATACAATCCACTCATCAAAACACTCACCTTGTTCCCTCATCAACCAAGCGCTAACTAAGTGATTGTCTAGAAGAGCGGTTCTCAAGGTGGGCGGTACCGCCCCCCAGGGGGCATTCAGAGGATGACAGGGGGCGCTGGCGGACATTTTTACAAAAGGGGGGCGCTGGGATTCCTTTGGGGGGCGTTTTGTTGAAGGTAAACTTTAAACCTTATATGCACAACACCAGTTTAGACTTTGAGCAACTTGATAACACTGTATTGTGTAACATTAAATCATGCTCGACTGAAACTGTATCGATGGCAGCTCTTCTTCTCTTCAGTGTTTGTAGCGAGGCTCTCCTGCAGATCTATTTCAATACTTACCCAGCAATAGTTTTAGTTTCAAATCACTAATAGAAACCTGTTCAAACTTAAAAAAATTGTTCTAAAAGGTTTAAACTGTGTTAACCACTAAAAATAATAATTTTTCCTTAACAATTCTTTTTTGGTGTTAGTCCGGTACTAGTAAGGGCTTCGACGGCCCTGTATAGGGTTGGCCCTCTGCTGTACCGTTTTGTTCTTTTTGATTGGCTCACCAGGTCCACCTTTCTGTTAATACTTTTGGGGTTTTGTTTTTCTCTTTTTTGGGAGACACCGCACTGGAGGTTATTTAACTCTCTCTTGTTCCCTTCACAAAAACATCAAAGCAGCTGAACCAAAAGAAAAGTTAAAGAAAGTTTAACAATAAAATAATTTTGCCTCGTGTCCTCAAATATGTTGTGCCCTTTGTGGACGTAACAGTTCCGAAGAAAGGAGGCTTCATAAACAGGTTTTGTACGTGCACATGAACGTTTGTTTGAGTTTTGCGAATACAAAAGTGGCTGATCTTGAAGCACCTATCGGTTCTCTGTGAAAGTTGCTGGAAATATTGGACCAGGAAGCAGTAGATAAAACAATCAGTTAATACACATATATTCTGTTCTATTTTGAAATCAAACTGATTTGAAATAGGTCTTCTATTTCGCCTTATTTTTCTAATCCAGTTAGAGTAACTGTTAGCCTTCGAATAAGTCTCCTAAGTTTTTTATGAAACTCTTTTATTCTTAACTATTTGCGTCATTCAATTAAAGCTTTCCATAGATGAGGGTGGGAACGTAGATTGACCGGTAAATCGAGAGCTTCGCTTTTTGGCTCAGCTCTCTCTTCACCACGACGGACCGGTACAGCGCCCGCTTCACAATAGACGCTGCCCCAATCCGCCTTTCCTTGTTTCATCTCTCCCCAATCACACTGCACTTTTTACTGCTGCAGCCCCTTAGCAGTTAGCTTATTTTCACTTTACTAGCAGAAGAAAAGTTCAACACACTTTTTTCTTGCTAGACTCCCTCCACATGGTCAGAATTTGTCTGGTTTTGGTGGAATTAACCCTGTTTTCTCCCAGTTTTAGTCTGTTTTGCAGGTTGTGTTGCAGGTTGTTCCACGCGAAATGATCCTTGGATGCTGCCATGAAGAGAGAGAGGAAACGGGACCTGGAGGTTTGGCCAATCAGATGTAGCAAATGTATTTAAATTGTAGCAACGTTAAAAGTAGTTACTTTTTTCATTGTTGTTCATAATAGCTGTCCCTTGATGGAATGACTTGTGTATTTTTAGTCCAGGCACCCTCGCCTACCTCATGGACTTGGACCTCACCCAATCTGAGGAGAAGATGGAGTTCTTGTTTCTTCAGATGTCCCAAGTGGTGCAATCTGACAAGGTAAGTACATAGCAAATTAAGACTAATTTATTTGCTACTTTTGTTTATTTTAACTTGAGATTTATATATAACTAGGTTTGATAGGAGGAATCCAGTGGATATATGCTTTTTTTCTTGGGTGACGGTATTTATATCTGTTAATCATTCTGAGAACTTTGTTTAAACAAAGTTTAATTTTTACTTTATTCATTCATAAATCAAATGGATGTTTAAAAATGTAATATTAAGTCTATTTTGTTTTTAATACAATCTGGTGTGATGTGTCACACCAAATTGGATTCCTAAGAACAAGTTGGCCAAATCAAAGAGCTTTGGAGAGGACCTATAGCGATTTTTTGTTTGTTTTTTATAGTTTTAAATAGTTTTTCATGCATGTATATATTTAAAATTGTCCAATAGAAACTGCAATATGCAACATTAGATTGGATGTCTGAAAACAGATGTTAGTCAAATCAAGTAGCTTCAGAAGAGACATAAAGCAGTTTTTTATAGTTTCAAATACGTTTTTATATGTGTATATGTTTATAATGGTTTCATATTTATAACAAGTGGATCATCATGGAAAAAAGCCATAATGTTTTGCTTGTGAAAGTAAATTAGTTGGGCCTCACCTTGACGCTCAGAAAACAACCCTGAGTGCCACACAGCCAGAAAGGACACATGTAAAACAAAAAAAGCTAGCAAAAGATTTTATTGCGGAGGCATCAAATTCATTCTATATTTTAAATGTTAGTTTTGGTCATTGTAAATTACCTGTAAAAAGTATGTAGAAATCTTTAACATAAGTTCAATATATATTTAAACTGTGATCTGTTGTTTGTGTGGGTTTTCTAATTTAAAATATTTGTAATTATCATGAAGTCCAGCCCGACGGACCCACCGGTGGGTCCAGCTGCCATGTGACCTCGACTCGCTCTGTAAACAAAGGCTCCACGTGCCTTTAACATTTTTTTTTAATTATCCGCTAAAAGAGGCTTTAATCTTTCAAAAACTATTCCGCATAAAGGTTTTGCCCAAAATGTTAAGATTTTAGAGCTATTTAAAAACAGCTGATGAGATTTAAAGGTCCTCGGGCGATGACGCAACTGCCCGGAAAACACCCGATCAGCTGATCATCACGGCCATTTTGTGGCTTCACGAGACAGTGGAAAGACTCTCAGAGTATGGCACAAGATGTCGGCTATGCAAAATCATGACGTATTTTCCGGAACCCGATCTAAATGTATGCGTAATTCGTGCGCTCTCCGTGCGTAAGCAGGCGTGGTATACGGGAGTCTGAGCACGTGGAGTTATCTCGGTTCCGTGAGTTCAGTTTTGATTTATTTATGATAGATCGATCATAGCAGCAGAAACTGGACGATTTAGAGGCTTTTGAACAACAACGGTTTTTCGATTTGCTACGAGTGGAGCTAAATCTTGGAAAAATTATCTCAATGGCGCGGAGGAAAATGTCCGATTTGGAGGCGCTGGAAGAACTATTTCGGAGCGATGTTGAGCTGGAAGACTCTTCTGATAGCTGGTGGGATTCGAACGAGGAGGAAGAGGAAGAGCCGGACACAGCTGACAGACTTGATCTCGGTGATGTGTAAGTTTCCCCCCGCAATTTCACACAAAATATTTGATGTTTTGGTTCTATTTATTTATTTATTTCAGTGATTATATGCTTGTAATAACAGCAGGAAGTAAAACCATGTGGTTATTTGTTTATTTATGTTTTACTAAAATATGTTTTATTTTACTAGTAAGGATTTCATGTTTACTTTGGTTCATTACTTTGTAATAAACCTCTAATTCTTCAAATACTTTATTTTTATTTGTAGTCAAGTGGAAGCCGAGCCATCAAGCTCAGGTGGAGCTGAACCTCCCCCCACCTCCCCCCACCTCTCATGATTCTTCATCTTCTTTGAGGTAAGATGTCCATTTTTTTGGTGGTGATGGTGGTGGTGGATTTTCAAAATTGTTTATTTGCTCTTTTAAATTATTCAAAAAGTATTTTTGACTGTTTTATCTTGTTTCAATAAAAGTTTTCTATTTGGAGTCAAAGAAAGAGCTTTCAGGTCATCATTATTATACATATTACACTGTGCACAATGGTACATTTTGCATATAAATGGGGTAAATGTCATGACCAATGGTTATATTATATGTAGAAAGTGTCATTAGATGGTAATAAGCTATTTAATTTTAACAAACCCCCAGTATTGATGTAAAAAACACATTTGGCACAGTTTGGTGACATTTTGGATAAATGTGCCAAAATGGCCTCTCCGCCTAAGAAATTTCTCACTAATACCATTCTAAAATAAATATGATTCATCTGATTGAGTCCAAATTTGGTATACTTTTACACAACATTTAGATTTAAAAGTCTGTACTACTTTTTTGTGCTACAAATAATATTTTGGTAGTGTTTTCAATGTTTATTTCAAAGAAAATTTTGGCGAGGTTAAAAAAAATGCAAAATATTTTGTATTTTGTCCCTAATATTTCAGGCAGGGTCAAAGCTACAATGGTGCTGACACCAGAAAACCATTCTATGACATCTTACCTTTACAGAGGTACCAAAATTTTCTTATTAAATCTAATAGCTGTGAGGCTATGAGTGATTTACTTTTGTGTGTTTTTGTCAGGCGGAAATTTATTTATACCCACTTCGTGGGTAAGAGGTTAATTTACCTTTATAAGAGACCATAGTCACTAATGTTGAAAAATATTTTGACTTCAAAGAGAAATTAAATATAGTTTAATATTACTGAACTATTATATTAATAATACAATATTATATTAATACATCCTATATATATTAGATATTACATAAATAATTAAATTGTATATATAATATAATTGTATATTAATGTATTTATAATTAACAGTTTTCAGATCGCTCTTACGAACCCTGAATGGGAAGCAGTTGTTCCGACTGTTCTCTTATTTTTTTGTTTTGTTTTTTTTTTGTTGGGTTTTTTTTTCAGATAAATTGACTGGTTTAAAGAGATAGAATTTTGTCTCCCCCTCTGTGTCTGACTTTAGTTCTGCCCTTTAGAACTACAATGATGGAAAGTTAGAAAATCAGGCAATTGCTCTTTTTGACAGGTTTAACCAAACAACAGTTACACTTGGTATTAGCGTGGCCCTTTAAGAAAAAGCTTGCTGAAATTTTAAAAATAAAAGATTCAATATTCCTCCCCGGATAATGCATTGCCTTAGGTTTTTATCTTTATTTATTAGTCATGTTTATTATACTAAATAGACTAAGTCAATGGCAGATAACATGCTAGTGATGCCAAACATGCTACTAATAGCAATCATGCTAAGATTAGCTAATTTCACTTTATGCATTAATTTTAGAAAAATTAATGGTGCAAGTACAGCTTTGTCAACATATTTCTGACTCTCCACATGTTTTTGACTACAATTTAGCTCAGCTTAGCATTAATGTTGAGCATCAGAACGCTTTTCTTATTAGCAATGTTTCATAAACTGAATGGAGTAAGTAATGACGGACAACATGCTAATGATACTCCACATGCTACTGATATCATTCATGCTAACATTTTAATGTTAGCATATCATTCATGCTAACATTAAAAAAGATCTTGAAAAGAAGTTATTTCTCTTGCATAATAAATTTGTCATTATTTTTGAAGGAATTCAATCAGAATACATACTTTGCTTTGTTTTAGGACTTTTTCAGGTCAAATTCTAGGTGATCTGTCCATTTCTTTTTGTTCCAAAACCTGTTTGCATTGTTTTACCTTTCCGGTTGTTTCATGAAAATTGATAACGATGGTGTGTCAAGAGAATACAAGCCAAGAAAGTTTATTTCCAAGCTAAACTGCCAAACTGCTTCGTCATCAGATGAATATTTCATAGACATATACAAATAGAATTACATGGGGAGGAGGGTGGTTGGTGGACCAAGTAAGCATAGAAGAATTTAACTTCACCTTAATTGCCTCTTAACTTCACAGGAAGATTGTTCATAGCCTGTCCACCTTCTCTCAACAATCAGCCCACATACTGAATTCTCATTTAAACACTGGCCAGTGCAGCATGAATTCTAACAAGAGGAATAAACCCTCCTCTTTAATTCAACGGAAGTACTTTCCTCTGGTGTTCGTCACTGCTTATTTCCTTATTGAACTCATGCATATGCATGAGGAAGCGCTGCATCAACCTCAGTGGCAGAATTTCCCATAGAGGAGTAAGGTCTGATATGACAGGTCACCCATCACATTTGTATTCATGAGCAGTTAAATGAATGAACTGATGAATAAATGCATAACAAGAATCTGCTAAAATGTTGCGTAAATGTCACAGAATGCCTGCTCCTCTAAAGCTTTGAGATTTCAATTTGAGAAAGGAGGAGTGGGCTGATTGGTTGTGGGAGGGTGTAACACAATGAATTTAATGGAGACAAGCTTATTGCTTGTCAATAATGTAGAATTAGTTGGGTTGGAAAGGCGTTTGTTGAATGCAGAGAGCACTAAAATGCCTTTTAATCAGACTTCTACCGGATCCCGCCTGCAGTCTGCTGTCTGGAGAACAGCTTGATTTGTGCACAACAGTCTGCTATTCAGTGTGTTTACTTCCTGTTTAGTCCTTTGTGTCTGCTAAGATGGAGACATAAGGACTGTGTGGAACATCCAAAAGCAATCTGCTTTAACAAGATGGCTCAGTTTGTATATACAAGCTTACAAGTCAGACAGCAGGAGCAGTGTTTGACTCTTATTATTCATGATACAAGATCCCTTTGATCTCCATGCTGCCAAGCTGCACAATTGTCTAACCTTCTTGCAGCAATTCCTCCCTTGTGCATCAGTAGCTACATAGAACCAGCTTTAAGGGTGTTTGTGATTACAATAAGAAAACAAGTAATTCAGTATTTGGTTTATGTTTAATTAATTAAACATTCTTCAGTACTTAGAAAAAGTTGCGCAAATGTATTTGTTGGTGTTAAATGCAGTAGTTGGCCGTGAGGGCCTACAAGGGGTTCTCTGCAGCCTAAGCACTATCGGAATCCCTAATGTATATCTAGGGGGGAAAGTAAGCTGGTACGGTCGGATACTGCATACCCCTAAAAGATTTAGCAGGGGTACGCATACCTGCAAGAGAGGAGAACGGCTGTCAGCTGTAAAAAAAAATCAGTGGGTTCACTGTGCAGCTCTGGCTGACTGATTTTTCAAGAGCAATCTAAAACACAATTTAATCAGTTAATAAATCGCTTCCTCTCCACCCCATTTCATATTGTTTCTGAACTCTTCGTGCTTTACTAGAGCAGCGGTACAATACGTCGATCGCGCAAGGTTTTGAGTCGATCTCGGCATTAGGAGACAAACTGAACGCCGCCAGGACACTGAGACCAGCACGTCCTCTTCTGGCTCACTTATCAAAAAGTTTGTTAAAGAACAAAAAACCAAATAAATGAATAAGATCAATAAAATGTGTTCAAATTAATGACCCAACAAAAATAATCTCAGTATTTATTGTTTCAACACGGTGTTGGGCAATTCTGTGCGTTTCGGTTCCATATCAAAATAACGAGCAGAGCAGGAGTTTAAAATTAACTAATCAACCACGGTTGTCTTTGCGGAACGCTTATTAATAATCGCAAAAATAAATATAGAGCCTGGAAACCTAATATTGTAACAACTGAATGTTATATTTTTAAAGTAATCTCTGCTCGGCTTCAGACCGCAGGCCGCTGCCACGGCAACGGGTGTGCTTAAATGACAGAGAGAGAGAGAAAAAAGGTGCGAGTGGTTTTGAGTTGATCACCTGTTCGTGTTGTTATACCTTTGCTGTTAACCCTTTACAGCCGCTGTAATTTCTGAACGTTCAATAAACGACAAACTTGGACTAATGATCTCGTTCGTCTGTGACTACGTCATTCACAACAAACATCAAACAGTAAATATGTTTCATTAATATTTAACAGACAAATGGCTTCTGCGATAATTATGTGAAATTAAATTGTCTAATATAAAAAAAAACAGTTTGGGCATCTGGCTTTGAGCTGAAAGTCTGAGAGGCTTTTCCTCTCAAACATTTTTTTCGCCTCTTATTTGGTGGAAATATTGATGCTGATGAGATTTTCTCCAAAATAACCTTTTTCAACCTTTATAGCTCCACTGTTGAAAATGAGGCTCTAACATTCACAAATTATATTGAAATAAAATCCAGTCCAACATCTGGTTTAAAGTGATTTTTCTGGAACCTTTTGGAGGAAAAATTTCCCAACTTCAAAATATGTGCTTTTAACTTAACAGAGCTCTGTGGTTCCTCCTATCAGTATGAGATTCAGGGTGAGGAGGCGCCATGTTAGGAAGATGAAGTGGAAGCTGCAGGATTTTCAGAACAAACAGGTCATGACGCTGGGCTACTGATTACCCCTCTGTCTGGACACAAGAGTAATGTAACCAGTTTAAAAGCTAAAATGAATGGTTATATGCCAGACATGGAAAACTGGGATGCACTCCATGCCATGATGTTCAGAATTTAGGTGTCATGGCATCTCAACGTGTCAACATTGCAGCCAGTGGACTGAGGGAAATGCAGCTCCATTTTGTAACAATTCAAGAGCTACCCAGCTTATATATATAAATATATATAGTAGAGGTGTGCCGATCGATCAGTCACCGATCATAATCGGCCGATTTTCGTGAAAAAGTGCATGATCAGTGATCGGCGATCATTGGCTCTTGTTGCCGATACCGATCACCTGCATCACATTTCGCAGCCCGCCTGTGCAGATGGTCTCCTCTTTCCTTCACACTGCGCAAACGTGCAGCAACAAATCCAGCAATGTGGATCTATAACGCACTGAGTGAATGGGGAAGTTTCATGTTGCGGCGGAAAATAGGGTATATGCCATGAGAGGTGGTGACGTATTTCTGTTTGAATTTATGCCACATAGATTGGTTCCAGGTCCTGCTTGCTCCTATTGTTTTTACCCAAAGCTGCAAGATCTGTACCATGAAAAAGACGCAAAACTTAAAATATCTGTGAGCTACTGGTACAACAATCGAGTTTTGTGGTGTGCCATTGTGTCCAGTAATTAGCCGGTACCATCCAGTGCTTAGTTTTTTTCATTTACCTGCTGATATCAAGGCGACAGCGGACTGTAGCCAAAACTTAGCCACTACAGCTAACACACGGTTTGTAGCTGCCTTCTATTTCAAAGCTTGAGGATATTGAAGATCCAGCGTCAGAAATGGGAAGACGGAGGTTAAAAGGGAGTTGTACGTGCTTCGTTCACTGGAATAATTTGTTGGGAGGAAAATAATGCAGGAGAAAATCCACTGCTACGGGAACAGGTTGTGAACAGAGGCAGCGATTCGGCACAGTTAGTCAATACGTGTGTTGATGTTTGCGTTTGTGTTATAAAAAGAATGAAATTATTTTTAGGCAACTCCTTAGTTTTTTTTATGTGACAATTATATAAAATACATTTAACATTATTAAGAGAGGAAAAATATTCAAAAACTTTAAAAACCTTTTGACTCGTTATATCCTCTCTATGCCCAGATTCAAAAAAATGCTCCGCGCAAGGACTGAGATCACAGAGATGACAGCGTCACAATAATCAGCATTTATTCAAGACAGATGAACACTATCACCAGAAAAGCACATCACAAAGCATCAGAAACCTCAGAGCACAAACAACACATGAATTTACCTGAGAAAAGGAAAAAGACAAAAAATGGAAATGACAAACAGATAGCAAAGACGTCTTTGGAGAATTGCAAGCGCAAATCTGATTTGTTACTCTGTGGAAAGTTTTATCTCCCTTTCTTTAATTTATTCAAATAAGGCGTATCTTTGCTCATCCAACCAGGACCTGTCTCTGACCCTCTCTCTAAAGCTATTTGCTCCCATTGTCTAAGGAGAGCTTCTCCGAACTCCTGCTGGTTTATGGCCTTCACAGATCAGTGTGAAAAGCTAGAACTTCCTACTGATTGTTTTCCAGACAGACAAAGGGCAGATCAGAGATTTTGGCAAACAACTACAAGTAAAATAAAGATCAATAGGCTAAAATAAGTTATAATTTTAAAACTATAATTAGGCTATTTCAATCAAGTCATGTTAAATTTTAAAACTAACTTATTTTAAATATATTTTCTTAACAACATGCAGTCGAAGCGATACCGAGCAGGTAATTTAAGAACAACCGAGAGCAGCAACGCTTCAACCCGAACTAGTTAGTCAGATTAAGGTCCAAAACCTTCGCTTTACAGCCGATTAAGTGGCACCGACCCACATAAAAAACCTACAGAACAAATGATACAAATCACATATTTCCCGAATCCCAAAAATATGACATCTACCTTTGCTGTTTCATAATTATAATCCACGTTAGAGTGAATTTTTCGACTTGGCTATTATTTGTTCTTGCGTTACACAACGTAATTTCTCTTTTTCTCCCCTCTGAGATTCTGCTTAGAAAATGAGATTATGACTGCACTTTGTTTTTAAAATGGTAAATTTAGGTTTGCCTCGACTTTTATAAACTAATGCCTCTTATATGCATAATTTTTTTGTATTACTGTTGGTGCAGGTATTAGGCGAACACGGTGCTTTGCCTGTTAATAGTTTAAATTAATTTTAGCTGCACACTTTAATAAGAGTATTCAGATTTTAACATGCATTTTCTAAGTAGTAATTTAGTTCACTCTTACTCAGTAACTTCAGTGTTGTTACAACTCTGAAACATTTTTTTTTGCAGTTTCCTTGTGATACCAGAACTATTTCATTTACACATTTAATTTCCTGAGAAATTGTCAATTTATTTTCAAGTAAAACTCTCAAAAAGAGCTGAGGATTTATTAGTTTTGATTACGTTGTGCAGCTAAATATGGACGCTTATTTGTTTTTTTTCTTCTTAATTTTTCAGGTTTGCATCGTAACACCTCGTGATGTGTTTCTGAGTCATGTTCGCTGTGCCGATTACCTTTCCACTGGATCCAAGCACCTGGACCAGCTGACCGGTACGGCGTCCATCAGTCCACGGTCTGCCGGATCATCACAACGTGGACTAACTTTTTATTTACAGTACTTGGTTAAACAATCTTGAAACTGGAACACCAGATATGCAAAAATCTAACTGCAGACTTTGTTGCCTACCCTGACACTGCAGTCATCCTGGACGGGGCTGAGCCGGACTTCCTCTCCTCCAGAGTGACGAGTTTTTATCACCAGTAAAGACAAACAAGTCTGATGGCTGATTAGCTGCTAGGAAGTATATTATATATTCACTGTTCATTTTACTATCCTGTTTGTACCTACAATAAAATTGAATCTCATTTGTAATACTCTACATTTCACAAACTTTTTCCCCTTTTCTCAGTGTTTACGTTATATCAAGTAGATATATCATGCAGATCAGGAATTTAAGTGAGATGTTAAAATGCAACACATTTAGGTTATACCAGCAAAGAAATGTGAATATTACGTAATATGTAGTCATATAATTTAATATGCTGAATTATTAAATTATATGATGATATAATTTAATGATACAAGATTTTTTTTTCATACCAGATTTGATTTTAATCGATTCCTCCTGCCTTCAATTTCTATAATAAAATCACAGAAAATACTTTCAAAAAATGCCTTTATTTCAATAATCTGTTCTGTGAGTTGTATAAGGGAGCATTATGGTAAGGATACAAGAAAATTTAATTGCAAGAATGCAGTCATCGTTTCAGCAGAATAAAGATGCAATTTTATAACAATGTCTTAAAATTACAATAAGTCATTTTAATGAAAAATAAAAGATTCAGATTGATCTGATGTAACCAGCTCAGTCCATTTGGTTCTGACATTTGTCAGTAACCAAGAGGATGTACATTTCCACCTCAACTGACCAGGTAAGCATTAAGGTAAAAATAAAAAAAAATACTGTATAAACAAATACAGTACACAAAATGGAAAAAGAGCAACTGATAGAAATAATTTATATAAAGAAAAGCAAAAGCGTTAATAGCAGGAGAAAAATTGTTGGCAACAATAGCGCTGCCAATCTCCCTCCAGGAAGCCATCAAACAGAACTGTCCAACTCCAACTATAATAAAGATTTAAAAAAGAAGGAAAACTTAAAGTTAAAATAATAATCACAAATTAATCATTCAGATCTAATGCGTTCTGGAATCTATTGACATTTTACAAATTTCACAAATCAATTAGAAGGTTTCACAAATGTTTTATTTATTCTGCTGTTAGTACAGAATAATCTAGTTTGGTTTGGAATGTCTAGGTGTTGTAGTTTTTAAAGTACAACACATTAAAAAAGCTCAAGATGGTGAAAAATTAAGTGTAATCGCCCTTTAGCTATTTTCCGAAGTAGATGCTACATTCCGAAGCTAACTTCAGCTTCGACTGATAGCTTGGGCACAATATAGATATGTAGATTGCACAATGCACAGATAATCAAAACACTTAACATTTACATAGCACCTTTGTAAGCTTGTCCCTGTTAGCTACGTCAGACATATGAGGCATTATGGTAAATACAAACGATTTAATAACTTACCTTCGAAGTTATTGTGAAGTTTTGACACATCCAGCTTAAATCCTTTGTTGTTGTTGTTGGAGCGTTTCAGGGCGTCTGAATAATTATATAGGGATCATTAATAGTCCTGCAGGACTGAGGAGCCACTGTTAACATACTGTTGCCTGTGCACCGGAAGCATTCTATGTGGCATAAAAATGTGGAAGTGCTAAAACGGAAGTCCGTGGCATATACCCCATTGAAGCACGTCAAAATGCATCAACACAACAAAGCTAATACGACATAAAAACAATGCCATACTTGACGGAGTTTGGCTACATCGAGGCTCACTGCAGTAAAAAAGACATATGGAGGATCAGATAGCAGGTAAAGCAGCGCACAGCTACAAACACTCAGCTGCGATGTAAGACGCTGGTTCTGCTCTCGTTGTTGAACCGCGCTACAGGTAGTAATATTTGACAGACGGAGCCGCTTCTGCTCCACCTGGTAGTGACTCTCACACCAAACCTCTGTTTAAAGCTGCAGCATCTAACCTAAAAAATACATTTTACATATGTATTAAAACTTTTGCTGTCCTAACATGAGACAGATAATCTCTAAAAAAAATAATCGATCTCCTCCCTGCTCTGCATAATTACTCCGCTCAGTCAGAAACAGCCAATCAGAACTAGCAGTAATCAGCTAGCCGCCATGCTATCAGGAAGTTTTCATTCAGTAACTCTGGATTGTTTATTGTAATGGAACCTGTATTTGCCTTTGAATGTTAAGTTTTATACTTGAATTTTTTTGGCAATGTTGAGAGGTTTTATTTTAACTCTTTGCATTATTTAGCCTCTTCAGAGCCTTAACATGTTATCAGTCTGTTAAAGATAGTATTACCGATACCAGTACAATTTGCAGAATGCCTGTTTGTTTAGTTTTCTTCTTGGAAAAAGTTATTAAAAACAAGTTTTTGTCTAAATTAAGGTGAATTCATGGTTCCTTTTTCCACATGATGTAACCGGTAGTGTTTATGATAAAAAATAATAATAATAATTATGTGATCGGTATCAGTGATCGGCCCTCATGGGTGATCAGTATCGGTATCGGCACTCAAAGAGTGAACCCACAATCTAATATATATATATATATATATATATATATATATATATATATATACACACACACACACACAATTTTGTCATAGTACCCCCAAGAATTTAAAACTTTCACCCCTGCATATATCTACAATCTAAATTGCAATTATTGTTCAATTAAAATGTATTAACTTACATCCAACAGTCTATTTTCTTTTTTTAGAACAACTCTCCAGGCTGTGCTTCTTCCTGTTTATGTCTGTGTGGATTATTGATTTTCCGTCCAATCAGATTTCAGTATCTATGTATTGCCAGGGCCAGTCTAATCTGCCCATGGCCTTCAGAATCGATAGAGGTGGTCTACATTCAGTAACCGATATAGCAGCGGATACTGAAAGCTAATTTATGTCAATACATTTGTTATACTAGCCTTATACATCTGCTTTAACAAGATGTAAAGGTAACACTTTATTTGAAGGGGTGTGCATAAGACTCACATGACACTGTCATAAACATGACATAACACCTGTCATGAACATAAAGAAGTATTTATGAATGTTTATGATAGTTGTCATGAAGTGTCAGGTAAATAATGACATTTTTAATGCAAAGTTGCTCTAAAAGTTGCATTAAACGTCCATTAAAAGTGCCAACTTTGCATGATTTTGTAAATTATGATAATTTAATGCAAAGTTGGCATTTTTAATGGACTTTCAATGCATTTTTAGAACAACATTGCATTAAAAGTGTCATTATTTACCCAATGACACTTCATGACAATTATCATAAACATTCATGTAGACTTCTTTATGTTCATGACAGATGTTATATCATGTTTTTGACAGTGTCATGTCAGTCTTATGCACACCCCTTCAAATAAAGTGTTACCCAAACCTTTGTTATACTAGAGCCTCTTATATTGCATTTTTTGTTCAGTATAGTATTGGTGGCTTGTAGTAGCATGACAGTGGTGAATTCAATCAGTAAGGTACCAAATACACAACACGCCACTGGTTTAAATGTGAGTTTGTGCCTGTGTCTAAGCACATAACAGCCATCCTCTCTTGGTCAGCTGGTCTCCCACTCAGCATCTCCCCTGGTACATTTTATTCCAGAGATCATCAAAGGTTGTCATCATCACTTTTAAAAGGGAAAAAATAAACACAAATCTAAAACAAGCCTAAAGAAATGCAACAACAAAATCCCAGCATTTTAGTTCATGGAGTTAAAATTAGACTTAGCATTTCTTGTGCAAGAATGGCAGATGTGAGCATGAGCCGTCATTCTTTTACCTACTGCTGTGAGGATTTCAATGTTGGACCTGTCTGATCAGTCTCTGACAAAATGTAAATAAACTAAATAGACGTGTGTACACACACACAATGGCGCAAAAAGTGGGTATGCAGGGTATGCAACGCATAGGGGCGCAGCACCAGAGGTGGCGCCAAAACCCCGTCTGGAGGGGGCGGCGCGCCGATGATGTTTTCCCATACACTTCAGCGTGCATTACGCTCCTTCACCTCGCGCACATAACGAGGTAAATGCAGCGAGTTTTACCCTTCACGTATCGTCGCCTCGGGGGGGGGCGTAGTAAGCGTTGCTCTTTCACCCTGACGTTCCTTCGCTGGGGGGGGGGCGCCGATCTATGTTTTCGCATCCACCTGAATAATGTGCAGTTGCACCACTGCACACACACATACACACACTTTTTTTGCATATCGCTCTTTGAATGAAACCATTTTGCTTGGCTTTAAATCTGAGGCATCTCTTAAGAGCAGAAGGGACTGTTAATGTAGCCTTAGAGACCGATTACTGTAAAGCCTTTCCCCATTTACTTAAAGATGTACCTTAAAGATTAACAACTGCCATTAATTCTTGTTTACTGTGAATAAAAACACATTGAGATATTTTCCTTAGTTCTCACATAGTGTATGAGTCCACAGTGCATTCTGCATAACAAACAGCACCAAGCACTTTAACTTTATTACTAAATACTCAACCATAAATTGCAATGCATGCAAACATGCTTTGGAGAAAATTACACTAATAGTGAATATTAATAAGTTTGTGTATTTGAAGAGCATCACTCTGTTTGCATTAATGCAATGCCATACAGCAACAGAACACCTGGACTTAGCAAACTGACTAATAATGCTAATTTACCACTTGGAAAAGGTTTTGATTTCAGGGGTGAGCCAGAGAATCAAAACATACACATGGATGTAAGCTTGTTAATCTGTTATTTAATAACAGTTCCTTATATTAAAGAAATGAGTGGGTCACTTACTGTTGTGGCAGACCTAGTGAGAAAACTTAGTGCAGCAGGATTGCGAGACACAGTGCTTCTTGTACCGTTAAAATATCAGATTTTCATGTTGTAAAAAACATTTTAAATGGATTAATTCCAAACAGTTCTACCAGATCAACAGCTGCTGAGCATACCCCAAATGCCATTATCCTTTCCCCTCATGTTTTATAGTAAATGCCGGTGTCATGTCCCCATTTTTTGTTACAGTTTTTGTGTCTGCATGTTTGGGTTTTTTCTGGTTTGTGCATTCATTTTGTGAGGGTGTCTACTGCCAGATGGAAATGTGTTGCATCTTTAGGCTTCTCCTGCTTTTGCAGTGGTGAGGTGGTTAGTGGGTTAGTGTTCACTGTGCAACCAGCATTCTCTATGTAATTAATTTCTTACTGGTTTAGTGGCTAATCAACCTGCCGGAGTCATTCCTGTGTTGTTGAATAGATTAGAAAAGTCGGTTAAAGTGACAATATCCGAATATTGTTTGAAAAAACAAATAGTCAATTGATGGAATGACTTGCAGTCATCTTGCAGTGAAAATCTTGGTTCTGGTTCCAGCTTCACTTACTACATGTCATTTTGGCCCTAGGCAAGGCATTTAATTCCAACTTATTCTGTATATATTTGTGTGTATCTATTGTAAAATCACTTCTCTATATGTATGCGAGGGAATTTTGGCATAACAGCTCTATGGCCACCAGTTAGACACTTATCTAGATCTTATTTATGAAGCCTGAGCTATTGTGTTTGTTTTTGTAAGTTCAATTCATTGTGGCACATCTGACAGCTTAAGGCCTTTTAGGAATATTTGTAGGCGTCATGCACTTCTAAATTTCAAGGAAAAAAGCCTAAAATTATGAGAACAGCAACACAGATGTGGCATTATTTGAATTAGCACTGAATTAGTTGAGCTGAATGAAGAAAATACAGCATGTCCTGGAGTATTGCTCTTGTTGTTCATTAGATTCTTACTGTTATACTGTTCAAATTAGACAATCTTATTTTATCACTGAAAATGCCCATGCTCAAAAATGACAACATTTTCTTTAATTTATGTTTTGCAGGCTCTATTGGAATCGCTACAAATTGCTTTGAATTATATTGATATGTTTCAAAAATCTGTAGAAATTGAGTTTTTATTTTTTAAACTGCTCTAATTAAAGTTATAAATTATTACCAAAAAAACGTGCAGCCAAAACATGATTATTTGCTTCATTTGCTATAAAAACAGCCACCAACTGGCTAACTGGGAAGATTCTTGCACTTATTTGCTGGTAGAGTGTGCTCTTTCCTCCCAAACATCTCTGTAAGTAGTAAGTTTTCAGAAATATGTGTTGTAAACACAGATCCCAGCTTCCTATATGTAACATTACAACACGTGTACATTTCTTTTTTTAGCTGTTTGTTGATTTGTTTGAATAGTTTTAAAACTTTGAAAACACATTAGACCTATTATTATGTCTCTCAGAGAATGTAAAGCAGGAAAATTTAACATTTTAAGTCATCCATACATTTTCAGAACCATTTTTGTCCAAGTTTCATCACAGGGCAAAATATTACAGCATTCCTGCACAAGGAAACACAGAATGTTTCCTTGTGATAGAACATCCTTTGTTTCATTTTCTTTAATAGTAAAGCAATTGTGTTGCATTCTTTCAGTTCATCACAGTATTTTTTTTTTCTATTTTTGTTTAATAAAAGAACTTCCCAAAAATGGGGTTTACTTATTATTTTATGTTATTACAAATTTGTAGGTTGTGGTCAAGAGTATAACTTTGTGGTGCAAATTGGTGGTGACTGTCCCCTTCATGCCAGAGTTGGTGGGGACATGTCCACACCAGTCCTTCAGGAAGTTGCGCCTGTGGTTGTGGTCAATGCAAGCTCTTTCTATTTCTATTATTCTAGTAGGAGTGAGGAAGACAAATTACTGCTTTAAGAAGAGGATAGGTTAAGTGTAGTGACTGAGCTGCTGACATTACCTATATATACTCTGAAGCTCTGCAGTTAATTAGGTGAAACCTGAAGCTTTGTCTGGAATTTTCTACCCAGTGCTACTCTTTAATGTTCAGAAATTTGATATTTTTTATGAGACATTATCTCATGTCCTTTAATTACAGTATATATTTAACATGTAATATTTCAAGGTTTGTTGCTGATATATACAAATTAACTTGATTGATTTGTGTTGCAAATGGACAAATTCACAAAATATTTCACTTTGAAGAGTGCAGAGAAAGCTGTCCAAACCACACTGGAACAATGGGGAAAATGATTGGCCTGATAACCTTCTACTGATCCATTTTAAAAATAATGATAATAGTAAAATGAAATATTTGTGTTTCGCGATCTTTACATTGAATAAAGATCGTTCGTTTAGTACAAACCTCTGACTAACAGTTACAAAAAGGCAATATAATCCTTGCAATCAAGAGAAAATGCAACAGGAGTGGTATGCATACAGCAATTTGGCTGAGTGATGAATTGAGGCAAATTTGCGACAATAGTCTACAATGGGCTAAATCTAACAACTAGTTAGATTGTTAGCTCTAACTAAACTAGAATTAATACAAACTAAACAAAACAACTTAACCTGGGATAATCATACTTCATAGTTATGGATCCAGCTGCTCAACCTCACTTTGTTGTCAAAAGAGCCACAAAGCACAGATGTCAGGTGAAGAATTGCCAAACTGATTACAGTCACTGGTCCCCTTACCTCCTGGTAGCTGCTCTCAGCTCCAGCTTCTCCACAGTGGAAATGTGAACTTCTTCTCCTGCACCATAGGCCAACTACAGAATCAGCTTTGTTGATCAGTCTGCTCAGCCTCATAGATAGATAGTTGCAGCAAAAGTAGGAACAGACTTATTAGTTACTGTGAGGAAACATTTTCTGAAACTGCTTTGTTTTGTTTTCCCATATTCGAAAAGCATGTAGGCTCTCAGGGTTAAGTGGTCACTCTATTTCGTCTTTTCTGTAAGTGTGTGTGAATAGTCTGTCCTGTTTCTGTCTGTGTTGGTACTGTGATACAGTGGTGAGCTGTCCACAGAGTATATTGCCTTTCACTAGTCTTTACAAAGGCACTAGTTTGACCAGAAAAGGAACAACACATTCTCACTCCCAACTCGACAGAACGTGTTGAAAGGAATAACTGAATTAATTTGTCAAGAGAACCAAGACTGGAATTTAAAATGACTGATAAACTTAGTCTGCCATATTACACCCTGAAGACCTGTACTTCATCAACAGGATGAGTGTATGTTTGTGGGACATTGTCTCATTCTCACCACACTAACCCAGGTGAAAAAAAAGTATACTTTAGTATACTTCAAACATACTTAAATTTGTGAAAGTACACTTTAAGTATACTAAATATTAAGTGTACTACCTATAAGTATATCGGAAGTATTGTTGAATATTGTTTTCATGCTAACTTCCTGTTATGGGCGGAGCTTTGCGCAGGTGACACCGAGCACAAAACTCACCTGTTACACCTGCGGCCAGAGAGGACACAAAGCCCTGGATTGTCCTTCAAACGGCAAGCGCAGAGAGTCGAGACAGTGGTGTAGTTTCTGCAAGAGCGCCACGCATAAAGACGCAAACTGCCGGCGAAAAAGGCGAGACAAGGTGAAGCAAGCGATGGATGAGGAGGACCACACGTTCACTTTCAAGGTGAAGCAGATCGACGACTCCCAGATCTATGGCACGGAGATGAAGGGCCTCATGATTGACTCCGGTGCAACAAAGCACATTGTGACGGACGCTGCAAAGTTTCAGGATTTCGACTCAACGTTTAAGCCTCAGAGCCATGTGTTGGAGTTGGCTGATGGCGTGAGGGCCAGTGGCATCGCGCTGAAGAAAGACACCACCAGAGTTCGTGTGAGAGACAGTAATGGACAGGTTGTGGAAATTATGTTGAGGGACACCTTGTACGTCCCATCATTTTCCCAGGACATCTTTTCAGTTAAAGCCGCAACTGCCCAAGGAGCGACAGTCATCTTCAAGGATGGACAGAATCGGCTCATCCATAAAAATGGTACGCCTTTTGATATTGATGTTCATGACAGACTGTTCTATTTAAGTACTCTTTCAGATGAGGTAGATGAATGCAATGCATGTTATGACATCCAAACGTGGCATGAAATATTAGGTCACTGTAATTATGAAGATGTATCAAAGTTGGAGAGTGTTGCAGATGGAATGAAAATTAAGGGTAAAACTGAAAAGCCTCATCTAAACTGTGAAGTGTGCATAAAGGGCAAGTTTACTCAGACCAGAAATAGAGAACCTGATGGAAAAGCTAAAGGTGCATTGGATCTAGTACATGCAGATCTGGCTGGACCAATAGAGCCAGCTGCTAAAGATGGGTTTAGATACACACTAGCTTTTACAGATGACTATTCAGGTGCTATTTTTACCTACTTCCTGAAAGCTAAGAGTGACACTGTTAAAGGAACAGAGAAGTTTATTGCAGATGTGGCACCTTATGGGAAAATCAAATGTATAAGATCTGATAATGGAACTGAATTTTTATCTAGTGAGTTCCAGTCCTTGCTCAGTCAAAATGCCATTAGACATGAAACCTCAGCTCCTTATTCTCCTCATCAGAATGGGACAGCTGAAAGAACATGGAGAACTGTTTTTGAAATGGCAAGATGCATGTTGATTGAGAGCAATCTGCCTAAATATTTATGGACATACGCAGTTCAGACGGCTGCTATTATCCGTAACAGTTTCTACAACAAACGTACTGAGCAGCTCCATACTACATGTTAACTGGAAAAAAACCTGACCTTTCTAAAATGAGAACTTTTGGGTCTGAATGTTATGCATACAAATACAACAAGAAAAAGTTGGATTCACGTTGTGAAAAGGGAATTTTTGTTGGCTACGACAAGAATAGTCCTGCATATCTTGTGTTTTATCCTGACACAGGTAGAGTACTTAAGAATAGACTGGTAAAGTTTATAACAAAAAGTACCAATGAATGTAACACTCAAACTGATGACATAAATGAGAATATCTCACTCAGAAAGAAAGTTGAAAGTGAGCAATCAAAACCTGAGTTGCAAACAACTGTCACACATGATATTAAAACTGAGACTAGTGACATAGATGAAGATCAAAGTGGAGGTAACCTTGGTGCACGTTATCCTAAGAGAGAGAGAAAATCTCCAAAGTGCTACAGAGATCAAGATTATGAAATGAAATGTGAGGATGATTATGCAGATGTTAACATTGATTATTGCTATAGGATTGCATGTGATGTGCCTAAGACGGTGGAAGAAGCTATGAGCTCACCACAATCAGAACTATGGGCTAAAGCTATGAAGGATGAAATGGATTCTTTAAAAGAGAATGATACTTACACCCTAACTTCATTACCTCAGGGTAAACAAGCAGTGGGGGGTAGATGGATATTTACTGTTAAAGAAAATCCTGTAGAGACACTTTATAAGGCTAGATATGTAGCAAAAGGCTATAATCAGGTTGCTGGTATTGACTACCAGGAGACTTTTTCTCCTACAGCTGATATGACATCTGTGCGTGTTCTAATGCAACTTGCTGCTCAATATGATTTGGATTTACACCAAATGGATGTCAAAACGGCATATTTACATGCCCCTATTGATTGTGAGATCTTTTTAGAACAACCTGAAGGATTTGAGGTGGAAACAGAAACAGGGGAGAAACTAGTCTGTAAACTTAAGTCACTTTATGGTCTGAAACAGTCAGGACGAAATTGGAATAAAATGTTACATGATTTCCTTATTGAAAATGACTTTGTGCAGAATCCTGCTGACTATTGTGTTTACTGCAAAGAAAATGAAAATGAGACGGTGATCTTGATTATTTGGGTTGATGATCTTATTTTTGCAGCTAGTAATGATCAAATACTTCAAAGTGTAAAGAAAATGTTAGCTGTTAAATTTAAAATTAAAGATCTTGGAAGACTTAAACATTTTCTAGGTATTAATTTCACTCAGAAACATGGTCAAGTGAAAATGAATCAGAAAAGATACATCATGAAAATCTTGAAAAGGTTTGACATGACTAACTGCAAACCAAGATCAACCCCATGCGAAAATAAAATGAAGTTGGACAGTGAAGGTCGACCTGCTGATCATAAAAAGTATCGTGAAGTCATGGGAAGTTTGATCTATGTGATGATGAGCACCAGACCTGACTTGAGTTTTGTTGTCAGTAAGTTGTCACAATACTTGTCTGAATCAAAAGAACAACATTGGGTTGCAGCAAAGCATGTATTGAGATATTTGAAATGTACAGTAGATCAGGAATTATGTTTCAAGAAAAATGATCTAAAACTTGTGGCATACTGTGATGCAGACTGGGCGGGAGACGAGAAGGACAGAAGAAGTATAATTGGTTACTGTTTTTGTTTATCAGAAACTGGACCTACTGTTTCCTGGAAGTCTAAAAAGCAGTCCACAGTTTCTTTATCTACATGTGAAGCTGAATATGTTGCTTTGGCTGCTGCTACACAGGAAAGCATTTACCTGGTCAATCTAATGAATGGAATGGACTCTAGACATGAATATACACCCGTGACCATTTTTGAAGACAACCAAGGCGCAATTGCTCTTTCTAAAAGCCCCGTCTACCGCCAAAGATGCAAGCACATAGATATTCGTTATCACTTTATTCGATCAGCTCTTACTGATGGAAAAATAACTCTCTGTTACTGTCCAACAACAGAAATGGTTGCTGATATTTTCACAAAGTCTGTAACTAAAATGAGAATGGATAAATTTGTATGTTTTCTTTTTGGTATGTGAATGAGATGTATTCTGTCAACATAAAAACAAGTGGGGGTGTTGAATATTGTTTTCATGCTAACTTCCTGTTATGGGCGGAGCTTTGCGCAGGTGACACCGTTTTCTAATAAAAGGCCACAGGTCGCTCTGGTGAGCTCGGCACTCAGGCCAAACGCATCTGGAGGCTCTGTTGATTGCTTTCCTCCGTCTCTCCTCGGCATTTCCAGCCCTTTACTAATGGCAGCGTCTACAAGTATACTAAAAATACACTTGTACCAATTTCGAAATTAGAACTTTAAACACACTTGAACATAATTGTACCAAAATACACTTTTAATATATTAAATAAAAGTATACTTTAAGTGAATAAAATATGAATATGTATGAATTTTTAAGTGCCTTAATAATCTTTTACCATTTATTAAAATTGCATACAATAAAAAAATGATAATCATGATGTAATTTTTAAGAAAATATCCTATCAATTTTCAGATGTGTGATGTAAAACCTTATAATCAACGGCATTAGCTCCAGTTCATACTCCAGACCAGATGGTGGCGGTATTGCACTTTTTCCATTTATTTAAAAAAAACGCCACAAAGAGAAGAAAAAACTTGATACAGGGAAGATAACAGACGCTGTTCAAATTTGCCATTTTTACTCGCATAATAATGTCTTAAAAGTAGAGAAGGCCTTGACAATAGTTACAAATTTAGGTAAATTCAAGCTGGTGACGTCCTAGTCCGAGTTAGACGACAACACAATGGGACAACAACCGATGGAAATGAAATGTGTGTCTCAAATGGAGCCCGGGGGGACGAAGGCTGCTAAGTGTTGCTAGCTGGTGGTAAGTTTGCTTATTAATTATCTTCATTTAATTATAAACAGTGCAGTAAAGATATATGACTTACGTTGGTTTCTTAAATTATCAATTTTATTGTAACTTGTATGATTATTACTATGGCAATCATTCAGCTTCATGTCATAACTGCATGGAGGCTCTGTTTGTTGCGACTTATACTTTAAATCATAAACTAACCTGGTTTTAATTAAGCTCCATAAGACAAAAAGACTTTGTTTGATATTGTGAGGTGGTTGTTATAACTCGTTCATCAATGATTTGATCTTCAACATATGTTTGAAGTCTAACTAAGCAAATGAAGATGAAAGAGGAAGCCAGAGAAATCGGGTGTTAGGAAACTGAAGACTTTCCTGTCTCAGAAGAAGCTCTGACTCCACCAGATCGCCAACCAGCTCTGAGGATGAACCTCCACATCATCTTCATGATGCAAGCTTATTTTTTCAATTAGGAGCTAGCTACATTTTCAACAACAAAACCTGCTGTGCTACCAACACTAAGTGCTTAATAAACATGATTTGATTTAAAGGTAACTGGAAAGAATGTTTCTCTTATTGTTAATCTAACATTTATCTTTCATGTTTGTTATTTGTTGTTGGCTTTCAGGGCCCTGTGATGGACTGGTGACCTGTCCAGGGTGAACCCTGCCTCTCATCTGATGACTGCTGGAGATGGGCACCACCAGCCCCCTCACCACCCTGCAAGGATCAGTGTGTTCAGATCATGGATGGAAAGATTTTAAGGTAGTTTGTCTCCTTAAGTCCACACTTAAAACAGCTTCATAGTTAATGCTAACATCAACTGATTCTATGACATTGCTGACTATTTTTTTATACTTCTAACATAAACAGGCAAAGAAGACACCCAGAAATGTTTTTCCACCCCAGGCATCCGGTCCCAATCATCATCAGTTCTTATGATGTCACATACATGGCGAGTCCACGTCTTAAAATTGTAAGCATTATTTTTGTATTTGCCATTTTTCTATTCTCTTTAAATACAAATGCTTTCTCTGTTTAATCGCTCTATTGTTCTTTTTTGTAGGTTCCTGTAAGGTGCAGTGAAGGTGCAGTAAGGTGCAGTTCTGTCGTTGATCCTCACTTTCATGTTTTATTGTCACACTTAAATTTTCATGTTCATTGTGTTCACTTTTGATGTGTAAACTGATAATGTTAAAGTTCATAAAGTTGTGAGTAAAATTGGACAATTTTAAAATGTCGGTAATAAAACAAAATATTTGAATTACCTTGGGCATCTTGTGTAATTAATCTTTCCATGTAATTGTAGCCTAAAACAATGTAAGTACTGTAGTGTAGTTATGCATGTCATTTACAAAATAGGTACATAGGAATAAAGACTTTCACGAGTAATTAAAATTGTAGTTTATTATCAATAGCAGGAAATCAAAAATAAAAATTAAGTGTAATTTAAATACATTACTAAGATATTAATAGTATATTTAAAATATATTTGAAGTATATTGTCGAGAAATCTGGTATGAGTATGTGAGATCTGTCCAGGTACACGCAGAAAAACGGGATAAAGGCCTGAGGAATAACAGTATACCCTGAATAATGATTAAATGATGATTATGAGTGATATGTGATTATAAATGTTGATTGATTGATCGATACCTGCTAATCATGAAAGTTACCTGGGTTGCTGTTTCTCCTAGGCTCCAACTTGCTGTGTGGGATGCGGAGCGTCCGTAGAATCCTTGGGATTCATGTGGGTAGCATCGTCTGCCCGTTGGTGTAACGCTTGCGTGCACCTTGATAATGTTACGGCGATCCTCTGACTCAATGAGCAACGGGACCTGCCGTACGTCTCGGCTTCTGCATCTCGATCCCTGGAACGAGTACATAAAGTCCTGTGGACCTCTGCGTTGGGTGAAGGCGACGACACTCTGCGAACGTCGTACTTGGGGAATGACCGGATAATACCCATAGTCCAGAAGCTGTGGGAGAATCAGATTACTCGCCAATGCCTACCAACCCTGCACCTTTTGGACGGGAGAGTGGTGGCGGTGGGTGACCCCCGTCCACCTGTTTGTCCGGCGTCTCCTGATACGTACATCGACGTCGGGTGCCAGACCAGCATTGCAACTCACGTGCAGAGTACTCAAACTGAGCCCCTCAGTTCATCTCAGCAAGCATGCCAGACCGACAAGATACCCGTCCCATCACCCCAAGAACAAAGTAGCAACGCCAGCTCCTCTGTCGCCTGCATCTGCCAGGCGCAGTCTCCTTCGTTTGCTGTGGACTTTGAGAACCTGCTGAAGGAGCTCGAGGAAAGTTGCAGCTTTCCAGCGGCCCCGCCGCAGGATTTGGCGGCCGAAGTGCTTTCCCCGAGCTCACCACCTCAGTTGGAGCGTCACAACCCCTTTGGGCCGTCTGGGTCTACAGTGGACGTGGGGCTAGACACCGACATCTGGTCTTCTCCACCTTCCCACCTAACGGAATACGAGATCGTGGACACTTGGACGCCTTCATCTTCTCCTGTGACCTGCTACGAAAGAGACATTCTAACTCTCCATGGTGGTGATGAATTGGACTTTTGGTAGTCGGAATTTAGGTTTTTCTGCGAAGCCCCGTCCGATCTCACGGAGGGGGTGTCGAGAAATCTGGTATGAGTATGTGAGATCTGTCCAGGTACACGCAGAAAAACGGGATAAAGGCCTGAGGAATAACAGTATACCCTGAATAATGATTAAATGATGATTATGAGTGATATGTGATTATAAAGTGCTAATACACATGCCAATGAAGAAATGTCTGTAATGAACGTTCAAAACATGTATTCAGTACTTTTAATCAAAGAATGTTATAATGTATGCTCTGTACTTTTAATCAGTTGAAGGTTATAATGGTTTATGGAAATTGAGGTTTAAACAACTTGATTGTTGTATGATACTCATTGATTATTAAGGAATAAAGATAATTAGTGAGGAAAGAACATACTGAGGTAAAATGATAGAGTAAAGCATTGAACATGTTCTTTCGGCATTGGACATGTCTGAGCATGTCTGGAGCGATGGGTGAGGCTTAATTAGAAGCATATGGTCAACAGCAAGCGAGTAATAAGGAAGGAATGTGTCACGAGGGAGTTGGGGGAGGATGGAACTCTCTACCGACAGTGAGACGCAAAGGGAAGGTTACGCAGCCCTGCCCCGAAGGCTGCCCTACGTTGAGAGGATTTATAATGAGGAGCTCAGGAGAGAAACGGGGTTCTTCGTCCCTGGCGCAGAAGAGGAGTCAACAAGGGAAGCAGGCGAAAGGCCAGCGGAGGACCACGCCCGGGACCAAGGGGACTTACTCCACGACTTAACGCCGCCTAGAAGGGACGAGCTCCACTCGCCAACACCCCTGGTTCCAGATCCGACCGGCTCCTCTGCTTCTACCCAACGATCTCCAAATCACAGCAGCTGACTTGGAAAAGAGACGGAGGTCTTTTGAAAAGACAAAGAGTCTGCACGTTCAAAGGAAAGCGTGAGTCTTCTCTCCGCTTCTCTTCAGTAAAGAGGACTTTGCTCCGGCTGGACAAGGACTCTGACCAAGGACATCTAAGGATTACAGCTCCCGAGACCAAGAACCATCGGGTATGAGTTGACAAGCTTCCCCCAAAAGCCTTGCTCACTGAATTTAGAGAAACAGGTTAGGGATGAGAACATGGATAGGATGTGATTGATCCTAGTTGATTTCATTACTTGTAAACGGCTAGATTAAGTTTAGTGACTTAGATTTAAATCCCAGGGTCATTATTTTAACACTCACCAGAGGAAAACACAAAGCCATACAATAATACAGATAATTGAAATTCAGCAAAAGCCATCAATGAAATAATGTGTGCCTCACAGAAGACGCCGGCCAATTGGTGTGCAGTTTGCCGGAGCAGATGGAGTGACTGAGAACTCTCCAGGTCACTCCATCAGACTTCTTTGGTTTCACCGCTCTCACTGTGTACACCTCACCTCATGTTCATGCACCATAAGGCTGGAGCTATTATGGTTCAGTGGTCGAGCTTGGCTGCCTCAAGTCCTTTCGTCTTGAAGAGTATGATAAAGTAGTTCAGCTCCTCCACAAGCGTTGCATTGCTCTTAGTCATCCTGGTGCTGCTGGACGTGTGATAACTGACGGTTGATGATATAAACAGCTGGTACTCTCCCTATCATGGAGATAGGGAGAGTACATGGAGAGTACCATGAGCTCTCCCAAGGACATTTCTCGATAAACAACACCTCTATCGGACTTTGCCAGGACTGAAGTGAGTCCCTGTCCTGCCACACATTCTGTGTGTCATTGTTAGAGAAGTGGTCCTCAGTCTTTCTCTTATTTTGGCCTCTCTGATGTCTCTGTTCAGACCCTAACTCTGTCCCCAGACCTGAAAGCAACATCAGATTGCCTCAGCAGTACCTTAACCTCTTTGATCATCCAGGGTATGCCCTGTGAACAGTGACAATGTAAATGCCAACAGGGACAATGTCAATACTGTTGTTGATGTACAAGTGAATGTGCAGGAGGACGATCGGTCTGGAGAAATGCACAAGTCCATGAAGGCTTAGTAGTTCTAGGTATTTTTCACCAGAACATTAAAAAAAACTCAGTAGTTCTGGTGTTAAACATGCTGTGTTGCTGGATTAAGGATTTTTGAATTTTCTTTGAAGGTTTTTAGTCTCAAGTAAAAAAATAAGAAAATACAATAAATGAAACTACAAGCCTCAAAAAGAACAGGTTTATCTGGCTTCTTTTAAATAACAATTGGTAGAAAGGAACCTAGAGTTTCTTGTGAGGATGATATTTAGTAGCTGATTTCTATAACCCAACATTACTGATAAAAGAGTAGTTCAACCTGAATCACAGCAGTCTGCAGCTTCTGACAGCTGCTTTCCACTCTTGGTAAATACTGCAGCCCCCTCCTCACATGCCTGCCTCAGATGTGGCCAGCCAATGCGAATGAGCATGCTGGAGATCGCCAGGGCCACTCCAGAGTGTGTTGTAGCAGCTCTGCTTTATGCCCAACTGCAATGCATCAGTCCCAGCACCCCTCAGCTGTCTCTCTTCAGCTATAGTGGACATAACAGTGTGCTCACAAGCTTTTTTCTCCACAGGGAACGTTTACCTCCCACATAATCACACAGATTCACTCACACACATAGACACCAACAGACACTTATTACTTTGAAGGCTTTCCTCCACATAACACATTATTCAAAGTTGTCAACAAATATAGCAAAGTCTGTAAACTGACTTCAGTAAACTGATGTGAGGAAAAACCATGAAAAAGTGTAACAACAAACAGAGCCCTGCTAGCATTTGGACAACAAGCATAAGGAATGACAGTACAGGGGTCTGAAAATGGATACAGTCAAGTTGAGAGTTTGTTATAAGGTCCAAATTAGTTAATCAACTGATATCAAAATGAACATGGTTACTATTACGACTCACCAACGCAACATATCACCAGTGGCATGCACAGACATTTTGGTGGGCAGGTGCTAAAGTAGAAAAAAATGCACCTTGTGCTGCACATGGAACCATGAGCTGCCTTAGTACTGTAAGATTTATTACAGGCACGGTTTGAACATCATTTGTATGTACCTACTTCAAATTGATAGTCATTTGCTTTCAGATGTTTAATAATGTCCACCTGAGAAGAAAGTCAACTAAAAACCAGAATGGGATTAATTAAACAATAAATTATTATAGCTTGATTATAAAGTAGAAGATTGTCTTTATAACCAGGTTTTGAGCCGAACATTGAGTGAAATCTGAAACTTACATTATCTTGAATTTATAGAAAAAAGAAAAAAACGCCTTTGCATCTCACTGTCTTATACAATTTCAGTAGGTCATTTAGAAACATGTACATGTAATAAACCACAAATAAGAATCTGGAACACAAATAAGTCTTTTCTCCAACTTTCCTTTAAGAAAGTAAAAAAAAATGTTTTGCTGTGCTATAGAGGTCTTTCTCCTGGCAAGTCTGCTTTTTACTTGAAATGTATTGCATAGGTGAAGTAAGAGTAACACCACAAGTACATTTTACTTCAACAGTTCGTGCCCATTCAAACAAATTCATAGGGTAACAAGGGATGCATAGGCATGATGGGCCTGCAGCTACCTTCAATATAACAGTTTTAAAACACTGGGCTGATTAATTTATGTAGTTAGACTTCCTCCAATTTAAAACATTTGCTTGAACAAAGATTAACATGTATTTAAACAAGTGGTTCATAAACATGGTTCTCAAACTATCAGGAAAAGAACTGTGGACTTTCACAAGTCTGGTTCTTGTTTGGGGAGAATTTTTAGATGCCTGCAGGTGTTATGTTCATCTGTTAATACAATTATGCAAGCATAAACAGCTAGGGAACGTCCAACCACCAGATCATTCAGTACGAAAATGAGTTCTGTATCCCAGAAATAAGTGTTGTTGTACAAAATGTGCAAATCAACTCGACAAAGACCTGCCCAAAGCTGGTGAAAGAATCATTATCTGCAATTAAACAAATCTGCTCAAAGAAGCCTGAGAGCCCACTTCTATTCATCTGTCCATTATGTTCTGCTTATCCGAGGTCGGGTTATAAGAAGAGCAGCCTAAGCAGAAAGGCCCAGACTTCCCTCTCCCCAGCCACTTGGGTCAGCTCCTCTGGGGAATCATCAAGGCATTCACAGGCCAGCAGAGAAACATAGTCCCTCCAGTGTAGTCTGGCTCTTTCTCTGGATCTCTTCCCAGTAGGAGATTGAAGGGTCCTGTAATACCTCACCAGGCAGGCATCCAAGAAGCATCATAACCAGATGTCTAGCCCAACTCATCTGACTCCTCTCGACATGAAGGAGCAGTGGATCTACTCACAGACGGCCAAGCTTTATACCCTCTCTCTAATGAATGAGCCCAGAAAAAGCCATTAGTAAAAAAACCAACATCAAAAGTCAGAATACAAATCGCAAATGCTTTAATGAGGAACAGACTTAATTTTTGTAGACTTGTCCTGTGGTCTAATAGCATTGAAGTTGAAGTGGCTATTATGAGCATTATTACATTTAAATAAAAATGGGAGAGCTTTAGGTTTAGGACGTTCATGTGCCCACCCACACAGACACACAGATGTGGGCTACGCACAGAGCGTTTTGACACAAAATAAAAAAAAGATTTTATCCACAATTTTGTTAATAGTAAAGAAGGAAAATAATAAAAAAATCCAATAATATTTTTTTTCCTCCTAAGAAAATTTCAAGATATGAACTGTGCTTTCAGCTGTACAGCAGCAGGCGCTACTGCAGGCTGGAGGAATATTTATACAGAGGTGAGTTTTAATTGCATGTGGAAATCCTAAAAAAAAAAAAATTGCCTCACACCAACAACCTTGTCCCTTTATTTTGGCAGAGGACTAAGTGATTGCTGTGACTGAAGTCAATATGGTGTGGCAGACAGGAATTTGTGTCTGTAATTGGCATTTCATCGTAAAATGTATATATTTTGTATCAACTATTCCCCCTTGTCTGCAGGGAGCAGGGTGTTCTTCATGAATTATTAAGTCATATTCCATGCAGCGATTTGGCTATGAGCTGAATCATGGTTTCTGCCTGGCTGAAGCCCACCTGTCCTGTAATTATAAAGACCTGCCATTTAGTGCAGCAGTCCATCTTGATCTTTGATTTCCTTGTCAGAAGCTATTAAAGGAGCTGCAAGTCTTCCACACATGCTCAGCATGGTGCAGTATCTTAATCTAATCCAGTATATTTATCTGGCATATTAAAGAGAAATCCAACATGATGTTCAGTAAATTAGGCGGATTCCACTACAGCTTCTCAATTGGCTGGAGTTTTATCACCATATATTATATATGGATTGTATTCTTTGTATTCTGAGTTTTTTTCCTAATAACAGTTCATTCTAGTGATCATATTTAAGAGTTTGTATTGTTTACAATGAAGTGTTATGTACATGGATAAGCCTGTCGCAACAAATCAATTGATTGCATAATAAAAGAGAGTTTAATCATTTACATTTCATAATTTATTGTTTAACTCTTCTCTCACTCGTTCTACCAAAAGCTGGATGAAAAAAGTCTTCAGTCCGGTGCTTTGGTCTCAACTAGCCCTTTTTTTGAAGGACAATTTTGTTTACAGAGACTTCATAATTCATTTTAATTGTAGTTTCTGTTGCCCTGCGACAGACTGGCGACCTGTCCAGGGTGTACCCCGCCTCTCGCCCGAAACGTTGGCTGGAGATGGGCTCTATTGGCCAATAGAGCTTTGGAACCAACGTTACTGCGTCAGATGGTGTGGGGCTTTTAGGTGTAGTCGCTCGGTGCCATCTTTGCAGGGCACAGTACAAAACAAACTTTATCCAGGTGGTTTTATTGTTACCGACTGCAGTGAAGTGAACCTCCGAGCACTTGAGGAGGGAGCTAAAGAACGGCTAACCGAAATTAGCATTCATAAATCAAATCAACCTTGAGCTAATCCCCGCTTGCTCGGCGGATATTGGAAGATCCAATATCCAACTCGAAACTAACTTCCCTGCAGTCGGTAACGCAACAAAACCACCGGGATAAAGTTTGTTTTGCTCTGTGGCCTGCATAGATGGCACCGAGCGACTGCACCTAAACGCCCCATAACGTCTGACGCAGTGACGTTGGTTCCAAATCTCTATTGGCCAATAGTAGACATAGAAGGCAGCTCTCCTCATTAACATAACGATGCAGCAGAAAAACAAGCAGAAATACAACAAGCAGAAAAGGGAGAAGCAAAAAAGACAAAACAAAATATCTATTTTTCTTGACAAAAACGCATGTTTAGGGGAAATAAAAAAGGAAACTCGTGTAAAGGGAAATGGAAATGAAAATATATACATTACTTGACTGAACCTTTATGTAAGGGGAAATAAAAAAGAAAATATATACATTACTTACACTCATGTAAGGACAAGGAAAAACTAAACATATATTCATGGATTTTATTTCTTATTATGTCAGTTTTGGTCCTCCGTACAGTTCATCCCAAGTAAAAAAAAATGTATGCTTTAGTATACAAAATTTTAACATACTTTAGCATACATTGATTGATGTACTTAAACTGTACTATTTTGGAACAACTTTTTTGTGCTTAGTATACTTTAGTAGTATTTAAATAGTATTAAATCACAACTTTTAGTATACTTTAGTATACTTAACATACTTTATTGGAACATCTTGGAACTAAGTTGTACTTAGTGTACTTTAAGCATACTTTTTTATGCAGTATTCAAGAGAAATATTTAAAAAATATTACATATGAGTGTACTAATTCTATCATAGAATTATATTAAATATATACTTTTAATCTATTTTTAAAATACTACTAATATATTAGTAATGTATTTAAATTACACTTAATTTTTATTTTTGATTTACTACTATTGCTAATAAAGTACAATTTTATTTACTCACAAGTCTTTAGTCATACTTTGTACATTACATGCATAACTACACTACAGTACTTACATTGTTTTAGGCTACAATTACATGGAAAGATCATTTACACAAGATGCCCAAGGTAATTCAAATATTTTGTTTTATTACCAACATTTTAAAATTGTCCAATTTTACTCACAACTTTACGAACTTTAACGTTATCAGTTTACACATCAAAAGTGAACACAATGAACATGAAAATTTAAGTGTGACAATAAAACATGAAAGTGAGGATCAACGACAGAACTGCACCTTACTGCACCTTCACTGCACCTTACAGGAACCTACAAAAAAGAACAATAGAGCAATTAAACAGAGAAAGCATTTGTATTTTAAAGAAGACAGAAAAATGGCAAATAAAAAAATAACACAAATTTACGACGTTTTGTACTCGCTGTGTATGTGACCTGGCCTGGGGTGGAAAAACATTTCTGGGTGTCTTCTTTGCCTATTTATGTTAGAAGTAGAAAAAAATAGTCAGCAATGTCATAGAATCAGTTGATGTTGGCATTAACTATGAAGCTGTTTTAAGTGTGGACTTATGGAGACAAACTACCTTAATATCTTTCCATCCATGATCTGAACACACTGATCCTTGCAGGGTAGCGAAGGGGGCTGGTGGTGCCCATCTCTAGCAGTCATCAGATGAGAGGCAGGGTTCACCCTGGACAGGTCACCAGTCCATCACAGGGCCCTGAAAGCCAACAATAAATAAAATGAATGAAAGAGAAATGTTAAATTAACAAGGGGACAAATTCTGTCCAGTTATTTTTAAATCAAATCATGTTTATTAAGCACTTGGTGTTGGTAACACCTAGTTTTTGTTATTGAAACTGTAGCTAGCTCCTCGTTAAGACAAACAAACAACAAAAAAACTTCCACTATGAAGACGATGTGGAGGTTCATCCTCAGAGCTGATTGTTGATCTGGTGGAGCCAGAGCCTCTTCTGAGACAGGAGAGTCTTTAGGTTTCCTAACACCTCATTTCTCTGGCTTCCTCTTTCATCTTCATTTGCTTAGACTGCAAACATATGTTGAAGATCAAAACATTGATGAGCAAGTTATAACAACAACCTCACAATATCAAAGTCTCTTTGTCTTATGGAGCTTAATTCAAACCAGGTTAAGTTTATGAATAAAAGTATAAGTCGCAACAAACAGAGCCTCCATGCAGTTATGACATGAAGCTGAATGATTGCTATTGTAATAATCATACAAGTCACAATAAAATTGATAAAATAATTATTTCTGAAACCAACATAAGTTATATATCTTTACTGCACTGTTTATAATTAAACAAAGATAATTAATAAGCAATCTTACCATTAGCTAGCAACACGTTAGCAGCCTTTGTCCCTTCTGGCTCCTTTCATGACCCACATTTCATTTCCATCAGTTGTTGTCCCGTTGTGTTGTGTCTAACTCGGACTAGGACGTCACCTGCTTGAATTTACTAAAATTAGTAACCATCAGTGGTGGAGAAAGTACTCAAAAAATTTACTTAAGTAAAAGTACAAATACAGACAAAAATGTACTTAAGTAAAAGTAAAAAAGTACTGGCTTTTAAAAATACTTGAGTATTAAAAGTAAAAGTACTTGGTGAATGCATTGCCTAATCGCTAATATCATTAAGTGATCCAATCGTATTTAATTTTAATACATCAGTGATGTGCCATTTTAATGAACAATGCCACAGATAAAGCATGTTTTTATTGAGTTTACTCTGTAACATAGTTTAGACTTAGATATGTGATTCTATGCATCATAATTTCATGGATGGAAACATCTTGTCTCCTGTCCTAACATAGCATGAACTTCACTTTTTTTGCCACACATTTATTTTGAAAGAAATCCAACTGGCAGAGGAGGACATGGAACCAAGGAGCCTCGTAGCAGAGTTGTAGTCTGGACCACTGAACCCAAGACCAAATCAAAACCAGCACCCCATGCTACATGACAATAAAATTAAGTGCACCTATCAAAATTGCTTCTCAAATTGATCTGAAAGATTTACTTTCCCATAAAAACACCTAGATATTAAATACTTAGAGCTGAAATAAATTTAACCAGTGAAAATTCAAACTCTTCTTCATTCTGTTTTGCTTAAATCTCTGTGCCACAATACACAGAGGTCTCCTGCCATCCCTAAAAAAATAACACCCTGGGCGGTTGCCCATATTGCCAATGTCAGAAATTGCACCATTAAACATAGTAATTAACAGCACTCAACTATGAACACTGCCCAAGGCCCAATAAGCAAGAAGTAACCAAGCAGGAGGAGGTGACTGTGCTCATCCTCCCTCCTGCTGCAATGTCTGCCACCATGACAGGTGACGAAAACAATGAGCAATGAGCATTATCTGCGTTCCTACGTTCTTGTTTTATTTATACGCTAATGAAATATAAAGATATTTTAATTAAATAAAATGGCTACTGCAGTGTACGCAGAGCATTACAAGAACAAAGGACGGCTTTCAGTGTGGCTTCAGCACTATAGGACTTGGTCAAGATCCGTCCAGAAGAATCGGATCGTCCATGAATGTCATATTACACTTTGGTCACAGTGTTGTCCCATATATGCAACACCTCAGTCAACACCTCCACACAGTAATTCAGCGCATGAGTGACAACTTTTTTTCATCGCAGATGCAACATGTGTTTCAGTCAATACAGCTAGCTTTGCTAGCATCACGTCCACGGAGCTTACCTTTCTTTAAGCTTTCCTTCCAAGTGACGTTAAAAATTGGACGAAGTCCCACCGTCTGTGAAAGCGAAGCGCTGCTGATTTTACATGTCGCCATATCTTATGATTTATGCAGCGCTATTGTATTACTGACGCTCAGAGGAAACCACTGCGCATGTCTGGAGCTCCGCGTGCGAGTAAAGGTGGAGCCGATGTGACAACAGACACTAAGTCACGTTATTGCTTGGATTTTACGGCGCCACCTTAAGTCCCTCAAATTCACATTTTAACGGAAAAAAAAAGCAACGCGACTTGGATGTAACGAGTAATGCGACACTTTTGTAGAAATGTAGTGAAGTAGAAAGTAGAGATACTTACTGTAAAATGTAGTGGAGTAAAAGTAGAAAGTATCCATTATTAAATCTACTTAAGTAAAGTACAGATACACGAAAATTGTACTTAAGTACAGTAACGAACAGTGGTGGAGAAAGTACTCAAAAAATTTACTTAAGTAAAAGTACAAATACACAGACAAAAATGTACTCAAGTAAAAGTCAAAGTACCACATTAACATTTTACTTAAGTATTAAAAGTAAAAGTACTTGCTGAATGCATTGCCTAATCACTAATATCATTAAGTGAACCAATCGTATTTAATTTTAATACAGCAGTAATGTGCCATTTTAATGAACAAGGCCACAGATAAAGCATGTTTTTATTGAGTTTACTCTGTAACATAGTTTAGACTTAGATATGTGATTCTATGCATCATAATTTCAGGGATGGAAACATCTTGTCTCCTGTCCTAACATAACATGAACTTCACTTTTTTTGCCACACATTTATTTTGAAAGAAATCCAACTGGCAGAGGAGGACATGGAACCAAGGAGCCTCGTAGCAGAGTTGTAGTCTGGACCACTGAACCCAAGACCAAATCAAAACCAGCACCCCATGCTACATGACAATAAAATTAAGTGCACCTATCAAAATTGCTTCTCAAATTGATCTGAAAGATTTACTTTCCCATAAAAACACCTAGATATTAAATACTTAGAGCTGAAATAAATTTAACCAGTGACAATTCAAACTCTTCTTCATTCTGTTTTGCTTAAATCTCTGTGCCACAATACACAGAGGTCTCCTGCCATCCCTAAAAAAATAACACCCTGGGCGGTTGCCCATATTGCCAATGTCAGAAATTGCACCATTAAACATAGTAATTAACAGCACTCAACTATGAACACTGCCCAAGGCCCAATAAGCAAGAAGCAACCAAGCAGGAGGAGGTGACTGTTCTCATCCTCCCTCCTGCTGCAACGTCTGCCACCATGACAGGTGACGAAAACAAAGACCAATGAGCATGCTCTGCGTTCTTATGTTTTTGTTTTATTTATTCACCAACTAAATATAAAGATATTGTAATGAAATAAAATAGCTACTGCAGTGTACGCAGAGCATTACAAGAACAAAGAACGGCTTTCAGTGAGGCTTCAGCACTATAGGACTTGGTCAAGATCCGCCCAGAAGAATCGGATCGTCCATGAATGTCATATTACTATATTGCACTTTGGTCACAGTGTTGTCCCATATATGCAACACCTCAGTCAACACCTCCACACAGTAATTCAGTGCATGAGTGACAACTTTTTTTCATCGCAGATGCAACATATGTTTCAGTCAAGACAGCTAGCTTTGCTAGCATCACGTCCATGGAGCTTACCTTTCTTTAAGCTTTCCTTCCAAGTGACGTTAAAAATTGGACGAAGTCCCCACCATCTGTGAAAGCGAAGCGCTGCTGATTTTACATGTCGCCATATCTTATGACTTATGCAGCGCTATTATATTACTGACGCTCAGAGGAAACCACTGCGCATGTCTTGGAGCTGCGAGTGCGGGTAAATGGGGAGCCGATGGGTGACAACAGACACTAAGTCACGTTATTGCTTGGATTTTACGGCGCCACCTTAAGTCCCTGAACTTCTACTTTTACTTTTACTAGTGGAGTAAAAGTAGAAAGTATCCATTATTAAATCTACTTAAGTAAAGTACGGATACACGAAAATTGTACTTTGTTACTTCCCACCACTGATTATTATACATCTCAACTCTATTTACTGTGTAGCAAAAATTTTCACAAATTTATTTTTAAACCTCTCCTCAAGCACTTTTCTTATTGTCTCCTAACCATTACCCTTATAGTTTGGAAATAATGAAAAAAATATTGAAACGTTGAAAGAAATCAACCTGACATCAGTCTTCACCCGTTCTCCTTTCTGGTTTTATTGAAATTAATATAATTTTTATATCTTCACACTCTGAAACTCCACCTGGCTCTCCTAAGTCTTCCCTGACCTTATCCTCTCATAGTAAAATAGTTTAGTTTATTTAAAAATTAAAAACAGTTAATACATATTTCAATAAACTAAATGAAGATCTCACCAGAGCTTCATCACATTTCTTCAACAACATTCTAGCACTGCTGTTCTCCTAAATATCTAAATAATATAATATAATATAATATGAATACATTTTAAGTGGTCGAGTATGATCAGGTGTTGCTCACTTTAAATAATAAAAAGGCTTATTTCGCTGCTGTTTCAGTCTCATTCTAAACTAGCGGTTCTCAATGTGGGCGGTACTGCCCCCAAGGGGGCGGTCAGAGGACAGCAGGGGGCGCTGGCGGAAATTTTTACAAAAGGGGGGCGCTGAGATTCCTTTGGGGGGCGTTTGGTCGAAGGTAAACTTTACACCTTAAATGCACAACAATACCAGTTTAGACTTTGAGCAACTTGCTAAAACTGTATCGTGTAACATTAAATCATGGCCCCCCTTAGCCTTTTTTGAGTGTTTCTCAAAAAAGGTTGAGAAACACTGTTCTAAACCATTGTGACTAGACTAGTTAACTTTTAAACAAAGTTAGAAGTAAAATTTTGAACATGTGACTATTTCAGAATTAAAAAGGCTTAACCAAAAAGATTTAGTTCTATATATGAAAGAAAACTGACAAGATGTTATAAAGGAGCGATATTCATAGCAAAATTCCTGACAGATCGTTTACCTCATTCAAACGGAGTTTCTCTGACTCCGTCTGTTGCTACTTTTACTCTGAGCCGTTCAGAGGGGGAGGGGGAGAGGGAGGAAGGGCTCTGCTGAATGCACTGTTATGCGCCTTCAAAATAAAAGCACACGAGTGGAAGATTTTAAATTCTTTGCAACTGCGGTGAAATTATTGGGGGGACGAATGTGACTGTCTCTAATATTGGGGGGGACATGTCCCCCCCGTCTCCTCCGCCTATGGTTGAAGGAATGTACCAGGTGGTAGTAAAGAAATATTGTCAGGCACTTGGACTGCATTGGTTCTCTCATTATGACTGCTTACCGCAGTATAGGACAGTTGACATTACCTGTCTAAGCGAATAAAACAGTTAAACATGTTGCACACTCGAACAAAAGTGGTGTCGAGACATGCGGTGGTTGTAAATTTCTTTTACTTCCCTTTTTCTGAACATACAAACACGTTCATCGATCCGTGCGTTACACTCTAACGGTTACATTCGCCATCTCTTTTTTCTTCTTCAAAACTTAGGACCCTTCAGACCCAAGGCTGCCCTAAGCGCCTGTTAGAAACTGATCACTGTCCAAACTTGTTTCACTCTCAGTCCGAATAGCTTCCAACATACACGTGAATATTCCGCTAAACATGGACAATGAAACAGTGCTTTTTAATAAAACAAAACATTCATAAGAACAGATAATAGACTCATATTTTACTGGAACAGGGGTGGGGGGTTCCTTGATCCAAAGTCCTCAGCAACTGATCCCCCACACTCTCCCCCTCAAAATAAATGTCGTCCCGACATAATGACATTTCTGGAGAACTGAGTCTTCAGCCGGTATGGGGACAGGTTTGGAAGACAGTCTCTTGTTACACTTTCCTGTATGATACAGTTCTTAACATGGCATCTATCCCCCTCTTCATGTCATGTTGAAACAATAGACATTACTGGCCAGGTAATATCTGTAAAGTCACTCTGCCATCTCTGCAGGTTGTGTGTATCAGACTGTAAAGTTTGACTTTCAGTTCCTGCCCCATAACCCTTCATTTAGACCCACTTATGCTATTATGTGCTAAACATATGTATCAGTCTAAATCAACTTATTCCAAATTCCAAATGTGCACTAATCAGCTATCAATATGCTTAAAGCTTATGATTCTAATCCCCTCTGTCCTGTGTAGTTACCTAACCTGAACATATAACTGAACAATGTGACCTAACCACAATATGAACTTAACATTACTTGTGCCTAACCATAAATGTTGGTTGACCTAGCTTGTTGTATGTGAGTGTTTTGGGTGGATGTCGTTGTCTAGAAGGATACTGTCTTGAAACAGGTTCCAGCCCTCTCTCGTCTGCTTCATCAGATGACACTGCCTCGGCGGAGTCTTGCTCGTCTGCTTCATCAGATGACGCTGCTTCCACAGGATCTTGTCCCTCTGCTTTATCAGATGTGTGCTCCTCTGCCGCCATTTCTTCTTCCTCTCTGTCCACTTCTCCTTCCCACTCCACCTCTGGTTCTGCACCCGCTTGAGCATCCTCTGCACCTCTCCTCAGCTGATCTTCAACTTGTTCCAGTTGTACTTTTGGGTGGGTGATGAACCTCCAGTTGTCTTCATCATCAGAGCTGCTGTCACCATTCTTGTCAACACATTCTTTCTGCTTCCTTCTGTTTCTACTCTGCTGTTGACTTTTCTTGTCCACCATGTTTTTCATATCTTTCTCTGTTTCAGCTGTCAGAAAATCACAAGGCAATAGTAAGTTTCGGTGCAAAACTCTGACCTTCCCTGTGCCTTTCTCTGGATGTACTGCATAAACAGGACTGTCCTTGTGTTTCCTTTCAGTGACTACATAGACCTTGTCTTCCCAGTATGACCTGAGTTTTCCTGGTCCTCCTCGCTCCTTGAAATTTCGCACTAAGACCCTAGATCCTGGCTGCAGTTCCACTCCATGAATTTTCCGGTCGTACTCGATCTTTGCTCTGTTCCGCTCCTTATGTGCTGTCTCAGATGCCAACTTGTAAGCTTCTTGCATCCTTTTTCTCCACTTACTGGCATAATCACTGTGAGAGGTGCTCTGATCAGTTGGAGTTAACCCAAACATCATGTCCACTGGCAGCCGAGGACTCCTGCCATAGAGAAGATAGTAAGGTGCATATCCTGTTGCTTCGCTACGCGTACAATTATACGCATGCACCACTTTGGGCAGGGAACTCTTCCAATCTGACTTTTCTTTCTCTGTCAGGTTTCTGAGCATTGAAAGAAGAGTTCGATTAAATCTTTCTGCTTGCCCGTTTCCAGCTGCATGGTAGGGAGTTGTACGGGAGCCTTGGATGCCACAATACTTTTCCAGCTTAGAAAACAACTTGTTTTCAAATTCTTTGCCCTGATCATGATGAAGTTTAGCTGGACATCCAAACTTCATGGCAAAGTCTCCGAAGATCTTTTCTGCAGCAGTTTTTGCTGACTTGTTCGTGCATGCATACGCTTGAGCAAAGCGTGTGAAGTGGTCTATGACAACAAGGATGTATTCATATCCTCCTTTACAACGCTCCAAATGAAGGAAGTCAACGGAGACCATCTCGAATGGGTGAGTGGTAACAATATTGACCAGTGGTGCTCTTGTTATCCTGTTTGGATGCTTCCGCTTCAGGCAACTACAAACCTTTGTCACATAGTGTTCCACATCCCCTTTCATATATGGCCAGTAAAATCGGTCACGGATTAAGTTCAATGTTCTCTCCACACCAAGGTGTCCCATTTCCTCATGCAGTTCTTTATATATAAGCTGGTGAAACACCTTGGGCAGCACCAGTTGAACTCGACTGGAGGACTTCCTAAGAAGGATGCCATCTTTATTGACACACAGTTTGTTTCTTTCTCTAGCGAATACAGAGATGCCATCACGCCAATTTCTTTTGGCATGCCGGGGCCATTGTTTTCTCATCACAAACTCACGCACCTTTCCAATAATCGAATCCTCTTCCTGTGCTTTTCTGAGGTCCTCTGGTGATATTTTGGCCACTGTTGGTGTTATGTGTTCCTGTTCTTCATCATTGCAGGCTGACATTATGACTGCAGGACACAACCATGGCTCTTGATCATGGGATGTTAACTGGACAGATTGTGTGACAGAGGAAATTATCTCTGGCTCCATCTCCTGGACGCATGTCCGCATGTACTCCTCCATGTCCAGGGGCATCCTTGACAGTCCGTCTGCGTCCCCATTCACTTTTCCCGGTCGATACTTGATGGAGAAGTTAAAGTCTGCTAACTCGGCTATCCAACGGTGTGTGGTGGCATTTAGCTTGGCTGATGTTAAAACATAGGTTAACGGGTTATTGTCCGTATAGACGACAAAAGAGGGTGCATAATAAAGGTACTCTCTGAATCTTTCACAGATCGCCCACTTCATTGCTAAGAACTCTAACTTCCCAGAATGGAGGTGGTAGTTCTTTTCTGGTGAAGTTAGTGTTCTTGACCCATAACCTATGACCACAAGTTTGCCTTGTTGTCTCTGGTACAACACTGCACCGAGGCCTTCTTGAGAAGCATCACAGTGCAATACAAATGGTTTCTCAAAGTCGGGGTAACCTAATAGTGGAGGAGACAGCAAATACTCCAACAACTGGCAGAGAACATCCTTATGATGCTTTGTCCATTCGATTGGATGGCTTGAGGGAAGCTGGTCTGAGCTTTTGTGCCTTCCCTTGTTTGTTTTTGACCCTCCTCCTTTCACTACCTTTCCAGTTTTCTTTTCTGTGCACAACAGGCTGTACAGGGGCTTAGCAGTGCATGAGAAGTTGGGAATATATGGACGATAGTATGATAGGAAGCCCAACATTTTCCTCAAATCACCCACCGTTTTTGGTATGCGGTCCTTGAGTGCCTGTACTGGTGCAATCTCAGCAGGATCCATGCAGTAGCCATCCTTGGACACAATCTTTCCCAGAAACTTCACCTTGTCTTTGAAGATTTCACATTTTCTTGGCATTAATTTCACTCCATGAGTCTGATAACGACGCAGCACCTCTCTCATGTCGCGTAGATGATTCTCAAATGACTGGCTGTGGACCAGGTTGTCATCCAAATATGGCTGAGATGTTTCATCCCTAACACCTGCGAGGCACTCCTCCATACTGCGCTGGAACTCTGCTGGAGCTGAGGACAGGCCAAAGGGAATCCTGATCCACTCATATAACCCCCAAGGTGTTATGAATGCGGTCAGTGGTCTGCTACTCTCCTCCAGGAAACCCTGATGGTATGCCTTGCCCTGGTCCAAGACAGAGAACCATGCACTTCCACTCAGGTTATTAAGCATATCCTGCACTCGAGGGATGGGATGACGATCCGGAATGGATTTCCGGTTCAGGTCACGATAATCCACGCACAAGCGGAGGCTTCCATCTTTCTTGCGTACACAAACTATGGGCGATGAATATGGAGATCTGGACTTTTGAATCCAACCTCTGTTCAGCAAGTCTTCCAGATATTCCTTCACCTCCTTAAGGAGCGGTTTGGGGACAGATGTATAAGTCCGTCTTACTGGTGTTGTGTCGTTCAGCCTGATTTTTAGCTGCAGGGATGGGATGCACCCCACATCATGCTCATCCTTAGAAAATGCATTACACTCCTCCCGAAGCATCCTCCTTACATCTTCTTGCTGCTCAGGGGTCAGGTGGTCAATGGGCACTGGCGGGTCCCACAGATCATGTTTGGATGCCTCAGGCTCTCCGTGTTCTCCATGTGGTTCATCAGAAGCTGGACAGTTGCGGTCGCTGGCAGGTGAGATTATCTCTGTTTTCTTTTCACTTGCACCGACAGGTCTGGCTTCTACTGGATAAACTGTTTTAATCTGCTGCAAGTATCCCACTACAGTGCGGGGTATCAGCGTAATATCTGAATGACTGTCGTTTGTGACTGGGATTGATACTGCTGACCGGTTTCCTGTTTTCAGGCAGACCACTGTTTTTAAGATGTTCAAACCCTCAGGCCATTTTGGGACCACCTCCGGCTCAAACAGTACTTCCTGTCTTTTTGAGAGAGGACCCATCCTCACACTACACTTCACCTCTTTGGTCTGACCCGCAGGAATCACTGTTTTTAGACGTCCAATTTTCACCATTGCTTCCTCATTATTTTGGTGAGCTGTTTTTACTAGGTGAATTAACACATCTGCCTTTTTGCAGTCAAATGAGAAAGCCTCTTTTACTGCTATGGACGTGACACCAGGGTGGTGCTCCATGCCATTCTTTACTAAATGTTCAATGACATTGTATCCAATGATTGGTGGCTCAGCCACTCCAGGCTCATTAGAGACGAGTACTGGCACCAGCAGTTCTGAATTCAGACCTCCCTTTGATCCTAGTTTGAATTTTACTTCCACCCAACCTGCAAAGGGAATGGGGGTCTGATTTGCTGCTTTCCCAACCAAAGTCTCTCCCTCCTCTAGGAGCTCACCTGTGCTGCGTAACTTGACGTGGGGAAGCTGGGATCTCCTCAGGCTTTCATTTATGATGGTGACCTGTGAGCCGGTATCCCACAACGCCTTGGTTGGAACATCCTCGAAGAAACAGTCCACCATACACTTATTTCCTATTAGAGCTCTCAGCTTGGTGTGATGATGTATGGAGAGGTGACTGGCATAAGTGGAACCTACGATTTTTTTTCCTTTCTCATCCATTTCCACTTGCGCCTCCAGCTGTCTAATCCGTTCACAGAGCCGCTCATACATCTTTTCCTCAGCTTCTCCTTGCAGCACAGTGTGTTGTTGTGAGTGTGTGGAGGTCTGCATGTTCACATTCATGCCATCAGGTTTCACTGTCAACCTTTTTGGTCCCCTGCAACCCCTAGAGAAGTGTCCCAGTTGTCCACACTTAAAACAATGTTCACATTGATCACTTCTGTTGTGCTCTTCACATCCTTTGCATCCCCTTTTAACATTCCTTTTTGCTGGGTGAGTAGATTGAGAGCTGGTCATGCTTTTCTTAATTTCAGCTATTTCTTCTCGGAGCAGCCTTACTGTTTCACATAGCTCTGACTCCCTTGAACTGATGGGTGCTGATGTTTTACGGTTTTTTTGCTTCACCACTTCAGCTGACTGTTCTTGGATTGCCAAACTGGCATTAGATGCAGCCTGGTTTTGCTGTCTGAACTGCATTTCTGTTTGTAGCTCGTTGACTTTTGGAATTTTAGTGTTGTAGCTTTTCCTTTGTTTGGACTGTCGTTCTGAATCCACACTTGCAGCCTCATTCATCTTTTCAATAAGAGTCTCATCTGTCACCGCTTGATCATCAAGGTAAAGCTTCAGCTGAAACTTTATGTTGTCACTCAACAATCCAGTACTGACTGACCTCAGGAATTTCCTCTGAATGAAGTCGGCACTGTACTGCTCATCTGCATCTACTTCTCTTGAAGCGAGCAGCAGCCTCTCTTTCAGTTCAATTGCCCTGAAAAGGAAGTTTTGGGGGGATTCCCGACTGTCCTGGGTGACATTTATCAGTCTTTGGTAGATATCCATGGAACTATCCTCTTTAAAATGTCCCTTTAGAATTGCTTTCAGCTGGGGTAGAGTCAGATCACGTTTAATTTCAAGCATGTCACGAATGCTCAAACCGGGGCTGATTGATTTGATTACAGCTTCTATAATTTCAACATCACTATGTCCTTTACTCAGGCCTTTCTCAATCTGATGCATTAAGTTCGTGTATGAGAGCCTGTCTTTCTGACCTTTCTCCCCTATCTGACCACATATTTTAAATTCCCTCCGTATGGTCACTTCTGGAAGCCTATTTGCTGTGGTTGGCATCACATTTTCACCCACTGTTCTCTGAGGCTTACCCTTTATATGTTCATTTAGCCTCCGTACTTCCTCCTGCAACGCTTGGTTGTTAAGGTGGAGCTGTGAGTATTTTTCGGCCAAGTCCATTTGTTCCGTTACAGCCTTGGTGCTTTGTGGTGTGTTGCACGTTGCCTCCTCCTCAGCAGAAACTTCTGAATTTTGTGATATCTGTTGAATTGATTTTAACATTCTCTGCAGATAGCACCGCACCACCTCCTCCTCTTCATCATTAACCGTAGCATCAATGGACTCTGTTATTAATCGTATTAACGCTCGCCTCGTTACAGAATGTCCACTTTGTATTTTAGCTTCTGCACAGACCTCTTTGAGCTGATCCAACTGCAAGAGCCATAGCTGTTGAGAAACGGCCTCTGCCAACTCCTCCATGTCGGTCGCGCGCGGTGTCAGCGTGCTCCCGCCGCTACTTGCTCCAGTTAGCATCCCTCCACGAGAGTCCCGCGACGAAGCGTTAATAAATCTCGGTGGAACCTCCAATATTTTGTTGCACACTCGAACAAAAGTGGTGTCGAGACATGCGGTGGTTGTAAATTTCTTTTACTTCCCTTTTTCTGAACATACAAACACGTTCATCGATCCGTGCGTTACACTCTAACGGTTACATTCGCCATCTCTTTTTTCTTCTTCAAAACTTAGGACCCTTCAGACCCAAGGCTGCCCTAAGCGCCTGTTAGAAACTGATCACTGTCCAAACTTGTTTCACTCTCAGTCCGAATAGCTTCCAACATACACGTGAATATTCCGCTAAACATGGACAATGAAACAGTGCTTTTTAATAAAACAAAACATTCATAAGAACAGATAATAGACTCATATTTTACTGGAACAGGGGTGGGGGGTTCCTTGATCCAAAGTCCTCAGCAACTGATCCCCCACAAACAGCTTCCAACCCTCAGTAAAGGCAAACATCCATATTGCACTGCTAGAACTCGACCCATGGGTTTTTACATGCTACCCTAATGCATGCCATTGTTATTGTCATGAATTGAGGTTGTAGGTGGTGAGGTGGACGCAGTGGACCCAGGTTGTTGAGTTAATGATGATTGTTTTAATGAAGAATAACAAAATACATAATCGGGGCAGTACAGGTGAGCAGAGGCAAGGAGTTCAGTCGCTGATAGCAACTAGCAACAGCGCACGAAAAGACAAGCAACATGGACGACTGACACGACAGTATAGGTACGACTAGGATCTGACAAGGAGCAGGGAACACAGGTCGGTTAAATACACAACGGAACACGAGACACAGCTGGGAGCAATCAAGGGCAGACGAGACAACACAGGAAGTAAATTGACACACAGAAAAACCAAATCCTCACAGTTATGGCAATATTATTTTTTAAAAGTCAGGGACAAGACGTTCCATGACATATACTGCTTCCTCAGAATCTGCTAAATTTACCTACCCATAGGATGTCTCTATACTTCCATCAACAGTTTCCCCTTTCATTTGGAGAAGGAAGTGCAGGACCTGAACATGCAACATGTTCACATTCGGGATCGTCTGAGACCAGCCTGTTATGGCCCTGGGCATTATGGGCCCTCCTGAGCATTGCGCTAAGATGGTGGGAAGTTAAACCCAAACCAGGTCCAGATTAATAGATGTTTTTTCACATGTTTTTTTTTAGACTGGTTACGTCACCAAAAAGCATTACCGCAGTTAGCCAATAGGCTACAGATGTTTATCGTAGGCCAAATTTACAACATTTCTTCCATGTAGTGAATATATTGCGCATTCCTAAGGCGTGATATAATCCAACAATCATGCTGTCTAATCAGCATCATAATATGCCACACCTGCAATGTGGGATGGGTTATCTATGAAAAGGAGAAGTGCTCAGTGTCACAGATTTAGATTAATTTGTGAACAATATTTGAGAGAAATGGTTATTTTGTATATAAAGAATATATTTTAGATCTTTGAGTTCAGCTCGTTAAAAAAAGAGAGCCAAAACAAAAGAGTTGCTTTTATATTTTTGTTCAGGGTAGATTGTTGGTGAGGCTGAGTTGGACCCACAACAGTGACTGAATGGCATGCACACTGAAGCTGTTGTAACAAGGTATTATTGTAACAGGTTTCAACATTCTAATCTTAACTAATGTCTAAAATGGCATCAGTCACTATCACAACTGAAATGGTGAAATTCCACAGCATTAGTGCTTTTATTTTCTCATTAGATCCGGTAATAAATAATATTGTTTTTGGAGTAAAATTATTTTAATAACAAAAATAATAAAGTTTTGTATTAGTTTATTTATTTTGTTAATAACAGATCAGATATGTCAATATGTGTAGCCTGCTGAGTCCAGAAGCTTGTAATGTATATGCTGGTGTGACCTTATTAACAGTATCTCTCTGACCACCATGCTCATGTAGCTAAACTAGCCTGACAGGAGCAAGTTTTCTGTGTTCAAGTCAATCCAGGTTAAACCCAGGTCACAGCAGTTAGACAGACACACACAGGTTTGTTTAGCCCCTGGCCTTGGAGCATTTTGTTCAAGATGGCAGGGTTCTGGTAATCTGCTGGAAGCGAAGGAAACATTAACCCAGCAGCTTCAGATGGATCCTCGTCTCTATGCCGCAGAGCTCTGAGTGATTGCTGCAGTCTGAAGAAAAGCAGAACAACCTTCTTGTCATAAATAAACACAGATGCTATGGTTTTGCAATGTGTAAGGGAACAAATATTTTGTTGCTTTTCTGTTTGCAGACAGTGTTATCTTGAATTCTTCTGTGATGCAGTATTTTATGTCTGGTGTCCTGAAGGTTAAAAAAAGTCACTAAATAAGAAAATCTTTCTTCTGTCCTGAGTTTCTACATCAAACAGGTTTTGCTGTGCCATTTTTAAGAAAGAGGTTGTTACATCTTCACCTGTGGGCCGCAGGGAGAGCCCAGGGTGAGGAGTGATGTGGCTGTCAGCTCTGTCAGCAGACCGCTTCCTGTTTGTCTCACGCTCTCTGCCCGCTGAGAACAGCACACAATTTACTCTCCCTCAAGTCGAGGTGTCCATTTATCTCAAGGAGAGATGTCAAAGGTGTGACTGATGAAAAGAGGACCTAATATTTCCTTTAGTTGACGCCCAGTTAGTCGCCACATAAAGTGACTTCCTCCTTTTTTACACATTTTCTGTCCTTTGTTCTATTAGTCTTGGTTATATTTTCTTTTTTTTAAGATTATTGTTCAAAAAATAGAAAATAGGAAGTAAACTAAAAAAAAAGTCCATCCATTTTCTTTACACCCTTAGTGGGGTCGGGAGGGTTGCTGGTGCCCATCTCCAGCTAACGTTCCGGGCGAGAGGCGGGGTACACCCTGGACAGGTCGCCAGTCTGTCACAGGGCCAACACAGAGACACACAGGACAAAACAATCATGCACACACACACTCACACCTAGGGGCAATTTGGAGAGGCCAATTAACCTGACAGTCATGTTTTTGGACTGTGGGAGGAAGCCGGAGTACCCCGGAGAGAACCCACGCATGCACAGGGAAAACATACAAACTCCATGTAGAAAGACCGGGGCCGGGAATCAAACCCAGAGCCTTCTTGCTGGAAGGCAACAGCTCTACCAACTGCACCACTGTGCAGCCCACCTAAAAAAAGTATTCTTTTTCATTCTTGTGTGAAGTTTTGAAAATTGTAAAAAGCAAACAGACATGAGAATTTATATTCCAAAATGTTTAAAAAGAGGAGTGTCCATGGCCTGTTGGCTGTTTGTGCTCCTTTAAATAATTTTGTGTTCACAGTTCAAACGTGGAGTTATTTCAACTCACCACATTACTGACTGACAATTCAGTAATGTGAGATGTTTCTAAATTTAAGATTAAATAAAATCTTCATAGAAAAAAAATTTGCGCAACACATCTAATGTGTGTTGTACTAACAGCTGCTGAGCTGCTGCAGAAACAAGTGTCTGAATATTATCTGACACTCATGGAGAAAGTCTCCATGAGCTTTCTGAGCTGCTGCTGTCAGGCAAATGGTACCACATCAAAATCAGAACTTCAGCTTTCAGGAATAGGTTTTTAAAAGCTGAAATGCTCTAATGATTTTGCACATTTGCTTATCAAACCAGTTTGACAACATATTGTTTGTCTTTTTATCTATTTGGGTTTTTCCTTAAAGTATTTATGATTTTCACACTAATCTACGGTAGAACCAAAAGAAATACTGTCTTCCTAATGCATTATCTTTAGAACACAAAATAATAATACATTGATTTAATTTTACTTTATTTGCAAAAAATGCTAATGAATATGAAATAGCCTACAACATTAAAGAAAGAGAAAAAAAATTTAAACAGCACTAAATAAGGAAGTGATATCAGGAACAATGTTTGTATTAATTTTTAGGAGCTAATTAACTTCACCACCAGCTTTTTTCAGTAAAATGGGAGAACCTGAAGTTATGTGTTTTCTTTCTGAGAGAAACAACACCTCATACATACATACATATTTCATACAATGCTGTCAGTTTTCAGAAGGAAAAGTTTCTGACTCTTTCTTGACAGCTGGTTAGCCCCTTCTCCTCCAATGGGGACACAGGATACATAGTCTTATGTTTTCAATGTCTCTTTCTGATGTATTGCAGCAAAACCAATTTCCTTTTGGGTAAAGTCGAATTGATTTCAAATGAATTGAGTTCAAATAAATGGCCATAAATCCACAGCAGGAATAATAATAATAATAACAGACACTACCTTTTACGTCATTACATTAAATCAGACTAAACCTTTTCAGTCAGATAGGAATAGCAAAATTAAGTTCATTCACTAAATAAGAGGGAGAATTTATAAAGATTTTTTTCTTCCTTCTTTAAGTTTAAAAGCTTGTAAGATTATAAGATAATACCAGGGAAACTTCAGCTAATGACTACTGGCTTTTAGAATTTTCTATGTGCAAACGTGAACAGCCTGGAAAGTTCAACCATCACACTGTTCAGGAAGAAAACAGTAATCTGTTTTCGTTAAGTCATATATTTTCCTTTTTTTTGGCATTCTGCTCTTATAGAAGACCAACTAAGAAACACCAAGAGAAAAACAAGTTGACTTTAGCTAGTTACAAAGTTGGGTGTCTACTCAGGTATTTAGCACAAGCTGTTTTATGAAGCACGCCTGCAGTTGGTTGCAAAACAGATGTACGGCTTGTAGCTTGCCTTACAAAGTTTAACAAAATGACCTTTGTATTTCTGAAGGTGGGCTCTCCTCTCACTATGTTTGCACGTTTTTTACAACATCAAATATCCCCAAACAGATGAATTTGTCTTTCTTCAAGGGAGAATCAAAACACTGGCAACTCACAGCAACCAGTGTTTAAAGGCAACTAGACCAGCAATGTTCTGAACAGCTGGAAGAAACTCCTGTTAACTCAGGTATTTTCTGACCTTTTGTTAAAATTACTTTAAACCATAAGAACGGTGGAATGGAAACTTGTTAAATTCATAGACTGATTCTAGACTGTCTCCACCTCCTCCTTTACCTCCATCTGTATCCCAGTTAAGTGTCACGGGGAAAAACTTGGTATCAGTCCTACATTCAAATGAAGCTTCAAAGTATTAACAGCATGGGTGCCAATATGTGTGAAACTTACTTAATGTTAGACTTTTTTCCTCCACCTGCATTGATGGACTTATACTGTATGTCCAAGAAGCCATTTTCAATCGATAAGTGTTTCAAAATAAGGGCAGATGTTATTATTGGTTTCAGCCAATAAGCTGAAAATTTCAACAGAACTCATGGCTAATTTGCATCACCAACATATCACCATACCCCCATGCAGGTAATGGTCCATTGGAAAAAGAAACCAAACATTTATGGGTTTGATAGCTTTTGCTAAGTTGCTTTATTGCTGATTATATATATATATATATATATATATATATATATATATATATATATATATATATATATATATATATATATATATATATATATATATTTATTAATGTCAGACAGTGAGAAAAAATTATCTTTTATACAGAGCACAAAACAAAAACCCCTTCTCACCCTCCGTGGGTGGTCTGTTTCATTAAATGAGCTTGGGTCCTCTACCAGAGGCCTGGGAGCTTGAGGGTTCTGCGCAGTATAATTCAACATTTCTGGACTGAAATGTCTGATGTTGTTCCTGGGATCTGTTTTAGCTACTGCTCCAGTTTGGGGGTGACCGCCCCGAGGGCCCCGATGACCACAGCCACCTCTGTGGTCTTCAACTTCCAGGCCTTTTCCATTTCCTCCCTGAGGCCCTGGTATTTCTCCAGTTTCTCATGCTCCTTTTTCCTGATGTTGTAATCACTTGGTATTGCTACATCCACCACAACGGCTTTCCTCTGTTGTTTATCCACCACCACAATGTCCGGTTGGTTCGGCCTTTATCTTTTCTATTGGCCAGCTAATTATTCCTACTATCCATCCATCCATTTTCTTCCGCTTATCCGGGGTCGGGTTGCGGGGCAGCAGCTTCAGAAGGGAGGCCCAGACTTCCCTCTCCCCAGCCACTTCTTCCAGCTCCTCCGGGGGAATCCCAAGGTGTTCCCAGGCCAGCCGAGAGACATAGTCCCTCGAGCGTGTCCTGGGTCTTCCCGAGGCCTCCTCCTGGTTGGACGTGCCTGGAACACCTCACCAGGGAGGCGTCCAGGAGGCATCCTTACCAGATGCCCGAGCTACCTCAACTGGCTCTTCTCAACGGGAGGGACTACTTTGAATCCTTCCCGGATGACCGAGCTTCTCACCCTGTCTCTAAGGGAGACAGGGTGCGCAGCCCTATATATATATATATATATATATATATATATATAGGGCTGCGCAGTTGGAAGAGCTGTTGCCTTGCAGCAAGAAGGTTCTGGGTTCGATTCCCGACCTGGGGTCTTTCTGCATGGAGTTTGCATGTTCTCCCTGTGCATGCGTGGGTTTTCTCCGGGTACTCCGGTTTCCTCCCACAGTCCCAAAACATGACTGTCAGGTTAATTGGCCTCTCTAAATTGTCCCTAGGTGTGAGAGCACACACGTGCATGGTTGTTTGTCCTGTGTGTCTCTGTGTTGCCCTGCGACAGACTGGCAACCTGTCAAGGGTGTACCCCGGCTCTCGCCCGGAACGTTAGCTGGAGATGGGCACCAGCAACCCTCCCGACCCCACTGAGGGACAAGGGTGAAAGAAAATGGATGGATGGATGGATATATATATATATATATATTATGTGTGTGTGTGTGTGTGTGTGTGTGCGCGCATGTGTGCATTTACTGAGACAGTACAGTCATGGTCAAAAGTTTTGAGAATGATTCAAATGTTAATATTTGTAAAGTCTACTGCTTCAGTTTTTATAATGCCAATTTGCATATACTCCAGAATGTTATAAAGAGTGATCAGCTTAACAGCAATTAATTGCAAAGTCAATATTTGCCTAGAAAATTAACTTTATCCCCCAAAACACATTTCAACTTCATTGCAGCCCTGCCTTAAAAGGACCAGCTAACATTGTTTCAATGATTGCTCCATTAACACAGGTGTGGGTGTTGATGAGGACAGGGCTGGAGATCAATCTGTCATGATTAAGTAAGAATGACACCACTGGACACTTTAAAAAGAGGCTGATGCTTGGCATCATTGTTTCTCTTCTGTGAACCACGGTTATCTTTAAAGAAACACGTGCAGTCATCATTGCACTGCACAAAAATAGCCTAACAGGGAAGAGTATCGCAGTTAGAAAGATTGCACCTCAGTCAACAATCTATCGCATCATCAAGAACTTCAAGGAGAGAGGTCCCATTATTTCCAAAAACGCTCTAGGGCGCCCAAGAAAGACCAGCAAGCGCCAGGACCGTCTCTTAAAAGTATTTCAGCTGTGGGATCATGCTACCAGCTCTGCAGAGCTTGCTCAGGAATGGCAGCAGGCAGGTGTGAGTGCATCTGCACGCACTGTGCGGCGGAGACTCTTGGAGCAAGGCCTGGTCTCAAGGAGGGCAGCAAAGAAGCCACTTCTCTCCAGGAAAAGCATCAGAGACAGACTAATATTCTGCAAAAGGTACTGGGAGTGGACTGCTGAGAACTGGGGTAAAGTCATTTTCTCTGATGGAATTCCCTTTCCGATTGTTTGGGACATCTGGAAAACAGCTTGTTCGGAGAAGACGAGGTGAGCGCTACCACCAGTCTTGTATCATGCCAACTGTAAAGCATCCTGAAACCATTCATGTGTGGGGTTGCTTCTCAGCCAAGGGAGTCGGCTCTCTCACCGTCTGGCCTAAAAACACAGCCATGAATAAAGAATGGTACGAGAATGTCCTATGAGAGCAACTCCTCCCAACCGTCCAAGAGCAGTTTGCTGATAAACAATGCCTTTTCCAGCATGATGGAGCACCTAGCCATAAAGCAAAGGTGATAACTAACTGGCTCAGGAAACAAAACATAGAGATTTTGGGTCCATGGTCTGGAAACTCCCCAGATCTTAATCCCATTGAAAACTTGTGGTCAATCATCAAGAGATGGGTGAACAAACAAAAACCTAGGAATTCTGACAAAATTCAAGCATTGATTTTGCAAGAATGGACTGCTATAATAATAATAATAATAATAATAATAATAATAATCAATTTAATTCATAGTGCACTTTTCATTAATTAAAATCTCAAAGTGCTACATGGTGCAGTTAAAAACAGATAAAATCAACAATCAAAAACAATAAAAAAAAAATTTAAAAAAAAGTCATTTAAAAGTGGAGTAGGCTTGTCTAAAAAGAAAAGTTTTCAAGCCAGTTTTAAAATTGGACAATGATTGAGGGGCTCTCAAATAGTTCGGGAGAGAGTTCCATAGACGAGGAGCAACCACAGCAAATGCTCGATCACCCATAGTCCTTAGTCTTGATTGAGGAAGGTGGAGAAGATTACAGGCTTGGGATCGTAAGGGTCTAGAAGTTGAATGTGAAGTAAGGAGGTCCTTCAAGTGAAGTTCCATATAGACAGTGATGGGTGATAAGCGCAATTTTATACTGAATCCTATAAGTTACAGGAAGCCAGTGATGCGCATAAAGAGTAGGTGTGATGTGATCAAATTTACGAGCTTTCACTAGGATCCTGGCAGCACTGTTTTGAATGTACTGAAGCCTCTGAAGGTGTTTTCTGTGGACTCCAATAAACAGCGAGTTACAGTAGTCGAACGTGGAGGAGACAAAGGCGTGGATGAGGGTCTCAGCATCAGAACGGGAGAGAGATTAACGAATTTTGGAAATATTGCGAAGATGAAAAAAACAGGTTTTAAACACGTGCTTAATGTGATTTTCAAATGTGAGATGGGAGTCCATTTGAACTCCAAGGTTTGTAACAACGGAGGAAATGGGAATGTCTTGTCCTGAGAATGAAATACTCGTCAGAGTCGAGGATTGAGCCTGATGAGGCGTTCTGATCAGTATGGCCTCGGTTTTGGAACAGTTCAACTGAAGAAAGTTATGGTTCATCCAAGTCTTAATCTCCTCCAGGCAGGACGTTAGCGCAGTAAGTGTAGGTGAAGTAGAAGATGATCCCGTTCTAATGTAAACTTGTAAATCGTCCGCATAACAGTGAAATGAAATGTTATGCCGATTAATGATTTTACCTAAAGGCAGCAAGTAAAGAGAGAAAAGCATAGGGCAGCAGATCATGTTAAAATATTTGTGTCATTCTCAAAACTTTTGGCCATGACTGTACAATTGTGCTGCATGCACAACCCAAATTAGACAATTAAAACTGATATTTATGTGCTTTGTTTATAAGATATTTTTTTCTCACTGTCTGACATTAAATCAAAAGTAATGAGATAAGGAGATTAGAGTAATGTTTAAAGTAGATTTATATTTTTCTTCAAATTCAACATTTGCATACACTGATTGTAGGTCACTGCTAGAGATAAAACTGAAGTTTGGACATAATGATTATTGTTACATTTATAGAAATAAAGGAGTAAGCTTAGGAGCCTGAGGACACCGTCCCATCTCTGAACCGTAGGGCCAGCATGATGTGGGGTCGTTGTTGCAAAAAGGACTGCTGTATTTCACAAAATAGATTACATCACAAGGAAACAACATCATATGGAAATATTGAAGCAGCACCTCAAAACATCTGCCAAGAAAGTATAAAACAGTCTTACAAATGAACAATGACCCTAACCATGCCACAGATTAGCCATAACGTAGTTTAATGAAAGCATGTCAATGTTTCAGTGTAGTTTCAGCAAAATCCTTCCCTCAAACTCATTCTTTGAGAAGTTTTAGTGTGTACAGTTGAAAAGGTGTTTGCATACAAACCTGACTCAGTTCCTCAGGTTCTGTAAGAAGGAACTAAAATTCCAGAAAACTTTTGTGAGAAGCAACTGGAGGGATACCAAACATGACCCAAGTCTAACAGTTTGAAAGGTAATCTTTCCAAATACAAAGGAAATTAATGTAAACTCTCAAGTTTGAACAAAAAGTATGAGAAAAGCATATCTTAAAAATACCATGGTTTATTAATTTTGTATTCAGAAAGAAAAAACAATAGATAAGCCTAACTCTCCTAAAACAAGAAAGGTCTAGTAGTCTGATTAAATGTGTTTTTAGGTAGGGCGTATGTCAACATCTTGTTTTTACTCCATGAAGTATTGGCGTTCAGTCCTGTTGACAGGAATGACACAGAAGGTTGCCAAATGCACCTGGTATAATGACGTGTCTTCACTGTATTAAACCACACTCATGTTGTAGCTGTCTGCCAACTACAATTGTCTCCAACCACCGAAGTCATTTCATGCGAAAGCTCATTTTCAGCCTCTTAATTATTTTTCATTATAGCGGTGCTGAGGAGTAGATTGGAAATGGGCAGTAATTGCTCGGCCTGAGTGGTGAAACAATCCTAAAGCATCACACTAGATGAAGTGTGACAGGGAGACATCTCACCACTGTGGAGGACCCATTAGCCTGCTTCCTCATTCTGATCATCTAAAAAAATAGGATTGTGGTCAGGGCAAGGTCAGAGTGTCAGCCTTTTAAGAAGCCAAAATGCCTGTGGCTGTCTGTGCAAGATGTTGATAACCTTGTTGTTCGCACTGCAGCTGTCCTTAAGCATGTCCGATTGAGAGTGGCTGTCACATTGCAGAGTACTTTACCATTTTCCTGGGGCTGCCACTGGAACTAAAGGGGGCAGCTCCTGCAGGTTTTGGAAGGATGTGTTCAGCACAGCTTGTGAGGTTGCTGTAAGGATTATCTTTCTTTTTTCCTTCATCTGCACTGTGATAGAAAATCTTCTCCAAATGCGCTATCAGGAGCAGTGCTGCCAATCAATACAGCTCTCTGCAAGAGGTAAAAAGTGTTCTCCTCTGTCATTTCGTCTCAGTGCCCCGGTGACTGTCCTAAAATCTCAATTTATCTTTCCCTGCGTTTGCCAGTTTCTTGTTAAACATTTGAACTAAGGACAATAACTGGCAAACAGTGCAATACATTTCAGCTGTAGTTACCAATCTTTAGCTTTCCTTATCATCTGTAGAGTCCACTTTATAACAATTCAAACAGTCATTTCTTCAGATGAATGGTTGAGTCATGACTTTTTTATTTATGATAAAGTAAACAATATTAAAAAAGAAAAACATCCAAAATGGTTTCTGTAAATGCCTAAAACAGCATCTGATACCATCGAATACTAGTCTATGTCTATGTAAAGCTGTTTTACTCATTAAACAAAAATGTTTCCCTGTTTGGGTGAAATAATCTCAATGAGTTGTTTCTTGAGACTACTAGTTCCTGACATTGGTCTTTAATTGTCCCCTTTCCTGACTTTCATCTTTTAGTAGTTGGATGAGTTTGTTGTATTGCCTGTGGCATTATATATATATATATATATATATATATATATATATATATATATATATATATATATATATATATATATATATATATATATATATATATATATGTGTGTGTGTGTGTGTGTGTGTGCTCTCTCCTTTGTTTCTTCTATGTGGCCTGATCAGCCAGTATTTAAGTTTCCCCTTTTTCTCATTTAGGTAGGTCCGTTTGTTTGAGTTAGTCTGAGCTGAAGTCTGTTACTTTGACCTCTTTTATGGGCCCAACTTGTAATTTATTTATTATTTAGTCTGTTTTGGGTTAAATAGAAAATAATAATTTTTGAATTTAAACCTGTGCCGGGCTTTCCTTTGACTGCTCGGTCCATCACTTTTGGTCATGACCCAAAGCTCATGACCATAGATGATTGTAGGAACGTAGATCGTCCGGTAAATTGAGACCTTCGCTTTTTGACTCGGCTCTCTCTTCACCATGACAGACCGGTACAGCGCCCGCTTCACTGCAGACACTCCACCAATTCGCCTGTTGATCTCCTGCTCCACTTTTCCCTCATTCGTGAACAAGATCCCGAGATACTTAAACTCCTCCACTTGGGGCGGGACATCCCCCCAACCCAGAGAAGGCACTCTATCCTTTTCCGTCTCAAAACCATGGTATTGGAGCCAAATATGTGCATTTTTGGTTTTTGGTCACTAGATGGGGATGTCGGCTCCAATATATAAATCAAGAGGTGACAGGGATAGACATAATATAAGAGTAGACCCCGCATTGGCTGCTCCAGCGCAGGAAATATGGCGGCCATCTTGGAGCAGTCGTCCCTCCTACTTTGCTCAACCAAAACAGCAGAAGATCCCTCAGCACTGAGAGATATTGTTGTTCGGATCGATGGACTATTGATGTGAGGGCTCCACAAACAAGATTTCATATGGACATATTGTGATTAGAATATGACTTTATTGTATTTATGTCGGGCTGCACAGTGGCGCAGTTGGTAGAGCTGTTGCCTTGCAGCAAGAAGGTTCTGGGTTCGATTCCCAGCCTGGGGTCTTTCTGCATGGAGTTTGCATGGTTCTCCATGTGCATGCGTGGGTTTTCTCCGGGTACTCCGGTTTCCTCCCACAGTCCAAAAACATGACTGTTAGGTTAATTGGCCTCACCAAATTGCCCCTAGGTGTGAGTGTGTGTGTGCATGGTTGTGTGTCTCTGTGTTGCCCTGTGACAGACTGGCGGCCTGTCCAGGGTGTACCCTGCCTCTCGCCCAAAACGATAGCTGGAGATGGGCACCAGCAACCCTCCCGACCCCACCAAGGGAGAAGGGTCCAAGAAAATGGATGGATGTATTTATGTCCACCAGCGAGATACCAGCTAATATTGGCTATAGTGCTTGGTGTAATACCGGGGTTCAGCCCTGCTATGAAGGCTAACTGAGATTCCGTAAATCTAAAACAATTAATTATTCCTTGGGAATAATTGGGAAGTCATCAACAGTCAAAACAATGGTCCATAACTGTACTTGGAACTGTACTTGACTGGGTGGTCAATGGGCCTTTGGATAGCAACGGTGTTCAAGAAGTCTCATCTGTAACAGTGAACAGAATCTCATTGAGCAAGCTGGATGAACTGCTCAGGAGCCAGTACAACCATGATTTCTGTGAAGGATCAGCTGATAAGCAAGAAATGTCCAGAGAAGAAAAAAAGTTTCTCAATATTATGGAAACATCTGCAGGAATACAGGATGGAAAGTATTGTTTGAATCTGACATTTAAAAGAATGGATGTCTGTTTACCAAATAATTTTGCAGTAGCCAAACAGAGATTACAAAGTCTCAGGAAAAGATTCAAGTTTAATCAGAACTTTTATCAGGAGTATGTGGAGTATATGAATAACATCATTTCATGCAGATATGCAGAATGTGTACCTGAGTACCTTTTGCATTGTGACAATGGAAGAATTTGGTACATTCCCCACCATGGGGTTTATCATCCAACAAAGAGAGCTCTACTTGTGGTGTTTGACTGTGCTACAGTATTTAGAAGGGTGTCTTTGAATAGTGAGTTGCTGCCAGGCCCCAACCTCACTAACACTCTACTGGGAATCCTTATGAAGTTCCGAGAAGAGTTGATAGCCATAAAGGGAGACATCAAAGCTATGTTTCATCAAGTGCAGATGCCAGAAGCAGATCGAGACTTCCTCAGCTTTCTCTGGTGGCCAAATGGGGACATCAGGCAGGAACCAGCACCTTATAGGATGATGGTCCATTTATTTGGAGCTGTTTCATCCCCAAGCTGTGCAGCCTACTCTTTAAAAAGAACTGCCCAAAACAATCAAAATGAATTTCCACCAGAGGTCATAGAAACTGTAAGACAGAACTTTTATGTTGACTCAAAATTGCAGCCACTGAAGAGGAAGTTATCCATTTGATAAAAAATCTTATTGCTCTGTGTGAAAAAGGAGGCTTCACATTGGAAAAATGGATAAGCAACAGTCATGTTGTTCTGCAGGCCATCTCAGAAGAGCAGAGAGCTAAAGATTTGAAGATGTTGGATCTGGATATTGATGGCAACCAATGGAAAGAGCTTTGGGTCTGCAGTGGTGTGTGGAGACTGATGCCTTGCAGTTTAAGATAAAGCTGAAACAACAAGCCCTGACCAGGTGTGGAATGTTATCTGTGAACCCTTTGGGTTTCCTGGCTCCAGTGACATTGGAAGCAAAATTGATGCAGCAGGAACTGTGTAAAAGAGGCTGTAGCTGGAATGATGCACTGCCACAAGACATTTTACACAAATGGAGAAGATGGCTGTAGGAGCTTGCGCTACTATCTACATTTAGTGTCGGCCGCTGCATAAAACCTGAGGGGGTTTTTAGCCATAAAGCATGCACAATTACACAATTTTTCAGATGCTAGTGAAACTGGATATGGAACTGTTGTGCACATTCGGATGATAAATTACAAAAACAGCATTCATGTTGCTTTTCTTATGGGGAAGCCCAGAGTAACACCACTGAAAGTTATCATCATTCCCAGGCTGGAACTTTCAGCTGCTGTCTTAGCGGTGAAGGTGGATGCTATGGTCAAAGCAGAGCTGAATATACACCTAGAAAAATCAATCTTCTGAAATGATTGCACAGCTGTGTTATAATACATCAACAATGAAGACAGATGCTTTCACACGTTTGTGGCAAATAGAATTGCAACCATCAGAAATTTGTCTGAACCTACTCAGTGGAATCATGTCAGCACAAAATAAAATTCAGCTGATTATGTGTCTCGTGGACTGAAAGTTTCAGACTTTCTGAAAACCGGAAAGTGGCTAGATGGACCAGAGTTTCTGTGGAAAGATGAAGAAAGGTGGCCTAAAGGGGTGATTAATGTAGAATTGGATGTCAGTGACAAAGAAGTTGTCACTGACAAAGAAGTAATCAAAGAAGTTGAGGCTGCAGTTCACATAATTGGCCTTGACACTCTTGCACCTACTGACCAGCTTATTGCACATTTTTCAGATTGGAGAAGACTTAAAAGAGCTGTGGCTTGGTACCTTAAAGGAAAAATGTAAAAGGAGAAAACAGCTTAACCCTTTAATGGACAAGAACCCAGTTGTGCATCAACTGTGGCTAGATAACTCCATCTAGCCACTGAGTGGCGCCAAAGGACCACTGATAACTCAAAAGGTGGAAATTTGTCATTGACAGAGCTCCAAAGTGCAGAGATCTTCATTATTTTGTACTGTCAGCAGCAAAAATTCCAGCATGAGATTGAAGCTGTTTCACATAACTCTAAAGTAAGTCATACGAGCTCTATCTATGTGTTGAATCTAGTTTTGGCAAACAACATTTTAAAAGTTGGAGGCCGACTTCATTGAAGTGCAATGCCAGAGGAAGTAAAACATCCAATAATTCTGGCCAAAGACCAACACATCTCCAAGTTAATCCTCTGGCATTTTCATCAAGTTCTTGGACATACAGGATGGGCACACACACTGCAAGAAAAAAGTTCTGGATTACGAAGGGAAATTCTGCTATGAGAAAAGTCTCATAGCAGAATGTTGGTGAGTGCAACATCTGCAGGCGATACAACAACCGACCCTTAACGCAAAAAATGGCTGCCTTACCTGTTGCAAGGATTCTCCCAGATCATCCCCCTTTTTTAATACTGGGGTTGATTATTTTGGGCCATTTGAAGTTAAAAGGGGAAGAACACGCTGCAAGAGATATGGTGTTTTGTTTACCTGCCTGGCAAGCCGAGCCATTCATTTGGAGATTGCAGCTACTCTTGACACAGATTCTCCTCACAATGCATTGAGATTTATCAGCAAAGAGGACAAGTTAAACAGCTTTGGTCTGATAATGGAACAAACTTTGTTGGTGCTGAGCGAGAACTGAAAGAAGCTCTTGTTGATTTAGACCAGGACACAATGAAGTCATTTTTGGCACAGGTGGAAATTAATTGGATTTTTAATCCACCTGCCGCTTCCCATTTTGGTGGTGTTTACGAGCGAATAATTCGTTTGGTGAGAAGAGTACTCAACTCAGTGCTGCGTCAGCAAATTCTTGATGATGAAGGGCTAAGTACAGTAATGTGTGAAGCAGAAGCCATCTTGAACAATCGCCGTGTTACAACCCTTTCTGATGATCCAAATGATCTAGAGTAGCGGTTCTCAACGTGGGCGATACCGCCCCCTAGGGGGCGTTCAGAGGACGGCAGGGGGTGCTGGTGGACATTTTTACAAAAGTGGGGCGCTGGGATGCCTTTGGGGGGCGTTTAGTCGAAGGTAAACTTTACACCTTAAATCTACAACAATACCAGTTTAGACTTTGTGTAACTGCAACTGTAACTTATTGCTAAACTTTAAGAAAAGGTTGGACAGGAAACAGACGTAGGAGGACTCTTAAGCAACTCGGGGACATTAGGTCATGAGGTCTCCAAGGTGATGGATATGAGATCATCTGTCCAAGCAGTCAGCCAATGAGACAGGCACAGCAACAAAACTAGCCAATGCAAACACACCAAAAGGGTGGATAAACCCTTTATAAGGTGGGTGCAAAAGAGGAATCATTGGTTGGATCCTTCAGGCAGCTTCGAGCCAAGATCGAGATGGACAAAGAACTCTGCAGCTGAAGAAGAGCTGGGGCCACAGACCCGAAGACTGTTCTGCACATGGGGACCAACCCGTTAGCCCCGCAACATGTGGCTTCAAATCGCACATCTCTCATCAGCTGGGTTTAGACCTCCAAAGACAAAGACCAAGGCAAAGATGAAGATAAAGACAAAGGCAAAGAACAAAGGCAAAGAGGAAGAACTGGTGTGTTCCTTCCGTGGGACCAGGAAGATCGTGAGACGAGGAGAAGGGAGCTACAGAGCTGCAAGACAAGAAGCTGAGGACCGCTACACGCATGAGGAAGTCACCTTGAGGCCCGAGACCTGCCGCTCTAAGTCAGTACTCTTCCTGTACTGGGAACCTCCTGCTGCTGCAACACCTTCCTCATCATCAGGCCAGTTCTGGGGTTCAAAATGCCAAACTCTGTCCGTCTCTCTCAAAGTTTTCCTCTTTTAGTTCTCAGTGTCAGCATTAGGGAAAGATAGGCTAGATTATTGATTTTACTTATTTGATTATTTCTGCTACTGAATTAAGCTGTACTGACCCTTGCAAAATTGCCTTACTAAAAAAATAACTAGCATTAAGAAAATCTAAAAGATGTTGTGGACATTCAATTAATGAGTCACCTTAAAGTTCTTTGATGGTTGTAAAATAGCTATGAAGTTTGATTCTGGGAGGAAATAGTGGAAAATGTTTTATAGGTTGCTTTTAGCCAAAACAACATCCTTGGGACTCGCCCGAGTCACTAAAACCAACCTGGTTCAGTGACAAGTGCAAGTTGTAATAAAGAGAGAGCGACCGTTAACAGGTGTGCTCTGTGAAACTAGTTGATTGCCGGATGCTCAATCTGGCTAATTCACAGGGTGAAGAAGGGTGGGACGTTAGAAACCAGGCCTGATAATGGAACAAACTTTGTTGGTGCTGAGAGAGAACTGAAAGAGGCTCTTGTTAATTTAGACCAGGACACAATGAAGTCATTTTTGGCACAGGTGGAAATTAATTGGATTTTTAATACACCTGCCGCTTCCCATTTTGGTGGTGTTTAGGAGCGAATAATTCGTCTGGTGAGAAGAGTACTCAACTCAGAGCTGCGTCAGCAAATTCTTGATGATGAAGGGCTAAGTACAGTAATGTGTGAAGCAGAAGCCATCTTGAACAATCGCCCTGTTACAACCCTTTCAGATGATCCAAATGATCTAGAGTAGCGGTTCTCAATGTGGGCGATACCGCCCCCTAGGGGGCGTTCAGAGGACGGCAGGGGGTGCTGGCGGACATTTTTACAAAAGGGGGGCGCTGGGATGGCTTTGGGGGGCGTTTAGTCGAAGGTAAACTTTACACCTTAAATCTACAACTTTGTGTAACATTAAATCATGCTTGGCTGCAACTGTATCGAAGGCAGCTGTTCTTCTATTCAGTGTTTGTAGCTTCATGGCACAGCTCCGCTCCGCATCAGTTCAGCGTTACACCGGCCGATGATGCTGCTGTAATTCACTTTGTCTGGTATTTATGTAGGCTACGTTTTTGCAGTTCTGTAATCATGTCAAAGCAGCAATTTATATGAAAAAGTTTTTTATTTCCGTTTGAAAGCTGCCCGCTACCATGGAAGGACAACAGAAAATCGCTCTTATAAACATGTAATTACTAAAATCACGACTTTGTATCCCTCTGAAAAATGAACCCATTTAAATAAAGAAATCCCTCCATGGATGATACCACGATAGAAGAGCGTTCATTTTAAAGCATTAAATGAACTGCTGTAAGTGGTCCGGGTGGTCCGAAACGGGGGTGATAGAACAACACAGCACTTTTAAATTTCAATAATCAGAAAACCGAAATTGTTTCCGTTGTTTTAAAAGGTTTATGTCAGACTGCTTTTCCCCCATCGATGTTTCCCGACTGCCCTGCACCTTAGGGAGTTAAAAAAAACAAAAAAAACGCAGCGCATTGCGCAAAATTTGAAACATGAGAAGCGAGCAAAACGGAGCGAAGAACTGTAGTTCTTTGCAAGTGTAGAGCTTGCTTCATCTATAGATGTGAATTATGGCATAAAAACAGAGAATCTGACGCTGAACAGTGAAAAATCAACACATGATGTGAAACACATGACAATTAGGAGGCGCAGCAGGTGATGAGATTACTGATGGTCAATAAACGATAAAATAAATCTAGCAACAGGAAAGAAACTAAAGTGGACATAGCAATAAACCAAAGAAGGATAATACTAATCAAAGGAAACTAAATGGAAATGAATGAAGAACAAAATGCAAGAATAAACTAAGAAACTAAAGTAAATACAGAGGAATAAACTGGTATAGCAAGACCTTTCGAGCAATAATTAATAAAGAGGACTTTATGGCAAGAATAAACAGACACTATTTCGAGATAAAAGGTAAAATAATATTGTTGAAGTGCCATGGGCAGGGGCGCAACTACATATTATTCAGGTGGATGCGAAAACATAAATCAGCGCCCCCCCATGAAGGAGCGTAGAAACATACGCTCGCCTCCCCCTCAACCCCCGTCCTCCAGACGCCGATACGTTTAGGGCAAAACTCGCTACATTTAACCCGTTATGTGCACGAGGTGAAGGAGCGTAAGGCGCGCTGAAGTGTACGGGAAAACATAATCGGTGCGCCAATTCAAAACATCTACAATAATGATAGTAACAATAATAAAATAATTGTCAGTGCAAGTAGTCTACACATTCTTTGGTGGGGGCGGTGAGGGACCTGGATAAAGGCTAGGGGGGCGCTGGCCCGAAAAAGGTTGAGAAACACTGATCTAGAGCCACTTACCCCCAATCATCTGCTCTTGCACCATGGAAAGCCTTCACTTCCCCCTGGAACATTTAAGCCAGAGGATCAGTATGCAAGAAGACAATGGAAACGTGCAATACCTGACTGACCTGTTTTGGAAGAGATGGGTTCGAGAATATTTACCTTTGCTTCAAGAAAGGCAGAAATGGAACGAGAAGAGGAAAAGTCTCACTGTTGGAGAAATTGTGGTCATCATGGATCCTTCAGCACCTTGAGGATCCTGGCTTCTTGGGAAGGTTTTGGAAGTGTTTCCAGACAGTCATGGATTCGTGAGGTCAGTGAAGTTGAAAACGAAGTCCAATATTATTGAGAGAAGAAAGGAAGAAAGTGAAAAATGAGGGTGGAAAACGATGAAAATTAAAGTGGAATGGAAATGGAATGGAACCAGTTAAAGTCCGCGGGAGGGCAGACTCCTCTAACTATAAGTTAGTTAAATTCTGTGTGGGACGGCGGCGTCCTCTGGTAAGAAGAGTTTTTTTTTTTTTTTTTTTTTTTTTTAATTTATTTTTTAAATTTCTCTCTTTCTCACTGTTTATTTCTGTTTTTATTTTAATTATGTAAAGCACTTTGAAATGCCTTGCTGCTGAAATGTGCTATACAAATAAAATTTGATTGATTGATTGATTTGAGAGACCAATTTCAAAACTTTGCATGGTGTATGGTATCTAAATTAATGTGTTAATGTCACATTTGTGTCACTGTCTGTTACTACCCAATAGTAAGTCCCGCCCACTCCTCACAACTCCTTGGACTCACTACTGCCCAGTTCTCTGTCTAACAGGTCCGGAAAACCCCCAGAAACTCGAGTCTTACCCTAGAGATAGTTTGTGGAGAATTATCTGTCTAAACTGGGGTCGGAAAGGACTCGTCTAGCTCTGACTACCTTCGATCCAGAAGTTATAACCCTTTACAGTTGAGGAGCAATCCGCTGAGTAGCCCTCACAGCGACATAACCCCTACAACCACTCCTGTTAACGGTAGCTCCTCTCCTAAAATAACGGCACTTGTAAACGGCTAGATTAAATTTAGTGACTTAGATTTAAGTCCCAGGGTCATTATTTTAACACTCACCAGAGGAAAACACAAAGCCATCCATTCTCTAGAATCATGTATGTTAACTTTACCACATTTAGGAGAACCAACAATAATTAAGACTGACACAATTAAACTCACTGTCCACAATTCTCATTAGAATTTTAGAATTACACTTTTATTAAGCAAGCTTTAGCAGGGGCATATAACAACAGATTAATTTCCCAGAGTTATAAAAGAAGCAAAAATATAATGAAATCAACTTGGATTAATCACCTCCTTTCCTTGTTCTCATTCCTAACCTGTTTCTCTAAATTCACTGAGCGAGGCTTTTGGGGGAAGCTGGTCAACTCATACCCGATGGTTCTTGGTCTCGGCAGCTGTAATCTTTAGGTGTCCTTGGTCAGAGTCTTTGTCCAGCCGGAACAAAGTCCTCTTTGCTGAAGAGAAGCGGAGAGAAGACTCACGCTTTCCATTAAACGTGCAGACTCTTTGTCTTTGAAAGACCTCCGTCTCTTTCCCAAGTCAGCTGCACCGGGGTTGAGAGCGTTGAGTAGAGGCAGAGGATTCGGTCGGATCTGGAACCAGGGTTGGTGGCGGGTCGAGCTCGTCCCTTCTAGGCAGCGTGAAGTCGTGGAGTAAGTTTCCCTAGGTCCCTCGGTGCAATCCTCTGCTAGCCTTTAGACAGCTTCCTCTGATGACTCCTCTTCTGCGCTGCGGACGAAGAACACTCTTTTCCCCCGTACATCCGTATTTATGCACTGTGTTTTTCGTGGAACCCACCCATCGCATTACGTCATTCCCTGATGTCATGCGAGGCAGGGCTGCCTGTGGAAAGTACCGGACTTTCCCAACACCTATGACTCACCGGCCATCTGGTTCCAATCTCGCCCCACCCCCGCCTCTCACTCAGTGAGGAGAGTTTCTGCTTTTCTCCTTTCCTCAGCCTTCCTGATTTTAGTAATATATGGTAACCATACATAATTATGTTAATTATTGTTAACTCCACAATGTAACTTTCAGTCTTTCATAATGTAGTAGAATCAACTGATTTAAGAATACAGAGCATACATTATTATAACATTCACTTGATCAAAAGTACAGAGTATATGTTTTAATCATACATCACAGACATTGCTTTATTGGCATGTGTATTATCACCTTATAATCACTTATCACTTATAATCATCATTTAATCATTATACATGGTATACTGTTATTCCTCATCCCCTTATTCCGTTTTTCTGCGTACACCTGGACAGATCTCACATACTCATACCAGATTTCTCGACATCACATATTGTCTTTTGTATTATTATTGTTTTGGAATTGACATATTTGCTTATTATGCCAATTAGGGGCCGGTGTACTGGAGAAAAATATGTGTATTTGTGGTTTTTGGTTACTAGATGGGGATGTCGGCTCCAATATATAAATCAAGAGGGGACAGGTAGCTGTCAGGTGTTGAACCCGGAAGGGCTTAAAAGTTTTTGACCGCTGTGGCGGAGTCATTATTAACTTTGTTGCCGTGTTCTTTGGAATAAATGGATCTTGTTCACAAATGTTTGTCTGACTGGAATAAGTGTGGAGTTTGGATTACAAGATGATTGGGGATTGATATTACACGCGATCAACAGGTACAATGTTAGCCGCTAAGCGCGTCACAACAAAGCAGCAACGGGTGAACACTTAAACTAGTGCAGGGTTGAACTGGCTAGTATACATGCCTCGGATTTGGAGGCACTGATCCTCATTCCAGCCGCCTCACACTCTCCTGTGAACCTCTCCAGCGAAAGCTGTAGATCAAGACCCGATGAAGCCAGTAGAACCACATCATCCGCAAAATCAGGGATGAGATCCTAAGGCCATAAAAACAGATCTCCTCCACACTTTGGCTGCGCCTAGAAATTCTGTCCATGAAAGTAATGAACAGAATTGGTGACAAACGGCAGCCTTGGCAGGGTCCAACTGTCACCGGAAACGAGCCCGAATTATTGCTGGCAATGTGGACCAGACTCTGACATTAGTCATACAGGGACCTAACGGCATGTATCAATGGGCCCGGTACCCCATACTCCAGGAGAACCCCCCCCACAGGGTTCCCCAGGGGACACAGCCTTCTCCACAAAACACATGTAGACCAGTTGGGCGAACTCCCATGCACCCTCCAGGACCCTGCTGAGGGTGTAGAGCTGGTCCAGTGTTCCACGACCAGGACGAAAACCACACTGCTCTTCCTGAATCCGAGGTTCGACTATCCGATGGACCCTCCTCTCCAGGACCCCTGAATAGACCTTACCAGGGAGGCTTAAGAGTGTGATCCCCCTGTAATTGGAGCACACCCTCCGGTCCCCCTTTTTAAACAGGGGGGCCACCACCCCAGTCTGCCACTCCAGGGGAACTGCCCCCGATGTCCATGCGATATTGCAGAGTCGCGTTAGCCAACACAACCCCGCAACATCCAGAGCCTTAAGGAACTCCGGGCGGATCTCATCCACCCCCGGGGCCCTGCCACCGAGGAGCTTTTTGACCACCTCGGCGACCTCGTCCCCAGAGATTGGAGAGCCCAACCCAGAGTCCCCATGCTCAGCTTCCTCGACAGAAGGCATGTTGGTGGGATTGAGGAGGTCTTCGAACTATTCCGCCCACCGGCCCACAACGTCCCGAGTTGAGGTCAGCAGCGCACCATCCCCACTATAAACAGTGTTGGTGCTGCACTGCTTCCCCCTCCTGAGACGCCGGATGGTGGACCAGAATCGCCTCGAAGCCGTACGGAAGTCTGTCTCCATGGCCTCTCCAAACTCCTCCCACGCCCGAGTTTTTGCCTCAGCGACAACCCGAGCCGCATGCTGTTTCGCCCGCCGGTACCCATCAGCTGCTTCTGGAGTCCCACAGGCCAAAAGGTGTGCACCAACGGGTTCGAGGGTTGCCGCCGTGACAGGCACCAACAACCTTGCGGCCGCAGCGCCGATAGGCCGCCTCAGCAATGGAGGTACAGAACATGGTCCACTCAGACTCAATGTCCCCCACCTTAACTAGCATTAAGAAAATCTAAAAGATGTAGTGGACATTCAATTAATGAGTCACCTTAAAGTTCTTTAATGGTCATAAAATAGTTATGAAGTTTGATTCTGGGAGGAAATAGTGGAAAATGTTTTATAAGTTGCTTTTAGCCAAAACAACATCCTTGGGACTCGCCGGAGTCACTAAAACCAACTTGGTTCAGTGACAAGTGCAAGTTGTAATAAAGAGAGAGCGACCATTAACATGTGTGCTCTGTGAAACTAGTTGATTGCCGGATGCTCAATCTGGCTAATTCACAGGGTGAAGAAGGGTGGGACGTTAGAAACCAGGCTAGTCTTTCTCGATGCCAGCTTAAACAAAGTTTACTTCAGTTCTGGTCAGGGTAAAATCCCATCAGATTTAGAAAACTCAATTTACCCGTTAGATGGAGAGCTGGCTGCACATCTCCCTCCTCTAAGAAGGGGAAGTAGAGAGAGAGAAGGGGGGGGAGGTGTTGCGCAACAACAAGGGGGCGCCCAACGTGGGGCGTTGCATAACAGCAACAAGTGGCGCCCAATGTCATAGAACTCTAAGAGTGTAAAACAGGAGGATAGTTCTGAATAGCTCGCTTAGAGTAGCAGCTCTACAGGGGTAGAGTTGTTGGTGACTGAAAGCCTCAGCCACCACCTTCGCAGTAACTGCACGGCGTGTGGGTGAGGGTAGTTTCACTGAGGACAGTTGACCACGTCCATCAGTGAAACTAGTAGCCAAAACCGCTTGTACTCATCCCTGCTCTGAAGTTCCTAGAGAGGCTTTGGGGACAGGCAACTTGAGGACAAAGACAACATGGAGAACGAGGAGGACGACGCGTGGTCGTACGTCCAGAAGATGCAAACAATTCCGCAAGGATGTGGTGAAATGCATCTGGAGCTCAAGGTCGAGCATCAGAGAGCGCACACGCATGAGGGAGCTCATTGGCATGGGAACGATGAGGTGGACAGCTATGTCCAGCAAAGGAAGGTTGTCTTTGTCGGAATCGAGAAGTGGGACAGTGCTCCCAAGGGAAGGGAGGTCCCAGAAGAGCATGTGTATGGAGTCATGCTAGGGAACAGCCTGTGAACACAGCGCTCAAGCCAGTTCATAGCTAAAGCGAACCAGAACATTGCAAGAATCAAGCACCATGCCATCCTGTGTTAGACTGGCCACTATTACAGGATGATTGCCATTCAAAGAACAACTTCAAGGCTTAGCACTAGGAGGGCCCTGAAGAAAGGGACTGAAGTCGTGAGGAAGGAGTGGCGTCATAGACAGCCACCGTGATCAATCCTGCAACAAAGTGTTGAAATCATACCCAACACCTGGAAGCAACCAGTGGACTTCACGGAGTCCTACCTGATGGAGTGTATCCAAAAGAAGGACTGTTTTTTTTTTTTTTCATCAAACTTCATCCTGGAAAGGGGAAGGGTCAACACTTTCCTCCCAGGACCTGGCAACTGTTTCATCTTGATGTTCAGAGCACCTGTCCTGGATATTCAGCGCTGTAAGTTTTGATGAGGAGGCTAAAACGCTGCAGTTTTAAAATTGAACATTTCCTGTTGCCTCCGACAACTCCAGTACCCTTTAATGACCCCAGCGATGGAAAAGGATTATGATTATGGATAACGCGTCATACGGCTTATGCATTTTTGCTTTGCTCTACTGAACTTCCAGAGTTTTTTTTTTTATTTGAGGCTTTTTGCGTCAGGCCATCAAACTGTTCCTAAGGAATCTTCCACATCCTGAAGAACCAACACTTCATTCAGCTGAGGATTTTTTGTCACTGTTAAAGGATCAGAGCGACCTGGGTTCTCTTCGACATTCATCACTTCCTGAGAGATATCAAAACTCCAAGGAGGGGGTGTCAAAGAGTAGTGGAGTTTTGAAGACTGCTGAGCCCTTAGTGACAACTGAGGATCTGCATCTTCACATCCCAGACTGCTGTGGCCTTTGTGACGATGGAGGATCTTCACATCCCAGACGGCCATCTTCTCTTTCTGGGGGATGAGGACGCAGACCTGCAGGAGGGTGTTGGGTTCCCAGAATGTGAAAGGTCTGACCTCGAGGAGGGGGTGTCGAGAAAAGTCGAGCTCATCCCACTTCCCCATGCTGGAGATTTTAGTTTAATAGTAACAATAAATAAAATGATCTTAAAATTAATTATACAGGTGACATCAAGACCCTACAGTAGAGTCAGACTGTAATATAATTAATCTGGTTGTGTGTATTGTTATTGTGTCCTGCAAACTTAGCTTTAATTCTACTTTTTTCTATTTAATCATAAAAAAATCATAGTCAGGCAGAAAGAGAGTCATGGAACTGGTTGAGATATTTCCAGGACACACAGAAAACAGGTCACAAAAGCCTGGAGCTACTAGTAATCTTGTATTATGATTTAATGTTGAATGAAACTCATGTAATCTTTGTTTTTAAATGCAAAATGAATTTATTATGGTTTAAAGATGAGTAAAATACATGTAACCCTTTCTTTAAAGGTCAGAAGTAGAGAGGAAAAAAGTAGTGAGATTTTTAGACTAAAATCTGCACCGGGCGTGAGAACAGATAGAGGAAGAAGAAGCAAGACGTTTTAAAGAACAAGGAAGGTTAAAAGTTGACTACTTCGATGTCTGATACAGGAACTGTATCGGGTCATAACGTTCGGATTGAAGGTAGTTAGAGCTTAGACGTGTCTCTCTCGCAGCCAGCTTAAACAAAATGTCCTCTACAATTCAGCAGTGGTAATAGCCAGGAGGCTTTTCAGACCCATTAGTTGGAGAGCTGGTCAGTAGTCAGTCCGTTAGAGTTGGGAGGTGTCAGAGGCGTGGCTGATTACTGTGTAATAACAAAGTCAAAGCCCAACATGCTGAAAATATCTTTTTCTGAATGTGAAGGAAACATATACCGTATTTTCCGCTCTATAAGGCACACCTAAAAACCTTCAATTTCCTCAAAAGCCGACAGTGCGCCTTATAATCTGGTGCGCCTTATATATGGACCAATATTGAGCCACAACAGGTCTAGCAACTACGGTAAGCAGCCGCGACAGTAATTTCACAACGTAAAGAATAATTACGGGTAAAATATATATTTTTTGTTTTACGGTAAAACTCCGGCAGCTGGGGTTGCCAGAATTACATCGTAAAAAAAATTACAGGTAAAAAATATTTATTGTTTTACGGTGAAACGCCGGCAGTTGGGGTTGCCAGAATTCCACCGTAAAATTACAGTAAAAATACTGGCTGTCAGTATTGTACCGTATTTTAAAAAATACGGTGAAGTTCTGTCGACCAAAACTTCCAGTATTTTACAATATTTTCTAAAATAGGTAAATGTCTGTCAACTACAGCTGCCGGTATTTTACCGTCCATCCATCCATCCATTTTCTTCCGCTTATCCGGGGTCGGGTCGCGGGGGCAGCAGCTTCAGAAGGGAGGCCCAGACTTCCCTCTCCCCAGCCACTTCTTCCAGCTCCTCCGGGGGAATCCCAAGGCGTTCCCAGGCCAGCCGAGAGACGTAATCCCTCCAGCGTGTCCTGGGTCTTCCCCGAGGCCTCCTCCCGGTGGGACACCTCACCAGGGAGGCGTCCAGGAGGCATCCTTACCAGATGCCCGAGCCACCTCAACTGGCTCCTCTCGACGTGGAGGAGCAGCGGCTCTACTCTGAGTCCCTCCCGGATGACCGAGCTTCTCACCCTATCTCTAAGGGAGAGCCCAGCCACCCTGCGGAGGAAACCCATTTCGGCCGCTTGTACCCGTGATCTCGTTCTTTCGGTCATGACCCAAAGCTCATGACCATAGATGAGGGTGGGAACTTAGATCAACCGGTAAATCGAGAGCTTCGCTTTTTGGCTCAGCTCTCTCTTCACCACGACGGACTGGTACAGCGCCCGCTTCACAGTAGACGCTGCCCCAATCCGCCTGTCGATCTCCCGTTCCCTTCTTCCCTCATTCGTGAACAAGATCCCCAAATACTTAAACTCCTCCACTTGAGGCAGGACGACCCCCCTGACCCGGAGAAGGCACTCTACCCTTTTCCGGCTCAAGACCACGGCCTCGGATTTGGAGGCACTAAGCCTCATCCCGGCCGCTTCACACTCGGCTGCGAACCGCTCCAGTGAGAGAGCTGCAGATCACGTTCCGATGAAGCCAACAGGACCACATCATCCGCAAAAAGCAGAGATGCGATCCTAAGGCCACCAAAACGGATCCCCTCAACACCTCGGCTGTGTCTGTTACTACCCAATAGTAAGTCCCGCCCACTCCTCACAACTCTTTGGACTCACTACGGCCCAGTTCTCTGTCCAACAGGTCCGGAAAACCCCCAGAAACTCGAGTCTTACCCTAGCGATAGTTTGTGGAGAATTATCTGTTTAAACTGGGGTCGGAAAGGACTCGTCTAGCTCTGACTACCTTCGATCCAGAAGTTATGACCTTTTACAGTTGAGGAGCAATCCGCTGAGTAGCCCTCACAGCGACATAACCCCTACAACCACTCCTGTTAACGATAGCTCCTTTCCTAAAATAACGGCACTTGTTAACGGCTAGATTAAATTTAGTGACTTAGATTTAAGTCCCAAGGTCATTATTTTAGTTTTGGCTAAAAGCAACCTATAAAACATTTCTACTTTTTCCTCCCAGAATCAAACTTCATAGCTATTTTATGACCATCAAAGAACTTTAAGGTGACTCATTAATTGAATGTCCACAACATCTTTTAGATTTTCTTAAATGCTAATTATTTTATTAGTAAGGCAATTTTGCAAGGGTCAGTACAGCTTAATTCACTAGCAGAAATAATCAAATAAGTAAAATCAATAATCTAGCCTATCTTTCCCTAATGCTGACACTGAGAACTAAAAAAGGGAAACTTTGAGAGAGACGGACAGGGTTTGGCATTTTGAACCCCAGAACTGGCCTGATTAAGAAGAAGGTGTTGCAGCAGCAGGAGGTTCCCAGTACAGGAAGAGTACTGACTTAGAGCGGCAGGTCTCGGGCATCAGGGTGACTTCCTCATGCGCGTAGCGGTCCTCAGCTTGTTGTCTTGCAGCTCTGTAGCTCCCTTCTCCTCGTCTCACGATCTTTCTGGTCCCACGGAAGGAACACACCAGTTCTTCCTCTTTGCCTTTGTTCTTTGTCTTTGTCTTTATCTTCATCTTTGCCTTGGTCTTTGTCTTCGGGGGTCTAAACCCAGCTGTTGAGAGAAGTGCGATTTGAAGCCACATGTTGCGGGGCTAACGGGTTGGTCCCCATGTGCAGAACAGTCTTCGGCTCTGTGGCCCCGGCTCTTCTTCAGCTGCAGAGTTCTTTGTCCATCTCCGTCTTGGCTCGAAGCTGCCTGAAGGATCCAACCAAAGATTCCTCTGTTGCACCCACCTTATAAAGGGTTTATCCACCTTTTGGTGCGTTTGCATTGGCTAGCTTTGTTGCTGTGCCTGTCTCATTGGCTGACTGCTTGGACAGATGATCTCATATCCATCACCCTGGAGACCTTATGACCGGATCTCTGTTCTAATGTCCCCAAGTTGCTCAACAGTTCCTCCTACCTCTGTTTCCTGCCCAACCTTTTCTTAGGCAAGTTGAAGTTTAGCAATAAGGCCTTGTCTTCTCCGCTATCCTATCAGTTCCCCTTTTCCCCTGTCCTTCCACCTACCATCTACCTTCAACACAACATCAGTGACCTTTAATTACAGTTACAACATTTTACACCTTTTCAAGTTCAATGTCAAAATCACATTTATAACCTTTTAGTTTCTCTGATTTAACATTCATTTATAATGTTATAATAACCATAACTTATTAGTTACTCTTATTATAATCATAATGTGAGTTCTTACAGACACTTCTGACAAGAAACCAAGAATAACCCATTATTCTAATTATCTGATACCATGTTACAGTTACTTGTTTCACCTTTAAGTACTTCCACAAGTGTAAGAGTAAGTGTAAATATTCTTATAATCAAACCAACATCAACCACTGGTTAAACCAATATTAATTATTGGCATAATTATAAGTCATTATTTTAAATATTTTACTCTGGGTTTTATCCAATCTCTCAAAACGTTTATATTTTATTCTTTAAAAACCTTTAATGCTTTAAAATAAGGAATGGTCTGAATTATTTTTAGCCTGATGCAAGACAGAAACTTCCCCTTTATTAAGGAAACCAGCTCTTCCTGTTTCATGACTCTCTTTCTGTCTGACTTTGATTTTTTATGATTAAATAGAAAAAAGTAGAATTAAAGCAAAGTTTGCAGGACACAATAACAACACACACAACCAGATTCATTTTATTACAGTCTGACTCTATTATTGGGTCTTGATGTCACCTATGTCATTAATTTTAAGGTAATTTTATTTATTATTACTATTAAACTAAAATCTCCAGCATGGGGAAGTGGGATGAGCTCGACTTTTCTCGACAGCTGCGCCTAGAAATTCTGTCCATAAAAGTAATGAAGAGAATCGGTGACAAAGGGCAGCCTTGGCGGAGTCCAACTCTCACCGGAAATGAGCCCGACTTACTGCCGGCAATGCGGACCAGACTCTGACACCGGTCATACAGGGACCTGACAGCCCGTATCAAAGGGCCCGGTACCCCATACTCCCGGAGGACCCCCCACAGAGCCCCCCGAGGGACACGGTCGAACGCCTTCTCCAAGTCCACAAAACACATGTAGACTGGTTGGGCGAACTCCCATGCACCCTCCAGGACCCTGCTGAGGGTGTAGAGCTGGTCCAGTGTTCCACGACCAGGACGAAAACCACACTGCTCTTCCTGAATCCGAGGTTCGACTATCCGACGGACCCTCCTCTCCAGGACCCCTGAATAGACCTTACCAGGGAGGCTTAAGAGTGTGATCCCCCTGTAATTGGAGCACACCCTCCGGTCCCCCTTTTTAAACAGGGGGGCCACCACCCCAGTCTGCCACTCCAGGGGAACTGCCCCCGATGTCCATGCGATATTGCAGAGTCGCGTTAGCCAACACAACCCCGCAACATCCAAAGCCTTAAGGAACTCTGGGCGGATCTCATCCACCCCCGGGGCCCTGCCACCGAGGAGCTTTTTGACCACCTCGGCGACCTCGTCCCCAGAGATTGGAGAGCCCAACCCAGAGTCCCCATGCTCAGCTTCCTCGACAGAAGGCATGTGATAGGGATTTTTGGTATTATCATTTTGTTGTTACTTTCAGTCAGTTTAAAATGTTTTCTTCTTTAGTGTGTGTATTAACTGACCTGGGGGTCACAGCTGCCTGTTCATCTTCAGGTGAAACAGTTTGACCAAGATTTGAACCGGGCTCAGGCCGTAAATCAGATATCGCATCTGGAACTGGGTTGCTAGTTGTTTAGGTAAATTGTTTTACGACCTTTGCTGTTTTTTCTCTGCTGTCTATCTTGCCTATCCTCCCTCTTTGAAGTTTGATAATAAAAGACAAGCTGTATCCAAAGATTGGCAGAACGCTCTGTGAACAGCTCTGAGAAGCAGTTGACAGAGTCTTCTCCTTTTGCTTGCAGAAGTTTAGTCATAAATTCATATACGTTGTCTGTGGTTCTTTTATGTAGGTTCTAGGAAAATTACCTATCAGCATGTTGGTGGGATTGAGGAGGTCTTCGAACTATTCCGCCCACCGGCCCACAATGTCCCGAGTTGAGGTCAGCAGCGCACCATCCCCACTATAAACAGTGTTGGTGCTGCACTGCTTGCCCCTCTTGAGACGCCGGATGGTGGACCAGAATCGCCTCGAAGCCGTACGGAAGTCTGTCTCCATGGCCTCTCCAAACTCCTCCCACGCCCGAGTTTTTGCCTCAGCGACAACCCGAGCTGCATGCCGTTTCGCCCGCCGGTACCCATCAGCTGCTTCTGGAGTCCCACAGGCCAAAAAGGCCCGGTAGGACTCCTTCTTCAGCTTGACAGCATCCCTCACCGAAGGTGTTCACCAACGGGTTCGAGGGTTGCCGCCGTGACAGGCACCAACAACCTTGCGGCCGCAGCTCCAATAGGCACGTGTTCGAAGTTCTGCCGGAGATGAGAGTTGAAGCTCCGTCTCACAGGGGACTCCGCCAGACGTTCCCAGCAGACCCTCACTACACGTTTGGACCTGCCAGGTCTGACCGGCTTCCTCCCCCACCACCGGAGCCAACTCGTCACCAGGTAGTGGTCAGTGGACAGCTCCGCACCTCTCTTCACCCGAGTGTCCAAGACATACGGCCGCAAATCCGATGAGACGATGACAAAGTCAATCATCGAACTGCGGCCTAGGGCGTCCTGGTGCCAAGTGCACATATGGACGCCCTTATGCCTGAACATGGTGTTCGTGATGGACAATCCGTGACGAGCACAGAAGTCCAACAACAGAACACCACTTGGGTTCAGATCGGGGGGGCCGTTCCTCCCAACCACGCCTCTCCAGGTCTCACTGTCATTGCCCACGTGAGCGTTGAAGTCTCCCAGTAGAACAAGGGAGTCCCCAGGAGGGGCACTCTCCAGTACCCCCTCTAAGGACTCCAAGAAGGGTGGGTAATCTGAACTGCCGTTCGGCCCGTCCCCCCACCCATAGGCGGAGAGAGGCTACGCTCTCGTTCACCGGGGTGAACCCCAACGTACAGGCGCCCAAATGGGGGGCAACAAGTATGCCCACTCCAGCCTGGCGCCTCTCACCGTGGGCAACTCCAGAGTGGAAGTACGTCCAGCCCCTCTCAAGGAGACTGGTTCCAGAACCAGAGCCATGTGTCGAGGTGAGGCCGACTATTTCTAGCCGGAACCTCTCAGCCTCGCACACTAGCTCCGGCTCCTTCCCCACCAGAGAGGTGACGTTCCATGTCCCAAGAGCCAGCTTCTGCAGCCGAGGATCAGACGCCAGGGTCCCTCCCTTGGCTGCCGCCCATAGCACAAAGCACCCGACCCCTTTGGCCCCTCGGACAGGTGGTGAGCCCATCGGAAGGGGGACCCATGTCTCCTCTTCGGGCTGAGCCCGGCCGGGCTCCGTGGGTAAAAGCCCGGCCACCAGGCGCTTGCCATCGTGCCCCACCTCCAGGCCTGGCTCCAGAGTGGGGCCCCGGTGACCCGCGTCCGGGCGAGGGAAAACGAAGTTCAAAGTTTGTATTCATCATAGGGGTCTTCGGGCTGCGCTTTGTCTGGTTCCTCACCTAGGACCTGTCTGCCTTGGGTGACCCTATCAGGGGCATAACGCCCCAGACAGCATAGCTCCTAGGATCATTGGGACACTCAAACCCCTCCACCACGATAAGGTGGCAGCCCAAGGAGAGGGTGTTTTACCGTATTTCCTAAAATACTGCAGCTGTGGTTTTCCCTTAGTAAAATTGGCCATATCCTTTTGGTAAATTAAAGATGCTGACGGTAGTGAAAAATTAGGTGGAATTGCCCTTAACCCAACTTTACCTTCGTCCAAGCAGCAGGGCCTGCCATACAGTTCTCTAAATGTATGACAAATCTATGGTCTACCTAAAATTAAACAATCCCAAATACATAATTTAATCAAATTCTCTCATAATGATGGTGGTGTCAGGAGTTTACCCAGCAATTGGTGGATTGCCAGTTCGATACCTGGTCTTCCTTTGAGATTTCAGTTTGATATATCAAAGTCATTATAGATTTAATTATTAAAAAACTAACCAAAGTATCACACCAGCATTCTAATCTATGTAAATTACTTTTGCAGTCTGGTTTATGGTTTTACATCATAGATATAAACATCAGCAAGGGGTGCTGTGGTGACGCAAAGCACAACCCATGTGTGTAGGCCTTAGTTCTCATGCCAGTGGTTGCAGGTTTGATTCCCGGTCTGGCGACATTTGTTACATGTCTTCCCCCTCTCTTATAACTCTCTTTCCTGTCAAACTACTTTCAAATAAAGGCCACTAGAGGCAACAAAACCTTAAAAAAACATCAACAAAATTTAGAATTTTGACTGACTAATTTAGTTAATTTTAAGGTAATTAGCTGCAGGCAATATTACGATATTTTTTAATGAACTTTACAATTACTCAGATTTTTACAATAGATTTCTCTGTTTTCTACATTTCAAAATCACTTGCAATATATGTTTATGGAGTTATTGTAATTCCATGTACTTTCTACAGTAATTAAGTGCTTTTTATATTACAATCAGCAACCGTAACTATTTTACCTTTTTTTGCCGTGATTCCATGTATTTTCTATGGTAATAAAATGTTTTGGATATTACGGTCAGAAACTGTTGTATTTTACCATGTTTTGCCGTGAAATTTACTGACTTTTTACAGTGTGGGTGCATCTGAACACAATGCACCTGGGTGAACTATGCCCCACTTCACAATTAAATGATCTCCTTCTAACATCTTAGTGGAAGCAGACAGAAGTGGAGTAACCTTGTGGAGTAAATGCAACTTTAGAACCAAAAGTGGACCAAAACATTATTGGACATGAGGTCATAATTTATTGCCTCGTCAGTGTTTTACCATTCTATTCACCAAGGTAATTGCCAGACACTTGTCAGCCTCAAGTTCTTGAGATAAATAGACTTTAGTAGTTGTTTATACCCCACGGTTTTCCCACTAGACAGATAAAAATATAAAAACTGCAGACAAAAGCACCATATCATTACATTTCCAGTAAAGTGCCTGGGTTGCTATTGACATTTAAGTGTTTTAGGTGGGAAGAAATGCACTTCTGTTCAAATGTGATAGATCTGTAATTTATAATTTTACCGTCAATTTTCTCCTGCGGGTAAAAAAACCCAAAACATTAGCTTTCCTGCTGCAACTAAATAAGAAGAGCTTATGGGCATGTTTTAGAGAGCCGTTATTCATTCTGTCCTGTGTTCATCCATCACTGTGGGGTTTGGCTCATCCACAAAAATAGACAGGTTCAAATTGCAACCTACAATCAGGTTTGCAGACAAAATCATCAGGGCTGACCTTCCTTCCATTCAGTTATTGTACAGATGTTAAGATCAGAAAAAGGCCAGCTAACATCTCTGCAGACCCCACACATCCTGGACCCTTACCTTCAGGTTGGTGCAACAGAGCGCTTTCTGCAAATGCCAGCTGGCACAGAGAGTCTTTTCCCACATGCTGTTTGATCAATAATAATGAATAAAAACCTTGAACAGTCTAATCTTTTCAACTTTCAACTTTCTTTTTTGAAATTCAGGTATTTTAAGTATCTATAATCTGGTTTTAAACATGTTTTTGAAAAATGTTTTGATCTAATTACACAGAAGCACCAAGCACAGATTCCACTATGTCTATAGTCCTTTAACCCCAAAGTACCTAACCCCTGAATGTTAGGGATGTGTTGTTTCATTTGAATATAACTATAGACAATTATTTAGAAGTTATACAAGAATTTTATCATTATTAACCGAAGATGTGGATGCGTATTTCATAACTATCTCACTAATATATTACTAAATATGCAAGTACATAAATGACCAATAAAACTATTTTTTTCTGTTCCAGGGTCCCTCACTTGCGTGCTGTATTAAACTTGAAGCAGTACTTTGCACAACCAGATGAATGGACGATTTAAATTTTAAAACAAAAATGTACTCTGTTGAAAATCACTGATGTCCATTTAGATGCCCCAGAATAATAATTCTGGCATGGAAGAAAATGGCCTTGTTGTGATAGAAAAAAATCTCCTTTTAGAATGAATAGTTCTATTTTTATAAACCTTTCTCTAGAGTGGAGGAGGTGGTTGGGGGGTGGGGGTGAAACAAACCAACTCTTTCTGCGCTAAAGCTGTGAGAATTGTCTAAGGGACAGCTGGTCTGTATGCTTTACAGCTAGAGCAAGCCACTTACTCCATCATCACGGAAATCCCTCCAGTACAGTCTTGGCTTGTACATTTACAAGCCTGAGTTCAGCCCTGTATCCCACCTGTCAAGACAGAGACCCAAACATGTCCATCTTTTTCCATTTCACAGGAAAAACACAGAGTGAAGAGCTGTAGATGGGTGTTTCTCTAGTCACTACTTTTTTCACTTCATTGCAATGTAATCGTAGAGGCGAGTGGGTTGCATGTTTATCAATATTTTATTGAGAAGCTAATGCATTGCACTTTGAAAAAAGGAGTGCCCACTTTGGCTGTAATTACTTGGCACAAGATACTTCCTGGTTTCACTGGGGAATTTCCTTTCTCTGGTTTTTGGACAGATAATCTGGAAGCTTTCTTGAGTTGCTTTCAAGCTGGGAAAGTAAATGCTTATATTAGATTTGAAATGATTGTATTTTAAACATTAGTACAATATATAGGTGGGACTTCTTACAGACCCTGCAATTTTCAAATAATCACAGTTTATCACATTTTAATTGACATATAGACAAAATAAGCTAAATTTCTAATTCAGAAATTAAACTACTGAATAAATACTCATATGAGCTAAACAACAAATATATCTATTGCTTTTAATATTGATGTTCATATATAAAAAAAAATTAAAAATTCCCTTCTCACCCTCCGCGGGTGGTCTCTCTCTTTCGTCATCTGAGCTCAGGTCCTCTACCAGAGGCCTGGGAGCTTGAGGGTTCTGCGCAGTATCTTGGCTGTGCCTATAACTGCACATGTCTGGACTGAGATGTCTGATGTTGTTTCTGGGATCTGTTTTAGCCACTGCTCCAGTTTAGGGGGTGACTGCCCCGAGGGCGCCGATGACCACAGGCACCACTGTGGTCTTCACCTTCAAGGCCTTTTCCAGTTCCTCTCTGAGGCCCTGGTATTTCTCCAGTTTCTCATGCTCCTTTTTCCTGATGTTGTAATCACTTGGTATTGCTACATCCACCACAACGGCTTTTCTTTGTTGTTTATCCACCACCACAATGTCCGGTTGGTTCATGTTACGGCCCTGGGCCTTAAGGGCTGGGCTGCAGGTGTTGCTTTTGTCTGTCCTTGTGCTCCTCCCCTTTACAGGTGCTGCTGATCAGGTTGATTGGGAATGCAAAGTACTTAAACCTGGCTGTCTCCATCTTCTGGGTCGCCTTCAGCGTCCACTCTGCCGCTTATGGTGTTCTGTTGCCAGGCCTCGGCTCCCCTCCTTTTTGCACATTTGAGTTTGTCTTTGTTTTGGCACTTCAACACTTCCATATGCACTCATACAACACATCCAAGCATTTGCATTACACCACTGATATCCACAATCCATTGTTGTTTTTGTTAACAAATATTCATTTTTCTACACTTTAACCCCTGCATGGTCTCCCGTTTTTGTTATGACATTGAGCCAGTCGTAACAGTTCACCATTACCATTTTGTCTGTCTGGATCTGAAGTCCGACAGGATCTTAGCTCGGTCTTTTTCCACCAACTTTGGGGGTGTTCCCCACTTTGATCTCGGGGCTTCCAGTCCATATTCTGCACAGATGTTCCTGTACACTATGGAACGACTTGCTTATGTTGTTCTATGTACGCTTTCCCTGCCAGCATCTTGCACCCTGCTGTTATGTTTTGGACTGTCTCAGGGGCCTTCTTGCACAACCTACACCTTGGGTCTTGTCTGGTGTGGTAGATCTGAGCCTCTATTGCTCTGGTGTTTAGGGCCTGTTCCTGTGCAGCCAGGATGAGTGCCTCTGTGCTGTCCTTGAGTCCAGCTTTTTCCAGCCATTGGTAGGATTTCCTGATGTCAGCCACTTCAGTTATTTGTCGGTGGTACATTCCATGTAGGGGCTTGTCCTCCCATGATGGTACCCCCAGCACCTCGTCCTCTGTTCCCCATTGTCTGAGACATTCGCTGAGCACATCGTCTGTTGAGGCTTTGTCCTTGATGTATTTATGGATCTTGGATGTTTCATCCTGGACAGTGGCTCTCACACTCACTAGTCCTCTGCCTCCTTCCTTACGGCTCGTGTACAGTCTCAGGGTGCTGGATTTGGGGTGGAACCCTCCATGCATGGTTAGTAGCTTCCGAGTCTTAACATCCGTGGTCTTTATCTCCTCCATTGGCCATCTAATTATTCCTGCAGGGTATCTGATTACTGGTAAGGCATAGCTGTTTATTGCACGGATCTTGTTCTTGCCATTGAGCTGGCTTCTCAAGACTTGCCTTATTCGTTGGAGGTATTTGGCTGTGCCTTCTTTCCTTGTGACCTCATCGAGGTTCCCATTTGCTTGTGGTATTCCCAGGTACTTGTAACTGTGCTCCATGTCTGCTATTGTTCCTTCTGGGAGTGAGACCCCTTCTGTGTGGATGGCCTTCCCTCTCTTTGTAACCATCCGACCACACTTCCCTAGTCTGAATGACATCCCAATGTCAGTGCTGTAGATCCTGGTGGTGTGGATCAGTGAGTTGATGTCTTGCTCGCCCTTGGCGTACAGCTTGATGTCATCTTGGTGACTGATTGTGGCCCCATTCTTGAGTCGGTATCCATAGCCAGTCTTGTTGATGATTTGGCTGAGGGGGTTCAGGCCTATGCAGAACAGCAGTGGGGACAGAGCATCTTCTTGGTATATGCCACATTTGATGGAAACTTGTGCAAGTGGTTTGCAGTTGGCTTCAAGGGTGGTTTTCCACAGCCCCATCGAGTTTGCAATGAAGGCTCTTAGAGTCCTATTGATGTTGTACATCTCTAAGGATTCAATGATCCAAGGGTGTGGCATTGAGTCATAGGCTTTCTTGTAAACAATCCAAACCATGCACAGGTTGGTGTGTCGGGTTTTGCAGTCTCAGGCGACTGTGCGGTCTACAAGGAGTTGGTGTTTGGCTCCTCTGCTATTTTTGCCAATGCTCATGTATGTATCCATGTGCCCACTTATCTTAGCCGCTATGATGCCTGACATGAGAGCTTTCACATTGTAGAGAGACAGGTTATTGGCCGATAGTTGGATGGGACTGAACCCTTTGAGGGATCCTTCTGGATCAGGATTGTGCGCCCTTCTCTCTCTCTCTCTCTCTCTCTCTCTCTCTCTCTCTCTCTCTGAGTGAATGGCGGAGTGAATGGAGCTGGAGACGGGAGTGTCAGCGTGAGTGGATTTTCGAGTCTTTTTTCAACCTTTTTCTGCAAGGTGTTTCGAACACTTTTTTCTTTATACAGTTATTCGATCTTTAAGTTAGTTTGGTTGTTCCAGACTGGTCCGGTAGCTTGTAGCTACCGGTTTTGTTTGGCATCATGCCCGTTGTGGAGGGCGGTGCCGATTTTGAAAAGTTGACACGCCGTCATGCTGTCAAACTCATACCAACAGTGAATTGTTCAGTAGAGGAGGCAGCTTTAGCTGTTGGAGGAGCGGTAGGTTGCGATAGTGTGAAATCTGCTTCCCGTATGAATGGAGCGATTGTGATCTTTCTTGATAGCACTTCTAAAGTGAATGAGTTGGTTGAAAGGGGCGTCGTCATTCAGGACACTTTCACGCCGGTTCTCCCGCTGGTTAGTCCAGCTAAAAAGATCATCATCTCAAATGCACCCCCGTTTATTAAAAACGATCTCCTTGTTAAGGAGTTGTCACGGTATGGACAGCTGGTTTCACCCATAAAGATGGTTTCTTTAGGTTGTAAATCTGTGCTTCTTAAGCATGTCGTGTGTCACAGAAGGCAGGTATTTATGATCCTTAAGGAAACAGCTAATGACCTTAATCTGTCCTTTAATTTCAAAGTAGATGGTTTTAATTATATGGTTTTTGCCTCTTCAGAGACCATGAAATGTTTTGGTTGTGGTGCAGAAGGTCATATCATTCGATCGTGCCCAGACAAACTCAAGAAAACACAGTTGGTGAGGGTTGGTGATGGTGGCGGTTCCGCTGAAGCGGGCCGCGGTGCCGCCGCGGAAGCGGACCACGGTGCCGCGGAAGCGGACCACGGTGCCGTCGAAGCGGACCGCGGTGCCGCCGCGGAAGCGGACCGCGGCGCCGCCGAAGCAGACCGCGGTGCCGCCGCGGAAGCGGACCGCGGCGCCGCCGGGTCGGGCCCCACGGCCGCTGGTGGTCTCACGGTAGTCGGTGCGGATCTTGATGCTACTGGAGCCGGGGATCTTGGTGACCCTTCTGTTGTAACTGTAGAGGAACAGCCTGAGGTGCGATCCTCTGTACGTTGTGATCGCTTTAATGAGCTTGATAGCACTGATGGTGAGATGATACATGATCAATCTATCAATAGTTTTGATGCAGTTTCAGAGGAGAAAAGATCTGGTGAAATTCTGTGTGAAAACCTTTGTGAAGATGAAAGCATGCTTGACGATTTGTTGAAATTGTCTCAGAAAAGGAAAAGTTCTGAACCTGTTAACAGCAGCACTAAAGCTCTCAGACCTAAGAGAGCAAACAAAGCAGAAGAGAGCAGTTTAGAGTCTGATAGTAGCTTTTCTTTGAGCCAAGATCAGCAGAATCTGTATCCTCCTGCTGAAATTAAGAAATTTTTGCAAAGAACTAAAGGACTCAGGATCAAAGTAGAAGAATACTTTCCAGATTTAAAATTGTTTGTTGAATCCTCTCGCGTTTTAACAAAGAAAACTGGACATTTTGTTGATGACGTGTTAACGGATCAGGAAATATATCGCTTAAAGAAACTGATTTTGAAAGTCAGAGCCCAAGCACTCACTGCTGATGAAGATGAGGACATTTAGAGAAATATTTTACATGTCTCTGTGTCTTTTCTTTTGTTTCCTCATTTCAATGTGTAACTTTAAAATAGGCACATTAAATCTAAATGGTGCCAGAAATGAAGAAAAGAGGGTTGAGTTTTTTAGATTTATGGCTCTAAAGAACATTGATATAATGTTGATTCAAGAGACACACAGCACTGCTGATAATGAGAGCGACTGGAAGAAGGAATGTGGAGGGGAGGTCTTTTTTAGCCACAAGTCCAGTAGTTGTGGTGGTGTGGGGATTGTGTTTTCCAAGAATTTTTTGCCTGTTTCTTGTGAAGCAGAAGAATTAATTGAAGGCCACTTATTAAAAGTTAAAGCCAAATATGAAAATGTGAATATAGTTTTTCTTAATGTGTATGCGCCAACTAAAGAGGTTGATAGAATGGTTTTATTGAATACTTTAGGTGACGTTGTAAGTTACTGTAGTGATCATGATTATTTGTTTTTGTGTGGAGATTTTAATTGCACCGAGTATCCGTTACTTGATAGGAACCACCTAGAACCTCATGCTGAATCCTCTCGGAGGCTCAGGCAGCTGGACTGCTGCCTCTGACCTTTCGATGTGTGGAGAGATTTCAACAGGAATCAGAGACATATACATGGAGTCATTCTAAAGATAAATCTTTTATCCTTGGCAAGATTGGACCGCATATATACTTTTAAACATCATTTGAATATATTTAAAAATTGTCAAATAATTCCTGTTGGTTTTTCTGATCACTGTCTCGTTTGTTGCTCTGTGTTTATTAAAAATGTCCGTATTCAGAGTGTCTATTGGCATTTTAACACAGCTCTTTTGAATGATACAGCTTTTAAAAAAGCTTTTGAATATTTCTGGGTCAGTCATAAACAATCTAAATCAGATTTTTCTTGTGTCCAACAGTGGTGGGATTATGGTAAATGTCAAATCAAGCAGTTGTGTCAACAGTTCACTCGCAATGTCACTAGAGACATAACCAGATCTATGAGGGACTTGGAGACTCAGATAGTAGAGCTGCAGGGTTTGGCAGCCTCTACAGGAAATCGAGGGTTTTTAACTTCCCTCAAAGATAAAAAGGCCGTTCTGGCCAACCTGTTGGGCACAGCAGCCAAAGGAGCCTTGGTCAGATCACGTTTCCTGAATGTATCGGAGATGGATGCCCCGTCTCACTTTTTCTTTGGACTAGAAAAAAAGAATGGACAAAGGAAGATTATTCACTCCTTAAAGACTGATTGTGGTTCTACTATCTCAGGTTCTTCTGAGATCAGGAAGTTTGCTGTCAGTTTTTATACAGACCTTTTCAAGAGCGAACAATCTGGATGTGAGCGACGGTTTCTACGAAGGACTTCCTCAGGTGGATGCTGAAGCCAATCGAAAGCTGGAGGCTCAACTCACGCTGCAGGAACTGCATACTGCCTTGATGAGCCTAAAGAGTGGTAGATCCCCTGGCATGGACGGTCTTCCTGTTGATTTCTACAAGTCCTTCTGGTCTGTGATTGGCGAGGACTTGTTGGAGGTGATCACAGATAGCCTGCAGAGAGGTTGGCTGCCTCTGAGCTGCAGACGGGCAGTCGTTACTCTGCTTCCAAAGAAAGGAGACCTACAAGATCTAAGGAACTGGCGACCAGTCTCTTTGCTATGCACGGATTACAAGATCTTTTCCAAAGTCCTGGCTACCAGACTTAGAGAAGTGATGTCGTCAGTCATTCACGGGGACCAGACGTACTGCGTGCCTGGCAGGCTGATAAGTGATAACGTCACTTTAATCAGAGATGTTTTGGAAATCTCCAGCTCATTGGGCACAGATATTGGTCTGATTTCCATAGATCAAGAAAAAGCTTTTGACTGGGTTGAACACCAATATTTGTGGCAAACTTTGACTGCTTTTGGTTTCAGCCCTGGCTTCATAGCTATGATCCAGGTTTTGTATTGTGACATTGCGAGTGTACTTAAAATAAATGGAGGCTTAAGCGCTCCATTCAATGTTTTAAGAGGAGTGAGGCAAGGCTGTTCTTTGTCAGGGATGCTTTATTCCTTGGCATTTGAACCTTTGCTTCATAAGCTGAGGAGAGATTTGTGTGGTGTTTCTATTCCTGGGTGTAATGTCTCTTTAAAGTTGTCAGCTTATGCTGATGATCTGATAGTTTTTGTAAACGAGCAGGAAGATATTGATGTTGTAGTCAACACTGTTTCTCTTTTTGGCTGCATTTCTTCTGCTAAAATAAACTGGAGGAAGAGTGAGGCTATTGCTATCGGGAGTCGGTTGGGGGATCAACTCAGTCTGCCTGGAGACCTAGTGTGGAGAAAAGGTGGGCTCAAATATTTAGGCGTCTTTTTAGGTAATGAAACTTTTGTGCAAAAAAATTGGGAGAATGTTTTAGATACTGTTAAGGGTCGACTTTTGAAATGGAAGTGGATTTTACCTAAAATGTCATATAGAGGACGAGTTCTTGTTTTTAATAATTTAGTTTCTTCCGCCATGTGGCACCGGTTGATGTGTGTTGATCCTCCAGTTTCTCTTTTATCAAATGTTCAAAGGGTTCTGGTGGATTTTTTTTGGGACAAACTTCATTGGATTCCTCAAAGTATTCTCTTTCTGCCGAGAGAGGAAGGTGGACAAGGCCTGGTCCATCTGGCCAGCAGAGGGGCTGCTTTTCGTTTTCAGTTCATTCAGAGACTGCTCACAGGACCCACAGACCTGGTGTGGAGAAGAATATCGTGCTGCATTCTTCAGAGATTTGGTGGCATGGGTCTGGATTTGCCTCTCTTTCTGATGGACTCCAGCAAACTGAGATCTTCTCTTCTTCCAAGTTTTTATAAGAGTGTTTTCTCTGTGTGGACTTTGCTGAGGAAGGAGAGGCAGCAGCAGGCTGAGTCTCTGTACTGGCTGCTCCAGGAACCGGTCCTGTTCGGGAGTTTGTTGGATTGTCCTGTTTGGAGAACAACAACCTGGTCCAGACTGCTTCACACTGCAAAAGTGTCTTGCCTTGGGAGGGTGGTAGAGATGGCTGGACCTCAACTGGATGATCCTGTGAAACTCGCTGCTTGTTTGGGGACAAAATCTGTTAGAGTTGTTGGTCAGCTTTTGAGCTACTGGAAACACAAGTTAAGCGAACATCAATGCTCCCTTTTGACTGACTATTATGAAGGTACTGCGCTACCGAATCACCTGGACCCGTTTCCATCCATCAGACTGTTTCCTGAGATCAAGAACTGCTCTGGTCCTTTACTGGATTCGGTGGACAGTAAAGGAATTTCCCTAGAAGGAGCTTCTGGGAAAATGATATATAGACTGATTGTAAAAACTCTTAATCAAAACAAACTGAATGGACGCAGTGACACAGTATGGAGATCTCATTTCTCCTTAACACCTGAAATGAAGCCTGAATGGAAATGGTTGTATAAGCCTCCTCTAATGAAGAAACATGCAGACTTACAATGGAGAATCCTTCATGGTATTGTAGCTGTTAATTCATTCGTTTCTGTTATTAATCCTGCTGTAAAAGAAAATTGTCCATTTTGTGAACAGAGGGAAACAGTGTTTCATTGTTTTTCTGACTGTATTCGTCTGTCAGCTCTTTTTGTGCTTTTGGGAACTATTTTCAACAGTTATGGTGAAGTTTTCACTAAACAGGGTTTTATTTGTGGTGTAAAATTTACACGCCAAAGGAAGAATAAATGTAAGCTGATAAATTTTTTGTTAGGACAGGCAAAAATGGCCGTGTACATAAGCAGAAAGAGGAAGGTGGAGGAAGAGTTGAATATTAATGTGGTTTCTTTATTTGTTAACCTGGTGAAGTCTAGGCTATTGCTTGAATTCAATTTTTATAAATCAGTTTCAGATTTGGATACTTTTTGTCACATTTGGAGTTATGGGGAAGTAATTTGTAGTGTGGTAGAAGGAGAACTCATTTTTGGAAGGGTGTTAATGTAATGTATTGTGTGGAGTATGTTTAGTGTTTCTGTTTGTTTTTTTTTGTTTTTTTTCTTTACTGTTGCATAGTTTGTGATACTATGTCGATTATTTATTGAAAAATAAATGAGCTATTAAAATCTCTCTCTCTCTCTCTCTCTCATATATATATATATTTTTTTTGTGTGTGTGTGTTTATGTACCTGTGTTCACGTGTTCTCATTTCCGGACACAAAATCTCTCACTTTATATGAAACAACGTAATTTTTTCATAAACAAAGTTGCCCAGAAGTCAGCAGCGTGATTGGATTATAGTGAAAAGTCTTCCTTCACTCTATTTTAACTTGAACATTTGTGTATTCAGCCCATAATTTATCTGAAGAGAATAAACAGCTTTTCAGGCTAAAATAACACAGACCACATAAATTGAGGTGAGTATGTCCAAATGATCAAGTCAAAGAGAGGAGCACAGTGTTTTTACCTCAAATTCAGACCCCTGCAAATTCAGTTTCCAAGTGCTGTTGAGCTGATGTTTGAGCAGATGTGGAGGTCTGATTGCAGCCAAACACAGATTTTAGATATGAACAGATACGCCTTTCCAAATGCAGACAAACACAGCCAATCAGGCAAAGCTGATATTGAAATGCTTCATTATCAAGTCTTCCACAAAAAACAGGAATAATTTGCCTTCAAAGTAAAATACTAAATCTTTAAACCCCACACAAAGACAAAACTGGATCAGTGGTAATTACTGTAACAGGAGGTTGACTCATTCACTTCCATTTGACAGGGTGAATGGAAGGTGGTCTGAACTCTTGGCAGTATTGACCTAAATTTTCATGTTGCAACTTTTGCCAAATACAAATTGAATGGCAGTTCTAAATAAATATTGTTTGACACATGAACACAAACAACAGCCAGAACAGCAATCGCAGATGTAGGAAGGCTACCCTCTCATTCACCGGGGTGAACCCCAACGTATAGCCACCAAGATGGGGGCTACATATTGGTATGCCCACTCCTTGCTGCCACTCCTGGGGCAACTCCGGAGTGGAAGAGTATCCAAACCCTCTGAAGCAGAGTTCCAGAACCAGAGCCATGGGTTGAGGTGAGACTATTTCTAGCCGGAACCCACAACCTGACACACTCAGGCTCCTTCCCCACCAGAGAGGTGACATTCCACATTCTGAAAGCCAGCTCACACCTGTTTAGCTTCTCCGACAGGTGGTGAGCCCATGAGAAGGGTGTCCCACGTCTCGTCTTCAGGCTGTGCCTCGCCAACATGCCCCATCTCAGGCCTGGCTCCAGAGTGGGTGAACACTGTTTCCAATGATCGTATTCATCATAAGGGATCATCATTATGGATACATGATCATTTTGTGGTATTGTTTTAGGAAAGTTAGTATAAACATGATAACTTTCCTTAAATAATACCACAAAATAAACATGTAGTCCATATGCAGTGATGACCTGTGCCAATCATCATTAGGATATTAAGTTACATCTAAGCAGAAATTATTTGTTAATAAAGGTATTTTATTTACTTTATTATGTTATCTTCTTTACATGGGTCATCATGAACAATTGCTTATTTGCGATAGAATAAAAGGAAAATGAAGCAAATCTTCTCAATTTTTCAGTTACCAATACTTAATATTTATTTCTGCAAAGCTTGCTTTGTTGTTTTTCTTCACTCTCATATTTTAAAGAATTTTTATATATTTTGAAAGGTGTTGTATAAATACTGTTAAATTAAAAAGTGATTCCCAATTTATAGATTTCTGTTTTTGTGTCACAGGCTACAATAACTTTTAGAAAATGTAGCCAAAATACAGTCACAGCTTGTATTTGACTTGACTAGGAAAATACTCTTACTATGTAGACCAACAACAGATGTAAGGACATAAATCTTTTCAAAAAGACCATGACGTCTAAGGGGAAACTAATCACCGTGTTTATATATTTCTGGATTCTACCAAACCTAACACACACCGAACTGGCTGAAAAAGGAAACCCAAAACTGACTAAAACAACACAATCCAGATAAATGGAGTATTAACCTTCCATAGAAAGCCAATGAGAAAGGTTTATGGCTGTTAGTCATTTTCCTTTATCCTTCATTTTTCTAACTAGTAGAGCAAAATATTTGTTTTATAGTATTGTTTATTAAACAGATTAGTAAATTACTTATTTGAGGGAGAACACAAGTTTTTTTATTCTGTTCTAAAACAAAAAAAGTAGGTAGACATCTTCATTGAACTACTTCATCAAACTGGCTCACGTTCGATCCAATAAGGGGTGAAGTACTAGGACCAAAATTAAGGTAGAGTCTGTTCTTGTACTTCCATTTCCCTTATCTCCCAGGGCTCGCATAAAAACGGACTGAGTTTTACTAAGTCCTATTTAACATTATCATCTGGTTTCATCACCACTTGTGTTGTCAAGAAACATGCTATGTGAGAAAGCACAATAACCTGGGGTGCCAATTTGGGCTTGACAACTTCAGTAAGGTAAACATTATACTGACTGAAAAAATAAAGCTTCAATTTACAAAAAAATATGCTAAGAAATATTAGGAAGAACATCTAACTCCTAATAAATAAGAAATGACAGATTACCTGAGCAAGCATTATTTTTTCTGATTTACTGAAGACCAGAGACTGAGTAATGTGATTCAAGCTGACAGGAAAGATCCAGCTGGATAATCTTACACCACACATATCAAGGATGACATTTCCAGTATTTAGCATGTGCAGATAGAAGCCCTGGGGCAGGAAAGAGAGAGGGATCGGGGTGTAGTTAAAACATGCCAGTGCAGCCTGGTGGGCATCGCCCCTTACTGGATGCTGTAAGTGTCAGATTTTATAGAATGTCCCTAATTTGCCAAGGCTCATACTAGTGTGCATCGATGTGTTCAAATATCTAAAATTTTATGTCGCTGAATTACTCCTGTTTAGAGGAGACCTACAAAATGGGTGAAGTTAAGCTTCTCCATGGGACTCTGAACTGACTGGGATGAAATCTTGATAATAGCTTGACCTCTATATGGAAATGGCAAAAGTGTATTCAAGATAAGACTCAAAGAAAACCACAATCATGGTCAGTCTCTAATCGTTTCTGGGCAAGAAACAGCTCTTGTACTTCTTCACAGCTCACTTTGAATGTGCTGAAAGGTTTTTGTTCAACGTTATCTTTGTTTTCACCTTAGACCTTGAAAATCTTCCCCTCCGGTGAGAATAGAAAACAAAGACATGTCCATACAGTAAAATAGGAGGGTCTGAGTTCAAAGACTTTCACAAGGTGACTCATAAAAGGGGTGTTGCAGATAGAAAGCAAGACACACTGGGACAATCCGGAAACTCAATAATCCTTTCTTTGACGCTGAACGATGTGAGGCAGTGAGCCATCTGTCTGCGACGGAGACTCATAAAGATGCCATTTACACAAATTGTGCACAAAATAGAACATGTTTTACTTACAACTGTTCTGAAGGTCTTTGAGAGTGCAGGGCTGTCAGAAACAGAAGACCAAAATGGCAAACAGAGACATCACAGCTGAAGTAAAAATCAGTCACTCATCAGGAACTGTTTCTTAACAGCCATTAAATTATGTCTTCCTGGGAGTTTCCCATCGTCTCAGCAAAGTCTCTCATTATGTCCTGTAGAGTCTCTTGTGATCTCAGGCATGTTTCCCATGATGCTCCATCTGTCTGTCCTGCTGTGACAGAAGGCCTGGCCTCCACTCATTCCCTTTGGACAGCTCCATCAGCTCTGACTGCAGCTATCTCTACATCAAAACAATGCCGTGCCAGAGTGAATTTATATGTCATTCACCTTGGGTGGAATCTGTCATTACTTCACCCAGGCACAAGAAAAGAAGATATGATTTAAGGCATGTTACAGGAAATCAGAGGCTGGCATGCTCTCAAGAGCTGCAGATCTTCAAATGTGTCTGATTTAGAGAAAAAAAAACCCAGAAGCATTATTGAGTGATTTCTTGCCTGGCATAATATCTAGAAAAAAACATATTCTGCAACAGAATATTGGACAGTCAGATCAAGGGCGTAAATCCCATCTCATTATTGGAGGGGACCATAAACAGGGAAATTTTTACAGTAAAATGTAACGTAAAATGTGTTTTTGTGAGTGTGTGCGTGTGTGTGTTCAAGCTGCACCACCCAAAATACCTAGTAAGTAGCAATAAATAACAAAACTGTTTTTCTCAGTAAACAACCTGTTGAGACCCATAGAAGTCAAACTAAGATTCAAGTGTTGCTTAGATATGAGTTTGGTTCAGTGTCACAGATCCAATCTCTGCTACACCTTTACAAAAATTTAAGGCTCTAAATCAGTGTTTCTCAAACTTTTTTGGGCCAGCACCCCCCCAGCCTTTATCCAGGTCCCTCACTGCCCCCCACCAAAGAATTTGTAGGCTTCTTTGCACTGACTATTATTTTATCATTAATATTACTATCACTATTGTACATGTTTTGATTTTTATGCTTGTTTCTGTATTTATCATCAAAAATAATTTCCCAGAGAACAAAAGAGTAATGTGAATAGAAATTATTTTCACCGGTGTCCACGAAAAAGGCAATGAACATTCAACTTAAAATTTGTAGGCCTAACAGCAGCCAATCAGAGTGGAAAAAATATTCTTATTCTTTGCCATTTTCTAGTTGTTAAATATTCCACAAAATGACCAGATAAAAGATGTACAACGTGCCAGTTTAATCGTTGATCTATTTTCAAAACGACTGAGTTCTGCAACATTAAAACATGGATAGAACTGTAACTACATTAATCATAACTCTTCTCTTCAGTGTTTCTGTGAGTTTCTGGTGGTGCAGCTCTGTGCTGCCTTCAGGAGAACTGGACATCAGAGCATCTTCCATAAAATTTCACCCACATGGCATTTATTGTGCAAACCAGAGCTTTCAGTGGAAAAACAAAAGTTCCAGATCCTTTTAATGCCATATAAATATGAGACAGAAACATGGGTTATATCTTTATATAGACCTGTCTATTGATTTATAGATTAATAGTTTCACTGGACAGAAATTACAAAGAACAAATCTGGTTCTTTATCAAATCCTAATGAGTCAAATTGAAAGTGTCATGGAGTCATCAGCCTCATGACATTAACACAGACATAAAAAAAATATTGAAATAAATAAATATATTAAATCTAATTAAAAACATAAATAAGTGATAAATTATTTACTGTTAAGATATATTTATTCTCAGTATTAGATATGGTTTCAACAAACCCATGACACTTCAACAATATTATTTTACCTTTTATTTGGAAATAGTGTCTGTTTATTCTTGTCATACAATCCTCTGTATTAATTATTGCTCAAAAGGTCTTGCCATATCAGTTTATTCCTCTGTATTTATTTTAGTTTCTTAGTTTATTCTTGCATTTTGTTCTTCATTCATTTCCATTTAGTTTCCTTTAATTGGATTGTCCTCTTTGTTTATTGCTATGTTCAGTTTAGTTTATTTCCTTTTGCTAGATTTATTTTAGCGTCTATTGACACTCAGTAATCTTCACTCATCACCTGCTGCGCCTCGTCATGTGTTTCACATCATGTGTTGATTTTTCACTGTTCAGCATCGGATGCCATAATTCTAGTTCGTTGCTCCGTTTTATGTCCCGCTTCTCCTGTTTCAGAGTTTTGCGCGTCATTATTATTATTTTTTTAACCCCCTAAGGTGCAGGGTGGTCGGGAAGCGTATCGATGGGGAAAAGGCAGACTGACATAAACCTTTTAAAACAACGGAAACAATTTCGGTATTCTGATTATTAAAATTTAAAAGTGCTGTGGGACCGTTGTTCTATCACACCCGTTTCATACCGGACCACTTACAGCACCGGTGTTAACGCTATAATGGTAGCGGGCAGCTTTCAAACGGAAATAAAACACTTTTTAATATAAGTTGCTGCTTCGACATAATCACAGAACTGCCAAAACATACAAAAATACCAGACAAGGTGAATCACAGCAACGTCATCAGCCGGTGAAACGCTGAACTGATGCAGTGAAGCTACCAGTAGCAGGAGCTGAGCTGCACCAAGAAGTTACAAACACTGAAGAGAAGAAGAGCTGCTATTGATACAGTTGCAGCCAAGCATGATTTAATGTTACACAATACAGTTTTAGCAAGTTGCTCAAAGTCTAAACTGGTATTGTTGTGCATATAAGGTGTAACGTTTGCCTTCGACCAAAGGAATCCCAGCGACCCCTTTTGTAAAAATTTCCGCCAGCGCCCCCTGCCGTCCTCTGAACGCCCCCTCGGGGGCGGTACCGCCCACGCTGAGAACCGTTACTCTAAATAAAAACAAGTTTTAATAAGTAACTCCACTTAATAAAATTCCTCATAAATATTGATTTATTGCAGTGGTTCTCAATACAAGTCATGTGTTATTGAAATTATAACTTAAGTTGCTTTAAACTTTTATTTTTGATGGGTTTTTTCATGTCCTGGATGGCTGAGAACCTATAAATATGTAGGAATTTAATATCTGGAAAGTATCATAACTTAAACTTAAAGGTTAGCACTAGAGTTTTCTAGAAAAATATTCATATTTTATTTTGTGATTTCAAAGGCTCTATGTTGAAGATGGTAAGAAATAAAGGCATACCTTTTTTTTTTTTTTTTTTTTACTGTCAGCTGCAATAGTTCCTCTGCTCTCGACTCCCACAGAGCTGTCGGCTAGTGGTAATGCTCAGCCGCTCCTTCCCGTTTCAAACTCTTCTTATTAAGAGTAAGAGTTAGAGTGCTAAATATAATTGAAATATTCGCTACCTTCAGCAGAAAAAGGTGCTAAGTCTATTAAAGCAATGTAGCAGTTAAGCTGGTTTTGATTTCCAATGCTTAAGGTGGCAATTTATCATGATTCAGCTAAAGTAATGAAATAACGAACTGTTCATTGTCAATGTGTTTCTTCCTATTGATTAGTGAAAGTAAATAAAATATGTTACATGTCTTTTGCTTTAAATATTTACTTATTAGAGGGTTTTTTGTTAAGGCTGCAGAGCCACAACTAACAGCTAGCTCCTCACTTCAACGGCTCTAACGGAGCCTGTAGGCCCCAACATACTCAGGCGTACTTCTGTCTGCGGACTCGAAGTGGATGTCCTCTGATGGACACATCCGCGCAAGGATAAATTTTTATGACCGCGTGCGGGTACTCGGTGTCGCACATTAAACGACCCGGTGGAAACAATGTTCACATTGAACTGGTTTTCATGTGACACCAAGCTGATAAGGTTGAGAAAAAGGGTTGTATGATTTAATATTGTTTTAAAGTTGACATCAACATGATAAAAGTCAGGCACGTTGTTGAGAAAAATTATTATTTTGAGTGTTTAACACAGTTTAAACCTTTTAGAACCAATTTCTTAAGTTTGAACAGGTTTCTGTTAGTGATTTGAAACAAATACTATTGCTGGGTAAGTATTGAAATAGATCTGCAGGAGAGCCTCGGCTCAGACCCCTGGGGTCTTATCATTAAAGACAGGAGGTCATAAATTAACATATGCAGGAAGGTGGAGGACATTATCACTTGAATTACTCTGAGAAAGGGAACTTTGGTCGGTTCACGTAACCAGGATGAGTAGTCTTCCAAAACTAACATCTGACATGGTGCAAAAAACTGAATATAACATAAAATGTTTTAAATCACTAACATTTAATTTGTAAGACATTTTTCTTAGTTATTAATAACATGTTTTGACTAAAAATTCTATTATCTTGTTTTAGAATTAATTTAGTTAATGATGAATGTATTTAAAATTGTATTATTTCTGACTATATTAGAATCACATGAAAATGTTTTGTTTAGTATTAGAAAATACTTAGGTTTATGGTGAATGAATGTCTTAATTCTTATTTGTTTCTAATTCCTAATTAGAAACAGGAATTGTACTTCATTATTTTCTGTTTATTATCTATTGCTTTTGGTTTGATATCAGGACTAAACTTTGGAGATGCTGAGTGCAGAAGAACAAATTGGGTTTTTGGAGAACTTTTCATTGAATTAAAATACAGAATTAAAGGTTTGTTCCTGGCAGAGCAGGAGAGAAACCAGAATTTCACAGCTACCTGTGAGGTTCCTGCATCTGTTTCTCTTTGCCCAGATGGCTGTAGAGCCACAGGAGGCCAGATACTGTTAAGAAAATAAATTTAAAATAAGTTAGTTTTAGAATTTATCATGACTTGATTGAAATACCATAATTATAGTTTTAAAATTTATAACATATTCTGACCTATTGATATATTTTACTGTAGTTAAAGCAGATTGTTTGCCAAGATCTCTGATCTGCTCTTTGTCTGTCTGGACAACAATCAGTAGGAAGTTCTAGCTTTTCACACTGATTTGTGAAAGCCATAAACCACCATGAATTCGGAGAGTCTGCTTCCACCTTATTTAACAAAAGGTGTTTGATCTTGCGACCAAACTGCAGGACTTTTTCTAAAATTTAAAAGGGCCAGAGATGCCTTCCAATTGGTCAAGTAGAGATACGCCTTATTTGAATACATTAAAGAGGTAAACACACCTACAGGTATAAAAGTTTGTGCACAAGGGAAACAATTCAGAAAAAAGCTGATTTATTTTACTTCTGCACCAGCTCTTTCTCCAAGGACGTCCTTGATATTTCTTTGTCTTCTTGTCTCAGGTAACAATGTTTGTATCTGTCTTTCTTTAGTTTCCTGTACTATTTATATTTTCTTCTGATTGGATTAAATCCTGTAATTCTGTGACGTCAACACGCATTGTTGTTTTTGTCCCCGCACGTGGCCACCGCGAGAAACCCGGGATCAAAAGGAAGTATCAGAGCCAGAGTTTTGCTAAATTTACCAGTGATATAAAAATTCTTCCTTAACATTTGGGGGCTCGTACCGGTTCCGAAGTTTCGGACGTGCGCCTGTGGGGACTTTTTAATTCGTCTGGGTCTGACGCTGCGGTCTGGTAGCCTGTGTTAAGTTTGCGGGCGGCGCCGCTCGTTTGACACTTCCGACTTCCCTTTGCTGTGCGACGCCGCAGAATTATGGAATTCTCTGCAATGTCATAGAAAATTCCCCCCGAAAAGAGCAAACATAGTTTAATGTTAATGAATGAATACACACTACAGGGGGCCGGTGGCGGGCTCAAACAGGGAAACGGCGCAGTCTCTGTCTCAAGCTAGGCTTTAATTTGTGGCCTGCAGGAATGTTACTGTGCCTGTAAACTAACAAATTTAATTGGATTTAATTTTGTGTGTTCTAGTTGTAGAATTGGCTTGAATCGGCCAGGGAATTTTGCTCGTTCCTCAAGGACTGATAATTTTAAGGGTTAAATTGGCTGAGTCTGTCGCTTTGGGCGATTTAAAAGACTTTTGATAAATTATTATTTGGCCGGGTTTTCATGTCGCCTTCTTCGTTGGCTCTTCGTAAATTATGTAGCTGGGCGGATTGATGGAAGAACATATTGAAATTGAGTTTTGACCCGACTCTGAAAATTGAGAAGTTGTTGGGAATTTCTTGCGTTGCAGTAGAACTATATTTTAGCCGGCTCCAAAATGTGTTCCTCTTTTCTTCGTTTTTCCTGTTACCTGAGCCTGTCTCTCTTGTTCTCTGTTTTTCTCTGTATCTGTGCTGTTTGAATGTAAAGAGCTCTGTGTGTCTGTGGCGCTGTGAGCAAATCAGTGTGAGTGGGACGCTGCGTTTGAAAACTGCTGTTTGTGTGAATTTGAATTCGTGTTTTGCGCTGCGGATCTTGTGTTAAGTTAAATATGGATATTGATTTGTTAAATGATAGGATTCTGAGTTTCTGTTCAGGTCCGTGGAAAACTTTGAATGAACAGATCACAGGTTTACTTAGCGTTTTGGAACAATTGGGGTGGAACACAGTTAAAGTGACGGCAGACGATTTGAAACGGAAGTATTACAACAGCATAAACTTTTAAATACCGAAATGCCTTTGGGCCTATTTTAAGTCAGGCTTTGAAACGGGCAGTCGCGGATGAGACTGCAGCCGGGAAGACCTTTGTGAAGCTGGTTTATTCATAAGGTGCCGCTTTTAAAAACCTGGAGAAGGCAGAGCAGATAGGCACGAATGGGCTCGTTGCTTGGTTTTTTGGCAAGGAACAGTTCATCTCCATAAACAGAGCTTTAATGTAGGAATTCTTTTCCCCCTCTTGGCTCCTTTGTTTATTCCAAAATTTACTTGGGACCTTACTAATAGTCCCAGACTCTATTATTGGACAGGGGTACTAAAATCTGGATTAAACATACGGGATTACATCCGGCTAATCATTCAGAGCAGAGGGAACAATTTCGTCGGGCCATCCTAGCTGGTGTCCCTTCTTCTGTAGCTGAGAAGATGACCCAAAATTGGGAGCTGATAGGTTGTGATCATGCTGAGTGGGAGAAACATCTGTTACATCATTTGCATGTGTTTCAGGATGCGGAAAGAACTCAGGTTGATGAGCTGGAGCGGTTAAAGAAACAATTGCTTAAGCTTCAGATAAAGGAGGCTAGATACAAAGTGATGAAAAATGAAAAACAAATGCAGGTGGGAGTTGATGCATTATCAGAAAATTTTCCACCTGTTTTGGGTCGGGTTCCTGCTCCAGCAACACATTCTGGCCCTCGCATGTATGCAGCTGCATCTTGGCAGAATTTGGCTCCTGGCTGGCGTGGCAAAAGGAAAAGGGCACCCGGTTTCTCAGGTGTGAGGGGAAGGGGTCAACAAGGTGTGAACTGCAGGGACATGTGTTTTTATTGTGGCAAACAGGGCCACTGGGTTCGACAATGCCCACACAAGCTTCATATTCCTGTTGGAGGCAGTACGGCTGACATATAGCTGCCATGAGAAGCACCAGATCCTGCGTCGGTCCCGTGATGTGATGCACAGTGCAAACAAGCTGGACGATATTGACACACACGCAGGACCTTTTGATCTGAGATCACTGCCAGATCTCCTGATCGACGTGAAGAATGATGGACATTTGTTGCCATTTTGTGGTGGTTGCAGGAGTGGTACACTCCATGATGAACACTGACCTCTCTGACTGAATAAAATCAGTGGTTCTTTTCTCTGCAGTACACTGGACTCTGCCTGTCGCCACATTTTTGCACACGCTTGTGCATGATTTTACACATGGACATTTTCTGCTGCAGTTATCAGTGGAGCACCTGGCTGACAGCTGGACACGAATGAACACACCAAGCTTTGGTCCTGCTTCTCACTTTGGAAACCCTAGATCCGAACACTTGTGTTCTCTGGGCTGATTTTTGACCTTTTCCCATGCCACCCTGTTTTAATGATTTAATTGGACAGAATGGTTCCAGGAGTAGTTTGATGTAACTTTAGTAGGTAGTGCCTGGAACATGTTTTTGCATTTTTGTAGCTAAATAACTGTTGCTGGTGCATGAGTTTGACTCAAAAGCATACTAGAAGTGGCAGTGCCATATGATTTTTTGGCTCTGCACTCTAGCTCATAGCCTTAGTTATTGGGATGTGTAATTACATGCTCCCTGTTGATTCTAGACTGACGGTATATTCCTGCTCCTCGCTTTTTCTTCTCCCCATTGAAACATATGAAATATAGTGTTCTGGGCACAATGTCCCACTGACTTGGGGCACGCTGACATCACACCTGTTGCTTTGATTTTTAACGGGTCCTCCCTTTTGGTCGTTTACATAAGTCTGCTGCAGTGGAGGGACAACAGAAGCTGGCCCGAGTGTTACTTATTAGAGGTCAAGCTTTATTCAGTGAAGAAAGGAATAATATTTTGTTAATGCACTTACACTGTGTTCTTGGATTGAAGGCCGCACATACTTGTTATCACATTCAGTTAGTGAGTGTAACACTGTGTACATCTGAACTGTCCAGTCTCCAGGAACAGTGCTTCTTTAGTTTTGATATTTTTTTTATTTTTTCATTTTCATTTTGTTGTTTCAAATCATTTAGATGTCTGCAAGTCACAGAGCTGTGAGTTTGATCACCCCGGGATATGATGTGGTGGACATGCTGCACTTTCTTTGTATGACTAGGAATGGTAGGAACTATGCTCCTAGATTATCCTGATAACGATTGGCTCTAACTCGTTGCCATTTGCAATTTCGTTTGGATGTTTCTGTGGCTGAAACTGAGTGCACACAGTTCTGCCTCAGAAACAGGGGGAGAGCACATCTGGTGCCACAAGTGAAAGATTGAGAAGTCTGTACACAGACGGTTTCCTGTTGTAAATATGAAATAAAAAGCAGCATATGCACTACTTTAAGATTTAAGTAGTGAGTTTCAGGAACAGAACCAATCTATAAATTGAATTTTGTTTGTGTGGCACATTCAGTAGCAGGCTTTTCAAAGTGCTTTACATAATGAAATAAAACAGCATGTGACATTGAGTAAACAGTGAGATAAGAGATTTAAAAAGATACAATATTAAAACCCACACTCCTTTTAGGACTTCAGTTTAACGACGTTTAACTGGGACTTTGTCAAAACATAGAAGACAACAAATGCAGGGTTCTTAAAACGCATAAAATATGAAACGGAAATGTAAATTGTAGAAGCATTATTCCTGTGTTAATTTGTTATTGTGATTAAACAGGGGTCATGAAGAAAGCAGGACAAGAGTGACAGCTGAAGGCGCTGCCACTGACAAACACAGCCAAGAAGGCTGTTTGATTCTTGTCATTCTTTAAATGGTAAGTATTAGAACTGAAGCAGGTGGATAGAATCATCTGTACAAGATATTTTAAACAAAAGGGGGGTCACCACTGGAGCTTTCTGATGAGCAATAAGGGTCAGTTAATGACCGACTCTGACAAGGACTGAATGGTAAGGTGATTCTTTCTCCGGATATGAGACTCCAGGTTCTTCAAGAAGTCTATGGACTTGGCATGAAAGGATTTCACAGGTGATGAAACCTGGAGCACAGGTGGTATCTTTTCTCAAAGACGGGGTTAAAGGATAGATATGCTGACGCTGGTAGGTATTAATCCTCTGGATGCAATACTCAAGATACCTGGAGGCGTGGCCAGCGCCAAGGAAGACAGCAAGCTTTCATATTCTGCTTGATCAATCATTACTTCCACGCTATGGATTTCTAACAAAGATCAGGTGAGTAAATGGTACTCCTTTTAGGAATCAGATCTGCCAGAATGTGGAACAGATGCTCGGATTGACCATTTATTCGGTACAGTATATTATCCCCAATCACAGGCAAGGTTGAGAGAGTAAATAAAACAAAATTGGCCTATAAACTGTGCACAGTCTAAATTTAAATTGGGTAAATGCATCGCTTATTATTGGATGTTTGTTTGAATGTCCATTAACAAATCAACAGGGTCCATATGAGCTCCACACAAGAAGGATGTTTCCAGCACCTGCACTCGGATTCCAGAATGGACAGGTGAACCTGCACATTTATTTCATAATTATGTTTTTAGTGAGTCACAGGTTCTGGCAACAGAGTTTGCAAAATACCAGACGTCATAGGACCGTCCAGGCTCAGGACTGGTCCCAGGAATCAACTGGGTGTGGCTGAAGGTCATCAAAAGACAGTGGTCTGAACCTCGCTTCACCAGACCATACCAACTCGTGGAAAGGACGTCTCATGCTGTCCGTCTGCAAGGGAAAGGAGACACCTGGTTCCATTGGAGTCACTGCACAACAGCTGAGGAGCCACAACGCGCTCCGAGACGTACAAGAAGATCTGCAACTTCAGACGAGGAGCGTCTGCAGGCACTTCCCAGGACCGAGGAGGATCAGCAATTCCTGCCATGACCACTTCTAATTCGAGGCTTAAAAGGCCCGGACAGGCATAATACTCCTGTTTCCGGTGTCCTTATATTGAGAAAAGGAGATTGCACCCTCTCCTTAAACTCACTGTTATATTGGCACAATAAATCCAATTTTCAGTGAGCAACGGACACTCAGGTGGGAACCTGAGGTTTAAACCCGACGAGGAAAACAAGTTACAAGAGGATCACCGTTAACACATCTTCTCTCTTTTGCGTATTTTCGTCTTTTCTTGCGAACTCAATGAACTTTCGTTTCTTTTTTCGCGCGTATTTTTAGATCATTTCTGGACGAAAAACTTTTTTTTTTTTTTGAGGAAAGGCAAAGAAGAAAGATACAGACTCTAAGACTATTATTGAATTCTGTAAAAAAAGGAAATATGTAATTGATTTTTATGTGTTCTAATTTCTTTTTCCTTGACAGCTTTGTTTTTGGTGTTGCTTTTTACACTGTTGAAGGATTGTAATTGTTATGATCAGTATTGATTTTGTGATTAGTGTCCATCTTTGGTAAGTTTTGTGTACCTCAGTTCCATTTTATCATTTTTGGGTGATGATTTGTAATGTGTTTTGCTTGTTTTGCTATAATTGAGTTATAGGATTTTTAAAAGGTTAATAGGTATTTTTACATTTAAATTGAGATTGTTACAAATTTTTGCAATACTTCAGGTGAGTATTAAATTACTGGACAGAACAAATCTATCATCTACAGGTAGAATAAGGAGTTTAATTTTAGATGCATAAAACTGCTAAGGGTAGCAGAGGCCCACCTGCTCCGCCTCCCTATCAGATGCTTTACTGTGGTGCTGCAGATGAGGGGGATGTGGAGCTGAGGGGTCCTGTTGAAAAGGGGGACTGTATAAGAAGGTAAATGTTTTAGTTATTCTAGTACACGGAATTTTTTTGTTCCTATATTGGAAGGCCTAATCAATTTATTTGTGAGGTCTGTGTATCTCAGACCTCAAAAGGGGGACTGTTGAGAAAAATTATTATTTTGAGTGTTTAACACAGTTTAACCTTTTAGAACCAATTTCTTAAGTTTGAACAGGTTTCTGTTAGTGATTTGAAACAAATACTATTGCTGGGTAAGTATTGAAATAGATTGCAGGAGAGCCTCGGCTCAGACCCCTGGGGTCTTATCATTAAGACAGGAGGTCATAAATTACATATGCAGGAAGTGTGGACGTGCTATCACTTGAATTACTCTGAGAAAGGGAACTTTGGTCGGTTCACGTAACCAGGATAAGTCTTCCAGAACTAACATCTGACATGGTGCAAAAAACTGAATATAACATAAAATGTTTTAAATCACTAACATTTAATTTGTAAGACATTTTTCTTAGTTATTAATAACATGTTTTGACTAAAAATTCTATTATCTTGTTTTAGAATTAATTTAGTTAATGATGAATGTATTTGAAATTGTATTATTTCTGACTATATTAGAATCACATGAAAATGTTTTGTTTAGTATTAGAAAATACTTAGGTTTATGGTGAATGAATGTCTTAATTCTTATTTGTTTCTAATTCCTAATTAGAAACAGGAATTGTACTTCATTATTTTCTGTTTATTATCTATTGCTTTTGGTTTGATATCAGAACTAAACTTTGGAGATGCTGAGTGCAGAAGAACAAATTGGGTTTTTGGAGAACTTTTCATTGAATTAAAATACAGAATTAAAGGTTTGTTCCTGGCAGAGCAGAAGAGAAACCAGAATTTCACAGCTACCTGTGAGGTTCCTGCATCTGTTTCTCTTTGCCCAGATGGCTGTAGAGCCACAGGAGGCCGGATAGTGTTAAGAAAATAAATTTAAAATAAGTTAGTTTTAGAATTTATCATGACTTGATTGAAATACCATAATTATAGTTTTAAAATTTATAACATATTCTGACCTATTGATATATTTTACTGTAGTTAAAGCAGATTGTTTGCCAAGATCTTCTGATCTGCTCTTTGTCTGTTGGGAAACAATCAGTAGGAAGTTCTAGCTTTTCACACTGATCTGTGAAAGCCATAAACCACCATGAATTCGGAGAGTCTGCTTCCACCTTATTTAACAAAAGGTGTTTGATCTTGCGACCAAACTGCGGGACTTTTTCTAAAATTTAAAAGGGCCAGAGATGCCTTCCAATTGGTCAAGTAGAGATACGCCTTATTTGAATACATTAAAGAGGAAAACACACCTACAGGTATAAAAGTTTGTGCACAAGGGAAACAATTCAGAAAAAAGCTGATTTATTTTACTTCTGCACCAGCTCTTTCTCCAAGGACGTCCTTGATATTTCTTTGTCTTCTTGTCTCAGGTAACAATGTTTGTATCTGTCTTTCTTTAGTTTCCTGTACTATTTTATATTTTCTTCTGATTGGATTAAATCCTGTAATTCTGTGACGTCAACACGCATTGTTGTGTTTTTGTCCCCGCACGTGGCCACGCGAGAAAACCCGGGATCAAAAGGAAGAATCAGAGCCAGAGTTTTGCTAAATTTACCAGTGATATAAAAATTCTTCCTTAACAACGTGCAGAGGGGGGAGCTGGGGGTGCTTGAGCACCTGCCCTTTTCGCTCCTTGCCCCCAAGTGCCCTTTTGGTAAAATGTATTTATTTATTTATTTATTTTTGGTATTATTATTTCCTAAGCCCTCTTCTGACACATGAAAACATGTGCTAAAATTCTTTGCTATTTTGTTTCTTTTTTGTACAACACAATAAGCCCTCCGGTCACCTTGTTACCTTTGACCTTTTGCCCATGACGCATGACGCAATTGCCTCTTGCGCAGTGCGATAAGGCGGCTAACTGCGGAGCTCAACGTAGCGAACGTTCCAGATTACAGAACAGTTTTTGGTGAATAACGTGGAGTAGACTTGCTACTTGTCAGATGACGGAAAACGTTGAAGTATCGTTTCTGCTTCAGCTCGGAGTCGCGGTTTAAGCAGAGAGAAATACAACAGAATGAAATGAAATACAACAGACACTGACAGGCCTCTGCGTCTGCCTTTCTCTGAAGAACTACTGAGACAGCCAGGTGAGGAGAAACTGTTCTTATCTATCAATTCAGTATTTTTATCATACAGACATTAGGCTGTTGTTGATGTGATATTAGCTAGCAAAGCTAGATAACTAAAAAGCATCTTCCCTGTATCTTTAATGATATCAGTCATTCTTTAGTATTGCTTATGCAATAGGAGCACATCGCCCGTCCAAAAAAATCTCCATAATGGATATATGTCCGATCTTCTAATTTCCTTTGCTGCATAATGTACATTGCATTTATTCCAGCGTTAGGTAAATGTATCTTGAAGGCTTAAATAATAGTCCAACAAGGATATTCATTTAGAATTAAAAATAACTCACCCTGAATTACCATGATAGATATAATGAATGTAATAAAAGTGTCATTAATGAAGGGGAAAAAACTCAATCCAGACTTTAAGTGTAGGATCTGGTTCGCAGAGTATGAAGTTAAATTTGTTTCCCAATTATTCAATGGGAAAAAAAAACTAACCTCGGTTAAGTAAAATAAAATTGTAATCAAAACTTTTGGAATTGTAATGATTCCTTTTAAAAAAAAGTTTTGTTTAAGAGACTTTTTTTAATTAAATAACTCATTTTTACCAAACATAAACATTTATTTGCACACATCAGAAATCTTTTGTGATTTTAGTCCCTGCTTACGACATCATGTGAGAATCACAAGCAAAACTTTGAGCCACAAACAAAAACTTAGAATAGCAAGAAAAGATTTCTGACAAGCGCAAATAAGTTTGTTTTGCAAAAAAGAAAGTTAATTTCATGAGTCAAAAATGTGTGATTTAAATTTTTTTTAAAGATTTTTTAAGCAAAACTCGGTAACTTTTCTCATAGTGGCATGAATTAACAATTACATTTTGCTTTTGTTTGTTTTTTTTCTGCAGTTCCACATTAAAGTTTGATTCAGCTCTGCTTTCCTGAATGGACCATCTTCATCTCCACTGCAGCAAACAGGCAGCTCTTTTTATAGATTACAGTACTCTAAAAGGTTGCATTGTGCCCTTTTTTTGTTGTTGAGCACCTGCCCCTTTAGTGGTCTCTGCACGACCCTGATAAAAGTCAACATAGAGCTGTCGCGAGGATGTGATAGAAATGTAAACAAAAATACTTCACAGCAACAGGCTTTATTTGCCATATTGACGCAAATATTGACATGGTGTATTATGCAGAATTATAAGAACAAAAAACAAGATATCATCCCAGACTTCTTTCAGCAGCAGAGCAGAGAGGTGGTCCAATAAGTTGAGTATAACTTTTTTTTTTCTGAACAATGGCAAGGAAAGAATGATCAGGTAATCCAATCATTTTGGATTACTGCGCAAATTATTACGCTGACCACAATTGTGCTTTTGGAACATAATAAACCAGATTTATTATGAATGAATCCCGTTTGATTACAGTTGAAACCAGTGCAGCCTCCTGCTACTCCTCTGCCCCAATCGGCAGTATGATGCTGACTTGCTCCGGTCAGCGGTTCTCTTGCGGGATGAACCGACATGTGATTGCCATTCTCTGTCCTGCACTGAGAAGTGAGTTAGGGCTTCCCAGATGGAGAAGAAATAGAACTAGGTTCCCAAATAGCTCATCAAAATTGCTAGTTTTCATTAGGATTGTGTGAAATGAAGAAATTTGTCACGAGAGAATTTTAAGTAAACAGTACGCTCGAGTATGAAGACCCGACAGTACGCGCGGAGTCTGCGCGGTTCATGGAATGCACACAGTACGCAGCGCTGCTGTTGCAACTCCTACACTTTGGACTGAACCATTGTTCTAACAATAGTGGGGGGGGGGCTAAAAATTAATTCTGATTCTTTTACTTCATTCTTTGTTTCTATTGCCTTTTTTTATATTGACATTGTTTTAATACAAGGGTTTCTTTCATGATTTCTTTGGGGGGCACAATTCTGGACGTTTCCAAGATTGGAGGGGAGCGGACCCCCCGGGATTTACACCTATGAGTCAGATATTACCAGTGTTATTTAATGTTGTTCAATAAACTTAAAATCATTGGACAGGTTGACTGTCCTTACAGATAATGTGATTTTAAAAATATATTACAGCTGTGGATGTCTGTTGACAATCCATACTATATTTTTTTTGTCGACTTAATCTTTCAAGCGCTTTGGTCAGGGCATCAGAAGCACTGAGGATGTTTTTTGGATAGTTGAAACATGACTATAACGGCCTGTGTTTTTTTCAGTTCATCATATATTTTTGTGCATTACATTAAATTTGAGCTTTTCTTAAATATCTGTAGTCCAAGCACAGCACTGTGCTGCACAAGGTGCCAAAACTACTTCTATGGTTGCTTCTGATTTTGACTTATTTGAAATCTCTCTCTGCTCGTGTTGTTAAATAGCCTGAATGTATTGTCATCCAGGTGAAACTGCTGCATTAAAGAGTTTTAAAAGCTGCCACCTATTCATTGCTCCTTCACTGACAATTTAAACTGGTGACCTTTTTGCTTAAAAAGCTGTTGTCTCTGTCCATAAAAAAGGCCCTTTCCAATGCTACTTGGATTAATGGATTAATATTGTATTCTGGTGAAGAACACCTTGTTTATAGCAACTGAACCTATAAAACTAGACAGGTTAAAGGATCAAGGGAAGTCAAGAGTAGGCATGCAAGCAGACAGAATCTATGATGAGGATTCTAGACTGGTTGAATGGAGACATGAAAAAAGAGCCCAAAGGCTGGGTCAGAGGAGGCAGCAATAGGCTCAATCTTTGCTGAGAAAAAGAAACATGTATAAAAACATCCAAACAGAGGCATGTGGCAAAGTGAGACAGATAACACCTGAGGAAATATTGGAGCATGATTTAAAAAGAAGACGAGAGGAGGCTAGGAACAAACTGGAAGTAACAATATTGACACTTTTATTCACCTGGAAAACAAACATGGAGCTTCATCTGAGACCTACATTTGTAACTGTTAGTCATTTTTGCTCCTGAAAGACTAAATTTAAGACACAGAAATTAATTGAACTGCAGTAAAAGTGTGTACAGTATGTGTGTTGTGTATATATCTCAAAGCAGACGATTACATGCACCATGAAAACATACATAACCACTTTTTCTCAGCTTAATATTTTTCTATGTTGTTTGTGATCAGATGGATTATTAAGCTACAATTTCTTTGTTAATTGTCAGAATAATGGAAGATTTTGTTGTTGTTTTTACTTTCTTTGAATTCAGAAGTTTACATACACTGTGAGTACTACACCTTTTAATTGGGGAAAGCCCAGGTCATGGATTTGTAAGATTCTGATTGGACATCATGGGAAAAATAAAAGAATTCAACCAAACTATCAGGAAGAGAAGAAAACCTTTCATGTTCATTCTGCAACCAAGATAGATGATGTCACAAGAAAAGGACAGTCAGGAACATAATGCTTGGGAATAAATTGATGATGACAATGTACCAAATTAGTTGTAAAGTGGCTTCAGCACCACAAAGTAAATGTTTTAAAGAGGTCGTCACAAAGGTCTGAGCTAACCCCATCAAAGAACTGTGGACAGGATTGATAAAGTGTGTGTGTGAGCAATTTACACAAAAATCCCTGACTCAGACACACAAGCTGTCAGGGGGAATGAAACAAAACAGTTGTGATAACGTTATATCTGTTTGACCTCTACCCATGAAGAACTGAACACAGGAAGCTGGTACAACTATTGACCCAACGGTGCACTGACTTAACCTACTTTCAACTTCAACAGGAAGAAGAGGATTTGCAGGAAGGAAACACTCTGATTATAGGGAGTTTATAAGAAAACAGTAAGACATAACGCCATTCTCTCCCCAGGTGGAGCTGTAGGGGGAACAGATGTGGAGTACCTTCTTGTAAGAAACTGAGAAAATGTATCCAAACTTTTTTACCATTACTGGATTCTGTTTGTCTGTTGTTCTTTGGATGTTTATTGGTCTCTTTAGAGACCTATGTGAAGAAATGGAAGGCTTAATCTAAACTAGAGCTACTAGATTGGAAGGAATGCAGCTTTATTCATTTTCACAATAACCTGAAGATCAGATGAATCATAATTAAACATATTGAGTAGCTAAAAATAACAGATTGTTAATGCACTTCAACTCTGTAAGAACACCAGTCACATTTTCTTTTAAATTAACAAATGTTTCATCAGTGCATTCAGCACATGTGTTCCCTACATGTGGCGAAAGGTGAATGTTTCTGGACATTCTGAAGTTATGGACTCACTGGGAGTCTGTGAAGGTGGACACTGAGACAGCCACCCACTGTAGGCCTGCAGGAATCCCTACAGGATGGTCTGCATCAACAGTTTACCAACATCTGAAAACATAGAGGAGTATATTTATGTGCATTGCCAACATGCAACAATTCTGACACTAACAAATTATCCGCAACACCTTGGCTTAAATTACTGTGTGTATGTGGTACTGTATTACAAGTTTTATAGTAGTTAGAAAACAAAAATCAGTGTTAGCTTACCCTGCAATGTCTGGGCCACCCGCTTTCGTTCAGCTGTGAGGCCAGGAGTACCTGCAGAAATCAGCTGTCTTTCTTGTCACATTCTCATAATTTATCTCACTGCACGTCACTTTCTGTAGCCTCCGAAAAATAACAATCAGACTATAAAAAATATATTTTTTGTTGTTTTGTTTCAGAAAAATGACAACTTGCGTTCGGTCATGTAACCGATGTATACTAGAGGTGTTCTTTACTAATAATCTAGTCTTATTCAGTCGGTTAACCTTGATGTGTTCTGCGTTGTGTTCAGATGAAGAAGGGAGTCAGACCACTGGAGTTGCTGGTTGATATTTAATGCAGGTTGCTGGCAGAGGCCTGCACAAATAGAAATACAAAAAGCCCTTTAACATGCAGCTCTTCCATTCACAGGAGTTGGAATTCCCCTAGCAGATAAGCACATGGAGAAATCATGTGACTAACTAATAACAGTATCTGCTCTAAAATTTACAAAAAAAATTATATTCTGAACTTGTCAAAAGAAATGCATGTATTAAAACAAACATTCACAGCTGCATGTGCTTTCAATAATTGTATAAATTTCAAAAAACATTAACTTAACTAAGAACAAAGAAAATTTCCTACCTCTTCTCAGGCAGCCTGGCGCCAACTGAGAGTAGTACAGTACTCATACAGTACATCATAAGATGCTTTCTTAAAGTGACAGTACAAGTAGGGTTTACCAAAGTAAATAAAATAATATAATTCTTAAAATATAACAAATAAATAGGATTCTTCAGTGTTGATGAGGATTTGGTGAAATTTCAAACATTGTAAAAATAAATAAAATCACATTTTCTACACTTGTTACAGTCACAAAAGCTTGAAACACAGCACTTGGTGCAGGACGCTTGGAGGTGGGGCTGGATACCCCCCATAGCCAGGAGTATTGGGTACTAGGTTGGGATTTCTTTCTTTTCAGCTCTCATCAACTGTCCATCAGAGGGCGCCAGAGGCAGAATTTCCTTGGTGGGTGTGTCGGTAGGTTCCTGCTGGATTCACCTGGCTCGAATCATCATCTAGAGGAATATTTAAGCGGCAGGCTTCCCGCACTTCATCGCCAGAGTGTTTTACCTACTGTGGTACCTCCAGCCTCTCTACCAATTCGTCTCATTGAGATTGTTTCAAGTTGCCTTCGTGAACTAACCTGTTACTTGTGACTCCTTCCAGGATGCCTTCAAGTCTCCCCGGAGACTTCCCGTTTCAAGCCCAGAGGGGACCCCATTCGTGATGCTGAGAGCAATACTCACCGGACGCCTGAATCCGCCTAGGCGGATGTTAAAGAGCCCTCAGCAGGTCTCCAGCTGAAGCCAGCGCCGAAGCACTTTTGGGCCGCTCTCCCTAACGAGTCTGTCCGCCCTCCTACACCAACCCGGGTCTGTGGAAACACAATCACTCTGGAGTACAGTAGAGTGATACCGGGTAGAGTAAAGTGGGGCTGCTGAAGAGGAACCAGTGGAAAATAGGCATAACTGAGCAGTGAGTAATATACCACATGAACACAAAGTCCATCTCTTTCATCTGTTCTGAAAACCCACTGAGGTCAGTCTACAAGTTTAGAGTGTCTTCATTTGGTTTTCCATGATGGAAAGAATGGCCTCATATATTCTGGGTCACTTGAGGGTGTTTTGTCAAAAGAAAAGTTGTGTGCAACTCTGGAGATGGAAAAGCTGAATCATTGTCTGCCGAAGACAGGAAAAATGTGGGTTTGTGTTCTGCTGTTTGCGTGCTTCTCCAGAGAAGACAATGGCCGTTAGTGCATCAATGTCTATAAATAAGAAAGGAAGCACAAAAGCAAATATTGACAAGGGAAGAGGTTAGGTAGGAGTCCATTAGTCTTATAAAAAATGAAGGTAGGCATTAGTGGTCAGTTTAAAAAAAAATAGCCAAGCTAAACAAAGTGTAATACTGAAGACAATGTACAAAAAAGCAGTGACCTGAAGTGAATTCCTCAAACTTTTGTATTTTTTTATAGAAAGATATGCTGAGATCTCTTTGCAGCAGTACTTTACTAAGTACTTCTGCATACTATATCCTCTCTCTTATTGATCTGAAAGGTCTAAAACGCAGTTATATTTAGTCAAACTGCATTAGATTTTATTTGCTACATGCACAGGGTGAAACAAAGGAAGGAAAATGTTCTTTTTTCTTGTGATCACAGATGTAAGAATGAAAGTGTTCGCAAATTATTTCAAGAAATTATATATTAAATGTACATATTTAAACTGTTTGTCTTTGGGGTCCCTGTAATCCAAGCTAAAATTACAGCATGAAAACAAAAGTTCTCTTCAGGAAAACCAGAGAACAGGTTATAACAAAAAGTAATAAGACTGAAACAACAATTCTAAGACCTTGAACATCCAAAGAACCCAGTTTACCTCTTACTGTGTCACACCTGATGGTCTGGTGGACTCGCTTTGATTGCGGACTAAAACTGCAACATTTGTTTAATTTTCAGCTGCTGTGGTTTACTTTCACAGTGCACTGTGTCAAACTAATTGAAACATCTGTTCCCCCACTCACCTGTGGTGGTGCCGCACCACTAACTACTGCAGGAATCAACACAAAACCTCTGAAAAAGACCAAGACAACTTCCTCCTTCACAAAATATTAACCAAAATGGAGTGGTGTCAGATTTTAGTAGTTGTAGGATTTTTCCGTTCCATTGCCATAGCAACTGACACAACCTCTCTGTTAAGCTTCTTCAGTGCAGAGAGTAATATTGACCAGAATGTCCTGCGCTATTGAGCAACTACATCACTAAATTATTCGAGGCGCCATGATGAACTTTGGAGGTGAGGGACGGGAGTATTGAACAGAAATTGTTTTCCCAGTTTATCCATGGCTTCTTCTTCTACTCACGCATGTTAAAGGCCGCCTGCTCTTCTGCAGTTAAGTTGTGTGCGCATCCGCTGTGTTTATAAACAAATAGAGGGGAACAAATTTGTTCCCCTCTATAGAAAGATTATTTATTTGTAAACATAGTGCATGAGTGCGCAACTTAACTGCAGAAGAGCTGGATGGCCTTTAAACCCTCACAGGTTACCATGGCACCTCATTTATCTTGATGTTTCTACATTAACTAGCATGTTGTCAGCATACTACAACTGTTAATGACAGTGTGACAAAATATGTTATGCTATTAAAAGGGAATTATGCATATTAATGACACATAAGCATTAAATGCAGGTGAATGACAAGAAAAATGCCCCAAATGTCTGAGAAATTACTTACTAGTGATATTACAGCTATTTGTTCATGGTAAGATCTTCAGCTCTCAATGAGATTTGTCGAGACATCTGATAAACTAAGCCATCAGAAATGACATATGCTGTGGGTTGAACGGGACGCAGTGTGAGGTACAGAGAGGCTAAAGGTGATCTGTGCTGGCGGGGAGTTGTTAATTATTTTATTAGCCTAATTGTAAATGGTTAATATATAAGATTAAAAGATAGACAGTTGGAATAATGTAATCTTGCCTGTGTTCTGACAGCATCATGTGCAGTAGAGGGGCTGCTGACACAACATGATGCCGACTGATAATCCCTCTGTAGTTAGCTTCCTGCGTTCGGAGCGGTCCATTCTGCTTGCATTCGAACAGCGCCAGAGTTCAATTCAACAGAACTGAGGCTGAGGTTTTTAAGCGGACCAGAGTTAACTTTTTTAGTCTGCTTAGAGTTTGATTGCACATTCACACCTCACCAAAGAACCAGACCTTCCAGACAAACAAGCTAGAGTTTGAGTAAAGTGGACTAAACAGGGTTGGTGAATGCACCCTTAAACATTTTGCTGAGAGATTTGCTCAAAAACGGCATGCTCAAAATAAAATGACAGTTTCTCTACAAGGTTTATTTGAATTTTCCTGGTATTAAATTAAGGGTAACCGTCCAGAGAATACTCCAACAACTGGTTTTCAAATTCCTTCCCCATGTCGTGGTGGATTTTCTCTGGGAAGCCAAAGCGAAGGGCAAAGTTATCAAATAGTTTTTCCACAACTGTTATTGCGGATTTGTTTTTTGTGGGGTAGCCCTGTGGAAAGTGAGTATAATGATCCATTACAACCAGAGTATACTCATAACCTTGCTTACAGGCCTCTAGATGCAGAAAATCAACTGAAACCAGTTCAAATGGATGTGTTGTCACAATGGTCATCTGTGGTTATCTGGCTGCCCTCTGTGGTCGTTTGGACTTTAGACACTCACACACGTGGGTCACAAAATGTTGTGTGTCCTGCTGCATTCTGACCCAATAAAACCTGTCTCGAATCAGATTCAGAGTCCTTTCGACCCCCAGATGACCCATCTCTTTGTGTAATTCTTGAAACACTAACAAATGTTCTTTTGGCAAAACTAGCTGAGACTTATTTCCTGCTTTTCTGTATAAGATCCCATCGTCGTTGATATGCAGTTTTTGCCACTGCCTCGAGCACCCTGACATCTGCAGGACATCACTCTGTTGAAATGTCATTCTTCTATTCCTACCCAGGAGGAAGCCCAGGGGAAGAAGGTGGCATATGTTGATTGATGATGGTCTCCTGTTGCGACGCAGGGCTGGTGAAAACTTGGAAGACTGGAGTGCCATTTATCAGGTGGTTGTGCCAACAAGGTACCACATGCAGATGCTAGCATTAGCATTTGGGTATAAATAAAACTTATAACAAAGTTCTCAAACACTTCTTTTGGCTGTCAAAGGTCTCAAGTCTGATGTTTCACTATACTGTCGTACCTGCCATGTTTGCCACGTTGTAGGCAAGCCAAACCAAATTATACCCTCTGCCCCTTTGTCCCCAATTCCATTAATGGGTGAACCGTTTAGAAGACTGATTGTAGATTGTGTGATTCCTTTGCCAAAGTCAAGAAGTGGAAACCAGTTCATCTTGATGATGATGCGTGCTTCCACCAGGTTTCCTGAGGTCGTGCCCCTGTGGAGGATCACAGCTCCCATGGTCACCAAAGCTCTGGTAAAGTTTTTCTCAGTATTTGGTCTTCCCAAGGTTGTCCAAACTGACCAGGGCACAAACTTTAAATCCAGCACCTTTGCCCATGCACTAAAACGGTTGGGTGTAGAGCATGTCACCTCAAGGTCTTACCACCCTGAAAGCCAAGGTGCATTTGAAAGATTTCACCAGACATTAAAAGCAATGCTGCGAAAATACTGTATGGATACAGAGAGGGAATGGGATTAAAGTATCCCATTTCTGTTTGCCATGCGTGGAACAGTGCAGAACAGTGTAGTCCTGCTGGACTTGTTTGGACATGAGGTTAGGGGACCTCTAAATGTTCTGAAAGGCAAGCTAATCTCACCCTCTCTGATAGGTATTTTTCTCGAACCTTCATAAAAGAACCACAGACTACGTATATGAATTTTATGGCCAAGCTTTTGCAAAAGGAGAAGACTCAGCAAACTGCTCCTCCAAGCCGTTCACTAAGCGTTCTAAAGACCTTTGGTTACAGCTTGTATTTTATTATCAAGCAAAAAAGAGGGAGGATAGGTAAGGAAGACAGCAGAGACAAAATACTACTGCACACAGGCAGTTTCTAAGATGGGGAGTATTGATAAGAAAGCACCTGTGGAAACATAATTTAAGGTCTGCGAAACTGTTAACTGTTTCACATGATGGGGCCTCCAGGTCAGTTTATACACACAGAAGGAAGAGAACACTTTAAATTGAAAATCACAATAATCTATAACAATATAATGTTGGGTTAATAATCTAAAGTAATCATTACTGATTAACATTAGACTGAATGTTGATTAACATTAGACTGAATATGAACTAAAGTAATAACAAAATGATAATACCAAAAAATCTATAACATTCCCTCCTTTTTATCATTTTACCATGTGTGTAAACTTTATTCAGAAGCCAAGCATAGAAAAGAAAAGAATAGATCCAATAAATGCAAGAATCTTTTTTTTTAAATACACAATGAATATATGAATATAATGAAATAAATGAAAAATAAAAGAAACAGCAAAAAATCAAATGCAGTTTTCTCATCACAAACACCACTTGTTTTCACATTTTTGGTGTAGGAATCATTCAGCAAATGAATCAATCTGTTTATTGATAACAGAACATCATCAGAAAACAAGTCTTTTGTGTCAGGTTATTTTCACCAGCTGATAGTTGACCACAGCAGTGTTAATTGTCTTTAACATCATGCTTCGAAGGCATAGAATAATGCAACTTGTGAACAGGCAAAAAAGAATCAAAACAACCAGAATAGGTGTTCCAAGCTTCAACAGTAAATTCCACCATGGTCCGGAAGTGAGCCAAGAAAGAAAGTCAAAAGGATGTGATCCCTGCGTTCCACTTTCCACATAATGCTTAAGTTCCTCCAGTAGAGCATCAGAAATAGTTCCACCAGTTCCTGTTTCATCAGGGATGAACGTGCAGCACGCTGGGCCAATGATTTCACAAACACCACCCTGAGAGGCTGTGAGGAAGTCCAGTACAACACGGTTTTGCAGAACAATGTTTCTCAGTTCATTCAGCTCTCTCACGGTGCCGTTGGCCAGCTGGTGTGTGCTGTTGATGAGTCACAGTAATCTGTTGATCTGTTGATCTCAACGTGGTCCCGAATCTCACCTACTCTGACCCATGGAAACATGTCTTGTATAAACTTTTCTCCGCCGCCCCAAATCTTGAATTCCCAAGGAACTCCAGTCTCTGTAGTGAGGCCTCCCAATCTTTTGACCTCCGGCATAACTGCACGCTTGTAGCGGGCGGCTGGACCGTGTTGTGCTTTCCTGATGAATGCAATCGGGCTGATTAGGGGGACCAAAGCACACAGTCCTCCCCGATATCGTGGCAAGACCATGTAAGCTCCATTTTCACACAGGAAGTACCAGTCTGCCATCACCCGTGAACCATAGTGTCCTGGCACTATGGCGCTGCACAGTGTTGTCTCCTGTCGTCCTCTCGTGTGATGTTGAAACTCCTCTCCTGAAGCCAGGGGTCGCCCTCTGACCCCTGCAGGCTATGCAGGTGATGTAATCCGGTGTCGTTTCGCAGTAGGTGTAAACTTTGTTGCACAAATTCCAAGAGAAACATGTCCGTTGTTGTAAACGCAGTTCCTCAGAGACCCGGGTTTAGCTCCTGCTAAAGAAATGGCCTTTGGTATTTTCCATGCAGTTTGTGGAAACGGAAGTACGTCAGCATTAAAGGAACAGACACATCTGTTTGTCACCAGTGATGCTCCCTGGATGCAGACCTGAGTTGTGTGTGGCAATTGGCAGCTGCGCACACACATAGCAATTCACCTCGTTGTCCTCGTGAGCAGTCTTGTTCTTCAGCTGCCACCACAGGTTGGTGCTGTAGTCATGTGGGTGGAAAGTGAGGTCACTTCCTCCTCCAAACATTAGACATGCTGCAGTCACAGCGCAGTAGAAGATCCATCTGGCATATGGAGTCCTCATTGCTGCTCGGCGCGCACAGATGTCAAAATCCCCAAACTAAAGAGTGAGGATCTGTCGAGTTTCTTCACAGGCGTTGAGACGAACCACCCTAAAAAATGGAACCCCTGTGTAGCCAGCCTTCCCCGCGACTCAGGATTAGCGGTCCAACACTCTCTGCAGCTTTGCAGTGACTGAGATGTATCCAGCTGGGTCTTTCAGCAATCTTTACAGCTGTTGGTGTGGTCATCAGCACCTGGAACGGTCCTTTCCACAGTGGACTCGCCCAGTTCTTTCGTTTGATGACTTTAATGTAGACCCAGTCTCCTGGCTCGATGGGAGCGCCCTCCTGCGAAGGAAGAGAATCAGAAGGCAGTAAATTTGCACTGGACACTTCCTTCAGTTTAAGAGTTCTGATCATATAGTCTGCTAATGTTTGCTCTTCATCTGCTTTCTGTAAGTCTGGAGCAAATGGAGGCAATCTGTAAGCTCTCCCATGAATTATTTCAAAAGGTGTTAAACCATCTGCTGTTGGGGTGATTCTCATATAGAGCTTCACCAAGTCTAAACATTCTAGCCAGGGTCGGCCAGTGTCTGCCATGCATTTTCTTAATCTGCTTTTCACAGTAACATTTGTTCTTTCCACCAGCCCTGCACTCTGTGGGTGATAGGCTCAGTGGTTTTTTATGAGGGGCCGTTTAGGACAAAATCTATGTTCTCTCACACACTACAAAAACTTCACGCACACTCTAAAAAATCCTCATGCACACTCTAAAAAAACTCACGCACTCAAAAAATACTCAAATTGCGTATACACACTACTAAAATTTCACACACGCACAAAAATTTTATCTTTCTCACACATATACACTGTCCTAACAACTCACACACACACAAATGTACTACCTCGCACACGCAAACAAATGCTATCTTTCTCGCACACATACACTGTACTAACTCGCACATGCACATAAATGCTATCTTTCTTGCACACATACACTGTACTAACAACTCGCACACACACATAAAAGCTATCTTTCTTGCACACATACACTGTACTAACAACTCGCACACACACATAAAAGCTATCTTCCTCGCACACATACACTGTACTAACAACTCACACACGCACACAAATGCTATCTTTCTTGCACACATACACTGTACTAACTCACACATGCACACGCATGCTATCTTTCTCGCACACACACACAAATGCTATCTTTCTCGCACACATACACTGTACTAACAACTCACACACACACACAAATGCTATCTTTCTCGCACACATACACTGTACTAACATGTCGCACACAAATGCTATTTTTCTCGCACACATACACTGTACTAACATGTCGCACACACACACAAATGCTATCTTTCTCACACACATATACTGTACTAACATGTCGCACACACACGCACACACACACACACACACACAAATGCTATCTTTCTCGCACACATATACTGTACTAACATGTCGCGCACACACACACACACACACACACACAAATGCTATCTTTCTCACACACATACACTGTACTAACATGTCGGCCGGAGGTTGTCCACAACTGCCGGCCGCAGTGCCTGAAAATTTACTTAGGGACTGTCAACAAATTACAGAACCAAACATTCCTGTCAAAGAAATGTTAATAAATGCCTTGAATTGTAACCAACTAACTAATTGTAAGTGCTTTTACATGAGACACAATATCTATTAAATTTTAAAGTTATATACAATATTTTCAATACATTTAATGTGGAATCCAGGCTCTGCAGTAATTGCAAAGTCCGAGAAATGACATCATTTGTTTTTTAGTTTCTGGTTTAGGTGCTTCAGAAATGCTTTTTGTATCTGCTTTCCCTCAGCAGAAAGTGTGTCCCCCAAATAATTTACTTCTTCTCTGACCCACTGTAGCTTATCTTTGTTTACTTTGTTCCCTGTCTGACAGAGATGGTGCAGCAGAGCAAGTGATTCTGCTCTGCATGCTTCCTTGCTTTCTGATGCTATTAACAGGTCATCAACATACACCAATAGTTGACTTTTTTCTGATATTTGGAAATCAGATAAGCAGGCCATAATTGCCTCGCAAAATATGCTTGGACTTTCCGAGTAGCCTTGGGGTAATCTGGTATAGGTGTAACCCTGACCTCTGTAGGTGAATGCGAACCAGAACTGTGAATCTGGGTGTATGGGCACAGAGAAAAAAGCGTTGCTGAGATCAATTACTGTGAAGAATTTATTGCTCGGTCTAAGCGAGTTCAACAGTGTGTGTGTATCTGGCACATTTGGTGCTCTTGTTTGTACTGCTTCATTTACTGAATGTAAATCCTGAATCTTTTTTGTTGGCCTTTTGAACAGGAAAAATAGGTGTGTTACAAGGAGAATCTGAACACTTTTTGATGATTCCTCCTTTTAACAAACCTTGAATTACTGGTTTAATCCCGTCTAGTGCTTCCGCTTTTAAAGGGTATTGTTTTACTCTAGGCCTCCAGCTAGATTTTGCTTTAATTTGTACCGGGGGAATTGAACCAAGTAATCCAACATCAGAGGGATCTTTTGTCCACAAATTTTCTGGAAGCTCAGCTAATTCAGCTTCCTCTTTTTCTGTCAGAAATATGTTTGTGTGTCACTCAAGTGCATGAATTTGAGCTGTGCCTGTAACAACTTCACAAAGTGATTGTTTCCAGACATCACAGCTGGGACTGTAGCTCCAACCATCTTCACCATCTTTGAAATCAGTGGCTTCGGCAGCCATTTTGATTCTGTTACCCACGTCTGCCCATGTGATATTATGTGGCTTGAAAAGCGAAATGTGTGGATTAGCAGGTAACTTATACGTTTCTGTTTGACTAGTCGGAAGTCACAGTTGCATAAGACCATCGGTCTGTGAACATTTCGGTCACAGCAAGTGTCACAGGATTTGTTTCTAAAAACGTTTGCACATAATCATCCTGTGGATCATTTAGAATGTTCATTGTTACATGCAACTGATTGTAGTTCATTTCTGTTTCAGGTGAGTCCTGAAACAGAAATGAAAATTGAAAATCACAATAATCTATAACAATATAATGTTGGGTTAATGATCTAGCTTTAGATCATTAGCCCTTTAGATTCTAAAGTAATCATTACTGATTAACATTAGACTGAATGTTTATTAACTATTGATTAACATTAGATGGAATATGAACTAAAGTAATAACAAAATGATAATACTAAAAAATCTCTAACACTCTCACTCTGTAAAAAGTATTCCAGAGTATGTCTCAAAGATAAGAGGGTGCCATCAGGCAGCTTGCTCTCTTGCACAGAATGCCTTAGCTTTAAAGCAGGTCAAAATGAAACGACATTATGACCAGACAGCAGTCACTCGTGAGTTTCCCCCTGGTGATAAGGTTTTGATCTTGCTACCCATCCCTGGCTCTTCTTTGGAAACAAAGTTCTCTGGACCATATGTGGTAGAAAAGAAACTTAGTGAAACAAACTACATTATTCAAACTTCTGATCGCCCCCGCAAGACCAGACTTTGTCATGTTATCATTCAAGGGGGACTGACCAACCAACACAGAGTCAGTCAGGTTGAAGCTCTTTGCCCTGTAACCTGTGTTTCAAAGTTGCCTGAGGAGGATGTGGTAATGTGCAAAGATCCACCACAAGTTGCAAGGCTTAGTAATAGTGAAATACTGGCTAACCTGCCTGACTATCTCTCAGATTTATCAGATGACCAAGTGGAGGACGTTAGAAACCTTATATCAGACTTCGAATGTCTGTTTGGGGATGTTCCTACCAAAAATAGTGTGGTGTCTCATGACATTGTTCTTGCCAATCCTGCACCCATAAAGCAGAGAGCATACTGTGTCAATCCCACAAAGAGGGAGGTCATGAAAAAGGAAGTGGAGTACCTTGTTAAAAATCGACTTGCCATTCAGAGTTACAGCCAATGGAGTTCTCCATGTCTATTAGACATGAAGGCTGATGGAAGTCCAAGGTACTGCACAGACTTTCGTAAGGTGAATGCTGTAACAGCCCTTGATGCACACCTGTTACCCCTCATTGAAGACTGTATTGATGAAATTGGACCAGCAAAATTTGTCACTAAACTTGACATGCTGAAAGGGTATTGGGAAGTACCTCTAACAAAACAGACCTCTGACATCTCTGCTTTTGTTACGCGAGACAGTTTTCTCCAGTACACAGTGATGCCTTTCGGGCTATGTAATGCAGCTACATTTCAAAGACTTGTAAATAAAGTACTGGGAGATGTGCCAAACTGCTGGGTGTAATGCAGCTACATTTCAAAGACTTGACCACATTGTTGTATACTCAAATGACTGGTCTAACCATCTTGCAGCTTTGCTTGAGGTCTTCAAATGTCTTTCAGCTGCCTCACTAACACTCAATCTTTCAAAGTGTGAGTTTAGTAAAGGTACCATTCTCTATCTTGGCCAACAGGTTGGTGGAGGAAAAGTGTGTCCTGTGGATGCTAAAGTCAAAGTCATTTCTGACTTTCCAGTTCCTTCAAGCAGAAGGGAGCTCCGCTGATTCCTGGGGATGGCAGGATTCTACTGTCGCTTTTGCAAAAACTTTTCTATGGTAGTTGCTCCTTTAACAGCTTTGACCAGCCCTTCTAGACCTTTTACTTGATCGGATGAATGTCAGCATGCGTTTGAGCATCTTAAAGGATTGCTCTCTTGTTCTCCTGTTCTTTCCGCCCCAAATTTCAATCTGCCATTTAAGCTGGACATAGATGCCAGTGCTGTTGGGGTAGGAGCTGTCCTTCTGCAGGATGATAAAGATGGTATAGAGCATCCTGTGAGTTACTTCTCAAGGAAGTTTAATCCTTATCAAAGTAGATATCCTACCATTGAGAAGGAAGCGCTTGCACTACTCTTGGCATTACAGCATTTTGAAGCTAAACTTGGCTTGAGTGTGGACCTGTCTTCACAGACCATAACCCACTTGTCTTTCTTTCCAGGATGTACAATCAAAATCAAAGACTTCTTGTACAACCTCAAGATCTGTCATAAAAAGTGGTCTAAGAATGTTGCTCTTTGTGTAAAGGTTTGTGGTGGGAGTTAGAGGAGTAGGTAAGTTTGGGGTACCCTGTACATGTCATCACAAAGGTGTTTTTCTGTTAGATACACTAGATAAGTAGGTTGGTGCCACCCATGTTACGTTTTGGTGGAAATATTTGTTAGATTAGGTAGGCAGGGTTTTTGTTTTCTGTTTCTTTTCTTTAGCATAGACGGTAGTTAGGCCCTGTTTTGTTTTATTTTCTTTGATTTCTTTCTAACTGTCCCTTTCTCCCCCACAGTTTGTATGAGCCTTCTGGGATTTTTGTTGTCAATAAATCCCTCCTTTTATCACATTCACTTGGACTCTGTGAGGAGAGGGGATAACACAACAACCACAAAAATTTGACAAAGGAGAGGGCCATAAGAGGCTTGTATTGGGCAATTTATCCCTCTGACCAGCTTCTCCAATCTGCACACAAATCCGAAACTCCTGCCTGAGGGTCACTTCTGGTATTTGAGGTGATGGAGCACAGTGTGGTTCAGTCTTCTCCATATGCACCGTCATGCTCAGTCTCTTCTCTAAAACCCCAATTTCTTACTCTATAAACTGTCAGGCTTTATGTTCCTCATGTAATTCCTTGTACTTGACTTTTAGTGAGTTTAATTCACCTTCATCAGCTTGTGTCTTTTCTGGCTTTCCGGCATCCTCCAATGTCCAAGATTCCATGAAAGTGATTAAATTCTGGAGAAACAGGTTCTCTCTCATTTCCAATATCGTCCAGTGTTCTCTCTGCTAGTCTGATTAGGGAACACTGAGCTTGGCCAGTAAACCCTCCTGAAGGTTTATCACTCTTGAGGTGTTTACAAACTAAAATCAGCTCTGACTTCTCCAACTTTCAGCAGCGTCCTGCTCACTTCGTCTTGAAGCTGTTCCATCGGTAGCTTCTCCTCCGTCTTCGGTTCGTCTCATTTGGATTAGTTACTTTTACTTGAAACTCCTCCGGGCTCCGGCTCACCAAAAATGTAACAGTGACAAACAATCAAGCGAGATGTTGTGATTGAGTCCTCAGCATTTTAATTTAATAATTGTTACAAAAGTAACTCCATTAGCGGTATCGCTACACAGCCGTTGGAAGAAGACACATCCGTTCCAACCCGTCTCCTAGCAACAGCGGAGTGAGACTGACCCCCTCCGCAGCCGCATCAAACTGCAACAGAACTAGTAAATAACACACACACCAAAAAACACAAAACAGTATTAATTTATTTCAGCAAAATGGCCTGTGTGCCACAACAATTAAAGATCTTTTCATAACAGGAAGAAACAGTTAGAAGCACAGAAAAGAGAACTGTTGGAGGCATGGACATATGGATTACTGTGGGTTTCTTGGCATGACAGGTGACTGTATGGAACTGAGCCAGAACAAGACACAGATGGACCAAGTTCGCAGGGAAATGGGGAACCAATATCAAATCACAAGCTCTACTACATGTAAAGCTGATCCTGCTTTACAGTGGACCTTGAAAGCTGCATGGCAAATTGAGTGAAGCAAAAGATTGTAGGATAAACTCAGGAAAAAACAGTGATAGACTTTTGGCTCTTTTATCAGACAGGAATATGAAATTCCCACACAAGAATATCTGCCATGAAATCTTCCCACATTTATTAAATGCTTGGATTTAATTATATTAAATCCAATCATACACTGTTATGGAAAAGGGAGGCGTAATTGACTAATATATTTTTTCATTTCTTGGTTTAAAAAAATAATTATGTTACAGGTTTTATTATCTATAAATTATTATTTATAAATTTGAAAAAGAGCAAAGTGAGAGTGTTTGTCTTAAGAGTGTACCAACTAGATGAAAGATGAAAGAACTGCACATCATGTACCAACCACAAAATACTTAGTAATACAAAAAAAGGAAGATGAAAAATACAAGTGAAAGAATCCACAGACAATTGAGAGTCTAATCATATAATATTTTAATGCTTTATGCAAGTGGTCCTCACAGTCGGTCCTAGAGGGCTGGCATCCTGCACGTTTTAGTTCTCTCCCTGGTGGTAGTACCAACCTTTTCAGCATGTCAATGTTCTTCTTAGGCCTCTAATGAGCCATCATTTGATCCAGGTGTGCTAAACCAGGGAGAGACCTATAACATGCAGGATGCCGATCCTCTAGAACCGACTTTGGGGACCACTGCTTTATGCTGTAGCTGTTGAAGGCCAGTTCTATCCCAGCTAAACATCATTTCTCAATCAGCTTCTCAAATTTGAGCAGGTTTTGTGTCGGGAGGGGTGAAACTGCACCCTCCAGATATATTATGGGAAAGAATATTTTTTTTCAACATAGACATGTTTGTGAATAAAAACAGATCTGATGACAAAGTCACAAAAGATGGTTTTATCTATATTCATAATTTCCCTTATGAATATAAAGGTCAGGCAACCTGATATAAACAAACAGGATCTCGACTTTCACCGTGACCCACCTCAATCCCCCGGTACCACCTGCCTCCGCCCACCTTCACCTGACAATAAAACAGTATTCAGCTGAGTTGCTATGGAATTAGTCTGATATTACTAGAATTTATTCAGTTAAACGGTACCAAATTTGCTTATTTTATAATATACCTCATAATCAGCGACCATCTCTTACGGTCTTTTCAACAAATACACTCTCAGATCAACACAGCTCTCAGCACTATCAGCATCAGCAACCCCTCAGCAGCAACAGTGAAGTAAACATAGACTGCTTTTACTTAGTATTTTCCCCACATGATGACAATTATGTAGCATGATCCGATTCCATATTAGGTACTTGATTAATATGGGTTGTGGCTATGTTGTTGCATGGTGTTTTAAGATCTTAAGTTCCTTTTCAACTTTGAGCCCGTTAGTACTGCTAATAAATTAAAATCTGGGATTTGATATCAGAAAAGACCTTAAGTGCTTGTTTGCAGAGGTGTGAGAACTCCCTGCCTGTCATGATGGTATTCAATTTTCGAAACCACATGCAAGAACACAACCAGAAGAGATGGATAAAAGTACAATGATGATTTATTGAAGTCAGGGAAAAGGGAATGGGAAATGAATACTGGAACTGAGGACCGGGTCGTCTTACTGCCAACAAGAGACACAAGATTAGAAACGGGAAGGTGAATGTTTTCCAGGAATAAATCAGGAGATGCTTACTTGGTAGGGAGGTGAGGAGGACTTGAGTATAGCGTTGGTTTGTATGACTCGTTGGAGAGCGGACAGGTTAGTTAACGGATGGAGGAGCGGCCTTGACTTCGGTTTAGTAGTACTTTTTCTCCGGTTGGGTTCGGGCTTGGGTCTCCAGACCCGGAAAGTCCCGAAGGGGAATCCACCGGAGAAGGATCGACGAAGGGAGAAGATGAACACACGAGGAGTGGCGTCTGACCGGTAACACCGACAGCGTCGAGGGAGGACACAGGAGGTAGGAACACACGAGGAGTGGCGTCTGAATGACGGTTCCAACGACAATAAAAACTCAAACCCAAAACAAAGCAAATAACTAACAAAATAAAAGAGGGAAGAAACACAATCCCTGACACTGCCATGATGGTTGTAAATTAAGTTATTTTCAAACAGCTGGTCATTTCAAACAGTTCTTTTCAGAGACAAGATGCCTCACTGTCCCACTCTATGTAGAATTTATTTCAAACATAAACAACATGTTTGAAATAACATCTCCAGATTCAGTACAGATTTTAACTAAGCCATGAGTGTGTTTCATGTTTTTATGTTTTGATGGAGACCAAGATTAACTTGTAGTCCTAAAACTTCACTTCCACATATCCTTACAGTAGACATGCCCCAGCCACTGAGTTGTGGTATCTGCTGACATTGTTAATTCGTCATATATATAAACAGTAGTGATGTTTATACTGTACATTGGTTACAATATAAACAAGAAATGGCACATGGAAATCTAATTATACTAATCTCTTTTTTTCACCTCTTGGCATGCTACTTATTAGTTTAGTAACATATACTGTATATTCATTTCTTTTTCCAAACCTTTCATTTTTATTTCTGATTTCTCTTCAGCTAACAACACACTAAATGTTATATTATAATGAAATACTAGCTGTTACAATTATTACAGCTTCTTTGACTTTTACAATGTGGTTTGACTTTTACAGAAATTGTATAAAACCACAAATCCAAGACTGAGTTAAATACACAGTTTCAGTAGCAAAGGCAGGCTTGATTTACTGCTGTTGGCGTGGCAACATTTCTGGACAATGTCATGTAAGCAACAGGCTGAAAGCTTGTAATTAAATTTATCCATATTCTGTGCCAACCATTCTAGAAGCAAACTTGAAGAAGACTGTCTGAAATTTCTGGGAGGTGTGCATTTGTTACACCCACCTACTTATTATAGTTTCTGAAAATAAGGAGAGCCAAGAAAATGTGTTGGAAACTCAGAAATGAGCAGCTTGTGAGTGTTTGCTAATGGAGACGAGAAGATTTGCAAAACATGTACAGAAAATGATAACATGGCCAGTTATCACTGGACAAACTCAGTGTAGGCTTCCCAGATTCAGTCTGCTTACTTAATGTTTGTGCTTGTGTAACTTGGCTAAGTGTGGGACACTTACACAATTGGGTTGGAGCAAAAGTAAGCAGGCTGTTTTTCCACAAGAACCAGCTGGATCTGGTGGATTTTTGCAGGCCTCTTATCACGGGAACTCACAGCATTTTGAGATGTAGTTCTTTGTGATTTTGTAATGTTGTAATGTAATTGTTTTGGCCGCCACTTGTACATCCAGATGGTAGCATGAGTCATGACAGTTCATTTGTGGAGCTAAAGTGGTTAATTTCCCTACTCAAAATTAACTATGTCTGTGCCTTGATGCAATGCAGAAAAAAATAAAACCCTAGTATATAACGCACAAAATTGGTGTCTTACAGTCTGTCTTTCAAGTGACTTGTATTTTTCACGCAATAAAACTTACAATGTGCCCTCTATTAATTAATATAGCCTTGATCTCCAAACTGATATATTCATTATGTATTTGTTAGATTTTGTTTATGTACTTTACTGTAGAGGCATCTTGTCCCACTCTATGTAGAATTTATTTCAAACATGAACATGTTTGAAATAACATTTGTCCAGTTTGTCAAAGAGCAGTGGAGTTTTGAAGACTGCTGAGCCCTTGGTGACAACTGTGGATCTGCATCTTCACATCCCAGACTGCTGGGCCTTGGTGACGATGGAGGATCTTCACACCCAGATGACCATCTTCTCTTTCCAGGGGATGAGGACGCAGACCTGCAGGAGGGTGTTGGGTTCCCAGCATGTGAAAGGTCTGACCTCGAGGAAGGGGTGTCGAGAAAAGTCGAGCTCATCCCACTTCCCCATGCTGGAGATTTTAGTTTAATAGTAATAATAAATAAAATTACCTTAAAATTAATGACATAGGTGACATCAAGACCCAATAATAGAGTCAGACTGTAATAAAATTAATCTGGTTGTGTGTGTTGTTACTGTGTCCTGCAAACTTAGCTTTAATTCTACTTTTTTCTATTTAATCATAAAAAATCATAGTCAGGCAGAAAGAGAGTAATGGAACGTGAAGAGCAGGTTTCCTTAATAAAGAGGAAGTTTCCAGTTTGCATCAGTCTAAAAATAGTTCAGACCATTCTTTATTTTAAAGCATTAAAGGTTTAAAGAATAAAATCTAAACATTTTGAGTAATTGGATAAAACCCAAAGTAAAATACTTAAATTAATGACTTCTAATTGGGCCAATAATTAATATTGGTTTAACCAGTGGTTGATGTTGGTTTGATTATAAGAATATTTACACTTACTCTCACACTTGTGGAAGTACTTAAAGGTGAAACAAGTAACTGTAACATGGTATCAGATAATTAGAATAATGGATATTCTTGGTTTCTTTTCAGAAATATCTGTAATAATTCACATTATGATTATAATAAGAGTAACTAATAAGTCATGGTTATTATAACATTATAAATTAATGTTAAATCAGAGAAACTAAAAGGTTATAAATGTGATTTTGACATTGAACTTGAAATAGTGTAAAATGTTGCAACTGTAATTAAAGATCACTGATCCTGTGTTGGAGGTAGATGGGAGGTGAAAAGTCAGGGGGAAAGAGGAACTGATAGGAGAGCGGAGATGACCAGGGCCTTATTGCTATACTTTAACTTTCCTAAGAAAAGGTTGGGCAAGCAACAGGCGTAGGAGGACTATTGAGCAACTCGGGGATCATTGGAACAGAGATCAGGTCATAATGTCTCCAAGGTGATGGATATGAGATCATCTGTCCAAGCAGTCAGCCAATGAAACAGGCACAGCAACAAAGCTAGCCAATGCAAACACACCAAAAGGTGGATAAAGCCTTTATAAGGTGGGTGCAAAAGAGGAACCTTTGGTCGGATCCTTCAGGCAGCTTCGAGCCAAGATGGAGATGGACAAAGAACTCTGCAGCTGAAGAAGAGCCGAGGCCACAGAGCCGGAGACTGTTCTGCACATGGGGACCAACCCGTTAGCCCCGCAATACGTGGCTTCAAATCGCACTTCTCTCAACAGCTGGGTTTAGACCCCCAAAGACAAAGACCAAGGCAAAGATGAAGATAAAGACAAAGGTAAAGACAAAGGCAAAGAGGAAGAACTGGTGTGTTCCTTCCGTGGGACCAGGAAGATCGTGAGACAAGGAGAAGGGAGCTACAGAGCTGCAAGACAAGAAGCTGAGGACCGCTACGCGCATGAGGAAGTCACCCTGAGGCCAGAGACCTGCCGCTCTAAGTCAGTACTCTTCCTGTACTGGGAACCTCCTGCTGCTGCAACACCTTCTTCATCATCAGGCCAGTTCTGGGGTTCAAGATGCCAAACTCTGTCCGTCTCTCTCAAAGTTTCCCTCTTTTAGTTCTCAGTGTCAGCATTAGGGAAAGATAGGCTAGATTATTGATTTTACTTATTTGATTATTTCTGCTACTGAATTAAGCTGTACTGACCCTTGCAAAATTTCCTTACTAATAAAATAATTAGCATTACAAAAATCTAAAAGATGTTGTGGACATTCAATTAATGAGTCACCTTAAAGTTCTTTGATGGTTGTAAAATAGCTATGAAGTTTGATTCTGGGAGGAAAATGTGGAAAAAGTTTTATAGGTTGCTTTTAGCCAAAACAACATCCTTGGGACTCGCCTGAGTCACTAAAACCAACCTGGTTCAGTAACAAGTGCAAGTTGTAATAAAGAGAGAGCGACCGTTAACAGGTGACCTCTGTGAAGCTAGTTGATTGCAGGCTGCTCAATCTGGCTAATTCACAGGGTGAAGAAGGTGGGACATCTGGAGGCGGAGGTTGTTAGAAACCAGGCTAGTCTTTCTCGATGCCAGCTTAAACAGAGTTTACTCAGTTCTGAACAGGGTAAAATCCCATCAGATTTAGGAAACTCAATTTACCTGTTAGATGGAGAGCTGGCTGCACATCTCCCTCCTCTGAGAAGAGGAAGTAGAGAGAGAAGAAGGGGGGGAGGTGTTGCGCAACAACAAGTTTCAGTACAGATTTTAACTACGCCACTACAAAGCCGTGACTTTTATTTTTGCACTTATTCATTTGTCTCATTTTTACATTCAGTGGTAAACTTGCTGCTATATGGAATAGGCTACTTTATTTTTGGCTTAAGAGATATTTGAAATCATCAGAACAAACACAAAGCTATTAAGTTGTTTCTAAGAAGTCCTAAAGACAATCAGACATTCTGTTCTAAAGGCTAACCACAGCAACATACCAATCATTACTTGAATTATTGCAAAAATGTAACTCCACAAGCTGTTGTTTAATTATGGGGTATTTTTACACTGAGCCATGTTGGTACATCTCCAACTGGTTTTCATTATGCTCAGTTATATTCATGCAGTAAGATAGTAGTTTCACTTTTCTGTAAAAATCTGTAGGTTACAGATATTTATACCTCCCAAATGCAGACTGCATACAGTTACTTTGTTGGGAATTTTATTTAAAAAAATGTCAATTTTATATAGGGTTAGTAACTATCTGGCATAAATAAAAACACATGCCAGTTAGACAAACAGTACTTTGTCTTAGAATGATTTAATAGGTGTCACAGGGTAGAGCAGAGCTTCCTTTAGCTTCATAGTTAAGACGACAAAAGTTTAATTATTTCAAAAGTTGTAGGCTCCCGTGTCACATAATACACCTCAGCTGCAGTCAGGCATCTTGTAGCTCATGAGCATTAAGTGGATCCTAAAATGGATAGGTTTGTAATTGAATCATATTAACCTCCCCACTGAAAGGGGAAACATGTGATGTTTCTTTAGCTACTGGGAAATTATTTCTTATTTAGAAATGTGTAAGTGCATTAGAAAAAGCTTTTTACCTGGGTCTAAATTGAAATTCATATGTGAAATGCTTGTATATGTCCTCACTGTGCATACAAAAGACTTTAGAAACTGGGGCGGTCCACACAGTGGCTCTTGTCATTTATAACATAAGTAGGGTCAAAACAATTAACACAGTTCCATTGCAATGATTTCATATACCAACAGAAATATTTGGCTCTAAAGAGAACAATGGTTTCATGATGCCAAAGTGTGTTTGCACCAGAAGCAGAGGAAGTAGAAGAAGCCAGAGAAATCTCAGCCACAGAGTGTTTTTTTTAATTTATGTAAGAGCTTCTGCACAACTTAGCATGAGACAGTTTGCTATTATTTCTCCAACACAAAGTGAACCTTTTAGTGGCTGAGTATACTTTGAAATTGTGAATGAAATGTATCAACAGTTTAATTTATACTGTAGATTGAAGATTTGACTTTTTTACAGTATCATCATACATTATACACCACTGAAATACAAATTAATGAGTCACCTTAAAGTTCTTTGATTGTTGTAAAAGAGCTATGAAGTTTGATTCTGGGAGGAAAATGTGGAAAATGTTTTATAGGTTGCTTTTAGCCAAAACAACACCCTTGGGACTCGCCTGAGTCACTAAAACCAACCTGGTTCAGTAACAAGTGCAAGTTGTAATAAAGAGAAAGAGCGACCGTTAACAGGTGTTAACGGCATTCTTGTTGCGCAACACCTCTCTCTCCTTCTCTCTTTCTCTCCTTCCCCTTCTCAGAGGAGGGAGATGTGCAGCCAGCTCTCCATCTAACAGGTAAATTGAGTTTCCTAAATCTGCTGGGATTTTACCCTGTCCAGAACCAAGTAAACTCTGCTGAAGCTGGCATCGAGAAAGACTAGCCTGGTTTCTAACGACCTCCCCCTCCAGATGTCCCACCTTCTTCACCCTGTGAATTAGCCAGATTGAGCAGCCTGCAATCAACTAGCTTCACAGAGGTCACCTGTTAACGGTCGCTCTTTCTCTTTATTACAACTTGCACATGTTACTGAACCAGGTTGGTTTTAGTGACTCGGGCGAGTCCCAAGGGTGTTGTTTTAGTTTTGGCTAAAAGCAACCTATAAAACATTTTCCACTTTCTCCTCCCAGAATCAAATTTCATAGCTATTTCACAACCATCAAAGAACTTTAAGGTGACTCATTAATTGAATGTTCACAACATCTTTTAGATTTTCTTAATGCTAATTATTTTATTAGTAAGGCAATTTTGCAAGGGTCAGTACAGCTTAATTCAGTAGCAGAAATAATCAAATAAGTAAAATCAATAATCTAGCCTATCTTTCCCTAATGCTGACACTGAGAACTAAAAGAGGGAAACTTTGAGAGAGACGGACAGAGTTTGGCATTTTGAACCCCAGAACTGGCCTGATGATGAAGAAGGTGTTGCAGCAGCAGGAGGTTCCCAGTACAGGAAGAGTACTGACTTAGAGCGGCAGGTCTCTGGCCTCAGGGTGACTTCCTCATGCGCGTAGCGGTCCTCAGCTTCTTGTCTTGCAGCTCTGTAGCTCCTTTCTTCTTGTCTCACGATCTTCCTGGTCCCACGGAAGGAACACACCAGTTCTTCCTCTTTGCCTTTGTCTTTACCTTTGTCTTTATCTTCATCTTTGCCTTGGTCTTTGTCTTTGGGGGTCTAAACCCAGCTGATGAGAGAAGTGCGATTTGAAGCCACGTATTGCGGGGCTAACGGGTTGGTCCCCATGTGCAGAACAGTCTCCGGCTCTGTGGCCCCGGCTCTTCTTCAGCTGCAGAGTTCTTTGTCCATCTCGATCTTGGCTCGAAGCTGCCTGAAGGATCCAACCAAAGGTTCCTCTTTTGCACCCACCTTATAAAGGCTTTATCCACCTTTTGGTGTGTTTGCATTGGCTAGCTTTGTTGCTGTGCCTGTTTCATTGGCTGACTGCTTGGACAGATGATCTCATATCCATCACCTTGGAGACATTATGACCTGATCTCTGTTCCAATGATCCCCGAGTTGCTCAATAGTCCTCCTACGCCTGTTGCTTGCCCAACCTTTTCTTAGGAAAGTTAAAGTATAGCAATAAGGCCCTGGTCACCTCTGCTCTCCTATCAGTTCCTCTTTTCCCCTGACTTTTCACCTCCCATCTACCTCCAACACAAGATCAGTGGCCTTTAATTACAGTTACACATTTTACACCATTTCAAGTTCAATGTCAAAATCACATTTATAACCTTTTAGTTTCTCTGATTTAACATTCATTTATAATGTTATCACCATAACTTATTACTTATTCTTATTATAATCATAATGCGAGTTATTACAGACACTTCTGACAAGAAACCAAGGAAATCCATTATCCTAATTATCTGATACCATGTTACAGTTACTTGTTTCACCTTTAAGTATTTCCACAAGTGTAAGAGTAAGTGTAAATATTCTTATAATCAAATCAACATCAACCACTTGTCAAACCAATATTAATTATTGGCCCAATTATAAGTCATTATTATTAATGTAAGTATTTTACTTTGGGTTTTATCCAATTACTCAAAATGTTTAGATTTTATTCTTTAAACCTTTAATGCTTTAAAATAAAGAATGGTCTGAACTATTTTTAGACTGATGCAAACTGGAAACTTCCTCTTTATTAAGGAAACCAGCTTTTCCTGTTCCATGTCTCATTTTCTGCCTGACTACGATTTTTTATGATTAAATAGAAAAAAGTAGAATTAAAGCTAAGTTTGCAGGACCCAATAACAACAAACACAACCAGATTTATTTTATTACCGTCTGACTCTACTGTTGGGTCTTGATGTCATCTGTGTAATTAATTTTAAGGTAATTTTATTTATTATTACTATTAAACTAAAGTCTCCAGTATGGGGAAGTGGGATGAGCTCGACTTTTCTCGACAGCATAAATATGTTGGAATATCAGGATTAATATGAGTCTTGAAATGCTGATAGCCAAGTTTGTATCTGGCTGGAAGCAGCACAGCTTTCATGAGTGTGGTTCATCATAATAAAATATTTTTCTTTTTTACTATACTTTAGTGGAGTGTTATGTGCTTCGGGCACATTATGATGATTTTTGTCTACTTTTTCTTTGTTTTCTTATAGACCTTAGTTGAATGACCTTTTGTTAATATATTTTGGAGTTTGGATAATTTCTTATTTTTGGTCATTTGATTACGTTAATTTGTGGCACTGTTGGTCCGCCTATAAATAGGTTGGGTTTTGGCATGTTGGAGAGCCGCCCTTCCACTCGCTTCCGCTCGCTCCACCACCACCGGGGATGCGTCTTGGTGCGGGGCGCGCACGTCCAGTCGCTGTGGGCTGCAGTTGATGTCTCCAGCCTGCCATGCGGTATTTCTGTTAGCCTTTGTTTGTTTGCTTTTTTATTGGGATTTTAGCCTGGTGGGACCGGTTTTCTTGGTTTCGATCTTTCTTTTGCATTAGGTTATTTTTTTCTTTAGTCCGGTTCTAGTTGGGGCTTCGGCGGCACTGTATAGGGTTGGCCCCCTGCTCTACCGTTTTGTTCTGTTTGATCGGCTCACCAGTTCCAACTTTCTGTTAATACTTTTGGAGTTTTGTTTTTCTCTTTTTGGGACATGGGAAACTGAGGGCATTTAACTCTTTTCCTTCACAGAAAATCAGAAGCAGCTGAACCAAAAAAACCAAAGTTCAAGAGAGTTTAAGAATACAATATTTTGTTGAACCCTCATTCTTGTCTTGTGTCCTCAAGTATGTTGTGTATAAATATGTTACGTCCTTGGTGAACGTGACATATTTATGGGGGCTCGTTTAAACAAGGTTTATCTTTAGCAACTTGTCATGTCCTGAGGTTGTTTTATAGTTTTGGCGATTATGCTGGCTATTCCTGTGCATTTTGGCGCAGCTGGTGCGCGTTGCAGTGGTAAATTAGGATATTTGGGCCTGGTGTTCTTGTGGCTTTGTTTGTGCATGGGCTTTTGTGATTAAGTGTGGCTTGATTCCGTGGTGTAGACATGGAGTTTGACCTGGATGAGTTTGTTGAAAAGCCCACATTGAATGCCTTGGGTAAATGCACAAAGGATCAGTTGCTGTTAGTAGCCGAGCGTTTCAAGGTTACGGTAAATAAACGTGCTAAAAGAGGAACAGTTGAAGCACATTTTCAGATTGGAATTTTTCCTGCTACAATTTTACCAAAAAGTCCTGTTGGGTCTCCATTGAAAGCTTTGTTGCCAGATGACACGGTTTGTTTGAAGGAACTTGAAGTTGAATTAGGACGGCTTACTTTAATAGAGTAGGATCTGTATCTTGAACAAAACTGGAGATAGAAGCTGAACTGCGTTTGAAGGAACCTGAACTTTGTGCTGAGTCTTCGCAATCCCAATCAAATGATTTTGATGTTAGTAAAGATGTTTGCTTGGTCCTCCATTTAATGAGCGGGATGTTGATAAACACTTCACGTTGTTTGAAAGAGTGGCACTCACTGTTAAATGGCCTAAAAATGTGTGGACTTTGTTGTTGCAGAGTGCATTAAGTGGCAAATAAATAGATAAAAAGTAAAGATAAAAACATTACAAACATCAAAGACATCAAAACCTGCACTCTAACCCTAATTTAGCCATAAGCAACTATAAACAGGTGGGTTTTAAGTTGAGATTTAAAGGCACCCAGTGTTTCAGCTGTTTTACAGTTTTCTGGAAGTTTGTTCCAAATCTGTGGTGCATAGAACCTGAATGCTGCTTCTCCTCGTTTGGTTCTGGTTTTAGGGATGCAGAGCAGACCAGAACCAGAAGATCTGAGAGGTCTAGACGGTTGGTACAGTAATAACAGATCTTTAATGTATTGTGGTGCTAAACCGTTCAGTGATTTATAAACTAACATCAGTATTTTAAAGTCTATTCTCTGAGCTACAGGGAGCCAGTGAAGGGACTTTAAAACTGGTGTTATGTGCTCTATTTCCTGGTTTTAGTGAGAACCCGAGCAGCAGCTTCTGGATCAGCTGCAGCTGTTTGATTTGTTAGTCAGACCTGTGAAGACGCTGTTGCAGTAATCAATGCGGCTAAAGATAAACGCATGGATGAGTTTCTCTAGCTTGTGCTGAGACATAAGTCCTCTAATCCTAGAGATGTTCTATGGGTGATAGAAGGCTGACTTTTTGACTGTCTTAATGTGGCTCTGAAGGTTCAGGTCAGAGTCCATCACTACTCCCAGGTTTCGGGCTGATCGCTGGTTTTCAGTTGTAATAACTAAAGCTGTGCATTGATTCTAGTTCGTTCCTCTTTAGGTCCAAAGATAATAACTTCAGTTTTGTTTCTGTTCAGCTGGAAAAAGTTTTGGCACATCCAAACATTTATCTGTTCTAAGCATCTATTCAGTGATTGGATGGGTTCAGAGTCACCTGGTGACATCGTAATGTAGAGCTGTGTATCATCCGCGTAGTTATGGTAGCTAATCTTATTTCCTGTTATAACCTAAGCCAGTGGGAGTATATAAATATTGAATAAGAGGTGTCCTAGGATTGAACCTTGGGGTACCCCACGTGTGACCTTTGACCTCTCTGATGAGAAGTTTCTGATTGAAACAAAGAAATCCCTGTTCTTTACGTAAGATTCAAACCAGTTGAGCACTGGACCGGAGAGTCCGACCCAACTCTCCAGTCGATCCAGTAAAATGTCATGGTCAACAATGTCGAAAGCTGCACTGAGGTCCAACAGAACCAGCACTGTGGTTCTCCCACAGTCTGTGTTTATATGGATGTCATTGAACACTTTTACAGTTCTCAAAATACAGTTATGTTGCTGACTTTGTACAACTTAAGCAGCACATTTTAATGGAAGACTTTAAAACCTTCTTGCCAGAGAAAGTTTCCACCTACTTGAATGAAAATAAAATGTCAAATGTGTCAAATGCTGCAGTGCTCATTGATGAGTACATGTTAACGCACAAAGGTAATTTTGAGTGCTCATATGTCTTTAATAAATTTGACAAATCTGAAAATAACGGGAAGGAGTGTGCAAAAACTGTTTCACTCGTTGAAACAGATGTACCTGCTGCGCTCGGCAGCGTTGAAAGCAAGTCAGATAATGTGTTGGATTTAAAAACTAATGTAACGTGCTTTTATTGTAAAAAGAGAGGACATATTGTGGCCAATTGCCCAGTTTTACAGAAAAAAAAAACACTAAGCCGGTCGCTCTAATTAAAACTGTAAATCACGTTACTCAGTCACTTTCAACAACAAAGCCTTGCGAATATACTGATTTTAAGCCTTTCATTATGGATGGGTTTGTTTCTGTGTCTCTAACTGGTGAGAAAATCCCTGTAAAAATATTGCAGGACACTGCTGCCTCTCAATCTTTTATTTTGGAGGGGATCTTGCCGTTATATAGTGACCCTGCGATTTGGTCTGATGTGCCATGCAAGACATTGGTGTTCCTCTGCACAAAGTCGTGATCCAGTCTGAGTTGTGGTCTGGTGACGCTGTGGTTGGGGTGCGTCCTAGTTTTCCAATAGCGGGCGTCTCCATGATCATGGGCAACGACTTGGCTGGGGTTCGAGTGTTAGTAACTCCAGACGTTACACCCGTCCCGGTGTTGCATGCCTATCCAGATGAGCTTGCTCATACATTCCCAGATGTGTTCACGTCGTGTGCAGTTAAGCGTCAACAAGAGGAAAATAAAGATGACTTTGACTTGAGTGAAAGTTTTCTGTTCAACGCTGAATCTGAACATGTCCCAGTAAAGAAAAGTGTGGAGGAGGATACAAATGCACTGGTATTGTCTAGACATCAGTTGATGGAGTTCCAAAAAACTGATAAAAGTAGAGGTTTTTATTAAGAGGTGTAGTCCTAATTTTAATATATACATTGAAGGTGTGTCCTTCTAAACCTCTAAGGAGTTTCAAATTACCTAGATGGGATGGTCTAAATGATTTTGTCACCTTCTTTGAGACCTATTCAAAACCAAAGATGAAGAGAGAGAGAGTCCAGTGAGCAAAAGTCAGAGAGAGCAAAGGTCATTCTCAAACAGGATTTTCTCATGTCGGTTACATTTGGAATCTCTCCTGTTCCTCTCTTTCTAAACATTTGAACATAGACCCTAGTTGTCAGAAAGAAATGTATTTTTACCTAGACCTTGTTTTGTTTTTCTCCAGGTTTTAAGTGTCTTAAGTCCCTTACCCCTAGAAAATCACCAAAGAATTTGACTGAACAGACAGAACTTGTCTTTTTCATCCTGTTTTTATCTGAACTGCCTAGCATCTGTTTCCTTTTCTGAGCGATTAATTAAAAAACAGATTCCTGCATTAAACCTAAAGTAACATATAGGCAATTTGGAACCCAATGTTCTTATTTTAAAACGCTGACGATTTTATATAATTTTGTACATATGGTTAAGTTTAAAAACTAGCATATTTTAATTTTATTTTTCCCAACAGCAGGCACCTACCTTAAGTAAATATACCCAGGCTAACTGGGTATATTTACAAGTTGGAGGAGGTTAAAAGATGCGATGTGGACAGGAAGAATCAGATGGTATGGCACAGATTACAGTAGGGTTACATGTATGTATATAATGCATTACATTTGATAGGGAAGAACCCTATCAAATGTAAAGAAGAAGAGACAGAGACATATATTGTGGGAAATACAGGGTGGGAAAGGCAGGCATGCTGAAAAGATTTAAGATACCAGGACTGTCATGATCCGTGTTTCTATGTGTTTATTTTTGAGTTTCTGTGTGATCCTGTTCCCCGTTAGTCCTGTCTCTGCGTCTTTCCCCGTTGATTGTCTCCCAGGTGTGTCTCGTTCCCGTGATTGCCCCGTGTGTATTTAGTCTCCCCTGTTGTCTGTGTTCTTCGTCGGGTCCTTGTCTATTGATGTCATCTGTCTCCGTGCTGCCAGTTTTCCTCGTGCTGTTTCCCCGCTGTTCCTTGTTTTGAGATCTTTGTCATTAAATTCATCATTTTCACCATAGTCTGGGCCTAAGCGTCATCTCCTCACCACTACCAACCCCACATCCTGACAAGGACGGGTACTGGTTGAAATGGGTAGAGGAAACTTAAAGTGAATTAAGGCAGTGTATTGTGAGATTAATAGTTCTTGTACCACCCTGTAGTTCAGTCCTTCATGGCTGGAAGCCCAACGTGTTTTATTTTCTTATCACATTTCAATCAGCACCATAAAATCTGCCCCTTTCCTTTTTGCCACTCTCTTTGATTTTATAGTGCATAAACTACAAAATCACATTACAAGCTGGAGCACCCATTGAAAAACCAATCTTTGATTTAAATTGGTGTGCAAAAGCTAAAGAAAGCTGTATTTTTAGCATGGCTAAAAGTACAGCTTTCTGTTTGGAGCTAGTAAAAAGTTTTTCCCACCAATCACCAAAATGTCTTATCATTCCATAACTGTCTTATGTAAGCATTTTTCCCCAAGCAAAAAGTAAACTCTTTATTTTCTTTGTTTCCATTTGGATTTATGTTCTGTAAAGTGCATTGTTTTGTTTTTTTTTGTCAGGTGACCTTTTTGCTTTGAAAGGCACATTTTCAATAAAATATATTACTACTCAGAATCATCAGCTGGTATGTTTATATTATATATATATATATATATATATTACAGTAAAATTACTTTTACTACTACAAGCCGGGACCGTTGCCATGGTTATTGGCACATATGGTGACTTTAAATACATATTTTCATATAGCAACAGGGTGGACCAGCAGCTGTTCTTTATTTTCTGCAAAACTTGGGATGCGCAACCACAGGTGCACACGGCTTTATACATCTGGGTTTTTTTGCATGTCGCATTTTTCAAAATTTGTCCATACACTAATTTTTAGTGTGAATGCTGTGTAATATACATGAGGCCCGTGATGATTGTCAATGCTTGAGCTATTAGGAACCCAATCACTTTTCCAAGCACTCCATTAAACACCCTGAGGTGCTGTCAATGTTTAATGACATATTGATGAGTATGTTTAGGAGACAACAGCCACAACAGGACTCGCTCTCTTTTTCCTGTACCCCCATGGGTGTCATCTGTCACTCTATACCAGCTAATCAATATCTCTGGGGATTCCTGCAGTAGACCTGCTGGTGACAAGGCACATTAAAAATGTAGCGCTGTTGTCTCTGCTGGCTATTCATACATTTTTCATGGTTTGGAGAAGCCCTCGAAAGTGTACAATCCACAGTGCTTGTTTTCTTTACTTGACACCAACTGTGCTCTTGTCAAAAAAAACAAATAATAATTTGAGTCCCTTTTCACACTAATTGCATGGATATATTAAATTATCATTGTCAAGGTGACAGTGCAATACAAAATAATTACATAAAGTTTTAGTTTTAGTTCTGAAGATTTTGAAAATCAGACTTTGATTTTGATGTTGGTCTGCACCATTCAGAGCAATTAATCTGCTTCAAATGTGTTTTCTGAAACATTCAGAAAACACATTTTCTGAATGTTTGAGCAGTCCAAGTCAACTGCTCATACAAAATGATATCTGATGAACATCACAACACTGCTTTTTCAGAAATTATGGATTTTCATAACATGTTATAGTCTTCGAATTATGTATCTTCTTCAGTGGTGGTTGGGTTTCAGTCTTCCTTACCTTGGCCATGTCTCTGAACATCTTGTACTTCTGGAACTCCAGGTAGGTTGCAGTTCTGGACTACGACAGCACTGGAAGATAAAGGGTTCCTGGTAGCTTCATGTTTGATTCTTCTCAAATCTTTGGCAATTAATTTACGTCTTTCTTTCTCAACATGTTTCTTGCGACCCTGTTCAGTATTTGCAGTAAAACGTTTGATGGTTCTGTTATCACACTTCAATATCTTATTAATTTCGCACGTGCTGCATCCCTCTGAAAGACTTTTTACAATTTTGGACTCTTCAGAGCCATTTAAATATCTTGTTTGACCCATTTTGCATGATGCAAAGAAGCTGCCTAATAAATATGCACACCTTGATATAGGGTGTTGATCTCCTTAGGCCCCACCCTCCCTCATTAAACAAATACACATCAGCTGATATGTTTATATTCAATAAGCATTCAAGTTTATACAGTTTGGAGTTGGAAAATATGCATAAAAATGATATGGTGTAAACTAAAACTTGGTTAATAATCATGCACAGAGCACATCAGAATTTCTTTTGACACAAATTTCAGATTTTTCCCAGCTGCAGACTTTCAGTATGAAAGGTGCATTTTTGTTTACAGATGATGGCCGTGGTGAGGTCTTACCAGCCTTTATTTATACATGAGCAAATTACATCTTTCTTTTTAGAGCTACATGTTGCATTCTGGTTGAAACCTTTGTTGCTGGAAATAAAAGGGGCAACCCAGGATGTGATCATGGAGCCAGCTTTCAATGAAGCAGAGGGTGGCAGATCAGTAGTATGAGAAGGAGCAGTTAGTCCATTTTGTTTGTTAGGGAGGGAATGTTCATCAGGTATATAGATGGGAGCAGAATGCCCCTCTCAGAGCTTGATGAGTAGCATTTCCCCTTTTGGCATATCCCACAGAGATCCCTCCAATCAGGATCTTGGAAAAAAAACCCGAATGAATGAAAACCAGAGAAAAGCTGCTCAGAAAAGCAGCTGGCAACAGCAGAAAAGACAAGCAGAAAAACAATGATGGCTCTGATTGGACATATCTTTATTTGATTGAGAAACTGAATCAAATATTTACCAAACATTTGGTTACAGTTAGGGATTATGCGTGATCCTAAAAAGTGAATAATTTAAATGATCAACAAGTCTGTAAGAGAACTATAAAATGTTACTCTGGCACTGACAAAGTACTTGAAGTTTCATTAAGTTGCATCCAGTGGGTAAAAAGGCAGACTGTACTCAATAGTTTTCTATGACGGGGAAGAAAAAAAGAATTAGGGAGTCTTGAGTGGTAACAGTATGCTGTCTTTACTGTCGACAAAAATAAATTAACATGAACAGCCTTAATGTTAATTGTTCTCATAGTCGTTTGATAATCAGTTCAAAGGAAATGAATCTGGCCAAGTTGGACCAGGACCGAACCGGTGTGTCATGTTGGTTCCAAGTTTTCTAACCCACATGCAAGAACACAATCAGGAGAGGCAAATAAATGAACAATGATAAGTTTATGGAATCCTGGGGGATCGTCTTACTGTCAACGAGAGACAACGGATTAGTAAGAGTGGATGAGATTTTTCAGGAGTAAACAGACTGGATCTTACTTGATGTGGAGGCAAGTGGTTGCAAACAGAGCACTGGATGAGAGGGCTTCGTTGGGGGCGGACAGGTTTGTATGTGGCGGAACAGGCGGAATCCGACTTGGTCCAGTTGTAATAATTCTCCAGATGGGTTCGGGCACGGCAGGTAAATCCTGTGGCGTCCCGAAGGGGAATCCACTGGAGACGGACTGAGAAAGGGGAAAGGCGAGTACACGGGGAATGGCGTCCGGCTGGTAACACCAATGGCGTTGAGGGAGGACACACGAGGAAGGCAACTCACAACAGTGAGGAACATAAGCTCACTCAGAATCCCGGGGCAGACGGCACACTCAGGGACGACGAGGAGACAGCAGGTTCACCTGGCCTGGAAGACAACAAGGTTTTAGCAAAGTACTTCGCAGAGGGTCTTTCTCTGGAACGATGATTACCAAGGTAAGCAAACACTCAGGCGATGAGAAGTCCTTCAGCCGCTGCTTATATCCTCCAGTCCCACCCTCCAAACGAGCTGCAGGTGCGTCTACGGGGTCGGCACCGCAGCTCTCCGGGGGCTCTGAACCCTGGCGGCATCTGTTGGATGCCATGGGAAATGGCAGGTGCTCCAGGAAAATAAAAACTTAAACCAACGAAAAAAAAGGAAAAAAGAAACAAAAACAAAACAGAAAATTCCAGACCCTGACAAGGTTAGAGGAGGTCTGAAGGCAAAGCACCTTAGGTTCAAATTAATCAACACTTATTAAAAAAGTTATTTTTAATAAGAAAAAGGCTTTTATGAATCTGTCATGATGTGACCAGCTCAGCAAGTTTGGTTCTTTCGTTGCAAAAACAGCTGCTTAAACATTGTTTCAAAATCCTGCAGCAGATCATTTGTTTCTGATGTGTGAAAAGATTAAGTATTTTTTTATTTGTAACTTTACAAGTGTTCCACATTTTAGCTCATTGTGGTGTAGTATTCTCAAAAAGTTATAACTTTATTGTAACATTATTACAACGTTACGCTAGTATTTAAAACAAACAAGCAAAAACTTAGTCTGGGTCTACTCCGTCGTAAGTATGTAACTGTAGCTCACAGAAAAAGGCCAGGAAATAGATGAAGCCTATTAACTGTGTGTCATAATGGGTGTTGGTTGGTGGTGGTGAGAGATAGGTCGCAGGCAGACCCAGGATGAAGTGATGATGAATTTAATGATAATGTTGAGGTAAAGAACAACGGGGAGCACAAGGAACACAGGGAAGCAGACTAGTACACACAACGTTAGACGAGGATCCGACGAAGAACACAGACAACAGGTCAGACTAAATACACATGGGGTAATCAAGGGAACGAGACACACCTGGGAAACAATCAACGGGGAAGACGCAGAGGCAGGACTCACAGGGAACAGGATCACACAGAAAAACTTAAAAATAAACACACAAACACAGATCATAACACTGTGAATATAAAATGCTATACACTTTTCGTGACAAGATTGCAAATTTTGCACAAAAAATTTAAAAGAAAAGCTTTTTACATTTTGGAAAACAAGCAGAAGAAGCTGACATGTATAATAATAACATTTTTCTAAAGTTTTTCTGTTAGTCTAAAAATGCTCATCCCAGCAAATTATTTGCACTCTTTCTCTTTTGAGAAAAAGGCTTAGCAGTCTTGATTAAATGTTGCTGATTGAACAAATAAACTGAACTTGGAAATAGTTTTGAGATTTAAATTAATAAAATTAGGTGCAATCAGTCATTTTAGCTGTTTTATAATCAGCTAAAGTGATTATAAAACATATGCACAAACGAGAGGTTTGTGCAGATGAATTATTAAATATTATCAGATTCTTAATAGTATTTCAATTCGGCAAGGGGGCGGGAAAACATTTCTGATCCCTGGGGGGTGACAGAAAATAATTGTCACCCCCCAACTCAATTCACTTTTACCTGGACTAATTCAATCTTCAAATATATCATTTGGGTCATTAGTGATATCTTCTGTCACTGTCTCTCAGTGACAGAAGAGAATGTAAACATGACTAAGGTCTGTGTAGGACATACTGTCTGTGATGCAGCATGTCATCTTTCACACTGATATTTTTAATAACAGAATTTCCAAGGCACCTTGTAGACACTAGCAACATAGCTGATTGCTTCTTTCTGTTTTGCATCTATAAATCTTTAGGGGTGACACCAGCTTTGGGTAGCCAGGTTCCCAGCAGATGAGCCTTACAGTATGGATTTATCCCACACCAATAAAACTCTTATAGCCTGCGTTCAGGGCCCCAGTACTCATTATTATACATGAGGACGTTTCCCTCAGAGTCTTCTGCTATGTCTGCCCATTGCCTCTTCTGCACATGTAACCTCGGTAATCGTGATCGATCAGTTCTGCGTTGTGTTAAATAAGGGCCAGGAGACAGGATGAGATGAAACTTCGTTTATCTCTGTGTGAAACAGAATATGGACTGATCAGGAATCAGGTTCATCACAGCGGGTTCAGCACCTCGCGCCCATCTCTCATGAACTGGCCAACAGCCGCATTTAATACATTAATATTAGACAGAAATACAAAGAAATAAAAAAAATATGTACCTGTGTGAAACAGAATACGGACTGATCAGGAATCAGGTTCATCACAGCGGGTTCAGCACCTTACGAGGAACAGCATTTCATGTTAGCAACAAACTAACATAACATTTTACTGGAGCATTAGACTCAGTGAACCTACCACACACCCATCTCTCATGAACTGGCAACGAGATGTCTATGTTCACTATATTTAATCCTGCCAACCACCAAGAGGGGGTGCTGTTTCACCCATTACACATTAACCCAAACTTGGAAGTAATGACAAGTGGAATTCAATACAATATTAACTATGTTACACTCCCTCCTGCCGAATTCCACTTGCCCCAATACAACAAGCAAAACTAAACAACAATAGAAAAACTAAGAAAAAGAAAGAATAGTATAGTAACACCACAGGTACAAACACACAAAATGGAGTAAGACCACTATTCAAATTCACAGTTACAAGTACCCAGTCACTTAGACTATCCCATGAGGATTAGTATGAGAAAATGTTGGCCAGACCACATCTACATACATAGGGGAAAAAATATGCCCATATACATATTTCTGTTAACATGTAACTGCAAACTAACCTCCCAAATAGCAAAACAAACATGAAATATCAATATTGTTACAAAACCTCAAGGTTGAAACAAATAAAACTGTAGTTTTATAATTAAGAACTCAAACTAATGCTGTTCTTTGGTGCATCATTTCAATAAGTCTAGTCACTGGTCTCAACAACCGCCCAACTCTAGAGCTACAGTCAGTTGCAACATCAACTACTGTCGCAGTACTAACAGCAGGTACGTCAGTGAGAATGTCAGTAGCAGGAGCTGGAAAGGTTTCAGGGCAAGCCATTAGGACTGCAGAGCAACCAGAGTCTGATGAACTGCTGTCCATCAAAGCAGCTCCAATAGAGGGTTGTAACTGATCAAGGACTGGCTGGGCTAGAGGCAACACCCCGTCCTCTGAGAGGACATTAGTAGGTACTGTGGCTTCCTCCAGCATGGTGCCCTCCACCTGCTCAGCCTCTTCTGCATCTGTCTCAATGCCTGTTCCCAAAGGTAGGTCAGATACCCACACTCTTGTTCTAAACTCAGCTAAGTCAGAAATAACATCACTGATTGCTGACCTCCCAACACTTAGGTCAAGTGAACTTGATGCTGGAGACAGAACAACTTCCTCCTGGTCATCAGCGTCATCCTCAGGTAAAGGCAGAAAGTTTATTGGCATTATCAGATTGCGGTGGACCACTTTTACTTGGCCTGTAGTGGGATTCTGGATCCTAAAAGTGTGGTTTTCATCATTCTTTCCAACCACCACATACACTGTGCTGTCCCAGCAGTCAGCAAGCTTCCTTTTTCCACGTTCTCCTTTGTTGGCCAGCAGCACTCTGCCGTTCACTTCCACTGGTACACCACGCACTCTCTGGTTGTATAGCTCAGTGTGACGCTGGAGCTGTTTAGCTGCTGTCGACTGGGCGACGGCCATAGCTTCTCTCACGTCCTTTCGAAGGGACTCAATGTAGCGATCATAGTCCACCACGTCTGGATCACTGAGCACCGAACCAAAGATGACGTCAACTGGAAGACGTGGCACCCTCCCAAATATGAGCAGGAAAGGTGCATATCCTGTCGTCTCATGCACTGTACAATTGTAGGCAAACGTCAGAGACTTCAGGGCCTCAGGCCAACGATGTTTAGCTCTTGGTGGCAGTGCTCGAATCATGTTGCCTAGAGTCCGGTTCATTCTCTCACACGAGCCATTCCCCATAGGGTGATAAGGCGTAGTGTGGGACTTTTGCACGCCTGCCACATTCAGTAACTCTGCAATAAGCGAACTCTCAAAACTGGCCCCCTGATCGGAATGCAGCCGCTTGGGAAACCCATAGATGCAGAAGTAGTTGTTCCATAGCTGGTGTGCGACTGCTTTAGCTGACTGATTGGGGCACAAAAAGGCGTGTGCCATCTTTGTGAAGTGGTCAGTAGCTACTAGCACATCCAGTGAACGATTAGAAGAGTCCTCAGCAGTCCAGAAATCAATACTGACATGTTCGAGAGGTTCAGAGGTCCTTATGTTTTGCAAAGGAGCTCTGGCTTCCGGCTCTGGTGACTTGCTGACAACACACCGTCTGCAGTGTTGTACATACTCAGTAACATCATGCACTAGGCCAATCCAATAAAACCTCTGTCTCGTCAGGTACAGAGTCCGCTGCTGACCCTGGTGACCAGCCTCATCGTGAACACCTTGTAACACCTTCTGGCGCAGTAAGCGGGGGACAACAACAAGGTAAGACTTTTTCTTTGTGACAGGGTTTTTAGCTACCCGGTACAGAACTCCATCTCTCAACACAAGCTTTTCCCAGCCTTTCAAAAGCTTGAGGATTTCTGATGACTCCTTGACACGTTCCCTCCTGGAAGGTCTCCGCTTTCTCTCCACAAAGAAAATCACTCTACTTAGAACCGTGTCAGTTCTCTGCATTTCCTGCAACACTTCAAGCAACAGCACCTCAGAGTTGACCTGTGGTGTTGTTAGAACAATCTGCAAGAACTGTGGCAGGAGAAGGGCATGTGGGCACACCACAGGATCACTTTCACTGCATCCCTGGAGTACAGCAGCAACCTCCAGTGATGACATTGCTCCGGTCTCCACAACTGCCACACCCTGAGATATCTGTTGGTTGCACTCAGATACTTCAGGCGGGTTAGCTGACCAGCGAAACACCTCCTGGACCCCATTAGCACCAACCGCTGCAGCCTCTGCCAGTAGGTCGTCATAAGGTACTCTCGTCAAACGGTGAGATGTACTAGACTTCACGAAGGGCTCTCTGCTAACGGTGTCAGCCACCACGTTCTTTGATCCAGGAATGTACTTGATGTCGAACTGGAATGGCGCCAACTTAGCGATCCACCTCTGCTCACACGCGTCCAGCCGAGCCTTGGACAGGATGTAGGTTAGCGGATTATTATCTGTCCACACGGTGAATTGGTGACCTCTCAACCAGTGATGGAACTTGTCACACACCGCCCATTTAAGGCGAAGAATTCCAGTCGGTGTGTGGGATATTTAGATTGGGAATAACTCTGCAATTTACTTGCAAAAGCAATGGGTCTGGCTGTTGAACCACCAGCAGGTACTTGTGACAGGACTGCTCTAAGTCCGTCGGTAGAAGCATCCACAGACAGGAGGAAGGGCTCACTGAAGTTTGGGTGAGCCAGCACCACACAATCTAGCAAACCCTGCTTCAGTTGATGGAAAGCCTGCCGACAATCTTCAGTCCAATCCTCAGCACGGATCTGTTTGCGGATTTGGCGACGTTTTCTCCCTCCTCCACGCGGACCTTTGGGGCATGAGATTAGCCGAAACAACGGTTTGGCCATCGCCGAACACCCCTCAATAAATTGCTGGTAGTAGACTACCATGCCAAGGAAGGAACGGATCTTTCTCTGTGAGGGAATATTCGTGCCAGCCTTCAAAAGGTCTGACTCAGTAATAGTGGTGATGGCAGTCACTTTATCAGGGTCAGACTGGATCCCATCTATGCTGATGACACGACCGAGGAACTTCACTGACCTCCTCAGAAAATGACATTTCTTTGGGGCGAGCTTGAGATTCTGGTTCTGGAGTCTCTGGAAGACCATGTGTAGACGCTCGAGCGTTAGGTCTTCTGTTGGAGCAAACACCAAGACATCATCCAGATAGCACAACAAGCTCATGAAGTTCTGGTCTCTGAAGATGTTTAGCATCATTCTCATGAATGTTGCTGGACTATTACACAGTCCCTGAGGCATCCGATTATACTCATACAATCCAAATGGTGATGAAAAGGCAGTGTATTTTCGGTCAGCCTCATGCACTTCGACATTGTAATACCCAGAGGTCAAGTCCAAGGTTGAGAAAAAGGCATTGCCCCCCAAGGCTGCTAGAGCATCGGCTGGATGAGGAAGTGGGTGTGCATCCTTGACAGTGTGTGCATTGATCCATCGGAAATCATTACAGATCCATAAATCACCAGACTTCTTCCACACGATCACCAAGGGAGATGCAAACTCACTGCTAGACTTTTGTATGATGTCACGCTCCTCCATCTCATCCAATGCCTCTCTCAACTTTTCATACTGGGTTGGTGGTATACGCCGACATGGCAATCGAAATGGTTTCTCGTCCATGATTCTGATGCGATGTAGAAAACCAGTGGCTTTTCCACAATCCAGCTTGTCCCTTGAGAAGATCGACTGGTATTGAACAATGAGCTCAGCCAGTTTAGCCTTATATTCAGGGGAAACGTCACATGACTCAATATCCACATCTGACAGTCCCAGTTCTCTTAGCCTTGCCTGAGGGGTGTCAACTGTGCATGGTGTCACAAGGTGAGGATGATCTGGCAAGGTGGAGTCCTCTGAGACGAGGCTGTGTTTTGTACTGTTGTCCAACGGCACTTGTATTTGTTGATGTACGCCGAATTGGGAACCAGCAAACATTTCCACTGACTCACAAATACACACATCAGCCAATTTAGTATTACGTCTCAAAGTAACCGGCTTGTCTGATGGATTAATGACCTTTAGTGGGAGCCACCCGTCTGCTCTTAGAATTGACACTGACCTCCCCACTAAGACTGTTCTCGGTTTCGATCTTGCTGTTGTTGGCTCCACCACAACAGCACATCCAGCCAACAGATTATTCACTTGTGGCAACTTGCCCCAGATCAGATGCTCTGTCATGGGTTCAAGAGTAACAGCTCGCTTGATTTTGACAGTTCCAACTGCATCACAGATGTCTTCATCGGCATCTTCCACCCTTGCCAACAAGCCTAGCAGTTTCTGCTCTGCATTACTAGTGCCACAGAGCGCTGTGGGATCCTGGCCCCGGAGATGTTGCCTCAGCTTAAACCTGTTAATAATGTATCTCAGCAGGTTACTGCCAACAATCAGTTCTTCATTTTGGTTCTCAACAATCAATGTCGGGACAATCACTTTGCAGTCATAAAGACCCATCTCCAGATCACACATACCAGAAGGTAAGGTCCTGGACCCCCCACACCCAACCAACACAGTGGCTGTCGGGTGGGGCTCCTTAAAACATCCCGATGTAACAGCCGAGGTATTACTTTAGAGCTTAGTGTGCACGCCATCGACCCGCTATCCAGCAAGGCTCTAACTGTAACCACTCCTCCCAGTGTCACATCTTCATAAAACAAGTTCTCATGCTGTTTGAGTCTCTGAATGTTTTGGAATATTGGTGTATATCCCATTTCTCTCACTTCATGTGCACTTTGACATATAGACTCCATGTCATCTTCAACATTTGGAACAGGGGGATCACTTTTAGGCCCAACACTTGCCTACATGCCTACAAAACTGACTGGCCTACATGTGGTGGGCCACATGTAGGCCAGTCAGTTTTCCTGAGACTGCACCACCTGCTTATTACTCCTAGGCTTCCTCACCACAGCCCCTGGACACTCTGCTCGGATGTGGTCAGGTGCAAAACAACCAAAACACAAATGGTTGGATCTGCAGTGGTACTGGGTAGTGTGTCCACCATCGCTGCACACAGCACAAGGTACAACAGGCTTTACTTTCGTCAGCTGGTTCCTTTGGGTGTGTCCACTGAACCCACTTTGAAACTTATGCTGTTGTGACTGCTGCTCCAGAACACGTTCGAGTAGAGTGATGACCCGGTCCAGACGGTCTGGCGAACTCTCAGCTGACTTTCCAATAGGCGGTGCAACAGCAGCTGGAGGTAGTACTTCAGTACTGGGTGTCGCACTTTGCACAGAGGAGGTGAGTTCCTGGTGCTGGGAATACAGGAAACTTGAAATATTGTGTTTGTTTAGTCGCTTGCGATTTCTGCTGTGTTCTACAAGCTTCTCATGAATGTCAGCCACCGTCCAGTCTTTCAGCTGCCTACATTTGAATATGAGCGACAGTTCAGGATCAGGGCAGTTCCGGATAAACATGGCAGCTAGATCACAGGACAGAGAGTCAAAAGCCTTATTTTGTCTCTTTAAAGAGTCCTCTGTCACATCCAAAGCTTTGTTGAGTCTCAGCCAATAGTCAAAGGGATGTTCATCGGGGTGGGGCACAGTAGCATAAAAGTCCGCTAAGGGCAAACTAGAGGACATGGTATCACTGAAGTGCTGCTTCAGTATCTCAAAAATGGGCTCAGGTCCTGTAGTCAGATTTAAAACTGGCTTACTGCGTATGCCAACTTTAACCACCTCATGTGCCCTCCCCACCAGCTTAGACATCACCTCATCAGCCTGTTCAGCTACAGGAATGCCTTTCTTTCTTATATAAGATGACATCATGACCTCCCACTCTTGGACTGAACATGTGTCATGATCCCCTTTAAAACTCACTGGTTCCTTCACATCAGGGCGAACAATGACATTTAACATGGCAGACTCGTTAGCTGTAGCTCCAACCATTCCTGGACCCACTGTATTACTCAAACGGGTCTCAATGCAAGCTGCAATACTTTCACCTATAGAAACTCCAATTTGTGAAGCTATGTCATTCAATAGTCTGCCATCAACATCACATTGTGGCGTATTAACAGTGTTGTTAACTCTCTCACCCAAATGAACAAAGTTTGGTTTTGGTGTGGATGCTTCTGGGGTATTCAAAAACAAACCCCTACCTCTAGCAACTGGAGGCATAGGAGTAAATACTTCTAACCCCCTTCCCCTACCAAAAGCATTGTTACTTGCCATAACTCAGCACTTACTGATCAAAAGGAAAAAAATAAAAATCTTAAGCACTTATAAATTAAACACAGGGGCAAAGTGCACCTTCAACAAATCAATTAATAAAACCCCAGTGAAAAAGCTGTAAAAACGTTCAAACTAATTTTGTCTCAAAGTGCCCCTCCCTCACAGACAGAGCAAAGAAAGAAAGAAAAAAAAAACTCCGGTAATAACTACAGCGCAGCCACACATTAGCTCCGCACAACGACACAAAACGGGTAAAATAATATTTGAAAAAAGAACCAAATGACCACTGCTACACCACCGAAGCGGCAAAGAGTCCACACGGAGTGTTATCAGCACCGTGTCTGATAACCGGACCGATCCGCTGAGGCGCTGGGAAGTAGTCGCAGCCTGCGTTCCAGGACGTAGACGCACCCACCCGCGCTGGCGTAGTTGAAGAACGGGTCACGGCACCAATGTAACCTCGGTAATCGTGATCGATCAGTTCTGCGTTGTGTTAAATAAGGGCCAGGAGACAGGATGAGATGAAACTTCGTTTATCTCTGTGTGAAACAGAATATGGACTGATCAGGAATCAGGTTCATCACAGCGGGTTCAGCACCTCGCGCCCATCTCTCATGAACTGGCCAACAGCCGCATTTAATACATTAATATTAGACAGAAATACAAAGAAATAAAAAAAATATGTACCTGTGTGAAACAGAATATGGACTGATCAGGAATCAGGTTCATCACAGCGGGTTCAGTACCTTATGAGGAACAGCATTTCATGTTAGCAACAAACTAACATAACATTTTACTGGAGCGTTAGACTCAGTGAACCTACCTCACGCCCATCTCTCATGAACTGGCAACGAGATGTCTATGTTCACTATATTTAATCCTGCCAACCACCAAGAGGGGGTGTTACACATTAACCCAAACTTGGAAGTAATGACAAGTGGAATTCAATACAATATTACTATTTTACACACAGGAAACACCCAGAACAAGTCTGATGGAACAGGAGTTGATGTGGTTGCTCAGACACCAACCTGCTTTCATAGCTAAAAGCCCTAATGTGGGTGGAAGTTTCACAAGATAAAAAAAACATACACACACTCACTATAATACACATCTCTGTGTGTTATGCATGTGAATGGGTGTGTGTGAATAAAATATGTCAAATATTTAGATATTTCGCATATTTAATATGTCAAATATGTAATATGTCATTTGACATATGTTCAGGGTTCCTAAGTATCCTCTGGTCTAATTCCATTTCTGGGTTGGGAGAACAGGAGTCTGCAAAAATAATCTAACAATGTTGATCCACAAGTGTCCTCTGGGCTGGACTCTGCATCTAAATAGTGAGTACTCTGCAGTTTCTGATAAGATAAGCTAAAGAGTGACTAATCTAATTCCTTTCCTGGGTTAAAAGTGAATACTCCACAGTTTCTAAATAATGATGATATATTATTGGTCTAAATTCTAAGTTTATTCTAAATCCTTTTCTGGGTTAAAAATAAGTAGTCACAGTTTAGAAACTGTAGTAATAATATTAAAGTAACTAAGTAGTGACTGTTCCTGTTAAGTATTTCTGGATTCTAAGTTTGTAGTTAGTTATTCTAATTCTGATTCTATTTCTGGGCTGTTTAATATTGATCTAAATAGTGCATACTCCACAATTTCTAATCTTACTAATAAACTAAAATAAATAGGGAGTACTCCAGTTTCTAACAAAATAAAACAAAAAAGCGGAAAGGGCACATTAGGGCAAATGGCAACATTCAGACAAAACAAAGGGCAAAAACAACGACATGAGTGAAGGCGGTGACGTCACAGGGCCATGACACCATGTTGCTCAGCCTCCCGGCAGAAGTCCGATAAAGGTTTTGTTATCGAGGTTAAAGCTAAAACAGAAAAAGTACACATTTGACTTGGAAAAAAAAAAGAATGACATTTCTATGTGATTTTTTTTTACGGTAGAAATGTTAAGATGTCTGCATTTAACTTGTGAAATGTTTAAGGTCCAGCAAGAAGTGGTATTTAAAACGGTTGCAAAGTAAACATGACTAAGCAGTTTCCTAAAGCAACTCAATTCGCTTTTACCTGGAATAATTCAATCTTCAAATATATAATTTGGGTCATTAGTGATCCAGTACTGCTGCACCCTGGGTAATTCAGTCATGAGCCACTTCTTCTCCTGCTAATGCTCCAACTATTTGTCCCATTTAAGATTATTTAGCAGCAGAGTTAGTGCATTAGAATGGAGCATACCGACATATTACTGTGGTCACAGCTTAGAAATACCAGAAGGACTTTCTCTGATTATATGAGTATAATAATATCTGACCATGCTCCATTAGTATTAGACATTCAGTTGTCGTCTTATAAACGTAGCCGACCTTTGTGGCGGTTTAATTCTCTTTTACTGGCAGATGAAGAATTTTGCGGCTTTATTTCTAATGCAATTGATGAGTTTCTGTTGTTTAATAAGAACGACTCCACCTCTCATTCACTGTTATGGGAAACACTTAAGTCTTATCTTAGAGGACAAATAATTTCATATACGTCTCTGTCTAATAAAAGACATAACTCAAGGCTTATTGAACTGGCAACGGCTATTGCTAAACTCGATCAAAGATGTGCCACAGATCCTTCACCAGAATTATTTAAAGAGCGTATGGGTGTTCAATCAGAGATTGAATTAATTTCCACCAAGGAGGCTGAACGCCTACTTTTGAGCAGTAAAGGTTCATACTATGAATACGGTGACAAAGCTGGCCGGTTACTGGCACACCAGTTACGGCGTCAAGTTAACTCTCGTATAATACCTAATATTCAAAATACCCAACAGGTATTAAGAAACGACCCCATCGAAATTAATGACACTTTTAAATCATTTTATTCTTCTTTATATTCATCAGAATTTCCCACAGATAATAATAAAATGAAGGAATTTCTTCAAAATTTATCAACTCCTGCTATTGATATGGATACTGCCAGGAGCATGGATTCTTCACTCAGCCTTGTGGAAGTAATAAATTTAATAAAAGCGATGCAGTCAAATAAAGCCCCCGGCCCCGATGGGTTTCCCATTGAATTTTATAAAAGGTTTATAGAAAAATTGGCACCACTATTACTGGATATGTTTAATGAATCTTTAGAACGTAAGACTTTACCTCCAACATTAACACAGGCTACTATAGTTTTACTTCACAGAAAAGGCAAGGACCCAACTTCATGTGGTTCTTACAGACCACTGTCCCTGTTGAACGTAGATGTAAAGGTACTAGCCAAGTTGGTAGCTTCTCGGCTGGAGAAGACTCTCCCAGTAGTTATATCTGAGGAGGAAAATGGCTTTGTCAATTATTTTTTAATACACGCACTCTTTTTAATGTTATCTATTCAAAGCATTCTTCGGACGAACCCGAAATAGTAATTTCCCTTGATGCTGAAAAAGCATTTGACAGGGTGGAGTGGGAATACTTGTTCGCGGTTTTGAAGAAGTTTGGATTTGGTGATACTTTTGTTTCTTGGATTCGTCTCCTTTATGCATCTCCCAAGGCTAGTGTCCGCACGAATGATGTATACTCAGATTATTTCTTTCTTGGGCGTGGAACACGCCAAGGGTGCCTGTTATCACCATTGCTCTTCATTATGGCGATTGAGCCTTTGTCCATCGCATTGCGTACATCCCCCTCTTTTAGAGGAATTTTTCAAAATGGAACAGAATATAAATTGTCCCTATACGCAGATGATCTGTTGCTATATGTATCTAATCTCACTACCTCCGTCCCTACTATCGTGAGTATCTTAAATAATTTTAGCTCTTTTTCAGGCTACAAATTGAATTTGGAAAAGAGTGAATGCTTCCCTATAAACACTACTTCTGGTGGTCTTCAACAATCTGATGTCCCTTTCAAACTCTGTCCCACAGGATTTAAATATCTTGGTATAAATGTGACACGCTCTTTATCAGGCCTTGCCTCTCCTAACTTTTCGCTTCTCATAACAAAAACAGCATCTGATTTCCAGAGTTGGGGTAATCTTCCCCTCTCACTTTTGGGTAGAATTAATATTGTCAAGATGAATGTCTTACCCAAATTTCTTTTTTTATTTCAGTCTATTCCTCTTTTTATGCCAAAAATCTTTTTTGATTCCTTAGACAGGTTGATTAATGGCTTTATTTGGAATGGGAAACCTCCTCGAGTTCGTAAAACATTATTGCAAAGATGCAAACTCAGTGGCGGGCTTGCATTGCCTGATTTTCAATCATATTATTGGGCTGCTCACATACACAAAATCAATTATTGGTTAAAATTATCCAGCTCTCCTTGGTGTAAATTAGAGCTATCGTCGTGTAATGGGTCTTCACTATCTGGCCTAATTTTTTCTTCGCTACCTATAAAACCCTCTCTCTACACTAATAATCAAGTTGTACTTAATACGCTGAAAGTCTAGTTTCAATTTAGAAAGCTGCTGCCTCATCTTTATCCCCCTTGATTAACAACCATTTGTTTCCTCCATCTCTTTCTGACCCATCGTTTTCTGTTTGGTATGACAGACGTTTAAAACAATTGAGAAACTTATATGCATCAGGAGTATTTGATAGCTTTGCGGACTTATCTTCCAAATACCGTTTACACATTTGTTTCGATACTTACAAATTCGGAATTTTGTCTCTAAATGTTTGCCTAATTTTCCTTCTATGCCCCCTGAACAGCCCTGGGAAAAGATTGTTGCATACAATCCACTTCAGAAAGGTACGACTTCTAAGATTTATAGTTTTATTCTAAAGCTAAGAGTGAATTCTAGCGTCAAAATTAAAAATACATGGGAAAAGGAGTTGGGAATCCAGCTGACCCAGGATAACTGGGAGGACGTAATTGATAGAATCCGATCTTCCTCTTCCTGTGCTCGTCTTAGTTTGATCCAATTTAAAGTTGTACATAGGATCCATTTCTCTAAATCTAGGCTTTCTCAGATTTACCCGGATGTGGTAGATATATGTGATAAATGCAAAGGCTCCCCATGCAATCTTGGCCACATGTTCTTTCTTTGTCCCAAATTATATAATTTTTGGTCCAATTACTTCACAATTATGTCCTCTGTTCTGTGTGTAAATTTGCAACCTTGTCCATTGGTCGCCATATTCGGTATCCTCAACCCCACTTCAGTGCTAAGTTCTGCTCAATTGGAAGTTGTAGCTTTTACATCATTGTTGGCCAGACATACTTTACTGCTACACTGGAAGTCTGAAAAATGTCCTTCAATATCCCTCTGGGTTAGAGACATGATGTTTTTTTTTAAGCTTGAGAAAATTAAATACACCCTTCGAGGGTCTACACAGAAGTTTTACCAAAAATGGCAATGTTTTCTTTCTTATTTTTCCAACTTGAGGGCTTTGCCCGACTGAAGGTGCCTGTAGCTGAATATTGATTTGGTTATAAAAATGGGTAGTCATATCGGATTAATGACATATTTATTTGTTTATTTTCTCTTCTATCAGGTTGACATTGAGCTGAGATGGGGGGGGAATGTTGGTTTTCTTTTTTGGTTGGAGGGTTGGGGGAGGGTTGGGTGGGGAGCTGAAACTGTTGGATCGTAATTTCGGAACTTTTATTTCTGTACAATGCCTCTATTATTGTACTGTGTATCGATCATCATGTGTTCAAAATGAGAGGTATTGTGTGTATATGTGTATGTAAGTTCATATATACATGTATGTGTTTTTTTTTTGTTCCTTCTTTCGGCTCTAATAAAAATTCTAAAAAAAAAAAAAAAAAAAAAAAAAAAAAAAAGAAATACCAGAGGGGCTGTCACCTTTCTGTGAAAAAAAAGTAAATATGTTTATATTTTACTCCTGGAAAAGACGGGAACAAATGCATTTAGTGATCAGTCTTGACTGAATGTGACTGTTCTACATACTAACTAAACACTGGAATATTTCAATTAAAGTAAATATTTGTGAGCATGATTACACAGAACAGAATGGTGTTTTGAGTGAATAAATGACAATTGGCAATGACACTCCACCTTAATGGTAAAGAAACCAGTTCAGACATGTACAATAACAGGTTGTTTTATGTAATAGGTTGTAAGTAATAAAAAGAAGTGCTCTCCATTCATTGCTATTACAAACTGCCATAAAAATAAAAAGTGCATATAGAAAACTTCTGCACTAAACTAATTGTGTGATTTATGAGAGTGCAAAAGAGGCAGAATGCAGAGTGTGTTAAATGTACATCACACCAAGGCAAGTGCACCTTCGTCTATTCCTGAGAGCGTGATATAATGTCTTCTGGATCCTGATGAAAAGTCAGTTTGGGGCTGAACTCTACTCAGAATGCTGGCTGCATTTCCAGGACTTAATAATAAACACAGGACGAAAAATGGGATTTTCGTCAGCTATTGACACCTTGTTCTGCCGTGCGCATGGAGATTGAGGGCTTTCGGCAAGAGGTTTTTGTCAGTCGAACACTGCCAAAAATGGTCAAAAACGCTGTGTGTCCGTGTTCCCCTATCACCCCCCTCCCCTTGTGCCTAGCAGAGGTTTTCGTATTTAAATGAAGTTGCTGAGTGCCATGCAAATGCAAATCAACGGTTGAGCAGCGCCTTTTGACTTTTATTCATTTTGTGGCTAACCCTTTTTACCTACTGCTCACCATAAAGAAGTATGTTTGGAGAAAACAATCTATCTTATCCATTAAAATATATATTACATGTGTGTTAAGAGCAGGGAAAAACTTACACTGCGTTGATTCCCGACTGTATAATGTCTGGTTGAGAATAATTTTAACTTATTTACTTATGTATTTTTGAGAAAGCGATATTTGCTACAGTATTTTTTTAAATTTTACATTTATTTCCACAGACTCCACAGAATGGGAGTCACATTTGTGTCAATCAGACTCTTCAGGAACGTTTCTAATGTCCGTGATGAGGACAGAGATGCAACTGTGTGTGAATATCTACTATTTTAGAATGTTGATATTTTATGCTTCAATATTCTTTATGTACATAATGTAATTATACTATGTATTGACAATGCACAAAAATGTTTTCCAGCTGCATCCAGGACCTACTGCCAGTCATCCAGATGTGGCTAAAGAAAGAAGCAGGTAAGATTTATTACTACTCTAGAGATGTCACAATTCCTTGAATGATTAAAGTACTGTGATTTATTAAAATCCGTCAAAGCATATTATCTGCCTCAGAGTTTGTTGAACTATGTTTTCCTATTTATTACCATCCATCCATCCATCCATCCATCCATCCATTTTCTTCCCCTTATCCGGGGTCGGGTCGTGGGGGCAGCAGCTTCAGAAGGGAGGCCCAGACTTCCCTCTCCCCAGCCACTTCTTCCAGCTCCTCCAGGGGAATCCCAAGGCGTTCCCAGGCCAGCCGAGAGACGTAATCCCTCCAGCGTGCCCTGGGTCTTCCCCGAGGCCTCCTCCCGGTGGGACGTACCAGGAACACCTCACCAGGGCGTCCAGGAGGCATCCTGACCAGATGCCCGGGCCACCTCAACTGGCTCCTCTCGACATGGAGGAGCAGCGGCTCTACTCTGAGTCCCTCCCGGATGACCGAGCTTCTCACCCTATCTCTAAGGGAGAGCCCAGCCACCCTGCGGAAGAAGCCCATTTCGGCCGCTTGTACCCGTGACCTTGTTCTTTCGGTCATGACCCAAAGCTCATGACCATAGATGAGGGTGGGAACGTAGATCGACCGGTAAATCGAGAGCTTCGCTTTTTGGCTCAGCTCTCTCTTCACCACAACGGACCGGTACAGCGCCCGCTTCACAGTAGACGCTGCCCCAATCTGCCTGTCGATCTCCCGCTCCCTTCTTCCCTCATTCGTGAACAAGATCCCCAGATACTTAAACTCCTCCACTTGAGGCAGGACGACCCCCCTGACCCGGAGAAGGCACTCTACCCTTTTCCGGCTCAAGACCATGGCCTCGGATTTGGAGGCACTGAGCCTCATCCCGGCCGCTTCACACTTGGATGCGAACCGCTCCAGTGAGAGCTGCAGATCACGTTCCGATGAAGCCAACAGGACCCCATCATCCGCAAAAAGCAGAGATGCGATCCTAAGGCCACCAAAATGGATCCCCTCAACACCTCGGCTGCGCCTAGAAATTCTGTCCATAAAAGTAATGAACAGAATCGGTGACAAAGGGCAGCCTTGGCGGAGTCCAACTCTCACCGGAAACTAGCCCAACTTACTACCGGCAATGCGGACCAGACTCTGACACCGGTCATACAGGGACCTGACAGCCCGGATCAAAGGGCCCGGTACCCCATACTCCCGGAGTACCCCCCACAGCCCCCCCCGAGGGACACGGTCAAACGCCTTCTCCAAGTCCACAAAACACATGTAGACTGGTTGGGCAAACTCCCATGCACCCTCCAGGACCCTGCTGAGGGTGTAGAGCTGGTTCAGTGTTCCACGACCAGGACGAAAACCACACTGCTCTTCCTGAATCCGAGGTTCGACTATCCGACGGACCCTCCTCTCCAGGACCCCTGAATAGACCTTACCAGGGAGGCTTAAGAGTGTGATCCTCCTGTAATTGGAGCACACCCTCCGGTCCCCCTTTTTAAACAGGGGGACCACCACCCCAGTCTGCCAATCCAGGGGAACTGCCCCCGATGTCCATGCAATATTGCAGAGTCGTGTAAGCCAATACAACCCTGCAACATCCAGAGCCTTAAGGAACTCCAGGCGGATCTCATCCACCCCCGGGGCCCTGCCACAGAGGAGCTTTTTGACCACCTCTGCGACCTCGTCCCCAGAGATTGGAGAGCCCAACCCAGAGTCCCCATGCTCAGCTTCCTCAACAGAAGGCATGTTGGTGGGATTGAGGAGGTCTTGGAAGTATTCCGCCCACCGGCCCACAACGTCCCGAGTTGAGGTCAGCAGCGCACCATAACCACTATAAACAGTGTTGGTGCTGCACTGCTTCCCCCTCCTGAGACGCCGGATGGTGGACCAGAATCACCTCAAAGCCGTACGGAAGTCTGTCTCCATAGCCTCTCCAAACTCCTCCCACGCCCGGGTTTTTGCCTCAGCGACAACCCGAGCCGCATGCCGTTTCGCCCGCCGGTACCCATCAGCTGCTTCTGGAGTCCCACAGGCCAAAAAGGCCCGGTAGGACTCCTTCTTCAGCTTGACAGCATCCCTCACCACCAACGGGTTCGAGGGTTGCCGCCGCGACAGGCACCAACAACCTTTCGGCCGTAGCTCCGATAGGCTGCCTCGGCGATGGACGCACGGAACATGGTCCACTCAGACTCATTGCCCCCCACCTCCCCCGGAACGTGGTCGAAGTTCTGCCGGAGTTGAGATTTGAAGCTCCGTCTCATGGGGGACTCCGCCAGACATTCCTAGCAGACCCTCACTACACGTTCGGGCCTGCCAGGTCTGACCGGCTTCCTCCCCCACCACCGGAGCCAACTCGTCACCAGGTAGTGGTCAGTGGGCAGCTCCGCACCTCTCTTCACCCGAGTGTCCAGGACATACGGCCGCAAATCCGATGAGACGATGACAAAGTCAATCATCGAACTGCGGCCTAGGGCGTCCTGGTGCCAAGTGCACATATGGACGCCCTTATGCCTGAACATGGTGTTCGTGATGGACAATCCGTGACGAGCACAGAAGTCCAACAACAGAACACAACTTGGGTTCAGATCGGGGGGGCCGTTCCTCCCAACCACGCCTCTCCAGATCTCACTGTCATTGCCCACGTGAGCGTTGAAGTCCCCCAGTAGAACAAGGGAGTACCCAGGAGGGGCACTCTCCAGTACCCCCTCTAAGGACTCCAAGAAGGGTGGGTAATCTGAACTGCCGTTTGGCCCGTAAGCACAAACAACAGTTAGAACCCGTCCCCCCACCGTGAACCCCAACGTACAGGCGCCCAAATGGGGGGCAACAAGTATGCCCACTCCAGCCCGGTGCCTCTCACCGTGGGCAACTCCTGAGTGGAAGTACGTCCACCCCCTCTCAAGGAGACTGGTTCCAGAACCAGAGCCATGTGTCGAGGTGAGGCCGACTATTTCTAGCCTGAGCCTCTCAGCCTCGCACACTAGCTCCGGTTCCTTCCCCACCAGAGAGGTGACGTTCCATGTCCCAAGAGCCAGCTTCTGCAGCCAAGGATCAGACCGCTAGGGTCCCCTCCCTCGGTTGCCGCCCATAGCACAATGCACCCAATGCAACCAACTGGTTTTAATTCTTTTTTCTTCCAATTGTTTCCAAGTGTTTTCACTTTTTCATTAAAGTTTTTATTTTTTGTAAGAATGTAATAATGTGTTTTTTTTTTGTTTGTTTGTTGGTTTGTTTTAATATGTGCATAACTAAGCTGGAAGTTGCCAAACAATTTCACTGTAGTTTCATAATGACTAAAAGATGCCTGTAGCTCATAATGACTGTCTGTTCTGTATTAACAGCTGATGGAGGAAGGCAGAGAGTACTGGCAGCAGAGGAGGTGGCATTCTGGGAGGATGGCAGCTATGAGGCGGTGTCAGGATGCACCCCAAGTTCCTCCAACCAGGAGCTCAGTGATATCAGGACTACATTACAGGAAGCGACGTCAGGTCCACGCTACAGGAGAGATGTTGGGCCTGTCCTGAACGCAGCATAATGTTCATGTTTGGACAAAGAAACACTGCCATATGGTCCAGAAATGGACAAGCATTTATGTCTTATTTTGTGTGCAAACAGTAAAAAAAAATGAATGAAATAAAGAAAAAAAAAATTATTTGTCTCTTTTATGTTCCTCATATATGACCATGTTGCATATAAGCAATACAAATGAATATATTTTAATACAGCATTTATTTTTTTATTTAGATTTTTTAAAATACACCATTAAAAATTTTAATGATTGTGGCGGGGTTTATTTATAAAGACATAAGTGCTATCCAATGGGCACACATCAACCAACCAATCACATGTCAATGATGAACTGTGATGTCATTGTTTTTCATCCAATGACTGAGAATCCACGTGGGTCTGCTGAAGTGCCTTTGCATATGCTAGGCTATTCGTATGCTAAGTAGAGTTGTTAACACTTCCCGCCTGCACTGCCACTCCCCCCTCCGAGGATTCTGCAAACGACAGATTTCGACTCCCGTGAGTGAAAATGTAGACTGTCAATTGCTGTCGATATCTGTCGCTGACTAGCTGCGTTTGCGTCAGAATACACAGGACAAAAATCCCACTTTTTGTCCTGTGAAAACACCCGTAGATTTTAACTAAACTGAGTGAGACTTAACAATATCTTGTTTTTTGTTTGTCATGACATGCCTGTGTGGTGGGATGGTGTTCCACCCTCCCCCACTCTGTGCACCGGGCACCGTTGATTGTTGGGTGGGGCGAATGCCTTTATAATTGGGTGGGCCGCTGCAGGGTGCGTGCGTCTTTGTTTCTCCCACTGTTGCTACGGTCGGCGGCTACATGTCGGCTTGTGGGTTTGGTCGACTCGTCTGCGATCAGAAGTGGCAGTTTTGCTATCCGTGGCTGAGATCATGGTTGGTAGTGATGGGTCAATGAGGCGTCATGAGGCGTTTCGACTCATAGCAACACTGTATTGATGCTGTGTCGATGCTGTGAAACTCAATACTGACACCTGCTGGACATTAAAAATTCCTACAGGCAGCGCAGTGATTTGATGACCAAATCTATACAATAAGATTTAAGTCTTTGTATGTTATTGAATATTATATGTTGTATTATGTCATATCTTCAGTTACATTTAAAATATATTTGATATACAGTCAATAAAGAATGTGAACATGTACCATAAAGTGAACATTTAAGTGAATGTGTGATACACCATAAAGTGGGAGAATTGAATTAGCACTCCAGACCAAATTACCCTGTTAAATGGAAAAAAAAGTAACCAAGGTTTGGGCAACGTCTCACCAGGAGACCGGAAGTGAAGAGCCCCGCCCCCTGCTCTTCAGACCGAGTTTGGGGAAGAAGATGGCGGTTGTCCTTTTTTTCTATCTCTGACGCTGTTCGTCTTTACAGGCTCTCCTTCAGGATCAAAGGGGAAGCAGAAATTCACCGCAGGAAGAAAAGGAAAAAACATAAAAAAATAAAACATAATTTGTTACAATGTCCATCATATGCTGAGACGTGTAACAAACTGTGGGGGCTCGTCCGGGATCTCTCCTCATCAAAAATATTGGGAGTAGATCCAGAGATACCAGAACCACGTGACCAAGGTGACAGTACACCGCTGAAGACCAGGAGTCAACCCGTGGGTGTCCAGAGTGGAAGATCAGTGTGGGAAAGAACCGCGATCCTCCACTGGAACTGCACTGCTGATCCTGAGGTCAACGTATGCTGATCACCAAGGAGCCACAATGCCGATTCAGAAGACAACGCACTCTAGCTGCAGCTGAGCCACGTTGCTGATCCAGAGGACAACGTACTCTAGTTGGAGCTAAGCCAAGTTGTTGATCCAGAGGACAACGTACGCTATCTTCAGAGGAGTCAACTCATCAATTTGGAGGACAACGTGTAATTTATCAGAGGACTGAACTGGAGGACCGAGCTCTAGGAGAACCAGACACCATGGCAGAGGTTCGCAAAGAGTTAATATGGAACATCAAGAAACAACTTTTCAAATTCCCAAGCGACAACGTTTATCAGGTGGCAAAAGACATTGCTACTATTAGCCAGCATGGAGGTGAACTGGACCCAAACAATGAAGAAAGCTGCATGGACTTTGTCATCTCCTTTTTGCAGTCTGATGCCTTGCTCGAGCGGGAAGACAAAGGTATGGGTTGGTTGCTGGATTTGAATGATTTGATATATAAGCTAATGAATGCTGAGGCTACTGATAATTTTGGAGCGAGTGTGTTAGATGATGTTTGTGCACGTATTAAACTTAGTCACACTCAGTCTGTAACAATCAAACACTCCACATCACAACCCCATGCTCACTTTAACAGTACAGTCATACAGTCCCAGCCTGACTCTATTACCCAACCCAACACAGAAATGGGGTCGGTAGAAGGACTGAGACAGCTGTATGAAGAACTGGGTGAGAAACTCCGACAGTATGAATCTAGTGTGACCCCACCAATTCCAGTTTCTCTCCACCAAGTTGAGTCAGTTATATAACAGACCACAAATGACCCCGGATCAACCTGTGTGTCTGAAGGACCTCTCCTACCTGCAGCGCAAAGATTTCAAAGTACATGGTGGTCAGGTTGGAGATCAGAACTCTGACTTAAGCTACTACAACATCAGTAAACAAATCGATGAGGGAGTAAAAGAGGGTTTCACAGAGGCAGAAGTGGCCAGGGGGGTGTTGAGGATCATAAAACCAGGAGCCTTTAAAGACATGCTCGTAAACAAAGACTCAATCACTGTATCCGAGCTCACAGGCTTCCTCAGGTCCCACCTTGGTGAGAAAGCATCAACTGAGATGTTCCAGGAATTGATGTGTGCCAGGCAATCAGACCAAGAACCACCTCAACAATTCCTGTACCGCATGATTGGGCTAAAACAGAAACTCCTTTTTCAAACTCAACACACCAGCACAGACATCACATATGACCCCAAGACCATCCAAAAAGTCTTTCTCCATACTAGATACCAGGGTTTAGGAACGAAACATGCAGACCTCCGACAGAGACTGAGGCCTCTGTTTGCAAACAGTCAAGTTACAGATGAGGAAATCCTGAGCCAAGTCATGAAAATCATGAGTGATGAGAATGAGCACCAACGCAGACTGGGCCAACTCCCTAGACAAAAGACAACACAAGCACACAGTACCAAAGTTGAAACAGGAGGTGATTACAACAAGTCACAAGACGCAGCAGCAGACAGTAAGAATCTCCAGACAATAGGACAGCTCAGTGCTCAAGTTGAAGCCTTGACTCAGATGGTGGCTTCATTGATGGACCTGCATACAGCTAACCCACAAGTGTCCGTGCCTCTAACTAGGTCAGCCCATATGCAACCACACCCTCCCTACCAACCATCCTCAAGCAGGCGGCCACAACCTCTGTTGAGACAACCCACAGCTCAGATGAGGGGCAGGATGGCTCGTTGCCCTGTGTGTACTGAGCAGAACTCACAGGAGTGTAACCATTGCTTTACATGTGGAGAAGCAGGGCACAGGGCGATTGGGTGTTTGAAGCGAGTCAAGCCGCAGGGAAACGGGACTCGGTCTCTGATGAGGGACACTCAGAGACCGATGAGCAATTCCAGTCCCGAGCAGTAGATCAAGCTTCAAGTCAAATAGCAAGACGCCTCCAACGAAGACGTCAGGAGCCTCATACACCTCTCAGCCAGAGAACAGTCGCCTGTAAAGCACCCCTGGTTGGAAAGAAAAGCCTGCTGAAATGCCTGCTTGGTGGCTACCCAATTACAGCCCTATTTGATTCAGGGTCACAAGTGAGTATAATCGACCAAGAATGGGCTGCCACTAACATCTCAAATTGTACAGTGAGACCCCTTTCTGAGCTATTAGAGGAGGAACTCAGTGTCTATGCAGTTACAGGACATTCAGTGCTCACTGTCAACTTAGCAAGAAACAATTACCCCAACCTGACCATACAGGCTCCTTTTCTTGTCAGTTAGCTGCCCCTGCCCTAGCCCCTTCTTGGAGCCAATGTACTGGAGGAAATCATTAAAAGAAAGGAGTCCTCGGGTGAGGCGGTTACCACAGTGGTCAGTCTCCTCCGTGATGCATTTGGGATAGAGGAGGAGCAGGTGGAGGCCATTGTGAGTTTCATCCAGGTGCCTCCCAGGGCATATGATGATCCAGTCACAATAAGGGTGGGTAGAGACCACACTATTATTCCCCCTGGCAGAACAGATCATGTGTGGTGCAGGGTACCCCCAAATTTTAACATCTTTGACCCTTTTGTCCTATATGAGCCTGCAGAGGGGAGCACTGCTTTAGGACACTTGGGTTTGGGGGAGGGCCTCTTAAAAGTCAATGAGGCCAGGCGACAATATGTTAAAGTGCCCATCTCCAATCACTCAAAACATGAGGTCATCCTACCCAAAAGAACTCCCCTGGGAACCATCCAACATGTCATAAAGGTCCTGGAGATCAACACTCCAGGGTCCCACAAAAAAGAAATGGCTGCAATTAGGGTCAATGGAGTTGCATCCTCCAGCAGCTCTCCAACTGACTCCTGGCTCCCTCCTGTCGAGATCAGTCATCTAAGCCTCGAAAAACAACAGGTGGTAAAGGAAGTGCTCTGTGAGGAGTGTGGAGCCTTCTCCCGTGATGGTGATGACATTGGATGCATCCCTTCTTTGCAGATGGAAATTAGGACTAAGGATGATATCCCAGTCCAAAGAGCCTATGCATCCATTCCAAAGCCACTCTACAAATAAGTGAAGGAGTACATCCAGGAACTTCTGGTTAAAGGTTGGATTGTGAAATCTCAGTCAGTGATGGACACACGAGGAGGGTGCTGCGAGAGTGGGGCAAATTATACCTGGAGGATGATCTGCTCTACAGAAAGACTGCGAGTCGACAGCAACTGGTTCTGCCCGCCACGTATAAACAAACAGTTCTGACTCACCTCCACAACAACCTGAGTCATGTCAGCGTTGAAAAAGTGCTGAGCTTGGCAAGGGAGCGATTCTACTGGCCTTTCATGAAAAGCGATATAGAGGACTACATCACCAGGAAATGCTCTTGCATCAAACAGAATAAACCAGTTACAAATGAAAGAGCCCCAATGGGAAGTATTACATCGACTTCACCCCTTGAGCTGCTTTGCATCGATTTCCTTCACTTGGAAGCCAGCAGGGGTGGGTACGAGTTGTCGTGAAACCTGGTATAAGCATGTGAGATCTGTCCAGGTACACGCAGAAAACGGAATAAAGGCCTGAGAAATAACAGTAAACTTGTATAATGATTTAATGATGATTATGGGTTGTAACAGGTTTAAAATAATAATACACATGCCAATGAAGGAATGTCTGTAATGTATAATCAAAAATATATGTTCTGTACTTTTAATCAGCTGAATGTTATAATACATTATGGAAATTGAGGTTTGAACAACTTGATTGTTGTATAATAATCATTGATTATTAAAGATTAAAGATAATGAGTGAGGAAGAAACATACTGAAGTAATATGTTGACAAAGTAAAACATTGATTATGTTTTGTAAGAAAAGAAAGACAGAAGGAGAAACAGTGAGGAATGAGTCATTCCTGAGCGGGGGCGAGGGCGCGGCAGAATCAGAAACAGATGGTCAACGGAAAACAAGGAAAGTACCGGGGATGTTGTGACGAGGTATGAATGAGTCATAAGAGAGTTGGGGAAGGTTGGGACTTTCCACAGACAGTGAGACGCAGTGGGAAGGTTCTAAAGTAACGCAGCCCTGCCCCGTAGACCGCCCTGGGTTGAGAGGGCTTAAAAACTGGAGCTCAGGGGAGAAAAGGGGTTCTTCGTCCGCGGTGCAGAAGAGGAGCCAACAAGAGGAAGCAGGCTAAAGACCAGCAGTGGACCACACCCCGGGACCAAGGGAAGCTCAAAGACTTCACGCCACCAAGAAGGGACGAGTTTCACCAGCCACCGACCCTGGTTCCAGATCCGACCAACTCCTCTGCCTCTACCCAACGCTCTCAACTCTGTCGCAGCCGACTTGGAGAAGAGACGGAGGTCATGTAATGACAAAGATTTTGCACGTTAGAAGGACAACGTACAGTTTTGCTCCGCTTCTCTTCAGAAAGAGGACTTTGCTCCGGCTGAACAAAGACTCTGACCAAGGACATCTAAAGATTACAGCTGCCGAGACCAAGAACCATCGGGTATGAGTTGACCTGCCTTCCCCAAAGCCTCGCTCAGTAGACTTAGTGACACAGGTTAGGGATAGGAATAAGGATAGGATGTGATTGATTTTAATTTGATTTTATTATATTTTTACCTATTTCATAACCTTTGGGAAATTAACCTGCTTGTCATATGCCCCTGCTAAAGCTTGCTTAATAAAATTATATTCTAAAATTCCAATGAGAATTGTGAACAGTGAGTTTAATTGTGTCAGTCTTAATTATTGTTGGTTCTCCTAAATATGGTAAAGTTAACTTACATGATTCTAGAGATAGGGTGGCTTTGTGTTTTCCTCTGGTGAGTGCTAAAATAATGACCCTGGGACGTAAATCTAAGTCACTGAACTTAATCTAGCCGTTAACAAGTGCCGTTATGTTAGGAGAGGAGCTACCGTTAACAGGAGTGGCTGTAGGGGTTATGCAGCTGTGAGGGCTACTCAGCTGATTGTTCCTCAACTGTAAAAGGTCATAACTTCTGGATCGAAGGTAGTCAGAGCTAGACGAGTCCTTTCCGACCCCAGTTTAAACAGATAATTCTCCACAAACTATCTCTAGGGTAAGACCCAAGTTTTGGGGATTTTCCGGACCTGTTAGACAGAGAACTGGGCAGTAGTGAGTCCGAAGAGTTGTGAGGCGTATGCGGGACTTACTATTGGGTAGTAACAAACAGAGTACATCCTGGTTGTTACTGACCACTTTACCAGGTTTGCCCAAGCCTATCCCACCAACAACAAGGCAGGTAAGACGGCAGCCGACCGACTTTTCAATGATTTCATCCCGAGATTTGGGTACCCGGCCAAACTCCATCATGACCAGGGTCGGGAGTTCGAAAATGACCTGTTTAAAAATCTCAGACGATTAGCTGGTGTGGCCCATTCAAGAACCTCCCCATATCATCCCCAGGGCAACCCAGCCGAACACCATAAAGTGGGAGAATTGAATTAGCACTCCAGACCAAATTACCCTGTTAAATAGAAAAAAAAAGTAACCAAGGTTCGGGCAACGTCTCACCAGGAGACCGGAAGTGAGGAGCCCCGCCCCCTGCTCTTCAGACCGAGTTTGGGGAAGAAGACGGCGGTTGTCCTTTTTTTCTATCTCTGACGCTGTTCGTCTTTACAGCCTCTCCTTCAGGATCAAAGGGGAAGCAGAAATTCACCGCAGGAAGAAAAGGAAAAAATAAATAAATAGATAAATAAAATAAAACATAATTTGTTACAACTGTCCATCATATGCTGAGACGTGTAACATTTGGAATGAGGATGCATGGACTGTTTTTTCCCACACATTTTTATATAAAAATAAGTTTTTACAACCTTTTGAAATTAAGCCTGTTACGCTTTTTTGACAACATTTCTGCTGTAGAAAAAAATTAAGTAAACACTACATTTACAGCGAACCCTTGTTTTTCTTAGGGGTTGCATTCCGAAAATAACCCATGGTAGGCGAAATCCGTGAAGTTGTTACCTTTATTTTTTACACTTATTACACAACATAAATAAATACTCTACATTGAAACCAAAGAACAACCCCTGTTTTTAGGTCAGCGGATGTGCGTGTGCATCAATCAGGCATTAATGTGATCCGCAGTCATGTCATTAAAGTGCTTCCTCCACAAGCTTTTTTTTCCAGCAGACATTGAAAGTTTCAGTTTCCATCTCCTGAGTGGCCAATCTGTATTAAACACCGTAACGTTATTGGCACTCAGGTAGCGCGGAGACTGTTTTTACCAATCATATGGTCAACTAGGACGAAGAACACTGTGAAAAAAAAATGCACAAAAAAATCTGCAAAGCAGTGATACCGTGAAAAGTGAACCGCGTTACAGCGAGGATTCACTGTATATGAAATAATTTATAAAAAACAACTGAGTACTTTGTAGAATGGCTGCATATCTGAGTTTATAGGTGTATCTGAGACTTCATTCTCATGTCTGGCCTCATAATGCCTCAGCATTGAAAAAGTGGATTTATTTAAATAAGACAGTTTAGTTAAAACATATGCGACACTTAACCTGCAGAACATAATATTAAAGTAATCTAAAAGTCAGTTTCAGCTGAATTTGGGTTCAGATAGATTAAGTAGAAACTGACAAGAACCGGATGAAATGACAAAAATGAAAACATATGTATTTTCCAATATAAGATCAAAATGGCCCCACACTGCAGAAACATTTCCTTTGAAGCTGCTCCATAGATGACAATGTAAAAGATCAAAAATTTGTTTGGCAAATGCTTTTGACAGATTCGCTTCCTTATAAACACAGTTTGGCACCCAGTGTCATTTCGAAACAGTCCCTGTATTGGTCACGTGACTTGCTGAAACCAATACGCGCACCGACACGGGTGTTGGTCTATGGGCTTGATGCATGCGCCGGCGCGTCAGTGTTGCTGGACCCATCACTAATGGTTGGTTTTTGCGTGCTACACCTGTCGTGCATTTCTGCAGTGTTGCTCTGATGGCGTTGCCGGCTGCAGCTGGGGGTTGCTGTGGCGTGCGGCTTCCGTCTGGTTCTCACTTGCTGACCTGCTTCCTCCCGGGTTAGGCTGTGTTTCCACCCCTGGGTAAGCTACCTGCTATTTAGCTTTTGATTTATTTTATCTGGATCCACCGTTAATGGGTTTTCTGTTTCAGGCAACTGATTGTGTTTGGAGCTGCAGCGCTTTGGACGCTCTGCTGTCTTGTCTTGTCTTGCCATTGTTTGGTTGGGCCGCCCTCAACTAAACCTTTTGCGGATTGGGCAGGCTGTGTGGGCGGGGCGTTACTCCTCTTGCCCCATCGAAGGGCATTTGGAACGTAATGATGACAACGATTTGTTCCATTGTTTGAAGTATTTTCTTTTACCGTTTTGTTGTTGAAGTACTAATTTGTTTTCTTTTTGTTTCATTTACTAATTTCTTTTGCATTGCATGTTTCCTTTTTGTTTTACTAATTTACAATTTACTAAAGATGTACTCCGTCTAAATAGTTTAAAATAAGAACAAATATCACACAGCTACACGCTACAGTGACGTCATATTTACATAGCGCTTCGTAAAAACCCATGAAAGGCTTCTGACCCCCATTCACTCTTAAGCAGACACTTTCACACCCTATTGTAAAAAAAAAAAGCAGGATGTAACCCCAGAAACAGTGGGCAAACATATTAAGTAGTTAACGCTCCAAGACCAACATTTGAAGCATCCACTTGAACAACAAATCGCTTGGAAAAGTTAGGACTCTGTAAAACAGGAGCTTGACAAATCAGTTTCTTCAAAGATTGAAATGCATGTTCACAGTCATCCTTCCACATAATTTTAGAAGTAGACTTTGTCAACTCAGTCAGAGGGGCTGCTAAAGTTGAGAAATGGGGTATAAATCTTCTATACCACCCAACTAAGCCCAACAATGATCTCACTTGCTTCTTTGTTTGAGGTCTGGGAATTGTTTGAATGGCTTTTACTTTTTCAAGTTGCGGCTTTATTTGTCCATGACCAACAAGGTAAGCCAGATATTTTACTTCTTCTTGTGCCCATGCACACTTGTTCACATTCAAAGTGAGACCAGCATTCTGGATCCTTGCCATTACAACTTTTAGATGCTGTAGGTGATTCTCCCAAGTCTCACTGTAGATCACAACATCATCCAAGTAGCAGCAGCAAACTTTGAACAGTCACTAAGGATAATGTCCATCAACCTTTGAAAGGTAGCTGGTGCTCCATGAAGACCAAAGGGTAGAACAGTGTAATGGAAGAAACCCGTTCCTGGAATCTGAAAGGCTGTGTATTCTTTACAGGATGGATCTAAAGGCACTTGCCAGTAACCTTTACATAAATCCAAGGTTGTGATGTATTTGGCCTTCCCCAGTCTTTCCAGTAGCTCGTCAATGCATGGCATTGGATAAGAATCAAAACAGGAAATGATGTTTAACTTTAAGTCAGAACAAAAGCGAAGTTGAGTTGAGTCTTTTTTCCCTAAAAAAGGTCCCTACCAGCACAATGGGATTTGACCACTCGCTTCTTGATGGCTCTATCACTCCCATTTCCAGCATCATCTGGACCTCTTTTTTCAGTGGATCCATCATTCTCTCTGGAATCCTGTAAGGCTTAAGACGAACAGGTGTTGCATCTTTCAAAGTTATTTTGTGTGTTATAATTTCAGTTCTCCCAGGTACATCTGCAAACAGAGATGGAAAAGACCGTTTCATCTCACCCAGCTGTTGCCACTGATCAGGAGTCAGATGCTTTGGAGCCTCTTCAGATTTGGTCACTTCTCTGCATGGACTCATTTCAGCTTCCCCATCTTTCAAAATGGCACTGTCCTCAGGCTGAACATCTTGTACCATCAGGATCTGCTTCACATCCATTTCTGGAACATTTCTTTCATGATACTCCTTTAACAGATTTACATGGAGCAGTTGCTTTGACTTCTGTTTTTCTGGACAGATAATTTGATAAGTCACTGGTCCTGCTCTTCTAACCACAGTGTAGGGTCCTTGCCATTTAGCAAGCAACTTACTTGGCCCACTGGGCAAAAGTACCAAGACTTTCTGGCCAGTCTTCAGCACCCTTTCACAGGCACGTCTGTCGTACCATACCTTTTGCTTATGTTGTGGCTTCTCCATATGATCTTTAACTTGTTCTCTGTACTTTTCCAGTTTGTCTCTCATCTGCAGTATGTAGGAGACAATGTTTTTTGGTGAAGCCGCTTCACTGGATCCAGACGCCGCTCCAGCCACCCAGTTCTCCTTCAGCATGTCCAAAGGGCCTCTAACCTGTCTCCCAAAACAGCAACTCAAAAGGAGAAAAACCAGTTGAAGCTTGTGGTACTTCTCTGTAAGCAAACAAATGAAAAGGCAACCATTTATCCCAGTTTTTGCCAGTATCATCAATAAACTTTTTTAACATTTACTTTAATGTACCATTAAATCGTTCTACCAAACCATCGGTTTCTGGATACCATCCAGAAACCGTTTTACTCACGAATACCTTTTACACCCAGTTGATCATAAAGAGTTTTCATCACTTGTGACATGAAATTGGTACCTTGATCTGTTAGAATTTCCCTCGGAATACCAAGTCTGGAGAAAAGGTCTACTAAACACCGGACAATGTGTTTAACCTGCAGAGAACGTAATGGATAAACATCTGGATATCTGGTTGCATAATCACAGATGACTAATGCATATTTATAGCCATTACCGCTCTTAGGTAAAGGACCTATGATATCCATGGCGATTCTCTCCTAAGGAACACTCATTATAGGTAATGTCTGCAACTGGGCACGGTCTGAAACTTTAGTAGGGGCAACCAACTGACAGTCATGACATGTTTTGCAGTATTCAACCAGATCTTTATATAATCCTGGCCAATAAAAACGTTGAGCAACACGGTTATAGGTTTTTGCCTGTCCTAAGTGCCCTGACCATGGTACAGTGTGACCCAAATGCAAAATTACTGAATGGTATTCTTTTGGCACAACAAGTCTGGGTTCATCAATGTCTGCTAGGTACAAAAGTTTATCCCTTATAATGAAAGGCTCTCCTGCTAAACTTTTAAACTCCACAGTACTCTCCTTTCCACCATCTTTGTGTGCTTTATTAAAGAGAGGTTTCAAAGATGGATCGTTTTCTTGACTCTCTTTAAAGTTGTTAGGAATTTTCCACTGGAAATCAATACAAGAGGTTAATGGCAATGCAGGTTCAGGGACTTTTGACCTGCTTTTGTTCTTATTTTTCTCCCGTCTACGCTGTCGTTTTGATTTCCTGATTTTACTTCTCCCTTCTGTCATGAAATCTGGTGTAAGCATGTGAGATCTCTCCAGGTACACGCAGAAAACGGAATAAAGGCCAGAGGAATAACAGTAAACCTTGTATAATGATTTAATGATGATTATGGGTTGTAACAGGTTTAAAGTAATAATACACATGCCAATGAAGAAATGTCTGTAATGTATGATCAAAAATATATGTTCTGTACTTTTAATCAGTTGAATGTTATAATAATATATGTTCTGTACTCTTAATCAGTTGATTTTATTACATTATGGAAATTGAGGTTTGAACAACTTGCTTGTTGTATAATAATCATTGATTATTAAAGATTAAGGATAACGAGTGAGGAAGAAACATACTGAAGTAAAACATTCCTGAGCGGGGGCGAGGCAGAATCAGAAACAGATGGTCAACGGTAAACAAGGTTAGTACAGGCGATGTGGTAATGAGGAAAGAATGAGTCACAAGGGAGTTGGGGAAGGTTGGGACTTTCCACAGTGAGACGTAGTGGGAAGGTTCTAAAGTGACGCAGCGCTGCCCCGAAGACTGTCCTAAGTTGAGAGGGCTTAAAATGTGGAGCTCAGGAGAGCTTCGTCCGCGGCGCAGAAGAGGAGCCAACAAGAGGAAGCAGGCTAAAGACCAGCAGTGGACCACACCCCGGGACTGAGGGAAGCTCCAAGACTTCACGCCGCCTAGAAGGGACGAGTTCCACCAGCCACCGACCCTGGTTCCAGATCCGACCAACTCCTCTGCCTCTACCCAACGCTCTCAACTCAGTTGCAGCCGACTTGGAAAAGAGACGGAGGTCATTTAAAGACAAAGATTCTGCACGTTATAAGGACAACGTACGGTTTTGCTCCGCTTCTCGTCAGTAAAGAGGACTTTGCTCCGGCTGGACAAAGACTCTGACCAAGGACATCTAAAGATTACAGCTGCCGAGACCGAGAACCATCGGGTATGAGTTGACCAGCTTCCCCCAAAGCCTCGCTCAGTAAACTTAGTGACACAGGTTAGGGATAAGAATAAGGATAGGATGTGACTGATCCTAGTTTGACTTTATTATATTTTTACCTCTTTTATAACCTTTGAGAATTTAACCTGTTGTCATATGCCCCTGCTAAAGTTTGCTTAATAAAATTATATTCTAAAATTCCAATGAGAATTGTGAACAGTGAGTTTAATTGTGTCAGTCTTAATTATTGTTGGTTCTCCTAAATATGGTAAAGTTAACATACATGATTCTAGAGACAGGGTGGCTTTGTGTTTTCCTCTGGTGAGTGCTAAAATAATGACCCTGGGACTTAAATCTAAGTCACTAAACTTAATCTAGCCGTTAACAAGTGCCGTTATTTTAGGAGAGGAGCTACCGTTAATAGGAGTGGCTGTAGGGGTTATGCAGCTGTGAGGGCTACTCAGCTGATTGTTCCTCAACTGTAAAGGGTCATAACTTCTGGATCGAAGGTAGTCAGAGCTAGACGAGTCCTTTCCGACCCCAGTTTAAATAGATTATTCTCCACAAACTATCTCTAGGGTAAGGCCCGAGTTCTGGGGATTTTCCGGACCTGTTAGACAGAGATCTGGGCAGTAGTGAGTCCAAAGAGTTGTGAGGAGTAGGCGGGACTTACTATTGGGTAGTAACAAACACTTCATACAGATCATCAACTGCATCTGGCAGAGGTTCTAAGCCCTTTTTCATGGAGTGTGTGGTGACAGCACAAGAATATGCCACAGAGTTTTCTTGAACCAAACTGTATAGGATTGGTAAATCTTCTCCTAGGATAACGTCATATACCAACTGGTTCAAAGCTCCAACAGTCAACATAAAAGCTTGGCTTTCAACTTCAATAGTGACATCAGCAGGTGGATACTCTGAAATCCATGAACACAAGTAATGTGTTCATGGATGTGTCCAGTCAATAATGTGACCACTCTAGCAGCCCATTCAGCTGGTTGCCAGCCCCATGTTTTAGCAATGCATTCAAAATGTATGAAGAAACTTTCAGGATCCTCACCTTCCTTAAAGTCAGGTATCCTAGGATCACCTCCACGGGTTGGTTCCACTCTTTGTGCTAGAGCTCCATGTGCTGTAAGCCGCTGAGGCCGCGCAGGAAGTGGTTGAGCTGGAGAATGAGGTTCAGCTTGGTAATCAGAGGCTCCTTGGGCTTGCTCTGTTACAGACAGCTGAGACAGTGTCCTAGTCTCTCGCTTTGGGAAAGCTGCTTCTGTAGAAATGCCAGTCTCTACAGTCTCTCATGTTCAGCATAAACATCACTTTGCAGCTTTGACATGTTACTGCGCAACTGTTTAATCTGGTCAAACAGTATTGCTTCCGTTGCATAAATTCTCTTATTTCATCAAAGATGTCAGTTTCAGAAAGTTCTTTACTCACAGTACCAACTGTGGTCCGCTTAGGCCGCACAACCGATTCAAAAATGTCATCACCAGCCATGGCTCCTTCAGGTAGTGAATCTGGCTCTGCTGTTTCTCCACTTTGTCCTTCTTCCATCTCAGAAAGAGGGTTTTTCTTTGTCCCACGAGTTCTTCCACATCCTACTCCTCTCATTTAGCCTGTTGTCTTCCTTTATTCACAGGCTTAAACGATCCCACTTCTGACACCGCTGTTACACTCAGAGGTGTGGTGTGGAAGGAAAACTCAGTAAAGTTGGCTGTAGCATAAACAAAGGTGTTTATTAGGCCTCCTTCAGCACAGCATAGTTCACAGACAAGACAAAAATGGCATCTTTTCCATCAGTTTCCTAGCTTTCAGTCTCAGCGTTCAGTTTCTCTCTCCTCAAGGCTCAGCCAGCAGTCTCTGTATATACTTTTGTCCCCGCCTTCTCAATTAACTGCCCAGCCAATCAAACTCCAGGCACACATGGCTCCTTCTATATAAGAGCTGGGTTTGAGGCGGGCCTTCTCCTTAGTAGGTTCCAAGATGGCGCTAACAGGACACACCCAAAACGTAACAAACATTTCACAGACAAAAGGATCACATACACACATTCTAGAACTTAAACGTTACAGAAAATCTTATTGCTTCTTAACATTGAATTACCTTGAGCATCTTGTGTAATTCATCTTTCCGTGTAATTGTAGCCTAAAACAATGTAAGTACTGTATGCAATGTAAGTACATTATGCATGTAATGTACAAAGACTTATGAGTAATTAAAATTGTACTTTATTAGCAATAGCAGTAAATCAAAAATAAAAATTAAGTGTAATTTAAATACATTACTTATATATTAGTAGTATATTAAAATATGTTAAAAGTATATTTTTAATATATTTCTATGACAGAATTAGTACACTTAATATAAAAATGAAGCTGTTGAATATTACATTTAAAAGTATACTTTAAGGGGGCGTGGCCTAGGTCTCAATATGGAGTAGACGTGTTTTGAGGAAGCTCCGACTCAACTCCACCAATATCTCACCTTAAATAATATTTAAACTTCTGCGCAGCATATTTGTAGTGTGCCATCGCATTATGAACAGGACAACGAAGCCAAAAGGTAATAAAAAAGACAAAGGCTCGGAGGATGATACCCCGGACGACCGGACCAAGCTAGCAGGCGTGAAGGCGGCTAATGCTAACACGAGCCCCACGTGCTCTCCAGGTCCATCCGCCACTAATGAGGACGTCCTAGCAGCCATAAGCAAACTTAGCAGCACGGTCGACATGAGGTTTGTGGAGCTTAATGGATCAATTTCCAGTCTCAAAGCGGCGCTTTCCGATATTAGTGACCGTGTGACATCAACCGAGGCCGCAGTCGTGTCACAAGAGAGACGGATTTCGGAGCTGGAGAAGCAATACGATAGCCTAGCTGCGCAATGCTCTCAGCAGCAAGCTAAGCTGGAGGATTTGGAGGCGCGCTCGCGCCGGCAGAATATCCGTATTGTGGGCATACAAGAGAAAGCGGAGAATGGTAGACCGACTGACTTTGTCTGCAAACTATTACCTAAACTGCTGGGAGAAGACAACTTTGATCGGCCAATTGAGGTGGATCGGGCACACCGGAGCTTGACGCAGGCTAAAGACGGGAAGGCGAGAGCCATCATTGTCAGGCTGCACTATTTTCAAGAGAAGGAGCGGGTGCTACGGTTGGCGAGAGAGAAGGGTCCTCTGCAGTACGACGGTCGCTCGGTGTTCATCTTTCCCGACCTCACCTCAGCTGTAATGAAGAAACGTCAGGCGTTCCAAGCTATCAGGGAGCAATGCAGGTCCAAGGGGATTCGTTATGGATTCCGATACCCTGCGCTGTTCCTGGTTACTGTGAATAATAACACTGCTACGTTCGACACTCCAGCGGAAGCCGATAAATTCCTGAGCCGGGAGATCGAGGACTGGCAGTCTGGGACTAAATGAAGCAGGTGGTCAGACTACCCTTATGTTGTTATGCTTGACATTTTGAGAAAACGAGCAATTAAGGACTCTGTCATTGGGTGAGAAATGTCATTTATCTATTTTGATACGTTCATTGTGTAGGGTTGAGCGGCTACTCTAGATGGAAAGATGGGGAGCTGTGTTGCTTGTCCGCCCCCTGGCGGATGGCTAATTTTAGCTTTAAGTTGGAGGGATGGAGACACCGCTCCGGGTTCCGTTCAGTTATGTTTGGTAGCAGGGGGGGTTAGTCATGTTACGGGTGGGGTTGTTTCTTGCACATCGGCGTGTTCTGGACATCTTATATTTATCTTCATAGTCACGCAACAGTTACTAAAATGCACACAAATTGATGATAACTGATCCAGCTAAGCATAGTAAGGGCGGGATTAATTTGATTAGCTGGAATGTCCGCGGGATAAATAGTCCTCTAAAAAGAGGTAAAGTTTATGCACACCTGCGTTCATTGAAGGCTGATATTTGTTTTCTCCAGGAAACCCATATTAAGAAAACGGCTGCTAAAGTTCTTAGCCCCTCATGGGCCTCGCATGTTTACCAGTCAAATTTCAGCACAAAAACTAGAGGGGTTGCAATTTTGATTAAAAAACACATATCGTTCATTCATAAGCAGACAATTTCAGATCAAAGGGGAAGATACGTGATTGTAAGTGGGCTGCTAAATACTGCACCAGTGACACTAATAAATATATACGGGCCTAATTTTGATGATCCCATCTTTTTTCAAGATCTTTTTAATGTAGTGCCGGACTGGGTGGGCTCTAATATAATTATTGGTGGGGACTTAAACCTAATCCTGGACCCAGTTTTAGATAGACAACGTCCTCAGGCCAGCTCAATCAAGAGTAGTGAGTCCCTTAAAAATCTATTACAATCCCACAATTTGGTTGACATTTGGAGACTACTATATCCTACCGGGAGGGATTACTCATACTTTTCAGCAGTACATAAGTCCTATTCTAGGATTGATTACTTCTTGTTGGACTCTAGGTTGCTAGGATCAGTATCAAGCTGCAAATACCACAATATTCACATATCGGATCATGCTCCTGTGTTGCTGAACCTTAAATTAGATTTTAAAAAGGGAAAGTGGAACTGGCGCTTGAATAACACTCTGTTGAAAGATGAGAAATTTTGCTCCTATATTTCAAACGAAATTAAGTCATACCTGAGTTCTAATGACAAGGGGGATGTGGATGACTCAATGCTCTGGGAAGCAATGAAGGCAGTTATAAGGGGATGTATAATTTCGTTCGAGGCAGCAAAAGGTAAGGAGTCCAAGATGAGGTTGGATGAAATAGAGGGCCTGTTGACCAGCTTAGAAAATTCGTATAAATTAAAGCAGTGTCTGGATAAATTGAATAAAATTACAGCTCTACGATATGAATACAATTCTATTATGTCCAGAAATGTTTCTAAATTACTGGTACAGGTCAAGCAAAGACACTTTGAGTTAGGTGATAAACCCCATAAGCTATTAGCCCGTCAGCTTAAACAATCACAGGCCTCTAGAGCCATACATCGTATTAAACTTGAAGATGGGACCTTACTCACAGACCCGGATAAAATCAACAACCGCTTTGCAGACTTCTATGCTAGTGTTTATCAGTCAAAGGGAGAACTAGACTTTGGAAATATGGATAGATTTTTTGAAAATTTGAATTTGCCAAAACTCCCGTCAGATTCGATTGATGCACTGGAAGCCAGTATAACTTTACAGGAAATTGAATCTGTCATCTTGACCCTTTCCAACAACAAAGCGCCTGGTCCTGACGGCTTTAGTGTTGAGTTCTTCAAAACATTCAGTCCCAAATTATCGCCTCTACTTTTGCGTATGTTAAACCACTCTAAGCAAGTGTCAAGACTGCCTCCCACTTTAAACAGAGCCAATATTTCACTCATTCCTAAACCTGGCCGAGATCCAGAGGTTGTTTCATCCTATCGCCCAATTTCATTGTTACCTATAGAAACGAAAATCCTTGGGAAAATTCTAGCCAATAGACTCAAGAAATACATAGGTTTAATCATCCACCCGGATCAGACTGGCTTTATGCCAGGTAGGCATATGTTTTTTAATCTGCGTCGTCTTTTCAATATATTATACTCAAACCATTCAGATGAATCCATTGTTATTTCCCTAGATGCACAACGTGCATTTGATCAAATAGAATGGCCTTATATGATGTATGTACTCAAAAAATTTGGTTTTGGACCTTTGTTTACAAAATGGATCGAAATAATTTATTCAAACCCAACTACTTCTGTGATTACTAATCAGAATATTTCATGCCCTTTTACTATCCATCGTGGTACACGTCAGGGCTGCCCCCTCTCCCCATTTCTCTTTTCAGTCATTATTGAACCTCTGGCGGCCAGCATTAGGCAAAACCCCTAATATCACCTATCGAGATGTTTAATCGTAAGCATCATATTTCGCTGTATGCTGACGATATACTTTTATACATCTCCAACCCACAGAAATCGTTGTCTTCTCTCTTGACGATGATCAACAATTTCGGCAGCTTCTCTGGTTTTTCTATTAATTGGGACAAAAGTGAAGTAATGCCGCTTACTACAGAGGCTGATCCGACATTTTTGAGGTCCACACCATTCAAGATAGCTTATGATTCCTTCACATATTTGGGCGTGATGGTAACCAAAAAACCAGAAGATCTTTTACGACTGAACTGGCAGAGTAAAATTCTACAACTTAAGCAGAATATTGATTTCTGGAGGACTCTCCCACTATCCATGGCTGGTAGGATCAACGCCATTAAAATGGTGGTGCTACCGCGATTTCTTCATTTATTTCAATCTGTCCCATGTTTTATAGGTGTATCCTACTTCAGACAACTAGATTCCATTATTATTCCCTTTATTTGGGGATATAAAAATGTCAGAATCTCCAAAAAACACTTATGTAAACCAGGAACGGAGGGTGGGTTCTCCTTACCAGATTTCAAACAATATTACTGGGCTTGCCATTTATCCATCATGGCCTGGTGGAGGAAGGGTCCACCCTCATCTGATGGGTCCTGCCCTACCTGGTTATCTTTAGAACGCCTGCATTGTTGTAAGTCGTCCCTGATAGCTCTCCTTAACAGTCCTGTTAAAGTCAATAAAACACTCTATACTAATAATTTTGTCATAGGCAACACTATCAGAATTTGGAAACAAATACAAAAATTTATAAAAGCTCCAGAGGTTTACTTTGATACTCCTATCTGTGAAAATCACTCCTTTGCACCAGGTCTCAACGACGCCGTCTTTCGGATGTGGAGAGGGAAGGGCATTGGTGTGATAGGTGACCTATATATTAGTGGAACTTTTGCATCTTTTGCGCAGTTATGTTCTGAGTATCATCTTCTCCCGTCAAGTTTTTTCCGTTATCTGCAGGTTCGGGACTACGTTAGGAAAAATGTAGTGGATTTTGGAACTTTAAAGAAACATGAAACCCTGGAGGAAATAAATAAATTTGATCCTATCAATCAAGGGGCAGTGTCATACTTCTATAAGATCTTTAATAGCTTACCTGTAGACACAACCAGGATAAAGAAAGCATGGGAGGATGAGTTAGAGCAGCAGTTATCTGATGAAGTATGGGAGGAGTGTTTGAAAAGTATACAAGACTGCTCAGTCAATGCTAGACACAATCTCATACAGTTCAAAACAATACATAGACTCCATTATTCGAGGGAGAAACTGAGCACTTTCTTTACAAGCGTGTCTCCAATTTGTAATCGTTGTCAGGCTGCTGTTGCTAACTTGACACACTCCTTCTGGTCATGTGTTCAGCTTCGCTCACTTTGGGAGAAAATTTTTCACTTTTTTTCGACAGCTTTTGGAAAACAATGGGACCCAGAACCACTTATTGCCATCATCGGGGTCTCCAGTGCTATGCAACTAGCCACTAAATATGAGAAAATTGCTGTCTTGTTTGGTACAGTGATTGCTAAAAGGTTGATTTTGAGATTTTGGAAAAAGGACTTTTTCCAAAATCTGCCCCCTCTCCCCATTTCTCTTTTCATTTGATCTATGGTTGGGGGAACTAGCAAATACTCTGCATCTGGAAAGACTGAGATATTGCAATGAAGATAGAGTCAGTGTGTTTGAGAAAATATGGGGCCCTGTACTAAAATTCCTTCAAAGAAAGACTGTTAATGACATTGTTTAGCAGCGTGTATAACCGTCTTTTTTTTTTTTTTGTATGCTTATTGAATGATTTGGATCAATTTGTGGTGTATTCATCATATTGTCTTGACTATGTAAGTGTTTTCTGATGTGCCGATTTGGTGCGGGTGGGGGATGGGTGGAAATCTGATCTGTTATGTTAATGTTTGTATGTCAATTTGGAAAAATTCAATAAAAAAAAAAAATAAAAAAAAAAAAAAGTATACTTTAAGTATACTAAGTACAACTTGAAGTTGTTCCAAAAACGTATGGTGAAGTATACTAAGTATACTAAAAGTTGTAATTTTATACAACTTAAGTACTACTAAAGTATACTAAGTACAAAATTAGTTGTCCCAAAATAGTACAGTTTAAGTACATCAATCAAAGTATGCTAAAGTATGTTAAAATTTAGTATACTAATGCATACTTTTTTTTTACTTGAGTAAGAGTGACTTAAATTTGTCATGTTTAACCTAACATGACAAATTTGTTAAACATAACATGACAAATTTAAGTCACTCTTACTCAAATAATTTATTTTCTCCTAATAAACATTTAAAATATCTTTGACTTAATTCTACAGAAAGCCAACTCAAACTTTTAAGCAGTTCCAAACTAAATATTTAGTTAATCTTTATATATTAATACTAAAGATTATGTACCAACCAGGGTGCTGTGGTGGCACAGGGGTAGAGCACAATCCACATAAGAATAACTTGACGCAGCCTTCGCAGGTTTGATGCCCAAACTGATGTCCTTAGCTGCAGGTCTTCCTTTCTGTCATTAAACCCTTTCCTGAATAACTATGCTCAAATAAAGGCTGCCTCAGCAAAAAAAAAAAAACCTTGGATAAAAGAGATCCTTTATTAATTTACTTTTTTATTTTAGGAAACGTAAATGATTTAAGTAAGACTGACTTGAATCTGTCATCTTAAATATACTTAATACATTTGTTTAAAAAAACAAAACAAATTCAGTTGGATGATTATACTATATTAAATTGGTTAAACTTAATAAATTAAGTTGGATAAACTTAATTGAATTCCTTGTTACCAATTGAAGAATTCAATTAAGTTGGTTAGAGTGTGAGTGTATTCTGCATGTGACATGACATATATAGCATTTGTCATAAAAATTTTTCATAAAAACTGAAGGTTAAACTGTTATTTGACTGTGCTATAAAATTGCAAGATGTGCCTTAAAACACATAATATTGTCCCTTTAATAAACCGTGAGAATCTGGTCACAGGAAGCGAAAGAAGCTGTCCTGGGTTGTTTGGAGCCTATAGATTGGAATGCAATCTATAAGCTAAACTTTGCACAGTTTTCCCCCAAACTAACCGACTGAGTTGAGTAAAGCTGTTGGATGAAGGTAATGTTAGCAAAGAGCTCACTAACTAATAACAATACAGCCCCTTAAGGTTGTTAACAAGTAGCCTGTAGGCTACAATGTTGTTGTCTATGTTCAGCTATGTAGATTTATTTTGCCCCCCAAAATAAGTCAATGCCCCCATGTTAAACTCGTCTGGAGCCGGGTCTGCCTTTTTGCCTTAACACATCCAAGCTATCAGAAAAACCACAAGTTACAGATCTAAACTTTTGTCTTTGTAGTGCATTCTTAATCATTGTTGGAAAGATCAAAACTGCTTTTCTTTTGTGAATAGAATTACAAATTTTCCCAGACTAGCTCCAAACATTGGTTCTTGCATAAAAAAATTGCATAAAAATTTAACTGCAGTTTGGTTGAACCTTAAAATAACCAAGTCTGAACCAGTGTTTTATCAGTAAAAAAAAAAGAAAAAAAAAGAAGCAAATATGTAAAATAATCCAGAACTGAAAACATCATATGCTAATGCCCATGAACAAGAAAAAAGGCAAAAAATAAAGAGTCATAAAATAAATTCTTAAAACTACAGAAAATGAGGTGGGAATTAATCTGATTCTGACCTTTATTGCCTAGAGTTCTTGGCATTAAAAGTCAGTATAGAATGCACCCAAATAGACTCAGAAGGTAAGTAGCAGCATGGACATGCACGGCCTTTCCCTAAAGCCTCCCGAGGGCTCTCGCAAGTGTTTATACAGTACACATAATTCATATTTGTTTACCCACTTATGTGGGCCTGGTGGGAAATGACGATCACTCAAAACAACATTACAACATTAGCACATCAAATATTGTACAAAGTTTTATCGGAGCCATTGTGGGACACAATCTGCCGAGCAAAACAAAGAGTCCCTATTGATTGTTCCTGTATTTGGCCAAACAGCTTCTCTGCACCAGCGTCAATCACTGTACTACAGTAAACACAGGTCTAGGGCTGACATTTCATCAGGGTCTCACACCACCCTAGTAAAAAACAGTATACTTTAGTATATTTCAAACATACTTACATTTGTGAAAGTATATTTTAAGTATACTAAGTATTAAGTGTACTACCTATAAATATATATGAAGTATACTAAAAGTATGCTTGTATCAATTTCGAAATTATAACTTTAAGCATACTAAATATAATTGTACCAAAATACACTTTTAAAAAATATATTAAATAAAAGTATACTTTAAGGGTGAGTAAACACACACTTGCTCAAGTGTATATTTAAAAGATTTTTTTAAATCTGTAAAATATATTTTGGGTATATTTTAAAATATATGCTCAAAATATAATTTTTTAAAATTCACTTAACGCTTACTTTAAATTATTAATTTCACTATGTTTTAAGTTACATCTCAGTGTATACTTTAGGCTAATAAAGTATCCCTTTCTAGGTGCCTTAATAATCTTTTACTACTTTTGTTTAAATGACAAAGAATGAAAAAATGAAAATCCTTATGGTGGAACTTGATGTAATGTTGTTTAACAAAGTAACTAATGTGTTCATGCCAAAATATCAAACATTTACACTTGTCAAGAAAACCCGTGATCATCCCACTTCCCCATGCTGGAGATTTTAGGTTAAAAGTAACAATACATAAAGTTATCTTTAAAGTTTATCACACAAGTGACATCAAGACCCAACAGTAGAGTCAAACTTTAATAAAATCAATCTGGTTGTGTGTGTTGTTATTGTGTCCTGCAAACTTTGCTTTAATTCTACTTTTTTCTATTTAATCATAAGAAATCATAGTCAGACAGAGAGAGTCATGAACCGTTGAGCATTAGGAAGAGCAGGTTTCCTAAAAAAAGAGGAAGTAAGTTTCCAGCCTGCATATGTATAGAAATAGTTTAAACTATTACTTATTTCAAAGCATAAAAGTTTTAAAGAATGAAATCTAAACATTTTGAGTAATTGAATAAGACCTAAAGTAAAATACTTAAATTAATATTGGCTTACTTATACTTACACTTGTGGGAATACTTACAAGTAAAACAAGTAATTATAACTTTGGTATCAAATAATAATGGATTATTTTTGTTTTCTTTTCAAAGAATGTGTAGTAACATATTATGATTATAATAAGAATAACTAATAAGGTATGGCTATCATAATATTATAAATGAATGCTGAATCAAAGAGAAACTAAGAAGGTTATAAATGTGATTTTGACATTGAACTGGAAATGGTGTAAAATGTGTTACTGTAATTAGTGATCACTGATGTTGTGTTGGAGGTAGATGGTAGGTGAAAGGATAGGGGAAAAGAGGAACTGATGGTAGAGCAGAGGTGACCAAGGCCTTATTGTTGAACTTAAACTTTCCAAAGAAAAGGGTGTGCAAAGAACTGTTGAGCAACCAGGGGTCATTAGCACAGACATGTCTCCAAGTCAGTGATGGTCTTGAGATCATCTGTCCAAGCAGTCAACCAATGAAACAGGCACAGCAACAGTGCTAGCCGATGCAAACACACCAAAAGGGTGGATAAATCCTATAAAAGGTGAGAACAAAAGAGGAACCTTTGGTTGGATCCTCCAGGCAACTTCGAGCCAAGATCGAGATGGACAAAGAACTCTGCAGCTGAAGAAGAGCCGGGGCCACAGAGCCGAAGACTTCTGTTCAACCCATCAGCCCCGCATTTGGCCTCAAATTGCACTTCTCTCATCAGCTGGGTTCAGACCCCAAAGACAAAGATCAAGGCAGAGATGAAGATGAAGACAAAAATAAAGGCTAAGACAAAGAACAAAGTCAAAGAGGAAGAACTGGTGCATTCCTGATGTGGGACCAGCTCGTCTACATCTCAACGGACCAGAAAGATCATGAGATGAGGAGAAGGAAGCTACAGAGCCGCAAGACAAGAAGCTAAAATTATTGACTTATTGACTCTGAATCATCTGCTGCTTCAATGCCTTATGGTGTCCCGCAGGGCTCAATTCTGGGCCCTCTGCTTTTCTCACTTTATTTACTGCCTCTGGGTTCTATACTTAGGAAACATGGGATCTCATTTCATTGTTACACTGATGATTGTCAGATTTATTTGCCCCTGAAGCAGAAGGATGTCCATTCCATTAAACATCTCCTGGCATGTCTAGGTGATATTAAAGCTTGGTTGGCCTTGAACATTTAAAATTTTAATGAAAAGGAAACAGAGGCGATTGTGTTTGGACCCAGTGGCTCCTGTGAGTCCTCCTCTGTTGACCTGGGACCAGTGGTGGAGAAAGTACTCAAAAGATTTACTTAAGTAAAAGTACAAATACACAGACAAAAATGTACTTAAGTAAAAGTCAAAGTACCACATTAACATTTTACTTAAGTAAAAGTAAAAAAGTACTGGCTTTTAAAAATACTTAAGTATTAAAAGTAAAAGTACTTGCTGAATGCATTGCCTAATCGCTAATATCATTAAGTGATCCAATCGTATTTAATTTTAATACATCAGTAATGTGCCATTTTAATGAACAATGCCACAGATAAAGCATGTTTTTATTGAGTTTACTCTGTAACATAGTTTAGACTTAGATATGTGATTCTATGCATCATAATTTCAGGGATGGAAACATCTTGTCTCCTGTCCTAACATAACATGAACTTCACTTTTTTTGTCACACATTTATTTTGAAAGAAATCCAACTGGCAGAGGAGGACATGGAACCAAGGAGCCTCGTAGCAGAGTTGTAGTCTGGACCACCGAGCCCAAGACCAAATCAAAACCAGCACCCCATGCTACATGACAATAAAATTAAGTGCACCTATCAAAATTGCTTCTCAAATTGATCTGAAAGATTCACTTTCCCATAAAAACACCTAGATATTAAATACTTAGAGCTGAAATAAATTTAACCAGTGACAATTCAAACTCTTCTTCATTCTGTTTTGCTTTCATCTATGTGCCACAATACACAGAGGTCTCCTGCCATCCCTAAAAAAAATAACGCCCTGGGCGGTTGCCCATATTGCCAATGTCAGAAATTGCACCATTAAACATAGCAATTAACAGCACTCAACTATGAACACTGCCCAAGGCCCAATAAGCAAGAAGTAACCAAGCAGGAGGAGGTGACTGTTCTCATCCTCCCTCCTGCTGCAATGTCTGCCACCATGACAGGTGACGAAAACAAAGAGCAATGAGCATGCGCTTTTGAAGCTCAGACATCATGGTAGGACGTGACTTTCAGGGATCTTTCTGAGTTCCACATCAGGCCACTGCTAAAACAATGCCCATCTTCTGTTGGACTGCTCTATGAAAGCCAAAAGCCGTTGAACAATTATTAAGGTCAGTGAAGAAAGAACTGTTTTCCTGTTGTCATCTCAAGGCAAAGCGTTGCTTCCAAGGCCTGGCAACAGATGTCTGCGTTCGGTGTTATCTTTCACACCTGGCTGGAACCAAAAGGGACTCAGGCAACAGCTGTGAGGGTCTTCTACGGCCAGGAATCAGCAGGGAGTCGTGTTCCACAAAGGACAATGTCCTCTGTCCGAAGCCAGACGGGGGTTGGAGTCAATGACTGATCTGCTGTGTTGCTACATCCTGCTCTGTCGACACGAAAGGCTGACCTAGGTTCATCCAAGAGACTGCATTCGATGTCCAGATGTGTCTGCACTCCAGAACTGACTGCTACTCTGGATATCTTCTGATATGGCAGATAAAGGACTGGGGCATGCTCTAAGCAGTGGTCCTGTTGTGTGTTCTCACGAATGATCCTGGATTTCTCACTTCTGATCATGTGACCTGAGTACCAGATGCCCGCTTCTGAAGTTTCCGTCAGTCTGCAGGTTGGAGACAAGAGGGATGCCAACAAAACTTGGTAGTGGTAAACTGGTTCTTTTTTAATTTTTGTACCGTGTGATGCCATTTTATTTATTTTTTTCTCAATTTATGTATAGCACCCACGGTCTCCTGCCTTCACGTCCTGAATCCCTGTGGTTTGACGCTACAGTGTTAACGACGCCTCATCTCCTGGTGTCAGACCTTTTACGATTCATTCCGTCTCTCCCCAATATCCTGATGTGTTTTTTCCGTTGCAGTCTGATAAGAATGGGAAAGGAAATAGCCGTTATACTTTTATGTTTTTTTTCTTAAAGTCATATCTGGATTGCATTATGTGCTACGCTTCAATTACAAAGGTAGATGATTTCAATTTTATTTGGTTCCTATGACAGTGGCTATCATTCAGTGAAAACTAGAGTTTAACTAAATTTGAAATTTAGATTTAGAATGCTAAAGTGGACTGAGGGGTGTCTGTTGGACGTACTGAGCTAAAGACACCAAGTTCTCTCTTACTTTCTTAAATTATACACCAAATTTAAATTTTTTTTGATTGAGGTGTGCAGATTGTTATGGCATCTGGGACACCATGTTTGAATTGCATCCAGCTGTGTTATATAATGTAGAAGTTAGCAGTGACAGCAGATTCCACCTAATTAACTTGTATAGGACTCTTATAATATTCTATGACAGAACATTTGTTTTGTTATAGAATAAAGAGGGAAATATGAAATATAATTTATAAATCGAATACACTAAACTTAATAATATTACCTGTCAAATAGTTTATATAAAACAGTGTTTCCTAAAATAGGGAAAGTGATCGTTGGATTATTGCATCTCTCTTAATATAAGGAGTTAATATAAGGAATGAAATTATAATCTGAAATAAAGTTATAAAAAATAAAACTAAAAGTTACTACAAAATCTCTCCCTTACTGATAATAAAATACACTATTAAAATAAGTTTTGATAAGAACAATATATGACTTAAAACAATAAAGAATGATTAGAATATTAATTAACAAATCAGTACAAATAAAACATTATTTCAAGTTGGAAGGAATGACATTTTATTTTAAATACATTAAGGAGCTTTAGATAGGGTGATAGACTCTGCTCCAGTACTCCGACCAGCTGATGACCCCATTGAACATCAAAGGATCACGACTTGGTGAAAAACTGGGAATCTTCAGCCCTGGCTGGAGGACGACCTCACACCCAGATGCTCATCAGGAATTCTGTCATCAAAACTGGAAAAAAGGAAATGACCCCTTTGTTAAACTCACCAAAATGGGGATCATCGGTTACTCAGGTGATGAGCCTGAGTTCAAAACTGAGAAAAATGAGCTACTGGAGACCAGAGGATTATATTTGTTGTTTCTCCTGTTACAAAGTTATCATCTTTCACCTACGACGTGACAACAAATTCATTTTTACTTCCTCTATTTTTACATAGAGGAACACAGAGACACAAAATGAAGATATATTGTGAAAAAAAAAAAAAAAATTGTACAAAACTAATCAAGGTTTATTCATAGATTGTAAGTCTTTTATATGCAGTATATTGTGTGTCTAACTTGCTCATTCATTTCATGGATAATCTTGGCATAGATAATAGATAATATTTGTTTATCATCCTATTTACATCAGGAATACTGGATAGAATTTTCTAAAAAATCATAACATTAAGATTTATGGTAAAGTTTCTGTTAAACATTGATAAATTTGTGCATTTTAAATCATCTTTCTATTAAGAAATGACTCTGGGTTAGACAATTTTGAACATTTATATTAGGATTTGAATTTTTATATGATTTTTCTGTCTGACTTGGTTTGATTTTATGTGCAATGAATATTCCAACATTTTAACAACAAATGTTATGTAGAAAGTTGCCTCCTAAAAACCGGGTGGAATTTTTCAGCTATAAGATGGTGTTTCTGAATTTGGGCTTATGCGTTTTCATACTATATTTTAAATTAATATTTTAGAGTGTAATCTCTTTGAAGAGATTAAAAGAGGGATTGTTAAGAAAATATATTTAAAATAAGCTAGTTTTAAAATTTAACATGACTTGATTGAAATGACCTAATTATAGTTTTGAAATTAGAACTTATTTTAGCCTATTGACCTTTATTTTTACCTGTAGTTAAAGCAGATTGTTTGCCAATATCTCTGATCTGCCCTTTGTCTGTCTGGAAAACAATCAGTAGGAAGTTCTAGCTCTTCACACTGATCTGTGAAGGCCATAAACCAGCAGGAGTTCGGAGAAGCTCTCCTTAGACAATGGGAGCAAATAGCTTTAGAGAGAGGGTCAGAGACAGGTCCTGGTTGGATGAGCAAAGATACGCCTTATTTGAATAAATTAAAGAAAGGGAGATAAAACTTTCCACAGAGTAACAAATCAGATTTGCGCTTGCAATTCTCCAAAGACGTCTTTGCTATCTGTCTTTTTTGTTTTTCTCAGGTAAATTCATGTGTTGTTTGTGCTCTGAGGTTTCTGATGCTTTATGATGTGCCTTTCTGGTGACAGTATGAATCTGTCTTGAATAAATGCTGATTATTGTGACGCTGTCATCTCTGTGATCTCAGTCCTTGCGCGCAGCATTTTCTGAATCCGGGCATAGAGAGGATATAACGAGTCAAAAGGTTTTTAAATCTTTAGAATAACTTTTCCTCTCTTAATAACAGCCAAATCAGAGCCATGGTTAAGTCCAGCTTTTATCATTTAAGGCGATTGGCGTCAGTGAAATCTTTTCTTTCCAGGCAGCATTTTGAAACAGTGATCCACGCTTTTATTTCAACTCAGTTGGATTACTGTAAGGCACTTTATCTGGGAGTCAGTCAGTCGCTGCTCTCACGTCTGCAGCTGGTTCAGATGCAGCTGCACGATTCGAAAGAGGGAACATGTGACCCCTGTCCTGGTGTCACTTCACTGGCTGCCTGTATATTTTTGGATTCATTTTAAAATTCTCATGTTTGTTTTTAAATCACTGCATAATCTTGCCCCGGCTTACCTCTCTGAGCTTCTTCACCCCTACATACCTTATCGGTCACTCAGGTCAGCAGATCAGCTGCTCTTGGAGGTACCAAGATCCAGGAGGAAGCTCAGAGGGGACAGGGCTTCTCTGTCATTGGCCCAAAGTTATGGAACGACTTGCCTTTGCAGGTCAGAGAGGCCCCTTCACTGTCCACTTTTAAAGCTCGTCTTGAAACCCATTTATTTTACTTGGCTTTTAACACCAGCGGGATCTAGTTTTAAATTGTATGTTTTTGTTTTTAAACTGTAAGAGTTTTTAAAGTTGTTTTTAGTTCTTTTTTTATTTACTTATTTTATTTTATTTTTTTATTGTTATGTTGTGTTTTACTGTACAGCACTTTGTATCAGCTGTGGTTGTTTTAAAGTGCTTTATAAATAAAGTTGGATTAGATTAGATTGAGAAATAATGAGATTTAATTTGTAACAAATCCTCGTATAAACGAGAAATGTACACGCACAAGAGAGTCCTTTGACTTGTTTTTATACAAATTTAGAAATAAGTATGACCGCAGTTTTAACTAATCAACGCTAGAAAAACGATTTGGTTCTAATAAAAAGAAAGAGGGGACACGTCATCTAACGGATGCGGCTACGAATGACCCACTACATTTAATAACCACACATCTGTTTTCCTGGAATCATGCCATTATACCAGTGTGATGGAGACCAGGGGTTCCATCCCATGTTGATTATTGATATTATGTTATTTATTTTCAGTTCAAATGTATTTTGTATCAGTTCTTTATTTCAGTTACTTTGACATTTGGTGAACATTCTTTTTGGGTAGGGAGACTGGCCATCTTTCCTGTTCAGAGAATGTGGGGGGGGGGAATGTCAGTTTGTTTTGATTTAGATTAGTCAATTTGAGTTAATTGAGTACTTGCCTTTCTGGGTGTGTCTCAGCAAGGTGGAGCAGAGAGGGAGACAAATGCTCCTGGAACATACCAGCTTCCATTAAGAGGGGTAACACTCTGAGGATTTATTTTGTTACAGTTACTTTTTGATTGACCTTAGAATAGTTTAGTTTTAATAATTTGCATGCATGTAAATATTTGTTGGATCATTTATTGTTGGTAGGTTTGTGTAAATAGTGTTTGTTCGTCCTTTTTTTGTGGTCACCCCTTCACCTGGTGTAAGTGGAACTTGCCTCAGGTATAAGTGTAAGCTGCTGTGTTTCACTAAGTGTGGTTGTTGATGAGGGTGTTGGTGTAACTTGGAGCTCCTGAATAAAAACACCTCAAAGACATATTGTCGCCTCACTTCCTCCTTACGAACGCAGAGCCTCCGCCGGTCAAAGTGACAAATGGTGTCAGAAGTGTGGCTTTTGGAGGAACAATGAGACGATGATAAGAGGTGGTAAAAGAAGTAATGAAACTGAGAATCCAGAGAGCACTGCTGCTATGAGTGGAGCTGATGCGGCTACTGGTACTAGCACTGATGACAAACTGGATCAGCTGGCAAGCCTCGTCAAGTCACTGATGCAGTCTCAATCTGCCCGAGACCAGCAGATTGAGAAGGAATCAGCACGCCAAGAAGTAAGATGGAAGAATTTGCAACAACAGTTTCGACAGCTCCAGACTCATGTGGAGGAATTGAAGGAGGAACGACAGCATGAGGGTGACTATTTGGAGGAGGATCCTCACACTCATGATTATGACGGAGACAGCCATGATGATGGACAAAGTCAGATGTCCTACCAGCTACCAGCCACACAGAGGGAGCCGAAGCTGCTTCCACTGGCTTCTGATGATGATGTGGAGCACTTCTTAACAACTTTTGAAAGGATAGCTAAGGTCTGTCATAGGCCTAAAGAAGAGTGGGCGGTCCGACTAGTACCACTTCTTACTGGGAAAGCACGTAGTGCTTATGTGCTGATGGACATTGGAGATTCTCACATGTATGACAAGGTGAAAGATGCCATTCTGACCAAATATGAGATAACTGCCGACACCTACAGAAGGAGGTTTCGATCCCTGGACATTCATCAGGGTGAGACACCAAAAGAACTTTATGTTCGACTCAAAGACATGTTCTATAAGTGGGTCAAACCAGAGACTTCTACAGTGAATGACATTTCAGAACTGATGATCATGGAGCAGTTCCTGAGGATGGTGAATCCGGACTTGGAGGTGTGGATCCGGGAACGAGCCCCAAAGTCTGCAGAGGAGGCCGCAAGTTTGGCAGAAGTCTTCTTGTCAGCAAGGACGGGGACCAGAAGAGCCCACTTTGGCCGTGAAAACTTTCCTATGGGAAGAAGTAAGTCTGATGGGGGTGAAAGGGGTGGTGCTATAGGCCAGGCTAGGAGTTATTCAGCTACCAAGTCATTTTCTGTGGCTAAACCTAACCCTGCTAAGAATTACTCTTCCTCAAGACCAGATGTCAGATGTTTTCAGTGTAACAGAATGGGTCATACACAGTACACATGTCCTGCCACTACACGGAGTAAACCCTCCCTTCTTTGTTCGGTACCCAGACCACTCTCCCCATCCCTTGCCCCTGAACCTGCTCACACAGTCCCTGTGTTAGTTAATGGTCAACGTGAAACAGCTTTGCTAGACACAGGAAGTTTCAAGTCTGTGGTTCTGTCTAGCTTAGTGCCAAGAGAACTGTGGAGTGATGCTAAGACAAAAATAAGTTGCATTCACGGTGATGAAATGGAGTATCCTGTAGCTGAGATTTATTTAACTATAGGAGGTCAGACATTTCTATTACCTGTAGCATTAGCATCAAGGCTTCCTTATGCTGTAATTTTGGGCTTAGATGTCCCCACTTTGACTGATTTAGTGTCAAATACAGCAGCTGGACATTTGACTCAAACTGATTGCCATGAGGGAACACAGTTCAAAACTCAGAACACTACACTCTTACAGAAAAATGTCCCCATAGTGACAGGAGCAGAACTTTCTTCTCCAATCTGTAGCTTGGTCACTACTAGAGCCCAGGCAGTACGGAACTCACTTAAAGAATTACCATTCTATGATGTAGAACTGGAGGTGGGCAGTGTAAAACCATCCAAATCCAGAGCTCAAAGAAGGAAGGAGAAGTTTTTAGGTTCAGCCAAAATGGAGGTGGAAGAACAGATGAAACCTTGCCCTTTGTTTGACTTTGATATTCCTGCAAACATTTCTGCCCATCAGAGATCAGACCCAACATTAAAACCATGGTTTGATAAGGTTACAGAAGTTGAGGGAAAGAAGCAGGGTAAAATAAATGCCTTGGAAGATGCAACTTATGTTGTGAAGAATGATGTCCTTTATCAGGTTAAGGGCAGATCAGAAGCCATTGCTTTACCACAGCAGCTAAGGGGAAAAGTGATGGAACTCGCTCATTCAGTTCCTTGGGCTGGGCACCTGGGATTTCAGAAATCCCTTCATAGAATAGCAAGTCGGTTTGTGTGGCCAGGCATGTACACACAGGTTCAACAGTTCTGCTCTTCCTGTCACACATGTCAGTTGACTACGAACAGAGGTGTTTCTAAAGCTCATCTACAGCCATTACCTATCATAGAAACACCATTTGAAAGGATAGGAATGGATGTGGTAGGTCCCCTGGAGAAAAGCTCCTCTGGTAACCGTTACATTCTGGTTATCTGTGATTACGCTACAAGATACCCTGAAGCTTTTCCTTTGAGATCAGTGAAAGCTAAACAAGTAGCTAACTGTTTGCTTCATCTGTTTTCACGGGTAGGCATTCCTAAAGAGATCCTTACAGACTGCGGGACTAATTTTCTGTCAAACCTTATGAAGCAGGTCTATCAGTTGTTAGGTATAAAGCGTATAAACACCACCCCGTACCACCCCCAGTCAGATGGACTGGTTGAACGATTTAACCAAACACTGAAGAACATGCTGCGCAAGTTTGTTTCAGAGACTGGCAGGGAGTGGGACAAATGGCTGCCCTATATGCTTTTTGCATATCGAGAAGTTCCACAAGCATCAACTGGATTCTCTCCATTCGAGCTGCTGTATGGACGACAAGTGAGGGGGCCGTTGGATCTTCTTAAAGAACAATGGGAAAGTCCAAGTCCATCGGGTGAGCATGTGGTGTCCTATGTGATAAAAATGAGAGAGAGACTTGAACAAATGGCTGTATTGGCACATCAACACATGAAAACTGCTCAAGCTAAACAAAAAACCTGGTACGATAAAAATGCCAGGGAGAGGAGTTTTCATCCTGGACAGAAAGTGTTGTTGTTGCTCCCCACCAGTGACAATAAGCTTCTCACTAAATGGCAGGGCCCTTATGAGGTCACACGGTGTGTTGGAAAGCTCAATTATGAACTGTATATGCCAGAAAGGAAGAAGAAACATCAGACTTTCCATATTAATCTGTTGAAACAATACCACGACTCACCACAGCAGTTTGCCATGTCGTCTGCTTCTCAGTCTTCTCAGCAGGATCTAGTGCGGAATGAGGAACATGCAGAAACTGTTTTGCCGCAACTCTTTGTGCGTGTGGTGGACGAAGAGGAGGAAAATGAGCTATTTTTTCCAGCCTGTAGCTCTGTACCTGTTTCAATTTCTCTCTCTCATCTTCAGCCATCCCAACAGCAGGAAATAAAATTCCTTTTGGATCCAGAGCTGTTTCAGGAAAAACCTGGGTTCACAAGCCTGATAAAACACAGTGTTCACCTCAGAGACAATGCTGCACCCCGCAGGAAGTTCTACAGGGTTCCAGAACGTCTCGTCCCACAACTCAAGACTGAGATACAGTTCATGTTGGAGCTGGGGATCATTGAGCCCTCTGTAAGTGAATGGTGCAGTCCAGTAGTGCTAGTACCAAAAAAGGATGGCACTTTAAGATTTTGTATTGATTTTAGATACCTCAATAGTGTCTCTAAATTTGACCCTTATCCAATGCCTCGCATTGATGAACTGTTGGAGAGGGTTGGGAGATGCAATTTCATCACCACACTTGACCTCAGCAAGGGCTACTGGCAGCTAGCCCTGGCATCAGAGGCAAAAGAACTGACTGCTTTTAAAACACCGTTTGGGGTTTTTCAGTTCAGGGTGATGCCCTTTGGCCTGCAGGGGGCACCAGCGACGTTTCAGCGCCTCATGGACCTGGTGCTGAGGGAGACATCTGACTTTGCTGCAGCATACCTGGATGACGTGGTGATTTTCAGCCAGACGTGGGAGGAGCATGTTTATCATCTGCAGCATGTTTTACAGCTCATTAGATCTGCTGGCCTCACCATTAACCCTAATAAATGTAAGCTGGCTCAGAGGCAGGTAGAGTACCTGGGCTATGTGGTGGGACATGGCCAAGTTAGACCTCAAGTGGGAAAAGTAGAAGCGATTCATGCATACCCAGTTCCTACAACAAAAAGGAAGGTCCGTGCCTTTGTTGGGTTAGTGGGATGGTATAGTAAATTCATTCCCCATTTTGCAGACAGGGCTGCTGTTCTTACAGATTTAACAAAAGTCTCTGCACCAAATAAAGTACAGTGGACTGAGGAGTGTGACAAAGCTTTCAAGGACCTGAAGTCTGCAATCTCCAGTGACTCTGTTCTCTACAGTCCAGACTTTGATAAACCGTTTATACTGCAAACTGACGCCTCTGGAGTAGGCCTTGGTGCCGTGTTGCTGCAGGACATTGATGGTGAGAGACATCCTATTGTTTTTCTCAGTAGGAAGCTTCAAGACAGAGAGACCAGGTATTCCACAGTTGAAAAAGAATGCCTCGCAGTTAAGTGGGCTGTAGAATCACTGCGGTACTATCTGTTGGGCCGCCATTTTACCCTGGAGACGGATCATCGAGCGCTGAAATGGTTGCACCAGATGAAAGACTCTAATATGCGCATTGCACGATGGTATCTGTCACTGCAACCTTTTGATTTTACAGTGCAGTATCGGTCAGGAAAGTCTAACCTTGTGGCTGACTCTCTGTCTAGGATGTTTGAGAACTGAGTACTGTTGTCCTGGGTGACGGGGGAGGAAATGTGATGGAGACCAGGGGTTCCATCCCATGTTGATTATTGATATTATGTTATTTATTTTCAGTTCAAATGTATTTTGTATCAGTTCTTTATTTCAGTTACTTTGACATTTGGTGAACATTCTTTTTGGGTAGGGAGACTGGCCATCTTTCCTGTTCAGAGAATGTGGGGGGGGGGGGGGAATGTCAGTTTGTTTTGATTTAGATTAGTCAATTTGAGTTAATTGAGTACTTGCCTTTCTGGGTGTGTCTCAGCAAGGTGGAGCAGAGAGGGAGACAAATGCTCCTGGAACATACCAGCTTCCATTAAGAGGGGTAACACTCTGAGGATTTATTTTGTTACAGTTACTTTTTGATTGACCTTAGAATAGTTTAGTTTTAATAATTTGCATGCATGTAAATATTTGTTGGATCATTTATTGTTGGTAGGTTTGTGTAAATAGTGTTTGTTTGTCCTTTTTTTGTGGTCACCCCTTCACCTGGTGTAAGTGGAACTTGCCTCAGGTATTGCCTCAGGTAAGTGTAAGCTGCTGTGTTTCACTAAGTGTGGTTGTTGATGAGGGTGTTGGTGTAACTTGGAGCTCCTGAATAAAAACACCTCAAAGACATGTTGTCGCCTCACTTCCTCCTTACGAACGCAGAGCCTCCGCCGGTCAAAGTGACAACCAGTCACTCTTTAATTTTTTATAATTAAACAACCCCACATTCAAAACTAAATCTATAACCCAGCCCATGAATCACAACAAAAATAAATCGTTCATCAATAATAATAATCCATCGAAAAGTCCATAATCAGGCGATCAAAAAAAAGTAAAATTCTTGTTTCGCAAAAAAAACAACGTTGGGGCCCAAAAATATTTATCAGTCTTCGTGCACACAAAAAAGCCTAAAAAAAAATGGAAGGGTCTCACCGGGTCGGCGTTTGTGTACCCGGGCGGTTCCCTTTGTCAGGCCGGGATCGCGAGCGCATTGGGACCGGTCATCGTTCCGTGTGGCTTTATCTTGCCTCCAGAAGAATTTTGACTCCTTTGTTAGTTGATCTGGCAACGCTTTTAGTCCAAAAACTCGGGTATCTCCGGGCTCGTCTTTTAAGCTCCCCGGTCCGTCGCTCGGCGTCCTCTTCCCAGCCTGCTGTCACACCCCTTTTTGTTTCTCTCAACCGAGTGTCCCTTGTTCCTTTTATCAGTTCCGGTAAAAGTTGTGACCCAGATACATTTTTACTTCGTGGACTTTTTCAAATAAAATACATACATACAAGACATCCTTGCGTACATACAAATGCAACAAAAATTCTGTGCATTTCATTACCCTATGTTTTATTCTCGGAGGTATACTTTTTTTTTTTTTTTTTTAGGATACTTTATTTCATTGTGATGTCACAGATCACCCCCCCCCCCTGCCGGAGGCACCTGGACCTGATCTCCATAATAGGGTTTTAAGTTCACCACATTTACTGTATCCGTGTTTCTATTCTGGTCTGTCCACTGTATCTGGTAATTCACAGGACCCAGTTGCTTCCTCACTACTGCTGGACCTGACCATTTAGGCGCTAACTTAGAGGAAACCTTATCAGTAGCTTTGGAGAGGGGATGAGACCGAACCCAGACTAAGTCTCACGGAAAGAGCTGTACACTTCTCCTACGGGCATTATAATACTTAGCTTGTCTGACCTGGTTCAACCCTATCTTCCGCTTAACCTGTTCAGTCATTTCTTTATGTCTGTCCAGATGTTTATAGGGCGTCTGCTGAGGGCTAGGAGAGTGGCCAATGATTCTCTCCAATGGGCCTTTGAGAGGCCGACCCAGAGTGAGCTCTGCAGGAGACCTTCCAGTTGTCTCATGCTGAGCTGCATTGATGGCAAATCTAAACTCCTGGATCCATTGGTCCCAGTTGGAATGGTGTTCTCCCACAAAAGAGGCTATCATGGTCTTTATTGTTCAGTTTGACCTTTCAGTGAGATTGGCTTGGGGATGATAACTTGTAGTGAACTTCTGAATCACCCCCCATGTGCGACAGAACTTTTCCATCTCATGGCTTGTAAACTGAGGGCCACGATCTGATACTAGCTCTTGAGGGACACCAAAGCGGGTAAATATTTCATTCTTCAAGATGCTGGTAATTTTCTGAGCTTTGCTGTCTTTGAGTGGAAACACCTCTATCCACTTGGTAAAATAGTCAATGATTACCAGCAGGTATTTATTTCCATTCTTGCTGCGAGGTAGAGGACCCATCAGGTCAACCCCGATTTTCTCCCACGCTTCGGTTACTGGGGTAGGCTGCATGTGCCCTGCAGGCTTTTTGTTGTCAGGTTTATATTTTTGGCAGGTGACACAGGCTTTAATGTAGGCCCAGACATCTTTTCTGACCGAGGGTCACCAGGCTACTTCCAGTATCCTTAACAGGGTTTTTAATTTCCCTAGGTGCCCGCTTAGAGGATGATCATGGAAGTAACTGAGAAACTGGATTATCATCGACTTGGGCACGACCAGCTGAAACTTTTCGCCTTGGTTCTTGATACAGGACTTCCTGTACCAGACATCCTGTACTTGACAGAACCCTATTCTGTTGGGGTCTTTCTCAGCCGACGTCTGGACCATGTCAATCAGAGAGGAATCCTTCTCCTGAGCCATTTTGATTTCAGCCAATGACAAAGGCAACTCGGACTGAGGTTTGGACATGACTGCTGCAACGTACGTCACATTGGTTTTATGCACTTTTCTTGACAGTGCATCGGGAACCAAATTATGTAGCCCTTTTCTGTATTGAACTTTGAACTGGTATCCTTGCAGCCGAAGCACCCACCGGGTCAAACGAGAGGATGCCTTTGGACAATTGAACGCCCAAGTCAATGCTGCATGGTCAGTAAATTGTGTGAACTGTGATCCATCTATGAAATGTCGCCACTTTTCAACTGCCCACACTACAGCCAAGCACTCTTTCTCTGAGGTGGAATAATTACACTCTGCACCCCTCAGAGATCTAGATGTATAGGCAATGACCCGCTCGCCCTCAGGTGTCATTTGTACCAGTACTGCGCAGAGGCCTACATCACTGGCATCTGTGTGTATCTCAAACGGCCGTTGGAAGTCAGGTTGCATAAGTATAGGGGCCTCCACCAGGGCTTGTTTTAACTTTTCAAAGGCCTGCTGGCAGTCTGGACACCAGTCCCATTTGCTGTCTTTTTTAAGAAGATGGAATAAAGGTGCAGCTATGTCAGCAAAATGGGCAATAAATTTGTGGTACCAGCCCACTAGCCCCAAGAATCGCTGAAGCGATTTCTTGTCTGCTGGTTCGGGATAATTTGTGACAGCCAAGCTTTTACAGCAAGCTGTAAAAGCTTGCTGGGTCACATAGTGTCTGGGAAGTGTCCCCTTCCCAGACACTATGTGACCCAAAAATTTGAGTTCCGATTGGAAAAAATTGCATTTTCCCAGATTGAGGGTCAAATTTGCCTGATGTAACTTGGTAAAAACTGCCTCCAGATCTTTCATATGTTGTTCAGGTGAGGGAGAGAAAATGATCACATCATCAATGTAGACGAAACAAATTTTTCCTCTCAACTCTCCAAGCACTCGTTCCATAAGTCTCTAAATGTATGCCTTTTGGACTGAAAAATGCTAGTGCCTCATTTCAAACTGATACAGCCCAAAAGGTGTTATTACAGCTGTCTTGGCTTTACTTTCTTTAGCCACTACCATTTGCCAGTAGCCCGATTTTAAATCCAGTGTGCTGAAAACTGAAGCTCCATTCATGGATTCCAGCAACTCATGAATCAGAGGCATGGGGTAGGCATCCTGGCGAGTTTTGGCATTTAAGGCCCTATAATCCACACAAAACCTAAAGGACTTGTCTGGTTTTGAGACGAGGACCACAGGAGATGCCCACGAGGATTGAGAGGGCTCGATGATGCCATCTTGAAGCATTTTTTCTATATGCTCTTTGATTATCTGCCGTTTAAAGGGTGACACCCTGTAGGCTCTAGATCGAACTGGTATCTCATCTGTCGTGTAAATGTGATGCACTTCCAGGGATGTCTTACCCAGCGTATCAGTGCACACTGTTTGCCAGGCTTGCAGGAGTTGAGTAACTTCAGGGGTTTGGTTCAAAACTGCTGGTCCTCTCTTTGCTGGGAAGTCATAAGTGTCCTTAATGGGCAGAGCCATGATTAGACTCAGCGAAGATGAACTAGGACACCCAGCGGAATTGCTTGGTGGTGGAGCAATGAAAGGGTAAAACGAATAACCTCTGGGCCCCTTGATTCCATAGGTGTGATCACCTAAGTTGATGATGGTTGAAGTTCTTGTCAAGAAATCCAGGCCTAGAATAATTGGAAATGTGAGGTTAGTATCTTCAACCACGAACGTGTCTAACGACCACATCATGCCATGCCAGCAAAAGAGAATAGTTGTATTTCCCATGGCGCTGTAAGTTTTCCCATTTGCCAGGGCAAACTTTTGATGGTCGGCTTGTTTTAAATGTCCATCTGCCGGGGCCATTTCCTGCCACTGGCTATGCCTCATTAGTGTAAAAGTGCAGACTGTATCCAGGACAGCATGATATTTCTTATCTCTGATCTCTACAGGAACATATAAAAGTGAAGACGCCAGCCTCGGCACTCGCTGAACAACAGACACTACATCTGCTGGTCTTCTGAAGCTCCCCTTAGATGCTGGTTTTGCTGGAGCTTTGCCTTTGGATTTTTCTTGGTCCACCTTTCCCCAATAGGCCTTTGCTCCTGCACAGTCTCTTTCTACTTGGGACCCTACTGTAACCAGCTGATCCATGGTGGTGACAGTTCCTTGGAGGCAACCAGCCAGTTTAGGATTACAGTTATTTAGGATCCTTCTCACCAGCTCGGCTTCTGAGATATCAGGTTTCCACCTCAAGCACAACGCTCGGTAGTCGAAGGCGAAGTCTCTCAGGCACTGCTCAGGCAACTGCACCATCTCTCGAAGTTTTTCTTCCACCTCTGAGAGGTAATCTGGGGGGAGAAATGCAGCATAGAAGGCTTCCTTAAAATCCTTCCAGTTCTGGATTTGATTCTTGGCTACACACCACCAGCTGTGAGCGGGTCCTTTTAAGACACCGGTCAAAGCCCCAATTAATTCAGGGTCAGAGAGTGGTCTCACAGACAGGAATGTTTCACACTGGTCAATAAAGTTCAACACATCTGCTACCTCTCGTGCCTCTCCAAATGTGGGAAAGTCCATGTGGATGGGAGGTTTGGCATAAACTACAGCCGTTCTACCAGAAGAGAGAGGTACAGCCATGAGAAGGGTAGATACTCCCCTACTAGTAGGCGGCATAGCTGGCAGCTCTTCGGAAAGCCCAGGTGCTGGTCGATCTTGGTCACCAGAGCATGTACTTTGATGATCTTCCCTCTGCCTATATGAAGCCAGTTGTGTTGAATGGATGGTTGGTGGCCTCTGACCAGTTGAAGTATACACTACTGGGATCTGCACTGTAGAAGGTGCCATCTTAGGTGTCCTTTGAACAGCAGACAAGTCCAAATCACGTTCAGCCCTGATTAGGGGTCGGGTATTAGTAGATCGATAGGCGCGCTTCAATCTCTCTACCTCTACTCTCCACCTATCATCACGTCGATGTAAACACTGAACTAACTTTTCCTCAAACTCTCCTAGGGTTGTAATCATACGCTGTTCTAATGCCTCAACACTTCGGTCTATATAGGTTCTTATATTTTGTTCTCGATTTAAGGCGCTGGTCACTGAGTCCTGATAGTTCTCCTCTAAAGTGCTAACCTTCTCAACCACTGCTGTTACTTCATCTTTGAATCTAGAGAGATCCGCAGGAGTAAAACCTGGTATCTCTTCTTCCTCTTCTGAATCACAACAAAAATAAATCGTTCATCAATAATAATAATCCATCGAAAAGTCCATAATCAGGCGATCAAAAAAAGTACAATTCTTGTTGCGCAAAAAAAAACAACGTTGGGGCCCAAAAATATTTATCAGTCTTTGTGCACACAAAAAAGCCTAAAAAAAAATGGAAGGGTCTCACCGGGTCGGCGTTTGTGTACCCGGGCGGTTCCCTTTGTCAGGCCTGGATCGCGAGCGCATCGGGACCGGTCATCATTCCGTGTGGCTTTATCTTGCCTCCAGAAGAATTTTGACTCCTTTGTTAGTTGATCTGGCAACGCTTTTAATCCAAAAACTCGGGTATCTCCGGGCTCCTCTTTTAAGCTCCCCGGTCCGTCGCTCGGCGTCCTCTTCCCAGCCTGCTGTCACACCCCTTTTTGTTTCTCTCAACCGAGTGTCCCTTGTTCCTTTTATCAGTTCCGGTAAAAGTTGTGACCCAGATACATTTTTACTTCGTGGACTTTTTCAAATAAAATACATACATACAAGACATCCTTGCGTACATACAAATGCAACAAAAATTCTGTGCATTTCATTACCCTATTTTTATTCTCGGAGGTATAAATTTTTTTTTTTTTTTTTTTTAGGATACTTTATTTCATTGTGATGTCACAAAGTATAAAACAGGCATTAATGCTGAAAATGTTCTAACGTTACAAAGTCACACAAATGGAACAAATTTAGTGTGACATTCACCATCCAGCACTGAACACACTTAGCTCAACTTAGGGATGTAACCTTAACACTTAAGTGTGTATATCAACGTACAATTTACAGGGTAAATCTGATGATATATTGTCAACATTGCATGTCTGTCAAGCTCAACCAAGATTGTGTGGTGGAATGCACCTCACAATCACACACAGCTGTACACATTTCCAGGAGAAGTGTTTCTGCCAAAATGAAAACACTGAGCTTTACATAAAGCATCAGTTGTGTCATCATGACAAAGTTCCAATCATTTGCACATGTAAAATTTTGGTCATTATAGTATCACAGACTTAGTATTCATAGCATACTAAGTTGTTGTTGACTCTTCTGAAATTGTCTCCTAATCTGGACTTTGTGATTAAACATTCTGAGTATTTAATCACAAATACTGGCTCAAAAAAGCCTGTATTCCAACTCCTTCAAATGAGGATGTAAATACATGTTGGTGTTGCAGTGCAATGGGCCAAACAGTTTAACCCATTTTGAGACGTCTGTAGGTATTGTTCAGTTAAAGAAGTATGCCATAAAGAAGTATGTCTGGAGAAAAAATATTAAAACAATAATCTATCTTATCCATTAAAATATATATTACATGTGTTAGGAGCACTGAAAAACTTAGTTTTGGTTGAATTGATGATACAAAAGAAGAATATGCATGAATACATACAATAGACTTGTTAAATGTGATCTTACTTTGACATTCCTCCCATTTGAAGATTTATTTATCTTGTGATGGGAGGAATTGCACAACTTAATCAAAAATAATAATAAAAAAACATGTTCCAGAGTGGTTCATTGTACATAAAGTATTTTTGTGAATAATATTCAAACTAATGTTAATGTTCATTGACTGCTTTAAAGACCCAGTCATGCTATATTGGACCCAGAGTCATGCTATATTGGAGTGGTAGTGACATCATTCCACATCACAATACAGGACTTAAGAAACTACAGATAATCATCTGTAGTTTCAGTTGCTTAACTCTCAAGTTTAAATTGAAGAACAAAATGGTTGAAAGTATGTGATACCTTCTGATAGAGTATAAACATTTGTATTCTTTTTTTAAAGTTTTGTTAGTTAAGCACTAAATATAACTCATGGATGATGAATCATATTCTGTATAAACTATAAAGGAGACAGCTCAAAGTAGAATTGAGTAAATAAACATCTACATATTTAAAAACATTTTAGCAATTAATTATAATAAAAATAAAATATACTGTCACGTAACTTTTGAACAAAATAACTTTTTAGAATGTATTTTTTTTCTGTCAACTTTCATTTAACACTCCAGTTTGGTTGATGGCAGTAATGCGCTTTCATAGTCGGTCAAGCAGCTGCCATTAAACTCCAGAGGAAGATTTGCACCTGTAGTGGTTATAAAACTATTTTAGATAACTAAAAGGGAAAACAAGATCTAGTGATCTGCGATCGATTATTTTGATCTTTCAAGTTCAGAGCTACAGGCCGATACAGTTTAATTAAGTTTAAAATGTATTTTCCTTAATGTTACTTTTCTGGTTATGTTTGTTTATAATCCTTGAAAAGTTCGACATTTTCAGATTTTAAGTTTTAAGAGTTTGTTAATCGTTTGAGTCTCGATTGGTTTTGTCTGATCGGATGTAGGGGAACGCGACGCTTCTGCTCCTCCATTACAACACTGGAAATGAAAGCAGTAACATCGTGTCCGTGTTTTCATTATTCCCCTTTACAGGTAAAGCAACTTACATATAAGATGTGACTTTAAAGCTTTAGTTCACAAACATACTAAAGTATGTTTGTGAATGAACAGGGAGCGTTGTGGTGGCTGTAATAATTCTAGTTTTTTTGAAAGAGCTACTAAACTCACCTTAGCTTCCTGGCTAGTAGAGTTATGTGTGTGCTAGCTGTGTTCTGTGTGTTGTAACAGTCATAATTGTGTAGTATCTCTTTAAGACATTCTAGTATCTCAGATGACGTCATGTATGCGTCGCTGTTTCTTTTTTAGAGAACGTCTGAGAAACCTGCTACAGTTGGATACTGTAACAGTCGTTACAAATTGTTACAATACCTGGACTGAGACGGACATATAACTCTCTTACGTTGGTGACGTTACGGGTTGCTTTGAACTCTGCTTATTTCATGTGTGAATGTGTAGCAGCCGTTCGACCGGGCTTGTAAGGTTGGTGAAGAGCGTTTTATTAAAGGACAACACTGTGGAATTCTCAGTACCAGTGTAGTTGTGAGTTTCTAACCGTCCAGTTGAGTCTACCGCCTCCTCTCCTCCCTTAAACACAACCTGAAGCGTTACAGTGTGCTAGGTTTCTTTTACTGTGCCAGCATATGTGACAGTGTAATGTCTGAAACTGTTTTGAAACATTACAACACTGGAAAGGAGAGCAGTAACTTCGTGTCCGTGTTTTCATTATTCCCCTTTACAGGGGCGTAACACACCCACGCTAACGGGTGCTACTGCTAAACCCAACATGAACAAAAATGCCGGTGCGTTGTGTGAAATGGTGGAAAAAGTCCTATTTTACGGAGTTACCTCTTCAGTATTGTTTTGATATTAAGCAATGTTCCGGCGGAAAACAACAGATGACACCGCGGCGGTCCAACAAGGCCGAACTCACGATAAGAAAGCTTTCATGAATAGCGAGCACGTGCAGCGAGGCGAGTTGCTTTGTTTGTTTCTTACAGAAAGCGGTCTGTCGTTTTCATAATGTCAAAACAAGTTTGGGTGAGATTTCATATTGTATTTTTTATTACATGTGATGTTCTGAACTCTTATAAATACTCGCATCTTCTTTCATTTCTTTCAAATCTGAAAAATAGCCAAGCCTTAACAGCCAGGCCTCAGACCACGGTGCCAAGGAGCTCTTACGGAGTCCACCAGGACAAAGAGAAATTCAGTAAATTATGATTTCACATTTAGTCAATAGTGAACACTCGCATATTTGTAAGGAAAACTGATTTCCGGTTATTTTATTTATTTTGTTATACCGCAGTACAGCAAGGCAGAGTGTGGTAAGCAGTAGAGATTGACAACATGGCGGACGGAGGACGGATATAAGGACGGAGCCATGTAGCCGGTGTGTATTATGTACAGTCACTGCGTTGATTCCCGATTGTACAATGGCTGGTTGAGAATAATTTTAACTTATTTACTTGTGTATTTTTGAGATAGCGATATATTTGCTACAATATTTTTTTAATTTTACATTTATTTCCACAGACTCCACAGAATGAGTCACATTTGTGTCAATCGGACTCTTCAGGAACGTTCTGATGTCCGTGATGAGGACTGAGATGCAACTGTGTGTGAGTATCTACTATTTTAGAATGTTGATATTTTATGCTTCAATATTGTTTATGTACATAATGTAATTATGCTATGTATTGACAATGCACAAAAATGTTTTCCAGCTGCATCCAGCTTGAGCTACATTCAGATGTAGCTAAAGAAAGAAGCAGGTAAGATTTATTACTAATCTAGAGATGTCACAATTCCTTGAATGATTAAAGTACTGTGATTTATTAAAATCCATCAAGGCAAATTATCTGTCTCAAAGTTTGTTGAATTATGTGTTACTATTTATTACCAACTGCTTTTAATTCTTTTTTTCTTCCAATTGTTTCCAAGTGTTTTCCCTTTTTCATTAAAGTTTTTATTTTTTGTAAAAATTTATTAATATAATGCTTTTTTGTTTTGTTTGTTTTTTTAGTTTTAATGTCTTATGTGAGCATACTAAGCTGGAAGTTGCCAAAAATTTTCATAATGATTGTCTGTTCTGTATTAACAGCTGATGTAGGAAGGCAGAGAGTACTGGCAGCAGAGGAAGTGGCATTCTGGGAGGATGGCAGCTATGAGGGGGTGTCAGGATTTAATGTGGTGAGGTTGAGACCCCAAGTTCCCCCAACCAGGAGCTCAGTGACGACGGGCCTACACTACAGGAGAGATGTCGGGCCTGTCCTGAATGCAGCATAATGTTTGATCATGTTTGGACAAAAAAACACTGCCAGATAGTCCAGAAATGGACAAGCATTTATGTCTTATTTTGTGTGCAAACAGTAAAAAAAAATAAAATGAAATAAAGAAAAAAAAAACTTATTTGTCTCTTTTATGTTCCTCATATATGAACATGTTGCATATAAGCAATATCAAATTAATATATTTTAATACAGCATTTATTTTTTATATAGATTTTTTAAAATACAGCATTAAAGTATTAATGATTGGGGCAGGGTTTATTTATAAACTGGCTCTTTTAAATACCAGATCTCTCTGTGCTAAAGCTAATGATTAATTAATGATTTCATCACTGAGCATAATATTGATGTTTTATTTCTGACAGAAAAATGGCTGAATGACAATAATGAAGCAATCGTTCCTACCAAGCGCTTCCTACCTACAACTTTTTAAGTGAGAATAGAAAACACAAAAAAGGCGGAGGCGTGGCTTCAATATTTAAGAACACCATGAACTGTAGTAAAATCTCATTGGGTAATTTTATGTCTTTTGAATATCTTGGAATTGAGGTAAAAGGTCACAAACGAACTTTGACACTAACTTTATACAAAACCCCAACATGTGGAAAATTTCTTTGCGGACTTCATTGAGCTTCTATCTCTCATATGTATTGATTACAATTGTTTGATAATTGTCAGTGATTTCAACATTCATGTTAACAGCATCCCAGGACCGAGGGGCTAAAAAGCTCTGTAATATATTAGAGAGTTTCGGTCTAACACAACATGTCAAACAAGCAACACACACTCAGGGACACACACTGGACCTGGTTATCAGTAAGGGTGTGAATATTTCCAATGTCTTTGTAACTAATATTGCCCTGCCAGATCATTTTGCTGTTATCTTTGACAGTTCTTTATCTGTTAACCCACTTGAACAAACAGCTACTATCACAAAACGTACTTTCACAGAAAACACAGCAGAAACATTTAATCAAATCTACTCTTCTTCCTCACTCTTAAGTTATAGTGACGTAGATAAGTTGATGGATGATTTTCAGTGCAAACTTTCAGATATCATTGATTACATTGCCCCCACTAAAGTAAAGGTTGTGACAGGTAGGAAGAAATCTCCATGGAGAAATGCACAAATAGTTCAATCTGCAAAACAACTCTGCCGAACGGAAATGGCGTAAAACTCAACTGCACGTTTATTATGACATCTACAAAGAAAGACTAAGTAACTATCACACAGCACTAAAACATGCCAGAGACGCTTTCTTTGCAGATGTCATAAACAAAAACACTAACAACGCTCGAGCTTTATTTGCTACTGTTGACAGGCTCACAAATCCTCAGATGACGTTGCCACCTGAACTTCAATCTAACAGCCTACAACAGAGAAAATTCAAAAGATCAGAGGATTAATCTGCTCATCCACTCTAAAGACAGTACCAATGCTGGGCCCAAACAAAACAAATGCAGGAAAAATGACCCAATTTCAACTACTTAATTATAAAACCCTAGAAGAAATTATAAGTCAATTAAGCTCTGGTTCCTGCTGTCTGGATGTCCTACCCACACATTTCTTTAAGAAAGTCCTGCCTGTCATTGCTAATGATCTGAACCAAATAGTAACTCATCGCTCTCTTCAGGTGTTTTCCACCAGGCTTTGAAAACAGCAGTTATCAAACCACTGATAAAAAAGAACAATCTGGACAAATCACTACTGCAGAATTACAGGCCGCTCTCCAACCTCCCATTCATCAGCAAAAGTATTAAAAAATAAGTTTTTAAACAATTAAATAACTTCCTAACAATAATGAATCGCTTTGACTCCTTCCAGTCTGGTTTTCGTGCTTACCACAGCACGGAGACGGCCTAGTCAAAGTGTTCAATGACATCCATATAAACACAGACTGGGAGAACCACAGTGCTGGTTCTGTTGGACCTCAGTGCAGCTTTCGACACTGTTGACCACGACATTTTACTGAACCGACTAGAGAGTTGGGTCGGACTCTCCGGTCCAGTGCTCCATTGGTTTGAATCTTACATAAAGAACAGGGATTTCTTTGTATCAATCAGAAACTTCTCATTAGAGAGGTCAAAGTTCACATGTGGGGTACCCCAAGGTTCAATCCTAGGACCCCTTCTTTTCAATATTTATATGCTCCCACTGGCTCAGGTTATAACAGGAAATAGGATTAACTACCACAATTATGTGGATGATACACAGCTCTACATCACAATGTCACCAGGTGACTGAACCCATCCAATCACAGATAAATGTGTGGAGGTGCCAAAACTTTCTCCAGCTGAACAAAAACAAAACTGAAGTTATTATCTTTGGACCTAAAGAGGAGCGAACTAGAATCAATGCACAGCTTCAGTTATTACAACTGAAAACCAGCGATCAGCCCGAAACCTGGGAGTAATGATGGACTCTGACCTGAACCTTCAGAGCCACATTAAGACAGTCACAAAGTCGGCCTTCTATCACCTGAAGAACATCTCCAGGATTAGAGGACTTAAGTCTAAGTTAGATCTAGAGAAACTCATCCATGCGTTTATCTTTAGCCGCATTGATTACTGCAACAGCGTCTTCACAGGTCTGACTAACAAATCAATCAAACAGCTGCAGCTGATCCAAATGTCAAAACAAATCTTTCTCTCATTTTCCCACACTGGCCATGCAGAAGCCCACCCGAAATGTGAAGAAATATTGCAAATCACTGGAAGACTTGCACAGAGAATTATGCCGTCAGTTCACTGATTTTCAAAAAATTGACAACTCACTTCAACTGGTGTCCTGTCCCCTGTTACAAGACCCTGAAACAGCACCTCATGAGCTCCAATTGGAGCTGATCGATCTTCAGTCTGACTCCATCTCAAAAGAAAATTTCAAGTCTCTTAAACTGAATGACTTTTATGCTTCTATTAATGAAGCCACGTTTCCAAACCTCTGGAGGATTGCCCAGAAGATGCTGGCATGGTTTGGTTCGACCTATGTCTGTGAACAGACTTTCAGTGTCATGAACATCAACAAAGCCCGTCACAGATCCCAGTTAACTGACCAATACCTCAGATCTATTATGAGAATTGCCACAACAAAAATAACCCCAGACTTTGATGCGCTGGCAAAAAAGGAGAACAACAACATTGTTCCCACTGAAATGTGTGTTTCTCTACCGTGTTATAAAAAAAAGCTACTTGCGCATTTATGTAAAGCAGCAGTACAGTAGCTTAATTAACATGCTGCACATCGCTCTCAATTCATAGACTCTTTTCTTGCTGGGCAATCATATGTTTTTATTGTTGAAAGTGATTCGATTGATCTTTTTCCACTAAATGTTGATTTAATTAAATGTGCATATTTATTTGTGTCTGTTTTTTGTAAATTTTAACCCCCAGGTTTGATAAATTACATTGCGTGCCCAAATCGTCCTGGTCCGGCCCCTCTGTCAAATTTTAGAACCTATTCTGGCCCGCAAGTCAAAAAGTTTGCCCACCCCTGGTTTAGCACCACAATACCTTAAAGATCTGTTATTGCTGGACCAACCGTCTAGACCCCTCAGATCTTTTGGTTCTCGTCTGCTCCTCATCCCCAGAACCAGAACCAAACGAGGAGAAGTAGCATTCAGCTTCTACGTACCACAAATTTGGAACAAACTTCCAGAAAACTGTAAAACAGCTGAAACACTGGCTGCTGTTGGGAATGGAAATCCCGATCGATGAATCATAATTTGTATTGACACACGGAGCATAAAATCAGCCAAGAAAAGCATTCAGATTTTACTTATTTTATTCACTTTCAGCACTGAAAGAAGACGCTTTAACCATTACATTCGAGAAGAGTTTCTAAAAAAAGTCTGTGCAGCGTCTGAGGAAAAGGAGGTGGTTAGCTGAATATATGGACTGAAGACACTCCCTGAAATCACACCATGTCTCTGTGGCCTGAGAAAATGTTTCTTTTTCGTGAGAAATGGACCTTGGTGTCTAACAGAATCAAACATGTAACTCTTTACTATGGGCCTTTTGTCTAACAGCGTTTCTTTACCAAGCTCTTTCTCGACCTTGGTAAAGCGTCTCAACAGTGCCTTTAAATCTCAACTTAAAACCCACTTGTTTAGAGTTGCTTATGGCTAAATTAGGTTTAGAGTGCGGGTTTTGATGTCTTTGATGTTTTTAATGTTTTTATCTTTACTTTTCATCTAGTTAACTTCTTTTTATTTCTCTTTTACACTGTCTATGTAACGCCACCCCCCTCTCGCCCCCCCGAAAAACGTCCCAGTTAAACGAATCTAGGGGCTAGGGGTGTGAGAATCCTTGTTAAATGACATCTTAACTAAAACTCTGAGGTATGTGAATCCTTGTTAAATGGCATTTTAACAAACTCTGAGGTGTGAGAATCCTTGTTAAATGGCGTTTTAACTAAAACGCTGATGTGTGAGAATCCTTGTTAAATGGCATTTTAACTAAAACTCTGAGGTGTGAGAATCCTTGTTAAAGGGTGTAAAGAAAATGGATGGATGGATAAATAAAAAATTCTCTTTGTCTTTGTAACTGTTTATTCAATGTCACATGCTGTTTTTATTTTAATTATGTAAAGCACTTTGAAATGCCTTGCTGCTGAAATGTGCTTTACAAATAAAATGTGATTGATTGATTGATTATAAAGACATAAGTGCTATCCAATGGGCACCCATCAACCAACCAATCACATGTCAATGATGAACTGTGATGTCATTGTTTTTCATCCAATGACTGAGAATCCATGTGGGTCTCCTGAAGCGCCTTTGCATATGCTAGGCTATTTGTATGCTAAGTAGAGTCGTTAACACCTCCCGCCCGCTCCCCCGCACCTCCACTCTCCCCTTGTGGGATTCCGCAATCGACAGATTTCAACTCCCGTGAGTCGTGAGACACTGAAAACGCAGACTGTCGATTTCTGTCGCTCATGAGCTGCGTTCGCGTCAGAATACAGGGTCAAAAATCCCCCTTTTCGTCTTGTGTTTGAACCATTCTGCTTATAGCCCAGTGCGGCTTTTCTTTGGATTTTTCTTCAACCACCAGGGGACTCTTTAGCAGGAAGTGAATCATTAGAAGTCAAAATTGTAAATCAAAGAAGAACGCGATAATTTTCATTTAGAAGAAGCACATGCTAGCAGCAGGCACGACAGAGAAATGTTTTCAAACTCATATGATGCAGCTTTTAAGTTGAAGGCTATCGATCTGGTAATACAGGAGGGAAATAGAGCCGTTGCACGTAAGCTCGGCGTGAACGAATCCATGATTCGGCTTTGGAGACGGAGTGCTGCATCCCTAATATATCCAGCAGATTTATTAGGGCACAGCCCTCTGCTGGGTGCTTATGGAAAACCGAGAGCAGCAGAGATACCAGCGGCTTATAGCCCGGTGTGGCTTATATATGTACGTTTCCAGTTTTTTGTTTTTGTTTTTTCAAAACAATTTGAAGGTGCAGCTTATAGTATGGTGCGCTATATAGTCCGGAAAATACGGTAATTGGTCTTAAAAGATTTTTTGAAAATATATTAATTATCAATATATTAATTATCAGCAAATAATGCCATCTTCGAGTGTAGTCGTAATTACATGATTACGACTAGCGGCGTAATCATGTAATTTTCTTACCACTAGATGGCAGTAGGCACAGCACATTTTACATTAAAACAAGAGAATTAGTGATGCATGAATGTTTCAGAGCACTGAAACAAGCAAGACTGTAACGACAGTGATAGAAAAGACAGTGAAGCTCAGCAGTAGTTGGAAAGAACGAGTCCATTTCCCACAACATATCTGTGTGAAGTGAGCTACTCAAGCCTGGCTACTATAAAAACTAAAACCAGAGAGACTGAGAGCTGTTGAGGAAGAGCTTTGTCTGCCTTCAATTTCTGCCAGGGAATCACCTGTGTTTTCATCCAAACATGCACAGGTTTCACATTAAGTGGGTAAAATATACAGATATTGACATTTTGTACATGCAACTCTATTGTAACAGTGAAATCTTTCCCAAATATTATTGCTTCTTTCAGAATAAGAATTATTTTCTGTATTCCGGCTAAAAGAATGCTTGTGGATTAGTTTGTAAACCACTTTGAAGTGTTTTACAATTCTTTAAATTTAAGACCACATTGTTGTGGCACTGTTCAGGTGTATTTTTGAAGTGGACATGTTAAGTGCAATTTGAAATAAGAAATGTAAAATGTGATAAAGAAATACATTTTTGTGTTTGATTCCTATTCAAGACACTTTGATAAGAATGACTATAGCCTCGTGACTACCAGTAGTTCATTTATGTCCTTTGTAGAGGACATTTCTAAACTAGAATAACTCCCACCCCCTGCATTCTACTGAGTTAATTCCTTTTGGTATCTACAGAGGACATTTAGAGCTTTTCAATGATGCCACATGTGAAGGGGTGGGGCTTTTGTACCTGGTAGTAATGCGACAAAATATGGAAAGTTCAAAGGGTATGAATAATTTTGCAAGCCATTGTAACTGTAACTAATCTATTTTTCAAGTTAATGCATCGTTTTTTTTTCCAGTTATGTAAAACTTTATAGAGAACCATTTAATCAAAATTAAAGAAATTGTTCATTAAATAAATAAATGTTCTCATAAAATAATACAAAATTAACATTGTTTTTTATGTGCAGCTTTCTTTGTCAATCACAGTTTTATTTACTTGTTTTATAATGAATTTATTTCATGACATTTTATGTTCAGTTATGTTCTGCCTTCGTTCTAATAAGCTCCTACTCATTTCTAAGACTAACTTCCACCTCCTCTGCTGAGGCTTTCAGTAGAAGTAAAATTGCTAGACACTTTAAGACTAGAACTTCAATTCAAACATGACAGTTCAAATGTTTCCCTTATAGTCTATAGAGTTCTCCCTCAATATATTCTTATTACAGAAACACGTTTCCAGGGGGTCGCTATGCACAAAGCTCCAAAGTCTCCTGGACATCAGTTCAGCATGCAGGTGATTGCATTCCACATTAGAGACTGAGGCCTGGGTTCACTAGTAAGCGACTCAGAAAACTCCCTTCACTCACACACCTTTCCCTATCTGCAGTGTCAGGGGGAGCTGCATCTGGCATCAACAGCTCTGAAAGAAGAGGGCTTACCTCATGCTGTTCTGCAGTATAATCTCACCCCGCTGAGATTCATTTAGCTGCAGCTGTGACCTATTGCCGACCCTGCTCTCACTACACCTACTCTCACAGCACTCGGTATGTTCGGATGTCCCAATGTCTCTGATGACTCAAGAATGATGGATTATTTTGCTGCCAAAAACTCTTCAGGTTCCACATGAGATGAAGTATTTCTGCTTTCAGTGTGTGGGTGGAGAGGGAGAAGATGGAAAGGGAGAGAAATGAAGTTTGGGAAGCAAATTATTCACTGAAAATAGTGAAATATGTACATTATTAATCTGAATGATACCAGGAATAATTAAGCAGAAACCTGTGTGTATGTTTTCTATGGAGTTATAACAGTTAGGAGAACAAATTAGCTTTATTTTGTTGTAACAAATTAGAACAGAGCACCATGAACTCATACACAATGGGTGTATTTAGCATTCACAGAAGACTTGGTAAGTTTCCACTGGCCAATCACACTCTAACCAATTAATGTGTTGTTCTTTTCTGCCCCCAGTGGTGAGCATCTCAGTGAGGAACTGAGATGTTGTGGGCGGGTCATGAGTGCCCAGCAGTTGTGTTCAACTCCTAGCTGATGTCGGCAGCGGACACTCCAGCAATGGAGAACCTCAACGTTGGGTTTAACAAAATAAACCCAACTTTTGGTCTTACAGAAATTCATTGCTGACCCAAACATAATGATAAAGCCTCTGATCAGTTGATCATTTCACTTTACACAAATATAATTACGTTATGGCACTTTTTTTTCCTAAATGTGCAATCTTTGGATTGGAGTTAGCCACGCCTGAAATTTATTTTAAAAAAATCCAAATGAAAAATAAAATTCACATCACAATTTTATGGAGTTCTGGTGTTTTACATTCTGATCATTCACCATTTCTCTCTTCATTCCTGTCAGCACTTCAAAGTGATGCTAGCTTTAGCTGCTAATTATTCCACTACAAAACTTAGCATAGACATAACTTCCTGAAGGACTGGTGTGGATATGTCCCCACCAACTTTGGCCTGACAGGGACAGTCCCCACCAATATTTCCTGCTCCTTTCTTTTTCTGTATGTGCCTTCATCCATGTGCAGACGGTAACTCCCCTAATAAAAAAAGAAAGTGTATTTTAGTATATTTCAAACATACTTAATTTGTGAAAGTATATTTTAAGTAAACTAAGTATTAGGTGTACTACCTATAAATATATATGAAGTATACTAAAGGCATGCTGGTACCAATTTTGACATTATAAATTTAAAACATACTTAAATCTAATTATACCAAAATACACTTTTAAGAAATATATTAATTAAAAGTATATTTTAAGTGAACAAAATATGTATTTGTCGAAGTGTAAATACACACTTGCTCAAGTGTCTATTTAAGATTTTCAAGATATCTGTAAAAGATATTGTGTACAGTCATGGTCAAAGTTTTGAGAATGATTGAGAATGATTCAAATGTTAATTTTTACAAAGTCTACTGCTTTAGTTTTTATAATGGCAATTTGCATATACTCCAGATTGTTATAGAGTGATCAGCTTAACAACAATTAATTGTAAAGTCAATATTTGCCTAGAAAATGAACTTCATCCCCCAAAACACATTTCAACTTCATTGCAGCCCTGCCTTAAAGGACCAGCTAACATCATTTCAGTGATTGCTCTATTAATGCAGATCAATCTGTCATGATTAAGTAAGAATGACACCACTGGACACTTTAAAAAGAGGCTGATGCTTGGCATCATTGTTTCTCTTCTGGGAACCATGGTTATCTCTAAAGAAACACTTGCAGTCATCATAGCACTGCACAAAAATGGCCTAACAGGGAAGAGTATCGCAGCTAGAAAGATTGCACCTCAGTCAACAATCTATCGCATCATCAAGAACTTCAAGGAGAGAGGTTCTATTGTTGTCAAAAAGGCTCCAGGGCGCCCAAGAAAGACCAGCAAGCACCAGGACCGTCTCTTAAAAGTGTTTCAGCTGTGGGATCATGCTACCAGCAGTGCAGAGCTTGCTCAGGAATGGCAGCAGGCAGGTGTGAGTGCATCTGCACGCACTGTGAGGCGGAGACTCTTGGAGCAAGGCCTGGTCTCAAGGAGGGCAGCAAAGAAGCCACTTCTCTCCAGGAAAAACATCAGGGATAGACTGATATTCTGCAAAAGGTCCTGGGAGTGGACTGCTGAGGAGTGGGGTAAAGTCATTTTCTCTGATGAATCCCCTTTCCGATTGTTTGGGACATCTGGAAAACAGCTTGTTCGGAGAAGACGAGGTGAGCGCTACCACCAGTCTTGTCTCATGCCAGCTGTAAAGCATCCTGAAACCATTCATGTCTGGGGTTGCTTCTCAGCCAAGGGAGTCGGCTCTCTCACAGTCTGGCCTAAAAACACAGCCATGAATAAAGAATGGTAGCAGAATGTCCTCCGAGAGCAACTTCTCCCAACCGTCCAAGAGCAGTTTGGTGATGAACAATGCCTTTTCCAGCATGATGGAGCACCTTGCCATAAAGCAAAGGTGATAACTGGCTCAGGGAACAAAACATAGAGATTTTGGGTCCATGGCCTTTAAACTCCCCAGATCTTAATCCCATTGAAAACTTGTGGTCAATCATCAAGACGGGTGAACAAACAAAAACCTAGGAATTCTGACAAAATGCAAGCATTGATTGTGCAAGAATGGATTGCTATCAGTCAGGATTTGGTCCAGAAGTTGATTGAGAGCATGCCAGGGAGAATTGCAGAGGTCCTGAAGAAGAGGGGTCAACACTGCAAATATTGACTTGCTGCATTAACTCATTCTAACTGTCAATAAAAGCTTTTGTTACTCATAATATGATTGCAATTGTATTTCTGTATGTGGTGAAAGCATCTGCCATACACACATGAAAACCAGAGGGCAGCAGATCATGAGAAAATATTTGTGTCATTCTCAAACTTTTGGCCATGACTGTGTATTTTAAAATATATGCTCAGAATATAATTTTTAAAATTCACTTAATGCTTACTTTAAATTATTAATTTTAGTAAGTTTTAAATTACATCTCAGTGTATACTTTAGGCTAATAAAGTATAATAATAATAATAATAATAATAATAATAATAATAATAATAATCTTAAGAATCTTTTACTATTTTTGTTAAAATGGCGAAGAATAAAAAAATGATAATCCTTATAGTGAAATGTTGTTTAACAAAGTAAATAATGTGTTCATGCCTCAAAATATCAAACATTGACACTTTAGTGACAGAGGTGCTACAACAAAAACAATACTTGTCCTTAACAATAAATCTAGCAGGTATCTTCAGTTTTACATCTCTCCAAATATGATCTGTTGTTTTCAGTTTAACAAAAACACGGAAGCTGTCTTTAACCCAATCCATTTTCAGATGTCTGATGTAAGATCTATAAGTCATCAGCATTAGCTCCAGTTCATACTACAGACCAGATGGTGGCAGTATTGGACACTTTCTTTTAAAAAAAAACGCCATAAAAATAAGGAAAGCCTTGAAGCCAAAGAAGATAACAGACGCTGTTCAAATTCGTCATTTTTACTATCATAATATTGCCTTAAAAGCATAGAAGGTCTTTGATAACGGTTAGTAATTTTGGTAAATTCAAGCTGGTGATGTCCGAGTTAGATGACAACATCACTGCAAAGGAGCAAGATGGAAATGAAATGTGGGTCACAAAAGGAGAACAAAGGGATGAAGGCTGCTAACGTGTTGCTAGCTAGTGGTAAGTTTGCTTATTAATTTTCTTCATTCAATTACAAACAGTGCAGTAAAGATATAAACAAACTTACGTTGGTTTCAGAAATAATTATTGATGTGACTTGTATGATTATTACTATAACAATCATTCAGCTTCATGTTATAACTGCATGGAGGCTCTGTTTGTTGCGACTTAATATACTTTTCTTCATAAACTTAACCTGGTTTTAATTAAGCTCAGTATGCCAAAGAGACTTTGATATTGTGAGACTACTGTTATAACTTGTTCATCATTGTTTTTATCTTCAACATATTTTTGCAGTCCAAGCAAATGAAGATGAAAGAGGAAGCCAGAGAAATCAGTTGTTAGAAAACCTAGTCTTTCCTGTCTCAGAAGAGACTCTGACTCCACCAGATCCCCAACCAGTTCTGAGGATGAACCTCCACATCGTCTTCTTGGTGCAAGTATTTTCTTTTCTTTCTTTTTACTGAGCAGCAAGCTCATTTTCAACAGCAAAAACTGGTGCTTAATAGACATGATTTGATTTAAAAATAACTGGACAGAATTTTTCTCCTTGTTAATCTAACATTTCTCTTTCATACATTTTATTTGTTGTTGGCTTTCAGGGCCCTGTAATGGACTGGTGACCTGTCCAGGGTGAGTCCCGCCTGATGACTTCTAGAGATGGGCACCACCAGCCCCCTCGATACCTTGCAAGGATCAATGTGTTCAGATCATGGATGGAAAGATTTTAAGGTAGTTTGTCTCCTTTAAGTCCACACTTAAAATAGCTTCACAGTTAATGCCAACATCAGCTGATTCTGACATTGCTGACTACATTTTTCTACTTCTAACATAAACAAGCAAAGAAGACACTCAGAAATGTTTTTCCACCTCAGGCATCCGGTACCAATCATCATCAGTTTGGATTATGTCACATATATGGTGAGTCTACAACAGCTGAAAATTGTAAGTCTTACTTTTTTCTTTATGGAGAGCCATTTCAGCCAAAATTAAATAAATAAATAAATGGGTGAAATAAATAAAAAATGAGTAAAATAAATCAAAAAATGAAGAAAATTAGTGAAATAAATAAAAACTTTGTTAAATAATTTAGCTTTTTCATTAACCCAATTTTTCATTTAATTATTTTTCATATTATCAATTTCTCAATTTCCCTTTTTTCATTTATCTATTTTTCATTTACCCATTTTTCGTTAATCTATTTTTCATTTAAACATTTTTTAATTTAGCTTTTTCATTAACCCAATTTTTCATTTATTTTTCATATTATCAATTTCTCTTTTTCATTTATCTATTTTTCATTTATCCCTTTATCCATTTTCATTCATCTATTTTTCATTTAACCACTTTTAATTTCCCTATTTCATTAACCAATTTTTTTTTCATTTATTTATTTTTCAGATCAATTTCCCTTTTTCATTTCTTATTTTCATTTATCTAATTTTCATTTGTCAATTTTTCATTTATCCATTTACCCATTTTTCATTAATCTATTTTTTAATTTAACAATTTTTCAATTTCCTTTTTCCATTAACCTGATTTCCTATTTCCAAGTTTCATTAATCAATTTCTCATATATCCCTTTTTATTTACCAATTTTTCTTTTATCTATTTTTCATTTAACATTTGTTTGAAAAATAGTTACTATTCCCATTTTCCAATTTCCCTTATTCATTTAGTATTTCCTTATTTTCTTATTTATCACATTCTATTTCCCCGTAAAACTTAGAAAAAAATAAATGCAAATGAGGAAAGGCACGTCATCAGGCTACAACTTCCCCAATTGGTTGGTTAGCGTCACACCCATACTTTGCTTCAAGAAAGATGGCAACCTACTAACGGGTTATCAATAAGTTGAAGCTCATTAACTTCATTAGAAAATAGTGTTATTACTCCTGACTTTAGTTTTTGTGTGGCCGCTCAGACAGAACGTGTTTCAGTTGGCGGCTCTCATTTAACTCAGAGCTTCACTGTCGGGAGTTTTTTTAGTTTGAACGAAGCGGCCGCTGACGTTGGCTTACGATTGAAGGTTCGGGACACCTTCATAGCGACCAGCTGTGATCCAACTATAAGGAGCAGACTTTACTGTACATCGTAAGTGAACTGCAATATCCAGAGGCAGCTCTATGGAGCATCGAGCTGAAAGAATGAGAGTGGCAAGCCTTGGAGATCTGCATCGGAGGCCATTTTTAAGACATGCACCTGTAACCAGGATAATTTTTCTGTTAGATTCAGTTTATTGTATTTTTCTATTTTGTTAGATCTAATTTTATGTATTTTTATTTAAAGATTTAATTAAAATCCTCCTTTCCATAATTTAACACCAGCCAAGCAAGAACACAATTGTTCTCGCGAGGTTTTAACGTCATGTGACAACTGCACGTCAGCGTCCTAAATTGACAGCCATAGCTTATATTGCTGCTGAATCGCACCTTAGATGGGAGACGCTGTCGGACTCTGACGTGCAGGTAGGCTTCTGTTCCCAAAGCGGTTTTTGAATGTCGATGGTACATCAATCAATCGTGTGCCTCTTAACTTACAGACGTGTGATCATTTCATCCGAAAGTTGTAGCGATCACGGTTGAGCAAGAGGGAACTGGTGAGTGTTGTTGGGGAGCTAGCATGCTAGCACTAGCCTCCCAGCCTGTTGTGACTATACACCTATCTAAAAGCACATTTGGATTGAAATGTTTACTGAAACTGTACTGTGTGAGGGTACTGTTTTGCATGGGTTGCATGTAATTATGTAGGCTCACGCGATTATTAGAAAATGCATGTACATGTATATTGATTGTTTGGACCTGTTTGCACAGGCCGGGTGTGTTCCGGATCCCACCCCCCTCGAGGAGTGACTGAAGGATCCAGAACACATCAAGGATTGTCTGGTTTTTCGTGCTGACCGGACTGGCGAGCTAACCACAGCGGATCAGAAATACACCCATCATTTGAGGAAACATTTCCAAACTGGTTGGAAATTCAGCCAACCATTTCACTGCTGGAACTGAATTACTATTTTTTTGTGTTTTTTTTCCTTTCATCATCGACAGAGACTTCCTTGGCCTAAGGAACCTTGCTGGACTTTGAAATTGTTAAATAACTTGTTACATATTGTACATATAAATACACCTCACTGATTTTTCACCATCCAGTTGTCGGTGTTTTGCAATTTGCCACCACCTCCAGTAGACGAACCTAGAACCTAGTTCTCAAGAAATGTATTTTTTAAATTTATTTCTCTAATAATTCTAAAATGAAACTGGTTACACACCGCTGCTGTCCGTCCAGGATCCTCCGGTTGCCCAGATGTTACACGGTAAGCTACCGCTGATGTTTGTTTTCCAACTACAGTCATATTTAATCAATAGGGCTCAAATACGATCGTGGAAGGTTTTGAGTTGATCTCGGCAGTAGGTGACAAACTGAACGCCTCCAGGATGTTGAGACCAGCACGTCCACTGATCCAATACATCTTATTAAGGATAAAATCAACCAAACGTCTTCAAATTAGTGTCCCAACAAAATTAATCTCAGTAATTATTGTTTAAACAAGGTGTGTGCATTTCGGTACCATTACAAAAATAAAAAGGGACTCAAAGATTGACTGACGAGCAGCAAGTTTAAATTGGCTAAGAGAAATAAATATGAAGCCTGAAAACCTAATATCTTAACGGACTGAATCCGTTGTGTTTTTAGCTAATCTATGCTGGGTTTGTGGGACGCACGCGGTTGTCATGGCAACAGGTTGTTTAAACCAGTGTTTTTCAACCATTTTTGAGTCAAGGTACACTGTTTTAATTGAAAAAATCCCGAGGCACACCACCAACTAAAAATGGAAATAAAGATACTCTGTAGCCGCCTATATATAGTCATTCTTATCAAAGTCTCTTGAATAGGAATCAAACAAACACAAAAATGTATTATCACATTTTACATTTCTTATTTCAAATTGCACTTAACATATCCACTTCAAAAATACGCCTGAACAGTTCCACAACACTGTGGTGTTAAATTTAAAGAAGTTGTAGAAAACGTCAAAGTGTTTTACAAACTAATCCAGAAGCATTCTTATAGCCAGAATACAGAAAATAATTCTTATTCTGAAAGAAGCAATAATATTTGGGAAACATTTCACTTCATATTCACTGTTACAATATGAAGAGTTGCATGTACAAAATGTCAATATCTGTATATTTTACCCACCTGGTGTGAAACCTGTGCATGTTTGGATAAAAACAGATCTGATTTCCTGGCAGAAATTGAAGACAAAGCTCTTCCTCAACATCTCGTCTCTCTCTGGTTTTAGTTTTTATAGTAGCCAGGCTTGAGAAGCTCACTTCACACAGATATGTTGTGGGAAATGGACTCGTTCTTTCCAACTACTGCTGAGCTTCACTGTCTTTTCCATCACTGTCATCACAGTCTTTCTAGATTCAGTGCTCTCACCGCTACCTGTAACATTCGTGCATCACTAATTCTCTTGTTTTAATGTAAAATGCCCTGTACCTACTGCCATCTAGTGGTAAGAACATTACATGATTACGCCGCTGCTACTACTACAGCAGATACTCGAAGATGGCATTATTTGCAGACAATTCATTTTCAAAAAATCTTTTAAAACCAATTACCGTATTTTTTGGACTATAGAGCGCACCATACTAGCACCCTCAATTAAAAAAATAAAATAAAAACTGGAAGCTGCTCTCGGTTTTCCATTAGGACCCAGCAGAATGCCTCGTCCTAATAAATCTGCTGGACGCAGCACTCCGTCTCCAAAGCCGAACCATGGTTTCGTTCACACCGAGTTTAAGTGCAGCGGCTCTATTTCCCTCCTGTAGTGCCAGATTGACAGCCCTCAACTTAAAAGCTGCATGATATGAGTTTGAAAACATTTATCCGTCGTGCCTGCTGCTAGCATGTGTTGTTCTAAATGAAAATTAGCCGTTCTTCTTTGATTTACAATTTTGACTTCTAATGATTCACTTCCTGCTAGAGAGCCCCCTGGTGGTTGAAGAAAAATCCACAGAAAAGCCACAGCAGGCTACAATCCGCATGGTTCAAAGTTAAGGAAAAAAGTAGAAGCTTTTAGTCCGGAAAATACGGTACCGTAGTGAAATTGAATAATTTCCACGGCACACCTGACGATCACTCACAGCACACTAGTGTGCCGCGGAACAGTGGTTGAAAAACACTGGTTTAAACGACAGTAAAAAAGGTAGGAGAGGTTTAGAGTCGATCGCCGTTATTTTACCTTTGTAAACAGACAACCTGAATACAGTGACCTTTAGTGAAGGTACAGAATGGAGAATGGATAAAAGCTGAACTCCTGCTAAAATCTTTGCCTCTTGGTTACATCCCTGAAGTGTGCCAAGTGTGGCCCACATACATATGCATATAAAGTAAATATGACTATTAATTTAAGTAGTTCTTAGTTTGCCTGTTTTTGGTCAACACATGTGCCTCAACATTTGGTTACTGTTCCTTAGAGGTGGGCAGAGGACCCACAATTTATACTCCAGGAATAACAGTAGCACTTCAACATGTTTTTACTCAAGTACAAAGTAACTGAATAAGAAATTACACAAGAGTAAAGAAGCATTTGGTAAAGAAAAAAGTGTATACAAGTACTGAGTAACTGATCAAGTTATCAATTATTTCATGTCTTTAAAAAATTACACAATTAGAAGGCTCAAAATATAAAGTTCAGTGGAAATGTTGGTATTTTAATGACAAAATTAAAAATTTGTTTAAATAGTGATGCTTCATAATAAAATGACTTGAGTAAAAGTAAAAAGTTCAGCATAGTAAGAGTTATCCTAAAAGTTCATTTGAGTTTCAAAAAGTTACTCAACCATATTTGAGTAAATGTAATTAGTCACTCCTAAACTCTGCCCTTCTGAGGGAACAGGAGAAGGAACTGTTAAGGAAATAAATTAATCTTGATATTAAACATTGTTTCAATTAACAAATGAATCATAACACCCAGAACATATTCTGTTATGTTTATTCAAGGATAAAGGAACAGAATGACTGTGGAGGTTCTGGCTGAGAGGGACCAGGGCTGACACGGCAAAGAGTGAGGAGAACCGTCTGCACTGTAAGCAGCACCAGAACTCCTGATGGATCTCCTTCAGGAAGAAGCAGAGAGACGGCCGACCTCCACAGAGAAGACTTCACCCAAACATCAGAGGAAAAATGAATGCTGGTGCTCAAACAGAGCAGCCTCTTTTCTTAAACCCAACACACACAGGGTGTTGTGGCCCTGATTAAAAACCTGCTAACTTCAATTTAACTGAAACACAGAACATCCAGAAATGTGATGAACTTCAGCTATAGAGTGAAAATGATACAGTGAGTTGAAAACATTTGTCTATATCACTCTGTTATACAGGACATTAACATTTTACATTTTAAAGTGTTTGTTCCAGAGCACCTGATACAAACGATAGCATTAGCTCATCCATCAGACATTTATTGAGGCCTGAAACATGCAGGGCAGACAGACCTGAGGACTGACTGGTTAAAGTATTTCACGGACACTTCAGATTGCAGATTTCCAATTGAAGGCGTCCGTAAATGAACACGATCATTATTCAATAAACCAAGCTGTGTAAAATAACTGTTAGGGTTGCTATTAAGAAGCCAACATGTCATGCTTGTTCATTTCTACATTGTCGTACATACAAGGTACTCTACTCACTGTTTAGCTTCATGTTGAAGAATCTTCAGTGTAATGAAACCAAGAAATAAAACGGGTCCAAAACGTTCAATCTGTATTCTATTTTTGTAGCTTTGTGCTATTAAGATTGTTTCGTTTATTTTAAGCCACAAACAAACGATTAATTTTATTGTCTCTGGGACGTGAAAACATGAGATTTGATTAAATTAGAACTTCACAGATTAGAAGGAACACAGATTTCATAATAATCAAACATTTTAATTATTCAAAACAGTAAAATACAGACGGTTCTTGCATATCAATGGTATAAGAACAGCCACATTTTTTAAATGAATGTGTCACCAGTGCATTTGACCGGGTGTTCCTGCTCCATAAAGCGGAAAGTCTCTGGTCATCCTGAAGCTGTGAGCCCACTGGGAGTCTGAAGGGAAACGCTGAGACCAGAGGCCTGCAGGATGGTCTGCATCTGAAAGATGCAGACCATCCTGCATGATGGAAACATTAATAAATGTGCTGCGCCAAAAAACTGTACTTCTGACCTGGTGGCGATGGTACCAGTTATGGTAGATCTGAACTTTGGTTTGATTACCTAAATATGAGAAACTTCAGACTGACAGGAGTTAGGTTAAAGCCACATCTTGTGAAGTTGGTTAAGATATTAGGTTTTCAGGCTTCATATTTATTTCTCGGTTAATAAACATCTCCTCTCATGAACACAGTGGTGGCTGATTTGTCAATTTAAACTTCTGCTTTGCTCATCAGGGTATTTGAGTCCCTTTTTATTTTTGTAATGGTACCGAAATGCACACACCTTGTTAAAACAATAATTACTGAGATTATTAATTTTGTTGGGCCATTAATTTGAAGACGTTTTGTTGATTTTATCCTTAATAAGATGTATTGAATCAGAGGACGTGCTGGTCTCAACATCCTGGAGGCGTTCAGTTTGTCACCTACTGCCAAGATCAACTCAAAACCTTCCGCGATCGTAATTGAGCCCTATTGATTAAATATGACTGTAGTTGGAAAACAAACATCAGCGGTAGCTTACCGTGTAACGTCTGGGCAACAGGAGGATCCTGGACGGACAGCAGCGGTGCATGTCTTAAAAATGGCCTCCGATGCAGATCTCCAAGGTTTGCCACTCTCATTCTTTCAGCTCGATGCTCCATAGAGCTGCCTCTGGATATTGCAGTTCACTTACGATGTACAGTAAAGTATGCTCCTTATAGTTGGATCTCAGCTGGTAGCTACGAAGGTGGTTTTTCAGACCTGAAAAATGGCCAATCTTTACCAGCCAGACCTCAGACCACGGTGCCGAGGAGCTCTTACGGAGTCCACCAGGACGAAGAGAAATTCAGTAAGTTATTATTTCACATTTAGTGAATAGTGAACACTCGCATATTTGTAAGGAATACTGATCTTCCCGTTATTTTATTTATGTTGTTATAACGCAGTACAGCAAGGCAGAGTGCGGAAAGCAGTAGAGATCTACAAAATGGCAGATGGAGGACGGATATCAGGACGAAGCCATGAAGCCGGTATGTATTATGTACAGTCACTGCGTTGATTCCCGACTGTATAATGGTTGGTTGAGAATATTATTAACTTTTTTACTTAGGTATTTTTGAGAAAGCAATATATTTGCTACAATATTTTTTTAATTTTACATTTATTTTCACAGACTCCACAGAATGGGAGTCACATTTGTGTCATTCAGACTCTTCAGGAACGTTCTCATGTCCGTGATGAGGACAGAGATGCAACTGTGTGTGAGTATCTACTATTTTGGAATGTTGATGATATTTTATGCTTCAATATTCTTTATGTACATAATGTAATTATGCTATGTATTGACAATGCACAAAAATGTTTTCCAGCTTGTCGTGAAAACTGGTATGAGAATGTGAGATCTGTCCAGGTGCACGCAGAAAACGGAATAAAGGCCTGAGAAATAACAGTAAATATTGTATATTAATTTAATGATGATTAAGAGTAACAAGTATAAAATAATAATACACATGTCAAAGAAGGAATGTCTGTAATATATAATCAAAATATATGTTCTGTATTTTGGATCAGTTAAATGTTATAATGCATTATGGAAATTTAGGTTGTACTTTTGAGTTAACAGTAACAACTTGATTGTTGTATAATGATCATTGATTATTAAAGATTAGAGATAATGAGTGAGGAAGAAACATACTGAAGTAATAAGTTGATAAAGTAACACATTGATTATGTTTTGTAATGAAAGAAAGACTTAGAAGGAGAATAGACTGTGTTGAGCTGAGTACACTGAGCAGGACGAGGGTGCGGCAGAAACAGATGACCAGGGGAAAATTGATTATGAATTACAGATGGCTAGGGGAAAATTGATTATAAATTACAGATGACCAGGGGAAAATTGATTATGAATTACAAGATGGTCAGTGGAACAAAGGGAAGTACGGGAGATGGCTGTAATGAGGTATGAGTGAGTCATAAGAGAGTTGGGGAAGGTTGGGACTTTCCACAGACAGTGGGACGGTTCTAAAGTCACGCAGCCCTGCCCCGTAGACCGCCCTGGGTTGAGAGGGCATAAAAACTAGACGACAAGGGAGGAAAGGGGTTCTTCGTCCGCGGCGAAGAAGAGGAGCCAACAAGAGGACGCAGGCTAAAGACCAGCAGAGGACCACAACCCAGGACCAAGGGAAGCTCAAAGACTTCACACCGCCAAGAAGGGACGAGTTCCACCAGCCCCCGACCCTGGTTCCTGATCAGACCAACTCCTCTGCCTCTACCCAACGCTCTCCACTCTAGTGCAGCCGACTTGGAGAAGAGACGGAGGTCATTTAATGACAAAGATTCTGCACGTTAGAAGGACAACGAACAGTTCTGCTCCGCTTCTCTTCCGAAAGAGGACTTTGCTCCGGCTGGACAAAGACTTTGACCAAGGATATCTAAAGATTACAGCTGCCGAGACCAAGAACCATCGGGTATGAGTTGACCTGCTTCCCCCAAAGCCTCGCTCAGTAGACTTAGTGACACAGGTTAGGGATAGGAATGAGGACAGGATGTGATTGATTTTAAATTGATTTTATTATATTCTTACCTATTTCATAATCTTTGGGATATTAACCTGCTTGTCATATGCCCCTGCTAAAGCTTGCTTAATAAAATTATATTCTAAAATATCAATGAGAATTGTGGACAGTGAGTTTAATTGTGTCAGTCTTAATTATAGTTGGTTCTCCTGAATATAGTAAAGTTAACATACATGATTCTAGAGATGTGGTGGCTTTGTGTTTTCCTCTGGTGAGTGTTAGAATAATGACCCTGAGACTTAAATCTAAGTCACTAAACCCAATCTATCCGTTAACAAGTGCCGTTATGTTAGGAGAGGAGCTACCGTTAACAGGAGTGGTTGTAGGGGTTATGCAGCTGTGAGGGCTACTCAGCTGATTGCTCCTCAACTGAAAAGGGTCGTAACTTCTGGATCGAAGGTAGTTAGAGCTAGACGAGTCCTTTCCGACCCCAGTTTAAATAGATAAGTCTCCATAAACTGCCTCTAGGGTAAGACCCAAGTTTTGGGGATTTTCCGGACCTGTTAGACAGAGAACTGGGCAGTAGTGAGTCCGAGGAGTTGTGAGACATAGGCGGGGCTTATTACTGGGTAGTAACAAACAAGCTGCATCCAGGACCTACTGCCAGTCATCCGGATGTAGCTAAAGAAAGAAGCAGGTAAGATTTATTACTAATCTAGAGATGTCACAATTCCTTGAATGATTAAAGTACTGTGATTTATTAAAATCCATCAAAGCAAATTATCTGCCTCAGAGTTTGTTGAACTATGTTTTACTATTTATTACCAACTGTTTTTAATTCTTTTTTCCTTCCAATTGTTTCCAAGTGTTTTCTCTTTTTCGTTAAAATTGTTATTTTTTGTAAGAATGTATTAATGTGTTTTTTTGTTTGTTTGTTTGTTTGTTTGTTTGTTTCTTTTAATGTCTTATGTGTGCATACTATGCTGGAAGTTGCTAAACAATTTCACTGTAGTTTCATGACTAAAAGATGACTGTAGCTCATAATGATTGTCTGTTCTGTATTAACAGCTGATGGAGGAAGGCAGAGTGTACTGGCAGAAGAGGAGGTGGCATTCTGGGAGGATGGCAGCTATGAGACGGTGTCAGGATGGACCCCAAGTTCCCCCAACCAGTAGCTAAGTGACATCAGGACTACATTACAGGAAGAGCCGTCAGGTCCACGCTACAGGAGTGATGTTGGGCCTTTCCTGAACGCAGCCGCTTCACACTCTGCTGCGAACCGCTCCAGTGAGAGCTGCAGATCACGTTCCGATGAAGCCAACAGGACCACAAAAGCAGAGATGTGATCCTAAGGCCACCAAAACGGATCCCCTCAACACCTCGGCTGCGCCTAGAAATTCTGTCCATAAAAGTAATGAACAGAATCGGTGACAAAGGGCAGCCTTGGCGGAATCCAACTCTCACCGGAAACGAGCCCAACTTACTACCGGCAATGCGGACCAGACTCTGACACCGGTCATATAGGGACCTGACAGCCCGTATCAAAGGGCCCGGTACCCCATACTCCCGGAGTACCCCCCACCAGGGCCCCCCGAGGGACACGGTCGAACGCCTTCTCCAAGTCCACAAAACACATGTAGACTGGTTGGGCGAACTCCCATGCACCCTCCAGGACCCTGCTGAGGGTGTAGAGCTGGTCCAGTGTTCCACGACCAGGACGTGGAACACGTCGGATTCTTCCTGAATCCGAGGGTCGACTATCCGACGGACCCTCCTCTCCAGGACCCCTGAATAGACCTTACCAGGGAGGCTTAAGAGTGTGACCCCCCTGTAATTGGAGCACACCCTCCGGTCCCCCTTTTTAAACAGGGGGACCACCACCCAAGTCTGCCAAACCAGGGGAACTGCCCCCGATGTCCATGCAATATTGCAGAGTCGTGTAAGCCAACACAACCCTGCAACATCCAGAGCCTTAAGGAACTCTGGGCAGATCTCATCCACCCCTGGGGCCCTGCCACCGAGGAGCTTTTTGACCACCTCGACGACCTCGTCTCCAGAGATTGGAGAGCCCAACCCAGAGTCCCTAGGCTCAGCTTCCTCAACATAAGGCATGTTGGTGGGATTGAGGAGGTCTTTGAAGTATTCCGCCCAGCGGCCCACAACGTCCCGAGTTGAGGTCAGCAGCGCACCATCCCCACTATAAACAGTGTTGGTGCTGCACTGCTTCCCCCTCCTGAGACGCCGGATGGTGGACCATAATCGCCTTGAAACCGTACGGAAGTGGCCTCTCCAAACTCCTCCCACGCCCGAGTTTTTGCCTCAGCGACAACCCGAGCCGCATGCCGTTTCGGCCGCCGGTACCCATCATCTGCTTCTGGAGTCCCACAGGCCAAAAAGGCCCGGTAGGACTCCTTCTTCAGCTTGACAGCATCCTTCACCGAAGGTGTCCACCAACGGGTTCGAGGGTTGCCGCCGCGACAGGCACCAACAACTTTGCGGCCGCAGCTCCGAAAGGCCGCCTCGGCAATGGAGGTATGGAACATGGTCCATTCAGACTCAATGTCCCCCACCTCCCCCGGAACGTGTCCGAAGTTCTGCCGGAGATGAGAGTTGAAGCTCCGTCTCACAGGGGACTCCGCCAGATGTTCCCAGCAGACCCTCACTACACGTTTGGGCCTGCCAGGTCTGACCGGCTTCCTCCCCAACCACCGGAGCCAACTCGCCACCAGGTAGTGGTCAGTGGACAGCTCCGCACCTCTCTTCACCCGAGTGTCCAAAACATACGGCCGCAAATCCGATGAGACGATGACAAAGTCAATCATCGAACTGCGGCCTAGGGCGTCCTGGTGCCAAGTGCACATATGGACGCCCTTATGCCTGAACATGGTGTTTGTGATGGACAATCCATGACGAGCACAGAAGTCCAACAACAGAACACCATTCGAGTTCAGATCGGGGTGGCCGTTCCTCCCAACCACGCCTCTCCAGGTCTCACTGTCATTGCCACGTGAGCGTTGAAGTCCCCCAGTAGAACAAGGGAGTCCCCAGGAGGGGCACTCTCCAGTATCCCTCTAAGGACTCCAAGAAGGGTGGGTAATCTGAACTGCTGTTTGGCCTGTAAGCACAAACAACAGTCAGAACCCGTCCCCCAAGGAGAGAGATTCCGTAAATCTAAAAAAAATTATTATTCTCTAACATTGACTTAGATTATCTGATACAAGAGCCTATATTAGAAATGAAACAATATTACACATATTATAAAACTTATATTATGTGTTATAACATTCACCAGCAAAGTTTACACAGGTGGTAAAGACTATTATTTATATGTAATTCTTTCACTAGTAAGATACATCCCAAATCTTCCGAAGAAGTGGGAGATATCTTTAAAGAGAGACGGATTCACTGCAGCACAGCTGAATCTCGGATCGGATTTTGGACTCAATCTCAGGTGCGGAATCACTCTGAAGCTAGAACTTGTCGGATGGAAAACATATACATAAATCTATATATGAGAGCAGGATAAGCTCTCTCCCGTCCTTACTGATAACTTTGTTTGTGAGTTATTTTTAAAGTCACAATTTTAATGGTTTTATTCACATTATCGACATCATAACTGGATTACTTCAAAGCTAAAGACTAGGAGATTTTCTCACTTTTCTTCACCTCCAAGTTGAACTAGGGCAAAATGTCCCCGTCCGACCCCAAGGACATTAGCAGTATTCTACAACGACTTCAGTTTTTAGAAACAAAGATTCAACCGCTGGAGGTGAACTTTGAGATCAATGCTACCTGTGGATATGAAACAACTCTTCCTCAAATCAGCGGAGAGGTCGTACACCCCGCACCAAGCAGCTCACCCTGGATCGCTCAGGGAGCCAAGCCAAAACAAAAGTCTCACACTGCAGATCCTGTAAGACGACTAACGTGGAGAACCCCTCACCTGGACAAATCAACACCTGCTCCGCCAAAGAATAGCAAACAAGCAGCTGGAACCAAAACAGCACCACCAACCCCGCTCCCAAGGACAAAGCGACCAGCCCAAGCCTCAAAGCATTCCGACTCCGTGGGAATCCCACTGAAAAACAGATTTTCTGCACTTCAGCACGAGCCTCTGAGTGAAAACCCACCTTCAAGCATCAGCAATGAGGCTAAACCAACGCATCCACCGCACAAAGCTCCGAAGGACAAAGTGACCACCAGGAAAATGAAAGGTATGCCAAGAGTGCTTATTGTTGGAGATGAGGCAGTTAATGGAATCAGTCATGTTTGCAATCCCAAGAAAACGAGAGTGGTTTCTTTTCTTGGTGACACTGTATCTGATTTGACTCGCAAAGTGCTCTCTCTAACCACTGATAAGCCAAACATGGAGACTTTAGTTGTGCATGTTGGAGCCAACGATCTGGCAAAGCAAAAATCCGAGATTCTGAAAAAGGACTTTAATATTCTTCTGGACACTATGGGAAAATTAAAAATGAAGTTATTTCTCAGTGGTCCAATTCCATCTCCTTAATGGGGAGACGAAAAATATTCCAGGCTGGACATGATAAACAAATGGCTGATTAAAACCTGCTCTGCCAGCTCAGTGACCTTCATCAATAACCTCGGGATCTACTGGCAGCACTTTCACCTCTTTGGAAGAGGCGGACACAATCTTAACAAACACGGAATAAGGCTGCTCACTGCAAATATTTTTCATTTTATCAACAAGAACAATGTGACCATCGCTTCAGAAGAACAGGCTCAAGGATGTCTGACTAGGATGAAGCCCTCCGCATATCAAGAACAAACTATTCCAATACAAACTGATAAAACATCGGCTGTCGACAGAATGACTGGTTCCCCTCCCTCTCTGCTCCTACACCCACTCACAAGATCAGAGTTTCTCAGGAAGTGAATCACTAAAGAGAGTCGGGCTGCACCTGAGCCGCCTGAAAATGCTGGTGGAGAATTCAGGTCAGAGAGAAAGACGGACGGACTCTTTCTCCTCCCAGCTGGATAGTATGGATCAACAGGTTCGCCTCGGCACAACTCTCACTTCATCTAAGCCACCTGCCTCTGACCTCCCTGAGGATCCAGAACTCTCCGTTTCTGCGGTCTGAGACCAGGGTCCAGATATTATCTTTACACCAGTCTTCCTCCAGAATGTGTCTGGCCCCCCGGCACTACAAAACAGGACTTTACTTGTCCGGATCACTACAAGAAAAGAATAGACTTTAAAATACTGATGTTAGTTTATAAATCACTGAACAGTTTAGCACCACAATACATTAAAGATCTGTTTTTACTGTACCAACCGTCTAGACCCCTCAGATCTTTTGGTTCTGGTCTGCTATGAATCCCCAGAACCAGAACCAAACGAGGAGAAGCAGCATTCAGGTTCTATGCACCACAGATTTGGAACAAACTTCCAGAAAACTTTAAAACAGCTGAAACACTGGGTGCCTTTAAATCTCAACTTAAAGTTGCTTATGGCTAAATTAGGGTTAGAGTGCGGGTTTTGATGTCTTCCATTTTTTTTATGTCTTTAATGTTTTTAATTTCTTTTTATTTCTTTTCTACGTTTTAATGATGTAAAGCCCCCCGAAAAACATCCCAGTTAAACGACGTTTAACTAAAGTTCTACGGGGTTTAGAGTCCCAGTTGACGGCGTTCAACTAAAAACCTAGAGGTTGGAGTCCTTGTCAAACGGTGTTTTTGACTAAAGTCCCTGAGGGTTAGAATCCCAGTTAAACGACGTTTAACTGAAGTCCTAAAGGGGTGCAGGTTTTAATGTTTTTATCTTTTTTTAAAAAAAATCTCTCTTTCTTACTGTTTATTGTAATTATGTAAAGCACTTTGAAAAGCCTTGCTGCTGAAATGTGCTATACAAATAAAATTTGATTGATTGATTGATATGTATGGATGTATATACATACATATAAACATGTATCCAATATATATTATTCAGTATTAATCATTATTTATTTGTCATTATTAATCATTATTTATTTGTGTGTGTATAGTTATAAATATGTATTGATCTTACTAAATAAATTATTAAATAAATTATGAATGGCTGTGGGCTTTGTAATATGCTCATCATACATCAATATCAGAATATTCCATTCCTATTCTATTGTTATAGCCACTAAGCATATTGAAATATGCTGAACTATGTATCAGTGCAATTAAAAAATACAATTGTTTATAAATGTAGCTTTGATAGATATTTGAATATGGTTTCCAGTAACAAAAAAGCGTGTTATGATCGATTAAATGCGCTGATACGTCATTGTGCTGCTAAACACATAAGCTGAGTGGAGTGGTCTACCGCTCCAAGATGGCCGCCCTAAATCTCGTCAGCGACAATAGGCGAGAGCGGTCCATGAGGCGTCTATCATATTCAAATTGCAAAGCTGAGATTATTCAAGCCCCCCTTACTGATCATAAAAGCATTTTGTTACAGGTTTGTATTTCCCCTGATGGAACTACTAAAAGGTACCCGGCATATTGGAAGATGAATAACTCCCATCTTAATGACAAATTTGTCTGTTTTACAGTTAAAAACAAAATTGCAGAGTTCCATAAATTGGCACAATCTGAAAACAATTATGGACATTACTGGGAGCTCTTAAAATATGAGTTAAGAAAAATCTTAAGTAAAGCTGGAGCAAGTAGAATTAAAAATAGCTTAAAGGAGGAAAACTGCTTGGTCTCTGAGTTGATTTCATTATCCTCTACTCTTCCTGAAAATATTTCTGAACAACAGAGAGTCAAGTTACAAACCCTTCAGCTTAAACTCGATCAGATTTATAGTAATAAAGCAAGAGGAGCCTTTATACGTTCACGGGCCAAATGGTTGGAAGCGGGGGAACAAAATTCTAGCTACTTCTTCAAACTTGAAAAACAAAGACAAATAAAAAATGGTATTACTAAACTTAATTCTAGTGGCACAATTATTGATGACCCAAAAATGATTGCCAATACATGTGAAACGTTTTATAAATCATTGTATGAATCTAGACATTCTCCTGAGGAACTTAATTATTTATTCAACTCTTTAAGTGGCACAAAATCAATTGACCAAAACAAAATATTATGTGACTCTCCTATCACGCTTGACGATATTAAAGAAGTTATTAATAGTCTAAAATCCAATAAATCCCCTGTTACAGATGGACTTACATCAGAACTTTATAAGATATTCTCAGAAGAACTCACTCCGTTTTTACACTCTGTGTTTATTGAAAGCATTAGTAATGAAAGACTTCCCCCTTCACTCTGTCAAAGTTTAATTACTCTAATCCCAAAACCCCAGAAGGATGAATTCATCTTGGATAATTGGCGCCCCATCTCTTTACTTAACAGTGATTACAACATTTTAGCCAGTTGTTTAGCAAAAAAAATCAAAAAAGTTCTCAGTGATATTATAGAGGAATCTCAGAACGGCTTTATGGCTGGTAGGAATATCATAGATAACATAAGATTGGTTCTTGATATCTTAGACTATCCAGATATGATTTCAACTAACAGCTTTATTTTATTTTTAGATTTTCAAAAAGCATTTGACTCCATAGAACATGAATTCATCTTCAAAGCCCTCAGCTTATTTGTTTTTGGAGAGAACTTTCAAAAATCAATCCGCACTCTTTATGCTTATGGAAATAGCTCAATAAAATTACCTCATAGAACCACCAAAAGATTTAACATAGAACATGGGATTCGTCAGGGTTGCCCTGTATCACCTTTTTTGTTTCTTCTCCCTATGCAAATCTTAGCTACTTTTATTAAGAATAGTGATCTCAAAGGCATCTCAGTTGCAGGAAAAACTATACTCTTAAGTCAACTAGCTGATGATACAACTTTGTTTTTACAAGATAGGTTTCAAATAGATGTTGCTCTTAAACTTTTAAATAGCTTTTCTGTAGCCTCTGGTCTTAAACTCAACTTATCTAAATGTGAACTTCTTCCAATCAACAGTTGTAATGAATTTTCTTTGTCCGGCATTCCTGTGAAGTCTGAAGTCAAATATCTCTGAGTAACTATAGTTAAAGAGCAAACGGCAAGGATTAGCAAAAACTTTGCTCCTATTATACTCTGTTGTCAACAAAGATTTAATCTATGGTTACAGAGAGACCTGACTATCACTGGCCGAGTCCTGCTGGCCAAAACCGAAGGATTGTCTCGTCTTGTCTATGCCAGTTCAGCCCTTGATGTCCCAAACAGCCTCCACACTAAAATTGATCAAATACTCTTTGAATTCATTTGGGGGAAAAAAGCCCCATCTCATTAGGAAGAATGTTATGATCAACCGAATAAGTTCAGGGGGTTTCAATGTTCTGGACTTTAATACCCTACATTCTACTTTCAAAGTTAAGTGGATCCAAATATTAGATTGGATGTGGATTGGGCCATTGGACTTAAGCTCACCTGTGGAGATAAAAACTTTATTGTTCTGAACATATACACACCTTATGAATGTCCTCAAAACGAAGATGAATTTCTTAATAGACTGTCTTTTATTATGTCTTTTATGCAAGATAATCCATCTACTTGCTTTTTTATTGTGGGGGATTTAAATGCAGATGTCACAGATAATCATTCTATATTTGCTAAGCATTTAATGCAATTCTGTCTCAACAATGGCTTAATCCTTTCTAGTAAGGTGCTTTTGCCTAACGACAGTTATACCTATATTAGTGATGCATGGCATACAACCTCATGGTTAGATCATTGTATCTGTACAGCTGATGCTCATGACTCCATTCAGGGCATTCGTGTCAACTATGAATTTGCCACCAGTGATCATATACCATTTTCCTTATGTGTAACCATGAATTCCATACCTTCTGTTTTGCTTGCAGACTATAATACAAGCATAGGAAAAATAGCATGGGATAACTTGACTGACAAAGATCTATCAGATTATTGTTATCGAACGAACAACATGTTTAGCAATATTTACTTACCAAAGGGAGCAATCTCGTGCCGTGATATGAATTGTAAAGACCCCCAACATGGTATTGAGTTATGTACCTTGTATGAGAATGTTGTGAAGTCCCTCCTTACCTCAAGCAAGCCACTGCATAAAACCAGCTCATATAGCACCAAGCCAGGCTGGAACGACTATGTAAGAGAACATCATGCAGAGGCCAGAAGGGCTCTTAAAGCATGGGTTGATTCAGGTAAACAGAGACATGGCCCCTTGTTTGAATACAAAAAACAAGCAAATGCAAATTTTAAATATGTTTTAAGATTTATAAGGAGAAATGAAAATACTATGAGGTCTGACTCTCTTGCTAAAAAGTTAGGAAATAATAATGTTAAGGACTTCTGGAAAGAAATAAAGAAAGTAAATAACTGCAAAACATCACTTCCAGCTACTATTGACGGTGTTAGTGGTGTAAAAGAAATCACTCAGTTATGGAAGGAGCACTACAGTGCACTGTTTAATTGTGTCAAAAGTGACACTTTTGAAATGACAAATATTCACAGTAATGAGAATGTGAATGTATCCCCACAAGAAATAGATCATGCAATTGTGACACTGAAAGACACCAAGGCCTGTGGGATGGATAACATTTCCTCTGAGCATTTGAAAAATGCAAGTAAGAAACTCTGTGCATTACTTTCTATGTGTTTCACTGGCTGTCTAGTACATGGTCTGTTACCTAATTCAATGTTATCTGTCATTCTGGTACCAATTATTAAAGATAAAGCAGGTAAGATTAGCTCTTTGGAGAATTACCGACCCATAGCTTTAGCTAGTAGTTTGTCGAAAGTTTTAGAAAGAGTCCTTTTAAATAGGCTGGAAGAGTTTCTCTTGACCTCCGATAATCAATTCGGTTTTAAACCCAAACATGGCACAGACATGTGTATTTTTGCACTACAGGAGATTTTAGACTTGTATAATTTGCACAACACTACAGTATTTATGTGTTTTATTGATGCCTCTAAAGCATTTGATCGTGTGAATCACCAAAAACTGTTCGGCAAGTTAGAAAGCAGAGGTGTACCCAAATATCTAATTAGAATTCTGGTTTACTGGTATGGTCATCAATCAATGTTTGTAAAATGGGCCAACACAATATCTGATTCGTTTAAAGTTGGTAATGGAGTAAGGCAGGGAAGTTTACTGTCCCCTTACCTTTTTAACATCTACATGGATGAACTATCAACGCGCCTGAATTGTTGTAAAACAGGCTGTATAGTTGGTGACCGCATAATCAATCACATAATGTATGCAGATGATTTGGTAATCTTAAGTCCATATAGTGCTGGCCTTCAACAACTATTAAGGGTCTGTTCCCAATATGGTTGTGACTTTGACATCAAATATAATGCTAAGAAAAGCAATGTTATGATTGTTAGAAGTAGGGCAGATAAGCATCTGATAACCCCTGACTTCTCTTTATCTGGCATTGTCCTCAACAGATGCAATGAAATTAAATATTTGGGACATTACATAACTGATGACCTGTCTGATGATCGTGACATTCGTAGGCAGTATTGTATGATGTATGCACAAGCTAATACTTTGGTCAGAAAGTTTAGTATGTGTTCATCCGCTGTGAAGATAGCTCTTTTTAAAGCTTTTTGCACTTCACTTTACACGGCCCATCTGTGGCGAAGATACGACAAAAGTAGCCTGCAGAAACTTTATGTGGCCTACAATGACGGCATGAGGCTCCTACTCAGAGTGCCTAGATGGAGCAGTGCTAGCCATATGTTTGTAAATAATGATGTTCCCACATGTGCAGCTGTGCTCAGGAATCTCATGTATAGATGTATGTGTAGATTTTCTGTGTCATGCAATAATATAATTGCAATTTTAGTAAATCCTGTTTTTAGTACAGTGAGATTTTTCTCAAGATTGTGGAAACATTGGTGTCATCATTTATTTGTGACTCAGTGAATGTCATGTTTTTTTATTTTATTTTATTTTTATTTTATTATTTTTCTCTTATTTCCTTTTTTTATGGACCTTTTTGGTCTGGAATAAAGATTGATTGATTGATTGATATCTGAAAAATCCTACTTCAATATGGCATTGGATTCTGTCACAAGTCTTTAAATCCTAGGGTGGCCTAGATCTTTTATTAAGATGTAACTTCAAAATAGAAAAGCTCCCTGTTAATTTATCTAGCTTCCATAAACAACTTCTTTTATCCTGGACATTAGTTTATAAACATAACTTTTCCCCTCATAACTGTTGTATTTGGAATAACCAAAATATTTGCTTCAAGCATAAATCCTTATTCTTTAAGAATTGGGTGGATAATGATATTATATCTGTAAAACAATTGTTTAACGAGAATGGTCAACTGTTCAATTATGGTGAATTTCTTTGTGAATATAACTTCCCTGTGACCCTAAAGAATGTGCGATTGTTTTCGATGCTATTCCAGCAGGTTTGAAATTTCTTATTTCTACCTCCGATAGAGTCCATGTCCAATATCCCAAATTTCCAGAATTATTTATTGGTAATTCAGAATCGTTCCTTAGCATCAAAACCAGTAATAAACATATTAGAGAAATAATCCAGAGGAATACCATTAGCAAACCTGCTTCTATATTTTTTTGGAAAAATCTTTATTCAGATATTGATTGGGAACAAACATGGTTATTGCCAAGAAAGTTTTTTATCTCAAAGTACGCGAGGTATCTCTTAAAATTTTGCACAGGTGTTACCCTGTAAATTCAATACTGAGAAAATATATTCCAAATATTGATCCTCTTTGTTCCTTTTGTCACATCGAACAAGAAACATTAACCCACCTTTTTTGGGAATGCTTGTTTAGCAAAACCTTTTGGTGTGATTTCAATTTTTTCTTTAGTCGAATATGTAATGTACTTATTCCTTTAAATGTTAAACATGTTTTATTTGGTATTTCCAATAATACTATGTCTGGGAAAGAATATATTGTAAATGTTCTTATGTAAATTTGTTAAAAACAAACCCAACCTCTCTGTCTTTAGAGCTTATGTAAGATGTTTTTTAGATTCTTTAAAAATATGCACCAACTCTAAAGCTATGAAACTTGTAAACTTGAGTGATGAATTTGATTTGTAATTTTTTTTCCTTTCTTTCTTTTCTTTTCTGATGAAAGTTATGGATTTGTTACCCCAGCACCTTGAGCACGTCTATGTATTCAATTGTATTTTGTTTGTTTGCAAATAAAGTATAAAAAAAAAAAAAAATGAGGCGTCTATCCTTATATTGATGCAGACCCTGAAGGGGGTATATGCCACGGACTTCCGTTTTAGCAGTTCCACTTTTTTTTTTGCCACATAGAATGGTTCCGGTGCGCAGGCAACAGTACGTTAACAGTGGCTCCTCGGTCGCTGTAGGACTATTAATGACGCTTACAGAATTATTCAGACGTCCTGAAACGCTCCAACAACAAAGGGTTTAAGCTGGGTGTGTCAAACTACACAATAACTTTGAAGGTATGTATTCACCAGAATGCCTCATAAGTCTGACGTAGCTAACAGGGACAAGCTTACAAAGGTGCTATGTAAGCGTCTAAGTGTTTTGATTATCTGTGCAGTGGGCAATCTACATAACTATACTTTATAGATATATATATATATATATATCTATATATATATAAACATAGATCTGTCTATATTGTGCCCAAGCTGTCAGTTAAAGCTGAAGTTAGCTTCCGAATATAGCATCTAATTCGGAAAATAGCTAAAGGACGATAACTCTCAATTTTTCACTATGTTGAGCTTTTTTAATGTGTTGTACTTTAAAAACTACAACACCTAGACATTTCAAACCTAGACATTTCAAACCTAACTAGATTATGTACTAACAGCAGAATAAATAAAACATTTGCGAAACCTTCTAATTGATTTGTGAAATTTGTAAAATGTCAATAATAGATTCCAGAACGCATTAGATCTGAATTATTAAATTGGCATTATTTGTTATTTTAACTTTCCGTTTTCTTTCTCTTTTTTATCTTTATTGTAGTTGGAGTTGGACAGGTGTTATGTTTGATGGCTTCCTGGAGGGAGAGATTGGCTGAGCTAATGTTGCCAACAACTTTTCTCCTGCTATTAACTTTTTTGCTTTTCTTTATATAAAGTATTTCTATCAGTTGCTCTTTTTCCATTTTGTATACAGTATTTGCTCTATTTTTTTTATTTTTACCTTAATGCTTACCTGGTCAGTTGAGGTGGAAATGTACATCCTCTTGGTTACTGACAAATGTCAGAACCACATAGACTGAGCTGGTTACATCAGATCAATCTGAATCTTTATTTCTCATTAAAACAACTTCTTGTAATTTTAAGACATTGTTATAAAATTGCATCTTTATTCTGTAACGATGACTGCATTCTTGCAATTAAAAATTCTTGTATCCTGACCGTAATGCTCCCTTATACAACTCACAGAACAGATTATTGAAATAAAGGCACTTTTTGAAAATATTTTCTGTGATTTTATTATAGAAATTGAGGACGAGAGGAATCGATTAAAATCTGGTATGAAAAAAAATCTTGCAAGTCATATCATCCAGCCTTATTCAGTATATTAAATTATATGACTAACTACATATTACTTAATATTCACATTTCTTTGCTGGTATTACCTAGAAGTGTTGCATTTTAACATCTAACTTGAATTCCTGATCTGCATGATATATCTACTTGATATAACGTAAACACAGAGAAATGGGGAAAACAAGGTTTGTGAAATGTAGAGTATTCAATTTTATTGTAGGTACAAACAGGATAGGAAAATGAACAGTAAATATATAGTATACTTCCTAGCAGCTAGGAAGTATATTATATAAGGCAAACAAGTCTGATGATCAGACTTGTTTGCCTTTACTGGTGATTTAAACTCGTCACTCTGGAGGAGAGGAAGTCCGGCTCAGCCCCGTCCAGGATGACTGCAGTGTCAGGGTAGCCAACAAAGTCTGCAGGTAGATTTTTGCATATCTGGTGTTCCGGTTTCAAGATCATAGTTTAACCAAGTACTGTAAATAAGAAGTTGGTCCACTTTGTGATGATCCGGCAGACCGTGGACTGATGGACGCCGTACCGGTCAGCTGGTCCAGGTGCTTGGATCCAATGGAAAGGTAATCGGCACAGCGGTCATGGCTCAGAAACACATCACGAGGTGTTACGATGCAAACCTGAAAAATTAAAAACAAACAAAAAACTATAAAGCATCCATATTTAGCTGCACAGCGTAATCAAAACTAATAAACCCTCAGCTCCTTTTGAGAGTTTTGCTTGAAAATAAATTGACAATATCTCAGGAAATTAAATGTTTAAGATAAATAGTTCTGGTATCACAAAGAAACTGCAAAAAAAAAAAAAAATCAGAGGTGCAACAACACTTAAGTTACTGAATAAGAGTGAACTGAAATATTTACTACTTAGAACACGTGTCAAACTCAAGGCCCGGGGGCCAAATCTGGCCCGCAATAGCTTTTTATGTGGCCCTTTAGACTCCAAATTATATCAATAAGTCCCTCCAATTTTTCACAAATTTGCAAAATTGACACAAAATCAACAAATCCCCACATTTTTTTCTGATTTTTACTGCAAATTTTCTCAGGATTTGTCAAAGACATTGGGTTTAAGTGACTGCTGCCTTACCTGATGTCAGATGATGGCTTCCTGGAGGGATGTCCATGACCAATATGGCCATTAATAAAAAGCCACTTTCAACATCATAACACTTCTGTAAATATTGTGAAAAATCCTTACAAACATTTCTAAATTAGCATCACAAAATCCTGGAGGAACAGCTAATTATTGACATTTGAACAGTTTAATTGGTTTTAGCAACACATTCTGCTGCAAATGTCCCTTTAAGAGTCTTCCAATTTTTTTTTTGTCCTAAAATGAAAATGAGTTTGACACCCCTGACTTAGAAAATGCATGTTAAAATCTGAATACTCTTTTGAAAGTGTGCAGCTTAAATTAATTTAAACTACTAGCGGGCACAGTGTTCGCCTAATATTTGTACCAACAGTAATACAAAAAATGATGCATAGAAGAGGTATTAGTTTATAAAAGTCGATGCAAACCTCGTTTTTAAAAACAAAAAGCAGCAGGAGGATGTAACTTCATAGCCTCATTTTCTAAGCAGAATCTATGAAGGGAAAAAAAGAGAAATTACGTTGTGTAACGCAAGAACAGATTACAGCAGCCAAGTCGAAAAAATTCACTCTAACGTGGATTATAATTATGAAACAGCAAAGGTAGATGTCATATTTTCGGGATTCGGGAAATAGTTATTTGTTATGTGGGTTTTTTATGTGGATCGGTGCTACTTAAACGGATGTAAAGCGAAGGTTTTGGGCCTTAATCTGACTGACTACTTGTGTGATTTGGATCGGGCTGAAGCATTGCTGCTCTCTGCTGTTCTTAAATTACCGTGCTCGATATCGGAGGGGCGCTCCGACTGCATGTTGATTGTCATATAAACAAAAGCTAAGGAGCTGCCTAAAAATAATTTCATACTCCGTATAACACAAACGCATCCACACACATATTGACTTACCTTGTGCCGAATCGCTGCCTCTGTTCTCAGCCTGTTCCCGTAGCAGTGGATTTTCTCCCGCATTATTTTCCTCCAACAAATTATTCCAGTGAACAAAGAACATACAGCTTCCTTTTAACCTCCGTCTTCCCATTTCTGACGCTGGATCTTCAATATCGTCAAGATTTGAAATAGCAGGCAGCTACAAACCGTGTGTTAGCTGTAGTGGCTAAGTTTTGGCTACAGTCCGCTGTCGCCTTGATATCAACAGAAAAATGAATAAACTAAGCACTGGATGGTACCGGCTAATTACTGGACACAATGACAAACCAAAAAACTCGATTGTTGTACCAGTAGCTCACAGATATTTTAAGTTTTGCGTCTTTTTCATGGTACAGACCTCGCAGCTTTGGCTAAAAACAATAGGAGCAAGCAGGACCCGGAACCAATCTATGTGGCATAAATTCAAACGGAAATAGGTCACCACCTCTTGTGGCATATACCCCATGTTGGGAATGGAAATCCCGATCAATGAATCACAATTTGTATTGACACATGGAGCATGAAATCAGCCAAGAAAAGCATTCAGACTTTACTTATTTTATTCACTTTCAGCGCTGAAAGGAGACGCTTTAACCATTACATTCGAGAAGAGTTTCTAAAAAAGTATTTTGCATCATCTGAGGAGAAGGAGGAGGGTAGCTGATTATATGGACTGAAGACACTCCCTGAAATCACACCATGTCTCTGTGTCTCTGATAAGTTTCTGTTTCTCTGAGGAATGTGCCTTAGTGTCTAACAGAATCAAACATGTAACTCTTTACTATGGGCCCTTTTTCTAACAGCGTGTGACTCTTTCTCGACCTGGTAAAACGTCTCAACATTCCCCCTGTTGGGCTCTAAATGACCCCAAAAAGAGGGGCTCTTTTAGGCTCTTTCCCTTCTGGAAAACATCCCCCGAGGCTTTTACAAATGTTGACATACATAGCATCTTTTCAAGCATTGATGTTGTCTTTCATTCATTTCATTTCATGTCATTTCATTTTTGGAGGTAAAAACGGACAGGGCACACCTACGCCTCTTGGATCGAAATCACAATGTTCCCCTTACAATCTAATAAAGAATATGTAAAGAAATACAATTTTAAAGAATGTTAGGGTTAAAATTGGAAAAAGGAAATTCAACTCTTCATGGCATTTACTGTTTCTATTTGTGGTGGGAAAAAACGTCGTCCTGCAGTTGTGGAGAGCTTCGTAATCTTCCATTACACAACAATCTTAATTTCGGACCGTAAACTTATTTTTCTAACCAGATTTGTTTGTTTTTTGTTTTATATTAGCTCAGGTCAATGCTATGCCATAGAAGGTTAAAGAACTGTAAAAGAGCAAAATCTGAAAATGTTTTCTGTTTTTTCTTTAGTACTAAAAGTTAAAAGAGATAAATGTTATATTTAATGACACATGAAATGGCTAAAAGTTATATTGAGGGAATTGTTAGAATGTACTGAAATGCAGCAGAATCCACAGGTGATGAGGAGAGCAAGGAAGAAGATTCTTTAAGGTTGTGCATCATCTGATTAGTAAACATAATGTTGTTTTTTTTAATATCTTTTATTTAAAGGTCTGCTCCTGGAAGCTGAAGATCTAGCTTTTTATATATATATATGCAGTGGTGGAGAAAGTACTCAAAAAATTTACTTAAGTAAAAGTACAAATACACAGACAAAAATGTACTTAAGTAAAAGTAAAAAAGTACTGGCTTTTAAAAATACTTAAGTATTAAAAGTAAAAGTACTTGCTGAATGCATTGCCTAATCACTAATATCATTAAGTGAACCAATCGTATTTAATTTTAATACACCAGTAATGTGCCATTTTAATGAACAATGCCACAGATAAAGCATGTTTTTATTGAGTTTACTCTGTAACAAAGTTTAGACTTAGATATGTGATTCTATGCATCATAATTTCAGGGATGGAAACATCTCATCTCCTGTCCTAACATAACATGAACTTCACTTTTTTTGCCACACATTTACTTTGAAAGAAATCCAACTGGCAGAGGAGGACATGGAACCAAGGAGCCTCGTAGCAGAGTTGTAGTCTAGACCACGGAGCCCAAGACCAAATCAAAACCAGCACCCCATGCTACATGACAATAAAATTAAGTGCACCTATCAAAATTGCTTCTCAAATTGATCTGAAAGATTCACTTTCCCATAAAAACACCTAGATATTAAATACTTAGAGCTGAAATAAATTTAACCAGTGACAATTCAAACTCTTCTTCATTCTGTTTTGCTTAAATCTCTGTGCCACAATACACAGAGGTCTCCTGCCATCCCTAAAAAAATAACACCCTGGGCGGTTGCCCATATTGCCAATGTCAGAAATTGCACCATTAAACATAGCAATTAACAGCACTCAACTATGAACACTGTCCAAGGCCCAATAAGCAAGAAGTAACCAAGCAGGAGGAGGTGACTGTTCTCATCCTCCCTCCTGCTGCAACGTCTGCCACCATGACAGGTGACGAAAACACAGAGCAATGAGCATGCTCTGTGTTCCTACGTTCCTGTTTTATTTATTCACCAATTAAATATAAAGATATTTTAATGAAATAAAATAGCTACTGCAGTGTACAGAGCATTACAAGAAGAAAGAACGGCTCTCAGTGAGGCTTCAGCACTATAGGACTTGGTCAAGATCCGTCCAGAAGAATCGGATTGTCCTATTACTATATTGTAATTTGGTCACAGTGTTGTCCCATATATGCAACACCTCAGTCAACACCTCCACACAGTGATTCAGCGCATGAGTGACAACTTTTTTTCATCGCAGATGCAACATGCGTTTCAGTAAATACAGCTAGCTTTGCTAGCATCACGTCCATGGAGCTTACCTTTCTTTAAGCTTTCCTTCCAAGTGACGTTAAAAATTGGACGAAGTCCCACCGTCTGTGAAAGCGAAGCGCTGCTGATTTTACATGTCGCCATATCTTATGATTTATGCAGCGCTATTATATTACTGACGCTCAGAGGAAACCACTGCGCATGTCTGGAGCTCCGCGTGCGAGTAAAGGTGGAGCCGATGTGACAACAGACACTAAGTCACGTTATTGATTGGATTTTACGGCGCCACCTTAAGTCCCTGAACTTCACATTTTAACAGAAAAAAGAGCAACGCGACTTGGATGTAACGAGTAATGCGACAGTTTTGTAGAAATGTAGTGAAGTAGAAAGTATAGATACTGTAAAATGTAGTGAAGTAAAAGTAGAAAGTATCCATTATTAAATCTACTTAAGTAAAGTACAGATACACGAAAATTGTACTTAAGTACAGTAACAAAGTACTTGTACTTCGTTACTTCCCACCACTGTATATATGTATACTAAGCCAATAGAGCACCAATATATCAATAGCATCTGTTATTTAAGTTCTCCTCTTAATAATAGTTAAAGAAATGTTAATGATACGTTTTAAATTAAGATCCCTTGTAATATATTTCATTCATGGAAAACCACTCTACTTTGTCTCAAACCAAAAACTGTAAATTATGATTATGAAAAATGTTTAGACATTATTACCTTGGATCAACAATTACTCACAGAACTAGATCTTTAGTTTTATTCTGTCAATCTGTTTGATTGACAGAACCACTCAAATCATTTAGCCCACATTTCTTTCATTGCTAACTATAACAGTTGGATTTAATTTAAACAGGGTATTTACACCTCATTGAAGGAATTGAATAGTTGATTGTTCAGTAAACCCATCATTTGGTTCAGTAATTTTCTGAAGAGTATATTTTCCTAATATTTGAAATGGATTCAAATAAACTTAAATCAAAAGTTGAGATACTAGTCCTTATATTTGTAGCCACTGTAATTTGACCCAACTAGAACTTAGACTATCTTCTTTTGTATTGGAAGTGTGGTTGGTTATGCTTTTGTAAATCAGGAAATTAACATATTTTACCGTACTTTTATCCTTTTTCAATTGTTGTCATGCTGGAGGAGAAAAACACATTAGCCAGATGTTGGACAATCAGAGTTATAATCATTCAGACCAACAAAATATTTCTGTAACCTGCAGAGAGTTTTAACACCCTTCTGCATCGAGCCTTCACTTGTACCGTTAACCTTATCCTGGGGGTCAAATAGCAGAGGTCAGAGTGCAAAGGCAGTAGACTGTAAATAAACTAAGGTGAGAAAAAGTGGCATCACACAATTCGAAAATTCAAGAAAAACCATTAAAAACGACCAAGTTTTGTTGGCAGCCATTTTGTTTCCAACCTGTAGACCAGGGGTGCTCAATACGGAAAGGTTTTGAGTCAATCTCAGCAGGTGACAAACCTGCTGAGATTGAAAGTGTTCGGCCCCCCTTGACAGAGCGAGGGGGAGACGGAGAGATACAGCATGTCATTGTTTTCAAACCTCCGTATCACGTCGGGCAGAATCCGGTGGTATTTTCTGCCATAGGGGACTCTCAGAAATGATGCCTGGGTCTCGTTCTTTAGCCAGGTGTTTCCTCAGAGATCAGATACTGTAAGCTGCAATCCGTCCTCATGTGACAACAGGAAAAATCAATCCAACCTCACTGACCTCTGTTAGAAGCTGTACAAATCGTCCACTAGGTCTTTGCCGTCAAACAGCAGTCCAGCAGAAGATGGTACAATTCATATGTGTAGAAAGTCCAAATGTCTAAGTCAGCGTGGCTAAGAACAGCAGAGGCCTGATGCCGAAGCCAGAGACCTTTCCTCCTCACATCCTCACATGGCCCTGAACCCGCAAAACCCGGCCCCACGGTCCCCGTCAGACCACAGGAAGCAGAACTGCTAGAGTAAAACACAAAGTAAATTAAGAAAATAGCAGTGTATGCCACCCTTTGCTCACATAATTATAAATTAACTCTTTTCTGTAGCTTGTGATGTAGATGAAGAGTTGCCTATTAATTTCCTTAATAATTTAGGTCAAAAAGAAAACTGTGTTGGAGCTGAAATACCATCTAAGGAGTTGTTTTTGCGAAAGGATTCTCGGCAGTTCTCTAGTTCAAACTGACCTAAATTCCTTCCCTCCATTTGCGTACAAAGTGCACAGACAGACTCTGAAGGAATGCGGTCTCGACATCATTGGTCTGTTTGGTAGTTCTGAGAAGGAGCAGATGATTAGGTCTGTTGAAATCATGAAGTCTTATGTCCTTATTTGGACTCGTATTAAAGATCGCCCAACAAACACTGGAGAAAAGCAAGCTGGGAGTCTGTTGGCAGAAACAACACCCTTTCTCCATTGGTTGAAACCTTCCAATGGACACTCGTGGAGACTTGAGAGTATAAAGACTGTTGAATTTGAGACTGGGCAGAGATTTTTTGGTATGGAAGATTTTACGTGTTGAACTGACGAACTGATTCCGTGGGTGTAATAAATCTCCGGCTCGTCTATGGCCTAGCAGCAAGAACTACGTCTCTGTGTATTATTTTCCTTACTTATATTTTTGAGAGTAGCCACCCTTCAATTCCTCAATAACTGTAATCCAATATTCTTTATTCCATTAATAAAAATATTACCATTATCCTGATATTTTTCAAAACTGCGGAGTGTTGTATTTATGTATAGTTTTTTTTTAGAATTTAAAAAGTTGTTCACATTTTGTCAGAAATTTTTTTCACATTTTGTCAGAATTTTTCTCCATGTCCCCTTTGGGGCTCCATAGAATTTAAAGTACTTTTAACCAAAATGTTCTCAATCATAACAATTACATCCAACTGTAACTTTATACAATTAAAATTAGAGGTGATGCAGGAAACCCATCAATCCGCAAATAAATATAGCATAAATATTGATTGAAGCTTTTCAATTTTAAATTACCAATTTTAATTTAGTAAGAGCTTCTCTATAACTCTGTATTTCAGTCAGGCAGAAGGGACAGTATAAGAGCTCAGTGAATAACTTACAATATACCAATGTTAAATGAATAAATTCATAATTAACCATATATTTGAACCGACTAGTAATTTCTTCTCCACCCCCTGTTGATATAATTTAAAAAATTGAAAGCAATTTTGCATTTGTTGTTACTATTCTCCAAACTAAAATTTTCAGGGTGTCACAAGTTTCCCAAATGTTCTGTCTAGAATTGAAAGAAGACTATAAGATGTTTTAGATGTAAAGTTTTATCAGAAATGTTTTTTATGGTTATCATTTATCATTTCCCCCTTTTGTTTTCTTATGTAAATAGAAAACAAACATTTCTGACAACATTTCTATTGTTAGAAATATTTTTCAGAGACTCTTTTTCTGTACGTTTTTTAAAAAAATGTCCAACTGAAACTGTACCGCAAAGGCCAAAAGTTTTATTATTTTAAAGAGTTCAGATCAGAATTTGGATTGCTTTCCTAAAAGGCCGTGTCAATGTTCTGTTTGAACAGACAAAAGAAGAACTGATCAATTTAGGCAGAGGAGCAAAAAATGTAGACAAAGATTATGCAGTACTTTAGATGTCATTGTGTTTCAAATCAAATATTTTGTTGGACTTGAATTTATATATCAATTCAATCAAAATTTAAGACAAGTGTTGTGAGCCAGTTGTTGTCCAATCAGTTTGTGTTTGACATAATCAATTACTATCATATCCACTTTAAAAGTTTCATCATGTCCAATTTGTGCCTTTCTTCCAAGACAAGCATGTGTTTCGAAAGCAGCAGTTAGTTAGTAAGTTAGTTTGTTTTATTTATTAGAAAATAAAAACAACAATAATATTAATAAAAATGAAAATAAAATAAAACATGTCAAACTAAATGAAACTGTCTTGTAATAAATGCTATCTGGTTTTAAACCATACCCAAAATGTGATTACTCCTTTTCAAAACATATTATTTCCCACTTTGAAGTAAGGTAACCGAATTATCTAGATTTAGAATCATAAATTGTCTTTGAGACAAGAATATGTTGTAACCAATGTAATGAACCATAATTAAATCTGGAGCTGTTTCATAATCACCCTTTGAATCAAACACATACTCATATTTATTTACCATTTCTGTTCCCTCTTTAGACATATTAAGGTGACCAAGTTTCAAATGAAAAGAAATCTTGTTTTTGATCAAATAATGAGAGAAAAATATTATTTAGTCCATGATAAAGTTCAGGTCTGCTATAAACCTCAATTTTTCCAAGTTTCATTAAGTTTAAATTTAAACCTGTCTACAGTTAAGCCAAGTTACAAAAACTTCAACACACCAGATGTCACTTTATTTTGTTTACAATTTTACCTGTTATGTAATTTCATTCATCTTTCATACAGTTAATTTTACCACATGTGAAAATAGTGGATTGTGCCGGATTAGTTTAGTTCCAATCAGTTTTCCCTTAGTGTCATTTATTCCTTCCAGCCGGTATTTCCCCAAGGGTTGTTTGTTTAACAGGTTGCCTCCTCTCTTCTGCACCAGGTATTCTATTCCTTTTTTTTTTTCTCTTTCTCGTTTATTTTGATATTCATCATGCTTTGCCAAATAAGTTATTAATGCTTCTATTTGCTCACAGAGCGTAATCCATGTCCTGGTGCCCTACCTTGGATCATATTTTTCCTTTTCAAGTTCACCCTCCATCTGTTTAGGCTCAAAAATTAGGCTAAAAAATCACCTCTTCTCTCTTTTCTCTTCTTTTTTTTTTTGCAGTTTTACTCGCACGGCGGTGAGGAAATCAAACACAGCAGAAAATCAAACCCAGCAGACACAATCAAAAACCTCCCACAGATTATAATTTCCCAATGTTGACCATGGTTTTAAAACACATTGCAATAAACAGAAAAGAGTACATTTAAACGCATAACGTCTGCTCAGCGGCAGAAGCTTACACACACAGCTGACAGACACACACACAGCTTACAGATACATAGAAATGGATCCACGCTTTACAGCTCCTATTTTTGTCCTCTTTTTAACACTTATTACTTCACTTATTACTCTTTAGAGGATCAGATCGCGATCAACCTTCATCTTCTTCATCTAATCTTTTTTCCTATTGTGGACCGCTTTCACCACATTTTGTGTCTCTCAAGCATAGTCTCAGATTGGCTATCCAGTTATTTTCCGAGGGCAGCACTCCCCGAGGATAAAACCGACAGAACCTAGCCTTTCCCTTTTACCGCGTCCGAAAAAGGTCGGGGACGGCCAGTTCCCACTGCAACCTAGCCAATCCACCCTTTATCTTTGACTATTGACTAATTTTATCTCTTAACTTTTATCTTTAAGCTTACTCCTATGAACAACTTGAAAGCAGTTAGACAGACCAATCAAAAGCAGTATGAACTACAACTTAGACAACTCAGTGACAAGCAGACAAACCTGGGAGACAGTACAGACAACGGCTGATAACTGAAATTTATACAGACCTGAGAAACAGTACAATGGTGCCCTTACCTTTCATGTGGGCCCCACACCAGAGTACTGTTTCCTGAAAGTCTGTGCCTGAACGGCCAGTCCAATCTCCGCTCATGTGTCAACACAAAACCATCCTCTGCTACCAACTGTTGGGAATGTAAATCCCGATCGATGAATCATAATTTGTATTGACACACGGAGCATGAAATCAGCCAAGAAAAGCATTCAAACTTTACTTATTTTATTCACTTTCAGTGCTGAAAGGAGACGCTTTAACCATTACATTCAAGAAGAGTTTCTAAAAAAGTCTGTGCATCGTCTGAGGAGAAGGAGGAGGGTAGCTGATTATATGGACTGAAGACACTCCCTGAAATCCCACCATGTCTCTGTGTCACTGATAAGTTTCTGTTTCTCTGAGGAATGTGCCTTAGTGTCTAACAGAATCAAACATGTAACACTTTACTATGTGCCCTTTTTCTAACAGCGTGTGACTCTTTCTCGACCTTGGTAAAGCGTCTCAACATCCATTAACAAAGTTAAGAGCTTGGAGGAAACGAAGAAGCTAATGGAGGAAAAAGTGGCTGGCATGGAAATGAGATCTTGCCTCAACAACCTTACATTGGTGAATCTCCCCGAAAGAGCAGAGGACTCCGATGCCTGTGGATTTTTGGAAAGCTGGTTACCAGAAGTGTTGGAGTTGCCTGCCCTGAGAAACCCGCCGATTCTCAAAAGAGATCACCGCATCGGCCCGAAAAGAAGAAGCACCCCCAAGAACCGTAATTATGCAGTTCCTTAACTATAAACAAAAAGATATAATATTAAAAGCAAACATTAACTTACAGCAAGGTAGGATTGGCTTGAATTGCTCATAACTAACATTACAAAGAAAGAACATAGTCAATGTTATGTTCTCAAGAAAATGTAAAGTTAAGACACATACCTCATATGTGTTAGGTGACAAATTCGGCTTCTTTTTAAACATGAGGTCTGGCTGTTATAACCATAGACATAATATAAGAGTAGACCCCGCATTGGCTGCTGCAGCGCAGGAAATACGGTGGCCATCTTGGAGCGGTCGTCCCTCCTACTTTGCTCAATCAAAACAGAAGATGCCTCAGCACTGAGGGATATTGTTGTTCGGATCGATGAACTATTGATGTGAGGGCTCCACAAACAACATTTCACAAGTAAGATGGACATATTATTGTGTATATTTTTTGATTGGAATATTACTTTACTGTATTTATGTCCACCGGCAAGATACCAGCTAATATTAGCTATATTGCTTGATGTAATATGGGGTTCAGCCGCTCTATGAAGGTTAACTGAGATTCCGTAAATTAATTATTCTCTAACATTGGCTTAGATTGTCTGACACAAGAACCTACAATAGAAATGAAAGGGTTAGGGGAGTTAGGGTTATATATTATAAAACTTATATTATGTGTTATAACATTCACCAGCAAAGTTTACACAGGTGGTAAAGACTATTATTTATATGCAATTCTTTCACTCTGTCAAAAGTAAGATACATCCCAAATCTTCCGCTTTTGTTTTGAAGGGTTCCTAAAGACACGATATGAGGAAGAAGTGGGAGATACCTTTAAAGAGAGACGATTCACTGCAGCACGGATGAATCTCGTATCGGATTTTGGACTCAATCTCAGCTGCTGAATCACTCTGAAGCTAGAACTTGTCGGCTAAAAAACATATACATATATCTATATACATACATACATGCATACATGCATGTATCCAATATATATTATTCAGTATTAATCATTTTTATTTGTGTTATTAATCATTATTTATTTGTGTTTGTATATTTATATAAATATGTATTGGTATTACTAAATAATTTATTAAATAAATTATGAACAGCTGTGTGCTTTGTAATATGCTCATTATACATCAATATCAGAATATTCCATTCCTATTCTATTGTTATAGCCACTAAGCATATTTAAATATGCAGAACTATGTATTAAAAACATACTTAAAAAATACAATTGTTTATAAATGTAGCTTTGATAGATGTTTGAATATGGTTTCCAGTAACAAAAAAGGGTGTTATGATCAATTAAATGCTCTGATACGTCATTGTGCTGCTAAACACATAACGCTGAGGGGAGTGGTGGACCGCTCCAAGATGGCAGCCCTAAATCTTGTCAGCGACAATAGGCGAGAGCGGTCCATGAGGCGTCTATTCTTGTATCATGTCTATGGGGGCAGCTGCCTCCCAGCCCGAGCCTTGGGGGGGCCTGGGAGGGAGGAAGAATTTCAATTCGTTTGATAACTTCTTGACTACATCCAGAGAAAGTGGGCCCTCTCCTCTTGAATAAGATGTATGTAGAATAATAAATAGATGGTCCCACAGTAAATTATATAGTAGGCTTGCCCAGTCAATGTTTCACTCATGGTTTTGCTGATATGTTCTCCAAGTGTGTTCTGGGTAAAACACACTAAGCAATATGTTCCTTCTTTCCGTCCATCCGTGGGTCTGTCCATTATTTAGATTAATTAGATGTTTTAACATATTTATATTTAGTGTTTGCTTAATACCTCCTAAAAGGATATCTTCGAAAGGTACTATTAATCTGACAAGCCTGATCAGGACGTATTTATTGAATAAGACTGTCTGGCATTCACATGTAAGTGTTGGCATTGTTCTTAGCCCTAAAAAAGAAAAGGTCTTCCAATAACTGTGGTCTTCCATCAGCGCCCCGCCCCCCTCCCTCCTCATACCCACCAACTTGCAACACAAAGTTACACCCTTGCGGTCAAGTGGAAAAGCATCATTAGAGGACGATAGCTTACATCACATTGTTGTTATGCTATTGCATTCCACATCTCTTGACAATGACAATGGAGTTAGGGTTCCCAAAGAGGAGAATACATTGGTGGATTCACTGAGAAGACCACATTGAAAAAGGAACTGACAGGAAGTGGGCTAAGTGTCAGGGCCCTCTCAAGGAATATCCACAAAGCCTGTAGGTTCAGCTGCACGAGTGAAGTAGATAGGAAGAACAGCTATTAGAAGGAAGATTGTTAAGCCTTATTTCTGTGATTTATCTTATCTATTGCTTGCTTGAGATACAAATGGGTTTTGGAGTTTTCAAGTCTGAGAATTCTAATGTTTCAGTTGATTTAAAATTGTCTCAGCATATTTGTAGACACCATCAGCCCGGAACACTGTGACACTGTGACCGACTCAACGCCCCTGAATTGCATTGAAATGAAAGAATATATCAGCTTTAAAGGATCACATAGTGTCTTGATAGATCTTTGTGTCTGGACAACAAAAAATCTGTATGGCAGCATGCTGGAAGAAATTTCTGCTGGGGGTGCAGAAGAAAACTTGGCTGATAGCCTCCTGATGTCAACCTCATTTCCCTAGGCACCCAGAGATCAAACTCTTCTCTAGATCAGGTAATAAATGGGAATGGGCCTTAGCTTTAGGTTCATGCCCTCTCTTCTAAACAAATGTGATTTTTTTTTAATTGAATACAATTACAGCTGTCTTTTTAAATAATACTAAAAGAAAGACTAAAGCACAACATCATTGGGTTTTATTTTAATATGCATATTTTCATAAATGCACAGCAGCTGTGGAAACACTCCAAAACATAAAGGGAAACTTTTTTTTTATATATCTGGTATAATTTACAGAAAGTGAGAAAAGGAAAGATTTAAGCAAAATTGCTTTTCTTTCAATCACTGAACTAACATTTAGTTGCAAAAACACTTTCTCATATGTGTCTTATGGAGTTGATCAGCTTTTGGCACCTGCTAACCAATGTTCCCTGTAATTTTTCATGTCTGGGCATACACACAAGCTCCCTGAGTATACTGAGGATCACTGTGAGCAACATCAGGTCCGCGCACAATGGCCACACACCAGTATTACACCTGTTATAAATTTGAGGTCATAGAAAGTTACATGGCTTATTAAAAGAATCAGATTACAGCAGCAACTTCCATTAGTTTGCTTTTAATACTAAGTGATTTGCCTCACTTAAAATGAAAAAACAAAAACACTGCTGTTCATGAGATGCATAGTATGTTACACATATGAGAAATTACACCTTTCAGACATAAATGTTTGTTCACATTAAAACATTCACATTCTGCACGATGAAATGTGTGCTCTAGTTTGTGATACCTTATAAATTCTTGTAACTATGTCTGTAAAATATTTAATTACACAGTTTTTTCATATCTGTCTTTCTCATTTCTCCAATGGTTGTACACTTTGTCCAGTGTAGAAATGTCTTCTGATCCAAAACTGATGTCTGAACTCAAAGTCAAATGCTGACCACTCCTTTAATTCATCCTCTGGAAAACGAGCATCCATGTGATCACAGAGCTTACTAATAAAAAGAGTAATCTCACCAGTATTTCTCCTCCAACAGCCATTCCATCCAAAAGCACATTGATTTTTTACTTTGGCTTGATGAGTGGATGTCCCACTGCCCATTCGCTTAGCCATGATAGAGTGTTAGCTTTTGCGTCTCTTAACTCCGCAGCACTGTTCCTACCTAGCAAATCTGTACGGTGCCACAGCGCATATGGGCAAGGCATGTACACACAATAGTATGCAATGATTGGCTGTGCAGCATAAGTGAACCGTATCATATCATTGGCTGGACACCTGTGACTCACTGAGTTATATTGTTATATGTCCATAGTCAAAACTGATGTCTGAGCTCAATGTCGTTTACGTTGGATTTAATTTTATGCGCTCCATAGATTTTATTGTGCGCTGAGAATGTGCGAGCAGTGCGCGATTGCTCAAGCTTGCCGCTTAGCGAGAACATTGCTGCTAACAAGTATTGCAGCTCAGGGTGATTGTGCTGCTTTCTGCAGCTCCTCTACCATTCTTTTTGCTTGTCCTGCACACAGGTTGTGTTTTTTATGATGAAGTCCAGGCGATCGGATGGAAACTATTTGATGTTAATCCTGGTCTGGAAGCAAATGCTAACTAGCATGTGTGGGGTCTTAAAGTCTTATGTCTTGCTAAAAAAACATTCATGTCAAGGGTATTAACTTCAGCATCTGGCAGCATTATCTCTTTAGCTGTTTCAAATTGATCCATAATCCCTGGTCAATCTAATAGGAAATATTGTTACAACAAGATGCCTCATACCTAGTGCAGCAAGATATTAGAAAATCTCATGGCTATAAAATTGGTAGCTACAATGCTGACATTTGTTGTTACATATGTCTATTTTCTTGCTTCTTCTTTTTCTCATATGTGCTTCCAACACTCTGTGACCTTTAGCAATTTGGTCAATATGTTTGTCTGTTGTTGCTGAGAGACTGTCCTACTGGCTAAATTTTACTCCAGCTTGTAAAATGCTGAAGTATTTCAGCATTAAAATGCATTGGCTGGACACCTGTGACTCACTGAGTTAGATTGTTATATGTCCATAGTCAAAACTGATGTCTGAGCTCAATGTCCAGTTTACGTTGGACTTAATTTTATGCTCTGCATAAAATTTTAATTGAAATACTGCATTATTAATGCAGTATTTCAGCAGTAAATTGCTGAAGTATTTCCGCATTTTACAGTTTGTAACACTTGGAATATACTAAGCAGCAATTCTTGCACTCTAAGCAGTTCTTTGTGATATGAATATTACACACATTGATATATATTACATTGTTCTGTCAAACTTTCATCTGATTGTAAAATGTGGTGCAGTTTTTCTTGAGGCCAGTCAATGTGTTCTTTGACAGTTGCATTTTATAAAGAGGAGAAAATACAAAAACAAAGGTGTGAGAAAAATACCAAATACTAATAATAAATCCAAAGATTTATGACACTTTATCCGTGTCATAAAGTGGTGGTTGAGAGGTGGTGAGATCGAACGCTGAGATCCAGGTTGTGAAGAAAATTATGAATTTAATGATGAAAGCTCAAACAGTCCAATACAGGCGGCACGGCAGAGAGTATAGCACACAGCTAATTACCGGTAGCAACTGAAACACAGAAGACTGAAAACGAGAACTAACGCTAACCAGGACTTCGCAGTTCAACTGGAGAGCATAGATGTACGACATGCAACAAGGACCCGACAAGAGACAAAGACTCTTGTCTTGGTGGTGGGTTTAGGTGGGTTTAAATACACAGGGAGGTTAATCAGGAAAACTAGACACAGCTGGGATCAATCAACAGGTAGGACAGGACATCACAGAGACTCATGGGGGAACAAGGACACAGAAAAAAACCAAGAAATAAATACACAAAAACACAAATTGTCACAATCCATAGAAAGAGGAATGAGGAAACCACTGCCTGGAATGAGGGAGTGACAAAAAGTAAACAAAAGGATCCAGCGAGTAGTGACTGAAAATGAGAAGCTTAAATGTTGAAAGGGTTGAATGCTGAGCAACAGACCTCGGCTGATGAGCCAACTGATTGGAGGTGTGAGCGGAGGAAGCAGGAGGCAGACAGTTTTTTTTTCACACCTTTCTTGTCTTACTTTCCGTTTTGAAGTATTTGAGTCCATTTACTGTTGTTTTTTAATTCTCTTTGTACACTGTTGTTTGTAACAATGCCTGCAATGACCCATTGTATTTGCGCAATAAGCTGTGTGCAACATCTGAAGCCTTCTTCCATAAATAAGGCTGACTTGCTAGACAGCTGATTTTCAGACTGAATGACCTTTCTGAATGAACTCATTATTATTTTTAACATTCCAGATAACGATTCAGTTATACAGAAGCAGCAGTGTACATACCATGGCTGACAGATCTGCTGATTTTTCACTTATTAACACCAAAACAAACAGGACCACAACAAAATCTAGGTGGCAAAGTGCCATAGTATTTTTTGTTAAAGGGCGTTTCTAATGTGGACAAGTCACTGAGAAACCCTGATCATTGTCTTTAACTGATCTATTAGTCCATTAGCAGAGTGGCATGCTGGGAGCATCGTTCCATTAGACGTTACTGATGTTGGAAAATGGCCTGTTGGCATGCAGCAGCGGTTCTGCTGCACCTTTGTGGAACACACAGTCATTCTGTTTCATTTATGATTTTGATCGAGTGGTTTCTCTTCTCACCATCACATTGTGGAATTAATAATGAATAAGAAATGCTGTTCTAATTCACTTATCAATTTTAAAGCACACATGGAATCTTGAATAGGTTGTTGCTGCCAGGCTTTTACCCCTCAGGGCCCAACCAGGCTAGTGGAAAATAATGAAAGTATCCAAGCTTTAATCTAGCAGAAATGATTTCATGCAAAGAAAAGTTAAGATGATCAGACCAGAGTGGATAGTGTTCTAAGGAATTTAAAAGATCAAATTATATCCAAATGAACTGATTCAGTATATTTTATTAGGAGGCTATTACCTGAATTAATATAAAACCTAGATACAAGGCAGGCAGACTAAACACAGCCCTAAACTTTCCCCCAAAATAGGCCATATGACCAGATTTGTTCATTTAGTTTTGTCAAAAATTTTTTGTATCAAATGTAAAAAAAAACAACAAATTTTAATGCTGCAATCTATGATTAAAATGGCATTGACACTTTCACATTGCATGTTTTCAAACAAAGGCATATAAGTGAGCACATGCATTGAAAAGGGCTGCACAGGCATAGTTGGTATCACTGTTGATTTGCAGAAAAAAGGTTCTGGGTTCGATTCCCAGCCCGGGGTCTTCTGCATGTTGCATGTTCTCCCTGTGCATACACTGTAAAAAATAAAACGTTGATTTTACGGTAAAACGCCGGCAGCTGGGGTTGCAGAAATTCCACCGTAAAACAAAAAAACGATTTTACCCGTCATTGTTTTTTACGGTTGAATTTCGGCAACCCCGGCTGCCTTCGTTTTACCTTAGAACAAAAAAACGGATTTTATTTGTATGTCATAATGGAGTCTAATTTTTAACCCACATGCAGAACACCAGGCGGAGAACAGAAATCAGTTAAATAAGTTTATTGTAAACACAAAATAATGATCAACAACTGGGGAAAGTCTGCATTCTGCATCACTGGAGCACTGGGAGGCAAAAAAAGAGAGATGGTGAGTTCAGGGGTCGTTGAAAATGGCAGTGTCAGAAAAAACGGGCTGGTCTTACTTGGGTGGAGGTAAGTCTTGTCTGGGGGGAAGAATCACTGTGGTTACCGGGGTTTGGTTCAGATGGAGGGTTGCTGCTTGACTGACGAAGAGGCTGCGGTGGAGGGTGGACAGGTAAGCTTTGGATCACAGAAGGCGAGGAGTGAGTGAGACTGACAACAGGGTAATTGAAAGAGGTTTGGTTTACTGCGGAGGTGTCAGTGGAACTTTGGCAACCAGTGGGTTCACAGCGTCAAGAGGAATAACCTGAGGAAGAAGCACAAAGAGTCCAGATGGGTCTAGCAACACCGACACGCTGGCGCATGTGTCAAGCCCATAGACCAACACCCGTGTCGGTGCGCGTATTGGTTTCAGCAAGTCATGTGACCAATACAGGAACTGTTTCGAAATGGCACTGGATACCAAACTGTGTTTCTAAGAAAGCGAATCTGTCAACGGGATGCCTTTGCCAAAAGAATTTGTGATCTTTTTTGGTACAGTAACAACTATGGAACAGCCTCCAAACAAACGAAAGTTTTCTGCAGTGTGGCACCATTTTGATCTTACATCGGAAGATAAGGTATTTATTTTCATTTTGTTGTTTCATCCGCTTCTTTTCAGCTTCTACTTGATTTATCTGAATCCAAATTCAACTGAAATTGACTCTTAGTTTACTTTCATATTATGTTCTGCAGGTTAGGTGTTGCATATGTTTGGCAGAATTGTCTTATGTAAATAAATCCACCTCCTCAATGGGTTAGGCAAGCCGTGGCAGTGAGTATAATGGCTGACATGTGGACATCTGTGAACATGGAGGTTTATTTAGCTCTTACCTGTCACTACATTAATGGAAATCGGCAGTTGTGTACATCTGTGTTAGGAGTAAAATACTTTCCACAAAGTCACACTGCTGACAATTTGGCCCAAGTCACAAGAGACATAATGGAGGACTGGGCCATAACCAATAAAGTAAGGTGTCTTGTGACTGATGCAGCACCAAACATGATCGCATCCGCTAGGCCGCTAGTAATTCGGTACTCGATTTGCATTGCACATACTCTCAATTTATTAGTTAGAAAATCATGTTATCAGATCCCCACACTTACATCCATCAGACAGAAATCTAGGCACATTGACACATATTTCAGATCAAGCACTACAGTCAAGGAGAACAGGGCTTAAAGAGCTCTGGCCGGGGGCCGGATTTCCGGCATTTGACCAAACGGTCCACCTCAACCAATCTTTGTGGTTCGCCTCAATCAAACTGTAGTCTCAGGGCTTAAAGAGCTCCGAGCATTGGACCAAACGGCCCACCTCAACTAAACTGTAGATAATAGACAAAGATGTCTGCCAATCAGAATTCTAGCTACCGTCACAAGACGAAAAGATTTTTGACCCTGTATTCTGACGCGAATGCAGCTCGTCAGCGACAACTATCGACAGCAATCGATAGTCTACGTTTTCAGTGTCTCACGACTCACGGGAGTCAAAATCTGTCGATTGCAGAATCCTTGGAGGGGGGAGTGGCGGCATAGACATAATATAAGAGTAGACCCCGCATTGGCTGCTCCAGCGCAGGAAATACGGTGGCCATCTTGGAGCGGTAGTACCTCCTACTTTGCTCAATCAAAACAGCAGAAGATGCCTCAGCACTGAGGGATATTGTTGTTTGGATCTATGGATTATTGATGTGAGGGCTTCACAGACAACATTTCACAAGTAAGATGGACATAATATTGTGTATATATTGTGATTGGAATATTACTTTACTGTATTTATGTCCACTGGCAAGATACCAGCTAATATTAGCTACAGTGCTTGGTGTAATACGGGGTTTAGCCCCGCTATGAAGGCTGAGATTCTGTAAATCTAAAAAAATTAATTATTCTCTAACATTGACTTAGATTATCTGACACAAGAGCCTACATTAGAAATGAAACAATGTAACACATATTATAAAACTTATAATATGTGTTATAACATTCACCAGCAAAGTTTACACAGGTGGTAAAGACTATTATTTAAATGTAATTCTTTTACTAGTAGAATACATCCCAAATCTTCCGTTTTTGTTTTGAAAGTTTCCTAAAGACACGATGTGAGGAAGAAGAGAGATATATTTAAAGAGAGAAAGATTCACTGCAGCACGGATGAATCTCACATCGGATTTTGGACTCGATCTCAGCTGCTGACTCTGAAGCTAGAAATTGTCAGCTGGAAAAAAAAAAGTTATATATATATATATATATATATATATATATATATATATATATATATATATATATTAGAGATGTGCCGATCAGGTTTTTTTCTGCCGATACCGATCACCCATGAGGGCCGATCACCGATACCGATCACATAATTATTCTTATTATTTTTTTTATCATAAACACTACTGGTTACATTATGTTGAAAAAGGAACCATGAATTCACCTTAATTTAGACAAAAACCTGTTTTTAATAACTTTTTCCAAGAAGAAAACTGAACAAAACAGGCATTTTGCAAATTGTACTGCTATCGGTAATACTATCTTTAACAGACTGATAACATATGAAGGCTCTGAAGAGGCTAAATAATGCAAAGAGCCAAAATAAAACCTCTCAACATTGCCAAAAAAATTCAAGTATAAAACTTAACATTCAAAGGCAAATACAGGTTCCATTACAATAAACAATCCAGAGTTACTGAATGAAAACTTCCTGATAGCATGGCGGCTAGCTGATTACTGCTAGTTCTGATTGGCTGTTTCTGACTGAGCGCAGTAATTATGCAGAGCAGGGAGGAGATCGATTATTTTTTTAGAGATTATCTGTCTCATGTTAGAACAGCGGAAGTTTTAATACGTATGTAAAATGTATTTTTTTAGGTTAGATGCTGCAGCTTTAAACAGAGGTTCGGTGTGAGAGTCACTACCAGGTGGAGCAGAAGCGGCTCCTCTGTCAAATATTACTACCTGTAGCGTAGCAGCAGTTCAACAGCGAGAGCAGAACCAGCGTCTTACATCGCAGCTCGAAGATTTTAATAATTTTGCGGGTTATTTGTTTAGCTTTCTGACCGTCATGCTAATCTGGGTGAGTGTTTGTAGCTGTGCGCTGCTTTACCTGCTATCTGATCTTCCATATGTCTTTTTTACTGCAGTGAGCCTCGATGTAGCCAAACTCCGTCAAGTATGGCACTGTTTTTATGTCGTATTAGCTTCGTTGTGTTGATGCATTTTGACGTGCTTCAATTTTCCGCCGCAGCACACAAACTTCCCCATTCACTCAGCGCGTCATAGTTCCACATTGCTTAGGATTTGTTGCTGCACGTTTGCGCAGTGTGAAGGAAAGAGGAGACCAGCTGCACAGGGAGGCTGCGAAATGAAATGCAGGTGATCGGTATCGGCAACAAGAGCCAATGATCGTCGATCACCGATCATGCACTTTTTCACGAAAATCGGCCGATTATGATCGGTGACCGATCGATCGACACACCTCTAATATACATATATATATATATATATATATATATATATATATATATATATATATATGTGTGTGTGTGTGTGTGTGGTGGGAGCAGTGTGATAAGAATTGGGAACTTAAATTTAAAAGCACTATTTTAATAAAGATAAAATTGGTTGCAATGACTACTAAAAAGTTACCCTTAAGGCACACAGACCCGCTACAGATGAGGCTTGAGACAATCTCACGATTCCACAATTTTATTTATTCCACAATTGTTTAATCAAAAAAAAAATACTAATATAAAATTAGTATTTTAGATTGGTATCTAAATACTAATCTAAAGAGACTCCCGTCTCTGAGTTATAGCTCAACTCAGAGACGGGAGTGAAATTCGGGGTAGTGTCCTAAAAGAAAAGAAACACAGCAAACAAAACAAAGGAAAACAAAAGAAAATCGTGCACCAAACCAGAAGTAGTACCACCACCCGGAAAGTTCACCACCAACACCACGAGCTGGCCGTTCCTGTTAAAATAGAAGAAACATTCAAATTACAAATACAATTATACAGTTCAGTCCACAACAACTCAAGCAGCAATAGTCCGAATTAAGAGTCTGTCCTGGGAGGAACCGATCCGCTGTAGCATACGCCACTCAGAGCGGCACTAGAATGATTGGTCCGAGCTGGTCACCAATCAGCCCAAATCAGCCACACTGGACGAGTGATAGGAGCCCGCTTTACGCCGACCAGGACGACAGGTAGGCAGCCGAAAGACTATCCAGATGACAACCACAACAGCAAGCAATCAGTCGGCCAATGACAAACAGCCAGCCAAGTGACAAACAGCCAGCCAAGGACAAACAGCAGCGGCTATCAAAACTAAATGTTAGAAATGGAATCTAAAAGCATGCAAACTCCAGCACTTCACTTACCACTGAGCTCTTTATGTAGTGCCTCTAACAGGAAGGAGGAAACGTGGAGCTTGTATATATATATATATATATATATATATATATATATATATATATATATATATATATATATATATATCCCCAGTCAACACTAACTGCCAAACAACTAGTAGCTCAGTGTTCCAACATCCGCAAACGGCAACTGCTGTCACAACTGGAGATTGACGAGGTACGACACAAGTGCAAGGGGAAGGAGCCAGGATGCCAGGTCAGAAGGGAGTCAACTACAACTCCCCGCCCAGAGACTGGGTATGTAGCCCCAGTAATGAACGAACCATCTGAGCTGAACGAGGCAGCAACTGACCTGAGAGAGAAAATCATGGCCCGAATGAACACCAGACGACCCCGACGCCAATTACAACGGCTGAGTGAAGTACCATCAGAAAGTTTCATTGAAGATGTGAATTCGGCATTGAGAACGATCCCTACCAACACCATAACAGAAACCAATGAGCTGATATACAACTCAGCATCAGTGATCCTTGAGATGCTTGGTTATAAGAGCAACCATGAGACCCAATACCCACCATGGAAAAGACGGTTAGTGTCAGGATCCGTGTTTCCCCAGTTATGTTTTTTGTTTGTCAGTCTTTTGTTTGTCTTCCATCCTGGTTGGAACCGGCATTACGCCGGGTGTCCACCAGAGGGCACCACCTCGCCACCCCTGAGAAGCCGCCTGGGTCAACCCGTACACACACCTGCAGCTTGTTGAGGAGGCGTTGACGGTGGATATAAGCAGCGGCTCCACTTCATCTCACCGCCTGAGTGTTTGCTCGCATTGATTCTCCCGCCGCCTCCTCGTTGCTCTGGTTTGTTCCATCGTTGCTGGCCTCTGAGTGAGTGTGCCTTTCCCTCCGTGGATCATCTCCCTCTGTGTCCTCCCTCGACGCTACCGGTATTACCGGCCTAGACGCCACCCCTCGTGAGATCCTCCCGTCTGTGTCTTCCCTCGTCGAAGCCAGTGTCACCGGCTGTCGCCAACCCGAGTGTGTGTGCGTACTGCTCCCTGTTGTCGATCCGTCTCCGGTGGATTCCCCTTCGGGACGCCACGGGTCAGGAGACCCGCGCCCGAACCCTTCCGGAGAACAACTTCCGACAGACCTAGCTCCAGGCTGTCACCTCAGGTGAAGTCACCTGACCGTTCCAGGATTACTCATCGTTCCCGGCGAACAACCTCCGACAGACCTAGCTCCAGGCTGTCGCCTCAGGTGAAGTCACCTGACCGTCCCAGGATTACTCACCGTTCCCGGAGAACAACCTCCGACAGACCTAGCTCCAGGCTGTCACCTCAGGTGAAGTCACCTGACCGTTCCAGGATTACTTACCGTTCTCACTCCACTACATCTACTTCATCCTCCTTCCAAGTAAGCCCTCCTCAGTCGTTATCATTCAACTCATCACAGCTCTCTGTCTAACCCTGTGCTCCCCTGTTGACAGTCAGACGACCCGGTCCGCAGTTCCAGAACTCACCTCCTTACCTTTCAATAAAATCATTGTAAACCTTACTGCCTGTCTGGTTGTGTTCTCGCATGTGGGTTCGTAAACTACCCCCCAACATGACAGAACACTCAGGCCAAATCACGACCTCCGCGGACGCTATCAGACGGGCTTTATCAGATCAACAAGCACTAATTCAGTCCCACGACGCAGCTCTGAGAGAGCTGGGAAACCACCAAGCCGAAACTAACCAACGATTAACTGAACTTTCTACCTTCCTACAGAATTCAACTCAACAGGTTTCAGATCACCACTCCACGTCCTCGTCGGTCCCTCCAGCAACTCCGGATCCACCTCCCCACTCCAGGTTTTCAGATATCCGCCCAGCTACTCCCGAAAGGTTCTCTGGTGACGTAAGCAAGATTCAGGGATTCATCCTACAATGTACAATTGTATTTAACCATTCACCACAGAGCTTTCCGCACGACAGTTCCAAGATTTCATTTCTTTTATCCCTGTTTTCTGGCCGAGCCCTAGAGTGGGCTGAAGCCCGATTCTCCGAGGCATCTAACTATGGATGTACCTACCCTGAGTTTCTGGCAGAATTTAAGCAGGTTTTCTGCCAGGAAACCGAACGAACGACCGCCTCTAGAGAACTACATGGCTTCAAACAAGGTAGGAGAAGCGTCTCAGACTTCGCCATAGATTTTCGAATTAGAGCGGCCGCTTCAGGCTGGAATGCCACCGCACTCAAAAGTGCCTTTTTCCACGGTCTAAATGAGCATATAAAGGACGAGCTAGCCACGCTAGATGAACCTCAGTCACTGACCGATTTCATTAACCTAGCCATAAGGTTAGATAATCGAATCCGTGCCAGGGTACGGGAACGAGGCCGACAGGTTTCACCCCCCCGAGTCTCCAGAGCCGGAAGCCGCTCAAACCCCCAGCGGTTGCTACCTCCTTCTTCTCCCGCTCATGAGCCAGAACCCATGCAACTGGGAAACACCCGACTCACGCCCGAGGAGCGCCAGAGAAGGATACGCTCGAAGCTTTGCATTTACTGCGGAGAACCTAACCACATGATTGCTAACTGTCCCCTCCGTTTAAACTCACAGGTCCGGCGGTAAACGCGGGGAAACTGCCGGAACCAACTTTGACCAGACCCCGCCTCATTATTCCAGTCACCCTTTTTTCTCACCATGATTCTCTGCCCTTATCGGCCCTCATCGACTCTGGGTGTGAGCAGAACCTGATTAGCACAGATATAGTGCGCCAGTTCTCTGTCGAGGTGGAACCGTTACCTGCACCTCTACGAGTGTCATCCTTGGACGGGAAAAACCTACCCCAAGTCACCCACCGAACTAAACCTCTCCGTCTCCTCATATCTGGTAATCATACTGAAGAAATAATGTTTTATGTTTTCCCCACATGCAGCTCACCCATAGTTTTGGGGTTCAATTGGTTGTTTACTCACAACCCCCACATCGATTGGGTGGAAGGCAGGGTTGCTTCCTGGTCCACCAAGTGCCACTCCACGTGTCTCCGTTCCGCCGTGCCAGTACAGGGCTTGACTCCTACCCCTGATGACAGGACTCCCCCAGATGTCTCCGGCGTACCCAGTGAGTACCATGATTTAATGATGGTCTTTAGCAAAGACAAAGCTCTTTCCTTACCGCCCCATAGACCTTACGACTGCGCCATCGACCTCCTGCCCGGGGCTCCTCTACCGAACAGCAGGCTTTACAACATCTCCAGGGCCGAGCGTCAAACCATGGAGGATTATATCAACCAGTCCCTGGCCGCAGGAATCATACGCGCTTCTTCCTCCCCGCTGGGGGCCGGCTTCTTCTTCGTGGGGAAGAAGGACGGTTCCCTAAGACCATGCATTGATTACAGAGGACTCAACCAGATCACCGTTAAGAATAAGTACCCGCTGCCACTTCTATCCTCAGCATTCGAGCCCGTCCAGGGGGCTACCATATTTTCTAAGTTAGACCTCAGAAATGCCTATCACCTGCTCAGGATTAGAGAAGGCGACGAATGGAAAACCGCTTTTAAGACTCCTATGGGCCACTACGAGTACTTGGTCATGCCCTTTGGGTTATCCAACGCGCCATCCTTTTTCCAAGCCCTGGTCAATGATGTTCTTCGTGACTTCATTAACGTTTTTGTTTTCGTATATCTAGATGATATACTGATTTATTCTCAGACCCTCGTTGAGCACCAGAAACATGTCCGCCTGGTGCTACAAAGGCTATTAGAGAACAGACTTTATGTTAAAGCTGAAAAATGCGAGTTCCACCTCCCGTCAGTCACCTTCTTAGGATATGTCCTAGAGAGCGGTCAAGTAAGGGCAGCAGAGGATAAGGTGAAGGCAGTCTTGGACTGGCCCCAGCCTGAAACCCGGAAACAGCTCCAACGTTTCCTGGGCTTCGCCAACTTTTACAGAAGGTTCATCCGCAATTACAGCCAGACCGCCGCCCCCCTGACGGCTCTCACCTCCACTAAGAGGGTCTTTTCCTGGACCCCGCAAGCCGAGGCAGCTTTTGTTGAGCTAAAGTCTCGTTTCGCCAGAGCACCTGTTCTTATCCAGCCTGACCCCAGTAAGCAGTTTGTGGTCGAGGTTGACGCATCTGACACTGGGGTGGGGGCAGTCTTGTCACAAACTACCAGCCAGGATCAAAAATTACACCCTTGTGCTTTCTTTTCCCGCAGGCTCTCACCCGCTGAAAAGAACTACAATGTGGGAGACCGAGAACTGCTCGCCATCAAATTGGCATTAGAGGAGTGGCGACACTGGCTCGAGGGAGCGGAACACCCCGTAATCATTTGGACCGACCACAAAAATCTTTCCTACCTCCAGACGGCCAAGAGGTCAAATCCGCGCCAGTCGCGCTGGTCTCTATTTTTCTCACGTTTCAACCTCTCTATCTCCTATCGCCCAGGGTCCAAGAACGCCAAGCCAGATGCTCTGTCCCGAGTCTACTCCGCTGACGACTCAGAAGATGTTCCCGTCCCTATCCTTCCTCCCAGCTGCACCATAGGCGTGGTCACCTGGGAGATAGAGGACATAATCCGCCAGGCGCAAGGTACTGAACCTCCTCCTGAGTCCTGCCCGCCTGGAAAATTGTTTGTTCCTCCCGCAGTCCGTTCTCAGTTTCTTCACTGGATTCATGCCTCCAAGTTTTCGGCCCATCCCGGCATCAGCCGCACTATAGGGCTGATAAACCGCAGATTCTGGTGGGAGTCCATTCACAAAGATGTTAAAGAATACGTGTCTGCCTGCGCCATCTGCGCACGAAGCAAATCCTCTAACCAACCCCCCGCAGGTCTCTTACAGCCACTACCAATACCCAAACGCCCATGGTCCCACATCGCAGTGGACTTCGTTACTGGACTCCCCAGCTCCAAAGGTATGACCACCATCTTCACCATAATTGACCGTTTTTCCAAGGCTTGTCACCTCATACCACTCAGGAAACTACCCACCGCCGCTCAGACCGCTAAGCTGCTGTTCAAGCATGTATTCAAGCTCCATGGTATCCCGCAGGAGATTCTGTCCGACCGTGGACCCCAGTTTGTTTCCCAGGTCTGGCGTCAGTTCTGCTCCGCGTTGGGGGCTAAAGTGGCCCTCAGTTCCGGGTATCATCCCCAGACAAATGGACAAACTGAGCGGATGAACCAGGAACTGGAAACCACCCTGCGATGCCTCACCTCCTCCAACCCCGATGACTGGGCCCAACTCCTTCATTGGGTAGAGTACGCACACAACAGCCACATTTCCTCCGCCACTGGTCTCTCACCCTTTGAGATAGTTCTGGGCTACCAACCACCACTCCTTCCCTCCGACGAAGTTAACACCTCGGTCACCTCCGTCCAACACCACATTCGCAAGACACACAAGATCTGGAAGGACGCCATTACCGCTCTCAATAACACATCTGCCATCAATAAAAAGAGAGCTGACCGACGACGGACCCCTGCCCCGACATACTCCGTCGGACAAAAGGTATGGTTGTCCACCCATGACATACCTCTCAAGTCCATGTCCAGAAAACTGTCCCCCAGGTTCATTGGCCCGTTCGAGATCCTGGCGCTGGTGGGACCCTCGGCGGTGCGGCTCCGCCTTCCTCCTTCCCTTCGTGTCCACCCTACCTTCCACGTGTCCCAAATCAAACCTTCCGTCTCCAGTGAGCTCTGCCCTCCGGCCGAGCCCCCTCCACCCACCCTTGACACTGATGGTCAACCGATCTTCTCTGTCCGCCGGCTCCTCGCCTCCCGGCGACGTGGGCGCGGCTACCAATATCTGGTGGACTGGGAGGGTTACGGTCCCGAGGAACGGTCCTGGGTTCCCGGTTCCTTCATTGTCGACCGCACCCTCATAAGAGATTTTTGGGACTCTCAGCCCTCGTCCTCTGATCGGCCGCCAGGTGGCGTCCGTTGAGGGGGGGGTACTGTCAGGATCCGTGTTTCCCCAGTTATGTTTTTTGTTTGTCAGTCTTTTGTTTGTCTTCCATCCTGGTTGGAACCGGCATTACGCCGGGTGTCCACCAGAGGGCACCACCTCGCCACCCCTGAGAAGCCGCCTGGGTCAACCCGTACACACACCTGCAGCTTGTTGAGGAGGCGTTGACGGTGGATATAAGCAGCGGCTCCACTTCATCTCACCGCCTGAGTGTTTGCTCGCATTGATTCTCCCGCCGCCTCCTCGTTGCTCTGGTTTGTTCCATCGTTGCTGGCCTCTGAGTGAGTGTGCCTTTCCCTCCGTGGATCATCTCCCTCTGTGTCCTCCCTCGACGCTACCGGTATTACCGGCCTAGACGCCACCCCTCGTGAGATCCTCCCGTCTGTGTCTTCCCTCGTCGAAGCCAGTGTCACCGGCTGTCGCCAACCCGAGTGTGTGTGCGTACTGCTCCCTGTTGTCGATCCGTCTCCGGTGGATTCCCCTTCGGGACGCCACGGGTCAGGAGACCCGCGCCCGAACCCTTCCGGAGAACAACTTCCGACAGACCTAGCTCCAGGCTGTCACCTCAGGTGAAGTCACCTGACCGTTCCAGGATTACTCATCGTTCCCGGCGAACAACCTCCGACAGACCTAGCTCCAGGCTGTCGCCTCAGGTGAAGTCACCTGACCGTCCCAGGATTACTCACCGTTCCCGGAGAACAACCTCCGACAGACCTAGCTCCAGGCTGTCACCTCAGGTGAAGTCACCTGACCGTTCCAGGATTACTTACCGTTCTCACTCCACTACATCTACTTCCTCCTCCTTCCAAGTAAGCCCTCCTCAGTCGTTATCATTCAACTCATCACAGCTCTCTGTCTAACCCTGTGCTCCCCTGTTGACAGTCAGACGACCCTGTCCGCAGTTCCAGAACTCACCTCCTTACCTTTCAATAAAATCATTGTAAACCTTACTGCCTGTCTGGTTGTGTTCTCGCATGTGGGTTCGTAAACTACCCCCCAACATGACAGTTAGAGGCTAAGATCAAGATAACAAGGAGGGAAGTGAGTCAACTGTCAGAGCTCCAAAGGGGTGCAATGAAAAGATCTGTACCCAAGAAGTACTGGCCAGCCGCCTAAAGAGATACACGAGAGAGAATGAAGCCAGGAGGATCAACCGGCTCTTCGCCACCCAACCAGCTAAAGTGTACTCTCAATGGCAGGGTAATAACAACAGAGCAGACCCACCCAGGCTGGAGACTGAACAATACTGGAAAGGCATATGGGAAAGGGAGGCGTCCCACAACAGCAATGCACAGTGGCTAACCTCTCTACGAGAGGACCACAGCAACCTCCCTGAACAAGCCCCGGTAACCATCACTGTGGCAGATGTCCAAGACAGAGTCTCGGGTATGAAAAACTGGACAGCACCAGGACCTGACATGATCCATGCCTACTGGCTTAAGAAACTCACTGCCCTCCATGAGCGACTGGCAGCTCAACTGAATCAGCTGCTACAAAATGGGACTCACCCTGAATGGTTAACTGAAGGGCGCACAATCCTGATACAGAAGGAACCCTCGAAGGGTTCAGTCCCATCCAACTATCGGCCAATAACCTGTCTCTCTACAACATGGAAGCTCATGTCAGGCATCATAGTGGCTAAGATAAGCGGGCACATGGATAAATACATGAGCAAGGCACAGAAGGGCATAGGCATAAATAGCAGAGGAGCAAAACACCAACTCCTTGTAGACCACACAGTCGCCCGAGACTGCAAAACCCGACACACCAACCTGTGTACCGCTTTCTTGATTACAAGAAAGCCTATGACTCAATGCCACACACTTGGATCATTGAATGCTTAGAGATGTACAACTTCAATAGGACTCTAAGAGCCTTCATTGCAAACTCGATGGGGCTGTGGAAAACCTCCCTTGAAGCCAACTGCAAACCACTTGCACAAGTGTCCATCAAATGTGGCATATACCAAGGAGATGCTCTGTCCCCACTGCTGTTCTGCATAGGCCTGAACCCTCTCAGCCAAATCATCAACAAGACTGGCTACGGATACCGACTCAAGAATGGGGCCACGATCAGTCACCTCCTCTACATGGATGACATCAAGCTGTACACCAAGAGCGAACGAGACATCGACTCACTGATCCACACCACCAGGATCTACAGCACTGACATTGGGATGTCATTCGGACTAGAGAAGTGTGGTCGGATGGTTACAAAGAGAGGGAAGGTCGCCCACACAGAAGGGGTCTCACTTCTAGAAGGAACAATAGCAGACATAGAGCACAGCTACAAGTACCTGAGAATACCACAAGCAAATGGCAACCTCGATGAGGTCACAAGGAAAGGAGCCACAGCCAAATACCTCCAACGAATAAGGCAAGTCCTGAGAAGCCAGCTCAATGGCAAGAACAAGATCCGTGCAATAAACAGCTATGCCTTACCAGTAATCAGATACCCTGCCGGAATAATTAGCTGGCCAATGGAAGAGATGAAGGCCACGGATGTTAAGACTAGGAAGCTACTAACCATGCATGGAGGATTCCACCCCAAATCCAGCACCCTGAGACTGTACACGAGCCGTAAGGAAGGAGGCAGAGGACTAGTGAGTGTGAGAGCCACTGTCCAGGATGAAACATCCAAGATCCATAAATACATCAAGGACAAAGCCTCAACAGACGATGTGCTCAGCGAATGTCTCAGGCAATGGGGAACAGAAGACAAGGTGCTGGAAGTACCATCATGGGAGGACAATCCCCTACATGGGATGTACCACCGACAAATAACTGAAGTGGCTGATGTCAGGAAAACCTACCAATGGCTGGAGAAAGCTGGACTCAAGGACAGCACAGAGGCTCTCATCCTGGCCGCCCAGGAACAGGCCCTAAACACCAGAGCAATAGAGGCTCAGATCTACCACACCAGACAAGACCCAAGGTGTAGGTTGTGCAAGGAGGCCCCTGAGACAGTCCAGCACATAATAGCAGGGTGCAAGATGCTGGCAGGGAAAGCATACATGGAACGACATAACCAAGTGGCGGGCATAGTGTACAGGAACATCTGTGCAGAATATGGACTGGAAGCCCCGAGATTAAAGTGGGGAACACTCCCAAAAGTGGTGGAGAATGACCGAGCTAAGATCCTGTGGGACTTCCAGATCCAGACAGACAAGATGGTAATGGTGAACCAACCGGACATTGTGGTGGTGGATAAAGAACAGAGGAAAGCCGTTGTGGTGGATGTAGCAATACCAAGTGATTACAACATCAGGAAAAAGGAGCATGAGAAATTGGAGAAATACCAGGGCCTCAGGGAGGAACTGGAAAAGACCTGGAAGGTGAAGACCACAGTGGTGCCTGTGGTCATTGGGGCCCTCGGGGCAGTCACCCCCAAACTGGAGCAGTGGCTAAAACAGATCCCAGGAACTACATCAGACATCTCAGTCCAGAAATGTGCAGTTCTAGCACAGCCAAGATACTGCGCAGAACCCTCAAGCTCCCAGGCCTCTGGTAGAGGACCCGAGCTCAGAGGATGAAACGGACCACCCACGGAGGGTGAAAAGGGAATTTAAAGCCTAGGCGTAAATTCAACCTGGGAGACTCTCTACAGCCTCTTCTGGCATCATCAATTACCACGCCTCAGCCAACCAGGGCCAGATCATCACTCTGCTTCAGCCAATCACCTTCAAAACGCTAATCAACCTCGGATTCACCAGCTGCAGCCGTGCCTCTGTGACATTCAGTCAGATGGTTCAGCTGCCACCCCTCCGTCAGCGATCCCGGTCCTTCTGTCCCTGTCAGGCCAACAGAAGCACGCTCTGATCGTCCTTTTTTTTCTTCTATGGCTCAAATCCAGGGAATATCCTCCGGCTGCCTGCTGTGTTCCCGATTGACTTTCAGCTCCTCCTCACTGGTCTCCCTAACCCCATCATGCCTTCCTTAGGCCTCCATCAGCGACGGCAAAGCAGGAAATCTTCCGTCTTCCGTCCATATCTTCCGTCCTTCCCTCCTTCATGTTGCAGGTGTCCTCCGCCGGGTTCCCTGCTCCGGCTCACCAGCCTGTCCTCTGCTGACGAGCACCAGAACCCCATACGATCCGCCGTCCTTATCTTCCCACCTCTGATGCCCATCGGCCCTCCTCAGCTCTCACCTCATCGTGGACTCTCTCCTTCGCCATATCGTCTCTCCCAGCTCACCTCCAGGAGAACGCCACCAGCAGACCGCCAGGCTCACGTCTGCGTGTCTCGGCTCGCAGCTGGCTCTCCAGGATCATCAACCAACAATCTCGCTGCTCCCGTAGGGGTGTTGTCTAGGTAAGACGCACCTGCTCCTGACTTGACTCGTTCTTGTTCTGCTCGCATCACGTCACGGTTAGTGTCCCCAAATCATGTGCATTCAGACTCCTGTTGCCGGTCAGTCTCAGCATCTTCAGGGTCGTGTTTAGCTCAGTTTGTGCAGAACTGGACTTTAAGCAATCTAAATCTCCGCATTTCTAATTGCTCTTTTGTCAGTCTGGGGTATTTCCCCCGTCCGGCCGCCGCAACCCTCTCTTCGCTCCATTACTTTAAATTGCTCTAGATTCCATCAGGGATCCACAGCTGACTCAGTTTTTTCTCTTGTGCACATTTTGTCTTAACCCCAGCTGCCCTCTGGTCTCTGACGAGATGCCACTCAAAGTCCATCAGGTTTTTGATGAGGGTGGAAACCTGAATATTGACAGTCACTTTTTCTTTTGAATGGTCTTTCCTGTATTTTTGGATACCATCTTCCCATGACCGGCTTTTGTGCCCCTTTCTGGGTTAATCCCAATGAAGCGACTAAAAAACAAAATCAAAATGGGAAAATTCCTGAGAATATAAATAGTGTGGCATTCTGAAGACAGCTGGTACAATATATAAATAAAGCTGTTTTTAATTATGTAAAGAGAAAACATCACCACCTTCGTCAAATGTTAGAAGGTAGAAGATGTAGATGTAGAAGATAGACAAAGCTGTCATGTCTGGAATGTTGGCTGGACCCTCTCTAAGACAATATGGCCTTCAATGCTGACCATGCAGAAAATTGCTTGCCACAGGGACTGTAATAAGCCAAGTCCTTAACTGGAAGAACATAAAACAAATCCTCTCATTGATACAGTATGCATTTAAATGATCATCATAATAAAGAATGTCCACTCTGCCAGGCAAACTAAAAGCAAGGATCTTAAACTCCTCAATTGTTGTGCAAGTCATATCAATGTTGAAAACTGTAGCCTGGATTAATCTACAGAAGTTGTGGAGGAATTCATGGTACTTTGCACTGAAGGTGAAGTGTGCTTTCAAAGTTCATTAAAAGCTACCTTGGATGATCTTTTGATCAATGGTGGTGAAGTGTCTTTGGTGCTGCTCTTGTTTTCACCAACATGCAGGAAGAAGGGCTGTCCTGGTTCCACGGCAATGAGGAAGGCTTCAACGCTGGCTTGCATCTTTGACATAATGATAAGACGAATAATAAAAATTATTAAATATATTTAGCAGCACAGCTATATTCAGACAGCAAACAAAGCCAATGAGAAAGTGCTTCTACAAAGAAGTAGGATCATTAGAATAACCACATACATGCACATATCTGAAAACATGGTCCACAGTTTGACATGAGCTGTTTTGGATTCTTCTTGTGGCCTTTAGATGTAGGACGAAGCACATGAACCAACAGAAGAATGCCTGGTTTTCTCAACCTGGAAGAACAACAGGTTGAATAGCAGACACATTAGAATAATAAATAAAGATTTTAAAGAGAAGTGAGCAAAACTGACCAGACCCACCAAAATACTTTGTCCACCTTGTTTACCCTGGAGAGCATTTTTCACCACCTACTACATAAAGCATATTAATGTCAGAAATAATTACCCTGAACACAACTCAAGACATTAGGCATTATAGAAATTAGTCAGCTTATAGAAACATTCTGGACAACATTTTTTCTGCCAACCTGTCAGAAGAAATGTGTTGAAGTAACACACTTCAGTCACCAACATGACCTACTAATGAAGAAAAAAAGAGGCAGCCAATATGTCATTGTTTATTATCATTATTATTTATAGAGACAAACATTTTGGCTTAACTTTGATCGCATAGATCAAACCACCGGTCCAGCACAACCACTAACCACCATTATACCGTCTATAGCTGAAAACTTAAAACGACTCCGCAGCTAAATGATGTTAACTCAAACTGCCTTTCTGACAGTTTTAATGTTTGTTTAACCACCCGACACCCCGTGCTACACCTGCTTGGCTAGCTTTAGCTGCTAACAAAAATAATAAACCAAGGGTGCTCACATCCAGTCCTCAAGAGCTACCGTCCTGCAACTTTTCGATGAATCTTTACTCCAACAGACCTGCTAACCAGCCTTTCATTTGATTCAGGTCTGTTAATTGGCGCAGGGAAGCATCTGAACGTTGCAGGATAGCAGCTCTGAAGGATTGGACTTGAGCTCCCCGGTACTGAACAGTTGTACCGCGATATCCAAACAAATAAACTTACGTTAAGCATAAGATACTGTAACGATTCTGTGTTTTAGTTCGGCTGGTACCCATATGGTTATATGTATAAAGTTATAGCCTTCCCCTGTCTGACTCTGCTATCTCCCAATCACATGTGATAGACCTGTCATGTGGGCGGTGGATCAGAGGAGCAGCAGGGACAGGACCGGAAGAGGAGGGAGTTCGGGTGTGTTAGCAGGAAGCTAGTTCAGGGGAGCCCACGGTTGGTTAGAGGTGTAAGCTGTGACCTCAGAAATAGTGGCTTGTTTCTGTTCACTAATAAACCCATTTGACGGGACTACATCTGTGGTGTGCTGGCGTCATTATAATACTCTTGCGCAAACAGAAAGTTAATGAATTCATAAAAAAATAATCAAAATCAAAAACATGATGGTCTTATAATGTCCGCCAGGGAGTTACAAACATTGAGACAATACATCACCATAACATTACATAAATACATTAAAGAAAGAACAAAAAGAGCATGTTTAAATAGTTTTGGGGAACTTACCTTGTTATGATAAGATCCAGGCAAGACGACATACTGCTGTCTCCAAGCAAACACGTGACGTCACAGATACGTTGCAATTGTGGGAGCAACTCTTTATCAAACACCATCTCTTTAGGGAAACTGACAAACCGATCTTTGAATTTGACTAAACAAGTGTTTAATTAACCATGTATTTTTAACATACAACACCAACACTGGTCTTCTAACATTTTTGATTATGCTCTGTAGATTTCGATTCATTCCCTAAAAGATTTATTATGGAAAGTATTTTTTTCTTTCCGTTTAATATTGTCTTTAAATGCTGGTTCTCTAAGATGCAAATACAAGTAAAATGTCTTGCCTAGGAAAAAAACTGTATTGTACAATTAATTTGCGGTAGTTTACTGCCAGTCGTCAGTCTTGATTGTGACAAGAGAAGAACACATCAAATTGACAATATCCTACCGTATTTTGGAATAACAGTATCTTACTGCTGGAATTCCGCCGTAAATTTACAGCCATTTCTAAGAGTGTAGCTTCTTTTCAGTTCTAATCCTTGAAACCAAGTAAGTAGCTCATAAAAATTCAAAGAGGAAACATCACTGCCCTATAAGAGATGAACCATTAAGAGGATTACTGCTTATAAAAACATAATCTGCAGATAGCCTTTAGTTCATAGATTCTTCATAAAAAAAAAATCCCAGCAACTGCACATTCTGCAGATAATTAAATGACGGATGTTTTCTAGATTATGAGAAAAGGTCAACAAGAGCTAAGTCTTGATGTGGCCTGTTGGGGCTCTGGCTCACATTATATGGTTTGGTGCTTTGGTTGGGTTCCAAACGAGCAAACAGTCAGGGGAGCCGTGTTTACATGCCTTTGTTCTTTCCCGCCTCTTGTCCCAGTAAATCCACAGACTTTATTACTTTATTGAATTTTATCTGGAATTATTTTTGACAATGTAAAAAAATACTGTGTAATTATGAATTAAAGGGAAAAATTATACATGGGCTCCTAACTGTTTACAAAAACTGCGTGGAATAAATTGTACTCCCTAAATCAATACTTTGTTTTCATAGAATCCACACGTTTATAATTTAATGTCAGCATAAATGCAGCTGTTCTGTGAGAGCTTCAGAGGTCTGCTAGAGAACATTAGTGAACAAACATCACAAGAAATACACTAATATACAATACCCCATACTAATACACTAAAATTAAGGTAGGACATTGAAATTAAGTTGAAAAAAATAGAATCATTTATATTTACATAAATTAATCATAAAAAATAATTTAATCCAATGTTATAGGACTGATGTACACTAATCAGTCAAATGATTATTTTATTAATTGCAGCCATGCAGGGTCATCAGAGTACACCTGGACAGGTCACCGGTCCATCACAGGGCAACACATACAAACCACTATGCACACACACTACAATGAGAATTTAGAGAAACGTTGCTTTTGAACTGAGGGAGGAAGCTGGAGGACCTGGTGCAAGGCAACAATGCTACCAACGTTCTGTTTACTCATGATGATTATTGAGTTCATGAGAGAGGTCAAAAACACAAAACTAAACTCAGGCAGAAAAAAGTAAACTCATAAAAAAAACTGACTACACACACAAAACATAACTGACAAAGCACATAAATGACACAGAAGGGTAAATTTTCAAATCTGAGGTTGTTTGAGTTTGGTTTAGGGTTTTGTCATTTTTGTATTCCTTTGTTTTTTCTACTCGTTCTGCCTCATTTCTACTTTCACTTCAGTTCTTTTAGTGAGTCTAGCTTATTTCTTGTCTAATTATTCATTGTCTATCTATGTTAGGTTAACCTAGCATAATCTTTTATGTTAGATTCATTTCCTCGTCCCCTGTGCCACGTTGCTCTCCCTCTCAAAGTCTTTGGTTCGGTTGTAAAAATATAATACAATATTCCTTTATTATCAGTACAAATCTGAAGGTTGTCTTGCATCACAGCACTATTGTTTACAAGTAAGCATACATACACAGACAGAATCAAAAGTGTATATTATAAGATGTTCAGGTGATAGGATTGGTCCATGCTCATTGTTTAGTTTCAGATTGATTGAAAGGCCAAGCTGTTAGAATTTTTTTTACTTGTCTTTCAAAAAGGCAGAAGTCAAACTAACTGCACTGATTTAAGTGAAGCACATCTTTAGTTTTCATGTTTCAGAAGGTGCATTACAATGATCGATCAAAGTTATTCTTTAAATCTATTCATCAACCGCAGTACGGCTGGATTTTAGAGGTCTTCTGTTGTCACCATATAATGTGGAATGTGTTCATAGGAGCGTCATAGACACATTTACCTGATAATGTGCCCATCTCCCCTGGTGGTCAGACCAACCTTCTATTTACAGAACAGTCATTCTAAAGGTCATTGGGTCGACCTCATACCTGCTGCTCCACATCCTGGAAGCGTACCCTGCTCTGTCTACATACTGCTCATTGGCTTCAGTAATGTATCAAAGTTGAAGCGAACTGTGATGTTCATCTCTGGAGGTCACTGAGGCTTTGTGTCAGTGAGCAAAGTGATAATTTATTCCTACAGCCTTTTTTGCACATACAACATCATCAGGCTGGAAATACTGCTATGTCCGTCTTTGGGTCCAGCGCACCTAGACAATTACAGAGGTAAGCCATGCATATCAGTCATGTGCTGGCTGGAAATAAAACCTGGCCATCACTTTTCACATAATGCATCCATATAACCTTGTTTGGGAAATTTGACACTGTGGCAGTTATTTATTACACATCACCTCCAACTCATTATAGACTAGTGTCACCTTTCATCTATAAAAATCTCCAGTCTTTTTTATTTCACAAGAGAACGATGAGCGAGGGGGGAGTGCTGTGTATCGGCATGCATTCTTAATCAAAGTACAAAAAAAGAAACACTGTTTTCAATCTACTTTGTGTTTGCTTTTTCTCATGCCTCCTGTGGTAACAGAACTTCCACTGCTTGATGGTTTATCAAGATGCTTTAGAGCAGGGTGTATTTGTTGCTGCCTCTTGACCAGGACTCCTTTGAAAAAGAGATTTTAAATCTCAATGGGGTTTTTTTTATCATGGTAAAAACAAAGGTTAAATACAAATTAATTAATTAATTAATTAATTAATTAATTAATTAATTAATTAATTAATAAAGACCTCATCGTACTGTAGCCTGTGTGCTAATGGGCTAAGTGTGTTTTGTTAGTTTCACAGATTGCTTAAGACCTTCCATCATCCAGTTTCTGAGGTATCATTTGTGGTTGAGATGATAGAACTGTAACCCCATCTTATCTTTTTCCCTTCTCTATTATCTCAGAAAACCTTTTCAGTAAAAGTTATACACAATGTGTAAACAAATTTTCCTTCAGATGAAACCTCAGATAGGATCAAATAGATGAAGGGAATTCAAACAGAGCACAATATAGCAGGTATTATCTTGGAGGGAAGCAGAGTGTTTCCAGTCTCCTCCTTCCTCTCCACTGCATGCTGGCTTTCCCTGGACAGAACTGGGCCGCTTCTCACAACTCCAAGCAGAAGGCATCCCCCTGGTTCAAAGACCCCGGAGCAGTCAATGAGCGTCTTACTGCAGCCTAATGAGGATTAATATCTTATCCTGAGGAACCATGAGGCAAAAATATCACGTCCCATGGGATATGGACTAAATATGACAGGCAGAGAGACTTCTTGGACTTCAAGGATCACACAGAGGGATATTAAAGGTTTGTGAATGGTGGAGGGGAAGAAAGAGTGTGAAGAGGCTTCTGTTGCAGTGGCTAAACCACCAGGGAAGCAAACATTGTACTTATTGGTAACAATTCAATAAAAACACCTCAGCTAAGTTTTTTTTTTAATGAACCAAATGTCTAGCAAGTGAAAATGTTTCATATTAAAAACATTTCACTTATATTTCTCATCTAATTTCACTGTTTTCTTATGTGCATGAGAAATCAACTTCATTCACCCATGTCTCCTTAGTTCTGTAAGTTTCTACGCTTTACTCATTAAAGTAATCATGAATTCAGTCATTTGTTTGGTCACTTATTGAAACTAGAATAAAAAAAAAAAAAGACTAATAGCAAAACTAAGACATTATATTTTTTCTAAATATCTTCATATAAGATAAATATGAACGTTAGCTGGAGATGGGCACCAGCACCCCTCCCGACCCCACTGAGGGACAAGGGTGAAAGACAATGGATGGATGGAAGATAAATATGAGGGAGTTTTCAAAATTATTTAAAGCAAAGTATAGAATAATTCCTAAATCAAAATCCAAGCTAAAAGAAAATGCAAATACTACTACTACTAATAATAATACATGTGTTTAAAATGATCAAGGTGAAAAAAAAAGACATTGATCATAATGACTTCATGCTGGAACTCGTTTCCCCTCATAATTTAGTTGTTGCTCTGTCAAGCCTGCTGACAGTGGAGCTGTAAGCAGAGGTCGGGAGCTTTTGGATCTCTCCCTCCAGTTGGCCAAGGCCAAACAGATGGCTCCAGAGGAGTCAGTCTGTTTGCAACACAATATCTCACAATCACACGGCATGAGGAACTGGCCATGACAAAGCCGGAAGATAAATAAACTAAGCACAACCAGTGGAAGGACATCGCCATGGGTACATATGTGTTATTTGGCCGGGCTACCGGCTGACTTGCTCTCATGCTCATTTGCACAGATGACTGACTCCAGAGGACACCAGGACAGATGCACTGGTCAGCCAAAACTCTGACCCTCAGCCCTCCCTGCACCCCAGCAGGCTCTGACTCACTGCCCTCCACAGACAGCGTCTCTATCTGTACATGCTCTCCAGGCAGTGATCCAAGCGATGTAGTATTACGGTCTGCAGTGCAGCAAAGCCCTGCAAACATACTGTAACTAGAGGTGTAAACAAAGAAAAGGCCAGACAGTGCGGCTCTACTCTGCTTTTATTTATTGAACTATTTTCTTTTCTGGGTATTCAGGTTATCTTGATCTACTAACAGAAAAAAATGTAGCTCCCCCCAAATACACATAACCATATGGACCCCAGCAGAACTAAAATACAGAATTGTTAAAATACTACGGCGATCGACAGATGCAAACGCGAAGCAAATACGAGAAAAACAAATACAACGAAGAAAAAATGCAAACAAAAAAGAGGTGCAAAAAAATATATAAAAATAAGTGTTCCAGACCACTAGAGCTTTGTGTCCGAGTTCAGGGTCTGCATCCTTTCAAGCTCATTCTTTCATGGGCTTGAGAAACGACCCGGTCTACGGAAGAGGGGTCCTGCGAAGGCAGAGAGCATTGCAGAGAAGCTGCAGCCTTCAGCTAGCTGCCTAGCCTCCACCTCGGCGTTGTGTTGCTTTGCAGCTGTGACACAAGATGATTTATACAATGTTTGTAGGCAAGAATGTAGATGTATAAATCTCACATTTCTGCTCGGTTCATCAATATTTCTCCGACGTTTTCGGAGATGTCTGCTCCCACTGCATTAACATGCCTGCTGCCAGCTGGTCCAGGTTTAGTATTCCACTGGAGAACGCCTGACTCATTTGGGCTTTCCCAAATCTCAGTTAATTAAACACAGATATAAAGTCAGGTAACATCGAGTTGTAATATTTTGGTTTACTAAAATATTTCATTTATTCCTGAGCAAATCAGTTTGATTAAAGTTAAGCCTAAAAACGTAATAGTTTGATTAAACTGTATTGTCTTACCTGAGATTTGGAGAGTATTTGAAAAGAGATACTAAACCTTTAAAACCATGTCATTGTATTTTGCTCATTGTAAAAGATTTATAGAAATGGTTTTACCGTTGAATGAACTCCAAAGTCTTGGCTGCCTCATGTTGATATTGGGTGTTGAATGTGTAGAAGATAGACAGCACTGTCCTGTCTGGAATGTTGGCTGGACCCTCTCAAAGACAATATGGCCTTCAATGCTGTCCATGCCAAAAACTGCTAGCCTCAGGGACTGCAATAAACCAAGTTCTTAACTGGAAGAACATAAAACAAATCCTCTCATTGATACAGTATGCATTTAAATGATTATCATAATAAAGAATGTCCACTCTGCCAGGTAAACTAAAAGCAAGGATCTTAAACTCCTCAATTGTCGTGCAAGTCATATCAATGTTGAAAACTGTAGGCTGGATTAATGTACAGAAGTTGTAGAGGAATTCATGGTACTTTGCCCTGACGGTGAAGTGTGCTTTCAAAGTTCATCAAAAGCTACTTTTTTATGATCTTGTGATCACTGATGGTGAAGTGTCTTTGGTGCTGCTCTTGTTTTCACCAACATGCAGGAGGAAGGGCTGTCCTGGTTGCACGGCAATGAGGATGGCTTCAACACTGGCTTGCATCTTTCACAAAATGATAAGAAGATAAAAAAGAAAAATTATTAGATATATTTAGCAGCACAGCTACATTCAGACAGCAAACAAAGCCAATGAGAAAGTGCTTCTACAAAGAAGTAGGTTCATTACAATAACAACATAACTGCACATCTGACAACATGGTCCACAGCTTGACCTGAGCTGTTTTGCATTCTTCTTGTTGCCTTTGGATGTAGGACGAAGCACATGAACCAACAGAAGAATGCCTGATTTTCCTGGAGGAACAACAGGATAAAGAGCAAACACATCCATCCATTTTCTGTACACCTTTGTCCCTTAGTGGGGTTGGGAGGGTTGCTGGTGTCTATCTCCAACTAAATGTTTGGGCAAGAGGCGAGGTACACCCTGGACAGGTCGCTAGTCTGTCGCAGGGCAACACAGAGACAGACAGGACTAACAACCATGTACACACACACTCACACCTAGGACATGATTGTCAGTTGAAAACATGACTGACAGTCATGTTTTTGGGCTGTGGGAGGAAGCCAGAGTACCAGGAGAGAACCCATGCATGCACAGGGAGAGCATGCATGGGAAGACCCAGGGCTGGGAATCGAACCCAGAACCTTCTTGCTGCAAGGTAACAGTGCTACCAACTGCGCCACTGTGCAGCCCAGCAAACACATTAGGATAATAAATAAAAATTTTAAAGAGAAGTGAGGAAAACTAACCAGACCCACCTGTGTGTGTCACCACCACAATCATTCAAAATACTTTGTCCACCTGATTTAGCATGGAGAACATTTTTCACCACCTACAATAAAGCACAAAAATGTACGAAATAATTACCATCAACACAACTCAGACATTAGGCATTATAGAAATTGGTCAGCTTATAGAAACATTCTGGACAGCATTTCTTTTCTGCCAACCTGTCGGAAGAAATTTGTTGACAGACTTCAGTCACCAACATGTACTAAAGAAGAAAAAAAGAGGCAGCCAATATGTCATTATTGTATAGAGACAAAAATATTTTGGCTTAGCTTTTGATCGCATATTATGCCGTCTAAAGCCGAAAACGTCAAGAAAACGACTCCGCAGCTAAATAATGTTAACTGAAATGGCCTTCAGATTCTTCTGACAGTTTGAACAATCGTTTAACCACCCGAAACCACGTGTTACACCAGGTTGGCTAGCTTTAACTGCTAACAAAAATAATAAAACAAGGGTGCCCACGTCCAGTCCTCGAGAGCTGCCGTCCTGCAATTTTTCGATGCATCTTTACTCCAACAGACCTGGATCAGCTCTGAAAAGACCTGCTAACCAGCCATTCATTTGATTCAGGTGTGTTGGCGTGGAGAAGCATCTTAAAGTTGCAGGATGGCAGCTCTCAAGGACTAGACTTGAGCCCCCCTGTATTAAACAGTTGTATACACCGTGATATCCAAACAAATAAACTTACGTTAAGCATAAGTCAAAACTCTTGTGCAAACATAAATGCATTCATAAAAAATAATCAAAACATAATCTTAACATGGGACTTACCTTGTTATGATTAGCCCCAGGCAAGACGCCGGGCAAACACGTGACGTCACAGAAACACCATCTTCTTCTTCTTGTTAGTTTTACTGGCGATTGGCAACAAACTGTTAGTAACATTACCGCCACTTACCGGTATGGAGTGTGGTTCGAGGAAACACCATCTCTTTAGGGAAACTGACAAACCTTAGAATTTGACTAAACAAGTGTTTAACACTGTATTTTTAACATACAACACCAACACTAGAAATCTAACACTTTTGATTATGCTCTGCAGATTTCGATTCATTCCCTAAAAGATGTATTATGGAAAATATTTTTTTCTTTCTGTTTAATATTGAATCTAAATGCTGGTTCTCCAAGATGCAAATACAAGTAAAATGTCTTGCCTAGGAAAAAAACTGTATTGTAAAATCATTTTAGGGTAGTTTACTGCCAGTCGTCAGTCTAGATTGTGACAACAGAAGACATCAATTTAACAATATTCTACTTTATTTTCTAATAACAGTATGTTACTACTAGAATTCTGCTGTAAATTTACAGCCATTTCTAAGAGTGCATTTGTTAATTTTAAAGAAATGCAGTTGATGTTCTTGCAGAGTTTAAGTGCATTAACAATCAGTTTGTTTTTAACTACTCAATATGTTTAATTACATTTTCAGGTTATCCTGAAAATGAATAAAGCTGTATTCCTTCTAATCCAAGAAGCCATGTCCCTCTTCTTCTGTTCCCTGGGAAAAGTAATCAGATGTTATACAGACATATTACCCAAACACCTTTTTGTTATTCACAGACAATTATAAATAACTGGAAGAGTCGTGTAAATTAAAGACAAGTTTTAAACCTATACAAAGGTAAAACACTACACTTATTTTCTTCCAGTTGTCATGGTGGGATCTATTTTTCTGACCCACATGCAGAAATACCAGGCGGAGAACTAAGATCATTTAAGTTGTTTATTGCAAAAACACAAAATAAAGACAAACAGTGGATCCAGGGAAAGGATGGCTACCAGATTCAGCGGTTCACTGGAGTAGAGAAAGGAGATGGTGAGTTCAGAGGTTTTAGTAATTGGCAGTGTAACAGAAATGAGTGGACAGATCTTACTTGGTTGTGAGGTGGTTCCGTTCAGAAACCAGGGACTGACTGGGGTTATGGTGGAGGGTTTGCTGCTTGGCTGATGGAGAGGCTGCATTGGAGGGCGGACAGGTAAGTCTTGAGTCACAGGAGGAGTCAAGTGAGGGAGACAGTTGACCAGGGAGCAGTGTTGTAGTACTCGAGATCGGTCTTGGTCTCGAGACCGGTCTCAAGACCATTTTTTGATGGTGTCGTCTTGGACTCGACCGCATTTGGTCTCAGTCTTGTCTCGGTCTTGGGCGCTGAGGACTCGGCATTTTATTTCAAGACCAGTCAAGACCACAACTGTGAAAATATCACTAAACGTACAGCATACTGTCCAGTTTATTTATTAACATCTTTGTTTTTGGTGGATGTCAAACGCACCGATGAAAATCCAAGCAATAACGCGTTTCTGTTACTTCACCTCCCTCTCCCCACCTTTCACTCGCACGCGGCTCCAAGACATGCACAGTGGTTTTCTCTGAGCGGCAGAAGATGTCTGTCTAATCCTCAGTAATAGAACAGCGCTGCATAAATCCGATGGCCACAACTAACTCAGCAGCGCTTCGCTTTCACAGACGGTGGGGACTACGTCTGACTTTTTTCGTCACTTAGAAAAGAAGCTCAAAGAAAGGTAAGCTCTGTTGATGTGATGTTAGCAAAGCTAGCTGTACAGAGACACATAAGCATTTGTGATGGAAAAAAGTTGTCACTCACTGCACTTAATTATTGTGCAGAGGTGTTGACTGGCTTGTTTCATATATGGGACAACGCTGTGTCCAAAAGTCTGCAATATAGTGACGTGACATTCAGGAACAGTCCGATTCTTCTGAACGGCTCTTTACTTAGAAAATAGGACTGGAGTGTCACTGAGAGCCGTTCTTTGTTCTTGTGATGCTTTGCGTACACTGTAATAGCTGTCATTATTTTATTTAATCATGTACATTGATATTTTTTCAATTAACAAATAAATAAAACACAAGAACGAAAAAGCACGCAGAGCATCCACATTGCTCTATGATTGTTTTTGTTCAAAGTGGCAGCTGTAATGTCTGCCACGGTGTCAGACTACCTGGCTTCATGTAGCGGGAGAGGATAAAAACAGTCACGATGAGCGCCTTGTGCTTGGTTACTTGTTTGTTGCTTCTTGGTCAGTGTTCATAGTTGAGCGTTATTTACCGTCAGGGCATTGGCTCAATTGCTATGTTTAATGGTGCAGACAGTGATGGTTTCTGACATGACCTATATGGGCAAACAGCCAGGGCGTTATGTTTTTAGGGAAGGCACGAGACCACCGCAGATTGTAGCACAAAGATGGAAGCACTTCATTTTAATATTGGTAACATTTATTAAGTATTTAATATCTAAGTGTTTTTAATGGGATTGTGGTGGGATGGTGTTTCACCCTCCCCCACGCTGTACATCGGGTGTAGCGAGAGGCGCACCACTGATTGGTGGGCGGGGCAGACGCCTTAAAAGCTGGGCAAGCCGCTGCGAGGTGTGTGTGTCTTTGTTTCCTCTACTGTCTGCACAACTGGCGGCTACATGTTGGCGGTGTTTGATTTGCTCGTCTGATATCGTAAGTGCCATTTTGCTATCCGGGTTGGGATCGTGGTTGGTTTTGTTGGGTGCTACACCTGTCGTGCGTTTCCGCAGTGCGGCTCTGCTGGCGTTGCCGGCCGCGGCTGGAGGTTGAGGTGGTGTGTGGCTTCTGCCTAGTCTTCGCCTGCTGATCTGCTCCCTCCTGGTGTAGGCTGTGTCTCCATCCCTGGGTAAGCTACCTGCCATTTAGTTTTGGATTATTTTATTTTGTATTTAGCATTAATGGGTTTTCTGTTTCAGGCAACTGAGTGTTGGGAGCTGCAGTGCTTTGGACGCTCTGCTGCTTTGTTTTATTACTGTTTGTTCTGGCCACTCTCCGCCAAGTCTGTTGTGGATTGGGCCGGCTGGTGAGCGGGGCATTACTTCTCTGCCCCCCCCTCCCCCCATAGAAGGGCACTTGGAGAGACGACGACAACTTGTTCCATCCTTTGAAGCATTTTCTTTTACAGTTTGTTGAAGTATTCTTTTGTTTCGTTTGAGTGCTGTGTTATTTCTTTTGCGTGCATGTTCTTGTTTTCTTGTTTTACTTTGTTGCATTTGCATGGTTTGCTTGTTTTGTTGGAACAACCCCACCTTGGTTGTCCCTTTTTCGTGTGTTTCCTTTTCTTTGGTTCCGGTGACCAAGTAGTGAGCCCGATGCCTCGGCTTTTACAAGAAGTGTTTTAAAAAGAACTTTTACATAATTGTTTAATAAAGTACTGTACACTGTTAAATCTGTGTTCTGGTGTGTCTTGTTACTTTTTGAGAAATATCTCCACCTGCTGGTCACAGGATTATGGATCTTTCAGATCAATTTGAGTAGCAATTTTGATCATATTTCATTTTATCGTGTCATTTAGTGCAGGCCGCTGGTCTTGGTCTCGACTTGGTCTCTGACCCTAAAAGTCTTGGTCTTGTCTCGGTCTCAATACGCTCTGGTCTTGGTCTCGGGTTAGGTGGTCTTGACCACAACACTGCCAGGGAGTCCAGGGAATCTTGGTTTACGGTGGAGAGGTCAGCGGAGCTTGGGCAACCAGTGGGTAATTTCCACGGCGTCATGAGGGAGGTATGCACAGAGAAAACCAAGAGCTCAGGCAACCAACGTGTCACATGGAGTCACCTGAGAAGGAAGTGCACAGAAAAAGCACTGGAGGTCTACAATGAGGTAAACACTGAGAACAGAGTCAAAATATTCTGAACTCAAATACAGGTTAGATTTTGCTGTCATAATAAAATAGATTTAGATTTGTAGTTTTAACATAAGAATGCATGAAAACCTTAAAGGAATATTGTTTCAATACACTAGCAATTTATTTTCTTTCTCCAATCAGTCAGAGAAGGAAAACGAAAGCAATTCTCCTGAAAGATGGGAGTCTGGTTTTGTGGCGTTTGCTGGGCTGTCATAAACACTGATGTGTATTGGTTGTGTTTCTGAAACACAGGAGTTAATTTAAACCACCCCAGACGGACTGTGCGGTCCACTCCCCTTTCCTCTCATCATGTCACAACTCATTTTATTCAACTGAACATTTAAATAGGTGCTGCGCTTGTTGTCTTTGCAGCTTTGGATCACTGTCATTCTGCCAAACGAACACAACAAATGCGCTCTCCTCTCAGTGCCGTCTAGCCCAAGTAGCGCTTCACATCAACACAAACTCAATTATTGGCAGTAATTACCAGTATCTTGGGGTGTTTGAGTGGAGGCTGAATAACAAAAGCTGCAAAACACGGATTAAATTGCTTGAGCGCTTGATGGGACGAAAGGGTGCTGTTAACCTGTCTCTCAGACTCAATTGGCCCAATGACTCTAATGTTTCTGGTTTGGATCAGTATGGTGCGGTTTATTAGAAACAGCTTTGGAGTTCCGTTGAACAAAGATGTGGCAGTTTCTCTGCCCACAGGACTCAAAATAAATTCCTACTGGGATTGAGATGCTAAACTGTAGTACATTTATTGTCTTAAAAATTACATTGTAAATGGATTAAATTCATCTTGTCACATCAGCAACTCAAATCCCATTCACCTATCCACACTGTGGGTCTGCAGTGTTTCTGAGTTCACTAACCCACTCTTTACACTAACCAGACACCAGTAGAATTTGGCTGTATGGAAACCTCACACTCAGAATTCCTGATTCACTGCTACAATGCTAAAAATTAACAGATTATTCAGCAACTAACCAGGTAACAGTGGGAAATTCACCTACTCACAGATTTGTTTGGAGAGCATATCTGAAATATTCTGAAGAAAATACAGATTGGGAAACTGAGATATCACAAAATTTATTTGCAAAGCAGCCACTCAAGGAGTGCCAGTTTTCCTTGACACTGTTTGGCCGTCAAGAGTGAAAACGGGTAAGACTGTACAAGTTGGCTTCTGTACTGCCGAGACAGTTTCCATTGTGTTAATGCATCTTGTCTGCCCAAAACAGGACATCCTGCATGTCTTCCTCTTGATACCCGTTCTGTCTGCTCTGCGTCGTGGGGTGTGGCTCTTTGGGTTCTCTCACACACACACACACATACACACACACACACACACACAAAGTGAACAAGAAAAACACACATATTACTCTCTCTGCCTTCACCAGGGCTTTGCATTGACATTCATTCAGGTTTTTACTCATTTCACTGTTATTCTTAGGAGGCCCAGGCTTTGAGTCATGTTGTTATGCATATTTTGTCACCGTGGTTTCATGTTTCTGTTTTTCTCTTTTTGCAGGATCCTAGAGTGTTATCTTGTTTTTTCTCTGTTCTTCCTCCTTTCCTCTTTTCTTCTAATTTTTACTTGTTAAATTTACTTGCCTGAAATGACACATAAAAAATAATAATTAAAAATTAAAACTATTACCTGCACTGCTGTGAAATATAGCTATTAATTAACCAATCTTGACATGTTTTCAGGTTATTGTTTTAGGATTAACATGGCTTATTCTGTAAAAATCAGTAGCCTGTTTTTCCATGAAGACAGTCTGGTCCTTGCTATGGCTTCTTCTCATTTTGGAATGTGTGTATGATTGGATGAATTGACTGTTTTTGGGAGTTTTTTCTATAGTGCTTTGAGATGTGTTGTGAACATAAATGAGCTGAATTGGAATTAAATTATGATCCACTTTAGACATTTAGATACAAAACCACCACACAATTAATCTGAATGTTAGTCTTTTTTTCTCCTTTTTGCTGAGGAAAAAACTAAAGTCCAACATTTATGAGCATATGCTAATGCATAATGTTCATTCTATCCTTTTTATGAAATTCTTTGAGATGCACATTTCATTGGACATTTTTCCACTCATTTTCCGCTCATCATAACATCATAAAACAAAGATAATAGATTATGAAGACAAAGATTTTATACACAACCAAATCATGCAGTTCAAAGTACAAACTAACACAGGCTTTGACCCAACTGGGTAGAACCATCCCTGACGTAAAACAAAGAAATAGAGCTGTGAATAGTTTCTCCTGATGTAAATATCCTGTTCCAGAATTATTTCATAGTTATTTAACCCATTTTATTCAACTTTCTTTTGTGCCGTTTAGCTTTGCTTCCTTGTGCTGTATCTCAGACTTAGTTTGTGTTCAGATCTTACCTAGCATGCTGTGCTTCATCATAGTATTTTCTCATCAGTATTGATGCCACTGATCAGTGTTTCTACCAGAAAGAGGTGCTCTGCTATAGTTGTGATCTTAACCTGACCAGATGTAATACTGGCTTGAATCTTTTTATTGATTTTGATGAGGAAAAAAAGTAAAGTTTGCTGAAATTTTCCCAATGTGTTTTAAAGCTCTCAGTTTTTGAAAACAAAAAAAACGTGATAACTTATTTTGACAAAACGTTATTGAAGTAATCCACAGTATGAGTAATAGGATTAATTCAGCTGTTTGTAATGCTCAGAACTGAGGACCCAAAATTTCAGTCAGACACAATGTAAAAAATAAGTTCTTTATTGAGGATCAGGGTATGGGACAGGCAACCACGAGCAATGGAACAGGAACCTCTGAGGACAGAGAAACAGGTTAGAGCAGGGGTGTCAAACTCCAGTCCTCGAGGGCCGGTGTCCTGCAACTTTTAGAAGTGCCTCTGCTGCACCACACCTGAATAGAATTATTAGGTCATTAGCAAGGCTCTGGAGAACTGAGGAGGTAATTAAGCCATTTGATTCAGGTGTTTTGTACCTGTGGCACATCTAAAAACTGCAGGACAGCGGCCCTTCAGGACTGGAGTTTGACACCCCTGGGTTAGAGGGTTGTATTCTAGGAGGGGAAGGCCAAAAGTTGAATAGAAAAAAATCACTAACCTTCTTTGTGTTGTGGGAGATGGGGGGTCCAGGTAGCACAGTGGTAGTGACAAGTGGCACACCCAGGGATGGACAGAGCTAGGAGGGTAAGGGGTTGGGGCAGGCAGGACAAAGCAAAACTTATCCGAGGGTCAGGCGAAGAGCAGTGGTCAGGGCACGGAAAAAAGGGTCCAACACTTGAAGGCAATATCAGGCAGACAAAATCCAAGGGCGAGGCAGAGGTCACAAGGCAGAAACGGGGTCGAGACCAGAAAACAGAAGCCAGTGAAGAATCCGACGTGGGCAAGACAAGGCAGGAAAATCCAAGGGACAAAAATGTGTTCGAGATCGTGGTCAGGTCAGGAAGAAATGCTGGATATCTACTCACTCAGAGGCTTTCAAAAATCTGGCACCGTCTGTCTGCCTGAGAGCTGAATATAACTGCTGGAGAACAGGTGGAAGACATGAGCCTGATTGTGCTTCAGCGCAGCAGCATGCAGGTGAACCAGATGAGCTTGATGAGGAGTACAGAGGAGAAAAACATAGCAGGCAGACGGGCCAGAAACATGACACTGTTATAAAAGCAAACATTGCCTTTATCAAATAGCAACCTATTTAATATAGGTGTAATGGCCAAATCCATGGCCACACTCTGAAGTCGGTAACTCTTTTGTGCACAATTTGTTTTTTCATTCAAACACAACAACACTTTAGTTTCAGTAAAACATTTACTAGTTGATTTGGATACATTTGTTCTTTATGTTGGCACGCACATTTAGTTAACGTGTATTTATATCAACTTAAGTTTAATTTGTTTGCTTGTGACTGACCTTTTGTTTGTGTTTTACCGGTACTTGCCTGCCTTGGAGTGGTCAGACAAAAGATGGGGGCCAGGGCTCAGCAGGCTTAAATGCTGATTGGACTATACCACTAGTTCCTGCTGGCAGGGGAAATTTGTAGTTTCTTTGTTTAGATAAGTTTTGCATTTAAGTAAATATTAGTATTTAAACTTTAATATTTTTGATTTTCATTTTGTGAGTTTTTAGTTTAGCCAAACTTAGCTGTACTGTTATTTGTTCTTGTGTTTAATTGTATTGTGTTTAGTGACCCGTATTGTGTCCTAATTGATCTGATCAGCCAGTATATAAACCCTTGTGTGTCATTTCTTTGTGAGGTCAGTTATGTTTGTTTGTGCAGCCAGTTTGTTTACATTTTTGTCTGAGTTCAGTTTTGTTTCTTTGACCTCTTTTATGAGCTCAGTTCATCTTTTTGTCATTTTATAATCTTTGGGTTAAAATAAAAAAATAAAAAAAAATTTCTAATTAATATCCTGTGACTCCTGTTTTTAACTCGGTCCATCACAATAGGCAAACCTACACATACAGATATGAACCTAGATTTGGGACTTTTGGAATGGATGAACAACTCAATATTTTAAGTTTGTTTTGGTTTATAAACGTGCATGCTTTTTAAAGCTAGCTTGTTTCTTTTTAAATGATTTAAAAAGGCTTTGGTTGAAAAGAGAAGACAGCTCGGAGAACAAGTTTCCTTTGGCTGATGGTGCTGAAGTCTGGAATCAGATGTAAAACAGAAAACCCTAGGTTGTGTTTTCTCTTAAGACTACTCTTTGCACCAAATTACATAAATTCACCTTCCTAAATGGCTAATATTATTAATACAGCATATATTAACTTACTATCTTCCTTAACTTTATGCTGCCATAGACTCTTATCCTGACTGCTAAATTGATTCTAACTGACCAAAAGAGAGGGACTATAAAGATAAAATCATGCAAAAGAGCAGGATGCTACATCGACTGTCTTTTTAGCTGTGCTAGATTACATTACATCACATTAGTACACTCCATATTCACAATCAAGATGGTCAGCATGTTTGTGCCACACACTGTCTGCCACCTCTGGCTCAGGAGAATTCATAACACGTCTGTCAAATCAAAACACGTATGAGTCACACCCTCATACGCTTCTTTTAATCACCTCTGAGCCATCAGACCCCAACCTGTTTTTTTTTTTTGTTTTTTTTTACCAATGCCTGCTTCACTACAGCAATCCAGCGTCCTGCAGAAAAAAGCAGCTTCGAAGAGCTTTTTAATGTGAGACGCTCATGCAGTCTGTCCCAAGAGAGAGCAGTTATCTTATTTAAATTCCGCCTGCAAGGCCTTTATCACAGTGTGCATCCAGGGATTTGAGAGGAGCTCCATGCATGCGCCTTGTAGATAGAGACACAGAGCACACAAACAGTTACTGTATGTACAAATCTGTCACTTTCAGTGCAGATTTAAGTTCTCAGTTCATTCTACAGAATGCAGGGGAACATCAGAATACTGCAGTGACATCTTTTAAAGTGTTAGACCACTTTAAAAGATAGGACAAATGTGGAATAACACCATGTAGTTCTGCTGCTGCATTGCATTTGGAAAGTTTTTCACAACACTTTTTTTTCTTTATATTTTATGTTCCAGCCTTACTCCAAATTGTGTTACATTAATCACTTTCCTCAAAATTCTACAAAGAATTATGATTATATGGGAAAAAAAGTTTTTTCAAAATACAAAACAAAGAAATTACATTTCTGTAAGTATTCACCGCTTTGTTGATCCAAGTTTGGCAGCTTTTTCAGCCTCTAGTCTTTCTGAATCGGATGCCTTCAGCTCAGCACACCTAACTTCAGCCAGTTTGCTCCGTTCTTCTCTGCAGTTCTCCTCCATCAGTTTGGATGGAGACACCACTCAGCCATTTTCACATCTCTCCAGATGTTCAATCAGAGAATCCAGGACATTCACAGAGTGCTGCCATAAAAACATCATACATTAACCAACCACAAAACAGTAAGAAATATTATATTTAGAAGTTTAATCTTATTTCATAAAATCCAGTGATCACTTTTACTTCATATTCCATATTCAAAAGTCAGATCATATATCCACATATTCCTAGAATGGCCAGCAGGGTCCCAGGACTGCCTGGGTGCAGAAACGCTTCCTGCCATACCACAATGAGTCGGCAACAGCAGTGTTCAGACCACAGTCTCGCTGGAATCTGTTCAGAAGACTGACCCACTTTTAGAACTGACTGGGTATAAAGTGTTTGCAATCAACCCAGTGTTTGCTGAGCAGGAAAGAGGGACGCTGGGGGGCTGGACAGAGGAAAAAACATCCTGGGAAGCCCATCAGCAGCAGCATCAAGATAAGATCATATCAGTTCACAGAAAACATCAGGCTGTCAGATGGTCTGACAGACAGCGCCAGGCGTACAGGGCCGTCACTGTCACACTTCCCTCCACTCTCACCGACCTAATAACTCAGCCTGTCCACCCTCCTGCAATCCCTCATCACATTTGCATCCCCCCTTCGCTTCATCTTTTCCCCCATTTCCAAGCTTTCCTCTCCTTCTCTGAACCATAAAGAGCTTTGTCCACAAATAAGGAGTGTGATAATTAATGGCACATCATGTTTCTCATTTAAAATCTAATCTAAAGAAGGTGGACACAAATTATCCAGACTAATTGAAAAGCTCAAAGCAATAAAACAGCTTTCCACAACCTTAATGTGATTCTTGAATGGGTGGGGAATAAAATAAGGGTCTAAAGTTGGGTAATAACAGCAGTGCAATGTAGCTTCAAAAATGTTCCTCTTAGTGCTGCTTGTCTACGCAGAGCTGTGGAATCACTGCTTGAGGACACAGAGAAAATTACATGTGAATATATGACCACCTGGTTGGATCCTTCAATATGGTTTCCAACAAAGAGAACTTCCTTAACTTACTCAGTTTTTCTCATGATACCTGATTGGGCATAGAGAAGCTGATTTACTGATATGAACTGAAGAGTCACTGGAAATGCTGACCTTGAAATGGTTTTCATAGCTATTTCACTTCTGTAGATTATCACACATTTCAACCCAAACTACAAGGTGTTTCACAGGGTTTTATGTTAGAATAGAAATGAAATGGAAAGCTGCACATAGTTGTGAAATGAGACAAAATATATATATTGTTATTAATAATAATTAACCAGAATGGAAGCCATTTTTATTCAGCCTGCAAAACACACTATGCGCATCTGACAACCCCTCTACAGACCCTCAGAAATACTACCAGTATGAACACAGGCTAGTCTGGCAGCGAACTCTAAACTGCTTGGACAAGATCACTGTTTCACTCTTTGATTTTTTTTGTAATTCTGAGCTCTTACCATCAGTACTACACTGCTTTTGTTGTGAGTAAAAAAAATTAAGTTTATATTTTAACTCAAAGTAGATGTGTTTTACTTTGGCACCATGCCTCACTTCCTGTCCCACTTGACATTTCTGTCAATTTGCTCCATAGCACCGACCAAGACGGATCTCCATCTCAGACTGTTGGTGAAGCAGTTTGCAAGGCCCTGTTGTATAGAGGACCAAAACTGACATAATAAATAAAAGAATAAATATATAAATAAAAGAATAAATATATATCCAACATAATAATAAATTAAAGAATCAATATAAAAATAAAAGTAGAAATATATAAATAAAAGAATAAATATATATTTCCATTTGCTGTATAGTTTCTGTATTTATTTCTGTATAGTTTTCTGTATTTATTTATCTATTTCTGTATTATTTCCTCGCTGTATTTCTGCTTCGTCTGTATGCTAATGAGGTGGGCTGGCTTCTACGTCCAGCTCTTCTACTATTGGTCAATAAACAGGAAAGAGAACGATCCGTGTGTAGATCGATTGTGAATGCCTGCCTACGTGGCGCTTTCGGCCTCAGTTTAACAGTCCTCAGGAAACCTGACTGAAAAATTCATGAATACTCATTATCTTAAGGACATAATAAAAGGTAAGGTTAATAACAGCATTTAAGTGTTAGATAGCTGTTATTACTCATTGTCAATTCACCATTCTCTAACTCTGTAAAATAAACAGCCTCCGATCGGAGAGTAAACCAGCTAGCAGCAGCTTTAGCCAGAGTTAGGAAACATACACGTACACCGCTTCCTTTCAGTGATGTGTTGTTAAGTTTCACTAAAATCACTTACATCTTCCAACACTGTTGTTTGGAAAAGCATTTTAAATATTGATTTAAGCACCATCTGCCAAATAATTTACATATTCTGATGTGATTCATAATTTCTCCATTTGTTTTGTTGTCCATCTTTCTCAACAGTAGCTGACCTAACAACCTACCATATCTGAGATGGTCTTGTTCCTCTGTCCATGGCAGGTTCAGTCAATCAGCTGTGGGACATCTGCTGCCTAGTCAAAGTATCATGGGCCTCTTGATTTAAAAGGACAAACCAGTACAGAGCCTCCCTGCTCCTGCAAGTCACACTTCTTGGATGAACACTCACTACTGCTAGCAGCTGTTAGAAATGAAATCTTTGTGCATCTATTCTGTAATTAATATCTTTATGTATCTATAAATAAATGAATTGATGTTGTGTAGAGTTCTGTAAAAAAAAACTATTGTAAATAGCTTCTCTTGAGTAATACTACATATGTGCAACTTTTACATTTAAATTGCTTCTTTTTGTAAATTTTAAACATCTGGCAACAAAGTATGTGGAGGAGAGGAAATCCTAAAATTAAAGCTGCTATTGTGGAACAAAGACATAAGGTTTGTGGCTGTCTGGAGATTCCACTGAAACAATCAGATTGCACCAAACCTTTGATGTTGTCCTTAATCCTGGAAAAGAAAAATGGATGACAGAGGGAAGGAATGACTGTCTTAATGGAAGGAAAGTTATGACTTTAGGATTAATAGCCATCTGCATTGAATAGCTGGAAGTTGAGAGTACAGAACAGAGTCTGAAAACACTGAAACACCGACACTAGGTACACGTTCTACAGAAAAGAAAAGCAGAGAGAGGAATGGAGTTAATGACTGTAAAGACTGCAGATACATACATTAAGAAAAGAAGCATGGAAAGTAAAAATGACCTTCAAGCAGACAGCAGATTGGCTACAGCCTACTTATGAGGTTTACTACTCTTCTATTCACTGTCATCTATTAATTTTCAACTGATTGGGCTGTCACCTTATTGTGGTGGAGGGGTTTGAGTGTCCCAATGATCCTAGGAGCTATGCTGTCTGGGGCTTTGCCCCCCATCTGGGCGCCTGTACGTTGGGGTTCACCCCGGTGAACGAGAGGGTAGCCTCCCTCCGCCTACGGGTCGGGGGACAGGTTCTGACTGTTGTCTGTGCTTACGGGCCAAACGGCAGTTCCGATTACCCACCCTTCTTGGAGTCCTTAGAGGGGGTACTGGAGAGTGCCCCTCCTGGGGACTGCCTTGTTCTACTGGGGGACTTCAACGATCACGTGGGCAATGACAGTGAGACCTGGAGAGGCGTGGTTGGGAGGAACGGCCCCCCCGTCTGGTGTTCTGTTGTTGGACTTCTGTGCTCGTCACGGATTTTCCATCACGAACACCATGTTCAGGCATAAGGGCGTTCATATGTGCACTTGGCACCAGGACGCCCTAGGCCACAGTTCGATGATTTACTTTGTCATCGTCTCATCGGATTTGCGGCCGTATGTCTTGGACACTCGGGTGAAGAGAGGTGCGGAGCTGTCCACTGACCACTACCTGGTGACGAGTTGGCTCCGGTGGTGGGGGTGGAAGCCGGTCAGACCTGGCAGGCCCAAACGTGTAGTGAGGGTCTGCTGGGAACGTCTGGCGGAGTCCCCTGTGAGATGGAGCTTCAACTCTCATCTCCGGCAGAACTTTGGACACGTTCCGGGCGAGGTTCCAGGCGAGGAGGGGGACATTGAGTCTGCTGATCTCAACTCGGGACGTTGTGGGCCAGTGGGCGGAATACTTTGAAGACCTCCTCAATCCCACCAACATGCCTTCTGTTGAGGAAGCTGAGCCTGGGGACTCTGGGTTGGGCTCTCCAATCTCTAGGGACGAGGTCGCCGAGGTGGTCAAAAAGCCCTTCGGTGGCAGGGCCCCCGGGGTGGATGAGATCCGCCCGGAGTTCCTTAAGGCTCTGGATGTTGCAGGGTTGTGTTGGCTTACACGACTCTGCAATATCGCATGGATATCGGGGGTAGTTCCCCTGGATTGGCAGACTGGGGTGGTGGTCCCCCTGTTTAAAAAGGGGGACCGGAGGGTGTGCTCCAATTACAGGGGGGTCACACTCTTAAGCCTCCCTGGTAAGGTCTATTCAGGGGTCCTGGAGAGGAGGGTCCGTTGGATAGTCGAACCTCGGATTCAGGAAGAGCAGACATAATTACCACAGTTAATAATTTAAGTCATTGATAGAGAAAATGTATTTACAAAAGACATACATGTTATTTCTACAGTATGTACTCAGGGTTTACAACTTACGAAGACATCCATGTTGGGTCCTTGGCGGATGCCAGTCTGCAGTGAACTGGTGGATGACAGAGACAATAATATACTATAGTGAGCAGTTTGAAGCAGAAGTCCCACCATGTGATCCACAGGGTTTTCCCACCTGAGCACAAACTTCATGCACTTCGTTTCCACAGGCACCACAGCAGAATCAAGTGTAACCTGTTAAAAGGGATATAAAGTTATTATTCCTATGTTATCAATTTTCTATTGCCAAGTCTATGAGAGAGAGATAATCAAATTTCTCCAATGAAATGTTAATATCTATCTATCTATCTATCTATCTATCTATCTATCTATCTATCTATCTATATCTAAAACAGCGTCTTCCTCCTCATGTCTTGATCGTAGCAGGAGTTTAACTTCTCAGGACGTGGTGGAGTAGCGGGTGTTTGGCATAACTGTTAAGTTTTGGACTTGTGGCTGCAGGTAATGTCGCTACTGAGCGGGTGGTGAAACTAGTGTAAATGAGGAGTGTTTAATACGATCATGCATTTTACATGAGGGGTGGTAACCCCAGTCTATACTATAAATATGTGATTAAGATTAGCGCCTAAATACGTTTTATTTCCAAAACAGAAAGGCTACGTAATGTTAGCCAGCTAACAAATTACTATTGCTATCCTAGCATATCAACTAACAGCTAGAAAAAAAACCAAAACACGTAACTTCGTAGTCAAACTGGTATCAGTCAGCGAGGAATTTGTCCAGTTTAGATTATGTATAGATAGTGGATGTTAGGATGTTAAACAGATGTTTGACGTCTTGTGAAAAGGGTCTATAAGGCTCTCCGAAGAGGATCACAGCGCAGGCATTCACAATCGATCTGCACACGGATCGTTCTCTTTCCTGTTTATTGACCAATAGTAGAAGAGCTGGACGTAGAAGCCAGCCCACCTCATTAGCATATCGACGAAGCAGAAATACAGCGAGGAAATAATACAGAAATAAATAGAGAAATAAATACAGAAAACATAACAGAAATAAATACAGAAAACAATACAGAAATAAATACACAAAACAATACAGAAATAAATATAGCAAATGGAAATATATGTTTATTCTTTTATTTATATATTTCTACTTTATATTGATTCTTTAATTTATTATTATGTTGGATATATATTTATTATTTTATTTATTTATGTCCGATATATATTTATTCTTTTATTTATTATTATGTCAGTTTTGCTCCTCCATACATGAGGAGCTGTCTTCGCGGTGGATCCAAGTTTGCATCAGAAACTGATTCAACAGATGATGATCGCTGGCTCGGTGACAAATTGACTGATCAAACAACGAGGAAACAACTTGGAGATGACGTCACGTGACTGTTGTTGCCGTTTAGGAAATTACGCCGAATTACTTAAAAGGTAACTGGACTAATTTAAAAAAAAAAAAATGGAATGGTGTTTTTTACAAGTAATTTTGAATGTGGGTTTAATTTCACTGTTTAGCTCATTGTAAATAGTGAAGATGTCACTTCCAAATGAAAAAGGACTTTCTGCTGAAGATTTGTGTGCTGAAGAAAAGAGTTGGTTTCAGGTCCTCGCACAAGAAAGTTAACTGAAAAAGGAGAGCAGTACAGAGAAGCAGAATCTGCAAAACAGACAAAGACATTTCTTAAATCTTATGTATCCTGGAAACAAATTGCCAGAGAAGCCAGGAAGAAATTAAAAGGTTTCTGCTCTCAGGAGAATCTGGATGAAATAAATCAGCAAGTCCAAAACGGTCTTGATAAAGTGAAACAGAATTATGAGTTTCTTCAACGTAATTGTTTAAATACTCCAGATATTGTGCAGAAACTAGATGCCTGTCCTATATTAACAAATGAGATTTATGATCTTGTGTGTAAGCGTTTGGAAGGGAGTATTGTTGAAGAGAAATTTAATTCAGAAGTTGAAAAGGAAAGGGTGTGAGAAATCTTAAATAGAGATGAATATCAGTCTGTTTTTGGAGACGCCTCTACTGAAAGTTCTTCATGTACATGTGGTTCATCAACTACCAGCTCTAAAGTTTCTCAAGAGCGGGTAATGGCAGAAGCTGATCTGGCAGCCAAAAATGTTCAAGTTGGATCCATGTTGGAGATTGAAGCTCAACATGCTAAAGTCAGTAAACTTGAATGTGAGTGGAAATGTCATGAGTCCCAGATTATGGCAGAAGTGAAGCAGAAGGAGGCTGAAGTGCTGCAGCAACTTGATGAGGAGAAGAGCAAGTTAAAGGTAATGGAAATGGAAGTTAAAATGGCTGCAGCTCGGGTTGATGTTTATAGCAGACTTGAGGATGGTGTTGAAAGGGAAAATCTTGATTCTAAGTCTGAAGTTAAATCAGTGCAACCTCTAAAACACCCAAGAAAGTCAACTGCAAGAGCTTCAACTATTCTACTACCTCAAGTTTGCTCTGAGATTCCTGCAGTAAACTTGGCTGAAGCCTTAACGAGCTCGTTAAGTTTAAGTCGCCTTCCTGTTCCTGTACCTGCCATATTCTCAGGTGACCCTTTGAAATTTGTGGATTTTAAGATATCATTCACAACTTTAATTGGTTCAAAATCCATCTCTGCTGGGGAAAAAATGCTTTATCTGAAAAGTTATCTCTCTGGAGAAGCCCGGAAGGCTGTAGAAGGTTTTTTTTACAGAAGCTCTGAGGACGCATATGAAGGTGCCTGGTCAGTTCTTCAGGAGAGATATGGAAACCCATTTGTAATTCAGAAAGCATTTAGGGATAAACTTAAGTCATGGCCTAAGATTGCACCAAATGATCCATTATCTCTCAGATATTTTGCTGACTTTTTGAAAAGTTGTGAAGAGGCTATGCCTCAAGTAAAAGGACTGTCCATCTTAAATGATTGTGAAGAAAATCATAAGATGTTGAAGAAGTTACCAGACTGGGTTGTACGTAAATGGAGCAGAGTTGTTGTTGAAGTACTTGATGCATGTGGGGAATATCCATATTTTGAATGTTTTTCTAGATTCATACAAAAGGAAGCACGCATGGCATCTAATCCTATTGCTTCTCAATTTTTGTTAAAGTCTAGAACTTCAAATGATCCTTCCAGAAAAGCAAAGGCTCTTAGTACCAGTACGGAGTTCAAGAAACTGCTCATGTTCTGAAATCTAAACTGCTTTGTTTGGTTTGTACAGACATGTTGCACAGTGTTGCTAAATGCCCTAAATTTGCAGCTAAATCAATGGAAGACAAAAGGTCATTTATACATCAGAACCATCTTTGTTTTGGATGCTTGAGAAAGGGCCATTTATTGAAAGATTGCAAAACGCGCCATGTTTGTGGAGCGTGTAGACGGCATCATCCTACTTGTTTGCACCAGGAGAAGATGAGATCTCAGGATGCTGCTCAGCAGTGTTCAATCTCTTCAGAAGAAATGCCTCAGGTTTCTTGCAGTGTTTTGTCTCATGCACTCACCCGAAACATTTCTGCGACATCAAGTATTGTTCCAGTTTTTTTTGTCCTCTCTGAAAGATCCTGGGAAGGAAATACTTACTTATGCACTCCTTGATACTCAGAGTGACTCCTCTTTTGTCTTAGAAGATCTTGTGAAAAACTTGACTGTTGAAACAAAACCAGTACAGCTAAAACTCAGTACCATGGTTTCTGTTGATACACCTGTTTCAAGTCAAATTGTGTCTGACTTGCAAGTTCTGAGTTTTTTCTCTGATGAATGTATATGGTTGCAGCAAGCATACACATGTGACTTCATTCCTGTTGATACATCTTGCATACCAAGTAGAAGTACAGCATTACAGTGGCCTCACCTTAAACATCCGGCTGGCAAAATGCCTGCTTTACAAGACTGAAGTAGGTTTACTCATTGTGTTTGACTGTCCTTCTGCTTTGGCTCCCTTGGAAGTTGTTGTTGGTGGGGAAAATTAACCTTTTGCTCAGAAAACTGCTCTGGGTTGGCGTATTATTGGGGCAGCTAATCCACATTTAGATCGGCAAGGTAACCAAAGATTTGTACACAGAGTGATGGTGAAAGAAATGCCAGCTCCACTAACTTCTGATGTTTTAAAGGCTCTGGAGTTGGATTTCAATGAAAAGGGCCCAGAAGGAAAATGTGTTTCTCAAGATGACATTCGGTTTATACAATTTCTGAGTGAAAATATTACACAGAAAGATGATGGCCATTTGGAGATGCCTCTTCCGTTTAAAACACCCTACCTTCCTGTGTTGCCAAATAATAAGAAGCTGGCTACAGTTTGTTTACAACATCTGAAGAGAAGGTTAAAGAGAAATGATCAATTCTACAATCATTACAAAACATTTATGGAGTCTATCATTGGTGATGATATCATTGGTGATGCTGAACTGGCTCCTGAGGCAAACGCCAATGATTGTGGGTGGTACTTAACATCATCATGGGGTGTATCATTCAAAGAAACCAGATAAGTTAAGAGTGGTGTTTGACTGCTCAGCTAAATTTTGTGGTACCTCTTTGAATGATACCTTGTTGACTGGTCCAGATTTGATAAAAACAAAGAATTTGCTGGCAGCTGAAGGAGGAACAGCTTATCCTGCTCTCTCCCGTCCTTACTGATAACTCTGCTTGTGGATTATTCTTAAAGTCACAATTTTTATGGTTTTATTCACATTATCGACATCATAACTGGATTACTTCAAACCTAAAGACCAGGAGATTTTCTCACTTCTATTTTTACCTCACTTTTCTTCACCTCCAAGTTGAACTAGGGCAAAATGTCCCCGTCCGACCCCAAGGACATTAGCAGTATTCTACAACGACTTCAGTTTTTAGAAACAAAGATTCAACGGCTGGAGGTGAACTTTGAGATCAACGCTACCTGTGGATATGAAACAACTCTTCCTCAAATCAGCGGAGAGGTTGTACACCCCGCACCAAGCAGCTCACCCTGGATCGCTCAGGGAGCCAAGCCAAAACAAAAGTCTCACACTGCAGATCCCATGAGACGACTAACGGGGAGAACCCCTCACCTGGACGATTCAGCGTGGCCAGCTCTGAGCAGAAACCCACCTTCAACCTCCACACCTGTTCCGCCAAAGAATAACAAACAAGCAGCCGGAACCAAAACGACTACACCGAGCCCACTCCCAAGGACAAAGCGACCAGCCCGAGCCTCAAAACATCCTGACTCTGTGGGAATCCCACTGAAAAACAGATTTTCTGCACTTCAGCACGAGCCTCTGAGTGAAAATCCACCTTCAAACATCAGCAATGAGGCTAAACCAACGCATCCACCGCACAAAGCTCCGAAGGACAAAGTGACCACCAGGAAAACGAAAGGTATGCCAAGAGTGCTTATTGTTGGAGATGAGGCAGTAAATGGAATCAGTCATGTTTGCAATCCCAAGAAAACGAGAGTGGTTTCTTTTCTTGGTGACACTGTATCTGATTTGACCCGCAAAGTGCTCTCTCTAACCACTGATCAGCCAAACATGGAGACTTTAGTTGTGCATGTTGGAGCCAACGATCTGGCAAAGCAAAAATCCGAGATTCTGAAAAAGGACTTTAATATTCTTCTGTACACTATGGGAAAATTAAAAATGAAGTTATTTCTCAGTGGTCCAATTCCATCGCCTCAATGGGGAGACGAAAAACATTCCAGGCTGCTTATGATAAACAAATGGCTGATTAAAACCTGCTCCGCCAGCTCAGTGACCTTCATCGATAACCTCTGGATCTACTGGCAGCGCTTTCACCTCTTTGGAAGAGGAGGACGCAATCTTAACAAACACGGAATAAGGCTGCTCACTGCAAACATTTTTCATTTTATCAACAAGAACAACAATGTGACCATCGCTTCAGAAGAACAGGCTCAAGGATGTCTGACTAGGATGGAGCCCTCCGCATATCAAGAACAAACTATTCCAATACAAACTGATAAAACATCGGCTGTGAACAGAATGACTGGTTCCCCTCCTCCTTCCCCCATCCCACATCTTTCCCCCCTCCCTTCTCCTTCCACCCTCCCTTCTCCTTCCCCCCTCCCTCTCTGCTCCTACACTCACTCACACTTATTAGAAAGTGACCCACTAAAGAGAGTCGGGCTGCACCTGAGCCGCCTGAAAATGCTGGTGGAGAATTCAAGTCAGAGAGAAAGACGGACGGACTCTTTCTCATCCCAGCTGGATAGTATGGATCAACAGGTTCGCCTCGGCACAACTCTCACTTCATCTAAGCCACCTGCCTCTGACCTCCCTGAAGATCCAGCACTCCGCATTTCTGAGATCTGAGACCGGGGTCCAGATATTATCCTTACACCCGTCTTCCTCCAGAATGTGTCTGGCCCCCCAACATTGCGTAGCAGGACAATACCTGTCCGGATCACTACAAGAACAGTTGCAAAAAACAGAAATACAAAAAACAGTGGTCTTAATTCTAACCACAGACTGATCCCCTGTCTAAAGGAACCTCAGACTGAAGAGCTTTCAGCCTCCGAGTCACTTAACCTGGCTCTTTTAAATACCAGATCTCTCTGTTCTAAAGCTCTATTAATTAATGATTTCATCACTGAGCATAATATTGATGTTTTATTTCTGACAGAAACATGGCTGAATGACAATAATGAAGCAATCGTACTAATTGAATCAACGCCTCCTACGTACAATTTTTTAAGTGAAAATAGAAAACACAAAAAAGGAGGAGGCGTAGCTTCAATATTTAAGAATACCATAAACTGTAGTAAAATCTCTTTGGGTAATTTTATGTCTTTTGAATATCTTGGAATCGAGGTAAAAGGCCACAAACGAACTTTGACACTAACTCTATACAAAACACCAACATATGTGGAAAATTTCTTTGCGGACTTGAATGAGCTTCTATCTCTCATATGTATTGATTACGATTGTTTGCTAATTGTCGGTGATTTCAACATTCATGTTGACAACCCCCAAGACCGAGGGGCTAAAAAGCTCTGTAATATATTAGAGAGTTTTGGTTTAACACAACATGTCAAACAAGCAACACACACTCAGGGACACACACTGGACCTGGTTATCAGTAAGGGTGTGAATATTTCCAATGTCTCTGTAACTGATGTCGCCCTGTCGGATCATTTTGCTGTTTTCTTTGACAGTTCTTTATCTGTTAACCCACTTGAACAAACAGCTACTATCACAAAACGTACTTTCACAGAAAACACAGCAGAAACATTTAATCAAATCTACTCTTCTTCCTCACTCTTAAGTTATAGTGATGTAGATAAGTTGGTGGATGATTTTCAGTGCAAACTTTCAGATATCATTGATTACATTGCCCCCACTAAAGTAAAGGTTGTGACTTGTAGGAAGAAATCTCCATGGAGAAATGCACAAGTAGTTCAATCTGCAAGACAACTCTGCCGTAGGGCTGAACGGAAATGGCGTAAAACTCAACTGCACGTTTATTATGACATCCACAAGGAAAGACTAAGTAACTATCACACAACACTGAAACATGCGAGAGAAGCTTTCTTTGCAGATGTCATAAACAAAAACATTAACAATGCTCGAGCTTTATTTGCCACTGTTGACAGGCTCACAAATCCTCAGATGACGTTGCCACCTGAACTTCAATCTATTGCCGCCTGCAACAAGTTTTCTAGTTTCTTTTCAGAGAAAATTCAAAAGATCAGAGGATTAATCTGCTCATCTACTCCAAAGACAGTACTAATGCTGGGCCCAAACAAAACAAATGCAGGAAAAATGACCCAATTTCTACTACTAAATTATAAAACCCTAGAAGAAATTATAAGTCAATTAAGCTCCAGTTCCTGCTGTCTGGATGTCCTACCCACACATTTCTTTAAGAAAGTCCTGCCTGTTGTTGCTAATGATCTGATCCAAATAGTAACTCATCGCTCTCTTCAGGTGTTTTTTTCCCCCAGGCTTTGAAAACAGCAGTTATCAAACCACTTATAAAAAAGAACAATCTAGACAAATCCCTACTGCAGAATTACAGGCTGATCTCCAACCTCCCATTCATCAGCAAAATTATTGAAAAAGCTGTTTTTAAGCAAATAAATAACTTCCTAACAATAACAAACTGCTTTGACTCCTTCCAGTCTGGTTTTCGTGCTCATCACAGCACGGAGACGGTCCTTGTAAAAGTGTTCAATGACATCTATATAAATACAGACTGTGGGAGAACCACAGTGCTGGTTCTGTTGGACCTCAGTGCAGCTTTCGACACTGTTGACCACGACATTTTACTGAACCGACTAGAGAGTTGGGTCGGACTCTCCGGACCAGTGCTCAACTGGTTTGAATCTTACATAAAGAACAGGGATTTCTTTGTTTCAATTGGAAACTTCTCATCAGAGAGGTCAAAGGTCACATGTGGGGTACCCCAAGGTTCAATCCTAGGACCCCTTCTTTTCAATATTTATATGCTCCCACTGGCAAAGATTATAACAGGACATAGGATTAGCTACCACAATTATGCGGATGATACACAGCTCTACATCACGATGTCACCAGGTGACTCTGAACCCATCCAATCACTGAATAGATGCTTAGAACAGATCAATGTGTGGATATGCCAAAACTTTCTCCAGCTAAACAGAAACAAAACTGAAGTTATTATCTTTGGACCTAAAGAGGAGCGAACTAGAATCAATGCACAGCTTTAGTTATTACAACTAAAAACCAGCGATCAGCCCGAAACCTGGAAGTAGTGATGGACTCTGACCTGAACCTTCAGAGCCACATTAAGACAGTCACAAAGTCGGCCTTCTATCACCTGAAGAACATCTCCAGGATTAGAGGACTTATGTCTCAGCACGATCTAGAGAAACTCATCCATGCATTTATCTTTAGCCGCATTGATTACTGCAACAGCGTCTTCACAGGTCTGACTAATAAATCAATCAAACAGCTGCAGCTGATCCAGAATGCTGCTGCTCGGGTTCTCACTAAAACCAGGAAGATAGAGCACATAACACCAGTTTTAAAGTCCCTACACTGGCTCCCTGTAGCTCAGAGAATAGACTTTAAAATACTGATGTTAGTTTATAAATCTCTGAACGGTTTAGCACCACAATACCTTAAAGATCTGTTATTACTGTACCAACCATCTAGACCCCTCAGATCTTCTGGTTCTGGTCTGCTCTGCATCCCCAGAACCAGAACCAGATGAGGAGAAGCAGCATTCAGTTTCTACGCACCACAGATTTGGAACAAACTTCCAGAAAACTGTAAAACAGCTGAAACACTGGCTGCCTTTAAATCTCAACTTAAAACCCACCTGTTTAGAGTTGCTTATGGCTAAATTAGGTTTAGAGTGTCAGGGTTTTGATGTCTTAAGAAAATAAAAAATAAAAATAAAAAACGATAAAAATTAAAATAAAATAAAAATAAAATAAAACCAGTTAAAGTCCGCGGGAGGGCAGACTCCTCTAACTATAAGTTAGTTAAATTCTGTGTGGGACGGCGGCGTCCTCTGGTAAGAAGTTAAACCCTGAGAATCCTAGGCACTGTCAGGTACAATAAAAGCAGTTAAAGTCCGCGGGAGGGCAGACTCCCCTAACTCTAAGTTAGTTAAATTCTGTGTTGGACGGCGGCGTCCCCTGCTAAAGGACGGCGGAGTCCTCTATGAAATAGTTAAATTCCGCAAAGGACGGCGGAGTCCTCTATAGTTAGTTAAATTCCGCAAAGGACAACGGGAGTTTGTTTTTTTATTTTTATTTTTTAAATTTCTCTCTTTCTCACTGTTTATTTCTGTTTTTATTTTAATTATGTAAAGCACTTTGAAATGCCTTGCTGCTGAAATGTGCTATACAAATAAAATTTGATTGATTGATTGATTGATAAACTCTTTAATTGGAATCCTTCTGCGCTTCAGAAAAGAAGCTGTTGCTATTATTTGTGACATTGAAAGGATGTTCCACCAGTTTTATGTTGCATCATTGTTAACTCAGGTTCTTATGGTGGGAGCAAGAAGATTTGGAGAGCGAGCCTAAAGAGTATCAAATGAAGGTTCACTTTTTTGGTGCTACCTCCTCTCCAGCTGTGCTAATTTTGGTATAAAATATTTGGCACAGCAGAAATCAAAGTTTTCAGCTGCAGCAGCATTTGTGGAGAATGATTTTTATGTTGATGATGGGTTAATAAGCGTCCCTACAGCTAATGATGCCACCAAACTAATAACTGAAGCACAGAAACTGTGCAAAGAAGGTGGTTTGAGACTCCACAAATTTAATTCCAACAGATCTGAAGTCCTAGGCTGTGTGAATCCATCTGAGAGAGCCACAAGTGTGGTTTCTGCTGATCTCAAGCCTGACTTGGCGCTTACTGAACATACCTTAGGTATGCAATGGCATGTCAAAACTGATTATTTGGGTTTTCACATTGATCTGAGGGACAACCCGGATACACGCCATGGTATTTTGTCAGTAATAGCTTCTCTGTATGATCCACTAGGATTTCTTTCTCCATTCATTATGAATGGAAAAAGCATTTTACAAGATCTGTGCCACAGAAGTCCATCCATCCATCTTCTTGCACCTTTTTTCCCTCAGTGGGGTCGGGAGGGGTGCTGGTGCCCATCTCCAGCCAACGTTTCAGGCGAGAGGCGGGGTACACCCTGGACAGGTCGCCAGTCTGTCACAGGGCAACACGGAGACACACAGGACACACAACCATGCACACACACACTCACACCTAGGGGCAATTTGGAGAGGCCAATTAACCTGACAGTCATGTTTTTGGACTGTGGGAGGAAACCGGAGTACCCGGAGAAAACCCACGCATGCACAGGGAGAACATGCAAACTCCATGCAGAAAGACCCCAGGCCGGGAATCGAACCCAGAACCTTCTTGCTGCAAGGCAACAGCTCTACCAACTGTGCCACTGTGCAGCCTGCCACAGAAGTATTGGGTGGAATGACTCTCTGCCTGAGGACTTGCATGTACGGTGGAAGAAGTGGAAGTTCAGCCTTCAGGATGTCAAGAGATTAATGATACAAAGCTGTTATCATCCACACGGATTTGGAAACATTGTTAAAACGGAACTACATCACTTCTCAGATGCTAGCAGCCTAGCATACGGTGCATGCTCCTACCTCAGGTTTGAGAATGGAAAAGGTGAAATCCATGGTGTTTTGATCATGGCTAAAGCCAGAGTGGCGCCCTTGAAGATTACAACCATTCCTTGTCTCGAGCTTTCAGCTGCAGTGGTTGCTGCTAGGTTGAGTGTGCTGTTAAAATCAGAGCTTGATATGAAGATAGACGGAGAGTTTTTCTGGACAGATTCGAAAATAGTGTTGCCATATATTAATAATGTAGCACGACGGTTTCATGTATTTGTGGCAAATCGGGTCCAGCTAATCGGAGAGAACACAAATCCAAATCAATGGAATCATGTTGACACCACTGAAAATCCAGCAGATCATGCATCCAGAGGGCCTCTGAGATTTTAACCACTAACTGGCTAACAGGTCCTGAATTTTTGTGGAAAAGGGAGATGAAAAGGGAATTTAAATCTTGCCCTGATCTGTTAGTTGGTGACCTAGTGGTTAAAACTGTTCAGACATTTGTGACAACAGATGACTGCCGATTTTCTTGAACGTTTCACTAGATTTTCATCCTGGTCAAAACTGATTAAAGTAATAGCCAGAATCAAAAGACTTGGACACAGAAACAAATGTTGCTCAAATGTGGTGAGTGTTAAAGAACGTGAAGATGCTGTGAGATCAGTGGTGAAACTTGTACAAGAACAGGCTTTTGGCTCAGAGTGTCATGGTTTGGTGGGTGGAAGTGGTGAGGAGAAACGCTGAGACCCAGGTTATAGATGAAGATGATTTTAATAATGAATAAACTCCGGACAGTCCAAACACAGGCAGCACGGCAGGAGAACTAGCACACGGCTAACACCGGTAGCAACTGATTCGGGACTGGACACGGAAGCTGATGCCGACTTAGGACTTACAGTTCTACTAAGACGACTACTAAAGTTTAACCGACTCAGGACTTAACAGTTCTACTGAACGGCTAACTGACACTAAGAACAGGACAAAACGACGTGCGACTAATGATGACTGACGTTTGTCGATAGACAACGATCCGACGAGGAACACAGACAACAGGTGAGACTAAATACACTAGGAGGGTAATTACAGGAACGAGACACAGCTGGGATCCATCAATGGGGAGGACAGGACAGAGACTCACAGGGAAACAGGACTAAACACAGAAAATCTCAAAATAAACTATACTGAACAACACAGATCATAACAGTACCCTCCCCTCAAGGGCAGCTACCAGATGCCCAAAAGGAAAAGACCAAAAACAAAACGACCCAACAGGGTGGGCGGAGGGGCGACGGCAGGAGGGCAAGAGTCCAGAAAACAAAACTAAATCCAATCGAGAACTCAAACACGGAAAACAGTCCGGGGGCCGACCACGGCACAGGAGGTAGACCTCTTGTGGGAAGTCCGGCGGGCGGCGACGCAAGAGGCGGAGCTTGAGCCGCGGCGGGCGGCGACGCAGGAGGCGGAGCTTGATCCGCGGCGGGCGGCAACGCAGGAGGCGGAGCTTGAGCCGCGGCGGGCCGGTCGGAGCGCCGGCTACTGCAGGCGCTGGAGACTGGGGCTCGGGCGGAGCAGAGGCCGGGAGCTCGGGCGGAGCAGAGGCCGGGAGACCGGCAGGACGGCCGGCCGGTGTCTCGGGAGGAGCACCGGGGAGCTGCGCACCGGCAGTGGACTCGGGCGGAGCGCCGGCTGCTGCGGGAGCTGGGCGCTCGGGCGGAGCGGAGGTTGCTGCGGGCGCTGGGAGCCCGGCAGGACGGCCGGCTGGGGACTCTGGAGGGACACTAGGGGACTCGGGGAGCTGCTCACCGGCAGCGGACTCGGGGAGCTGCTCACCGGCAGCGGACTCGGGGAGCTGCTCACCGGCAGCGGACTCGGGGAGCTGCGGACTCTGGGAGCTGCGCACCGGCAGCGGACTCGGGAGGTTCTGGAGCTGCTTAGATCTTGCAGCCAGCACCGCCTTTACTGTCTGCAGTTCCAGTTCTACCTCCCTGAAGAACTCCACCAAGCCCAGCTGAGGGAGAAGTGGGACCCACCGGTCCAACTGGATCGCCATACGGGTGGCGTCATTGAGCCGGCTGAAAGGCGCATAGGGCTTGTCCATTTCATCGCTGTATTTCCTGATCTCCCTCATCAGGTAACGACGGTCCACTGGGTCCATGATGATGGTGGCGTTCCTCACCGTTTAGTGGTCGGATCCTTCTGTCATGGTTTGGTGGGTGGAAGTGGTGAGGAGAAACGCTGAGACCCAGGTTATAGATGAAGATGATTTTAATAATGAATAAACTCCGGACAGTCCATACACAGGCAGCACGGCAGGAGAACTAGCACACGGCTAACACCGGTAGCAACTGATTCGGGACTGGACACGGAAGCTGATGCCGACTTAGGACTTACAGTTCTACTAAGACGACTACTAAAGTTTAACCGACTCAGGACTTAACAGTTCTACTGAATGGCTAACTGACACTAAGAACAGGACAAAACAACGTGCGACTAATGATGACTGACGTTTGTCGATAGACAAGGATCCGACGAGGAACACAGACAACAGGTGAGACTAAATACACTAGGAGGGTAATTACAGGAACGAGACACAGCTGGGATCCATCAATGGGGAGGACAGGACAGAGACTCACAGGGAAACAGGACTAAACACAGAAAATCTCAAAATAAACTATACTGAACAACACAGATCATAACACAGAGATGAATTTGCTGAAAAGAGGAGAGATTCTTCCACGTTCCAGCCCTCTGTTCCATTTAAATCCATTTGTGAAAGATAGTTTGTTACGGGTTGGTGGAAGATTAAAACATTCATCTCTTAGTGAAGATTTTGAATATCCACTGATTTTACCAAAAACCAGCCATATCACTCATCTTATTGTGTCCTACTGTCACACTCAAGTATGTCATCAAGGCAGAGGTCAAACCCAAATGCAGCTCAGAATAAATGGATTTTGGATTATTGGCTGCAACAGGTTGGTGGCTCAAATGATTCATAAATGTGTGCAGTGCAGGAAGCTCAGATGACCAGTGAAAGAACAGCTTATGGCTGAGCTTCCAAAGCAACGGTTGGAAGCATCTGTGCCATTTACTTATTGTGGAATGGACTGTTTTGGTCCTTTTGTTGTTAAAAGAAATCGTAAGGAACACCAGAGGTATGGGTTGGTGTTCACCTGCCTCTATTCAAGAGCTGTTCACATTGAAATGTTGGATGATTTGTCCACAGATTCCTTTATTAATGGCCTGCGTTGTTTCATTAGTTTGAGGGGAGCTATTCGCCAGATATGTTGTGATCAAGGAAGAAATTTTGTGGGAGCACAAAATGAACTAAAACAGTGTGATCCCAAATATCTGGAGTCTTTCCTAGCAGAGAACCAATGTGAGTTCATTTTTAATGCTCCATCAGCAAGTCATGCTGGTGGTGTTTGGGAGCGTCAGATACGCACCATTCGGAATGTGTTGACCTTCACTCTCTCTCAAAGCTTGGGAAAACTTGATGATGCTTCATTAAGAGCTTTCTTTTATGAAGTCATGGCTATAATTAATAGTCGTCCTTTAACATTAAAGGGAATAAATTACCCTGGTTCTCTTGAACCTTTAACTCCTAATCATTTGCTTCAAATGAAATCTGAGTCTGCCCTGCCTCCAGCAGGAACATTTGTGAGGGAAGATATTTATTCCTCAAAACGTTGGCGCCGTGTACAGTTTCTGGTTGAACAGTTTTGGAGTCGGTGGAAGAGAGAATACCTCCAGAACATCTTCATTAGACAAAAGTGGCATGTAATTCGGCGCAATCTAAAAGTAAATGACATTGTAATTGTCAAAGAGGATTTTCTCCCAAGAAATAGGTGGCTGTTGGGTCGTGTTGTGGAAACAATTATTTATAGTGATGGCTTTGTTCAAAGAGTGAAGTTGAGAACAGGAGGACAAACATCAGGAAGGGATATAATCTCAAAGAGTTCAGTGATAGAAAGACCGGTGCAAAAATTGGTGGTGTTATTGGAAAGTGACTTGTAAACTGAATGTACACAGACGGGTATGTTTAAACAATCTGCATGGTTTAAGGAAAACTTTAAAAATAATGCATGTTTTTTTTTTTGTAATAGTACATGCATTATTGGTGGGAGTGTAATGGATAGTGAACCATTTAAATTAAGTTGCTTAAATCATTCAAATTTGTAAATTATTTAAAGGTTGTTGCAGATTGTTTAATAATATTTGTCTGTTTTGATTAGCACTGGTGACTTGTATTTTGTTTTGTTAAACAAATGCAGTTAATTTTTTTGTGTGTTATGTACCTCACGGGCTGCCGTAGCTAAATGAGGGCTATGAGGGCCCTCATTTAGGGCTTTTTATAAAGCTGCCGTATTCTGCCAGCTTTTTATAAAAAGCTGGCAGAATCATTGTACCTGAACGACTTGAATGAACTGTCAAAAGTGCTTGGCACGATCAACACTTAGCGTTCCCCGGTGAAAGCAGCGAGGTACATTTTTTATTTTGTTGTTTTGTGTGTTGTAAGTTTATGTTTATATTCTAATATTCGTATATCCGTTTAGTTTTCACGGTGACTGAAGTAATCAAGGTGACTATGACTATGGTGATCAAGATGATTGAGTTGACCGATGATCATCAAAGAAAATAAAGAAACCTTGAAAATCACCCGTCGAGACTGCGCTAAATTAATTCAAGTGCTGGGGAGCTGCTACATACCCTATTATGCTTGTCTTTTGTTGAGAGATGGCATGGGTGGGAAGAGGGCAGAGGGATTTCAATATTTTTCAAAGGAAGACTTGTGAACTTCAAAGTAGAGAGTAAGATCTAACTCCTACTCCTGCTGAGAATTCTGAAAGGCTTCAAGCTTTACAAAACGGGCTGTGATTTATCTAAACTGCTCTGATGTTTTTATAAGGAGGTGGATTTCAGGTACCAGGAGGACTTGCATCATAGAAAGCTATGCTGTACGTACTGTAGCTAATATTCATGTGTCAACCTCATTGGGAAAGAGCTTCAAGTAGTCTTACTTTTTAATACTCAACCTTGAAACCTGAGGTGTGGAAATCTATTCGCACCTCGTCTTTCAGAGAACACTGAGGTTCCTCTACTCTGAATAGGATCATCTTGAACTGATACTTTGGCACCTTTTAACATCCATCCATCCATCCATTTTTTTCCGCTTATCCGGGGTCGGGTCGCGGGGGCAGCAGCTTCAGAAGGGAGGCCCAGGCATCCCTCTCCCCAGCCACTTCTTCCAGCTCCTCCGGAGGAATCCCAAGGCGTTCCCAGGCCAGCCGAGAGACATAGTCCCTCCAGCATGTCCTGGGTCTTCCCCGAGGCCTCCTCCCGGTGGGACGTGCCCAGAACACCTCACCAGGGAGGCGTCCAGGAGGCATCCTGACCAGATGCCCGAGCCTCAACTGGCTCCTCTCCATGTGGAGGAGCAGCGGCTCTACTCTGAGTCCCTCCCGGATGACTGAGCTTCTCACCCTATCTCTAAGGGAGAGCCCAGCCACCCTGCGGAGGAAACCCATTTCAGCCGCTTGTATCCGTGATCTCGTTCTTTCGGTCATGACCCAAAGCTCATGACCATAGATGAGGGTGGGAACGTAGATCGACCGGTAAATCGAGAGCTTCGCTTTTTGACTCATCTCTCTCTTCACCACCACGGACCGGTACAGTGCCCGCTTCACGGCAGACGCTGCCTCTCCTTGGGCTGCCACCTTATCGTGATGGAGGGGTTTGAGTGTCCCAATGATCCTAGGAGCTATGTTGTCTGGGGCTTTATGCCCCTGGTAGGGTCACCCAAGGCAGACAGGTCCTAGGTGAGGCCCCACTCTGGAGCCAGGCCTGGAGGTGGGGCACGATGGCGAGCGCCTGGTGGCCGGGCTTTTAGCCACGGAGCCCGTGGCTAAAGAGGAGACGTGGGTCCCCCTTCCGATGGGCTCACCACCTGTCCGAGGGGCCAAAGGGGTCGGGTGCATTGTGCTATGGGCGGCAGCCGAGGGAGGGGACCCTGGCGGTCTGATCCTCGGCTGCAGAAGCTGGCTCTTGGGACGTGGAACGTCACCTCTCTGGTGGGGAAGGAACCAGAGCTAGTGTGCGAGGCTGAGGGGTTCCGGCTAGAAATAGTCGGCCTCACCTCGACACATGGCTCTGGAACTAGTCTCCTTGAGAGGTGCTAGACGTACTTCCAATCTGGAGTTGCCCACGGTGAGAGGCGCCGGGCTGGAGTGGGCATACTTGTTGCCCCCCATTTGGGCGCCTGTATGTTGGGGTTCACCCCGGTGAACGAGAGGGTAGCCTCCCTCCGCCTACGGGTGGGGGGACGGGTTCTGATTGTTGTTTGTGCTTACGGGCCAAACGGCAGTTCAGATTACCCGCCCTTCTTGGAGTCCTTAGAGGGGGTACTGGAGAGTGCCCCTCCTGGGGACTCCTTTGTTCTACTGGGGGACTTCAACGCTCATGTGGGCAATGACAGTGAGACCTGGAGAGGCGTGGTTGGGAGGAACGGCCCCCCCGAACTGAACCCAAGTGGTGTTCTGTTGTTGGACTTCTGTGCTCGTCACAGATTCTCCATCACAAACACCATGTTCAGGCATAAGGGCGCCCATATGTGCACTTGGCACCAGGACGCCCTAGGCTGCAGTTCGATGATTGACTTTGTCATCGTCTCATCGGATTTGCGGCCGTATGTCTTGGACACTCGGGTGAAGAGAGGTGCGGAGCTTTCCACTGACCACTACCTGGTGGTGAGTTGGCTCCGGTGGTGGGGGAGGAAGCCAGTCAGACCTGGCAGGCCCAAACATGTAGTGAGGGTCTGCTGGGAACGTCTGGCAGAGTCCCCTGTGAGACGGAGCTTCAACTCTCATCTCCGGCAGAACTTCGAGCATGTCCCGGGGTAGGTGGGGGACATTGAGTCTGAGTGGACCATGTTCCATACCTCCATTGCCGAGGCGGCCTATCGGAGCTGCGGCCACAAGGTTGTTGGTGGCTGTCACGGCGGCAACCCTCGAACCCGTTGGTGGACACCTTCGGTGAGGGATGCTGTCAAGCTGAAGAAGGAGTCCTATCGGGCCTTTTTGGCCTGTGGGACTCCAGAAGCAGCTGATGGGTACCGGCGGGCAAAACGGCATGCGGCTCGGGTTGTCGCTGAGGCAAAAACTCGGGCATGGGAGGAGTTTGGAGAGGCCATGGAGACAGACTTCCGTACGGCTTCGAGGCGATTCTGGTCCACCATCCGGCGTCTTAGGAGGGGGAAGCAGTGCAGCACCAACACTGTTTATAGTGGGGATCGTGCGCTGCTGACCTCAATTCGGGACGTTGTGGGCCGGTGGGCGGAATACTTCGAAGACCTCCTCAATCCCACCAACATGCCTTCTGTTGAGGAAGCTGAGCCTGGGGACTCTGGTTTGGGCTGTCCAATCTCTGGGGACGAGGTCGCCGAGGTGGTCAAAAAGCTCCTCGGTGGCAGGGCTCCGGGGGTGGATGAGATCCGCCCGGAGTTCCTTAAGGCTCTGGATGTTGCAGGGTTGTGTTGGCTCACGCGACTCTGTAATATCGCATGGACATCGGGGGCAGTTCCCCTGGATTGGCAGACTGGGGTGGTGGTCCCCCTGTTTAAAAAGGGGGACCGGAGGGTGTGCTCCAATTACAGGGAGGTCACACTCTTAAGCCTCCCTGGTAAGGTCTATTCAGGGGTCCTGGAGAGCAGGGTCCGTCGGATAGTCGAACCTCGGATTCAGGAAGAGCAGTGTGGTTTTCGTCCTGGTCGTGGAACACTGGACCAGTTCTACACCCTCAGCAGGGTCCTGGAGGGTGCATGGGAGTTCGCCCAACCAGTCTACATGTGTTTTGTGGACTTGGAGATTGCGTTCGACCGTGTCCCTCGGGAGGCCTTGTGGGGGGTACTCCGGGAGTATGGGGTACCGGGCCCTTTGATACCGGCCGTCAGGTCCCTGTATGACCGGTGTCAGAGTCTGGTCTGCATTGCCGGCAGTAAGTCGGGCTCGTTTCCGGTGAGAGTTGGACTCCGCCAAGGCTGCCCTTTGTCACCGATTCTGTTCATTACTTTTATGGACAGAATTTCTAGGTGCAGCCGAAGTGTTGAGGGGATCCGTTTTGGTGGCCTTAGGATCGCATCTCTGCTTTTTGCGGATGATGTGGTCCTGTTGGCTTCATCGGAACGTGATCTGCAGCTCTCACTGGAGCGGTTCGTGGCCGAGTGTGAAGCGGCCGGGATGAGGCTCAGTGCCTCCAAATCCGAGGCCATGGTCTTGAGCCAGAAAAGGGTTGAGTGCCTTCTCCTTTTAACATATTTCAACAAAACCCCCATCATATACTTGATCAATTTACACACAATAATTACAGTACAAGTTTAAATTCCCACTTTGGAACCACAAAGCTCATTAGAAAAGACTTCCCACTGCATAATACTGCCACATGTCTTGCTGAATCAGTGTTGGTTCATGTTCACAGTTCACCAACCAAACATTATCAAGTAAGGTCACACCAACATGAGGCACTGTTTAAAAACATGTGTAGGTTATTTAAATAAATTCAAAAATACTTTATCTCAAATATCTCTAAGTAGGGTTAGGGTTAGGGTTAGAAAGCCAAGCAGAGAGGTGTAGAAGTTGAGGATATAATCCTAACCCATTATGGTGGACCTTTCGCTCCCTAACAATGTTTTAACTTCCTTCTTCAGAAACTGAAATGAATAAATTTTTCATTGAAAAGTGGTTTATTTAAATCATGTTTTTAATGGCTGTCATTTTTAAACCTATCATTGCCATCTCATTGGCGCAAGGGAAATTTTGCATGAGTTCTTGGTTTTGCTCTTTATATCATATTTTATAGTCAAATTCACAGAGTATCTATGTCAGAGGTTACACTAGAATTTTTTGTTGTCCATCATTTTGACAGAATTTTTAAAAAAATCTGCCATGTACTATTTTTACCCATCAAATTACAATCATATTGACATGAGCTATTCATCTGCATTTTTTTATCCGGTTTAGTTCATATTCACCTAGAACTGTGAATCCAGATCCTATCACACATAAAGCAGATGAATACATCACTGACTGTGGCCCCGATAACTTAGAATAAATTAAACGAGCCCACTTAAATTACAAGCACTTCACCTGCTTAGGTCTCAATGCACAATGCCTGTAGCCCAGGGTATTCTGGGTAAGTATAACCAAAACAAACGCAGGAGTCTGGCACTAGTGGGAGAAATGATTTGTGGTCACTAAAGAGAAATCTGACAATTAAAATCTGCCACTCTATTTTTGTTTACATTTCACAAAGAAGGAAGTTGTGCTGATCTTCTTCAGAGGTTTTTATGTCATTTATTTCAGTGGTTCTTGTTGCAGCGCCACCACAGGTGAGGGGTTAAACAGGCTTCTCAAAGGGTTTGACAAAATGCAACATGTGAGCGAACCACACCAGCTGAAAATGGCACATTTGTAATTTGGTCTCCAACTGAACCAAGTCCACCAGACTATCAGGCGTGAAAACATCCTTAGTTGAGGCACTGCATTTTTCCTTGTAAATAAAGCTTATTTTACATGTTGTATAGAAAAGTTCAGTGCTGTTACAGTTGAGTCCTCTGTGGTTCTCCAGGTTTTTAGGGAGGCTCAAAGGAATATAAAAGTAGCAGGTAGTCTCTGCATACATCCAGTAACAGTCCACAGAGGTTCCTAAAGATCCAGCAGTGTAATTAGCGTGTCCTCAGCTTAGTGGGTTAATGTGGTTTTATTGCCACAGTGAAACTAATAGTGTTGTGATGACTCCACACCTGCCACAGGCAACTGTGAGGAGAAAGGAAAAAAATCCACTGTGAAGTCCCACACTGGACCCAGAGCTGTCCATGGGCAAGAGTCAAACTGACAAGATAAAGCCTCTGACCGGGACACACTGCTGTGGGTTGACAACAGAAATTACAACTATTTAAAGAAATGCTTGCTTCTACCCCTTCTTTTACCCCTGTCTTCTTGTCTTTATTCCCTTTTCAGCCCATTCCTGCTTTCAGTTGTATTTCAGTTTAGAAAATCCAGATTAGAAGAGCTCACATTACAGCTTGGTGTGTGCGTGTGTTTGTTGTGTGTGCGTGCGTGCGTGTGTGTGTCTGTGCTGATTTTCTCTCATAAACATCATTTGCAGCCCTTTCTTTCAAGGCTGACAACTTTTCCCTCAACCACCCTCCATAAATTCTCCAATTATTGATCATTTCATTACCCTAAACACTTTTCATTAGGCTTATGTCCTATTGTTTAAAATAATCCTAACTAGCAGCAGCAAAGTAATGCTAGAAATGAAGGTTAGCTTAATTTTACTCCAGGCTCTCACAGTGAGGGTTTAAAGGCTTGCTTTCGGGTTCTGTTCTTCCACATAACACTGCACACTCAATTTAGCTCATACTTTGGTAAAAAAAAATAATAAAAAAATAAACGTACTTTTACTTCTCAAAGGGCTGGGTTCTAGAAAGCATTTATTGCTAAAGCTTTATTGCATAACATTTTACCAAACTGCAGTCACACAGTTTGTTTGGTCACAAACTGTGACCAAACAAACTACAATTTAATAATTTTGCAAATCATTAAATTGCAAAATTATTGAATTTTGCAATTTAATAATTGCAAAAAAATTGCAATTTTATGCAATTGTCTCTAATTGCATAAAATAATTTGGTAACAGTTTATTTGAAGGGGTGTGCATAAGACTGATATGACTTTCATAAACATGACATAACACCTTTCATAAACATAAAGGAGTCTTTATGAATGTTTATGACAGTTGTCATGAAGTGTCATTTGGTAAATAATGACACTTTTAATGCAAAGTTGCTCTAAAAGTCCATTAAAAGTGCCAACTTTGCAAGATTTTGTAAATGACAATTAAATGCAAAGTTGGCATTTTTAATGGACTTTCAATGCAACTTTTAGAACAACTTTGCATTAAGTGTCATTATTTACCGAATGACACTTCATGACAAGTGTCATAAACATTCATAAAGACTTCTTTATGTTTATGACAGATGTTATGTCATGTTATTGACAGTGTCATGTCAGTGTTATGCACACCCCTTCAAATAAAGTGTTACCAATAATTTTGTATTCTCCAGACCTTGGAGCACAATCTGTGCAAAAACAAAAAAGCATTTGAATATTACTAAACAGCTTTCAAACTAAACAATATGCTTTACTGACATCTTGCAATTGTGCAGACATCAAGTTTGTAATAGTTCAGAGATTGTTACATAAAATATGGAGAGGGTGTTAAATAAGAGTGCTATATACACAACAGCCATGCTTTCTTTAACAAAAGTTTTCTTTAATAAATTTTGTGTTGAAGATAAAACATGGAAATAAGTGCAAGAAATGCCTTTCCATCGGTGTAGGCTACATGATAAGGTGCAAATTAATAGATTTCCCAGAAGCTAGTGTTATGCAGCCTAAAGAAGCCATCTGCAGGTCATCAAACAACGCTAGCACCAAGTAACTGTTTTTCTTCAAAGCAGTCGTGGGGTGATTTCCAGAAATAAATCTGTGATTGCATCAGTGAATCCAACTATCTCCTAAGAGCTGAACATTGATGTCTTTGGTTGCGTATGTGGGATGAGACAAATCCTAGCAGGATTAACTTTAAGCCAATGTTTTCCTTCTAGATGCACTGACATTTTCAACTTTACGCACAGGGTACAGGAAACAATTGCTGAACTTTTGTTTTTTTTAATTATTAACTTTGCTTCTTTGTATAATCATTACTAATGTAAAAAAATTGTCTTTGGTGTAAAGTACTTGAAGGCCTTCTTGCTATCACCGCAATCTTTAACACTAAAGGTCTTCTGTCAGATTTAAGGACTCTGTCTAAATTACTGCGGAACATAAATATTATGTGCACTGACAAAAAACAAGTTGGTAAAACTGAAACAAATTTTATATGTTGGTTGTTTGCATTTCAGTTGTTGTTTCCATCCTTCCATCCTCTTCCACTTCCCCACCTAATGCTTCCACTCACCAACAATATTCACAATCTTCCTTTGGTGTCAATCTAACTCCTCTGGTCCTTCTCCTGTACTTACCACCACCCCCAATTACTTGACTAGCACATTCTGAGAAATTGTGTAAAAAAAGTAAATTTCCTTTTCCATCCTTGCATCCTTAGTGCTATCTGTATGCATTAAAAAAACAAACCAAAACATGACACACTGACACATCTTAGCTTGACACTAAGGTGTCACACTTGTATCTCCATACCTGCCAAGTGCCTCTGTCCTTAAGCAGCTCTAGAGTGACAGTGCATCCAGTGCTTCTCCAGGAGTGCAGCACCAGAACCCATGGGAGGTCAACTATACTTGGTGGTATTGCTCAATTTCACACGACGACTTTGGTTCCTTAAGGCGTTTTTCCACTAGCCCACCTCTATCCGGTTTGGTCCTGGTCTGCCTTGACCAGATTCATTTTCCATTAGCAGATCCAGCGCGGCTCAGCCCAGCTGATCTCGGAGCCTCGTACCTACTTCAGGGGTAGAATTAGCAGTACAGAGCAGGGTACAGAATCAATTTGATTGACAGCTGACCGAATTCATTGATTGGCTCGTGATTTACGTCACTGAAAAATAAAAACAACTTTTATCATTTATCATTGAGTTTAATTAGGAGAAAGTCAAGGAGCACATGTTTTGCAGCAGAATGACCGTGAATTAGCCAAGCTGCTAGCAACTCATCTCTCTGAAATGGGACAGTATCAAAGAAGAAACGCTGCAGTTGTGGTCAACTTTCTGCTACACTGTAAAAAAAGGCAGTCAATTTACGGTAACAAACGGTAAAATCCCAACAGTTTTTGACTGTCATATCCAAAAACATTATATTACCATAGAAATTACATGGAACTACCGTAAAATGAACCTACAAAGAAAGTCAGTAAATTTACGGTAGAAAATTGTGAAACACCAACAGTTACTGACCGTAATATCCAAAACATTTTGTTACCGTATAAAATACATGGAATTATCATAACTCAATAAACATATATCCTAAGTAATCTTGGCAGTCATTAATGTAGAAAATACAGAAATATATTGTAAAAATATAAGTAATTGTAAAGTTCATAGAAAAATATTGTAATATTGTCAGCAGTTAATTACCCTAAACTTAACAGTACTAATCAGCCAAAATTACAAATTTTGCTGATATTTATATCTTCAATGTAAAACCATAAACACGACTGCAAAAGTAATTTTTACAAACAGAATGCTGGTGTGATATTTTGGTTTCTTTTTTATTAATACCTTTAATACGCCAAACTGAAATCTCAGCAGTAGACCAGGCATCGATCTGGCAACCCACCGATTGCAAAGCAAACTCCTACAGCCAACGCCACCATCATTTATGAGAATATTTGATTAAATGATGCATTTGAGATTAATTTTATGCCGACCATAGATTTCATACATTAAGAGAACTGTATGTTAGCATCTCTTGCTTGGATGAAGCTGAAGTTGGTTTGCAATTGCTGCTTCCAATTTGGGAAATGGCTAAAGGGCAATTCCACCTAATTTTTCACTACCATCAGTATCTTTAATTTACTCTAGCTAAAAAACTACAACACCTAGACTCTTCAAATCTGGACTAGATTATTCTCAACTCATATCAGAATATTTAAAACCAAGTGTGGGATTTGTGAAACCTTTATCTGATTTGTGAAATTTCAATAAAGAACAATTCTAGTGTTATCCAAAATCATAAAAGTTGTGAAGTCGCCCTTGATTGAAGTTTCATAAATCCCACACTTGGTTTTAAATATTGTGCTATTAGTAGAGAGTAGTCTAGAGAGTTTTTCATTTTGTTATGTGATAAATAGCAGGGTTTACAGTAAATGGATAATGTTATTTGTCATGTAAACAAATAATTATCTAGTTTGTATTGCTGCTTGATCCTTCAGCATCAGCAGCAAGTTTCTTTTAACTCTGTTCCTGTAGTTGAGTGTGGCTCAGGAAACTGTGGTGTCCTGAACTCAACACAGTAAAGTCACAGTGCGCTAGCTAAGGCTGCTAACTAGCAGGCGCTAGCTCAGGGTGCTGAGAGCCCAGTAGGCCTGGTCCTTGTCAGGATGCGGCTGCTGTCTTTGAAATCAAGCTTCTGCTATGTTTGCGTGTTCAGGAGGAGGAGAAGGAGAAGGAAACACATTTCTGCATCACAGGTGAGCTCCTTTCACGGTTTTAACTGAAGTTAGATAACTTTAACCAACTGATAAAGAAATGTGTCATTTCTGAGCCCTGCTGTTCATGTACATGCACTGCAGCTAGATATTTTTACTATATGGAACATTTAATTTTCTCAGATGCATCACTTCCATGAATGTTTCTGTAGGAACGACTGCATAGATTATATTTCTGGTCTACTGTAGACAGCATGTGATTAAAGTTATTGTTAATTCCAAAAGCAACTTTTTCCAAGTTTGGTTCAGTAATTCATTTGAATTACTTTGAGTGTGAAATGTTCATGCATGCAAGTTAAATCTGTGAAGATCACGTTAGCTTTTGTTTCAATACTTGGAAGTATAAAGCTTGGCATCAGACTCAGAGCTAATATTTAATATTTTCCTTTGACCTCTTGACTCTCACCTCCAAAATACTTGCATTAAGTCACTGGGTCCATGACAGTTGAAGGATTTTAAGATAAGTGAATTTAAATATTAATATTTTACAGTTTTTCTCAGTTTGGGTGCATTTCTCAGAACAGAATTGAAATTCTTAAAGCTACCTGTTCAATCTTCAAATTACTGTGTCACTTCTGCACATCAAAAAATGAGTTTCTCATTCATTTTGCAAGTTTTGCTTTTGTACCTCATGGAGCTGATTATGTGCACTTCTCTGCTTTTCCCACGTTGTAATTTGCTTTAATCGTGTTGATCAAAATATGTTAAACGTGTCTGTGTTGAATTCTCAACTTCCAAAACAGCATAAGTTCATTGTGTAAGTCTTAACATGCGTAAGTCTTAAAGTTGTCATAATGTCAATCATATTTTAATTAATTTATATTCGGTTCTTTTCTAAATCTGTCCTGAATTGGTAAATTGCTCCCAAGTGAGTCTTGAGTTTCTCTAACAGATCAATTTATGAACCATTAGCTCATCCAACGATCAACCAGTTTTCTGAAACAGATTGAAGGTGCATCTTGTGAACCATCAGTTGGCAACAATATGGTCTATATAGCCAGAACACAACACAATGTTATATTTCTGAGAACTGATGAACAAATATCTGGACAGAGTGAACAGCCAGAGAGAAGAAGAGGAGTGAGGATGAGGAGGAAACAGTTGGGAGGGAAGCAGAAGAGTCAGAAGAGGCTGAGGACATCTGCCAGTTTCCATCAGTCCAACATCAGGATATGACTGCAACCCACAACATGATGCTGATGGAGGTTCTCCCACCCTACTGTTCATTCCTTAACCCCACTGAGAAACCTTTGTCAGCATGACGATGGAAATTAAAATGTAATGTAATTTCTACAGCACTGTACAGTTTTCCATGAGGAGATTGTTCTATGGTTCCTTTTCTACTTTTCTTGTTCTCTGCATTTTTGTCTTTTTCTTTCTGAATCACCATAAATCAATAAATTACAGCAAAAGCGTAAATGTGAATTTTGTAGTCTCTTCCCATGACTAATCAATTTGGCCGTCTTATTATACATAGAGAAACTATAACTTATTATTTTGAGTCACTGATATGTTAACTGACAGAATTTTGAGAGCTGAACTAAGGATTTTTCCAGCAAACAAATGCTATTTTTGCTGTTTCTACAAATTGTTTTGAGAAATGCGCTTACCGTTTTGTAAATGTCAACAATGACTTGAGAAATGCACCAAAAGTGACTGAGAAAAACTAACATAGCATAAATGGTCTCAGGTGTATCCATTTGTTTGCCTGTATGAAAAGTGTACACATTTACAGCTTTGTTTCTGCTAGCTTGCAGGAATTGTAACTTGCATAAATGTTTGAAGACAACTTATTGGCCTTCATGAGACTCAGATAAATGGTGAGTATCTATTTCATAAATTGTCTAAAACAGCTATATTTGTTTTTGTTTGTGTATTTTGTCAGGTTGCAGAGAGGATCACACCTGTCGTCAACAAACAAACAAATAAAGGAACTACTGAATTTTCGGTCAGAAATGATCACACCGCCTGGTTGAAGTCTCCATATGCAAGTCAACAAAGGTGAAACAAACATTTAAGCGAATGGTGCATTTATATGATGTTCATGTAGTGCATCTTTCTAACTTTTGCTTTGTTTGTTTTCCAGCAGAGAGGAAACACCCGATTGACAACATGTGAGTCTCAATCTCAACCTGTGACTGGGAAGACTACAACCATCCTGAGCAAAGTCTGAACTCAGTGACTTGTGACTCTCAACTCAGAACAAGAATCCTTTTATCACCAGTTTTTTCTTCTACGATAGGTCATCTCTTATGGACACATGCTGTTTTTTTGTTTGTTTTGTTTTCCAGATCTCAGTAATATTGTGAGGAAACTGGACAGAAAATAGAATCGGTTCTATTTTTAACTGAATTTTTAAATAGAATTTGTTTCTTTAAGTGGATTACTCAGAATCTGTATTTTTGTTTAATTTGAATTTATTTTCTTTATAACTTTCTGTATAGAAATGCTGACAAGTTAGACTTCCTTGTGTGTTGTACTATAATTTTCATGGTAAAATTCTGGTAAGAACAGTGACCAGTAATTTACCATAAGGTTTTGGGGTTTTTTTACAATAAAATGTCAATATATCATACAATCTGGCCATGTTTTTCACTTATGTAGATATTATGCCTCAGGCAGTATGACTGTATTTACTATGGCAAAACCACATTTAAATTTTTTATTTAACATATTTTAGGAAATATGGTATTTTACCGTATTTGGGAAATACGGTAAAATACTGGCAGTTTTGGTTGCCAGAATTTTACTGTATTTTTAAAATACAGTAAAATACTGCATTTTAAAAATACGGTAATACTGGCAGTTTCACAAGTTTATCGTTTATTGAAGTTCAGAAACTACAGCGGCTGTAAAGCGCCACAGCAAAGGTAAACAAAGGTAAAACAATACGAACAGGTGATCAGCTCAAAACCACTCGCACCTTTTTACTGTCTATTGCTGTCTGTCATTTAAGCACACCCGTTGCCATGGCAACCACTTGCGCTCCGCAAGCCAAGCAGAGATTACTTTAAAAACATAACATTCAGTTGTTACAATATTAGGTTTTCAGGCTCTATATTTATTTTGCGATTATTAATAAGCGTTCCGCAAAGACAGCCGTGGTTGATTAGTTAATTTTAAACTCCTGCTCTGCTCGTTATTTTGATATGGAACCGAAACGCACAGAATTGCGCAACACCTTGTTGAAACAATAAATACTGAGATTATTTTTGTTGGGTCATTAATTTGAACATGTTTTATTGATTTTATTCATTTATTTGTTTTTTTTGTTCTTTAATAAAGTTACAAACTTTTTGATAATTGAGCCAGAAGAGGACGTGCTGGTCTCAGCGTCCTGGTGGCGTTCAGTTTGTCTCCTAATGCCGAGATCGACTCAAAACCTTGAGCGATCGACGTATTGCACCGCTGCTCTAGTAAAGCACGAAGAGTTCAGAAACAATATGAAATGGGGTGGAGAGGAAGCGATTTATTAACTGATTAAGTCGTGTTTTACATTGCTCTTGGAAAAACTAATCAGTCACAGTTGCACAGTGAACCCACTTATTTTTTTACAGCAGATAGCCGTTCCCCTCTCTTGCAGGTACTGTGTACCCCAGCTAAATCTTTTAGGGGTATGCAGTACCTGATCATACCTGCCTACTTTCACTCCTGTGTATAGCTATTGGTATAATTCTCTAAATCCATAAGGTTCCACATTTTAAAAAATATTACCAGAATGTAATTATATGTAGCGAAATAATCAGCTGATCTGAGCCTTTATCACTATGTTTTTGCCAGCAATGAATTTTGATAAAACAAATGAAATATCTGGGTTTATTTTGGTCCACCAGAATCAGAACCTCGAGATTCTCCATTACTCAGTATCATCTGTAAACATCAGCAGAGAGTTGACCGCAGCTGGTCACACTCACATCCTGCCCACAATATTGAGGAACAGCATGCATAAAAGAAAAGCTCACTACCTGTGGTAGAACTGAACTGCATATTAACTGGTTAGAGTGCGACGTGCCAGTGGAAAAGCCCCTGTACCAACCAGTGAGTTAGTACAGGGGCAGTGGTGGAGAAAGTACTCAAAAAATTTACTTAAGTAAAAGTACAAATACACAGACAAAAATGTACTCAAGTAAAAGTAAAACTACCACATTAACATTTGTACTTAAGTACAAGTAAAAAAGTACTGTCTTTTAAAAATACTTAAGTATTAAAAGCAGTGGTCCCCAAACTACTAAACTACAACCCGCGGGCCGGATACGGCCCGCCGCCACATTTGGTCCGGCCCCCTGAACAATACCAGAGAGCATTCAGATTTTTTTTCATATATTGTATTTTCCGGTTTATATGTGGATTTTTCTCCAACCACCAGGGGGCTCTTTAGCAGGAAGTGTGTCCTATAAACTGTGGGTGTTTTTGTTTTGCATGGCGCATTGCTGCCCTCTGTTGGAATTTTAGGAAACTGCTTGACTTTTATGTTATTTAATCAGTACGGTTGTTTGCTAGCAGTAGAGCAGATGAAAACACGTATTTGTTATGAACGCCGCATTCCAGGTTTCCCTCAATGAAGTATATACTAGTCAGTCCCAGTGACTGTTTCACTAATGGTTTTTGGCCATGTGCTTTCTGGGTAAAAATCAATCGAGAAACCCCCCGAACAGTTTCAACCTTCAAACCCCCCGCCCCCATCAACAATTTCCGGCAGCGCAGGTGATAAACGTGTAACACTTATTCTGTTACAAACTGACTCCGGCCTCCACTAGAGAAGGGAAAAGTTATGTGACCCTCACAGTAAAAAGTTTGGGGACCACTGATTAAAAGCAAAAGTACTTGCTGAATGCATTACCTAATCCCTAATACAATATCATTAAGTGAACCGATTGTATTTAATTTTAATACATTAGAAATGTGCCATTTTATTAAACAATGTCACAGATAAAGCATGTTTTTATTGCATTTACTCTGTAACATAGTTTAGACTTAGATATGTGATTCTATGCATCATAATTTCAGGGATGGAAACATCTGGTCTCCTGTCCTAAAATAGCATGAACTTCACTTTTTTTGCCACTAGTGGCATTTATTTTTAAAGAAATCCAACAGAAAGGGGATGGAAAGAAGGTGGGTGGGGGAGGACATGCAACTGAGGAGCCACGTAGCAGAGTTGTAGTCAAGACCACCTACACAAGACCAGCAACGTGACACAAAAAAATTAAGTTTTACCTATCAAAATTGCTTCTCAAATTGATCTGAAAGATCCACATTCCCATAAAACACCTAGATATTAAATACTTAGAGCTGAAATAAATTGAATCAGTAAAGATCCGTCCAAAAGAATCAGATCGTTCCTGAATGTCATTTCAATGCAGACTTTGGTCACAGCGTTGTCCCATATTTGCGACACCTCAGTCAAAACCTCCACACAATAATTCAGCGCATGAGTGACAACTTTTTTTCATCGCGGATGCAACGTGTGTCTTAGTCAGTACAGCTAGCTTAGCTAGCATCACGTCCACAGATCTTACCTTTCTTTAAGCTTTCCTTCGAAGTGATGCTAAAAGTTGGACGAAGTCCCACCGTCTGTGAAAGCGAAGCGCTGCTTATTTTACATGTCGCCATATCTTATGATTTATGCAGCGCTATTATATTACTGACGATTAGATGGACATCTCCTCCCGCTCAGAGGAAACCACTGCGCATGTCTGGAACTCCGTGTGCGAGTAAAGGGGGAGGTGATGGGTGACAACAGACACTAAGTCACGTTATTGCTCTAATTTTACGGCGCCACCTTAAGACCCTGAACTTCACACTTTAACGGACAAAAAGCGCAACGCGACTTGGATGTAACGAGTAACGCGACACTTTTGTAGAAAGGTAGAGAAGTAGAAAGTACAGATACTGTAAAATGTATTGGAGTAAAAGTAGAAAATACCCTTTGTAGTAGACTTAATAGTCTACTACACGAAAATTGTACTTAAGTACAGTAACGAACGTTACTTCCCACCACTGTACAGGGTTTAGTTGGATAATCCAAGTTCCAAAAGACAGATTAGTCTCTGGAAATCAACATATCCAAGTCCCGGCATTTCGGTTCACACTGCGATAAATGAAACCCAACCAACTTACTTGGAAAAATGACAAATAGCTGACAGTTGCTTACACACAATATTTTTTGATTGAGTCCAGTTGACAAACGTAGGGTGTGGCTCAGGAAGAAGAACAGTTTTCCAACAGCAGAATAAGGGTTTGGTCACCTCTTTCCCTACCAAGAATTAAAGTGTCCTGGATGAGGTACTGAATAACTGAACACCATTTTACCTCTTATCCATTGTTCATTAGTCCTGCCTTGTAATATAAAAGTTCTATAAAAGGTGGCAGAATTATGTTTTCCATGCCACTTTGTAGCACAATCAAGTAAATATGTTAGCTTCATTTGTTATAAAAAAAATACTATGTAAAACAAATACGACTAACTGATTTAAATTGGGCCTCTGTTGCTTTAAAATTTTCTGCTCTTTCTGAGCTCTTTCTGATGACTTCCACCTTCAGGAAGTCATCACAACATTCCTCCTCTATTAATCCTTTAACAATGTTTCTTACCAAAGTTTCACTGAGATTTAGATCATAAAATGAGCTCTGCAGATGTGCAGTTCCAGCAGGTGTTTGCCAATTGCTGTTGGCTAGTCTGAAGGAGTTGAGTGGGAGCGCCGCAGTGGAGGGCTGTTCAGTGAGGCTGAAGCTCGGACGCTTGGAAACTGCGGTTCTGAGGTGGAGCTGTGTCTGTCCACCACAAGTATTCTGCACAGCTGAATGGTTGCCATGGGAGATTCAAGGTATGTTTTTGAGCATTACATCATTATAACATGATGTAAAGTTCAAAAATAGTGATTTTATGTAACACTGCCCTTTTAAATCTGTTATTTAAAGAAATTAGCAGAGCTTTAAACAAAAATACCTGAACTTAAGGAACAGTGAAAAAAGTCAGACACTGGTTTGGTTTAATGTAGTTTTCCTTGAATTCCATCCATTTAAGTTAGTTGTCAGATTACTTTTAAACCCATTTTAGTCAGTCTAAATAAGCGTTGTCTGACCAATTGCTCACCAGCTGCATGATAGTTAGTTCGACACAGCTCCAAAGCAACAGGACTTTTCAGCACAAAAAGTTTGTCTTGCCAAAATGTAATCAGTTTGGAATTTATTTAATCCCTTGATTCATATGGTGAATAGTAATATATCTCTTCCTTAATCATAGTGTTTCCAGCAGAGTTTAATAGCAACCTATTCCTGCCCCCCCCCAACATCTCTGCCTGTGTGCACAGAAAAGCCTTTCATTCCCTGTCACATCACTCTGACAACAGTGTAAAATGCATGGCACATCTAAGCACAGCCCAACAGTCCCACACAGTGTTAGTTCAGCCCCAACAATAATCCACCTCAGATCCTCCTAATTCTGTTAAAACAACAGATCAGGGCAGCCACGTCTGACGGGAAGATTTCAGCAGCTTATCCTCCACCTTTCCAGCCATAGATGAAATGCACACAATATATGCCTTTTTGGGAGAACGGGTCTGTCAAGTTTGCAATTCTTCACACATTCTGATTGTCTTAAGTCTCAATGTGGTAATTCTTATGTCCTTTCACATCATATTCAGTAAATCTGATTCAAATATACATAAAGAATATTCACATAGCACAGCTGTATAGCTTTTGGTGTCAGTTCCATTTGTGAAAGTCTTAATTTGGCATCCAGCGCCTATCATGAAACATTGTTCACAATTATGTGGTTTATGTGGACGGACTATGTTAGCTCTTCTGACATATAAAAAAAGAGTTAAATAAATTCACACTAATGTGAATAATTTATGGTATGTATTTGATATGTATTGATGACTTTGATGGTGGTACTCCTCAAAATGTTGTTACTGGTTTGTTCCCTGTCTCAGAGGAGGAGCCTGGCCCCACAAGTTCACCACACCAGTTCTGAGGATGACTCTCCACAACGTCTTCATGGTGTAATAAATGCTGTTTTTCTTTAAGAACAGCAAAAACCACGAAGTGCTTAATCAACATGTCTTGATATGAAAATAATTGGACAGATTGTATTCCTTTTGTTAATCTGCCACCTCTTTTCATACATTTTATTACTGTTAGCTTTTGAAGGCCTTGCCATGGACTGGTGACCTGTCCAACATAAACCCCACCTCTCACCCGATGACTGCTGGGAATGGGCACCAGCCCCCCTCACCACCCTGCAAGTATGATCGATGGTTGGATGGATGGAAAGTAGTTTGTTCCCCTTCAGTCTCTCACTGGTAAACCACACTTCATAATTAATGCCAGCATCAACTAATTAACTATAGAGCGTATAAGTGAAGCATATAATGTACAAAGAAGAATAGCAGAGTGGTAAAGAACATTGATGAGTAGCTAACAAGTTTACAGCATCAGTTTACTTATGAGTCTGGATTCAAATATGCTAAATTATGCTAAGATTTAATATGCTTACTATATTTATTTTGGTTGGTTTGGTTAAGTGCTAAGTGTGTGTTTTCTTTCATGCATAAATAAATAAAAGCATTTCTTGAAAAAATGCACAAGCTATTTTTTTATACATTCCGATTGTAGTAATTAGTCATTTATTTCACTAATTTATTTCAGTGAAGTCATTTATCTTACTGTACTTATATAATGCGTCATGATGTAGGTTTTGGTGATGGAGGACCCAATAGCAGTGAGGCAGAAATGGCGAGAAGTATTGAAGATTTAATGAAAAAGATATTAGCAAAAAAGCTCACAAAAATCACAAGGAGCAAGAGCAGAACAAAAAATACAGGAATTCAGGAGTAGGGAAGTGATGGGTAAATAACCAACCAGGACTGAAAGCAGGAGATGTGTTTAAATACTGTCAGCAATGAAGCAATGAACCGGGACTGATTAGCTAACTGGCTACAGGTGTGAGGGGAGAGTGCAGAAGTCTGAAGAGAGAGAGAACTAGGAAAGAAGGAGCATAAAAAAGTTTGAATAACTTAAGACAGGACTGAACTAAGGTAAAACAAAAGGCTGATCTATCAAAATAAGAAACTAAGGGAAACAATAATAATGGAAGTAGAATCAAACAATCAAAGCACCAAACTATGGAGGACCAAAACTGACATAATAATAAATAAAAGAATAAATATATATCGGACATAAATGAATAAAATAATAAATATATAAATAAAAGAATAAATATATATCCAACATAATAATAAATAAAAGAATCAATATAAAAATAAAAGTAGAAATATATAAATAAAAGAATAAATATGTATCCAACATAATAATAAATTAAAGAATAAATATATAAATAAAAGAATAAATATATATTTCCATTTGCTGTATTTATTTCAGTATTGTTTTCTGTATTTATTTCTGTATTTATTTCTCTATTTCTGTATTATTTCCTCGCTGTATTTCTGCTTCGTCGATATGCTAATGAGGTGGGCTGGCTTCTACGTCCAGCTCTTCTACTATTGGTCAATAAACAGGAAAGAGAACGATCCGTGTGCAGATCGATTGTGAATGCCTGCGCTGTGATCCTCTTCGGAGAGCCTTATAGACCCTTTTCACAAGACGTCAAACATCTGTTTAACATCCTAACATCCACTATCTATACATAATCTAAACTGGACAAATTCCTCGCTGACTGATACCAGTTTGACTACGAAGTTACGTGTTTTGGTTTTTTTTCTAGCTGTTAGTTGATATGCTAGGATAGCAATAGTAATTTGTTAGCTGGCTAACATTACGTAGCCTTTCTGTTTTGGAAATAAAACGTATTTAGGCGCTAATCTTAATCACATATTTATAGTATAGACTGGGGTTACCACCCCTCATGTAAAATGCATGATCGCATTAAACACTCCTCATTTACACTAGTTTCACCACCCGCTCAGTAGCGACATTACCTGCAGCCACAAGTCCAAAACTTAACAGTTATGCCAAACACCCGCTACTCCACCACGTCCTGAGAAGTTAAACTCCTGCTACGATCAAGACATGAGGAGGAAGACGCTGTTTTAGATATAGATAGATAGATAGATAGATAGATAGATAGATAGATAGATAGATAGATAGATAGATAGATAGATAGATAGATAGATAGATAGATAGATAGATAGATAGATATTAACATTTCATTGGAGAAATTTGATTATCTCTCTCTCATAGACTTGGCAATAGAAAATTGATAACATAGGAATAATAACTTTATATCCCTTTTAACAGGTTACACTTGATTCTGCTGTGGTGCCTGTGGAAACGAAGTTTGTGCTCAGGTGGGAAAACCCTGTGGATAGTATATTATTGTCTCTGTCATCCACCAGTTCACTGCAGACTGGCATCCGCCAAGGACCCAACATGGATGTCTTCGTAAGTTGTAAACCCTGAGTACATACTGTAGAAATAACATGTATGTCTTTTGTAAATACATTTTCTCTATCAATGACTTAAATTATTAACTGTGGTAATTATGTCTGCTCTTCCTGAATCCGAGGTTCGACTATCCAACGGACCCTCCTCTCCAGGACCCCTGAATAGACCTTACCAGGGAGGCTTAAGAGTGTGACCCCCCTGTAATTGGAGCACACCCTCCGGTCCCCCTTTTTAAACAGGGGGACCACCACCCCAGTCTGCCAATCCAGGGGAACTACCCCCGATATCCATGCGATATTGCAGAGTCGTGTAAGCCAACACAACCCTGCAACATCCAGAGCCTTAAGGAACTCCGGGCGGATCTCATCCACCCCGGGGGCCCTGCCACCGAAGGGCTTTTTGACCACCTCGGCGACCTCGTCCCTAGAGATTGGAGAGCCCAACCCAGAGTCCCCAGGCTCAGCTTCCTCAACAGAAGGCATGTTGGTGGGATTGAGGAGGTCTTCAAAGTATTCCGCCCACCGGCCCACAACGTCCCGAGTTGAGATCAGCAGACTCAATCTCGCCTGGAACGTGTCCAAAGTTCTGCCGGAGATGAGAGTTGAAGCTCCATCTCACAGGGGACTCCGCCAGACGTTCCCAGCAGACCCTCACTACACGTTTGGGCCTGCCAGGTCTGACCGGCTTCCTCCCCAACCACCGGAGCCAACTCGTCACCAGGTAGTGGTCAGTGGACAGCTCCGCACCTCTCTTCACCCGAGTGTCCAAGACATACGGCCGCAAATCCGATGAGACGATGACAAAGTAAATCATCGAACTGTGGCCTAGGGCGTCCTGGTGCCAAGTGCACATATGAACGCCCTTATGCCTGAACATGGTGTTCGTGATGGAAAATCCGTGACGAGCACAGAAGTCCAACAACAGAACACCAGACGGGGGGGCTGTTCCTCCCAACCACGCCTCTCTAGGTCTCACTGTCATTGCCCACGTGATCGTTGAAGTCCCCCAGTAGAACAAGGGAATCCCCAGGAGGGGCACTCTCCAGTACCCCCTCTAAGGACTCCAAGAAGGGTGGGTAATCGGAACTGCCGTTTGGCCCGTAAGCACAGACAACAGTCAGAACCTGTCCCCAGACCCGTAGGCGGAGGGAGGCTACCCTCTCGTTCACCGGGGTGAACCCCAACGTACAGGCGCCCAGATGGGGGGCAAAGCCCCAGACAGCATAGCTCCTAGGATCATTGGGACACTCAAACCCCTCCACCACAATAAGGTGACAGCCCAATCAGTTGAAAATTAATAGATGACAGTGAATAGAAGAGTAGTAAACCTCATAAGTAGGCTGTAGCCAATCTGCTGTCTGCTTGAAGGTCATTTTTACTTTCCATGCTTCTTTTCTTAATGTATGTATCTGCAGTCTTTACAGTCATTAACTCCATTCCTCTCTCTGCTTTTCTTTTCTGTAGAACGTGTACCTAGTGTCGGTGTTTCAGTGTTTTCAGACTCTGTTCTGTACTCTCAACTTCCAGCTATTCAATGCAGATGGCTATTAATCCTAAAGTCATAGCTTTCCTTCCATTAAGACAGTCATTCCTTCCCTCTGTCATCCATTTTTCTTTTCCAGGATTAAGGACAACATCAAAGGTTTGGTGCAATCTGATTGTTTCAGTGGAATCTCCAGACAGCCACAAACCTTATGTCTTTGTTCCACAATAGCAGCTTTAATTTTAGGATTTCCTCTCCTCCACATACTTTGTTGCCAGATGTTTAAAATTTACAAAAAGAAGCAATTTAAATGTAAAAGTTGCACATATGTAGATTACTCAAGAGAAGCTATTTACAATAGTTTTTTTTTTACAGAACTCTACACAACATCAATTCATTTATTTATAGATACATTTAGGTATTAATTACAGAATAGATACACAAAGATTTCATTTCTAACAGCTGCTAGCAGTAGTGAGTGTTCATCCAAGAAGTGTGACTTGCAGGAGCAGGGAGGCTCTGTACTGGTTTGTCCTTTTAAATCAAGAGGCCCATGATACTTTGACTAGGCAGCAGATGTCCCACAGCTGATTGACTGAACCTGCCATGGACAGAGGAACAAGACCATCCCAGATATGGTAGGTTGTTAGGTCGGCTACTGTTGAGAAAGATGGACAACAAAACAAATGGAGAAATTATGAATCACATCAGAATATGTAAATTATTTGGCAGATGGTGCTTAAATCAATATTTAAAATGCTTTTCCAAACAACAGTGTTGGAAGATGTAAGTGATTTTAGTGAAACTTAACAACACATCACTGAAAGGAAGCGGTGTACGTGTATGTTTCCTAACTCTGGCTAAAGCTGCTGCTAGCTGGTTTACTCTCCGATCGGAGGCTGTTTATTTTACAGAGTTAGAGAATGGTGAATTGACAATGAGTAATAACAGCTATCTAACACTTAAATGCTGTTATTAACCTTACCTTTTATTATGTCCTTAAGAGAATGAGTATTCATGAATTTTTCAGTCAGGTTTCCCGAGGACTGTTGAGGGAAAGGCAGGCATTCACAATCGATCTGCACACGGATCATTCTCTTTCCTGTTTATTGACCAATAGTAGAAGAGCTGGACGTAGAAGCCAGCCCACCTCATTAGCATACCGACGAAGCAGAAATACAGCGAGGAAATAATACAGAAATAAATAGAGAAATAAATACAGAAAACTATACAGAAATAAATACAGCAAATGGAAATATATATTTATTCTTTTATTTATATATTTCTACTTTTATTTTTATATTGATTCTTTTATTTATTATTATGTCAGTTTTGGTCCTCCATAGTTTGGTGCTTTGATTGTTTGATTCTACTTCCATTATTATTGTTTCCCTTAGTTTCTTATTTTGATAGATCAGCCTTTTGTTTTACCTTAGTTCAGTCCTGTCTTAAGTTATTCAAACTTTTTTATGCTCCTTCTTTCCTAGTTCTCTCTCTCTTCAGACTTCTGCACTCTCCCCTCACACCTGTAGCCAGTTAGCTAATCAGTCCCGGTTCATTGCTTCATTGCTGACAGTATTTAAACACATCTCCTGCTTTCAGTCCTGGTTGGTTATTTACCCATCACTTCCCTACTCCTGAATTCCTGTATTTTTTGTTCTGCTCTTGCTCCTTGTGATTTTTGTGAGCTTTTTTGCTAATATCTTTTTCATTAAATCTTCAATACTTCTCGCCATTTCTGCCTCACTGCTATTGGGTCCTCCATCACCAAAACCTACATCATGACGCATTATATAAGTACAGTAAGATAAATGACTTCACTGAAATAAATTAGTGAAATAAATGACTAATTACTACAATCGGAATGTATAAAAAAATAGCTTGTGCATTTTTTCAAGAAATGCTTTTATTTATTTATGCATGAAAGAAAACACACACTTAGCACTTAACCAAACCAACCAAAATAAATATAGTAAGCATATTAAATCTTAGCATAATTTAGCATATTTGAATCCAGACTCAAAAGTAAACTGATGCTGTAAACTTGTTAGCTACTCATCAATGTTCTTTACCTCGTCAAACATCTGTAAATGTTCTTTACCTCATTCGTCGGTATTGGCATACCGACGAAGCAGAAATACAGCGAGAAAATAATACAGAAATAAATACAGAAATAAATACAGAAAACAATACTGAAATAAATACAGCAAATGGAAATATATATTTATTCTTTTATTTATATATTTCTACTTTTATTTTTATATTGATTCTTTAATTTATTATTATGTTGGATATATATTTATTCTTTTATTTATATATTTCTACTTTTATTTTTATATTGATTTATTTATTATTATGTTGGATATATATTTATTCTTTTATTTATATATTTATTCTTTTATTTATTTACGTCCGATATATATTTATTTATGTCAGTTTTGGTCCTCCATACCAAACAACCCAAAATCCTGACAGTGATTTTGGCTGCTTTGTGGAAGTGGCACAGATTGGAGATGTTTTTAGGGGTGAAAAGATCAGAAGTGGGCCATTGAGACTGCAGTGAAAAGTTGGATATATGGGCAAAAAAAAGTAGATTTTTGTTGCATTTGCCTGATGTGTAAACATAGCCACAGGGAAAGAAATGTAATTATAATCCACACCTTCACTAGAAACAGCTTGTCAATCATCTGAGGTAAATGTTTACTATGTCAAAACTTATTCAACAAACAAGTTTCCATCTCCCCTTTATCACATTAAAGAATTTTTTGGAAATCCTTAAAGCTACCTCAAGCGAGTGTAAACATTGTTGCAAGGAAGTTGTTTACACTCCTTGGAAGTATCTAATGTGATACTTCCAAATTTGCATAAAAAACATTGATGGAAATCTGACTTCGCTCAGCTAGAGTAAAGGTCCAACTGGATGCTATGATTTCCAACCATTCAAAAAGCACAGTGGAACATATGCCCTTTGAACCTTCAGGCCCTTTTAACACTGGTTTGAAGATGACAGGTGTGACAAGGGCCTGAAATACTCCCTTTCTCTCTCACACACATCCACGAATACGCTCTCATGCTTGTCTGAGTCACATTTAGGAAATCAGCCCTGCTTGACCTGCAGATGCCCTGTCGGTTTAACAGATTGCCTTCTTATTTTGACTCAAAGCCCATCGCATCCCGGCTCATCTCCTTTGATGGAAGCATTGTCCGCATTCAGCCAGGAATGATCCCACATCTTGAATCCTTTCCATGCCGCTTCCATCATGCAATGCCTTCATAAGCTGGAGCTTCGGAGCTTAATGGCTCCTTGTAGAACATTGTGGTCAGCCGAGGAATCGGGCAATTTATCTGGATTTGTTTGAAAATCCAGCACTTTTCAGAAGCCTTTTTTTCATCTGACAGTCAAATTAGCTCTGCCAGTGGGCCTTTCAGTCTCTAATCTCCTTTTACTTTACTATCATTTGATGTATTGGTTTATTTGTGAAGACACATTAAAAGAAAATTAGCATTTATTTTTAGAACAAACTATGTCCTGTGAAGAACATGAAGGGGAACAAATGAGTTCCTTTAACAATCTCTCCAGAAACCCTCTGGCATAGTGGCCTTCTTGTATTTGAGTTCAAGCTTTAGATGAAACAGCTTTGCCTTCTTAGTGTGACTCAAAGAAGTTGTATGTTGGAGTGCAGAAGTTCTGCATGCAGCTCCAGGCTGCAAACTGAAAAAAACTAATCAGTTGGTTTACTTGACAAACATCTGTTTTTTGCTTGTTTTCTTTCCCTGCATAGACCTCCTCCATGCAGGATGTGTGGATACATTTATACTCTGGTGAGACTATTTTACCAGATAAAAAGACATTGATTAAAAAGAGCACAATGTATTATTATCCAATCTGACATGGAAGCAACGACGTCTCCACTTGCTTACTGCAGGAACTGTCATTGGATTTAATACGCTTGAAAACTCTCCGAGTCAATATTGAGGCAAACCTACGCAGCGGAGCGAAAGGTAGAGTGCTTTAGAAAGTCGGCTTCAGACTAGACGAAAGGCAGAAATAGCAGCGAGATCAGTAACTTGCATTGCTGCATGCTGTGCTGCATGCTGATTGGGCTGCCGGTATTGTATTTTCATAAAAAATGGATTGGCCTTACACAGGCCAGCAGGCAGACTATCTCTGATAATCATCCTCCTCCCTGCCTTAACAGGCACTTTTCTGGGTTGCTGGCGTTGCCATATTCAGCTTTGTTAAACAGCTAATTTCATCAGAGCTCCCCAAGAAAACTTGGACTTTAACCTCCCTTTTAGCTGTAAATCTTTAACAGCTTAGTTCACACCACTGTGATAAAAAGCCATATTACTCAAACGATAACATTTCTTTGTTTTTCATTTTGTTAAAAGTACACAAATCTCTCCCTCTAAACGAGGGTCAGTGGCAGACAAACTCTGGAGAGTTTTTCAATACTCCACCAACAGCAAGTTAGGCTTCTGATATAGATTTATAGAGTACTCTTAGCAGTTGTGATTACGAATACATAAAAGATAAAATATTTGAATTTGTGGCTGCACGTTGATAAAAATGTTAAAAAAGTGAAAGCAATGGAGTACTTTAGCAAGCCAATGTATCTCTCAGTTAAGCAGCTGCTCAATGACCTCTCTTCACCTTGGATTATATGTCTTGTTATTACGCAATAGTCAGCCACACCCCTACCTCCTCTCAGACTGACTACTGACCAGCTCTCCACCTAACGGGTCCGAGAAGCCTCTAACTCAGTGTTTCTCAACCTTTTTTGGGCCAGCACCCCCCCAGCCTATATCCAGGTCCCTCACCCACCAAAGAATTTGTGGGCTACTTTGCACTGACCATTATTTTATCATTAATATTACTATCACTATTGTAGATGTTTTGATTTTTATGCTTGTTTCTGTATTTATCATCAAAAATAATACATATAATAATATAAAAATAATACAGGCGTCTATGAAAAATGCAATGAACATTCAAGTTAAAATCAGTAGGCCTAACAGCAGCCAATCAGAGTGGAAACAATATTCTTATTCTTTGCCATTTTCTAGTTGTTAAATATTCCACAAAATGACCAGATAAAAGATGTTCAACATGCCAGTTTAAACTTTGAACTATTTGCAAAATGACTGAGCTCTGCAACATTAAAACATGGATAGAACTGTAACTACATTAATCATAACTCTTCTTTTCTTCAGTGTTTGTCATTTTGGTGGTGCAGCTCTGTGCTGCCTTCAGGAGAATGGGACATCAGAGTATCATCCATAAAACTTCACCCACATGGCATTTATTGTACAAACCAGAGCTTTCAGTGGAAAAACTAAAGTTCCTTTTAATGCCATATAAATATGAGACAGAAACATGGATCATATCTTTATATCAACCTGTCTATTGATTATAGATTAATAGTTTTACTGGACAGAAATTACAAAGAACAAATCTGATTCTTAATCAAATCCTAATGAGTCAAATTGAAAGTGTCATGGAGTCATCAGCCTCATGACATTAACACTAACATGAAAAATAATATTGAAGAAATAAATATATCAAATATAATAAAATACATAAATAAGTGATCAGTTATTTACTGTTATGGTCTGTAAGATATATTTATTCTCAGTACTAGATGTGGTCTCAACAAACCCATGACATTTCAACAATATTATTTTACCTTTTATGTGGAAATGGTGTCTGTTTATTCTTGCCATTCTGTCCTCTGTCTTAATTATTGTTTGAAAGGTCTTGCCATACCAGTCTATTCCTCTATATTTCCTTTAGTTTCTTAGTTTATTCTTGAATTTTGTTCTTCATTCATTTCCGTTTAGTTTCCTTTGATTAGTATTATCCTCTCTTGGTTTATTGCTATGTCCACTTTAGTTTCTTTCCTGTTGCTACATTTATTTGATGTTTATTTGACGCTCACCATCAGTAATTTTTACTCATCACCTGCTGCTCCGTCTAATCGTCATGTGTTTCACATTGTGTGGATTTTTTCACTGTTCTGTTTTTATGCCATAATTCACATCTAGTTCGTTGCTCCGTTTTATGTCCCGCTTCTCCTGTTTCAGAGTTTTGCGCAATGTGCGCGTCTTTTCTTTTTTTAAGCCCCTAAGGTACAGGGCGGTCAGGAAGCGTATCGATGAGGAAAAGGCAGACTGACATAAACCTTTTAAAACAAGGGAAACAATTTCTGCATTCTAATTATTGAAAGTTTAAAGTGCTGTGTTGTTCTATCACCCCGTTTCATACCGAACCACTTACAGCACCGGTGTTAACGCTATAAAATGAACGCTCTCTATCGTGGTATCACCCATGGAGGGATTGTTTTATTTCTTTATTTAAATGGGTTCATTTTTCAGAGGGATACACAGTGAGGGTATCGTGATTTTAGCTGCCAGTAGCAGGAGAACGGAGCTGCGCCAAGAAGCTAACAGAAGCTAACAAACACTGAATAGAAGAAGAGCTGCCATCGATACAGTTGCAGCCAAGCATGATTTAATGTTACACAATACAGTTTTACCAAGTTGCTCCAAGTCTAAAATGGTATTGTTGTGCTTTTAAGGTGTAAAGTTTACCTTCAACTAAAGGCCTCCCAAAGGAATCCCAGTGCCCCCCTTTTGTAAAAATGTCAGCCAGCGCCCCCTGCCGTCCTCTGAACGCCCCCTGGGGGGCGGTACCGCCCATGTTTAGAACCGCTACTCTAGTCCCTATACTGTGTCAGCGATCTACAAGAGAGGCCTTGGGATGCAGTTCCACTTGTCCCCAGATGCTGAGTTGGTCTTGGTCGCAGAAACGTAATTATCCATGGTCAGGGATCTGTCTTGTCCTGGCAGAATCCTTTTTAGAATAAATCCAAAGTCAAACTGGTGAGTAAGGCAGGTGTCGAATCAGAACCCGGGTTGTGGGTAAACGGATCTCGTTTCAAAAGTATAGCCCCTATCTGATTCTGCATCTTTGTGTGGTCTTGACTCGAATACTGAGGAATGAAGGACGCCGCTTCTTCTCTCGCATGTATTTTTATACCCTCTGTAACTCAGTTGTGCGCCCAACTGCGGCTTACACAATTCTCTATACTTCTGCATTTCGGTTGTGGATGCACTAGCTGCTTGCACAATTTTCCTTGCACCATTTTCTTTGAAATCAAGCATCTTGGTTAACCGTTGACTTCTTCTCCACTAGAGTTCTTATCTGTACTCAACATCTGGTGCTCCGTGCGTTTCACAATACCACTTCCTGTTTCCTCCGTGCTCATTCAGCCTCTGGTTGCACCACAGTATGAGACTTTTCCATCTAACTTGAATAAGAATATTCATTATGATTTTTTCCATTTACCTCTTAAATCAAGTTCGCATAATTCATCACATTATTTAGTAGATCATTTTTAAAATAAGGATTACATCAGTTTTAATCACATCAAATCATAATACAGAATTACTTATTGCTTCTGGATTTCTGTTACCATAAAGATTATATAAGTTTCAATCAACATTAAATCATAATTCAAGATTACTTGTTGCCTGTTTGTTACTCTCCAGTAGTAAGCCCACCTACGTCTCACAACTCCTCGGACTCACTACTGCCCAGTTCTCTGTCTAACAGGTCCGGAAAATCCCCAAACTTGGGTCTTACCCTAGAGGCAGTTTATGGAGGATTATCTAGTTAAACTGGGGACGGAAAGGACTCGTCTAGCTCTAACTACCTTCAATCCAGAAGTTACGACCCTTTTCAGTTGAGGAACAATCAGCTGAGTAGCCCTCACAGCTGCATAACCCCTACAACCACTCCTGTTAACGGTAGCTCCTCTCCTAAAATAACGGCACTTGTTAACGGCTAGATTGGGTTTAGTGACTTAGATTTAAATCTCAGGGTCAGTATTCTAACACTCACCAGAGGAAAACACAAAGCCACCACATCTCTAGAATCATGTATGTTAACTTTACTATATTCAGGAGAACCAACAATAATTAAGACTGACACAATTAAACTCCATCCATCCATCCATCCATCCATCCAATTTCTTCCGCTTATCCGGGGTCGGGTCACGGGGGCAGCAGCTTCAGAAGGGAGGCCCAGACTTCCCTCTCCCCAGCCACTTCTTCCAGCTCCCCGGGGGAATCCCAAGGCATTCCCAGGCCAGCCGAGAGACATAGTCCCTCCAGCTTGTCCTGGGTCTTCCCCGAGGCCTCCTCCCGGTGGGACGTGCCCGGAACACCTCACCAGGGAGGCGTCCAGGAGGCATCCTTACCAGATGCCAGAGCCACCTCAACTAGCTCCTCTCGACATGGAGGAGCAGCGGCTCTACTCTGAGTCCGAGCTTCTCACTAGGGTGAGAAGCTCGGTCATCCGGGAGAGCCCAGCCACCCTGCGGAGGAAGCCCATTTCGGCCGCTTGTACCTGTGATCTCGTTCTTTCGGTCATGACCCAAAGCTCATGACCATAGATGAGGGTGGGAACGTAGATCGACCGGTAAATCGAGAGCGTCGCTTTTTGGCTCAGCTCCCTCTTCACCACAACGGACCGGTACAGCGCCCGCTTCCCGGCAGAGGCTGCCCCAATCCGCCTGTCAATCTCCCGCTCCCTTCTTCCCTCACTCGTGAACAAGATCCCCAGATACTTAAACTCCTCCACTTGAGGCAGGACCCGGAGAAGGCACTCTACCCTTTTCCGGCTCAAGACCATGGCCTCGGATTTGGAGGCACTGAGCCTCATCCCAGCTGCTTCACACTCGGCTGCGAACCGCTCCAGTGAGAGCTGCAGATCACGTTCCGATGAAGCCAACAGGACCACATCATCCGCAAAAAGCAGAGATGCGATCCTAAGGCCACCAAAACGGATCCCCTCAACACCTCGGCTGCGCCTAGAAATTCTGTCCATAAAAGTAATGAACAGAATCGGTGACAAAGGGCAGCCTTGGCGGAGTCCCACTCTCACCGGAAATGAGCCCGACTTACTGCCGGCAATGCGGACCAGACTCTGACACCGGTCATACAGGGACCTGACGGCCCGTATCAAAGGGCCCGGTACCCCATACTCCCGGAGTACCTCCCACAGGGCCTCCCGAGGGACACGGTCGAACGCCTTCTCCAAGTCCACAAAACACATGTTGACTGGCTGGTCCAGTGTTCCACGACCAGGACGAAAACCACACTGCTCTTCCTGAATCCGAGATTCGACTATCCAACGGACCCTCCTTTCCAGGACCCCTGAATAGACCTTACCAGGGAGGCTTAAGAGTGTGACCCCCCTGTAATTGGAGCACACCCTCCGGTCCCCCTTTTTAAACCGGGGGACCACCACTCCAGTCTGCCAATCCAGGGGAACTGCCCCCGATGTCCATGCGATATTGCAGAGTCGTGCAAGCCAACACAACCCTGCAACATCCAGAGCCTTAAGGAACTCCGGGCGGATCTCATCCACCCCCGGGGCCCTGCCACCGAGGAGCTTTTTGACCACCTCGACGACCTCGTCCCCAGAGATTGGAGAGCCCAACCCAGAGTCCCCAGGCTCAGCTTCCTCAACAGAAGGCATGTTGGTGGGATTGAGGAGGTCTTCGAAGTATTCCGCCCACCGGCCCACAACGTCCCGAATTGAGGTCAGCAGCGCACGATCCCCACTATAAACAGTGTTGGTGCTGCACTGCTTCCCCCTCCTAAGACGCCGGATGGTGGACCAGAATCGCCTCGAAGCCGTACGGAAGTCTGTCTCCATGGCCTCTCCAAATTCCTCCCGCGCCCGAGTTTTTGCCTCAGCGACAACCCGAGCCGCATGCCGTTTCGCCCGCCGGTGCCCATCAGCTGCTTCTGGAGTCCCACAGGCCAAAAAGGCCCAGTAGGACTCCTTCTTCAGCTTGACAGCATCCCTCACCGAAGGTGTCCACCAACGGGTTCGAGGGTTGCCGCCGCGACAGGCACCAAGAACCTTGTGGCCGCAGCACCGATAGGCCGCCTCGGCAATGGAGGTATGGAACATGGTCCACTCAGACTCAATGTCCCCGACCTCCCCCGGAACGTGTTCGAAGTTCTCCCGGAGATGAGAGTTGAAGCTCCGTCTCACAGGGGACTCCGCCAGACGTTCCCAGCAGACCCTCACTACACGTTTGGGCCTGCCAGGTCTGACCGGCTTCCTCCCCCACCACCGGAGCCAACTCGTCACCAGGTAGTGGTCAGTGGACAGCTCCGCACCTCTCTTCACCTGAGTGTCCAAGACATACGGCCGCAAATCCGATGAGAAAGTCAATCATCGAACTGCAGCCTAGTGCGTCCTGGTGCCAAGTGCACATATGGGCGCCCTTCTGCCTGAAATTGGTGTTCGTGATGGAGAATCTGTGACGAGCACAGAAGTCCAACAACAGAACACCACTTGGGTTCAGATCGGGGGGGCTGTTCCTCACAACCACGCCTCTCTAGGTCTCACTGTCATTGCCCACGTGAGCGTTGAAGTCCCCCAGTAGAACAAGGGAGTCCCCAGGAAGGGCACTCTCCAGTACCCCCTCTAAGGACTCCAAGAAGGGTGGGTAATCTGAACTGCCGTTTGGCCCGTAAGCACAAACAACAGTCAGAACCCGTCCCCCCACCCGTAGGCGGAGGGAGGCTACCCTCTCGTTCAGCGGGGTGAACCCCAACATACAGGTGCCCAAATGGGGGGCAACAAGTATGCCCACTCCAGCCGGCGCCTCATCGTGGGCAACTCCAGATTGGAAGTACGTCCAGCCCCTCTCAAGGAGACTGGTTCCAGAACCAGAGCCATGTGTCGAGGTGAGGCCGACTATTTGTAGCCGGAACCTCTCAGCCTCGCACACTAGCTCCGGTTCCTTCCCCACCAGAGAGGTGACGTTCCACGTCCCAAGAGCCAGCTTCTGCAGCCGAGGATCAGACCGCCAGGGTCCCCTCCCTCGGCTGCCACCAATAGCACAATTAAACTCACTGTCCACAATTCTCATTGATATTTTAGAATATAATTTTATTAAGCAAACATTAGCAGGGGCATATGACAAGCAGGTTAATTCCCCAAAGATTATGAAATAGGTAAGAATATAATAAAATCAATTTAAAATCAATCACATCCTGTCCTCATTCCTATCCCTAACCTGTGTCACCAAGTCTACTGAGCGAGGCTTTTTGGGGAATCAGGTCAACTCATACCCGATGGTTCTTGGTCTCGGCAGCTGTAATCTTTAGATTTCCTTGGTCAAAGTCTTTGTCCAGCCGGAGCAAAGTCCTCTTTCGGAAGAGAAGCGGAGCAGAACTGTTCGTTGTCCTTCTAATGTGCAGAATCTTTGTCATTAAATGACCTCCGTCTCTTCTCCAAGTCGGCTGCAGTAGAGTGGAGAGTGTTGGGTAGAGGCAGAGGAGTTGGTCGGATCAGGAACCAGGGTCGGGGGCTGGTGGAACTCGACCCTTCTTGGCGGTGTGAAGTCTTTGAGCTTCCCTTGGTCCCGGGGTGTGGTCCTCTGCTGGTCTTTAGCCTGCGTCCTCTTGTTGGCTCCTCTTCTGCGCCGCGGACGAAGAACCCCTTTCCTCCCCTGTCGTCTAGTTTTTATGCGCTCTCAACCCAGGGCGGTCTACGGGGCAGGGCTGCGTGACTTCAGAACCGTCCCACTGCGTGTGGAAAGTCCCAACCTTCCCCAACTCCCCTATAACTCACTTATGCCTCATTACAGCAACTTTCCGGTACTTCCCTTTTTTCCACTGGCCATCTGTAATCCATAATCAATTTTCCCCTGGCCATCTGTTTCTGCCGCACCCTCGTCCTGCTCAGTGTACTTATCGCAACACTGTTTATTCTGTTTCTCCATTCTTAAGTCTTTCTTTCATCACAAAACACAATCAATGTGTTACTTTATCAACGTATTACTTCAGTATGTTTCTTCCTCACTCATTATCTCTAATCTTTAATAATCAATTATCATTATACAACAATCAAGTTGTTACTGTTAACTCAAAAGTACAAACCTAAATTTCCATAATGCATTATAACATTTAACTGATCAAAAATACAGAACATATATTTTGATTATACATTACAGACATTCCTTCTTTGATATGTGTATTATTATTTTATACTTCTTACTCTTAATCATCATTAAATTAATATACAAGATTTACTGTTATTTCTCAGGCCTTTATTCCGTTTTCTGCGTGCACCTGGACAGATCTCACATTCTCATACCAGTTTTCACGACATGCCTCTGGATTTTTGTGGTCTGTTTTCTGTGTGTCCTGGAAAGATTTCAATCAGTCCCAACAAGGTTTCACGACAGTCTCCATCTGACCCTATCCTCCACTCACTGATACCCATCCGCTACATCCGGTGTGGTCTTCCTTTCTCCCTCCTTAAGGCCTGCTCCGGATTCTACACATCCATCCATCCATTTTCTTCCGCTTATCCGGGGTCGGGTCACGGGGGCAGCAAGCAGCTTCAGAAGGGAGGCCCAGACTTCCCTCCCCAGCCACTTCTTCCAGCTCCTCTGGGGGAATCCCAAGGCGTTCCCAGGCCAGCCAAGAGACATAGTCCCTCTAGCAAGTTCTGGGACCCAGCTGGGAAGTCCTACCGGGAGGCCTCCTCCCGGTGGGACGTGCCCGGAACACCTCACCAGGGAGGCGTCCAGGAGGCATCCTGACCAGATGCCCGAGTCACCTCAAATGGCTCCTCTTGACGTGGAGGAGCAGCGGCTCTACTCTGAGACCCTCCCGGATGACCGAGCTTCTCACCCTATCTCTAAGGGAGAGCCCAGCCACATTTAGAGTGAATTAACTAAAATAAACAGAATGATAATCAGACTAAAATAGTTTATTTGTTTACATGAGATCATTTTTTAGCTGTGACTGACTACCACAGAGAGAAAGTGGTGTATAGGTACACTTACTCTGTAGATATGGCATGCAGTCACTCTGGAAACTTGGTTTGATTTTATTTTCATCATGTAAGCTATGTTTTTAGAGTATAGATGTTAAATGGTAAATGTTAAATGGCCCTCAAAGTGTTTCCCAAACAATGACACACTGAAGGGGACTAGCTACTGGATAGCAGCCACAGCTGCAAGAGGAGAGGCCGCTATGCAGTCGGCCAACAATCATTGGCCGACAGCAATGATTGTTGGCCAACAATCAGCAGGTGCCTACTTCTGGTGCCTGCTTCACCAGCAGACAAGGGGCGTGAAGTATCTTGCCCAAGGACACAACGGAGGCGGATAGAGTGGGAATGGAACCAGCAACACACCAAATGAGGGACAAATCCCTACCACCGTCACCACATCATTGAATTATGTGTTTTCTAGTTGCACTTAGAAGTAGCTCCTATAATGAGCTCAGCAGATGTGCAGTTCGACCAGTTATTTGCTAATTACTGCTGGCTAGTCTAAAGGAGCTAAGTAAGGGAGTTGTGGGGGTGAGTGTTCAGTGTGGCAGAAGCTTGGAAACTGCAACTACAAGGGTTCGCAAACCCTTGGAGTTGCAAACCCAAGGATGTGCAGCTGAATGGTTGCCACAGTAGATTAACAATATGTTTCTCAAACTTTTCAGGCCGAAGGCCACTTAACCCATTTAACACTCACGGACCACCTGACTTGAAATTGTCCCCACAATAACACATCTTAATAAATACAATCTGAAATGAAACTATAAGTCTCTTCACTCACTTACAGTTGTTTTCTTTGTTCATACTACTGAGAAGAGTGATGCTGTTTTGTAAATGTGACTGGCCACAACAAAGCCATGAGAATGTCTCCTCGGGAATTTTGAGTCATTTACAGATTCAGCTTCCAATTAACATAGAACTAAAAAAACGAAGTTATTTATTCCAAGTGTTGTGTGGATTAATAACATTTAGGGCTGTTTGTAATTTAAAAGCACAGTAACAGAAAAATAGATGAGTTGCTGTAGAAGAAAGAAAAAAATCATTTTCTGCACCATCAAATATAAAAATAATCCACCCTTTTCTAGCAATTGTTTTTATTTATCGCATTTAATTAATTTAATAATTTTTAATTAAATAACAGTAACCGTTGACATGTAAGCATTATAAGCAAGTAAAGTCGTAAAAACAAAGAACAGTTCCTAAAGCTCATTGCATAGAGCCGTTCAAATGAATCGAATCGCCATTGGATGACACATCAACACTCAGCAGGTATGACTTGGCTTCCTCCAACCAAAGAAGTAGTCCTGGCGTTTGTTTTCTTTCCACTGGTATTGTCAGCTTTTCTTTTGAGTGACCCAGTTTTAAGCCACGTATCCATTAGTATTTTTATCACAATCCTTTAGTAAACTAACTGTACATGTCGCACATTGAGTTCATGTCACGGAAAAGAAATGGTTGTTAACATGCAGTCAGTGATGACATAGTTACTTTGAAAAAGTAACTTTAATCGGATTACTGACTACTCCTTGAAAAAAGGAAAGTAGTTAAATTACTGACTACTTGATTTGGAAAGTAAGTTACATTAAAAGTAACTTTTTTTAGTTACTTTCAGCAGCTGCTAACAACAACACTCTGCCACCTGTGAAAATTGCATTGAGCTTTGCTAATACTTAATTGCAAGTTATTTTATAATGGTAACATCAACGGAAGGAAGAAATAAAGGGGAGATTGTTTAATGGTTACAACAGTACAAAAAAGACGTTAATAATTTGTGTGTTTTTGTGTATTCCACTATTGTCTGGAAAACTGTAAGAAGCCCCCCACCCCTCTCCCCAGCCTCCAGTTTCTGTGTTCCGGCCCTGTGTTTACTGTAGGAGCGCAGCACACAGAGCTCCTCCTGCAGCTCCACAATTCAGATGGCTGCCGCACAGATTTGTGACACTTACCTTAATATTAATAATTATAATGGCGTTTAGTTGCACAACTTTACAAACACGTTCATTCATGGCTGTTTTCACGTTTATTACGCTGTTCATATTAGTCTCGGTGTTCGCAGTTTTCTGGAGCTCAACGCAAAGCTCCACGTTATTCACAGGTAATATATTAACTTGACATTAACAAAGACACAGTGGGACGAGTCATCCGGGAAATGATGGACCAGGAGAGCCTGACTAAAAGTACCTTAATGACAGACAAATTCTGGGATTTATTATGAGCCTCTGTTTATTTCCAAGCCCAAATGAGCAACTTCACGTTCAAAAGCAAGCCCAAAACGGCGCAACCCATGACTCATTAAATTTGCAAACAACTTTTAAAAAGAAACAAGCCCAAAGCCGCTTGTAATAATCGGACTTGGCGACAGAAACTCAAAATAGTTTGTGTTTTTCCACCAACAAAATGCGCATTTCCCTCCATTGATTTAATTTCTGTCGCTGCTGATAATGTCGCATTGAAACAGCGATCATTTGACAAGACGCATAGAGCAAATACAATTAAATTCCAAAAGAAGATAGTAACACAAAGTGATTTCGATAAGTAACTGTAGTTTGACTACTGGATTTGAAATAGCAACGCGTTAGGTTACTTGTTACAAAAAAAAATGGTCTGACGTCAGTAACGCGTTACTGACATCACTGCATGCAGTACATGCGGATCCTTAGGAGAGCATGCGGACAACAAGTGGTCTGGGACCACAGGATAATGTTAAGAAAATAAATTTAAAATAAGTTAGTTTTAGAATTTATCATGACTTGATTGAAATACCCTAATTATAGTTTTAAAATTTATAACTTATTCTGGCCTATTGACCTTTATTTTACTTGTACTTAAAGTAGATTGTTTGTCAAGATCTCTGATCTGCTCTTTGTCTGTCTGGAAACAATCACTAAGTAGGAAGTTCCAGCTTTTCACACTGATTTGTTAAAGCCATAAACCACCATGAATTCAGAGAGTCTGCTTCCACCTTATTTAACAAAAGGAGAAACTGGTGTTTGATCTTGTGACAAATCGCAGGGACTTTCTAAATTCAAAAAGGGCGACGATCGAGGAGCACGGGCCTCGGTTGGTGTCAACAGAGTTGCTGGGGCCTTAGAGGGTGGCGCCGGAACCTTTTAGGGCCAGCAGAGGGCTCAAAGGGGCCAGGAGGTGGGAACTCGGAAAAACCACTAGGAGGCGGGGACTCGGAAAGACCACTAGGAGACAACGAGGAGTAACGGGAAACACTCTGGGACAGCGAGGAGTTGACCTAAAAAAATACTCTGTCCTTAGAGATAGGAAAGAATTAAACATGCACTGTAAAGCATGCACAATTCCCAGAAAATGAAACAAATATTTTGTTTCATTGATTCATTTTTTCATATTGAGGAAATAATACTGAGTAAAACATTATCTGTCCTTGAGCATTAAATTGAGACAATAGGACAATATATTTACAATTTTTCTTCTGAATCAAATTACATAAAATATTGTAGGACAATCTGCAATCATATGAGCTTTAATGTTGTCAGTCAGCAAGAATCTTAATTTCCAATTAAAGCTGCAATACCCATACATTGCCAGCAACTCTGTGACTCTGTGACGCAGCATTGACAAAATATGTCCAAGACAGATGAAGAACAGAACTTAATTTGCTTTTTAAATGGTCAATAATTGACTTGCAATGAATAATAATTTACTAGCAATTAAATTATTCAAAACTGGCATCAATGAAAAGTGTTTAATTTCTACATAAGTCATGTAGCTCTTCAGCCTACAAAAAAGTGATGATTTTGTGCCGGAACCTTTCTTTTTGAGCTAGGTGATGTCTACTTTCAGACCTCCAAAGAATCTACGGAAACACTCGCTAGCAAGCATATGATGTAGACATTATTTGGATTTATTCTCAATAAAAAAAATCCCTGCAGAGAAGACTATCTTCTATCTATCTTAGATAGGCCACCCTGGACAAGATGTTGAAAAATAATCATAGCACTCTGACCAGCATTCATCTGCAAAACAGTGTTAGAATTCATATGTGAAGCAGCATTTGGTCAGAAAGGTCAATCAGTCATAAATTGCCCCTCACCTTGCAATAGTTATGATAATGCAAGCAATGACAGTTGTAATTGCATCCATTCTTCACCTCTTCTGAAGCACAGATCAGGACTCTTTCTTAGTCTCACATTCAATCTATTGTCCTTTACTCTTTGTGTGTTAAATTATACAACTAGAAAACTCCTGAAGAGTTTTCTAGTTGTAGAAAACTCTACAGGCCAAAGTGTGCCTGGAACCCAGCATTCTGATGCTGACAATTAGCAACAATGCTAAGGTGAACTTAAATGTAGTCAATAGCATGTGGAGAATCATTGTTGTGTTCTCTAACATGGTGTCAAAGTTCATTTTGCTAACAATAGTGTATAAACAAAAATTAGCCCAAATAAGGTTAGCTTAAATGCTGTCAGCAGCATGTGGGGCAGCACCATATTGATGTACATTGGCTGAATCCATTCAGTACAATAAACATAGCAAATAAACCAAATTTAGCTAAAATGCTTATTTTAAGTATAAAGCTTATGGTAGCATGAGGGTTATCATTACTTATTATTTGTAATAATAACCATAACTAATAGTACCGGTAACAGGATAAGTGATACTACCCCTGTATTTACTTAATATAGGATCAATACCAAAATATTCAATATAGCACACTTCTAAGATCACCTGAGAGCGGCTGATGGCTGGATTACCTGGAGTGTTTGCAAGTGCATGTTGTGTTTTTGACATGCAAAAGCCAAAAAAAACAACTTAAACAAAAATAGTAAGCTTATTTTGGGCTATGTTGCATAGACAAAATAGACCAAAGTAAATCAATTTACATTATTAACTGATATAGGGAAGTTTTTCTTTCCTATATAACAGAATGTCCTTTCTGAGTTAGAAGTCTTTGCTTCATGCATCTCCTTTGTCCTTTATCGTTTATGCAGATGTGCTCTGCAGCTGACAGCTGCATCACTTGTTAAAATAGAATAAGAAGTTGCAAATAAACACAATGAGGTTACGATTCCATTTGAATGATTGTGAAGGTTAAATCAGTAATCAGTAAATCTGCAATAATAACCACTACTGTGAATTAGGACAAAGGAAAACATTTGTCCTTGACTCAAAACCAAACAAGGCTTCCAAAGCTTTGGAAATTAAAGTATAAGTTTGTAATAGAAATAGAAAAGATTTCTTGTATATGTGGGGGACCAGTTGTTGGGGACTTTAGAACAAAGGGACCATCGCTTAAATTAAAATATGTGATTCTCTTTCCTATAAATATTTTGTTTTGTAATTAAAAGCACTGTGTTTCATTGTCCATTTTAAGCTGTGTATTCATTTGCATGGTGGTAGCTAACACTTTGGCTGAGAGTGAATGAGTTTAGAAAGGGATCAGTTCAACAGGCACTTAGGGTCCTAAGTATCTTTATGTTCTACTGAACACAGCAGCCTTCTCCAGGATTGCTCAGTAGAACATAGCAGCCATCAGTGTGATTCAGGCCGGCCTTATGAATGTTGTTTGTATTTTCAGGTAAGCTAGCTGTAACCCGTAATTAGTCAATTAGTCAGACTTTTATTTTTACGGGCCCACTTCCTGTTTTGCCCCCAAACTCTTCAACTTATTTAAAGCCCCGCCTCCAGCGCAGTTTAAAACACCACCTGTTCCACTGTGATTGTGGCTGACTGGCTGTTGGCATCTTGCTGATCATCTCTCCTTGGAAAATTCACCCAAATCTCTGAAACTGATTTGAACTATTGGTGAGTTTGCTTGTTTGATAGCAGTTTTGTTCAGCATTAAAGTTTTGCTCGATTGCTCATTGGAGCATTGTTTTATTAGAACTGTGGCAGTTGTTACCTGGGCTGTCACCAGGATTCACAGCTGATCGCAGTCTAGCATTCTCTGCTGAAAGGTAATTGCTAGTTTTGTGTAAGATTTCATTACTTTTGTAATGAAATTGATTGAAAATAGGATGTAGTTACATTTAAATTGATATTGCGCAGTATATTTATTTTCTTTTTCCTCACACTGCTTGAGTATTTTGAGTTAATTTATTTTCTCTTGATTGATATTTTGAAAGTGAACTTTGATTTCAACTTTAACCTTAAATGGATTAGTTTGAAATATGATTATTCTTTTTGTTTATTTAAATTATGGTTAAGTTAACCTGACTGAAATGTTTAGTTTAATTATTGAATTTGATATTTATTGTATTTGTGTGTTTGCACATACTTATTGTTGATAAACCGCCTAATGTTTTTTTTTTTTGGCCTTTTAGGTCGGGTTTTTTTTGATGGATCAGATTCTCAGATCATCTTCGGAGCAACGGATGGCGAGCTAAGGACAAGAACTTTGATCTTTTGAATTTATTTATTTTGAATTAATTTGACCCTCATTGTGTATTTGTAATTGGTTGTTGTTGTTTTTTTCCCCCCTATCATCAATACAAAAAACACCAAAACTAAAACAGTGATTGTCTTCATTCACACCTCAGGCTCCTTCAAGAACCATCTTCTGATGCTGCTTTTGTAGCCGCAGTTAGCTGCGTAGCCCATAACTGTTACATAGCCAAGTGAAAAAAGTATATATTTTTGTATATTTCAAACATACTCATGTTTGCATAAGTACATTTTAAGTATACTAAGTGTACTACATATAAATATATACAAAGTATACTAACAGCATGCTTGTTCCAATTTTGACATTATGACTTTAAACACACTTAAATATAATTGTACCACAATGCACTTTTAAGAAATATATGAAATTAAAGTATACATTAAGTGAACAAAATATATATTACAATATGCTTTTAAATATACCTTGTGTATATTTTAAAATATATGCTCAAATAGAATTTTTTAAAATTCACTTAAAGCTTACTTTAAAGTACAGTAAATTATTAAATATACTGAAATTTCAGTACGTTTTAAATTACATCTCAGTGTATACTTTAGGCTGATGAAGTATGTCTTTTTATGCTTTAATAATTTTTTACTATTTTGTTAAAATGGTAAATAAAAAAACATTGACTTTTTAGTGACAAAGGTTCCACGACGAAAACAATACTTGTCCTTAATACTAAATGTTGCAGGTATCTTCATTTCTCTCCAAATATGATCTGTTGTTTTCAGTTTTTTAACTAGAACACGGAAGCTGCCTTTACCTTATAGACCCTTTTCACAGTGACGTCAGACAATGGCCGCCATAACTCGAAACGGTGTATCTTTACTTTCGGTGTGATTTTGCCTCGGGAAACCTGACTGAAAAATTCACGGATACTCATTATCTTAAGGATATAATAAAAGGTAAGATTAATAATAACAGCATTAAAGTGTTAGATAACCATCATTACTCATTGTCAAGCCATCATTCTCTGTGTATAAAATAAACAGCCTCCGATCGGACAGTAAACCAGCTAGCAGCAGCTTTCAGTGCTGTAATGTTTTAACGTTACAGCACTGAAAGCTGCTGCTAGGTTCACTTTCTGTATTAACTGTAATAAAACAGTATTTACATGTTAGCCTTCATCAGTCATTGTCAATTGACCATTCTCCAACTGTATTCAAAGGAACCAGCCTCCGATCGGAGAGTAAACCAGCTAGCAGCAGCTTTAACCAGAGTTAGGAAACGTACACCGCTGCCTTTCAGTGATGTGTTGTTAAAAGTTTCACTAAAATCACTTACATCTTCCAACACTGTTGTTTGGAAAAGCATTTTAAATATTGATTTAAGCACCATCTGCCAAATAATTTACATATTCTGATGTGATTCATAATTTCTCCTTGTTTTGTTGTCCATCTTTCTCAATATAAACAAACTACATTGGCTTAAGAAAGTTATTTTATCAATGTTATTGTGATTTTTATGATCGATAGGGAAAGTCTGTTTAAGTAGCTCAAGAGTCAACAACCACACTCTTATTCATTGTGTACTATGTCTTATTTGCAAGCATTCTCCTAAAGCAGGTTTGAATGTAATCTACCCCAGCATGGTCATTAGATGAACATGTAGAATATGCATCATTGATGGTGAGTAGAAAGGCTTATTCAAATTTAGAGTGAAGCATTAAAGGGCAACCTGCTCTCCAGTCAATTCCCCACAGCTACTATTTTACTATATTTGCTCAGTTTTCAACTATAGTTCTGCTCTCACTGACCAGAAGAATTGTGCTTCACAGCAGTTGTGTCTATAATAAAGACGAGGCAAAGTGAACATTTCTGCTCCAATATCTGATTGAAGTTCAGACAGTGGGGAACACTTTTGCTTTATTTTTCTGTCAAGTTTTCCATTAGACCCACGGGGTGGACACCACACTAGGATCAATACAGGTCCAATTAAGGATCCCCATTGGGTTCAGCCACCAAGCATCGACCCAACCAATCCAGCTGGGGAAGAGAGATCCTGACAGCTGCAGAGGGCCATTCCTCTCCAATGAGCAGCGTCTTCTAAAGGGGGATCTTTCTATCATTTGTTTGGTTATTATTTGGCATTACTGGATGCTGTTTATCAGCTGTGTTTTTTAAACTCGGGCCTTCTGTGAGAGAACAGCTGTTTGTCACTGAGACCGTGCCGTCACCATCAGAGTTGTAGTAAATTGGGCCTGATTTGAGAAGCAGCAGAATCAAATCTGCAAATGTGTGCAAAGTAAATCAGCCGAGGGATAGATGTTAACTTTTGCTGTTTGTCTTTGTAATTTTTTAAATCTGCAGGTTTCACACTAGAAGTGTAGCCTGGAGATTACTTGCAAACCATTATGCAAAAAGTGTAGACGCTGCGTAAATACTCATCTGTTGTTTTGTCACTCTACTCTGACCTAACCCTTTGGGATCCTGCAACTATTCATTCTCCATGAATAATGTGGCCCATCTCGTGTCAGATGGAAAGATAATGGTGTCACATTACAAGCCTCATATCTACCGCTCAGCACAATTTACAATAGGCCATACTGTGATTTCTCCTCCACTTCAGGCCTTAAAATGCTTGCACAGAGAATAGATTTTCAAAAAGGTAAAATTTGATCTCACACATATTCACTTTTGTTTTCCTCTAAGAGAAGGAATGCTGCTGATTAATCCTGATTAGACAGATTTTGTTGACTTCTTGCAGCCCTGCTGATAATGTGCTTTACAATGAGATTTACTGGTTGTTTGACTTGAGTTTTGCTCTTGTTTGTAATTTTGCATGTTGATCAAAACTTTTGCATTCAAACTAAAGACATTAATATTCATTGTAGTACAGTGCATGCACTGCCTTTAATGCATGCACTAAATACCATAAAGAAACGTTTTTTTACGGTTTTAAAAAATGTCGGTTATTTTGAAAACCGTAATTTGTCATGATGGGTTTTACTGATTTAACCCACATGCAAGAACACCACAGGAAAATGGTGAAAAAATACAAATGTTTATTGCAAGAAACAAATTTGTCTGGGGCAATTCGGGTCCAGGGACTGAATGGCAGGATATAGCTCATTGACTTGTGTGAGTTAATGGCGTTGGATTGGTAAAGTTGGTCCAGGGGTTCCTTGGTCTCTTGGGATTCTCTTTCGGGTTGGTCTGAAGATCAGAGGGAGTGACTGAGTGGTAGACTGAGTGAGTTGGCGTGGCGGCGGACGGGTAGGCTGACACTAGAAGGCGGCAGAGCCAGTCAGAGTTCTGGGATTGGTGGCAGATGGCAACTGATTCAGGTGAGTCTGGAAACTCTGGTATCGACGGGGTAACTTCTTGTGACGTCTCGAGGGAAGGATGGGAACTAGCACCAGGTCCAAAGTCAGGTACTCCTGAGAAAAACAGAGGCAACAAAAGGCATTACTTTCAGATCACTGGGAAATAAGTCAACAAAACTCAGAGGGGCTAAGTGGTACCATCACTGGTGTTGACCATCACTGGACAACACCAGTGTACTGGCGTTCCAAGTACTGGCGTTCCACCCTTCTTAAGCAGCAGGTAACGAGGTGATTGATCTCTGGTGTGAGGATGACGTCATGAAAGTATAGCCCGCTGCCCAGCTGCCTCCAGGACTCCATCTAGCGGTGAGTAACCAAACAGCAGCCCAAAGAAAACCATAAGAACCCCCAGAACCTAACATAGGAATTTAAGTTTTTTTTGTAAAATGCTCTGAAATGTGTTGTCATTGGCACAATGTGAAAAAAACTGAATTTAATTAAAATATTTTAAATTCTTTTAATTACATTTTTATTTCTTTATGCAATCAGGTTTTTAATAATGTGTTGCTTCAAAATGCAGACATGAACATTTTAAAAGTAAGAAAACACCCCTGCCTTTGTCTCACAAGATCCTGTTTTTTCTTGTGAAGTTGTTCACCTTGTGAATTGGATAAGTTTAAACACAGGACAGGCATGTGAGAAAAAAAAATGTGAGAAAAATCGGACATATTTCAGTTATTTAAGAAATTCCAAATCTCTGGAAAATAAAATGATTTTCCAGAGCATTTGGTGGACATCCATTTGAGTCCACCAAATAAACTACCTACATTTATTAAATTTTCATCTGGTGTGGTTTTTGTTTGACACTGTACTTTCAAACACAAAAACGCCTTGAAAAACCTGTCTCAGCTATGCCTGTGGTGGAGGTGCACCAACCACCACTGAAGGAAACCACACAAAAAACCTTTGAAGACAGGATCGCAATTTTCTTCTACATGAAATGTGAACAGAAAAAGAGTGGCATCTCTTGTCTTTGACAAATGTGCCAAACACTCTTTGGCACATTGGGCCCAGCACCAGCAATTTATCCCACTATGCACAGTACTTGTGTTTGGAGTGGTCTCCAATTCATCCAACGGTCAATATTGTGGAAGTCTTGTGGTTCATTGAGATTCAACTTTGAGATGCAAAATTTTAAGTGAGGCTTCCATGTTTTTCTTTACAGAATTTATCTGGACAATAAACACATGAGAAAAAGAAAAGTAAACAAACATAAGTAAAAGTATCTAGCCTGGTAAAAACCAGTTTCTTGTCCTTGTCTATTTGCTTCCTCCATCAGGTCTGGGTTTTCGTCTGTTGGGAAATGACAGCTTCCTGAAGGCATGGACTACAATGTTGTAGTCAAGACCGCCTAACCCGAGACCAAGTCAAGGCCAAGACCAGAGTGTATCAAATCCAAGACAAGACCAAGACTTAGGGTCCGAGATCAAATCGAGACCAAGATCAGCACCCCGCACTACATGACACAATAAAATGTGAAATATGATCAAAATTGCTTCTCAAAATGTATCTGAAAGATCCACATTCTCATAAAAACAGCTAGACATGTAATGCTTAGAGCTGAAATAAATTCCAATTATCAATTCAAACTCTTCTTTGTTTTGCTGTGCCACAATTTGTAGAGGTCTCATGTCACCCCTAACAAGATAACACCGTGGGTGTTATCTTGTTACACCCAGGGTGTAACAATAGAGTTGCTATCTCTATGAGCAACTGCTCATAGAGCCATGACAATGCTCTGACAGTAAACAACGCTCAATTATGAACACTGTCCAAGGAGCAACAAGCAAGAAATAACCAAGGAGCGCACTGTGACTGTTGTCATGCTGTCTTCTGCTGCATGACAAAAATTTATTTTTCATGACGAAAATAATCAAGGAGCAATGAGCATGCGCTCTGTTATTTTACGTTCTTGTATTTTATTTATTTTGATTAAATATATATTTTTAATAAAATATAATAATAGCTACTGCAGTGTGCGCGGAGCATTACAAAAAACAAAGAACAGTTCTCAGTGAGACTCCAGTCCTATTGTTCTTAGTAAAGAGCCGTCCAGAAGACTTGGATCGTGAATGTCACAGACTTCACAGAATGTTGCAGACTTTGGTCACAGTGCCTTAACCCATGTGTGGAGTCAACACCGCCACACAATAAGCACAGTACTTCCACCAGTGACGTGCGGTCAGGGGAGGCAGGTGAGGGAGAGCCTCACCCGTCATCATGGGAAAAAAAATATCATTTATAAAGATATTTTCACCTTGTGGTTTGTACTATAAAGTACCTATTTTTCATTTAATTTAACCAAAACTGATGATTTTTTTCTTTGAAATCGCTGAATTTTCGCATTCAAATGCTTGGAAGCAAAGCAGATGAGGCAGCAGTGAGTTGTGCCTCACCTGGGATTGCGCAACCTTTCGCTAACTGCACTGGTTGCTACTCTATGAGAGCATTCTCCTCCTGTCTGTACGTCGCTAATAAAATGGTTAAAAATATTTAAGGATTTTACATAATTTAGCTTATGTATTTAATGTACTGTGTTTTTATTGTCACCAACTGTGTATGTAATGTGTTTCATGTGCTAAGGACCGATCAGAAACGGCAGAGAACAGATTCAAGGTGCCTCATCGCTGGGGGCGCTCATGAACCCAGACATTGTGACTCCACAACTACAGAGTAAGAGACAGTAACAGCGATCTAGCCATACAGTAACTGCGCTGATACAGAGAGCGAGGAAGACGTGGTTTTGAGTTGTATTTTAACAGTTTCTCCCTTTGCTGTTAAGCACAGCACCAAATTAATAATATCTACATGTCTAAGTTTGATTGAGATAATGGAACTATTCTTTGGCGGCGGCGCGGCTAAGCATCACATGTTAAAGAATAGTCTTTTTGCCCTCCAGCATTGTACACATGCGTGAAATTTCCTTATGTAAACAATAACGTGTAGGGGGTCTATATTTGTAAATCCGATTATAATTAAGTCGGTGCCTCACCAGCAATGAACCTCACCGCACGTCACTGACTTCCACATAGCTTACTTTTCTTTGAGCTTCTTTGCAAAGTGATGCTAAAAGTTGGACGTAGTTCTGACCATCTCTGAAAGTAAAGCGCTGATGAATTCACATGTGGTCATATGCTTTCTTATGATTTATGTAGGGAAATTTATTATCGAAAATTATACAGAGATCTTCTTCCGCTCCGAAACACTGCGCATGTCTTGGAATGCCGCATGCGAGTTAAAGGGGGAGGCGATGAATGACAGCAGTCACAAAAAAAATTAATTAGTAAATCGCAATATTGCTTGGATTTGAATTGATATGTTTTGCATCCTGTGAAAACAAGGATGTTGACAAATAAACTGGACAATATGCTGGCAATTTAGTGACATTTCCACAGTTGTGGTTTTGACTGGTCTTGAAATAAAATCCTGAGTCCACAATGTCCAAGACCGAGACCAAATGCAGCCATTTGCCCATGCAATGCGCCAGTACTAAAACTCTGAGGTGTGAGACGTTTAACTGAAGTCCTACAAGGGGTGCGGGTTTTAATGTTTTTATCTTTTTTAACCTTTTTTCTTTTTCTTTAAAAAAAAATATTTTTGTCTTTCTGTTTATTCACTGTCACATGCTGTTTTTATTTTAATTATGTAAAGCACTTTGAAATGCCTTGCTGCTGAAATGTGCTATATAAATAAAATTTTGATTGATTGATTGATTGATTGATTCAACCCTATCAAGATTACTGAAAATTGCCTGCACTGTAAACAGTAATTCTCCACTGTGAAGAAAGAAGTGCCGATCTGAACGAGGCAGCTGTTAATGTTCAGACCAACATGAACTGAATGGCTTCCTTCACTTCCTCCACTACCATTGATAAAACTATAGACAGACTAGTTATCGTTCACAAGTTCTCCATCTGATTGCTGATTGACTCTGTAGAAATTCTACTATAGGGAATCAAAGTGAATGGGAGAAAACCCAGACATAACTGTAAGCGAGATTTGAATTGAGTGCAATTGCACAAGAAGGCAGTGGTCAGGCTAAAAAGTATCCTGCTGATACACTGATGAAGAAACCGTTTCAGTCAATATATACTGTTGTTAAATGGAATAAAGTGATAATTTTTACAGGGCACTGCTTGGGAAGGAGCAGGAGCAATTGAATGCTTATATCTTACTGAACCCATCACATATACAACCCAGTATACACAGTCCAGAAAATTCATAAATATTTATGCCCATGGGCACCAAAGACTGGATCAGTCTGGGCCCTCACAATATCAAATTGTGGTCAATTATGTTGTTTTTAAATTAGGCCTAGAAGTGAAGAAAATACACGAGTAACAGTTATACTGCATGAAACCTTTTCTATTATTTTTCTGTCATCCCTCACCCCTTATCCCAAACACATAATGGATTGTCCACCATTATGTGTACCATTTTGACTTTGAATTCTAGTGGAGTTGAAAATATCTTGTGCTCTACAGACAGAGAGAAGAACAGAATGAATGAATGAATGAAGAACATCTTCAATCTGCCCCTCTGAATCAACTGGCCTCCATCATGGTTTTTCTTAAAGTTCTCGACCTGTCATTAGTACATGTCTGAGTCTATCACATTTTTTATGTGATGCATGTTTTTATGAAGCAGGCTTATAAAAGCTTGAAAGAGAACCTTGGTTCCCCTCAGTAAGCAGCCAGCTAACAGCAGCAGCCGCTTGGCTGCCTTTGAAGTAGCCATTGTTCTGCCAAATCCATCAACCTTTCCCACAGAGGCATTTGCCAGTCTGTGAAACTGATCATCTACCTTAGGGATTGCGGGACATATAAAGGGAGCCATATTTTACTGTCCCCTTTAATACTTAATGTGGTGAGGTGCCACAGGCCTGGTTATAAAAAGGAATCCATGAATATAAGAGCCTGGGGCCACTCTCAATCAGCCAAAAACATCTTGAGTAACTCTCAGTCCAGAGATTTGCTTTGACACATTGTTCACATAGAAAGAAACAGCTGGGTAATTTATTTTCTTTGAGAAAGGCTATTTAGTTGCATTACAAACATTTTACAAAATACTTATTTGATTTGTGACAACAAACTATAACAAACAGATTAGCTTATTTTTCTGAAAGGTTGCCTCCCCAAATAAATGTGTTCTCAAATTATTGTCCAGAACTGTGAACTTCCATAACAATCGTCCAGACTTCAAATCTGTTTTAGGAATGTGATTTGAAATATGTCTTTGGGAATTACAATGAATTGGTTTAGATTTATTGAACAGTCTTGGATACATCTGAAATACCATCTTATATTGCTGAGCAAAAGTATCCATAAGCCTTTAATTATGTTACTGGTCAGACAGATTGTGGTGAGATGAGCTAACTTTTATTTTCAAATCCTACCAAAACCTAAATAATATTCAAAGTAAAAATGTATCCAACATTGTAGTAATCAGATTTTGTCTTTGTATTTTTTGTTATTTGTTTGTTTTGCAAAACAATTTAACGTGTGAAATAAAATATTTTTAGATCTAAAAGTCTAAAAGGTTTTCTGTGCATTTGTGATCACGACTGCAGGTCTTTAATTGTTTGTCTCCTCCAGCTTTGGACATCTTAAAACTGAAAATTCTTCCCAAAATTCTCAGTTAGTCTTTTCACAGATCCTCAATGGTATTTTGGTCTAGACTCCCACTGGGCTATTGTAACCACAGGCGTGGTATAGGGGGAAAGTGATAACAATTCTAGGGGCCCTGACCAACCGGGGGCCCTCCACAATTTAATTACTTTTTGTTCATAGAAATAAAATTTAAAAAATTGGGGCCCTCTCAGTTACAAAATGAATCATTTTGTATTTTCAAAGATTGTTTTTAGAAGTAAAAATTTAATGTTCCCACTCCCAGATCAAAAAACACACATCCATATTTTCCCTGAACCCCCCTATCTGCGTTAAATGGTTCGTTCCTGCTTCAAGCGCTTCAGAGTCAGTGACGCTGTTAGCAGCAGACAGTAGGAAACAAGAACGATTGTGGCAGTTACTATGCTGCTAAGAAAAGTTATAAAATCGGGTTTTCAAAAAAAAAGAGGGAAGAGAGAAAAAGGAAAGAGTGTTAATTTATAGCCCAGTTTTTCTCCAAGAGAGGTGAGTAGACTGTGTGAGATTATCAACCATTCAGCATAGTTAGCTTAGCTACAGACTACTGTTTGCCTCCATTTCACTAGCATTTAATGAATTAAGGAAAGAAATTACCAACATATTCATATATTGAATTTGTCCCTTGTACCTTTTACTACTTAACAGGTGAGTCAGTCAGCAGTAGCTCTAACCCACGTCCCTCCTGACCCGTCCTCTCCTGAGTGAAATTAAAGCTGCAGTATGTCACTTTTATATAACAGTGATTCTTGAGAATAGGGACAAAACAGGTCCCATGGATAAAGCACAAAATTTTAATAAAATATGCACAAAATATTATTTTTTCAAATATCTGACTAAACTAACCTGGGTCATGTGAGCACAACAATGTATATTTTCCAGGTATTTGCTGAATATTTTTTCATTTTATACATTGTAATCGGTGGATGATGCCTGTAAAAGCCCTTGTCCAGGAGCAGAACTCAATACATTATAATAGCTTAAAACAATTAAATAAATACTAAAATTATATATTATGACAATTAAGTATAAGTAGTCATCTAAATAATTATGAAAGTATCAATAAATTGAATTAAAAATATTTTTTATATATTTTCCAACTCCATTGAAATTTGTCCCTAGTTTTTGTCAACACAGTCAGAAATGAAAAGAATGTTAAAAAAATCGGGCATTATTGGGGGGCACCAGAACTTCTGAGGACCCCATGACCACTTCCTTTCTCTTCCTTTGCTAAGAGGGCTAGTTAGTTCTGGTTAGCATATCTTATTCTTTAGTTTTTTCTTCTTTTTATTGCTAAGTTTTTTGTCACAACCATGATGTGTCAACACCATAACTGACAATTTACAAAACTTTTATGAAATTTTGTGAAATAAAAGCTTAATTTTGGTATAATGTAAAAATTTCATGGACCTGATGATAGTTCATCAGATCCATGAAATTTTTACATGGCCTTCAGAATTGCATCATATAAATTGAGATAGTTTGGCTTTTTGTCAACTCCGTCAGATGTCAACTCCATCAGTTTTTGTGACTCTTTCAGTGAAATTGATGTCAAATCTCACTTAAATGTGCAATGAATTCATTTTAATGTAATTTTACATAAATTGCATTACTTCACATGTATCAAGTTTTTCTTTTTACTTACTAGTTTGTCACCACCTTCAGTTCTGTGTCAACTCCGTCATGCAGTGTCAACTCTGTCAGATGGACCTTTTGTAGTTTTTTGTTTTAAATATTTATTTCGTTTTTTTGAGAAGCATCTGTCTGCAAAATGAGTAAAACTATCACCAATAGGGTCATTAAAAATTAATTTTTATTTATTTTTGTCAGATGGTGATGACAGCGTTCTAGGTCGGGTCAATTAAAAATTTAATTTTTTGAAAAAAATTTGCAACTGGGAGCCTGTATCTTAGCATCTTTCCATTTTCAAAACAGTATTTGTCATATTTGTATTTTTGTATTCAGGAGGCCCAAGATTCCTGGCGGCGCCCCTGATTGTAACTAAACCAGGAATGTCCAAAGTCAGAACGCAAGGGTCTGCATGCTTTAGATGTGGTCCTGGTTGGACATTCTAGATGTTTTAATCATTACCAGGATTCTGCAGAACATGATGACCTCCGGAAGAGGTCAACTACCATGAGAGTCAGCTGGTGAGAAGCGGGAAAACATCGTAAACATGCAGGAATTTCAGGGAATTGAGCTGTCGGATTCTGCCACTGTAACAACATTTGCTGGACGATAAAATGTCCCAGAAATAATTGTAATAAACTGATATTGTTTTTTTGAGACCATTGTTGACTAATAAATCACTAATAATACTATTATAAATGCAAGTACACACTCTCAAAGATAAAAAGAATAAATTATAAAAAACATTTTACACTGGATATTTTAAATATCCAACGTATGTAAATGAAACAATGACTAAAATTGATTATGAAATCTCTGAAATCAAAATTGCATTTTATAAAAATCGTTCAATTTAGACCAAGATCTGTCATAAACCCTGTATACTTTTCCTCTCTTTTCAGAATTTTCTACTACTTTTTTGTCCTGTTATTTAGTAGGCCATTGAAAAACATAGAAGTTTCAGATTGTACACCAGCAAAATGCGAAAAACACACACAATAAAAGTCAGCCCTTTATTGTGTGAAGGTTTGCACAGTGTGTGACAAAATGTAAATTGTGCATTAAGTCAGTAACTTAAAAAAAACCCTCAACTTAGCATCTTAAGTTTTTATTTTCCACAGATGTCAGGGTTTTTTGGGGGAAAAAAACGGTAACACTTTATTTGAAGGGGTGTGCATAAGACTGATATGACACTGTCAGAAACACGACATAACACCTGTCATGAACATAATGAAGTCTTTATGAATGTTTATGACAGTTGTGAAGTGTCAGCCGGTAAATATGACACTTTTAATGCAAAGTTGCTCAAAAAGTTGCATTAAAATTCCATTAAAAATACCAACTTTGCATTAAATTGTCATAATTTACAAAATGATGCAAAGTTGGCGCTTTTAATGAAATTTATGACAACTGTCATAAATCTTATGCACACCCCTTTAAATAAAGTGTTACTAAAATAACTAACAAAAAAGTTTTCCAAACTGTGAATAAAGTAAGACTGAAGCAGAATTACCAGAACATTTAGTGAAAGGTCACCCAGTGTACCAGATGTAATTATATGTGAATACTTTTACAAGGTTCCTTAGATTGTTTTAAACAAACAAAAAAATCACTTGTGAAATGAGGCTATAAATTAAATGAAAGAGCAAAAGGTCTCGTAGGATTATGGACATGCGACTACATGTCCTTAATTCTTTACTGGCTCATTAATCACTATTCATCTCTCTAAAAATATATTTGCTATTAATGTGATATACTATTTGAAGTGGAAATAGAGCGTTGTGTGAAAAGCATATTCTGTTATTATAGTAATAAAATAACTATTAAGAATTGAACCTGTTTGTTACAGAACCCCGTGTGTTCTGTCAGTATAATGTGCTCTATTATGTACGTATCATGTACGTTTCCAACAGCTGTTGAAATGAGAACATTTCACCCAATTCAGTGATGATGAATGAGCTCTGTGATGAACTGATTATTGCTTATTTCCTGATGGAGGATGAAGAGGATCCATCCTCCATGAGCTGTAGCTCATTATTCTCTGAGATGTTTTCAAAGTGTTGCTCTTCAGATGCCATTGGAACTGTCACTGAGGATTCTTAATCACCTCTGCTAAAAACCATTTATCCTGATTTGTCAATAAGTTGCACTTCAGACAGGTGCAAGTCCTCTATGCTAAAAATATGGTGTTTACACCTCTAATGTAGGAGAAACAATACTTGATACAGATCATGTAGCTCAAATCTGATACTTGGAGCTTGTTTTGCTTTCTATTCAATCAGCATTTAAAAAAGCTAAACTTTTTTTGCTGGTTGAACAACAGTACACAAACATGACTTACATCATGTACCTGAACTAAGATGTTTGTTTTTTTTCTGACACCTGACCCTTTGTATACTGCTGAAAGAGTGGCAAGAAGAAAGCCATTTCTCTAAGATATCCATAAAAAGTCTTGTTTAAAGTTTGCCACACGCCACCTGGGAGACACACCAAACATGTGGAAGAAGGTGCTGTGGTCAGACGAAACAAAAATCTAACTTTTTGGATGCAAAACGATATATTTGGTGTAAAAGCAACACAGATCATCATCCTGAACACACCATCCCCACCGGCAAACAGCATCATGGTTTGGTCCTGCTTTTCTTCAGCAGGAACAGGGAAGATGGTTAAAATTGATGGGAAGATGGACGGAGCCAAATACATCACCATTCTGGAAGAAAACCTGTTGGAGTCTGCATAAGACCTGAGACTGGGACGGAGATTTATCTTCCAACAAGACAATGATAAAGTAAAATCTACAATGGAATTGTTCACAAATAAACATATCGAGGTGTTAGAATGGCCAAGTCAAAGTCCAGACCTGAATCCAATCGAGAATCTGTGGAAAGAGCTGAAAACTGCTGTTCACAAGCGCTCTCCATCCAACCTCACTGAGCTCCAGCTGTTTTGCAAGGAAGAATGGGCAAGAATTTCAGCCTCTCCATGTGCAAAACTGATAGAGACAAAACCAAGTGACTTGCAGCTGTAATCGCAGCAAAAGGTGGCGCTACAAAGTGTTAACGCAAGGGGGCCAAATAATATTGTACGCCCCACTTTGCAGTTTTTATTTGTTCTCGACGTGGAGGAGCAGCGGCTCTACTCGGATCCCTACCGGATGACCGAGCTTCTCACCCTATCTCTAAGGCCACTCTGCGGAGGAAACCCATTTCGGCCATTTGTATCCGCGATCTCATGACCATAGATGAGGGTGGGAACGTAGATCGACCGGTAAATCAAGAGCTTCGCTTTATGACTCAGCTCTCTCTTCACCACGACGGACCGGTACAGCACCCGTTTCACGGCGGACGCTGCCCCAATCCACCAGTTGACCTCCTGCTCCCTTCTTCCCTCTTTTGTGAACAAGATCTCCAGATACTTAAACTCCTCCACTTGAGGCAGGACGTCTCACTGTCTGTGGAAAGTCCCAACCTTCCCCAACTGTCCTATGACTCATTCATACCTCATTGCCACATCCCCGGTACTTTCCGTGTTTTCCGTTGACCATCTGTTTCTGATTCTGCCGCGCCCTCGCTCAGGAATGACTCCTTTTTGTCTTACAAAACATAATCAATGTTTTACTTTGTCGACATTTTACTTCAGTATGTTTCTTCCTCACTCATTATTTTTAATCTTTAATAACAACCAAGTTGTTCAAACCAAACAATCAAGTTGTTCAAACCTTAATTCTATAATGTGTTATAACATTCAGCTGATTAAAAGTACAGAACATATATTTTTGATTATACATTACAGACATTTCTTCATTGGCATGTGTATTATTATTTTAAACTTGTTACAAACCATAATCATCATTAAATCATTATACAAGGTTTACTGTTATTTCTCAGGCCTTTATTCCGTTTTCTGCGTGTACCTGGACAGATCTCACATGCTTATACCAGGTTTCACGACACCATCACTGACTGTGGGTACTTGACACTGGACTTCTGGCCTTCTGGCATTTTCTTCTCCCCAGTCTTCCTCCAGATTCTGGCACCTTGATTCCGAATGACATGCAAAATTTGCTTTCATCCGAAAAAAGTACTTTGGACCACTGAGCAACAGTCCAGTGCTGCTTCTCTGTAGCCCCGGTCAGACGCTTCTGACGTTTCTGGTTCAAAAGTGGCTTGACCTTTGACCTGGGGAATGCAGCACCAATAGCCCATTTCCTGCACATGCCTGTGCACGGTGGCTCTGGATGTTTCTACTCCAGACTCAGTCCACTGCTTCCTCAGGTCCCCCAAGGTCTGGAATCAGCCCTTCTCCACCATCAATTCCTCAGGGTCCGGTCACCTCTTCTCGTTGTGCAGCGTTTTCTGCCACACTTTTTCCTTCCCACTGAGGTGCCTTGATACATACAACACTCTGGTACAGCCTGTTTGTTCAGAAGTTTCTTTCTTTGTCTCACCTCTTGCTTGAGTGTCAATGATGGCCTTCTGGACAGCAGTCAGGTCAGCAGTCTTACCCATGATTGTGATTTTGAACCAGGCTGGGAGTTTTTAAAAGCCTCAGGAATCTTTTGCAGGTGTTTAGAACCTTTTCATGATGTGCTAATTTTTTGAGACAGGGATTTTGGGTTTTCATGAGCTGTATGCCAAAATCATCAGTATTAAAACAATAAAAGTCCTGAAATATTTCAGTTGGTGTGCAATGAATCTAAAATATACGACAGTTTAATTTTTATCATTACATTATGGAAAATAAAAAACTTTATCACAATATGCTAAATTTTTGAGAAGGACCTGTATATATATATATATATATATATATATATATATATATATATATATATATATATATATATATATTATACAGCCACGGTGGTACATCCCATGTAGGGGCTTGTCCTCCCCTGATGGTACCCCCAGCACCTCATCTTCTGTTCCCCATTGTCTGAGACATTCACTGAGCACATTGTTTGTTGAGGCGATATATATACCTACCTATCTATCTATCATGTAGATAGATAGATAAAAGACTAACCTGTGAACAATCTACCTATAGATTGTTCACAGGTTAGTCTTTTATGCGGCTGTCTGAAATCTATCATGTATGAAGTTCATCCATTATCCTTTTTTAGATAATAGATATCAATCTAACCAGCAAAGACTGATATTCTCTTCATGTGGGCTAATTTTTTTGATGAAGTACAATCTCTTTTTGTAAGATACACAACACTTTTGCAGAAACCACCTCAATTTTTCTCTAAGACAGGAGAGACAGATTTTGCATAAAGAGTCTGGTTTCTTGCATCTGTAAATATCCCCTAATATTTCCCCAAAAGATACACCTGAATGTTGAAAAACAAAGCTTTTGTTTTCTAAATGGGTCGTGATCCATTTTTCTTGTGGAGTCCAACAGGTAAGCCATTTGTCAAGTATGTGCTTTCCTTTTTTAATCAATTTGCAGTTTAAAACCATTCATCTCCAAATCCCTGTTTGACTGCTTTATTAGATGCAAAATGTCAGATAGTATAATAAATGTGAAGCAAGGCTCTTAATTATTGCAGAATCGCCAAACACAAATGATTTCTTCCCTGAAATCATTTTCAGGGAAGAAATCCCTGAATCCCTTGCCATATTCCTGTTTTTTTTTTTTTTTTTTTGCTGTAGCATCAAAATTGCAACATATTGAGGACATTTAAATGAAGAAATGTTTTCTCTGATAATGATTCAATATGTTATGCAACACAAGGCAATAAGAATAAAATCAACTGGAATCTAATTTGTTAGTGGCTGCAAATAGATTAATGCTCCTGCTTTTCTTTTTCAAATAAGACAAATTCAATTGAACAACAATAAAGGAGTGTGTCGTATTGAGAGGGCTATTTCTATTTTTGCTTCTGCATTTTCTCCATGTGTTAGCCAAGCAAAACATGGCTAAAACTGGTCAGAAAGCCAGCTGGACCTCTATTTAAATCTCATCATTATTGCAGTCAGCAAGAAATTCTCTTTCTTCAGCTCTGATTCTTGGCCTCATGCCCTTCATCTAGTGCAGATGAGAAGTGTGAAAGCATCATGGTGGAATGAGGTTATCAAAATGTCCAGGTGAAGCTTCTGAGCTGGGAATGAAAAGATTTGAGCCAAGTTGGTGCATAGCTTAGAGGCAGAGGGCATCTCATGGTGCCAGCCAACAACTGGTTCCATTCACCCCAGGCTTCCTCAAAGCCTGTTCAACCAATCATGTTCAAAAACGGTTGAGGGTCAAAATGAATGATGCTTTAGTGAGGTCATAGAAATACTTTTGGTGATTGTGGTTCAAAAAAGTTACATTTATAAGTTACCAGGCATCTGAACTAGTGGCAGATCATTAAAGTAAGGCTGGATCTGTCTATTTATCATTATCTATTTTATTCAATAAATTAAATGTGTTCCTTGTAATATCAAACCACTTAAACATGCTAGGCCAAGGCTCGTTTTCTGTGATGTAATCCTTTTTATTTTAAAAAATCTTTTTATCAAACAAGTACAGAAGAAAATAGACAGAGATGAAGTTATTAGCACAAATATTCTAGAACACATATCTAAGTAGAAAAATATGAACCAATCAGTCCAGCTCATTTATTTTAAAATGAGCTGGACTGGGATTTCAGTGTTTGGTAATGGATTGAACTGGTATTAGTAGTGATGCACTAGCATTAAGTCGAAATATATACATTAGTCATTAATGAAACTCACACATGTAAAATATCTGGGTATGATTTTGCTGCATGTCTGTTCAATAAATAAATAACTGAACAGTGTGTTTAGAACCTTTAGATTTCTGCTTTTCTTAGAAAACTTCAAGAGAAACATCAAAATCATTTCTTCAACAGGTTGCCAGATGACGCAGATAAACAAATATCAGAGCTGTTTCACATTTTATTGAGATTAGATCATAAAAGCTACAAACAGACTTGATCACATTTCATAGATCTGCCTGAAGAAAATCACCTTTAGTTGAGTTCTGAACGACTTCAATACATTCTCATGGTTTTTTTTAATATTCCTAATAATTTTGGAGGGGATGTCAGACATAAATAATAATCAGCAGTGTGAGAGAGGGGAAGTGAAGACATGGAGCTAATCCTCATCTGTCAATGATTTATATGTATTTTGCTCAGAATATTTTAAAAATATTCATGATTAATGTGATTCCATTTGAGTCTTTCTGCAGCATTCCAAGAAATCCAGGTGTTCATCTCTCAAAGGCAGCATGTAACTCAAATGGCCTTCCATGCAAAATACTCTCAACTCTCTGATGATGGGCTTAAACAAGTTTTCTTCAAAATGCCTCGAGCATAAAATCAGCCAAGTCATGTGGAATTAGGTTATACAGAAAAACAACGTTGATGCTTGCCGTCTTTACAGCTCTCAGGAAAAGCCCCGACACTCAGCAGCAGGGAAGGAAGGATTCTGAAAACATAGACATTACCACTGAGCTTCTCTATGTTATAGTTTATACTAGAATTTTTTTTCAGTTCAAGATAAGCAAAGATTACTGATGTACAGATCAGATGGAGATGTTCAGTCATGTAATATTAATTCCTTCTCTAGTGCTCATATTTATAAACAGTTTCTCAATTGATAATAGTTTAAAAGTCTCTATAGTCTACATTAATACAGGCAAATCTCAGTAAACTAGAACATAATTAAGTGAGCTGATTTCAGTCTCTTCATTCAAAAGTGAAACGTAGATTGTTCCACACCAGGAGGTATATTCCAAGTACTTATCTGTATTTATATTGATGATTATCACTAACTCATTATAGTATATTATAGTTTTATGGACTGACCTAAAAGTTGTCCAGCAGGCAGGCTGGTGCCCATTGAACAAAGAGGTGGGGTACAGCCTGGTTGGTCACCAGTGCAGGAAACACAATCATGTTCAAAAACCATGAAGACACACACACGCCCACGACGTTAAGAGCAATTAAGGATGTTTTCACACCTGATGGTCCAGTAGTCTCAGTTCAATTGGGAACCAAAATTGCAACATTTGTATCATTTTCAGCTGCTCTCGTTCTCTTTCTCACTGCACTAACAGACCAAGCCCTTTGAAAAACCAGTTCCCCTCCTTGTCTGTGGTGGCGCTGCACCACAAACCATAGAAGGAAATGACACAAAAACCTCTGTAGGAGACACTGAGTGCAACTTACTTCCTTCTTCACGGAATGTAAACTAAAATGGAGTGGCATCAAATTTTTGCAGTTGTATGATTTCTCTTTTGACTTTGGCTAAAGACGACAAGACATTCCCACTGCTACACTCTTGTGTTTGTTTTGGTTGTTTGCCCAGAATGCCTTGCACCATCATGAAGTTCCTGTTTTTGGAGCGGTCTGTGGTTTGCTTGCGTTCACATATTCATTCGAATTGCACCAGAGTTTATTTCCAACCAAACCGAAACCTACAATTTTATGCAGACCAGTGTTCATGTTTTTGGTCTGCATCAGATTTTGATTCCACATTCACACTTCCCCAAGTGAAATTGACTTTCTAGACAAATAGCCTAGAGTTTGATTAAAGTGAACTAATCAGAGCTGGTGTGGATGCACCCTTGGAGACACCAAATATCCAACAGTCGTGCTTTTGAACCTTGGGAGGAAGCAAGTACCTGGAGAGAACCCACGCCAGCCTGTATTCCTAGATACTAATGGAAAATGTATTGGAAAGAAGATACATAGCAGAAACACGTACACAAACAACAAGAAAGACAAAGCCTTGAAGGGACCTTAAAAGTAATCTGTGTACTACAAGAAGCCACAAACATATCAAGGACCTGGCCTGCAACGGTCACCTTTCCTGAAGTAAACCACTCTGGAAAAAAGGCAATATCAGAAATATCTTAGTAGGTCTAAGAAGAAGGAGGACTTGAGTCTGGTGGAAGAGTGGAGAAGCACAAAATCTTCTTTGCTTGAGGCCATTCAGTGATGATCTGTAGTGTCATGCCACCTGCTGGTGTTGGTCCACTGGGCTTTATCAAGTTTAAACTCAGCACAGACATTTATCAGGAAATGTTCATTTCATGCCTTTCTGCTGACAAGCTTTATGAAGAAAATTTCATTTTCCAGCAGGACATGGTACCTACTCACACTGCCAGAAGTCCTACTACCTGGTTTAATAGCTGTGGTAGCACTGGGCTTTCTTCACCCAAAGCCCTTAGATAAAGTGAGGGTTGTTGCCATGAGGAAGATGAGAGACACCAGAGTGAACAGTGCTGAAACCTTTCAAGCATTGTCTCCATTAAAGCTCAGCAGAACCACAGGCTGATCCCCTCCACGCCATGCCACAGTAATTTATTTAGAAAGTCCCTCCACTGGGTGCATCTACTGTAAAATAAATGGACATACTGCTCAGGAGTTGGACATTTCTATAAATAAATGTAATCATCAAAACAAACGAACATGTTGATTATGCTGTAATTTAGCTGTAGCTGTGGAGACGTCCCACTGTGTGGAAATGAGCAGCTTTTTTTCCAAACTGTCAGGATGATTTTACTCTGCTTCGGTAACCCTGAGGAGGCCACTGATGGTGCTCAACACACAGGTGGACGTTTGCTGCATTGTGTGGGGCATGAACATTATGCAGAAAAATCACATTACAAAAAAAATGCTCTCCATTCTATTCATATTTTATGTTTATAATTGAAATTTGAAGATTGGATCCATCACCTTTTTTGGATGAAGCCTCTGATCTGAACTTCAGATCAGAGGCTTCAGCGAACAATAGATCAGTCGAGGGTTCACACACTTCACTCACATCTTCTGCCAAATATTGGCTGAGATTTATTTATTTTTTCTCAAGGACATTCAGATGCTTCCCCCCTCTGCATGTTGCGTTCAGGGCTTTCAGCTGCCAAACCGCTGCAACATACCCAGCTTTCAGCTCATCGCTCTTTGGATGTCTCTTTGTAGGAGAAAAAAAATGGTATTTCATGCTGGTCAAAATCAACTTTATATTGTGCCTTTCATATAAATACACTTTAGAAATAAATGTTCTGCTTTTCAAAATGATTTTCAAAAATGGCACTCAAAGCTCAATTTTTTATGTTTTGCTGTTATGGGTACTCCCCTCTGCCTTTCTCCTTAGTATTTTAAATAACATTGATAATTTTGGAATTTTTATCAACACAAAAGCTACAGCATGATCTGTGAATAACTCCTGAAGTTTTCTAACAGAAGAAACTGTGCGAAGGAGCAAACTGGTGAAGAAAGTGAATCATGTATGAGGAAGATAGAGCTTCAATGAAATGCTAAAATTACAAATTCATCTTCAGATGAAGATATGAAGATTGAGATATTTACTATATTTACTCCATTTTAAAAAATCTTGTTACTCCTGCAAATGATCAAAACACTAAAGCTGGGGTAGATTGTGCAGTTAATGAAAAAACAAAATCTCATGAAACTTGAGCCTTGGCTTCACATAGACAGCTGAGCAGACTTGGAAGCAGCATAGAGAGCCACTAATGGACACCCCACAAAATATACTGGAACTGTGATCAAATGAAATCCTTTTAATCTCTGCTGAGGAATTGACGTTTATGGCTGATTTAAATGGAGGGAGTTTATAGGATGGCCAGAAGAGATCTTACTGTCTCATCAAGTAAGCAGGAAAAGACAACTCAACAGTTCAGTACAACCCCCCCACCCACCCCCCCTCCACCCCTCTCCCTCCCGATCCCCCAAAGTAACAGACTCTTATCGGAAAGGGGTCCACACCATCATGACGGACATCAAAACAACCAATTGGCTCCTGTAAAGTTAGAGGAAAAACAGACAGTATCCTAAAGTCACTTTTATTCAGTTGATTTCATGGTATAATTGGCCATGGGGTGCTGATCGGCAAACAATGTTTGTCATTTTTTTTTCATTAGCAAAGAAGACGATCATGGATAACAGTCGTTAATCTTAAGGGCAGGCAGCCCCCCAGGTGTGCAGCCAAGACTTTTTACAAGGTAAGAAGATTAAGGTTCATATACTGCACTTCATAATCTTTAGTAACCATGGAGAAAATGCCGCACTGTCATATATTCTTCTTCTACAACAAGAAGTTGTAGAATAGAATCACAGTAAATATCCAATAATCAAAGTGATTTTAGGCTCCGCCAATTAACGTGGGCCCAATCTCACAGACTTTACTAAATCTATTTTTAAATAATGTAAGTGATGCACATGGTTTTAGTAGGAAAGGGGGACTGGGGTCTTTATCAGATTCTGCCTATGTCCCCATATTACCATGGGACAGCCCTGCATGAAGAGCTAGACCTGCTCCACCTGCTGCGCATCTCTCTGCTGGATGTTCACCTCCAGCCCAGATCCCATCAGCAGCGGTGCAAATTCGCCTGGTAGTTTAGGTTAAAGTGAAGCAAAGAAAAGACAATGAGCAGATGATACCAGGGCTTTCAGGTGAGCCGCAGTGACTGGGAATTTAGTCCAGCACTGGGGCAGAATGATAGAATAAAGCCCAGAGTGCTAACAACATGGAGACTGAGGCACTGAGAATCAGTTCAGTCATTATTAGACTGAGGGCAGCCAGACTCATTTATTTTGCAAAGCTGTTAATTTTAGCTAAATATTCTTGTTGAGGGGCACAAGATTAAATAAGACAAAACTCAAAAAAGGGCACTTGGGGCATCAACGACAAAAGGGGCAGGAGCTCTGGCCTCTCAGCTCTCTCCCTCTGTAAGGCCTGACTGGACCCCCAGAAGGCATTCTGCTTCTCATAAAAACGGGTGAGGTTTGCTGAATGGTGGGGTACAGAATGCCCTGGGGAATCCCCAGGATCATAGAACTTCTCAAATAATTAAAATATAAGAAAAAAACATTTGATCTTAAAGTTCAATAAGAAAAATGAGACGACGAAAGAAAATAAACACAAAACCGTCTAATTACATATTTATAAATGAATCACAAAGGACACAAGGCATTTCTGTAGAGAATGTATTATATTTCCAAAAATATATGTACAGTCTATTACAAAGATTACAAAGCAAAAAGAATTGTCTATGTAACAAGAAAGTATCTAATTTAAATCATCTCACATTTCCGCTGTTAGGGAAAATACTTTTTGACCAGTGAATATTCTCAATACTTTCATCACAAAAAAATAAATATAAATCAAAATTTGCATCACTGTACAAGAAACTGAAGGCAACATGAAAACAAAGTCTAGATTAAAAATGAACATCCTATCAGCTGTCTTTGGTCCTAAATGGAAAACAAAATATGTTCAACTGAAATCTTGTGAATGACAATAATTCATCTGTGATATACAAAAATATAGTGCATTTTCCATGTAATCAGAGCTCTCTACTAAGTAAAAGCCGTAAAAAAAACCCCAATATAAATAAAATGTACACCTTTTACAGTTCAAACGTAGTCAAAGATCCCCTCAGAGCTCTGCTCTTTCTGACACAATCGACAGTGTGGCTGTCTTTGGAATTATCCACTTCCTCCCCAAAAAGGTAATGTCCAGCTGCTTGACATCTTGATTTGAAAAAATAAGTTTATACTCTGTCATTTCTGATTTCAACCACTACTCCATTACCTGTGAGTTTCAGCTGGTTTTTGTCTTTTTGTACATTATACTTAAAAAAAGTGCTGAAATAACCTTTTTCACATCAAAACCTTTTTATCCAGAGCTAAGTGACCTGAATTACTGCATGCCAATAAAATAAGCAGAAACTGGTTTGTAAAAGTTGCAGGTGATTCGTTCACTGAATCAGTTGTAACCTGGTGGTAATCTCAATTTGGCTTCAACTGCTGCCTCCCAAGCCCAGAAAAGAAGAACAAAGGCTTTCCACCAATGGGAGTGAGGCATCTTAGAGTCAGGTTAGAAAATCACACCATGAAGTAAAGAGCTGGGTGAGAGAAAGGGGCTGTCGTCTGTAAACTGGGGAGTTTTGTGCTGACTGAATGACTTCATGCTGTATTCAATTCAAAGGCCTGGCCGAAACCCAACTGCTGAGCTCTGCTGTATAGATGAAAGAAGGGAGTGTGTGACAAGGAGTTCTGGTCAGGGCTAATTCCTGGTGTCTCTTCACCAAGGGTGAAGCCCACAGTGAAAAAAACCTACTAAACCTACTATAAGTCAGCAACTGCTGTCTATCTTGAAGTAGAAAAAAAAGAATCAGATGCATATCTTATTCCATGTTCATTTTAAAAATAAACTGGGTCAGTTTATTTCAGTTAGTCAAATGTGTGTGCTTAAAAAATAACTTTCACACAAAATCAACTTTTAATACAAATGAAAACAAAGTATTGTGTTAAAAATGACAATCAGCTAATTTCAAACATCAGAAACTAATCACCTACTGAAAGCATCAGAAAGAAAGAATTTAAGGAGATTGAATCTGAATGTGTTTTGTTGCATTTACATTTGATCTATTTGTTCAATTTGCATGTAGTGGCTGATACTGCTGCGTATTACTTTTACCATTAAACCAGAGTGGGCAAAACACAAAGGGCCAGACTCCATCCTCAGTAGCAAATTCTTAGTTAGCATGTTTGGAAAGGCTGGACTGCTGCGTGATGAAGAGGACAGAACAAGGTCAATAGCAAATTTGCCTTAAGATGAAAGTGACATTGAGAGTGACAACAAAGAAAGACTGAGGAAATCTGTATGAGGATGTCACTGAAGAAGATGACTTTAGTGGCTTTAATGTACAGGAGGAAGATGAAGATAGCACTCAATGATCATATCACATGCACGTTTGGGAAAAAGCCTTTACCTGCTTGTATTACTGGTAGATAATTCAATAAAAGTAAAAAAATTAATAAAATAAAAATAAAAAATTTGATTCTTTCATGTCAATTGATCTTAAAATGCTCAATGAGAAGGATAGCACTGATCATGCTGCAAACCATTTTTTCCATTTCTTGTGTTTAGGAACTGGGTCCATCTCCCATTTTCCTGCATCAGGAAGATGTGAATGAAGCACAGAAATGCCACAGAGCTTGGACAGCTTGTAAGACTCAAGCTTCTGTTTCACTAAAAATCTAGTTTCTCTATGTCAGGGGTCCCCAAACTTTTTCCTGTGAGGGCCACATAACTTTTCCCTTCTCTGCTGGGGGCCGGAGTCAGTTTGTAACAGAAAAAGTGTGACGATTGAAGGAGTGCCTAGATGTAAAAATGTATTGTTTTCCAGAAAGCACAACCAAATAACATTCTCTGGGTTCTTCATAGAAGAAATCCAGGAAATACCACTATTTATTAAATAAATACCGTATTTTCCAGACTATAGGCCACAACCCCTTAAGTTTTTTTAAAAAAAAAAAAACAGTAAACACACATACAGTATAAGCCACAGATTTCTCTGTCGCTCCAGGTTTTCCACAGCGATGGGTTATGACCCAAAGTTTGAGTCATAACTGATCAATTGAATATCACATTTATTATGGATGAAAAAGAAAAAGTTGCCAAGTTTAGATTTAACTGAACTGATTACAGTAGTTTCCAAACAGTAACTAACAGTAAAAGTGCTGATCCTTCGTGTTGCTACTAGCATGTGCTAAATGAAAATAGGCGCCTTCTTCTTCTTCTTCTTCTTTAGATTTCAACAGCAGCTTGCATCCATTATTGTTGCACTACTGCCATCTACTGGATCCTAATATCTATACCTCAAATTCTCATAATGATCCCAGTATTATTTAAAAAAACGAAAAATCTTCTTTTTCCCCTCAATGCTATTTAACTGATCAACAACATTCTCAAATTTCAATTCCCTATTAAAACCTAATTCAGTTTTAATGGCCGCTTTCTTCTTTTATTTCCAATTTTGACTTCCAATGATTCACTTCCTGCTAAAGAGCCCCCTGGTGGTTGAAGGAAAATCCACATATAAGCCACTTGGTTCAAAGCTCAAGAGAAAAGTAGCAGCTTATAGTCCGGAAAATATGGTATATGAAAACAAATCTAAATGCTTTCAGGTATTGTTCAGGGGGCCGGACCAAGGGCCGTAGTTTGGGGACCACTACTCTATGTCCTGGAGGTGAAACATTCAGGAATACATTAATACAATATTAGGTTATGGCAGCAGTGAAATAAATTGCAATGATTGCAAACCCCATATTATGACAGCTGAATAAATACATCTTTATATCAAAGAAAATTGCATTAAGCCACATTCAGTTAACAAGATTTTTTTTTTTCGTTTTTGAAGTAGCGACAGATGGCACCAAAGAGGTTGATCAGCCTTAAAACACATCGTTCACCCCCACATGCCTCTGCTTCTGCTCTGTTTTCCACACAAAGTCACACGGAAAGAAAGAGGAGCATATTTCAATGCATGTTCCGTCACATCCACGCCTTTGAGGGAAGAGCGGCGGAGACGCATAAATAAACAAGAGGAGCTGCGCAGCTGCCTGCGGAGCCAGGACGGAAGGATTTACCAGCAAGGCCTGCGTCTGACGAAGACTTCATCCTTTGGTCCTGGGTTTTTTTCAGACACCAACCCCGAAGGATCTCTTTGATTTCTGGGTGGTGCAATGTGTCGGAGGATGATGTTAGCATGGCTAATTTGCACCTTTTCAGAGTTTCAAATGGTGCCACTTTCATCTTTACGACAACTCAGCTTCACATTTCCATGCTGTGTTAGATTTTCATCAAATGTTTACCATATATCATAAAGGCAAAACACAACATGATTATTTCATTTGATGACTTGGCATGGCACGTTTCTGAGCGCGCTCCAAAGCATTTTAGGTCATAGAGGTACATTCTTTCTCCTTTCTGGGGCGACATATTCTTTCCAAAGGGTTTGTCAGCACACAGTAGCACACTTTTCATACATAGCACCATAAAGGATCTCTGTTGAAGACTGCTTCTCCCTGGTAATTATTGCTCTTTTAGTCAATCTCTTCCTGACGGAATCTGTCATTCCTGGTAATAGTCTGAGTTTGTGCACACCAGATCTAGTCACAGATAAGAAGACATCAAACCACAAGAAATAAAAAGTGACAAAAACCCTCTAAAGGAGCCACAGATAGCATTGCCATTAAAGTACCTAAAACATTGTAAATACTAAATCTAAATATGTTTTAAGGCAGTATGACATCTCCTCTGTTCCGGGATCCAACCTTAAACACCATCCAATTTGCAGGAGAAAACTATGTGCAAGATTTTAGGCAGAATGATCGCAGAACTACAGAGTGGTTGCAAATTGAATACAATCTTTGAACTGTGCTCGCAGATTTTCATCAGTTCTAAGACTTTGTGTCCTGTTGTGAATTCTATGACAAATAGATATTGCTACTCTGATATAAAAACCATGTGACTAGAGGAAAGGTTTGCCTTTATTGTGCAAACGTCTTCAAAGGTTTGAAGATTGCGACATACCCCATTTCCTGGGCTGCAAACAAGCATGTTGGGATGCAATAAGGATGTTAAAAACAAGTTAAAGGAAAGACAAAAACTGCAACCAGCTCAGTCCTGCACGACTCAGCACAAACAGTACCTTGAAATCTGCAACGCAAAGCTCCATCGGCATCTGGATAAGAGTTACCCTGTTGTCACATCCAAGGACAAGGAGGAAAACGAGACCTGTGGATGCCACAGTACTTCCTTGTGGCAAGCACACAGAAAATAAAGACTGTAGAAAAAGGAACCAAAGCAAGTTTTTTTTTATTTGTAAAGGAAATTCACATCTATGGTGTGCCCTTAATTTCATCATAAAACTCCTTTCCGACTCACCCCTTGATATGTGGTTGAGTTCTTAAGCGTGTCTACAAATAAGAAAGAAAAACAAGTTATCTCATACAGGTAGTTGATTTTTGTCGCTGCTTTTTGCCCTTTCCTCTCTTTAGTGCCCTTTGAAGAAACAGACCTCATTCCTTCGCTGAGGAACAAAGAAATGATTTCCCTCCAGAAGCAGTAGGAGTCAGACACAGCAGATATCCGTGTACTTTGACCAGGCGCTGCTCCAGATTAGTCCTGCCTTAGTGTTTTTACCCTGACAGAGGCGTCCCGTCGCAGCGTGTCACACCTGGACTCCTGTACCATGAAGGTGCAGCATCTGGGCTCTCATAGTCTGTATGCTGCTCATGATCTTTTTTTGGTGGCCCACTAGTGTGATTCCTAAGCTCATCACATCCCTGCAAGACAACACATCCATCACTGTACAAATGGAGCCAGTTATGGACTCAAACCTCTTTTCAATGAGCAGATTTTTACATTATACACAGCTGAGAAAATAAGTTCTCAGCATGTCAACTACTGAAAATTTCCACCAGAAGCTGGAAAGAATTCATGAAAACCAAACAGTCCATACATTATGTATGATGAAGTACAATTACACACTGAGCAGGTATACATGAAGAAAATAGGCCATAGAAAGTTAAATCCATCACCATTTATAAAGTAAGCAGTGCCAGTTAAAACCAGCTAGTTTAGTTTAAATTAGTTTCTCATTGTAAAGATATATCACACCAGAAACATCTCATGATGGGTGAAAACAAAGGGCTCTATCAGGACCTTGTACTATACGGAAAATGTTGTAAAAGTTTGCTGGATGATACAAGTTGTTGCAATAAGCCGTAATATTGTTGTTTTGAGACAATTTGCAAGAAACATAATGGTTATGGCACAATAATGCAAGAACACATTCTCAAAGATCAGTAAACATTAGTTTCGAATGAACATCTAACACTGGAACTGGAAGACAATTGAAATATCCAAAATAAAAAAATAAAACAAAAACAACGAAAAAATAAATTACAAATCTCTGTAAACAAAATTGCCCTTCAAAAGGAGAAAAAGAAATAAATGATGCAAATTGATCTCATTTTAATTGATCAGGCAATTGATTTATTGCTTATTATTGACAGGCCTGTTCAATACTTTTCCCCAATCTAGGTATATGTTTTATCTGAAGGCTCATCTGATCAAACCAATGGCACAAACAAGTTCTTTTGTCTTTTGTTGGGAAAAGCAATGACATTAATGGAGTGACCTGATTTAGCTCTAAAAATAGATGTACATGGGCAATCCAGTGTTTGCATGCTTATGAAGATGGCTTTTGATAAATGATACAAGACAAAAGCGTAACGGAAGGAGTCAGGGAACTGCCTCATGTTTAGAAGGGAATTTTTGCTGTATTCTTTTAGCCCTAAAATGAGAGAAGGCTTTAGATGAATTGTTTTTAAAAGACACTAGTTCTCTGTAGCATATGAAGTTAGAGCTCATGTATAGTGTTAAACTAATAAGCAGAGCAAACTAGCAGGCAGGGCAGGAAAATAACAGCTTCTGTGGATGTATAAATCCATGCTGATAAAAGAGATGTGAATGAAGCTGTTGTTGAAAAATGAGCTCAGCTCCTCTGGGTGGAACCGAAACACGCAGAACCCTTCTTGAGCATATAAACTCTGCATTGTGAAAATGGAAAAAATAACATTAGGATGACAAAGACAAGCATGTGAAAATCTGAATAAGACCTGTTATTACAATAGCTCTGGTAAGAAAACAGACAGCATAACAGAGGCATTCTCTGCAACCTAGTTTTAGGAAGTCATTTTTATCTACTGAAATTTTTATGCTATTATGATCCATCAAATATCTTTCTTCTGTTTCCATCAAAATGTTTAGCATGATACATGATACATCTGCAGCATATCCAAAAAGCCCAACGAAAATGCCTTTGGAACAATCCTGGAACATTTGGTTGATAGACTGAATTAATGCTTTGCGGTACTGACTCACTAATAACAACTTCATCTAATGCCATTCTATGCAGATGCTTGATTTGTTCACCTAATTTAGGACTGTTGCAATAAATCAATTTTTTGCATGATAAATTAAAATGAGGTTGTGTTCCACTTGCATGCTTGTTTGTTTTTGTCAAGTTTCTCTCATTTTCTAACAAAGAGACTGGATGAAAAATATCTTCAGCTTGCAGAAAAAGCATAACGGGCTCAACACACACGGCGACGCGGTTCTGTCCGTTACCCCTGGAACTTGTGCGATGAGGCGACAATCGCTTGTGCTTTTCTTGCTATTGACTGAAGAAATTTGTTCATGAGAAATGATATGAACAAAATAAAGTTTCAAAAAATGTTTAGCTTTTGCGACAGTAGTCGCCGAACATGACAGCTGCAGACTGTGATCACTTTGAATTCAGACTGAATGGCTGTGGTGAACCACTTAAAGCGTGTAGAATTTGTTGTAAAACAATAGCAACTAAACATGTTTCTGTCTCATGTTTCAAGTGTCTAAAATGTAGTCATCTGATTTAAGTTTCAAAAATAAAATAAACAGAAACACTACAATTCCATCTGACTGACAATCCATACTCACTTGTTTACTAGACAAGCAAATTACAAAAAGGACATCACAAAATTGTGCTCACTAAAACTCCTTTTGCACTTAAGACAATTTGCTTAATTATTAAAGAGATGCTAAAATCAGCATTTCAAAAACTGTTGCAAACGTTTGACACCCAGTAAAAAGTAGTAAGTTTACACTTTTTTCACAAACGTCCTGCCTGTTTAAGTATTGCCTGTCTTTCCTGTCTGAGCCCAATGATTATATTTTGAAGGTCAGGTTTGTTTACAAAGACTTTTAATCAATTTTATTTGTTTTTGATTTATTTATTTTGAATAATTAAAATGTCTTCTAGTTCTAGTGTTAAATGATCTTTAGCACTTTGAATGGCCTTGTTGCTGAAAATGTGCTATATAAATAAAATTACCTTACCTTTAGAAATTAGTATTGATCTTTGAGAGGGCATATCTGCATTATTATGCCATTAACATTGTATTAATTAATAATATTATGTTTCATCCCAATCATTTATGGGACAATATCTCGCCCAGCAAAGTCATGGTGACATTCCTAACCTCATTATTCTAAATGCTTGAAGTATTGTTAACCACATGGCAGTCCAACATTTTCTCTGATTAATTAGGTAGTTTTTATTATAATTAGGTAGTTTTTAATTTTTTATCACTAGGGGGCACTTATTAGAGGCATGTACTTTCATGCCAATATGGTCATGAGATCATCAGGAATTAGGAAAAAGGCATCTGTCATGACAAAAAAGACTATGCTGTGACTCTGTGGCACACTAAATTTCAAACCCTCCATACCAACATTAATGCATTATTCAACATAAGGGATTGATGATGCATTATTGATAAACTAAATCATTTCTAACTATTACAACATGTTTTAACGTTTTCAGCCATGCCCATATACATGGCTGAATGTATGAGAGCAGCTTTAGATCATGATGACGTCACACTTTACATTGTGACCATTGTAAAGTGGCGGTCACTTTACAATGATAAAGTGACCATTGTAACCATTGTGAAATATGATTTCAGCTATTTGCATGTTTGTTTCTTCATTTCCATGTGTCTCTGTATTTCAATCACCCATGGTAATGACTGCTACAGGATTTTCTTTGTTCAGTGGAATAAAAAAATAAATAAATAAATAAAAAAACTCCCACCCCAATCATGAGACTTTCTAGTTTATGGCAGAATTTCTCAGTTCTTTATGTAAGATTGGAACCAGCTGACTACTAGACCAGAGAGGCCTACCCAACTCTCCAGTCGTTTCACAGTCACTGAACACTTTGACCAGGGCAATCTTAGGGGGCGTTTACACGACAACGATCCAACAAAAACGGCACTTTTGTTCCGTTTTTGTTGGATCGTTTACACGATAACGTTCTGATTACGATCTGTGTTTACACAGTAACGGTGCACATCGAAAACGTGTAATGCTCTTGCTGCGCCTAGTTGGAGCTAAGTTCTTTGAAACTTTGAAAGTGCGCATGTGTTTAAAAAAAAGTTGTACTTGAAGGCATGTGGATTTCCGTGAGAGAACACGCATTGTGTGCGTCTGATTAGGGCGCATGCAGTTGGAAAAAGTGGGATAACTTTGCCGAAAAACCTTGTTTGAGCTTTCACGGTGTCTGTAGCGGCCCGGACTGGAAGCTGTTTATTGTTTTTACCTTGGAATGGCCAACAGTCTGTTATTCCTATATCAATTTGATAAAATAGGAGTTCCCGCACGTCCCATATCCGTGTCCTCTGTTACCTTTTTCAGCAGTTAAAACAGTTTTATCCGTCGCTAACAAGTCGTAACCTGTTTTTCCGAGCCACCTTCAAACGCAACATGAACGCTGAGACGCTTGCGCTGGGTGGCAGTGAGGCAGCGAAGGAGACCTGCTGCTGCTGCTGCGCAGGTGTGTTAGAATCATGGCAGCAAACCAGCAAAACGTAAATAACTTGGCACAGTTTTTCCCCCCGAACTAACCGACTGAGTTGAGTAAAGCTGTTGGATGCAGGGGATGATAGCTAAAAGATGACTGGCTAATATCAATACAGCATGTTAAGCTTGTTAACAAGTAGCCTGTAGGCTGCTGGTGTTGTTGTCTATGTTCAGCTACGTAGACTCATTTTGCCCCCCAAAATAAGTCGGTGCCCCTCCTGTTAAACTCGTCTGGAGCCGGGCTGGTCCTGGTCCGTAGTTCTCTAGATAAGAGCGCTGAACAAGCAGCCTGTATTTTGCCACCTGGGCGGTGCGGCGGTGAAGAGACGCTGACGGAACCGTATCTGATGGGGAAACAGTAACACCAGCATTGTGAGTAGTTTCTTCTTCTTCTGTGGATTGTAGGAAGCAGCTATGTTTTGCGTCATACTATGCATGAGCTGGTCTGGAACCCGTTTTCAATCTGTGCCGTTGTTAGAGAAAACATTCGGTGGTTTCGTGTAAATGCACACTACAAACGCAACAAAACTCTTCCGTTTTCCCCCAAAATCGTTGTCGTGTAAACGGGGCCTTAGTACTCTGGTAACCATGGAAACCAGACTGGTTATAGTTAGGCAGATATTTAACTGTTGAAACAGCTTTTTCAATATGTTTTTCTGATGAATGGGAGGTTGGACATCAGCCTGTAATTCTGATGTAGTGATGTGTCCAGATTGTTCTTTTTTGTCAGTGGTTTGAACACCTGAGTTTACAATATGAATCAGATCAGACACAATGACAGACAGGACTTTCTTCAGGAAAGTTGTGGGAATCATATCAAGACAGCAGAAACTTGAGCTTAATTGATTTATAATTTCTTCTAGGCTTTTATACTTAAGTAGTTAAGTAGTTGAATTGAAATTCTCACTATATATATGGAGATGAAAAATAGTGAAGTGTTTTAATGCCTTTTCACGATGCTTCATATCTACTTACTCTATTGACATCCTGGCTACAGACTCCAAGGAACTGTAGCCGGCTGCAGTGAAGTTGTCTCTGTATCGCTCCATCTTGATGGCTTCCAGCCACTCTCCTACTGAGCGAAAAGTGGTGAAGTCTGGTGTGCTCTGATCTAAGAGGGGGCTAATTGGTCTGCAAGATGAGCACAGAGAGACGTTTATGTCTAATGTGGAAAGGAAGTGTTCCGCTGACATCATAATCAAGCAGGAGGTGAAACAAAGCAGCAACCAACGGCATCCAGCAGGGCAGTAAATTGGGAAAAGCAGGGAAAAAATGTGTTGCATGGAGGCTTCGATCCAAATAAAACTCATAAGTAGATGAACAATGTCAGCTTCTACTTTAAAAAAAGATTTTTATCATTATCTTTTCAATTTAAATAGACTGGGGAATACATCTCCTGCAGTATCCATATAATAAAAGGCTTTTTAACCAGTTGTAACCTCTAATTTCACCTTAGCAGTCTGATTGCAAATAGAATTCATCTGACCAGGAATTATTTTCTGTTAGAGTGAGGGCTGGCACTCCCACTGCTCTCCAAAGTACTAGGAACTCATTATAGAGATTGATTTAAAAGCCCTCTTATTGACCATAAAGCCATATAGAGGCTGCTATTCCAATCGATTCTCCAGGAATTATTTTCTGTCTTTGAACAAGAGAGGCTAAATCATCCATGGGACACTTTAGATCATCTATTAGTGCACTGAAATAAAAGTAGAAATTCTTTATTGCAGGGGATCACCTTTAAAAGGAGTTATTTAAGGTTCTATTCCTTACCTTGTACATGTGCCCACTGGGGTTTTCAAGGTGTTAGGGTTGCGGATCATTTTATCCAAGATGCCAACAATCTGATCAAACTTTGGACGCTCGGCTCTGTCTTTCTGCCAGCAGTCCAGCATTAGCTGGTGCAAGCCTGGAGGGCAGTCCATGGGCGCTGGGAGTCGGTAGCCTTCATCTATTGCCTTTATGACCTTAGGAGCAAACAAAACAGGACTGTGAGCATTTCATGTCTATACTAACCCTGGAATATATATATGTGATTTTCACATGAAAGTCAGGAAAACCTCAGGGAATTATTCTGATATGGAATTTTTATCATCACTGTACAAATCCTCCAAACCCATTAAACACACAAGATTAGCATCAACACATACTGTACATACGTTGTAATTTAACTCATGACCCTTCCAATCACAGCTTAATAAATGCAGTGCCTATAATTAATATGTGTCAGGAGATAAATACCAGTTTAATAGATTCACAGTAGAATTTCTGTTAAAACAAACACAAAGCAGGGCATATCTATGAATTCTCAGAGCAATGTCCCAAGGTTTTCAAAATGTTTTAGAACTAAGAATCCAAAAACTGTAAGTACAAATTTATATTCACCCCCATAATTTGGATATGCCTAATATAAATTGGTCATAGAAATAAAACTAGGTTAACCAATTGCCTGAAGGCTAACTAGAAAACTAGAATTTTTCTGTGTGTAAATAAGGTGCAGTCACACCAGGCCTGTTTAGTCTGTTTTACATGAACTCTAGTTCCTTTTCCTAGAAAGTCTGGTTTGTTTGGGAAGGTGTGAATGTGCAATCAACCTCTGATGAGGTTAAAAAGACAACTTAGCTCTCAGTTTAATTTAAATGAACTCTGGTGTGGTTAGAATACATGTGAATGCCAAGTAGAACAGAGACCACTCCAAAAACAGGAAGAGGACTACAGTATAGGCATTCTAGGTAAATACAGAAAAACAAACATGTGAGTCCAATGCTAGCAGGAGAAATGACTTGTGGCTTTTTGCCAAAGACTAAAGAAAAATTCTACAACCGCTAAAATCTTACACCACTCCATTTTTGTTTACATTTCATGAAGAAGGAAGTTGTGCTCACAGTGTCTTCTTCAGAGGTTTCTGCATCGTTTATTTCAGTGGTTCTTGATGCAGCACCACCACAGGTGAGAGGGGGAACAGGTGGCTCAAAGATTTTAGTCCATTTGATACAGTGCAATGAACACAGTGCACCCACACCAGCTGAAAAATGTTGCAGTTTTGGTCTCTAAAATTGCAGTAGCCAGTAATAATAGTAAATAGTATTAATGGTCCTACACAAAGAAGCAAAAGGAAAACAAGAAAAGGCCCAGTCCAAGACAAAAAAATAAATCAAACTTTATCACCATATTTAGTCTATTTATCAGTGAAGGCCATTTTGTCTACTATATTCCAATGTAAATTAATAAAGCCCAGTTAAGTAATACCCTTTAATATTTTAAAAAGGTACAGTCCGATTCAGTACATTTAGTTTTTTTTTTTAGTTTTTCTTATACAGCTCCAATTACCAGCACAAGATAAATGACATATATATATATATATATATTTTTTTTTTTTTTTTCGAGAGGGACCTGGTCAGAAGTCTGCAATACACAGCAACCTGGTTACAAAATAAAACTAATATAATGAATCTATGTATAATATGAACTTTATTTTGCAAATTAATTAGTTGAAAATTAGTCTGATGACTTTGTAGCTATTCAGATTAAACACAATGTTTTTCCATCTTGTTGTTGCCTGTCCAGCAGTGGAGGCAACAGAATATTGAACAAGGACACTGAAAATTTACACACCAAAGGATTAAACTCTGGGGGCTCCGACGACTATCTCTTGCCCAAACCACCATCAGAACCATGGTCAGGGAAAATGATCAGGGGTTAGTCTGTGATACGGTCACATGACTGTCCCCATCATTTAAGATGGTGCTGTACCAAGATACACTGTCAGGTGGAGCATGAAATGAGGCAGAAAGGGCTTCCTGTAGTGGGCAAAGCTTTTGGTTAATCTAAGACACCCTGAAATACTGCTGCCTTGTTTCAGGGTGTAAACATGTGTGGTATGTTGGTACGGATTCACCTTTAAGATGAGTGGTGGGCGGCACCAACGTAGCCTTTAAAGCCAGGGGTGTGGGGTGTGCGCTCACATACAATTGTTTTGAGCAATGGAGACGGCGTTGTGGGAGCTTCTGTGATCCTGTCCTTCCTCAAGCATCAAATAATGGTCTTCAGGATTGTGGTTGACAATTCAGCTTCCCTTAGAAGCTGAATTGTCCTGGGGCCAAGATCTCAGGTGGCATTGCTGGTTGAAATATTTAAAATGTAATAGTAGACCGTGTGGCTATTGCCACACATGCATGCTTCTTATCTTAGAATGATGGAGTTAATCTATCATGTTTAATAAACACATACATTTTCTGTGTGTGCAGTATTTAAGAACATTTGGAATGGGACACATCAAGAAAAGAATAAGTCCTGAAGCAAGAGGCAAAGAGCATTTCATTACATATTCCAAACCTCATAAAGCACTTGGAAATTTTTCCTTTGTTAATGTAATTATGCTTGTACTGTCACCTCGCAGTTTCTGCACCTCATTATTATTCAGTCAAGGAAATGAGCAACACCATATAATGAATAAAAAAACTTTGATTTTATGGTTAAGACAGCTTATAAAAAATATTCTACTCAGGCATTTTTCCAACATCAGAAATGTTCCTTTTCCCGCAACTGACCCTGAAAATGTTACGGAGTCCATGCTTTTATTCTCAAAGTCTCCTCTGACAGAGCACAGTTGGAAAACAGTTTATTGAGCAGAAAACAGCAACAAGGCTCCAAAGCAACTCTTAGGGAGGTGGAATCATGTTACAAAAATCCCTGTTGTTCTTTACTGACTCACTAAGAGCTTCAGACACTTTGGAGTATTCTGCCACCGCACAAGTAAACAGATGGGTTTTGTGATCTGAAGATAGTTTGGTGTGAAATATTCTAATCCACCCTAGAACTAAAGCAAAAAACCTGGTAAAGATTCTGGACGGTAAGAGTGTCGTCATACACGGTTTCATGTACCAACGACTGAGACGCCACGCAGAGAGGAAGCCTAAAAGCAACATACAATGCCAGATTACAATTTGTAAATTTACTCAGAGACAAAGACCTTCTTTCAGAATAACGCCTGTGATTTGATAGAAGTAAACTTGAAGTGTTTGAACAATGACTATTGAGGAAAATATCATGCTATAGAAATGTTTATGAACTTCTGAATTTGAGGAAAGTTTTAATATTTTGGTATTTATCAAATAGAAATAATTTTTATAATTCTGTTTTTTTGTTTGTTTTATTGGCTTTAGTGGCCTGTGGGTAATGAGAGAAAGGGAAGACATGCAGCAAGGGTCACTAGTCTGGGAATAGAACCTGCGACAGCCACGTCAAGGGCTAAGGCCTCCAAATGTAGATTGTGCTTAACCCCTGCACCACCACAGCACACCCTAATTTTTGTAATTCTAAGTCCTGACCTGACAGAAAACATTTATTCTGACCAGTCCTATCTGTCTCAAACTCTATGTATTTCTTACATCATCTATTGAAATATAAATATATAAAATAGAGTTTAAGTTTGTGAATTCGATTACTGAAATAAACCTTTTGCAAATGTATCCCAACTTATTTAGAGACATGTATTTTATGCTGTTAGCACAGTGTATGTAGCAGACACTAGCTGTTATATGGCAGAGGCTTTTGACATGTTTGTGCATCTATTCATCAGATATTCTCATCAGAACCGTTTTCAGGGAGAATGAAGGAAAAAGGTGCCAATGAGCAGAAAGCATAGAGGGAGTATCCAAACAATGTTGTTCTTGAATCCCCACAGGATGTTTGCCGACATCTTTGTAAAGCACAAAAAAACAAATTCTGACATTGATGCCTGTCAAATAGTAGAGCCATCTTGTTTAGCATTTCTAACAACCGAATCAGCAGTCTCCTGCTGGGGAATGCTGGAGAATCTTAATCATGCTCAGCTATGGTGCTGTGGGTGCTAAACACTGGAAGCTGTACAGGAAAGGCCAGACTCACTTTCGCTCCACAATCAATCAAAATGTGTCAAGTGTCCGAGAGTGAAGAACAGCTTCAAGTGGTCTGGAGCGGTTGGACTCTCTCGGCAGGAGTTGGCAGGGAAGAAGGCAACAGCACTCACAGAGCTGCTGGTGAGTCAATCATTATGGCAATTTGTGACTTCTGCAGAAGGAAGTTTTGTTCTGAAGGAAGTAAATGTGCTCTACAGTAGGAAAAGAATGATAAAAAAGAAAATAATAAATCATGATATTCTGTCTTTTAAATTAAGTTGTGTTGTTTTACATCCCTGCATGGAGCCCTGAAGCCTCACAGTATTGAGTTTTACCGGGTCAGCAGAAAGACGGGAGACGGTTCTGGCAACTTTACAGTCTGTACTGAATGCATTCCTAAGCCTTTTACTTATTTGGATTTCTTGCAGTACTGGGAGCAGGGAAGTGAAGTCTTTTCTTTTACTCAATTGTGGTTTTGGTTTTCTTTTAACTTGTTTTAAAACCACAGTAATAATTTTGTGTTTTATTACTTTTGGGGATGCAGCGACAATCTGATGTTGCTGACACAAGTTCAGGGTTTGTTCATGTGAAGTATTTGGTGAAGCCTTTTTTGTCTCACATCCATCCATCCATCCATCCATCCATCCATCCATCCATCCATCCATCCATCCATCCATCCATCCATCCATCCATCCATCCATCCATCCATCCATCCATCCATCCATCCATCCATCCATCCATCCATCCATCCATCCATCCATCCATCCATCCATCCATCCATCCATCCATCCATCCATCCATCCATCCATCCATCCATCCATCACCTTACACTCTTCAGGAGGGGTGCTGGTGCCTTTCTCCAGCGAGACATTTCGGGCGAGAGGGAGGCGGGGTCGCACTGAACAGGTCGCCAGTTCATTGCAGGGCAACACGTCTCAAATACATAAAAATGCAATATAGCTAATAACCCTTAACAAGTTTTGAGAAACATAGAAAGAAATGATTTTGGAAACATTTCACCAAATTTAGTTTTATTTTTCTTGCTGTGGCAGGAGTTTAGAAAGTAACTCAAATATTGTTCAGATTTTCTGCTAATGTTTCTAGTCTTCATGTGAAATGCGAAGATTATTTTATTTTAAAGAACTTAAACAGCTTAGAAAAGTTTACTTCTTTAGCTTCTAAAAATTATTTAATAACTTTATTCTAGTATGGTTATTTCATAATCACAGGTGAAGGTGAAATTCCTCTTATGTGTATCTGCCTTCTGTTTCTATAAGCCATGGTCAATAGAAATATCACAACACAATGTTTATTTTTGTTCCTGTGGGATAAATTATGTTGGAAAGGTGTTTTGCTTTGGTAGCTAATTGTAACCAGTTGCATTTTTCAAGTTTCTGATTTCCAGTTTCAATTAACATTCCATTCATCTCCAAGGTGTCCAGCCATAGCTGTTGAACTGTTTGCATCCAATCAGATGTAGCTTACCTGGTGGTTATGTAGCTGCCTTAACCCCTTGCTTGTTGCGTTACTTATAAGTTATTAGCAATAAATACAACATTATTTGTGTTTCTGCTGCAAAACTGATTCTTAAATCAGACTATTCTATCTTTCATAATGGCACAGTAGTTTGTGTGTTATGTTGTAAATGTGCCCTTATTGGACAGTTTCTTAATAGATTATTCAGATTTATTAGGCTGTTGTGTCCTGAATGCATTAAGGAGCGTTGTCATAGACCAGCAGCAATAATAGAGTTATTTTGCTGGAAGAATACATTATTAGAATACGTTATATAAGCTGCACACAGACTACTTTTCATTGTGTCAAAGTGTCACTCTGTCAGTGTTGTCCCATGAAAAGATATACTTAAATATCTGCAGAAATGTGAGGAGGTGTACTCACTTTTGTGATACACTGTACATTTAATCACTGAGGGACAGCAGAGGATATTTCTTCTCTTCTATTCCCATTCAGGGTTAATTGAGCAAAACTCCAACTGTGTATGGTGAGAAAGTGGTTCCAGTATAATCCTGGGTATGCGTAGAATATGAATTAGCAGGCTAAAACTGTACACACATGACACCTGAGTTGATCAAGCATGGTTTTTGCTTTAAGTGATGATGAGTAATGTAGTTATGCTTAATGACCATTAATAACTCAATAATAGAACACAACCTGTCTTCCCACTTAACTCAAGTATAAACTTACTGAGCTCACTTACTATTTAAAACGCAGCTCAAGGTTAAATTAAATTACATTTAATTAACTTACATTTTTTTAGCAAAACAAGTTGGACATGATCAGAGGCCTTCACTTCAGAGCATCTTCCCAGTATTTAAAAAATGAAGATTAATTAAAAGTGGAGCAGTTGATATTCTCACCTGTGTTAATGTGCATTTGTACTTTTAGAGAACCTTTTCATTTGTTGAATTGAGAATTGTTATTTAATTACATAACAATGCAGGCCCAGAAGTCATGGACACTTTTCACACAAAGCATTATGGGTCATATGAACAAGGCACATGCTAATAATTTGCAAGTGCTCCTGATGATAAACTTACTTTATCTCTCATGTAAACTGGCGTGGTTTATATGAGAGATACATTTGATTTATAAAATTTTATTATTATTATTAATAATAATAATAATAATAATAATAATAATAATAATAATAATAAGTGTGTGAAGCGGCCGGGATGAGGCTCAGTGCCTCCAAATCCGAGGCCATGGTCTTGAGCCGGAAAAGGGTAGAGTGCCTTCTCCGGGTCAGGGGGGTCGTCCTGCTTCAAGTGGAGGAGTTTAAGTATCTGGGGATCTTGTTCACGAATGAGGAAAGAAGGGAGCGGGAGATCGACAGATGGATTGGGGCAGCGTCTGCCGTGAAGCGGGCGCTGTACCGGTCCGTCATGGTGAAGAGAGAGCTGAGCCAAAAAGCGAAGCTCTCAATTTACCAGTCGATCTACGTTCCCACCCTCATCTATGGTCATGAGCTTTGGGTCATGACCGAAAGAACGAGATCACGGGTACAAGCGGCCGAAATGGCTTTCCTGCGCAGGGTGCCTGGACTCTCCTTTAGAGATAGGGTGAGAAGCTCGGTCATCCGGGAGGGACTCAGAGTAGAGCCGCTGCTCCTCCACGTCGAGAGGAGCCAGTTGAGGCTCGGGCATCTGGTCAGGATGCCTCCTGGACACCTCCCTGGTGAGGTGTTCCGGGCACGTCCCACCGGGAGGAGGCCTCGGGGAAGACCCAGGACATGCTGGAGGGACTATGTCTCTCGGCTGGCCTGGGAACGCCTTGGGATTCCCCCGGAGGAGCTGGAAGAAGTGGCTGGGGAGAGGGAAGTCTGGGCCTCCCTTCTGAAGCTGCTGCCCCCGCGACCCGACCCCGGATAAGCGGAAGAAAATGGATGGATGGATTAATGCCACACTATAAAGTTGCTTTGTCTGGATTATTGAAGATTTACTATCCTTGTAAACCAAATGCTCAAAGTAGCTGACATAGTTATGAAATATGATGTAAACGGTTCGGCAGTAGCACAGTCCTCAACTTTCCAACACACAGAGGTAATCAGACATTACACAACATGACTGTTTCAAAGTGTAGACCCAACACATATATATATATATATATATATATATATATATATATATATATATATATATATATATATATATATATATGGTTTACCCCAGTGTATTAGAAGCCTGGCGGTCCGCTATGCTTTACTAGCCCCACCGCCAGGCTAAGCGGCCTGGTGGTGGGCCAGGCCGCCGCCAGGGGCCTTTTAAAGATTTTAAAAATCTTTAAAATCTTGTTAAAGATTTTTTTTTAATTTTAAAAATAAAGATTTTTTAAAAAAATAAAGATTTAAAAAAAAAATCTTTATTTTTTTAAAATGCAGTGGTAAGGTTGTTTCTTTTGCTCTTAGCATTTCACTAGCAGAGCAGATTTATTCCTAAAGGATAGGTTTATAATATAGGTTTATAGTTTTTGCATTTAAACCCGACAGCGTGCGGACTAATCACACAGCTAACGCTTCTGCGCTTTGCCTCGCGCGCTGCCGCTGCTTTACCTCAGCGGGATCGCGCGCGTGCCTCCTTTCACTCAAACTGGACACAAGCTGACCTGTATGGATATTTACATAAACCTTCTGTGAGGAATTATGATCCTTTGGGGAACTCTAGGTAAGAGTTTAAAACTCGCAGCGTGAGCCCTGGTTGAACAGCAGGAATAAGTTGTAGCAAATTCAGAGGTACCGTTGTGGAGTGGTGAGAATGATTTATCTTTTTGAACGAACAATTATATGCGGCTTTTACATCTCAACACCACCGTGTGGCTCTGTGTCTGTCTTCCCTGTAAAGTTTATGTCTGTGGTCCCGGTTGACCGGACCGTCTGTGGATAACGAGCAGCGCTAACCTCATCATGCAGGTTCAGCTCGGTGAGGAGCTTCCACGCTCTTCGGAGTCAAGCATCACGCTGATTTTATATTATTGTATTATTATTTTTAGCATTATTTTTCCGGTTACACAATGCATCAAACCATATTAAATGCGTCGTCTACTTGGAGTTAATACGGGCGGCCGCACAGAGATCATGAACAAACTCGTCCCATAAACTCGACCAACCAGAACAGTCTCTGTGACGATTAAAAACTCAACAGACATGAAATGGAAGAGCTACTAAAGCCACATTAGCAGCATTGAATTAAATCTCCTGTTTGTTGCGCATCTCTGCGTAGAGCAGCAGATTTACAGGGCCTGTCCAAGGCTGCATGAGGCCTGGAGCAGAATTTGATTTAGGGGCCCCTCTTGCTGCTAAAAATATCAGCACCTCTAACAGCTTCTGTGTTAGAGTAGTTTAATTGGCCAGCCTAAAAAGCAATAAGTTATAATCGCAGTTTACTAATTTGTATTTGTAAATTCAAAGATTAAACTTGTTGGGTACCAGGCTGGTGGGTCTGCTGGTTTCTATTCCAGATCATCCACCAGAGGGCGCTGGATGACAGCAGGGTCCTGGAGGGCGTGCCAACAGGTCCTAACCAGACGCACCTGTTGGGTATTGTCATCTTCTGGTGGAGTATATGAGCAACTGGCTACCTGCACATCTTTGCCAGAGTGTTTTGCCTGAACTGGTACACTGAGCCACCTAGAAACCGCATTGTGCACTCTTGTTGATCTTGAACAGATTGTTATCTCTGAACTCACCTGTGTGATCCTTCCTTCCAGGACGCTTGACTAAACCTCCGGAAGATCCCGAGTCTTCCCCCCCTTCTTTCGGAGGAATCCTCTCGAGGCTCCTTGGTAGCCAGCACTCCTGCTCCTCCTTGCCGACTAGGAACACCTGTCCGCCCGCCGAAACGCCGTCTCTCTGCCCAGCATCACCCTCGAACAACTCACCGCCTGGTTTTTCCCCCCTTCTCGGGTCTAGTCCCGACCTCCACAAGTAAGAGCTTCCGTTCCCGTTCTATTGGGTTTATTCTCCCCTCCTCGTCTCGAACTCACCTCATCTCTCTCCTTCAGTGAGCGGTTGCTCCCGGACCCCCCCCCTCGTGAAGAAGACCCGCTCTGATTGCCAGTGGAACTGCGTTTGTTTGATTAACAATAAACCCTTTGTTCTTTACACCAGTCTCTCCCTGTGAGCGTTTCTGCATGTGGGCTAAGAATATTAAACCCGACATGACAGAACACTCTGGCCAAACGGATGTCCCAGCAGAAACAATCCGGAGAGCTCTACATGACCAAAAACCGCTAATTCAGAACCGTGAGGCTGCACTTCAGGAGCTGGGTAATCGGCAGACAGAGACTAATAACCGCTTGGCTGAGCTAACCAGTTTTCTCCGCAGTCACTTTCCCCAGACCTTCACTTCAGAATCCGCACCAAGACCCTCGCAGTCTCCAGATCCAGCCTCCGGGGTCCAAGTCCAAATCCAGTCCACGTCTTCCGACTGTCAGCTGCCAAATCCATCCAGGTTTGACGGAGACCCTCGAAAATGCAGAGGGTTTTTGATGCAATGTAATATTCAATTCAATCACTCACCTCATAGATTCGTCCTAGATTCTGCCAAAATATCTTATATTATTGCACATCTATCTGACCGCGCCCTAGACTGGGCTGAAGCCAAGTTTTCTTCCTCCCCCGAGTACGGCTGCTCATTTGCTGAATTCTTAACCGAGTTTAAACAGGCTTTCAATCAAGAGACCGATAAGTCCCTGAGTTCCCGAGCGCTGTTGAAGATGAAACAAGGGCAGAGATCTGTAGTTGATTTTTCAATTGATTTCCGCATCCAAGCCGCTGCCTCGGGTTGGAACACCCCAGCGCTAAAGAGTGCATATTTGGATGCTTTAAATGATTCCCTAAAGGACAAACTGGCTACTTTAGACGAGCCCGGTTCCCTCGAGGACTTAATTAAACTGTCCATAAGAATTGATAACCGTATTCGTGCTCGGGCTAAAGAAAGAAGCAGTCGAAGCGCAGTACCCCGATCACTTCCCGTTCCCTGCTATTCAGTGCCAGCAGAGAGAGAGCAAGGTCCTTCTGATCCAGAACCCATGCAGATTGGCCAAGCTAGATTGACTCCTGAGGAGAGACAGCGGAGAATGCGGGCCAAGCTCTGTCTATACTGCGGAGAAGCAGGGCACTTTGTGGCCGACTGCCCCATACTGTTAAAAGCCAGGGTCCGCCAGTAACTACGAGGGAACTGGCGGACCATCAAAGTAGATCGGACTCACCTCGTTTATTGTTGCCCGCAACCATTCAGTTTCAAGACCACACTATGACTCTGTCGGCGCTGTTAGATTCCGGCTGTGAACGGAATTTACTGGATATTAATCTTGTTCAGCAAATGGCAATAGAAACGGTTCCCCTACGCACTCCTCTTCGTGTTTCCGCCCTCGACGGGAAAGCTCTGCCTCAGATAACCCACCAGACAAGACCCCTCCAGTTAACAGTTTCTGGCAATCATTCTGAATCCATTTCCTTTTACGTTTTTCCCGCGGCGAGCTCACCTTTAGTTTTAGGGTTCGAATGGTTACAACAACATACTCCAAATATAAACTGGTCCGACAGACACATCGATTCCTGGTCAGTTCTGTGCCATTCTACTTGTCTCCGCTCAGCCGTTCCTCCAGGTCCTTCCCCTGCAAACGGCGATGAGGCGGATCCTCCTGATATTTCCGGAGTTCCTGCTGATTATCACGATCTGGCGCAGGTCTTCAGTAAGTCCAAAGCCGCGTCCCTACCTCCTCACAGACCATACGACTGTGATATTGATCTCCTGCCTGGGGCTCCGTTGCCCAATAGTCGACTTTATAGTATTTCTAGACCTGAGCGGGAAACTATGGAGAGGTACATAAAGGAATCCTCAGCAGCGGGCATAATCCGACCTTCATCTTCGCCTCTGGGTGCCGGTTTTTTCTTTGTCAGTAAAAAAGATGGTTCTCTGAGACCCTGTATAGACTACAGGGGATTAAACCAGATAACCATTAAAAATAAGTATCCCTTACCTTTACTCTCCTCTGTTTTTGAACCCCTCCATGGGGCTACCATCTTCACCAAGTTGGACCTAAGGAACGCCTATCATTTGCTCCGAATTAGAAAGGGCGATGAATGGAAGACGGCATTCAAAACCCCCTTAGGCCATTTTGAGTATTTGGTAATGCCTTTTGGCTTGAGTAACGCCCCAGCCTTTTTCCAGGCCCTAGTAAATGGTGTCCTGAGAGATTACCTAAATGTCTTTGTGTTTGTCTACTTAGATGACATCCTGATCTACTCCAAGAACTTGCCGGAGCACAAGAATCATGTCCGCCAGGTTCTCCAACGCCTTTTGGAGAACAAACTGTTTGTTAAAGCGGAGAAGTGCGAGTTCCACCAACAATCAGTCACCTTTCTGGGCTATGTCCTCGAGGGCGGACAGGTGAGGCCATCTGATGAGAAGATCAGAGCAGTCCTGGAATGGCCCACCCCTGAGAACCGTCAGCAATTACAAAGGTTTCTCTGCTTTGCCAATTTCTACCGGCGGTTTATTCGAAACTACAGCCAAACCGCTCAACCGTTAACTGCCCTGACCTCCACCAAGGCTCTGTTTAGCTAGTCCCCGGAAGCAGAGGCAGCCTTCACACAGTTAAAGACCCTGTTCGCTAATGCCCCCATTCTCATACAACCAGATCCCACCAAGCAGTTCATCCTTGAGGTAGATGCCTCTGAGTTGGGGGTGGGAGTGGTTTTATCACAGTTCACAGTGACCGATCACAAGACCCATCCTCGTGCATTTTTCTCCCGTAGACTTTCCCCTGCTGAGAAAAATTATGATGTTGGGGATAGGGAGTTACTAGCCATTAAACTAGCATTGGAAGAATGGAGACACTGGTTGGAGGGCGCTGAACATCCCATCTTGGTTTGGACTGATCATAAGAATTTATCCTACCTCAAGTCAGCTAAGAGACTTAATCCTCGTCAGTCCCGATGGTCGCTGTTCTTCTCTCGTTTTAACCTGTGTATTTCCTATCGTCCAGGATCCAGAAATATTAAGCCCGACGCACTCTCCAGGTTGTACTCGCCAGCCGATTCAGAGAAACAGCCAGCCCCCATTCTGCCGTCTACCTGCTCTGTGGCCGTGGTTACCTGGGAGATCGAGGATTTAGTGAAGCAAGCCCAGCAAACGGAACCTGACCCAGGCACTGGCCCAGACAACAGGATATACGTTCCCACCTCTATTCGAGCATGCTTGATCACCTGGATACACACCTCTACATTTTCTGGCCATCCAGGTATCAGCAGGACCGTAGCCCTGATTAATCGACGTTTCTGGTGGCCGTCCATTCAGAAAGATGTCAGGGAGTACGTGCTAGCCTGTCCAACCTGCGCTAGAAATAAAGCATCCCATCAGCCCCCATCAGGTCTCCTGCAACCACTACCCACACCCACACGCCCCTGGTCCCATATCGCCATCGACTTTGTGACAGGCTTGCCAGTCTCTAAAGGTATGACCACTATATTAACCATAATCGACCGTTTTTCTAAAGCCTGCCACCTGATTCCTCTGAGAAGACTTCCTTCAGCCTTTCAGACAGCACAGTTACTTGTGAAACACGTTTTCAGACTACATGGGATTCCACAGGAGATCCTCTCGGATCGAGGACCACAGTTTTCCTCACAGGTCTGGAGGCATTTTTGCTCGGCCCTTGGGGCCAAGAGTTCCCTAACCTCAGGTTATCATCCTCAGTCTAACGGCCAGGTTGAACGTATGAATCAAGAGTTGGAGGCCACTCTTAGATGTCTCACGTCATCCAGCCCGACTAATTGGGGCCCCTACTTACCTTGGGTTGAATACGCGCACAACTCTCACCTCTCTTCTGCTACAGGTCTGTCTCCATTTGAAGCATCGTTGGGCTACCAGCCTCCACTGTTCCCAGCTGATGAGAGGGAGATTGCCGTCCCCTCCGTGCGACACCATATCCGCCGTTGTAAGACCTTCTGGGACAGAACGGTTTCCGCCCTCGACCGGACAGCTGAATTGAATCGTCGCTGGGCCGACCGCAAGAGGCGACCTGCCCCCTCTTTTGTTCCAGGCCAAAAGGTGTGGCTATCGACTAAAGACATCTCATTAAAGTCTGTGCCTAGAAAACTGTCTCCCCGTTACATTGGTCCCTATGAGATTGAGAAGCTGGTCGGTCCATCTGCCGTCCGTCTGCGTCTCCCCCCCCTTTTCCGTGTCCACCCCACCTTTCATGTTTCCCAAGTCAAACCGGTCCACTCTAGTCCCTTGTGCCCCCCCGCTGATCCTCCCCCTCCTCGTGTTATTGGGGGCCACCCTGCCTACACGGTCCGCCGGATTGTGGATTCCCGCCGGCGAGGGCGAGGTTGGCAGTACCTAGTGGACTGGGAGGGGTATGGCCCTGAGGACCGCATGTGGGTGCCTGGCTCTTTTATTTTGGATCCTTCCCTCATTAAGGACTTCCGCTCCTCCCCACCTTCTACATCTTCTGGACCGCCGGGTGGCGGTCGTTGAGGGGGGGGTACTGTTGGGTACCAGGCTGGTGGGTCTGCTGGTTTCTATTCCAGATCATCCACCAGAGGGCGCTGGATGACAGCAGGGTCGTGGAGGGCGTGCCAACAGGTCCTAACTAGACGCACCTGTTGGGTATTGTCATCTTCTGGTGGAGTATATGAGCAACTGGCTACCTGCACATCTTCGCCAGAGTGTTTTGCCTGAACTGGTACACTGAGCCACCTAGAAACCGCATTGTGCACTCTTGTTGATCTTGAACAGATTGTTATCTGTGATGAGGCAAGAGAACTGCCTACCTCACCTCGAATCTGTTCTCTGCCGTTTCTGATCGGTCCTCCGCACACAAAACCCGTCACACACACAGTTGGTGACAATAAAAACACAGTACATTAAATACATAAGCTAAATTATGGAAAATCAGTTCATACATTAAATGTTTTTAACCATTTTATTGGCGACGTACAGACAGGAGGAGCATGCTCTCATAGAATGGCAACCGGTGCAGTTAGCGAGAGGTTGATCAATCCCAGGTGAGGCTCACTGCTGCCTCACCGGCTTCGCTTCTAACCATTTGAATGGGAAAATGCGAAAATTCAGCGATTTTGAAGAAAAATAACATCCGATTTGGTTAAATTAAATGAAAAATAGGTAATTTATAGTAAAAACCACAGGGTGAAAATATCTTTATAAATGATTTTATTATTATATTTTATTATTATATATTATCTTTCCATGAGCCTCACCTGCCTCCCCTGACCGCACGTCACTGATATATATATGGGGGTTGTAGTGATACAATAACTTCACGATACAATACAATATACAACATTCTGGTCACAATACGGTATGTATCATGATATTTGTTGAGCGATACAATTCACTACGATTTTCTGAACGATTTTAGAAGGACAGAGTGATTTTAGTGACATTTTGTGTTCCATAGACTTGAATTTAGTTAACAAAAAACTGATTTTCAGTTAACTAACTACACCAACTACACAATACCCGACTGATTGGACAGTCTAACAGTCTGCAGCTGGACAAAATTAATCAAAGATGCAGTGAGAGAATTGGTTTTTGTCATTTAAGTCATGTGGATTTGACATAAAACTCAAAAGTTTAAACGGTAATCCAGGAGCAGAGTGGGGAGATTATCAGCCTCTGTAGACTCTCAATATGCTAATGATTGCACTTATGTTTTTTCTTTTGGAGTCGATCACCACGGGGTGAGGCGGAGCCACGACTTTAGCAGTTAGAAGAAAGCAGCTTACAGCCACAGCTAACTCCGGGAGCCAAGGTAAGAAAAGCCTTTTCCCCCATAGTCCAAAAGACTGCATTTGTGGCTGCATTTTGCAGCCACAAATGGCTGCAAAATGTAAAATGTAAAAATGCAGCCACAAATGCAGTCTTTTGGACTATGGGGGAAAAGGCCTTTCTACCTTGGCTCCCGGAGTTAGCCGTGGCTGTAAGCTGTTTACTACTAGCTGCTAAAGTAGTGGCTCCGCCTCACCCCGTAATGATCGACTCTCTGCAGCTACGCAGCGCCGCTATTCCCCTGCTTGGATCTCTGAGTAGCTGCCTCTCAGACTGCCAGGATCTCATCGTACTCTCAGTCTCTGATACTCTTTGTCTGTTGCTAATAAGAATGATCGATCAGCCATTGTTACCATGGAAATCCTCACTGCGCCGCGGATTCCGGCTGCGGGTTTTTCCTCTTCGTCTTCCTGCTCAAATCACAGAGCCGCTGCTGCTGCGCGCCCGCTTCGGATGTTATCATGTTCATTCTTCAGGTAATCCTTTATATACAGAACAGAAAACGCTAAGCTAAAAACCAATTATGAAGTGAATGCTACCAGTCGAAATTTGCATTAATTTCGTGATGTCACTCCTTTCAGCTGCTCCGTTCCACTTCTCTTTTCACTGTTACTTGCGCAACTTTACTTCGTTTCTCAGCAACAAAATATAGTCCATCGTTATTTATTGAAGATTTTACATTTCGTTTTGTACGTTTGGAAGCTGATTCCTTCTTACATAATCGGAAAAGCCGGGGAATGGCGGCGCTTTTGACATTTCTCTGACATTCGGAAAAATATGGTTTATTTATTTTAGCATAACTCCGGTTATACTTGGGCTATTAACACAATTTAAAAACTGGTGTGTAGTTTATAATGTGCACTTTAAGATCAAGTTGAAAGTGAGACTAAGGGAGGCGGAGTCTTGCTGCTACGCCGTAACAAACTAGACATTAAAAAGACCTATAAGTCTATGGACCCCTATGGTTTAACGGTTTGATACTCGTGGATGAAAAATCAATACTTTCCGAGGGCGGAAAATATCGATATATATCGCCAAATCGATTTATTTATACAGCCCTTATATATATATATATATATATATATATATATATATATATATATATATAATACACACATTTCTACATTGAGCTCCTAAAATCACATCCTCAATTTTCTGTCCATGAAATAAAACAGCATTCACAGCATTCATGGTAGCTGCTTCATTCTGGTAGTATTTATAGTCCTTCACAGACATTTAAATCAAAAGCATGCTGCATGACAAGTGTTTTCCACCTTTGTTATTTATATTAATAACGCAGCCAAATTCATGTTCTCATTTTAATAGATGCTTCCCTTCAGGCAAGCGTGATTGCAGCGAGACTTCTTGAACTAATTAAGCCCAAGGTTACCGTCCCTGCCGAGCAGCTCCCACGAGGGCCTTGTTAGACAGCTTTAAAAGCGCTCAACAAACCGGATTTTTCTCTGTGATTCTCCACGTTAATGGGAGGACTTCATTATGAATAATTATGCATAGATCTGAGGGAGTTCCACATTCTTCCATTCCTGGCACATTTCAATCTTAGACTTCTCAGCTGGGCCTATGAATGCTTGTATCAACATTGGTTTGTGATTAATTTTACTTTCTGTTTTCTGTATTTTATTTGACAAGAGAACACAAACTGGAGCCTAATTTTAAAGAGCAAGGAAAAGAGAACATGATTTATAAAAGTTTTAAAAGTGTTCACAGATTAAACTCTGAAAAGTGAGGCACGCATTAGCATTCAGCTGCTCCGAGTCAATACAGCAGTATCAGCTGCAGGTCTTTTGAAGTATGCCTCTACCAGCTTTGCATATCTACAGCCTGAAGTTTTTGCCAATTTTCCTTTGCAAAATAAGTCAAGCTCAGACAGAGTGGCTGCAGAGGATCTGTCAGTGTCACGCTTTAAGCAGATTCTCAAATAAAGGACTTTGGGAAATAGTGACATATCTGTATGTTTGCTGGAAAACTGTTCAGCAGTCTTTTTTACATTCTCTTCCAGGGCTGTCCTGTATGTCGCTCCAAGACGTCCAATTTTCACAAAGTCCCCTGTTGGAAATGCACTTCCACAGTATGATGCTGCCACCACTGTGTGATCATGTGGACGGTGTGCTCTGTCTGGAGGGATGAGCCAAGCAGCTCTGTGTAGGAACTTGTTTCATTCACTTATGTTTGCAATGTCATTGTTTTCTAGAAAGGGTTGGAGTCTATGTGGGTGGGTGAACTGAGAGCCTGGCAGGACCCCGTATTATAACATTACTACCTAACCATACGTTGTTCTAGAACTGCAACCCAATATAACAGAACTTCTTTCCCTGGGGGAAGAAACTCTCATTCATCAGACTTTTGTTTTTCTGTTTTTGTCTTTGTTGGCTCTATGTGCTCTCATCTAACCTTTCAACCAGAGTTCAGGCAGTTTTACTGGACTTCCTGTGGACGAGGCCTGGCTTACATTGCTATGCACACAATGTGAACGAACTGGAAAGAATTCTGGTGTTTCACCTTTTGGTTTAAAGTAATCAGGTGTTCCTTTTATGTCTGATCACAATAAAGCAAAATATATAATCAAGGATCTAATGCTCAGGCTAAAATTTACATTTTGAAATCTAAAAAAAATAAAAACCTGAAAATTGATTCAGTTCTGTAATTAAAATCAGTCTCCATTTGGTCAAAATTTTCATTTAGAACCTTTTTCCTCTGTAAAAAATGTAAAAGATAAAATGAGCTACTGACATCTTATTTATAGTTCAAAACAAGTGTCTCCACGTCTAAAATAAATCCTAACAGCACTTTGAGAGTTTTAAAATTCTTATGCCCTTTTGTTATGAGGTGATCCATAAACAGAATATGATGTTTACAGCCAGTAAACATGTTAGCTGTTTACTGGCTGTAGTTACTCACATCTTGATTGGACATGTCCCAGTACGGCCGCTCCCCGTAGGACATGACCTCCCACATGACGATGCCGTAACTCCACGCGTCGCTCGCAGAGGTAAATTTACGATACTGGATGGCTTCTGGTGCTGTCCACCGGACGGGAATCTTACCTCCCTGTTCGGTAAAACACATGCAATCAGCTGAGGTAGAAATTAAACTCATGACATCCTACAGTTTCCCCTAAAGCATCAATTAAAGAAAGAGTTTATATATATATATATATATATATATATATATATATATATATATATATAGTTTATATAGAATTATAGAATTATACATTGAGCCAGAACAAATCTGTACAAACTTTAAGTCAGAGAAAGGTACAAGCATATATTCCTTAAAAAGGCTTCATGGATTGTAAAAGCTACATAAGCTACATTTCATGCATATATTGGGGAAAACCCCCCAGGTTAATGTTGCTGTTTAGTCATTAAAAGCCTTAACAACATATTTCCCACTATGTTTGACCAGTTATATGACATAATTAGCTACTTAAAAATCCAGCTGTATTTAGTAATGCTTTAATCATTGCATAATTATTGCAGAATTTTTTCCTCTTATGTTAGATGTTAACCCTATTACACATCTCTGACAGAGATGTTAATGAACATCTCTCATTACAGCTCAAGGTCTCATTCATAAAAAAAGGACCAGAAAGATGTTTGTCTTTCTCCAGGGAAATAACATTTATCAACCAAGACCTTTAAATGCAGCATCTTATCTCCAGAAATGTTGTGAATTATTAATATTCTTCTCACCATTTAATCAAAAAATGCTTTGTTTTACTGAATTTGCTCACAAATAAAACAACTACTATTTAACAGCAAGTCGTCTTTAGTAATGTCAGTACGCCCGTTGGTGGTGGGGAGAGACGCAGGCAGACCCAGGATGTAGATGAAATGATGGTTTTAATGAATAATAAACAGCTCAGGAGACAGTCCAAGACAGGCAGCACGGCAGGAGACAAGTGCACAACTTAAATGCCGGTAGCAACTGACTAACAGGACTACATGCGAGCGAACTCAAACCAGAACTTGGCAGTTCCACTGGAGAGTCTAGACAACAAGCAACTGACGTAGACAGCAATGAACATTAGACAAATGTAAGACAAGGACCCGACAAAGAACACTGACAACAGGTGAGACTAAATACACACGGGGTAATCAAGGGAACGAGACACACCTGGGAGACAATCAACGGGGAAGACACGGAGACACAGGAAGCAAACTGAAAACTAAAAACTCCAAAAATAAACACACAGGAACACGATCATGACAAGTAATGTCAGAGGACTGAGGACACATTGAAAAATAACAGAAAGCCTAGAAAAAAGGTTGAACAAGCGGAGATAGGTAATTCATATTTTATTATGCTCTATTACTATAATAAGTAAAGCAATGACAGAAAACAAATTCATGAAGATAATCTACTCAAATAAATTCTGAAGGGATTTTACATTCAGTACAGGAAGTCATAAGTATTTACAGCAGCGTGTTATAATTTTTTACTGGCAGTTCTACAATTTCTTTCATTCTCAGGAAAAGGTAAAGTTTTTTATCCTGCAGTAAAAAAAACTGAAGTCAAATTTTTACTTTTAGGATAATTGATCAATCATGATTAATATATAAATAAATAAACATATTAGCGCACATTAGCACATAACTGTTATCAGCAACTAATAAATAAAGTCCATCATTGTGGAATTTAATTAATCTGAGACATGAAGACCAACAGAATATTAGAGAACAACCAGGCAAGGAGCATAAATCCCATCTCATTATTGGGGAGGACCATAAACGGGGAAATATTTTGAGAGCAATTTTGGGAGGGTCGGCAAAGTTACAGTAAAATGTAACATAAAATGTGGTTTAATTTTTTTTTGTGTGTTCAAGCTGCACCATCAAAAATAACTAGTAAGTAGCGAATGACAAAAGTGTTTTTCTCAGCAAACAACCTGTTGAGACCCATAGAAGTCAAACTAAAGGCCCCAACATACTCGGGCGCACTGCAGAGGTCCGCTCGAATTCAAAGCAGATGTCCGCTGGACATGTCCGTGCAAGAATAGATTTTTATGACAGCGTACACGTACTCGGTGTCGCACATTAAACTACCTGGTGGAAACAGTGTTCACATCAAACTAGTTTTCATGTGACACCAGTCTGATAAGGTTGAGAATAAGCGTTATATGAGTTCATATTGTTTTAAAGCTGACGCCAACATGACATGAGTCAACATAAAGTTGTCAGAGGGACGTGATAGACATGTAAGCAAAAATGCTTAACAGCAACAGGCTTTATATAGTCACGCAAATATTGTCATAGTGAATTATGCAGAATTATAAGAACAAAAAAGAAGACATCATCCCAGACTTCATCAGCAGCGGAGCAGAGAGGTGATCCAATAAGTTCAGTGTGACTTTTTTTTTTTTTTTCGAACAACCGCAAGGATAAGATGATCGGGTATGTGCTCATTTTCGATTGCAGCACAAATTAATATACTGTACAAAGCTCATTGAATGGATCCCTGATTACTAAAGGCAGCGCAGCCTCCTGCTGCTCCTCTGGCAGCAGTAGGATACAGCGCTGCTCCGGGCAGCAGTTCACTGTCTTTGCCGGATGAACCGACATGTGATTGCCATTCTCTGTCCCACACTGAGGTGAGTTAAGGCTTCCCAGATGGAGAAGAAACAGAGCTAGGTGCCCAAATAGTTCATCAAACTTGCTAGTTCCCATTAGGACAGTGTAAAGTAAAGGAATTTTTCACAAGAGAATTTTAAATAATCAGTACACTCGAGTATGAAGACCCAACCGACCGCGGACAGTACACGCAGTTCATGGAATGCCCACAGTACACCCGAGTATGTAGGGGCAGATTCAAATGTTGCTTAGATATGAATTTGGTTCAGTGTCAAAGATCTAATCTCTGCTACACACAAGCCTCCATGGGACCCTAAGCGAAATTTGGTTTTGGGGCCCTCTAGTTCTAACAATGTGGACTGGCTGCAATCAACAGTCCGATCATTAGATCATTCACACTCCTGCTATAAACTTATTGCATCTCTGGCAGTGCTGTTTACATTATATACATGTATAATAGGATACATTTTTTTCTCCAACCGATTTATCAAAAATAAATCAGTTTATTTTCGATAAAATAAATATTGAAAATAAATGGTCGCCGATTTCCTTAATTTTGGGGGATGGTCATTGGCCAATACTTACAGGTGAAGCTCATCTTATCTCCTGATCTTATCTCCATCAGCAAAGGTTTATAAATCAGCCTCTGTCCTCTTCAGCTCTGCAGTGAGAGGTTTGACTGACAGACCAACCAGGTCATGTGTGCATGTTTGCAGTTAACAATATTCACCCCACTGTTGCCAACTCACCGTCTTTCTTGTTATATTTAACAACATTTCAGACAAAAAAAAATGATATCAGCCAAAATCAAAATGGGCAGGTCAGGCTTTTTAAAGATCGGTAACCAGGTATCGGCCAGAAAACTGCAATCGGTGCAGCCCTACACACATATTCATGACATTCTTTGATTAAATAAATTTCTCTTACTCGTAACTCATAGAATAGATCATCGATGTAGCAGCTATGTAGCCTGACGTCAAAACATTTTGCTAGACAATATCAAACATTGAGAAGTTTTAATTATTGTTGTTATCAAACACGGCATTTTGAAGCCAAAAATACCTCAGAAATATGCAAACCCAACCATGAGAATCAACTCATTTAGAGTTAAAACTGAGCTTCACACAAACACCAAGACCCAACCATAAATGTTTGGCTGTTGAACTGGACCGTTCAAGGTCGCTATCAAGCTAATTTTCTATTAGCAGCTCCACTAATCTTTCTGATAAACATTACATTACCAAGCCACATTAAAACAAACCTTTATCTTGGCTTTTTTCTATTCTTCCTCTTTTTTCTCCCTCCCTGAAGAAAAAGTTCTTTTTTGAAACATTGATTTGCTAACTTAACTTCTGACGGGAGCTTTGGGCGTTTGGATGCTCTGCATGGCAACTCATATTACCGGCGAAGCGTGCAGTACCTACCGCGGCCGACCGGGGGCCCCAAAGAGCTATTTTTATTTTCTTTTTATCAATAAAATAATCATTTCTACATACATTATCAAATATATATTATTGTAAAAACAAATCACTTCATAGTGAAATTATGTGTTTTTGATATTATAATGACAAAAATGATTACAAAAAAGAAAAAATCAGCTCTACTGGCCCCAGGGCCTCTAAGCGGCTGCTTAGTTTGCTTCGCCTTGGGCCGGCCCTGGCTACACCTTTACAAAAACTTAAGGCTCTAAATAAAAACAAGTTTTAATAAGTAACTCCACTTAATAAAATTCCTCATAAATATTAATTTATTGCAGTGAGAGAATTATATGGACACCCTTCTGTCAAATTTTAATTGGAGTTTGATGGATTAAAGGATATTAAACCCCCCACCCTCACATCCGGTAACCGGAAATTCTCCCCATCTAGTGACTGGATGCCCCCCTCTTTGAATTAGCCAATAGAAACAGAATCATTTACTTGTAAGTGAATAAATAAATATACTATATTCTAAACCATGTTGAATTAGATTATCAATATTTTAACTACCTCTAGTTTTAAACAGAATATCTTACTGATGCACAGCGTTCAGCAGAGTGACCCCTGCCCACCAGAGAAAACATTTGTGCTTGTGTGTCTGTCCTCAAGGATAAGAAACCCACAGGATACGTCTGACATTCCTTCAGACAATACTTCTTGAGGATGCTGAAAAGCTTACGGTGCATTATTTGGTGTTAGGCAATAGAATAAGTGCTGAATCATGATCTTTAACAGGACATGAGAAAACCTATAGCAAGGAAGCAGGACTGACCTCTGCCCTGCACAGCAAAGCATTTGTGGGTGTGTCCCTGCGTAAGAGCGGGTAAATGCTCACCCACACGTTGCCAGTGCAGATCATTTTTGTTCGAGTTGAAAAATAATTTGAGTGGATATTTATATTTTTTCCTCCAAAAGCCAATCAGCCATCAATATCGATGGCCACTGAAAGCCTGAGCCTGAGTCTCAAGCTTTCAACATTCAAATTCATTTTTGTTTGTAAAATAACAAGCACATTAAAGTTTAATCGTGGAGTTTTTCATTTTGTTTTCAATGCAAAAATATTGTCAGCTGTCTGGCTGGTTATCTGTCTCACTCACAAATCTCTTTCCTGCACAATTTGTGGAACAAGCAGCAAATATAATCTGCACCTTTTGGCTTCAGACCCACAGCATCCAGAGAGCGCAGCTGCGCCGTAACGTCATGATGCGCTGGAACCATTGGGTTGTCCTGCTTCTCTGAATTGGCATTGCTGGAGGATATTTGACATCTATTTTTTTTTTTTTTAATGTTCCAAATATTTGACTAGTCGTGATTTTGTCATATCTATCCATCCTCTGCATAATTGTTTCGTGTGTAGTTAGCTGAGCACAAGGGCGCCCGCAGTTGTACGGCAGTAGGCACGTAAAAAAAGAAAACAATAATTTTTGGATTACTTTATCATCCAACTCTCTTGACTATTAACAATATTGAGGAGAAAAAAAGATCTTTTGTGTCAAACATAGCGGACCTCTGTGTGAGTTTGTGGGGGTGGGCACGCATAAGCCTAAATGTTATCGGCCAATTTACTTATGTTATTTGGCGGCTTGATGCTTTTTCTGTAAGCTAAAAATGAATGAGTGGAGTTTGATCCTTCCCATAGATCTTGGCAGGTCGCCGATTTATGTTTTTTTTTTTGGTTTGGCGAACTGAAGACCTGACGGGTCACCCGCTTGGATAACCCCCTAATGGTGCGTTCGCACTAAACGCGTTACGCGCTTTAAAAAACCCTCTGACGAGGCAATTTCCGGTAATCTTCATGCAGTGGAGTTTGGCCATTACACATATTAAGGTCAAGCATTAGTGATTGGTTAAAACGAAATCCAATCTTCATCCAAACTTCCACAAAGTCCACACCTCCAGCAAGCAATTGTTTCTCAATAACCGAGGGTCCAGGCCCTTTGTAGGAAGCACATTGTAGAACAAGATGATGGTTTTTACCGGGCAAAACTGCAAATGTACTTTAAATTTAAATAACTTTAATTTTATTTTTGATCACTGTGTTTTAGTATTCCATTCATCTAAACATTCACTCTCATTGAATATATGAAGAAACAACATTCTGATTTAAAAGTTCCTGACCATACATTATAAGTGAATAAATACACTTCTGATTAACGTCTTTTTGAACAGTTTATAAAGTGAAGTTGGCTTTACAGAGCCAGAGTCTACCTGGACATGCTCATCTTACTCTGCTCTATTTTCATGCACCAGCAGCAACTTGATTAGAGAATTCAGACAAGGCGCTTGGTAGGGAGAGCGAGCACTTTAATTGACTCACAGTTGTTGTGTAGACAGCCTCGGGATCGTCCTCTATCACCCTTGACAGGCCAAAGTCTGAGACTTTACATACGAGATTGCTGTTGACGAGGATGTTCCGCGCAGCCAGGTCTCGATGGACATAGCCCATATCAGCCAGATATCTCATTCCCGCTGCTATGCCCCGCAGCATTCCCACCAATTGGATGACTGTGAACTGACCGTCGTGCTTCTGTGACGCATAGAGAAACACAAGCAGGTCAGCCATCTTCACTGACCAGAGGGGAGAATTTAGGTTGCAAGGCTGCAGAAGCTTTAGTACAAGATTTATGATATTTATGCAGAGCCCCGATCCCACAGCAGACTCCCTGCTCTCTGGGACACTTTGGTAAAGTGCAGAAAAAAGTTGGGAAAGATGGTGCGCTGACTTCGGAGGTGATACTCACCCTGAGGAAAGCATCTAATGAGCCATTCTCCATGTACTCGATGATGATCATGACCGGTTTTCCTGAAAAAAAAGATGGGAAAAAAACAAACAGGAAGAGCAGATGATTAATGAATACCTAATTTCTATTTTGCTTTCATAATACTTCACAAAACAATGGTTGAGCCAAAACTGATTCCCAGTTATTTATAGCTGTGTTTCATTTGCTTTTAATTAAAAGTTACCATCTGCTCCCGTTATTAGAGTCTTTAAATGAGAAAATGTTACAGAGGATGTGCAGCTAATTTAGCCAGCTGGTCAAAATCTTAGAGTCAACAGCTTATTGAAAACTGCATCAGACTTTTCATCCCATGATCAAAGGACCTAGAGAGCAGAACTGCAAGAGTTAAAAAGTAGTGAGTAGGCCCACTGTTCATGTTGATCCATTCACAAATATGCAGCTTAATTCTTTAAGCTTAATTGTGAGAACTCCCATGAGGTTGATGTAAGTATTGCTGGACTTCTTCATAAAAGAAGTCCAGGTTTTTAAGACTCTCCTGCCAGCCATCCATAAATATCTTTGGTGTGATTTATGCTGCATACCATTTACCTTTGAAGTTTGACGTCACACCTGAGGTAACAGTGGTCCAATTAACATACCTAGACACTGTAATAAACATCTTTTTTAAGCTTTGCTTAAAACACCACTTGTAAGGACATGTAGCATGACTACCAGTTTGTGCTGCACTCTCAAGTGTGCGGTGGCTGCCCTGATGAAGAAGAAACAGGACTGGGCACCCAAATCACTCAAACTAGCCTGTTTCCATTTGGATTGAGGAAAACTAAGGAATTTGTCACAATAAATATTAACAGACCTCCCGTTGGGTCTTCGGATAGGCAAATGGCATTCCCAGGGGTCAACCATATTTACATTTTGTCCCAACTCTCCTTGATCCCCTCTAGTTATAAATTGTTAACATTTGGGTGGTCAACCTCAGCAGTGACTTACTTACAAAACTATTTGTGCTGTTCCTTTGCTTTGTTTATTCCTTTTTTTAATTTAAGCTCAATTTACAACCTGGTTATGATCCAAAAGCATCAAATGTGAATACTTCTCCAAATCAGTGACATATTCCCACCTCTTGTCACCACTCCCTCCAGATGGACCACATTGGGATGGTCAAACTGCCCCATAATGCTGGCCTCACACAGGAAGTCCCGCCTCTGCTTTTCTGTGTAGCCCACTTTCAGTGTTTTGATGGCGACCGACACGTCCCGCTTTCCAGGCAGCTTCAGTCGACCACTGCACACCTCCCCGAACTCTCCTGCGAGGGTTGAAATCAGTCATGAGTGAAGGGGCCCAGTAGGTAGAAAAAGGAGAGAAAAACCTCACACACTTCACAATGACAAATTTATTAGTGTATTTTGAGATAAAGCAGCTGTGCAGTGCCAGAATACAAATTGCAGTACAACACCTTGTTATACTCGGGGGAGTGTAACCAAGACCTATAATAAGACATGCTAGAGATGCATAGATACTGTCATTGACCGCCTCGGTAAAACCCATGTGGCAGCAATTTCTCACCTGCAGTTATCTTTGCGACTGCCTCTGCCAGACGCAGACCACACATTAATTGCAATGAACTTTTTTCCCTCCTTGCAATTGCTCTATCAATATAAGATGCATGAAGCTGTGTCCCCATTCAAGGTGTAAATATTTGCCTGTCAGCATGATGTATGAGAGCACGTAGGAAGTAAACGGGAAGAGCTGAGGATGGGCTCACCTGCTCCAATAACTCGTTCGATTTTTATGCAGGAGGCATCCAACTCCTTGGCAAACTGATGGACAGCTCTGTTCGGGTCCTCGTAGGTTTCAGGGTCAATGTAGGTTTTGGTGCCTGGAAATTTAACTGTAGAAAGGTAAGAGGATTACTGTTATGATTAAAAATGCACACTGCGCGCCAGCAGGCACTTGAGAGGCAAACGATTACAGAGGCCAGGGATCCAGAGGGAGCAGCTGAACCGTTAGATGCTGGTGTCAAAATGCCTGAGAACCCTGCACAGAGTGGGAAGCTAAGATTTTTGGAACCTGTGCTTGGTGCCTTTTATCAGATTGTCGGTTGCCTTTCACCTAAAGCAGCTGAGAGAGCCTCACAGTTTCTAACAGATATGTTGTAAAATATGTTATTGTTCAATGAGATGAGTCGGTAAAAAGTTTTTTTTATATATATATAACACCAATGCTTTTGAATATTTTAGGATCTCTCAAATTCTTATGCTTTAAAACTGTTCTTATTTTGACTTGTATTGGTTGATTTTCCTTCCTCTAAATGTTTTACAGACCAACCCCTGTATTTCTACTGTTCCCTAAAGAGAAGCAACCTTCTGGCTTCAGATCTTTGGGTCTTTTTATGTGAAATTTATAGGCATGTGCCATGTAAGTTATTTTTGTACTTCTGTCAGAACACTGTGTGGTGAAAAGGTATTTGCCCCCCTAAAAATTTCTCCAGTTTTTTGCTTTTTAGTCACATTTAAATATATCAGATCATCAGACCAAATTTAGTAGATAAAGACAACCTGAGTTAATAAAAAAATAAGTTTTGAAGTGATTATTGTAATTCTTAACAAGAAAAAAACTGCTTGTGAATTGCCAGTAAGCCATAACTAATGATTAGTCTTTTACTACCTTTTTTCCTGTTTTAGCTGCATTGGAGGGTTTTTCAGCATCTTTGGTGTCATGTCACTTCATCTCTATCTGATCATCATTCCAAACGTTTCATTTTAAGCCACTCAGAGAGAAACGCAAGCTGAGCTTAACATCACAAGCTGATGGCTGAACATTCATTGTTCCATCAATTGCGACAAGTCATCCAGGATTAGGCAACAGGAAACAGGTACAACTGATAGATGGTGAAAAGCTAGTTGCGCTAACCCCGAAGCACTAATCATAAATGTTGCATTAGTTCCACCAATAAGGTAGCAGATGCTAGTAAGGCGCAAACTTCAATCCAAATTATATCTGGATTATGGATTCCAAATTATATCTTGAAAAAGTACAACCATCGAGCACCAGTTTTATTCATGTAATTTACATGTTCTATGATGCCCTAACATACTATATTTATGTTTCTATCTTGTTCTCTACAGCCTGTCTTATTGTCCACCTAAATGTTTCTTGTTTGAAATAAAGTTTTTTATATTGCATACTATATTGCAATATAAATATACTATGCCAATATTAATGTCATTCTTATGACATTAATATTGCAGTCTTGATCCCATTTTTTTTTATGTTTTGGAAAAAATTACTATGGGTCCATCTTTCTATACTTTGACTTACAGATGACATAAACAATTACACACTGTAAAAAAAATGATGAGTGAGATTTTAAATGTGTATAAAGCTAGAAGAGGCCACATTGTTTTATTTTATTTGAATGATTTCTAAGGCAGGGGATTTATGATTTTCCAAGAAAAGACGACAAAAAAGGAGAAAAACCCCTATAGGAAAAAGTCATGAATATCCATGGAAGTGTGTTGGACAATGAGGGAAAGGTCATACCAATGGGGGATTATTTTACATAGTGGTGCAATTAAAAATTAAATTACCTTTTAATGGATTAAAAAGTCTCATTAGATTTTATGTACTTTAAAACTGGCATGTAAAATGAAAGCCAATAAATCCAATATAAAAGCTTTACTATAAAATACAGAACTGAGCAGAAAAAAACATTGCAGCAGAACTCAACAGAACAGCTGGAGAGACAGAGTGGATAGTGGTAAGATATCTTGGTCAATTCACTCGTGTAAATACAACAAATCCATTGTGCTCTGGGGAGAGGACGCTGTGGCAGCTGAGATTTCCCTCCACTTGCTACCATAATTGCTTCGTCCATCCAAGATGTCAGTGGATCTGATAGTACATGTCTTATCACAAGTTCCTCACTTGTACACGGCAGACAAATTGGGTCTTCATGTTGGATCTGGCTTCTGTCACCCTGACAGCCTCTCGTCATTCAGCACTGCACGACAGATGCTTCCATTAAACTCTACCCAGATAGCACACAATGATAAATCAACGTTGAAAAATAGTTCGAATCGTTGATTTTTGGTCGAAGTCGACAAATGACGGTGAATCAACCATCAAACAATCATCCAATCAAACCGTTGAAACTGTCATTGAATCAATGTTGTTTTGTGGTTGAAATCTGATGACTAAAATGCCCAGGTCTGATTAATAGTTGATTTTTAGTTGAAGTCGACAAAGGATGGTGGATCAACTATAAAACACACTCTAAAAAGAAAATATTTGAACCAACTTAATTGAATTGCTTCTGTAGGTAACAAGCAATTCAATTAAGTTTATCCAACTGAATTTATAAAATGTATCCAACTTAAGTTTAACCAATTCAATATATTATAATCATCCAACTCAATTTGTCCCTCACAGGAGGGAGCTGGAATTGAACCGTCAACCTATCACAAGATAGCTGCTCTACCCACAGAGCCACGGTGGCTTAGTAGGGAACCTGTCCCTAGTTAGCTTGAGTCATGGTGTCAGACGAGGGAACTTTATTTCAAGTAAAGTCAAAGGGAATCTAGTGTGTTTCAGCACTGGTCCTCCAAGCCCTGCAAGTTTTAGGCATTTCCCTAATTCGGCACACATGATTTTAATTGATGTCTGATTAACAGGGTTTTGCTGAAATGAAAACATGCAGGTCAGTTTGCCTTGAGGACAAGGTTTGGGGAAGAACTCGTGATCTAAATGTTCAATCAATGTAAGCTGTTTTTCACACCCCTCTACGCACACACCCCTTTCCCCCCACCACTCACCCCTCACCAAGCCCATCTACCCCTCAATCTCCTCCCCTCCTCCTTGGACTCCGGGTGAAACAATTTTAATTTTAGGTGAGGGTTTTAAATGTTCACATTTTATTTTGTTAAAGATTTCTTTGGCTCTAGGGGCTGCACAGTGGCGCAGTTGGTAGAGCTGTTGCCTTGCAGCAAGAAGGTTCTGGGTTCGATTCCTGGTCCCGGTCTTTCTGCATGGAGTTTCCATGTTCTCCCTGTGCACGCATGGGTTTTCTCTGGGTACTCTGGTTTCCTCCCACAGTCCAAAAACATGACTGTCAGGTTAATTGGCCTCTCCAAATTGCCCCTAGGTGTGAGTGTGTGCATGCATGGTTGTGTGTCTCTGTGTTGCCTGGCAACTTGTCCAGGGTGTACCCCGCCTCTCGCCCGGCACACTAGCTGGAGATAGGCACCAGCAACCCTCTTGACCCCACCAAGGGACAAGGGTGCAAGAAAATGGATGGATGGATTTCTTTGGCTCTAGTGGCCTTTATTTGATAGTTAATTGACAAGAAAGGGGGTAATGAGAAAGGGGGGAAGACATGCAGCAAGGGTTGCCAAGGAATCGAACCTGCAACAGCTGCGTCAGGGACTGGGGCATGGGTGGGCAACTCCAGGCCTCGAGGGCCGGTCTCCTGCAACTTTTAGATGTTTCTCTACTTCAACACACCTGAGTCAAATAATAAGGTCATTAGCAGAACTCTGGAGAACCTGACTGCACTGAGGAGGTAATTCAGCTATTGGATCCAGGTGTGTTCTACCAGGGAGACATCTAAGAGTTGCAGGACACCGGCCCTCGAGGACCAGGATTGCCCACCCCTGGACTAAGGCCTCCATGTGTGCAATCTGTGCAGTTTGTTGCACCCCTCATCACCTTCTCATCTCCCCCTACTCCCTCCCAAAACTCCCCCCACCCACCTGCTCCCCCCAACCTTCCCCTCTTTACCCCCTCTCATCCCTTCTTCCCTCCCCCCATCCTTGAGCTCTGGGTCAGAATATTTTATTACTAAGTGGGGGTTAATCATGTTTCAAATAACGCACTACATGTTGAGAACATTTGGTTGTGATTCCTTTATGTACATTTTCTTACTTGTCTGTAAATATTATTACTGACTGTGCACAATGTGTTGACATAAAAACATCTACAAGTCTCTACTAGGAGTTGTACAGTCTGACTCCCCCTTTTTACACTAGTGGTTTGTCCCAACCAAACAGCCATTTTGCTCCTGGTTTGTTTGCAACCAGCTTCTGAATTGAATTCTCCTCTGAGCAGTTTTATGGTAAGTTTTTCAATATTACTTTGATCTTAAATGTGTTTATTAAAAAATAAGGGCATTGTTTTGTGCCTATACTAATCCTGGTTATTTTGGGACAAAACAGATATTTTTAATAATTGAGGTCATGTCTAATTTTGTATTATTTTCATCCTGCCCACCACTCCAGGCCTAAGTATGAAATCCTGCGAGATTTTGTGAGATTTGAGTTTTTAAAATAGGGCGGGGCCTATTGTTTGATCTGGGAGAGCATGTGGTGGACAAAGAAGTGAAAGGCTGGCTGCTCCAGGTGAGCTCTAAATTGTTGTGATAGTACATCACTTGTTTTTCATTTTTTTATTATGATGTGCTTAGGGACGTGCTTAGATGTGCCTCTGTTCCAGAACAACTGAGTTAGATGATTGCATGACCGTCTGCAGCCATCAAGAAGTGCAGAAGGTTGTTAATCATCCACAGATTAAATCCAGGTGAGGCAGGAAGGAAACACTTAAAACATGTAAGGCAGGTGAAACACTGAACTAAACCTGCTAATGACTGATTCAGTCTGTTGATTCTTGGATTGGTAACTGGTTAAATTGAACTGGACTATTATTACTTGTGTGGGATCTTTATCAGCATATGGACATTTTTGAATGAATTTAATAAACTTATTTCAAAATATTTGTAGTTTATTGAAGATTAAACCAGCTATTTGATGGAAGTTTATTCTGTATAAATTATAAATAATTTTTCCAACTACAGTATAAATCACCTTTTGCTCTATTCATCTGTCTCTGGTGTGTTAAATAAACCCTGATCCTCCCTGAGTTTTATCTTTAGGTTTTCTGATAAAAGCCTTTATTTTAAATATTGATTCCCTCATTTTAACATGAGTGCAGCATCATAAATCCTACACTAGACTGCAGCTTGATAGGTAAATGTAGTTGTATACGTAAACATTAAGATGAATATTAATGAACATTTAAGATAAATATTAACAGTGACTATACATGGGGAACTATATGGTTTGTATTTGTCCTCAGACCTGTAACCAGTACACTGTCTAATCTTTCAATGTCTTTCAGAACTTTTCAAATGTTTATCATATTTCTAACCGGCACCTTCCTCACTTTTATTTTTGTGTTTTTCAGCTGTTGCTCCGCAGTTTGACCAAAAGCTGACTCTTGAGGACTGCAGTAAAACTGTCAAGAAGTGACTTCATTACACACCAGAATGAGAGGAAGACATCACAAGGAATCAAAGTGACGCCAACCAGAGTCAAACTGGGGTTACCACAACTTGTACTGTTTCCCTGGTTCATACAGTACAAAGCTTAACCTCATGGACTCTGTTCTTCTGTAGACAATAGACTGTTATTCTGACAGTCAAAAAGGAGTCAAATATGTTTAAGATCTGTCCCTCTTTTCTTAAATAAAATGTTATATCAAACCTATGTTGTCATTTTTAAACTTTTGTACACAGTTTACCCATGATCTGCCAATAATATAGTGTTTAACACCAGTGAAGAAACTTTTAGTGGCATGTTATGATGTAGACCTATCAGACCTAAAAATATACATAAATCTTTAGCTTTCATTCAATATGAAATCAACCCAAATCTGCATGTAGATCCTCATTCAGATGAATGTTGAATCAACATTGATTCCTGACTGATTCAATGTAGAATCAACACAAATATGCATGTAAATTGACATACAAATGATGGTTGGATCAACATTGATATCATGTCAGATATGGTTGAAACCCTAACGTTGATTCAACATTCAAGTCACCGACCACTTTCACTGTTGTTTCAATGTCAGCGTTCAACGTTGATTCAATGTTTCTGGCTGACATTGATTTAATGTTGTTTCAATCATTCTGTGCTATCTGGGTATCCACTTCAACTTTGTGTTTTCTCACAGATTTTTATTTTTATTTTTTTATAGCAGGTGGGACTTTGCAGAAACCGAGCTGCGTTTGTCATATATTTAACAGCGGCTAGCCTGGGCTCAGCGGCATGGGCTTTACGCTTTGTGACACTCCTGACCCTCTGTTTCTAAATCAGCAGCTAGCCAATAGCGCGGATCATTATGGCTCCACTCGGAGAAGCTGTCTGCAACTGCATCTCTGGGGGCATCATTAGGGGTGGCGCATCAGTTAAAAACCTACCACGGCAAAGTATGCGCAGATGAGAAACTCTGTCACCCGTAAAACCACCAGACACATCTTGAAGAACTTCCCGTTACATCCTGGTCCACCTTTTCCTCCCTCAGCGGCAGCTGTCACAGTCTTGCGTCTGTGGTGTTCTGACTTCTTCATCTCCAGCATGGATTTAAGCCAATCAGTAGCAGAGGCTGGCTTGATAGATCCCAGCAGTGCCTCAAATCAAATGAGCTGGGATAATGGTCATGATGGGGGGTGCTAATGAGTTTTAATGTGTTCTTCCTGCTTAGTCTTGAGCAGCGTGTGTCTGTACAAACTAAACATACATTGTGTATTTTGGGCAGATGAATACAAGCACTTACACTGAAAGTAGAGCTCCTCATCCCCCTCCTGATCGGCTTTGCTGTACCCACAGTGCCTGTGGGAGGGAAGGGTGGAGAAAAAGAGAATGGTGGAATCAACATGGAGAAATTAATATCCTAAATTGCAAAAATTTTAATGCGTCAACTAATGCTTTGTAAGACAAATCTGTGAAGATACCCAGTTGAGCAGTAGGAACTGCAAAGCCAACTGCATGGATTAGGGAAAGTAGCTCAGCTACATAATCACACTGGACATGCAGTTTAAAACCAGTTTAACATGTAGTGTGTTGTTATTCTATAATCTGAAAGAACTGAAAGTCCCCCCAGCATGTGACATACAAATTTAAGAAAGCACAGTCAAACAAACCATGAGCAATAAACTTTTTCCAAATGAACAGCTTTACCCACATGTGTGCAGGGTGACATTACTGTCTCCATGGCATGATAACATACAGGAAACCAGGGCTGAGTTCTTTAAATGATTTTAGGATGAATAAAAACAAAATAGAAAACAATGCAAACTAATATCGTCACGTCGTCGCTGTAGATTGATAGCCTATGCTAAAGTTGTTTCACCATAATAGGACCTGCTGTGAATGCTAAAGCTAGTTAGCAAGGTCACCAATAAATGGTAGATTTTCCTGGAACGTTAAGTTGTTTTTTTTGCCATTAGCCCATTTATCAGCATTAGCATCTTGCTACAATGAGGTTGACTGACAGTGCAAAGAAGACCCTCCTCCTGCCTCTGGTTGTTTTTGACAAGGAGTGGTGCATTTCTTCAGACAACAATAGAAGCTCAGGGCGGAGGTGAAGAGCTCAATCTGTCTCATACTATACTGTCACGACATGGTGAAAGTTTCAGTAAATATGTAATAGACATCTTTTGTACATGCTGCAGCTTTAATGCATAGTGAAAATTTTAGTTATTGTGAACAAATATCTTCAGCTTGACTTGCACAGGCAAGTCAAGCTGAAGATATTATTCTATAATCTGAAAGAACTGAAAGTCCCCCCAGCATGTAACGTCTGTCACACACAGGTGTGTGACAGAATATGGGTATGCGATTTTTCAGATTAAATTACTAACATGTCAGTTTTTCAGTTTCTGTCAATCTCAGGATGTACTGTACCATCTGGAGAATTTGCTGCCATATTTTTGGAGTCTGCACTTCACAAAAAGTGAAATGCAGACTCCATTCACACAGCAACTTTGGTAGGTTATTTTGATCTAATGTCCTACATGCATATTTGTGTTGATTCTACATTGAATCAGTCAGGAATCAACGTTGATTCAACCATCATCTGAACGTGGATCTGGACACATATTTCTGTTTATTTTACACTGAATCAGTTACGAGCACTTTTAAACCTGAAAATAAAGAGTGATGCATTTTTGTTTTACTTTACTCCGAATCATTTATTGAACTTCATCTGAAGGTTTAGATCCAAATAGAGTCAAGAATTGCTAAAATACATCAAGGAGAAAATTCTGATGACTTCATTATGACAAGCAAGTTTGGCTGGCATTCTGTTCATGCAAGGGGGATAATGACAGTGGGCTGAGTGGTTTGTGATGATGGAAAAAAATCAGCACCGTACTTCATCATGACCTCTCCATGTCACATACTCTCACACAGGAATGCAGGGCCAAAGCTCTCTCTGTGGAGTGCTTGTCTTATAATGGCTCCACAAAAACAGCTTAAAAATTTGGTTGGTGGATGGGGAGGGGAAAATGATGCATCACAAGCCATTAGCGCAGCATGCCACAAGATGATGCGTGCACATGTGTGCATGTGTGAAGACTCCACCGTGGTGGAGGCCTGTGAGTGACTGAAAGGCTAATTGACAAGCGCAGACTCACAGGAGCGGAGAGTCAATGGGGCCCGCGAGAGCGTACCTTCTCCCGATGATGAAGCCGAACACCATGAACACCAGGATGATGGTCCCCGCCACGGCCACCACTGCTATGATGATGACGGGGTTCTGCTCGCTGGAGACAATCGCAGCTGATGAGAGGCATACACAAACAGACAGAGATGCTCAGTATGAACTTCACAATACTGAAAACTGCAATCTGCACAACAGACAGTAATTAAGTCCCAGTGAACAGCATGGAGATTGATAACCATCCCACCCCCCACTCCAACTTTCTCCCCCCTGAGAGAGAACTGGAATAAGGGCTTTTCTATTTCAGTCGTCCTCATACACACGGCTCTACTGTTTCAGAAAGTGGGCTTAATAGTCCCAGGCGGCGACGGCAATGTCCTTCATCTCAAACAAAGGCACATTCAGGTTGAATTGATTCCTATTCAGAGCTCTCATAGGTCTCTGACTGTTTGCACCGACAAACTGCTGATAACTCCAAAAAACAGCTTGAAGTAGCTTCATATAAGTCAACGCAACTTGTGTAAGAGGGGAAGCTCAGGCATTTTAAATCAAATGTATCTGAAGGAAAAATAGTGGTGGAAAAGATGTAGAGTTATGCCAGTATTTCATCAGCTGTTATATTTGGGACGGGAAGGAGAGGGGGTTCTCTACTGTTGAATTACACACCTGAGGGTTTCTATCTTCAGACTGTCACACGGAAGTCTTTAGAGCAGTGGTTCTTAACCTGGGTTCGATCGAACCCCAGGGGTTCGATGAGTCGGTCTCAGGGGTTCGGCGGAGCCTCTGCCGCGGACTTGTGTAAAGTCGTGATGACGCCCCGCTTTGCCATCGCTTGCTGCAGAGGATCACGTTACATTGCTTAGCCAATCAGAGGATCACGTTACATTGCTTAGCCAATCAGTGCTGCGGAGGAGCCCTGATTGAAGGAGCTCCACTCAGCATGGATTTGAACTTTTGTCTTTTAATTACTTCAGCAAAGTTCACAGTTTTTACCAAATTCTATAGTCTAAATCTGCTCCGTAGTCGCATCTTTTCGGGGTTGGTACTGCCTCTAGTGGTGTGGGGGTGGTAACACAGCTAATATAATTACATTACTAAATCAGAATACCGGGGGAAGGGGGTAGGGGGTTGGAATAAGAAGGGTTCGGTGAATGCGTATATGCAACTGGGGGGTTCGGTACCTCAAAAATGGTTAAGAACCACTGCTTTAGAGGCTTTGTGAGCTGGTCGCTTTCACTGGACTGCAAGTTACCTGTGCATCTGTTATATAGTGAACATTGATTTTTTAAAATCTGCACAGTCAGCATACATGAAATAAAATAACTTAATTATGAAATGATTATGTTTTTACTCAACCAGCAGCTGGCATAAAAGCACAGTTATTGCAAACACAAAGTGCCGGAATTAACTGAGATGTTTTTCCACTATATTCAACGCAAAACGCATCAAAAAATGTTATTTCTGGAAAGAATTACACAAAGATGCCTGACTTAAATATGCACAATCAATCAATCAATCAATCAATCAATCAATCAATCAATCAATCAATCAATCAATCAAGTTAATTTGCATAGTACATTTCAGCAACAACAGTTGAACAACAGTTCAGAGTGCTTTCCATCATAAAAACATAAAAATGCAGCACGGTCAACAATTGAAATATTACATTTTGGCCAAGCCATCATTATACATCAAAATATTGGTTAGTGTTTCATTTATTATGGTTCCAAAGAAACTCTAAATCATTACTAATTTCCTTAATTTTGGAGATTGGTGATTCTTCTTAAGCTGCTTTCCCCGCGACCCGATCCCGGATGAAGCAGAAGAAAATGGATGGATGGATGGATGGATGGATGGATGGATGGATGGATGGATGGTGATCAGCTGGTACTTACATGAAAAACTGATCTTATCTACTTCTGCAAAGAGATGAAAATCAGCAACTGTCCCCCTTTTGTTCTGTAGTGAAACAGCAGACTGACAGACCCATCCACCAGATCACGTTTGCAAGTGTGTAGTTACTAATAGTCATCCTACTTTTGCCAACTTACTGACTTTGTCGGTATATTAGGTGACTTTTCAGATAAAATAAATGTTGTATTGCCTAAAATCAAAATTGACATGCCAGACTTTTAAAAGATCATTTATCATCCAGAAAACTGAAATCGGTACACCCCTGCATTGAAGTCATCATTATATTACATAACATTGATTTATTTATTTTTTGCTTGAAATAGCATTCTGTAGCTTCAGTTTTTATATATGTTGAAAAGTTTGCTTTGATTCAATTACAAAGTTTTCACTAAGTTTTCTGGCATTTCGCACAGGGAAATTATTTTTTATAATTCTAACTTACGTAAAACTAGTGAGGTTTTAGTTAAGTTCAGGCTGTGTATGTCAACATCTCGTTTCATCTGTATTACCAGATGTCAATGCACTGTTACTTAGGAAAATAAATCATCTGGTGCCAAAGCGGTATGATAATTTGGTAACACTTTATTTGTGAGGGTGTGAATAAGACTGACATGGCACTGTCATAAACATGACATAACACCTGTCATGAACATAAAGAAGTCTTTATGAATGTTTATGACAGTTGTCATGAAGTGTCATTCGGTAAATAGTGACACTTATAATGCAAAGTTGCTCTAAAAGTTGCATTGAAAGTCCATTAAAAATGCCACTTTTGCATTAAATTATCATAATTTACAAAATTATGCAAAGTTGGCATTTTAAATAGACTTTTAATGTAACTTTTAGAGCAACTTTGCATTAAAAGTGTCATTATTTACCAAATGACACTTCATGACAACAGTCATAAACATTCATAAAGAGTCCTTTATGTTCATGAAAGGTGTTATGTCATGTTTATGACAGTGTCATGTCAGTCTTATTCACACCCTCACAAATAAAGTGTTACCAACATGAATATCTCTGAATATTTATGACTGTTGTCATAAAGTGTCATTTGGTAAATAATGACACTTTTAATGCAAAGTTGACATTATTCAAAATGTCTGTTATGACAAATTGACATTAACCAAGAATCATCATCTGTCATAAATATCATAAAAGTTAATTATCAAAATTGAAAATATTATGTATATTTGTGTATTATTACATTATTATGTCATTTGTTATAAATTTCTTAATTTAATTGATCCTAAGGTTTTACAGCAAGATGTCTACAAAGCACTTATGAACGTACCACATGTAAGTGGAGAAGGGAGAACAGGAATCAACATCCACCAGCTGAGTTAATAAGTTATGTGTTAGGCAACTATTGTTGTCAAATGTAAAACTGGTATTTAATCTATTTATTTATTAATAAACTTCTTGCAAACATCCACAAGCCAGAGTGTCTGGTTGTGTCATGATGGGTTTGATTCTTTTAACCCACATAAGCAGAACACAACTCTGGGGACAAGTGTAAGTTAAAGGATTTATTACAATACAAAGGACAACAGAATGTTCAGGAGTCTGGATCAGGAACTCATGAACAGGATTGCTGGATCTTTACAGGTGGGTAAACTGGACCGGGGGGAAGGTGACTCTGGTTCCGGGCTGGTGGTGTGGAGAGGGCAGAGGCTGCGTAGGAGGGTGGACAGGTGAGTGGAGGAACTTGTTCTTCTTGGATCCAGGAGGGAGCTGCCCACCGGGAGGTTTGATGAAGGTTTGTTACAGCGAGGAGGTTCTGGAAACACGGGCCGCCAATGGGTAATCTCCACGGGGTCTCGAGAGTAACAGATCAGGCTGCCAATAGTGCTGGCAGTTCAAGTAGAACAAGGCTTCACAGAGGTATAACCTGAGGAGAGGCAACACAGAGAGAATTACGCAAGGATCAGGTCGGTCAGCGGTGAGCACACTAATGATAACTACCATTACTGGCTAAAACTCTGGCACTGGGGTGGTGGCTGCTCCCTCCAGATATACTCCTCCAAACGAAGGTAAGTGGCGGAAGGTGTGCAGGTAGGGAGCCGCAGGTCACGCCCTCCAGGAACAGCCCCAGGATGCCCTCTGGTGGAGAAACTGGGAAACAACACCAACCAGCCTTCCCCAGATCCCAACAGGTTGAAGACAACCTTGAATGCTCATTAAGATACACTCATGTGCCTAAAAATATACATTAAATGATGCATTCTGAATAACAACAGTGGCAGGCTGTATGAACTTCTGCCAAAACAAATATTTGATCAGGATAATTTTGTTCAGCTCTAGTCATTATGCTACTGTGTTTCCCCGAAAGTAAGACAGTGTCTTACTTTCTTTTTATCCCCAAACCCCCACTATGTCTTACTTTCGGGGTATGTCTTATATTGTAAAGTTTTTTTCGAATTTTATGTTTTAACCATAAAATTAACATTTATTAACAAGCTGAACAGTATTGTATTACCGTATTTTAAGCAGGAGGCGGCAGTGACAAGTGCAGGGGACGGCGCAGTGACGTATGGAGAGGGGGACAGTGCGGATGTGGGCAGGAGGCGGCGCGCAGCTAGATGAGAGGGAGGCGGCAATACCCCCGTGTTTCCCCGAAAGTAAGACCTTTCGGGGTACGGCTTATTTTAGCCGACCCCCCTGAAACCCCCGATACGTCTTACAATCGGGGGTGTCTTACTATTGGGGAAACACGGTACTTGTATTAAGAAATACAATTTTAGTTTTTCAATCAGTATTTCAGAGTAACAACATACTGACCAGAACTTAAACCCTCTGTTTGAAGGACTAGTAATATTTTGTTTTATTCCAATGTACAAAGGGTTTGTTCTATAGCTATGATGGTAGTTATAAATAGTCCAGTGTGTTTCACTTCACTTGAGGTAAGACTTAGTATTAATGACTCTGTTAGTATAGCAATTGACACTGTAATAACACTTAATGACATATTCATAACTGTTGCTACTTGCTTCACTTTACTTGAGGTAAGAGTTAATATTAATGACACTGTAATGACACTCAACTGCCGGTTTCTAATATGGGTGACATGGACAACCACCCAGGGTGGCATATTATGGGGGCCATTATGAGTGCCCTCTCCCCACGACCCCAGTTGTAAAATTCCCTCCATCCCCAGCTCTTACAACGAGATTATCTGACTGTCAACAGTACCAAATTACACCCAAAATAATTGTGTGGTCACTTTTCTTTAGTGTAGCAAAATTGTGGTAATTTTCTTTCATTTATGATAGCTTGGAGGAAATAATTGATAAAGACTCCACTCACATCAGATGCAAACTGGATGACAAACTCTACACATTGTGTTAATTGCCACTGCATTTTCCTCTATTTCTCTGTAGAAATATGATACAAAATGATAAGTCTGTACTTATCATTTTGTACATGATGAGTCTGTATTTATCCTTTTGTAACCGTGGTACCAATCCTGGAAGCCGTAACATAAAACATTATCACACCAAAACCCACAACCAGAAAGGACCCCCCCTATCCTATCTCAAAAACTTCACAACAGTAGCTGGGTCCTAACTAGGACCGCCTCTGTTTATATAGAACAGTCATGGTAACAGCTGTGAAGCAGCTGACTGCAGATAGCCTACACTCTTAGAAATGGCTGTAAATTTACAGCGAAATTCCAGCAGTAACATACTTTTATTCCAAAATACGGTAGGATATTGTCAATTTGATGTCTTCTTCTGTTGTAACAATAAAGGCTGACGACTGGCAGTAAACTACCGCAAAGTAATTGTACAATACAGTTTTTTTCCTAGGCAAGACATTTTACTTGTATTTGCATCTTAGAGAACCAGCATTTAAAGACAATATTAAACGGAAAGAAAAAATACTTTCCATAATAAATCTTTTAGGGAATGAATCAAAATTTACAGAGCATAATGAAAAGTGTTGGTGTTTGTTAAAATACAATGTTAATTAAACACTTGTTTAGTCAAATTCAAAGATAGGTTTGTCAGTTTCCCTAAAGAGATGGTGTTTGATAAAGAGTTGCTCCCACAATCGCAATGTATCTGTGACGTTACGTGTTTGCCCGGGAGTCAGCAGTATGTCGTCTTGCCTGGAGCTTATCATAACAAGGTAAGTTCCCCAAAGCTATTAAAACATGCTCTTTATGTTCTCTCTTTAATGTATTTATGTAATGTTATGGTGATGTATTGTCTCAATGTTTGTAACCCCCTGACGGACATTATACCACAATGTATGCTGCGTTTATACTGTTGTGTAATCTGTATCTCAATAAAGATCTATTTAAAAAAACAACAACAAAAAAACAAGGTAAATTCCATGTTAAGATCATCATGTTTTTGATTATTTTTTATGAATGCATTAACTTTCTGTTAATGCAAGAGTATAAACTTATGCTTAACGTAAGTTTATTTGTTTGGATATCACGGTACAACTGTTCAGTACAGAGGTACTCAAGTCCAGTCCTTGAGAGCTGCCATCCTGCAACTTTCAGATGCTGGTTAGCAGGTCTGTTCAGAGCTGATCCTGGTCTGTCGGATAAAAGATGCATCGAAAAGTTGCAGGACGGTAGCTCTCGAGGACTGGACTTGAGCACTCTTGGTCTATTATTTTTGTTAGCAGCTAAAGCTAGCCAAGCTGGTGTAGCACGAGGTGTCGGGTGGTTAACTGAACATTAAAACTGTCAGAAAGGCAGTTTGAGTTAACATTATTTAGCTGCGGTTGGAGTCGTTTTCTTTAAGTTTTCGGCTATAGACGGCATACTGGGGAGAGTGGCTGTGCTAGACCGGTGGTTTGCTCTATATGATCTATAAATAATAATGATAATACATGACATATTGGCTGCCTCTTTTTTCTTCATTAGTACGTCATGTTGGTGATTGAAGCCTATTATGATGACTTCAACACATTTCTTCTGACAGGTTGGTAGAAGAAATGCTCTCCAAAATGTTTCTATAAGCTGACTAATTTCTATAATGCCTAATGTCTGATTATGTTCAAGGTAATTATTTCTGACATTTTTATGCTTTATGTTGTAGGTGGTGAAAATTGCTTTCCAGGGTAAACCGGGTGGACAAAGTATTTTGAGTGACTGTGATGGTGACACACAGACAGGTGGGTATGGTTAGTTTTGCTCACTTCTCTTTAAAATGTTTATTATCCTAATGTGTCTGCTATTCATCCTGTTGTTCCTCCAGGCTGGGAAAACCAGACATTCTTCTGTTGGTTCATGTGCTTCGTCCTACAGTGTTCGTCCTACATCCAAAGGCCACAAGAAGAATCCAAAACAGCTCAGGCCAAACTGTGTTGTCAGATATGTGCAGGTATGTGGTTATTCTAATGATCCTACTTGAGTCAATGAGAAGCACTTTCTCATTGGCTTTGTTTGCTATCTGAATGTAGGTGTGCTGCTAAATATATCTAAGAATTTTTATTATTCATCATCTTATCATTATGTCAAAGATGCAAACCAGTGTTGAAGCCTTCCTCATTGTCGTGCAACCAGGACAGCCCTTCCTCCTTGCATGTTGGTGAAAACAAGAGCAGCACCAAAGACACTTCACCATCACTGATCACAAGATCATCCAAAGTAGCTTTTGATGAACTTTGAAAGCACACTTCACCGTCAGGGCAAAGTACCATGAATTCCTCTACAACTTCTGTACATTAATCCAGCCTACAGTTTTCAACATTGATGTGACTTGCATGACAATTGAGGAGTTTAAAATCCTTGTTTTTACTTTACCTGGCAGAGTGGACATTCTTTGTTATGATGATCATTTAAATGCATATTGTATCAATAAGGGGATTTGTTTTATGTTCTTCCAGTTAAGGACTTGGTTTATTACAGTCCCTGAGGCAAGCAGTTTTCTGCATGGTCAGCATTGAAGGCCATATTGCCTTTGAGAGGGTCCAGCCAACATTCCAGTCAGGACAGTGTTGTCTATCTTCTACACCTTCAACACCCAATATCAAAACGAGGCAGCCAAGACTTTGGAGTTCATTCAACGGTAAAACCATTCCTATAATTTTTTTACAATGAGCAAAATACAATATGGTTTTAAAGGTTTAAAGCAAGTTATGATTAACATTTGGCAAAGGTGGTGATGTTTTCTCTTTACGTAATTAAAAACGGCTTTAAATATGGGCATATATATATATATATATATATATATATATATATATATATATATATATATATATATATATATATATATAGTACCGGCTGTCTTCAGAATGCCATATTATTTATATTCTCAGGAATTGATTTTGTTTTTTAGTCGCTTCATTGGGATTAACCCAGAAAGGGGCACAAAAGCCGGTCATGGGAAGATAGTATCCAAAAAGACAGGAAAGATCATTCAAAAGAAAAAGTGACATTTAATGTTCAGGTTTCCACCCTCATCAAAAACCTGATGGACTTTGAGTGGCATCTCATTCAGGTTAGTTGTTGTCCTTTTCTTTTCTTTGAAATATTTCTGTTTCCATATCATTTAGGATCTAAAGTGAATGCAGTAGTAAAACTAAATTTACAGTAAAAATACTGGAACCTACAGACACCAGTATTTGAAGGTATATTTACTTTCACCACTGTATTTTACGGTGGCCGACAGGTACAAACATCCAGCAAACACGAGAAAAATACATGCAACAAAAAAGAGATGCAAACAAAAAATGCTGAAAACAGAAGTGATCCAGACCACTAGGGGGAATCGAACAAAGAAGAGCTGTGTCCGAAATCAAGTTTGCATCCTTGGGTCCTCGACGACCGGAAGAGAGAAGCAGTAGCTTTCAGCTAGCTGCTTAGCCTCTACTTTGGTGTTATGTTGCTTAGCAACCGTAACAACGTGAATCACAGAGCCGTGAAGGACAAATACAGTTTTCTCAAACTATTGTGTTTTTAGGCTTAACTTTAATCAGTCAAACCGATTTGTTCAGGAATAAATGAAATATTTTAGTGAACTAAAATATTACAACTAGTTGTTACCTGACTTAATATCTGTGTTTCACTAACTGTCATTTACGAAAACCCAAATGAGTCAGGTGTTCTCCAGTGGAATACTAAACCTGGACCAGCTGGCAGCAGGCATGTTAATGCAGTGGGAGCAGACATCTCCAAAAACGTCGGAGAAATATTGATGAACCGATCTGAAATGTGATACATCTACATTCTCGCCTACAAACATTGCATAAATCATGTTGTGTCTTAAATTTGCTAAGCAACATAATGCCGAGGTGGAGGCTAGGCAGCTAGCTGAAGGCTGCAGCTTCTCTGCAATGCTCTCTGCCTTCGCAGGACCCCTCTTCCGTAGACCGGGTCGTTTCTCAAGCCCATGAAAGAATAAGCTTAAAAGGATGCAGACCCTGAACTCGGACACAAAGCTCTAGTGGTCTGGAACACTTATTTTCATATATATTTTTTGCATCTCTTTTTTGTTTGCGTCTTTGTTGTATTTGTTTTTCTCGTGTTTGCTGCACGTTTGCACCTGTCGACCACCGTAGTATTTTAACGATTCTATATTTTATTTCTGCTGGGATCAATATGGTTATGTGTATTTGTTATAAGTTGCATTGTGATCACTGTTATGTGTAGAGTGTTATGGGCTTCCCCTGTCTGACTCTGCTGACTCACATGTGACAGACCTGTCATGTGGGCAGGGAATCAGGGGAGCGGGAGGACCAGGACCGATGCTGATCTGACAGAACACCGGGGAGAGTTCAGTGTATGTTGGCAGTGAAGCTATTCAGCTGAGTGTAATGGTTTGTTAGAGGCGTGAGCCTCAGGAATAGCAGCTCGCTCTTATTTCTAATAAACCCTGTTGGCGGTACTAAATCTGTGGTGTGTTGGTGTCATTACAGTATTTACTTACAGTAAACCACTTAAAAAGGTAATTACAGGATTGAAAAGGTAAATGTCCAGTAAAATACTGGCATCTACAGACAGCAGGTTTTTTTTTGTCTTTTTTTTTTTACCGTTCTTTCAGAAAGAACGGTAAAAAAAAACTGCCGTCTGTAGATACTAGTATGTTTTTTATCGTTCTTTCAGAAAAACGGTAGATTACCGTTCTTTCAAAAAATGGTAAACTACTGGCAGCTAGAGACGGCAGAAGTTTACCGTTCTTTCACAGTATCTATACCGTACTTGCATTGACAGTAATCTACTGTCAGGATTAATTACGGTACAGCTACTCTGCATTTACAGTACACTTCTGGTGTCTATAGCTGCCAGTATTTGACTGTAAATTTACAGGATTATTTCTTAGAGTGCAGCTAATTAGCCAGCTATCAGCTTATCAGCTTGTTATGAGGATGTCAAAAAGGGATGATATTCTTAAAAAGCATTTGAAAACTATATGTTTATTCTCTATTTCAGCTGAACTTTATTTCAAAATTAAATACAAATAAGTAAATGGTGGATTGTTATAACATTATAACAATAAATATAGGATGCTATTTGAATATTATTTCTGAGGTAACTGAAATAATATTGTTTTAAATAAAAGCTATAAGATCATCAAGTTGTAAAATAAACAATACAGTTTGTAGAGATAAACGACCAGAAACTGTGGATTACTCCAGAGGTCAGTTATTGAACCAATTTTTAAAAATTATTTTATATATCAGTGATCTAGCTAACGTATCTATCTTCAAAGTATTCTCTTTGCAGATGACACTACTTTTTTTAATCTGGTAAAACTTTGACAAACGTGTTGGATGTGATTAAAAATAATTTGAGCAATATTAAAACATGATAGAATGTTAATAAACTATCAATGAATTTTGGAAAAGCAAATTGAGTCATATATTTTGGAATAGAGAGGTTCCTACAGAAGTACTGACTGATGCTGATGGAGTTGTGACTAAGCATGTGAGAGAGGTCAAATTCCTGGGTGTTACTCTTGATCATAATATAAACTGGAAACCACACATCAACACTTTCACTGAATGATGCATTGTTGATATTATTTTTTTCTTGAAACTACTCCATTGAATTCAAATATTTTGTTTATGTTAACATAAGGTATTTTAAATAGTAAATAAATGAAATAAATACATAAATTCGTGTTTTTTGTTTGTTTTAAATGATGCTGTGAAATAAATGCTATATCATGAGAATCCCAAAGTTTAACAACCTCGAAAATATCGATAATACAAAAGAGTTATTCATCTCAGAGCAGTTCATCTCAGACAAAGACTTTGTTAATGGAAGCAGACAAGCTGGTGGAAGATTTCATAGAACCAACCTCATTTGTATTGTTTTTTAATTATAGATCTCATAATCTGAGACATTTTGATCCTCAACATAAAAACCTCTGACGATCTCCCAAAAACACAAAGGGCACAACTAATGTAACTAATTAGATTTAAATGATTGTATTCTCCTGACACTACAGGAGCCTGTCCTTGCGCTTAGTGATTTTCCTGCAACTTGATGTCAGCATAAAGTCAAAGCAATTTGTGTTTGCTTGGCTTCAAAGTAAATTATTTCCCTAGGCTATTACTGCCAAAGCTGGAAACACACAACAAGTTGTGTGCATAGTTGAGACAGAAACACTACACTCCAGAATTATTCGCTAATATAATGTTCACATGCAGAACCAACCCTTCATCAGCTTTCAAAGAAAATAAGTTCATTAGATGTTTCCAGCAGGAAATTGGTGACACAAAATGAAAACAAATTTTAGTATGTAATAATGATAGAAAATAATTCGGAGTGGGACTTTAATTAATTTTGATTAAATAATTACATACTGTATTTTCCGCACTATAAGGCACACCGGATTATAAGGCGCACCTTCAATGAATGGCCTACTTTAAAACTTTTTTCATATATAAGGCGCACCGCATTATAAGGCACTTCAGTTTTGCAGCCAATTTGTTCCGTACTCTATTATTACACATCCACATTTGGAAAGAATTGGTCCCCGAGTACTTTATACAGTAGGCTGCCCCAGTCATTGTTTCACTCACGGTGTTGGTGCTGCGATATTGTGCCCAACTGCTTTCAGGGTAACACAGACCAACCGACACGCTGCCACCGCAGTCTCTGTCTCTCTTCCCCCGCCCCCTGGCTTTAAATGTATTATCAAACTTTATTAACAAACCAGCGTTCTGACAACTATCCCAGCATGCACCGCGCACTTCTTCTTCTACAGGGGAAAATAAAGTCGGCGGCTGCTTACCGTAGTTGCTAGACCTGTTGTGGCTCAATATTGGTCCATATGTATAACCATACATATATGTACAACCATACTTATAACCATAAGGCGCACTGTCGGCTTTTGAGGAAATTGAAGGTTTTTAGGTGCGCCTTATACGGCAGAAAATATGCTACACTTTAAAATGTTAAAAGTTTTAACACAGTAAAAAGCTTTTCTTTTACATACAAAAGTCCGGAGCTGGAACTTTTGTTGCAAGTAGGGATGAAAATTTATAAGAATCTATTGATACCAATTCCATTATTAATCTCGCTTATCGATTCCCTTATCAATTTGCATTGATAAACTCTTTTATTCAAAATATGCACCATGATGTATTTGATTTAAAACAAAATAAAGCTGACTTAAAAAATAAGAATCTCTGTTTCAAATGAGCATTTTAAACACATTACACATGCTACTGCCCCATAACCTAAATTTAACAGCTTTTATTTATTTTAATGATGATGACTTCTTGATTAAAGCTAATGAAAACATTATATTTAAGATTAGAATATTATATAGAGCCACATTTTTGCATTCGTAATGCAAAAATGTGGCTCTAATGAAAAATGTGCTCTTGGTCTAACAAACGAGCCTTATCTGAAACTATATTTAAATTTATTGAATATGACTGTAAATGTTAATATTAGATGAAAATTATTTATACAATATGACGCTAAGATTAATACAATAACAAGGACACGCAGGAGATGCTGTGCTGGAAGATCTGTGCCCTGGAGAGTCACCGCCGTTGCTAAGCAACGTATGAAATACTTTACATCTGTTCAAATCAGCTCCATGCTGTGTGGTCAACTGTTTGAGAATGTTGGAGGTATTTACTCCTTTTATTGTTTATTGTTCCAAACATGTTGCAACTGGCCCTAGAATCGTCTTTTTTGTGACATATGGGGATATTTTGGAAAGCTTCTGATGTGATGCCATCTTGGATATTTTCTAAATGTAGAATCAATCACTCAAACATTTCACACATTACAGAAATCGACAAGTGGAATTGTTAAGCAGGCAGCTTAACAATTTTAAGGAATTGACCTACTGAGAACCAGTTCTCCATCCCCATGCTGATGGTTAAATTACCTAAATAACAGATTTAAAAACAATTTAGCAGCAAAAAGGATTTCTGAATTATGCATGTTTATTTTGTTTCTATGTAGTTTTAGAATAAAATGCAATTAATTTTGATTAAATAATTACTGACTGGGCAATTAATTTGATGAAAAATTTTAATTGAGTCTCACCATTAAAAATAACACATAACACATACCACTGGCTTCTTCTTTTGTTGTTATCTCCAATCTGGGTCCAAAGGTTCCATATCCTGCCTCTGTGAAAGCCCTGATCTGGAACACATAAGCTGTGCTTGGCTTCAGGTTGTTCACTGTAGCAGAGGTGTATCTAGACCTCACTGTGGAGTAGATCCGGTCCTTCTGGTCCTGCACAAGATAAATATGGATATATTAGCAGTTACTGTTCTCAAGGTATGCCTATGTTTTTGAAAAGTTAGTTAGAGATCTTTGCTTTGAACGAGCATAGATAAATGGAGGTGATAAATGTAATTATCTGTTCCTGGTAAATATTTGAGATGACAACATTCTGAATTCTCAGATTAACATTCAAATGAGGCTTTTTGTTGGGACAGACAATTATATTGGAAGATTTAGTGTAATGCATATTTCCACAGCATTAATTCCATCAGAGACACGCCATTTTATCTGCTTGACTACTCAGTCTTTTTTTAAAAGCAATTAAAACTTTTTGTTTTTCCATTGCAGTTCCTTTGACTTTTCCTGTAGGTTCATTCCTTTTCTCCTCCTGCTTAGAAATAGCTCATTAGTTTTGTTGCAGTTACCAAAACCTTAATGCTTTCACAGTCCACTTTCACAGAAGCTCACAGGATTTAAGTTCTACTATAAAAATGATAAACTTAATGAAACAACATACCCTGTGGCATGTTTTACAAAAGCTGAAAAATACAGCTGAGTTAATGAATGGAGTGACTCAGCACATGCTCAGTATCACTCTCTTTGCTTATTCCAGAACCAGAAAGAATGTTACTTTACCTTACTATTATTATTTCATAATTAAATAAGGTTTTTAGGTACATAAACTAAGCTAGGCCCTAAAGGACGCTCCCTGCTGAAGTCAGTTCCATAGCGTATGTGTTCAGTGCTGGATATCAGCTATTGATTTTTCTTCTTGTGGAAAGTATCGAGTGCATGTGAGAAACAACAACTTTCAGATAAAAACTGGAACCTTCTGTTATAACTGCCAGATGCAGACAACTTCTGGTCTAATCAACACATTTTAACACATTGTATCAGTAAAAAGCAGTCCGATTAAAATAATAAAAACATTAGAAAATTAAAAGCTTAAACATATAAACACAAACCTGTAACAGTATTAATGAACTTTCAGTGTGTGAGCACATCCACCCAGGCTGATAAACCGATGGGACAGTAAGGCAATATAAAAATATACAGTGTTAAAAAACTTTGTTGCAAAACAAATACCATTTTGCAACAAAGAGTTTTTGGGTCTGCATGCTCAGAACATTCTATTTTGTATAAAATCTCCCTGATCATTCTGTAAAAATATCAATTTAAATATTTTCATGCAAATATTCTATTCAATTATTATTGTGTTTCATAAGTCTATGAAATAGTGTTTGTACGAACTGAAGTTTTCCAGATTTACCTTGCTAAAAGTTTAATTTGTTCTTAGCCGTATTTTAACAATCATTAATTTCAGTCTTTTGTGTTTATATAAAAGTAGAGGCGAACAATAAATTGAATCACAGTTGATATTGAAATGTTCATTTATGTAACAACATAGTCATAACAGAATGTTTGCGGTGCAAAACTTACTTACTGTACTATCTTTTGAAGATGTGATTTATTTTTTATGAATAATTTTAGATCAATAAAAAGCAATCCACATGAACAATAGATTTAAAGTGAAATTATTCCAATTTTTTGAGCAACAGCAGATCAGTTAAATGAAAATACTCTCTTTTATTATTTATGAACACCACAGAGCATCATTATTCGACCAAAATTCTTCTCTACAAGAACCAGTCCTCCTCATATAGACATAAATAAGTTTGATCAAATGTCTCTGTCAAAGCTGCATGGATTGTGTACTTTGTTGTTGAGTTCTGAGCATTTTGCCCTGCAAAAGCCCAAATGGAATGCCATGGTCTGTTAGGGGTGTTGTCGTTGTTTCCAATTTTCCACTTTTACAGTTGGGCAGAGCTCAACCACAGTACGTGACACGGGAGACTGATTCGTCAGAGAGTGTGAGAGTCTGTAGCCAGCAGGACTGGCATCACGGCTCTGCTTCTCTGCCTTTGATTTGCTGGGTGAAATTCGCTCCATTAAACCTGGTTGTAAAAAGCTGATGTGTTCAGACTTGAAACACACGGAGGGAGAGCTGAGATCTATGTGGAAGGTAAAGTGAGATAACAGTAGTAGACTGCTAATTCTAGCGCTGCTGCAGCCTAAGACAACATGTCTGTGTGCAGGGGTGTGCATGCAGGTACATGTGTGTGTGCGTGTGCGTGTGTGTGTGTGTGTGTGTATTAACACATGTGGGGGTGGTTGCGAAGGACCACAGTCTGATTAAAATCTTGAGTATCAGTCATTATTGCATTTATAAAACAAAAGATTCTTGCAGAACGTCACTCAGGGCAGCTTGCAGAGGGAATCTAAACTGATAGAGTGTAGAAATGTTGATGTAAAATGAGATATGGAGGAAAAAGTCTTTTCAAAAAGAGACAAACACACCTACATGTACTGTGCACTCACTCACTTTTTCATAGTATTTGATTTCATATTCGGTGATGACGCCGTTGGGTTGCTGCGGCTCCTGCCAGGACAGCTGGATGCTGCGCTGCTGCACATTCTCCTTGATGACCTCACTGACCTGAGAGGGAGCTGTTTGGAAAGGAACATGTCAATAAGTGGCTGGCAAACCCCCTCAGCACACACACACACACACACACACAAATTAGCCCCACAGAAGCCTTTTTATCAACTCTCGGCCCCCATGAGCCAATGAATATTCATGGAAACACCTCGAAAATGTTTACACCCTTAGGTCGAAATTTCAATTACAGAGCAAATGTTATCCCAGCCAGCGGAAAAGTCCAACATGTAAATCATAAATGACAATTCACTTAATTAATTCCAATGAAACAAGCAGACCCTTCTTCTTCTTGACGACGCAGCTCGTCAGAAAGGTCTGTACCTGGAACGTCCTGACACCAGTCTCATGTACACCAATTACCTCAGGCTCTTTGCATGACTCATTTTAAGTGTCTATCTGTCTGGATTAAGTACTATATTTAGGTTTGCTAAACTGGCACTGGGCAGTTATTTTGCTTGAAGAAATCATATGAAGTTAAAAACTGTGTTCAAGGCTAAAAACTACATTTCTGCCATGTGTATCTTCTTTAACTACCTCTGAGGATGCTGCAGTATCAACCGCTAGCTCTCCTGTAATTACTGCTCTGTTGGTGTTTTCTTTGGACACGGTCCTACAGGACCGTCTTACTGATACATGGTTCTTCTGGTGCTCTTTGGGCAACAGCAGCTAGTTTTTAACCGGTCTCCAGAACTTAAAAATTTGGGGCACAGTTTTTATTTTAAACTTTTGTCAGAGACTCTACCAAACTTTTTCTCTAGTCAGCACACATTGTCCTGTAGAAAATGAAAAGGTATTTCAGCCTCAGGAGATTTTCTTCCCTAAGCTATAAAAGTCACCTGTTGTGTAGTTGGGAGGTTCATAAATCACACAAATCTTCCTCCACCATTCCAGAACATCATTAATTATTGTTATCCTGGTTATAATCACCGTCAAGTTACAGCACTTGGCTTAAATATCCTAGAGTGGAGAAAAACATCACGCAGCATCACCCCAAGGAGAAAAAACATGTTTACCACAAATCTTTAAATAGCACAGAATTTTTTTATTTTTTTTTTACAAACAGTGTGAAATCTTGATGACTCAAGCTGCTCTTGGGGCAAAACACAAGCAGGGCTACAACACAGGACATCTTAGAAAATTTGAAAAGTGCTTTTGTGGATGGCAATAATGTTCAATAAAAAGGTCTTTCTGCACAAGGAGAAAAAAAGCCAAAGAACAGGGATGTGATGATACATTTAGGCCCGCCACGATAGAAAATTTAGTTGGATGACTAAGTGTCCTAGAGGTTATTGCAGAAAATGATAATGTTATTTAGAGACAATATTCAAGTAATGTAATTGTAATGGCATAATAATGCAAGAACACATTCTCACATATCAATAAACTTTAAATTGTAATCAACATTTAACACTGGACCTGCAAGATACTTTGAATAACCAAAATAAATAAACAAAACAACAATAAAATGAATTATGGAGTTACTATAAACAAAACAGTCTTAAAAAAAAGTCTGGTTGAGACCAAAACACCAAACTGACTTTTGTCATCCAGTTTTTTGTAGAAAGAGAGACAAAAAGAGAAAAACCATCCATCATGGAAATGAGCTTGTTTTAATTAATCATGTGATTAATTGATTTGTTGTGAGAGGCCTAGATACAGCCAGGTCACACCGAGCCATAATACATATGTTCGGCTTGTGAGTGAGTGAGTGAGTGAGTGAGTGGGTGAGTGAGATGGCTGATGGCTCTACAGATGGCTGTAGAGCCACAGGAGGCCGGATAGTGTTAAGAAAATACATTTAAAATAAGTTAGTTTTAGAATTTATCATGACTTGATTGAAATACCATAATTATAGTTTTAAAATTTATAATATATTCTGACCTATTGATCTTTATTTTACTGTAGTTAAAGCAGATTGTTTGCCAAGATCTCTGATCTGCCCTTTGTCTGTCTGGAAACAATCAGTAGGAAGTTCTAGCTTTTCACACTGATCTGTGAAAGCCATAAACCACCATGAATTCAGAGAGTCTGCTTCTACCTTATTTAACAAAAGGTGTTTGATCTTGTGAACAGATTGCAGGGACTTTTTCTAAATTTAAAAGGGCCAGAGATGCCTTCCAGTTGGTCAAGTAGAGATACGCCTTATTTGAATACATTAAAGAGGTAAACACACCTAAAGGTATAAAAGTTTGTGCACAAGGGAAACAATTCAGAAAAAGCTGATTTTAGTTTTACTTCTGCACCAGCTCTTTCTCCAAGGACGTCCTTGATATTTCTCTGTCTTCTTGTCTCAGGTAACAATGTTTGTATCTTTGTTTCTCCAGTTTCATGTTCCATCTTATACTTTCTTCTGATTGGATTAAATTCTGTTATTCTGTGACGTCAACACGCATTGTTGTGTTTTTGTCCCCACACGTGGCCATGCGAGAGAACCCGGGATCAAAAGGAAGAATCAGAGCCAAATTTTTTTGCTAAATTCAATTGTATAAAACTTCTTCCTTAACAGTAGCCAATCAGAAAGCGTGGATTCTCCTCAGTGCTTTCTGAGGGGAAATTACGGAGGGGAATCCCAAACAGCTGATACGACGCAACACGAAGTCCAGCGGACATTGGTGATGATATGTGGAAACAACATTAATGTTTATTCAACATTTTGTGCAAAGAATATAGAAGTGACAAGGGGAGGAGTTGGAACCAAATTGCTACCTCAGTTGATGAACCCGGTAACTTTTCAGCTGTTCTTCGTTAACGTGACATAAATAGGTTATAATTTTCATTCAGTCAGGACTTTACGCTGACACTAGCCACATGCATCACAGGTAGATTCTAGTAAAGCACTGATTAATGCCTGGTTTTAAAATTAGTTAACTGGACTTGTAGCCATTATTTTGTACCCATGTGGCTGGAGACCACACGGCACGACAAACCCGATCGAACCGTTATACCTGGGATTTCTCTCCGCTAATGTGTGTCTCAGGTTTTGAAAATGGGCCGACAACTCGTGTAGTGTGCCTGGACATTACACTAAGGAAATGAGGAAGGGAGGGTCAGTGGAGAGCGCCGGAGGTGGGCCTTTTTCATTCAATGTCATCAACAGAAAGAATGAAAGGCAGGGAGAGACGATAAAGCCGATAATTAAAATGAGGTTGATAGGTTTAATTTATCGCGACAGGCCTACATGTACTTGAATATAAATGTTATGAAACTTTCACAGGGTTACAGTTTTGCAAGAAAACTTTATTTTTGAAAAGCTGATGAAAGCACATCTACACTGTTGACCTTGTTAGCAAAAAAAAGAACAAATCCAGCTTAGCAGCTGATGCAGTATCAAATCATAAACTGAACAGTTAGACTGGAGGTTGGCAGTGTGTCTATATGGAGTAAACTATCAATTCTACACCATAAATCCGGAGATGTTTAAGCATGTTTACTGTGCTTTACTGAGCTCACTTCTTTGCATGATATATTCTTTGTTTAAACGTTGCACTGAGCCAGCTGCTCAGTTGTTTATTAAAGTGAGGACACAGTCTCGACCGCTGTGGTGCAGTTCATTGCGGCGCACACCTCCAGCTTATTCTTCTTCAGTCAGCAGACTGTGAATCAAAACTAGGCTACTATGAAGGACCAAAACTGATTTAAGAAATAAAACCATAAATACGTATTTAGTTTTCCCTTGTCCTTACACATGAGTTTCCGTCATGGTAGAACAATTTGACACTGATTTTGACTCAATAGGTCACATGACCTAGAAGCTATTGAAGAGAAATGCATTTAAACTAAAACAAAATAGGTAACGAAAATAAAAATTCTGTTAAAATAGAATAAAAATGCATGTGCCTCATATAGTTTAGTACAATTACACACTTTCTAGTCAATGTGGCACACAATATGGAAGCTATTGAGAAAAACATTACATTATTTAATATTTAAATTATTTAAAACATTGAATATGACTTGACATTTTAATACAGTGTCTCATGTAAAAGCATGAATTACCACTTTTTTGTATCAGTTGGTCACAAGACAAGGCATTTATTAACATTTGTTTGACAGGAGTGTTTGGTTCAGAAATGTGTTTACCGACTGCAGTGACGTTAGTTTCGAGTTGAATATTGGATATCCCAATATCCGCAGAGCAAGCAGCATTTAGCTCAAGGTTGATCCGATTTATGAACGCTAATTTCGGCCAGCCATTCTCAGCTCCCTCCTCATCACTCAGAGGTTATAATTTTTTTTTTTTTTTTTAGAATTTTATAGAATTTATTCATTTCATTTAAAACAAAACAGATGCTATACATACAAAAAAGAATATACAAAACACAAATAAAATGAAAGGTAGCAGAAGAAGAAGAAAATTCTTATTAATATCTGCCCCTTTTTTCCAAAATAAACAAATTCAAACAATGATAGTTTTCAATTAATAAAACATAACAAAAAAGAAAAAAAAAAACATCAACTCCTTCTTGTACAAAAATTGTTATGATTGCACATTATACAATTGTATATGTCTTCAACAACTTAACTTTTATCATTCTCTTAAATATATGTATCGAGCCAGCATTTTTATAATCACTTTCCAGATTATTCCACAATCTTATACCTTGTACTGATGTACATCGGTCCTTCAAATTTCTTCGAATCTTGGGCTTTACAAACATTTCTATACCCTTAAGATTGTAATTACTTACTCTCTTAACAAAGTATAATTGCATATTAAGAGGTAATAAGCTTTTATGAGCTTTATACATAACCTGCAAAATATTGTAATCAACCAACTCATAAAATTTCAATAATTTCAACTGACAAAATAAAGCATTTGATGGGTGATTATAATGTTTTCTGGTGATACATCTTATTGCTCGTTTCTGTAAAATATAAATGGGATTTGTAATTGTTTTACATGCTTTCCCCCAGACTTCAATACAGTAAGTCTGGTGTGGAGCAATTATAGCATTATATAACATAAATAAAGCTTTGTCATGAAATAAATCCCTTACTTTGTACAATACTGCCATGGATTTGGCTATTTTTGTTTTTAAGTAATTTACATGGGGTTTCCATGTCAGCTTTTCATCAATGATAACACCCAAGAACTTAACCTCATTGACCCTACAGAGCTCAACATCATCGACTTCAAAAGGAAGATCGATAGCTTTATTTCTTTTACTAAATATCATATAATTCGTCTTATTCAAATTTAATGATAATTTATTTAATTTAAACCAAGTTTGTATCTTAATAAATTCTGTTTGTATCATCTCCATCATTTGTTCTATGTCTTTTCCTAAACAGAAAAAGGTAGTATCATCTGCAAATAACACACATTTAAGAAGCCCTGACACATTTACTAAATCATTCAGATATAAAAGAAACAACTTTGGCCCAAGTACAGAACCCTGAGGAACCCCACATGTAATGTTGCAGAGTTCAGATCTTGCATCATTCACCTGCACAAACTGCTTCCTATTATCCAGATAACTAGATACCCACTGTAAAGCTGTACCTCTTATGCCATATCTATTTAACTTTTCCAGAAGAATGGTGTGGTTAATGGTATCAAAGGCCTTCTGCAAATCAACAAAAACACTAACACAATACTGGTTTTGATCAACAGCTTCTGTTATTTGTTCAATCAAGTCCATGATAGCCATTGATGTAGAATTTCCAGACTTAAACCCATATTGACTGCTACTTAATATATTGTGTTTATCGATAAATAAATTTAATCTATTTACAAATAATTTTTCCAAAATCTTTGAGAACTGTGGTAACAAAGAAATTGGCCGATAATTTGCAAACAAATTTTTTTCTCCATTTTTGTAGATAGGGATTACCTTGGCTATCTTCATGCCGTCTGGAAATACACCATTTTGAAATGATAAATTACAAATATACGTAAATGGCTCAATAACATAATCCATTATATCCTTTACAACCCTCATATCCATGTTCACCCAGTCTTTTGATCTTTTGCTTGCAAGTTTGTTTACAATATTCTTTATTTCTTTTTTGTCAGTTCCATCAAGAAAAATACTGTTGGTACAACCCGTGATTGTATGACTCAAATTTGTATCTATTTTTGGTATTTTAGCTGCAAGACTAGGACCAACATTCACAAAATAATGATTAAATTCATTTACAATTTCGTTCAGATCATGTATTTCATTGTCTTCCTTTACAAAGTGCTGTGGAATGCCTGCATATCTTTTATGATTTTTCAGAACACCATTCATTATTTTCCATGTTGCCCTCATATCACCATTACTTCTATTTAATAAATCACTATAATATTTCTTTTTATGCTGTCTTATGATAAGAACTAACTTGTTTTTATACTTCTTATATTTGTCCTCCGATTCTTTTGTTCTTAATTTCAAGAAACATGAATATAAGTCATTCTTTTTTTTACAAGCATTTTTTAAGCCTTGTGTCATCCATGGTTTGTTGACAGTATTGTTTTTTGTATAATTGTTTTTTACACAATTTTTTCCATACAAATCTTCTACAATATTCATAAACACATCATATGCTTTGTTCACATCATCAACATATACGTTCTTCCAGTTCTGTTTTTTTAAATCGTCTTTTAATTTATCCAAAGCTTTTGTTGATGTGTCTGTTTTTCCTTGATTATAATGTCTTTTGAACTACTTTGAACATCTTTATAAATTGTAAAAATTGGTAAGTGATCACTTACATCAGTAATCAAAATACCACCCATTATCTCTCTGTTTGTTATATTTGTAAAAATATCAATTACTGTAGCATTGTGGGATGTGATTCTTGTGGGTCTTGATATCATTGGATAAAGATTTAAACTGTGCATTAAGTTTATAAATGTAACAATATGTTTTGAGTCAGTTTTATTGGCCAGGTCAATGTTAAAGTCCCCACACAAAACAATTTTTTTATTACAACTCCCCTCAAAGACGTTTATAATTTTATCTGTAAAAAAATCTGTTTGATTCAGGTGATCGATATACACAACTTTTAATAATGTTTTTAGAAATCTTATTTATTATTTCAATTGTTATTATTTCCATAATATTATCTATAGTCCATGACATTTTATTAATGATTTTACATTTTATTTCTTTATTAACTAATAGAGCAACTCCTCCTCCCCTTTTATTGCTCCTGTTCTTATAATATAACTCATACCCATCAAAATAAATATTATCTATGTTTGAATCATTAAGCCATGTCTCTGAAAGTGCTATTATTGAGAAGGTTCTGTTTAACTGTTGTAAATAATCTGTTATTTTAGATACATTTGCATTCACACTTCTACAATTGAAGTGGATAATAGAAAGACCATATGTTGTATTAATATTCTGGAATTGCTCTACATCGTAATATTCAGAGTCTTTAACAACAGGAAAGAACACAATATGGAAGCTATTGAGAAAAACATTACATTATTTAATATTTAAATTATTTAAAACATTGAATATAACTTGACATTTTAATACAGTGTCTCATGTAAAAGCATGAATTACCACTTTTTTGTATCAGTTGGTCACAAGACAAGGCATTTATTAACATTTGTTTGACAGGAGTGTTTGGTTCAGAAATGTGTTTACCGACTGCAGTGACGTTAGTTTCGAGTTGAATATTGGATATCCCAATATCCGCAGAGCAAGCAGCATTTAGCTCAAGGTTGATCCGATTTATGAACGCTAATTTCGGCCAGCCATTCTCAGCTCCCTCCTCATCACTCAGAGGTTCACTTCACTTAGGGACTCACAACAAAACCACTGGGATAAAGTTTGTTTTGGATTGTGGCTTGTAAAGATGGTACTGAGCGACTGCGCGAGACGTAAACGCCCCACAACGTCTGACGCAGTCATGTTGGTTCCAAAGCTCTATTGGCCAATAGTAGAGCAGCTGGACATATAAGGCAGCTCTCCTCATTAACATAATGATGCAGGAGGCAATGACAAACGGAGGGCTTGTATAATGAAAAGACAAAACAAAACTTTTACTTTTCTTGACAAAAACGCATGTTTAGAGGAAATGACAAAGAAAATATATACATTTCTTGACGGAAACTCATGTAAGGACAAGGAAAAATTAAGTATATATTTATGCTTTTATTTCTTATTATGTCAGTTTTGGTCCTCCATAGGTTACAACATTTAAAAATGTGAACGATTCTAGAAGAATCAAAATGTTAGTCCTGATCCAATTGATTCTCAAGACTCGATGCCCAAACATATTGAGGATTTCAGAAGTATTTCTAGGAAGACTAAAATTCCTTCTATTTTCGCATGTAAAAAATCCTACAAATCATACTGTGTTAATTTGTCAGAAATCAGTGTCTGATATTCCCCTCAGATTTGACAAGACCACAAGGAGCAGTTTGTTATAATCTATGCTCATCCTGATGCCAAAACAAAACATAACAAAAAAAACCCTTCTGATTATGGTTCTTCAGTCTTTTCACAAACAGAATCACTGGTTTTGAAATCTCAGTCTATGTTTGACATATTATGCACTCTGTAGAATTATGTTGTTTGAATTTGATAGTTTAGTTTTTTAGGTTTAAATGTAATCCCACACTAATCCCTCAGTGATCCTTTGTATATTGTCTGTCAGTGTTTCATTATTTTCTGAAATGTTACCAAAATCCTTCCACAGTACCAACTTTAAAGTTCTTGGGTCATCTTCCATGTTTATGCAGCCAAGAGTTTTCAGGTAAGCCAATGTGCAGCCCTTATTTGTGAACTTTTATTAGTTATTTGTATGGAATTTTAATTGTATAGCTACTTGTAATTGTATAACCTTTGCTGTCTCTTGGCCAGGACGCCTTTAAAATAGAGGTTCTTAATCTCAGTAGGCCTTTCCTGGTTGAATTAAGGTAAGAAAAAAGAAAGAAACAAATAATTCTAGCACAACAAATCAGCAACTTCAGAACTTCCTTTCTAGTATATGAGGGAGTGCTAAGATTAGCCTAACACTTTTTTCACCAGACCAAGTCATTCTGGCAGCAACTACTTTACAACAAGACAGACTTCACTTTGCAGAGGAAATAGATACATGTGTATTGTTCTTCATAAATCTAGGACCAACAAGAGAAACTGTCTTTTCCTAAACAAGCAAATGTGCTGAAGAGCCGGTGGAGTGTTCAGTGACCCAGTGGGAGCAGACCTCTGGAGCCTTAATGCAGCCTGACCTTAGATTGTTTTAAGATGACCTGCTACCAATGACTCCAACTGGATTAAAACCTCATTAGGCCTCATCGGCATTCTGGACAGTAATGGCTGCGACAGTGAGAACCCAAGACCTTGGAAAAAAAGACTTCTGTTGTGACATATCTCCTCATAATCCACCCAAAACACAATCAGCACAGTCAGCCGGTCACAAGGACGATTAAGCTTTCACTCCCCAGACACAACAAGCCTTTAGTAGAGCTTGACTTCGTGAAATTTGACTGCATTGACTGCCACCACTCAAACATGTCCTCTGAACTGTTTACCAGTCTTACCCTGTTGTAGTTTTAAAGGTGCTAAATTAAACCTGGCTCATTTTCCTCACCAGCAGATGTCTTTGTCCAATAAATACATACAGAAAAAACACAGCTGTGGACTAAAATACATAAAGTTTTTCAAGAACATAATCCTGTCTTTGCTGCGTTATTTTTGCTCCTATCAGATAACTATTCTAGAACTTGGGGAAACTCCATGTACATATGAGATATATATTATGAACACAGAATGATTATTTCTCAATTCACCTTCAGATTCATCAGTTTCCTGATGTGATTAGGATTTGACAACTTGAAGAACAAGATGTTACAATATGCTTCTTTAGCTGTGCATCAGTTTTCACACTGAGTCCCGTAGACTGGATTCAGTTTGGGACCAAACTGCAACACTCACATCTCTCCAAACAAGCAATTTTCTTGGCAAATAAACTAGAGTTCCATTAAAGCAGATTAAACGGGGCTGGTGTGAATGAACCCTAAATTAAACCCTAACCTTTGGAGATGGTTGTGCAAAGAAGGATTCTTCAGAGGATCAAGAACATGATGGACAACCCTGACCATCCTCTTCATGATGCACAGCAAATTTGCTGCAAGAGTGGATTGATTTGCTGCACAATCAATCCACTCTTGATTGTGTTAAAAAGACTTTTGAAAGTGTTATAGAGTTGAATCAACAATTTCAGTAGTTGAAATTAAAACACATCGGTGTTAATTTACCTATCACTAGTGTAGAGTGTCAAAAGTTAACACGAAGAATGAATCAATTTAAAACAGAATAGTGTTAAATATAGGTCAACATAGAAATCTAAGTTTTCAAATACTACTGGTAGGGTGTCCGGTGATGACACAGGGGTTAAGCACAACCCCCATATCTAGGTCTTAGTAACTGACGCGGCCATTGCAGGTTTGCTTCCCAGCATTTGCTGCATGATTTCCCCCCTTCTCTTATTATCCACTCTTCTGTCAATTCACTATCAAATAAAGGCCATAAGGGCCAATAAAAACACCAACACAAGTTGCAGGATATAATCTACTTTTATTTCAAAACAATATCAAACAGCACTGACAGCAATATACAACAAAGGTCATACATTCTTGGTACTTTGCACTGAAGGTGAAGTGTGCTTTGAAAGTTCATCGAAAGCGGCCATGGATGGTCTTGTGTGCCATGGATGGACAGGGATGATATTGTGATCACTGATGGTTAAGTGTCTTTGGTGCTGCTCTTGTTTTGAAATGTAGGAGGAAGAGCTGTCCTGTCCTGAGTCCTGACTCCACACCTACGAGGAAGGCTTTAACACTGGCTCCCATCTTTGACAACATGCTAAGACAACAAATAATAAAAATTATTAACAATATATAGAACAACTACATTCAAATAGCAAAATAAGCCAATAAGAAAGTGCTTCTGCAAAGAAGTAGGATCATTACAATAACCACATACCTGCACATATCCAACAACATGGTCCACAGTTTGACATTAGCTGTTTTGGATTCTTCTTGTGGTCTTTGGACGTAGAAAGAAGCAAGTGAACCAACAGAAGAGTGCCTGGAGGAAAAACAAGAAAAATAGCATTAGGATAATAAATAAATATTTTAAAGAGAAGTGTGAGCGAAACTAATCAGACCCACCTGTGTGTGTCACCATCATATATTCTGCCCCCAGAAATAATTACCATAAACACAACTCAGACAATTAAGTATCATTAGGTATAAAAATTAGTCAGCTTACAGACATTCTGGACAGCATTGAAAGTCGTGCCAACCTTTCTGAAGAAATGTGTTGAAGTCATTGTAACAGGCTTCAGTCACCAACATGACGTACTAATGAAGAAAAAACATTTTGGCAGTTTTTAGATATGCCACAGGTACAAAACATCGGAGTCAAATGGCTCAATTGCCTCTTCATTGTGTAGATACATTCACCAAAGTCCTGCTAATCACCTAATTATTCTATTCAGGTGTGGTGCAGCAGCGGCACATCTAAAAGTTGCAAAACAGTGGCCCTCCAGGACTGGAGTTTGACACCTGTGGCTTAGATCAAGCCAATGGTCCAGTACAGCCACTCCCCCATTATGTAGTCTACAGCCAAAAACTTAAAGAAAACGACCCCACAGCTAAATAATGTTAACTCAAATGGCCTTCAGATTTTTCTGACAGTTTCATGTTCGGTTAACCACCCAACACCTCGTGCTACCTGCTTGGCTAGCTTTAGCTGCTAACAAAAATAATAAACAGTCGTATTTACTGTGATATCCAAATAAATAAACGTACGTTAAGTGAACTATGCATATGAATCGATACTCTTGCGCAAACTGAAAATGAATGCATCCATAAAAAAATAATCATAAACATGATAATTTTAACATGGAACTTACCTTGTTATGATAAGCTCCAGACAAGATTCCATATTGCTGCCTCCGCCCCTCGGGCAAACACGTGACGTCACAAATACGTTACAATTGTTACAAACAAAAAACGTAGTATTCAATCAAAAAAAATAAATAAATCAGGAGTTAGATTTGTTTCACAATTATTCAATCAAAAAATAAAATCACGTCAAACAAAAAAAGTAGTATTCAACCAAAAAAAATAAAAATCATGTCAAACAAAAACATAGAGTTGTGATCAAAACTTTTGGATTTTCAAAAAAATGTTTCAAACAAAATAAAATATTTCAATCAAATTGTAAGAATTATTTTTTAAACAAAAAATGTGCTTTAAAAACTTTTTTTTAAATTGAAATCACAAATTTTTGTTTGAAACTTATTTTTGCATATCAGAATTTTTTGGTTGACAGCCTAAATTTTTGGTTGAGATTTAAAGTTTTTTTTTGATCTCAATGTGTTTTGCTTGTGGATCTCACATGAACATCCTGGGCGGGGCTTATGGACGAGCAATGTAAGATGTCTTCCGATTGGTTAGCGCTGACTAAAGCGGATGACTCCCTGAGAGCTCAGAACTGTGTCCCGAACTGCAGGGCTTCGGTGACGGGACACAGAATGTGAAGGTAAGTAATCTTCACAAAATTACACCGTTTAGCAGCTACTAAAGTGTCCACCCTGTTTCAAAGAAGAAATCTTACACAACTTATGACGACAGTCACATATTTTGTCTGCCGCGATCCCCGGTAGCATATTGTGCTAGCTAATGTTAGCACTGGGTAAAGTTCATGAACTAGGCTTGTGTAATATTCGCCTGTGTTTATGTTGAATTTGTTAACCAGCGAACCTCTGTCGAGTGGGATTAAGCATGGAAAATACCAAACGTATCAGGAAGAAACGTGTTAAAAACTGTTGTGTGTTGTCACACACACACACACACACGCACACACACACACGGAGGATTACACAATAGTTTTGGTTTGGTTGAATACTACTTTTTTTTTGTTTGACGTGATTTTTTTGACTGAATAACTGTGAAACAAAGCTAACTCCATAGTTAGTGTTAATTTAGAAATGAACAGACAGAATTGCTTTTATTTAACTCTTTGGAATAACACCAACTCTTTAGGGAAACTAACACTCATGTTTTTGAATTAGACTAAACAGAGTTGAATTAACACTGTATTTTTAACATACAACACCAACATTGAAAATCTAACTCTTTAGATTTTGCTGTGTGTCTTGTAAAGGCAGATCATCTTCAGTAAGAGGCTTCTTCAGTTTCTGTGAAGCACAGACCGCTACAAAAGATCTTTCCTGCCAAAAGCCATCACTATCTTCAATAACCATGTGAAGAATCTAAAATAATAAGTTACAACAACATTTAATTTCCCTTTGGGATTAATAAAGTATTTTTGAATTTGAAATTGAAATTTTTACAATGTCCTTGATTTCATTAGGCGCAGAGCAGGACATCCCATAAAACGAGCTAACATAAACATCAAAAGTTTAAGGGACATAGATCAATAAAACAAGTCTTTTTGGAAATGTATTGTTGTGTGTCATGAGTCATATTTTTGTAGATCATCTCTCAATAGACAGAGCAGTGATAGACAAGCATTTTGCCTATCACTGCTTATAGTCAAGGGGGGAATGCAATCATTTATTTTACCACTTCAAAACAAAGAATCTGCTTTGATACCACCAATGCAGCTGACCACAAGTTCCAGTCACAACTCTGGGAAGAAAAAGCAGGATTCAAAGCAGACAGTCAATACATTCAAGCTAGAATGTTTCTATATAGAGATATATTTTAAATTTATTTATTTAACTTTGACTTAACCAGGTGATTACCATTGAGATTAAGCTGCTGCCTGTCATTGCCAGGTTTCTCTTAAAAGTAGATTTTTTTTAAGGGAGACCTGCTAATAATAGGCAGCAGCATAAAACAACAGCTGCAAACATTACATACGAATAACATCCACAAGAACCAGTTAAAATAAACATTTTAAAACACATTTAAATACATTCCAGTTAATTATATGATTTTTTTTTTATTGTAAGCTTTACACAAAAACCATACTGTGAAATATATCATTACAGCCACTCATCACAATAGATATAAATTTTATGTCATATTGCAAAGCCCTACCTAACAGTCATATTTTATGACATTGGGAGGAACCCAAAGTAGCTGAAGAGAATCTACACATGTATGAGTAGAACATGCAAATTCCAGGCAGAAGACCCCAGGCTAGGATTCAAACACAGGGCCTTCCTGCTGTAAGGCATTAGTAATAACCACCAGGCATATTTAATAAATCAGTGACTTAGCAAATGAATTTTCCTCAAGTGGTCTAAAAACCCACCTTTATAACGAATGTTATGTCATTTCAGGCCACTGATAAAACTTTCTGAATCAACAAAGTATTAGAAAAGTGCAACGAAAAGCCCCTTTATGCTATTCCATAGGGAACAGAGGGCAGACCCCTCTGCTACAGGTTATGGGTGACAATAGACAGAGGGGCGACTGGCTCATCTTGTGATCAGAAGGTTGTAAGTTTTAGCTTCCTCCTATCACGTCGATGTGCCGCTGGACAAGGTTCAATGCCCACTTTTTTTCCCCATTTATGCTGATCTACGTATCAGTGTATAAACGTGTGCGAGTGGGTGAATATGACTCTAGTGTAAAGTGTTTTGAGTGGTCAAAATGACTGGAAAAGTGCAACATAAGTTCATTTATCATTAATTGTATGTGCTTCAAAAGATGGCAAAATATGTTTCAGGATGTAAGCAGGTTCTACACCATTACTGTGTCAACGTCCTGTACTGAAAGGTCCAGTAAACCATGTGATGACAACAGACAGAACATTTTATGGTGTCTTCCATATCTAGTGAAACATAAGACAAAAACAGAAAAGCCTTGAGCTAAATTCACTCACTATGCCTTTACTGTTTGTGAACTGTAACATTGCACCATGGGGGGAGTGGATCTGACCAATATTCAATATCTTTTCTGGTTTCTAAGTACATGTAATTTTCTTTCTTTAGCTACAGAAAAAAATAGTACATTATATTATTTTCTTGGAAATGTTGTACAGTGCTTGATTCTGCATGTTGCATTAAAACATAAAACAATCAAGTTAAGAAAATATTTGTTTTTATTAGAATCTTTGTTAGAATCACCAGTGGGAACATTTTCGGCTCCCCTTTCAGTGCATTCTACAAATGCAATATAAAACCATGTTTTAAATTATCTTCAAAGCCTTTGATTTGAGTTTGATCACTTTCATTTTTCCACACTGAATAAATGTAGATGTTCACATATTTTCATGGCAAGATCATTCTGCTGAACTAAAAGATTCACATATTGCTTTTTTCCACATCTTTTTCACATTAATAATTGCCAGAGTAGAAGCTTTTACAGTACAGCAGAGCTGCAATGGAAGTGGGCAGCATGATGAAACTTTCTACTTTCAGAGCTGAAGCCCTTGTAACTACAGCAGCAGTTGTAATGACTTAGCCCATTACCACTTCCTTCTCAGAGCTCAGCTGGAAGCAGAGAACAGAGCCCAGGTGTTTCCGTCCAGGTCATGAGATCAGGGTCCGCACCAGTGGTGGAGAAAGTACTCAAAACATTTACTTAAGTAAAAGTACAAATACACAGTCAAAAATGTACTTAAGTAAAAGTCAAAGTACCACATTAACATTTTACTTAAGTAAAAGTAAAAAAGTCCTGGCTTTTAAAAATACTTAAGTATTAAAAGTAAAAGTACTTGCTGAATGCATTACCTAATCGCTAATATCATTAAGTGTGCCGATCGTATTTAATTTTAATACATCAGAAATGTGCCATTTTAATGAACACTACCACAGATTAAACATGTTCTTATTGTGTTTATTCTCTGTAACAGTTTAGACTTAGATATGTGATTCTATGAATCATAATGTCAGGGATGGAAACATCTTGTCTCCTGTCCTAACATAGCATGAACTTCATTAGTCACATTTATTTAGAAAGAAATCCAACTGAAAGGGGATGTAAAGAAGGTGTGGGTGGGGTGGAGGACATGCAACCAAGGAGCCATGTAGCAGAGTTGTAGTCAAGACAACCGAACCCAAGACCAGCGCCCCGCGCTAAATGACACAATAACATTAAGTTTACCTATCAAAATTGGTTTTCAGATTGATCTGAAAGATCCACATTCCCATAAAAACACCTAGATATTAAATACTTAAGAGCTAAAATGAATTTAACCAGTATCAATTAAAACTCACTTCATTCTGTTTTGCTTTCATCGCTGTGCTACAATCCGCAGATGTCTCCTGCCATCCCTAGAAAAATAACGCCCTGGGCGGTTGCCCATATTGCCCATGTCAGAAACCACAACTGAAACATGCAATTAACGGTAAATAATGTTCAACTATGAACACTGTCCAACGGCGCAACAAGTAACCAAGCAGAAGGAGCATCATGACTGTTCTCATCCTCCCTCCCACTGCGATGCTTACCACCATGACAGGAGACGAAATCAATCAATGATCAATGAGCATGCTCTGTGTTCATACGTTCAACTTTTACTTATTCGGCGATTATATATATTGTATAGCTACCGCAGTGTACACAAGAACAAAGAACGTCTCTCAGTGAGGCTTCAGTCCTTAGGACTTAGTAAAGATCCGTCCAGAAGAATCGGATAGTTCCTGAATGTCATATCACTATATTGCAGACTTTGGTCACAGCGTTGTCCCATATATGCGACACCTCAGTCAAAACCTCCACACAATAATTCAGCGCATGAGTGACAACTTTTTTTCATCAGATGCAACATGTGTCTCAGTACAGCTAGCTTTGCTAGCATCACGTCCACAGATCTTACCTTTCTTTAAGCTTTCCTTCCAAGTGACGCTAAAAGTTGGACGAAGTCCCACCGTCTGTGAAAGCGAAGCGCTGCTGATTTTACATGTCGCCATTTCAATTTATGCAGCGCTATTATATTATAGACAAACATCTCCTCCCGCTCAGAGGAAACCACTGCGCATGTCTGGAGCTCCGCATGCGAGTAAAGGTGGAGCCGATGGGTGACAACAGACACTAAGTCACGTTATTGCTTGGATTTTACGGCGCCACCTTAAATCCCTGAACTTCACATTTTAACGGAAGAAAAGAGCAACGAGACTTGGATGTAACGAGTAACGCGACACTTTTGTAGAAATGTAGTGAAGTAGAAAGTACAGATACTTACTGTAAAATGTAGTGGAGTAAAAGTAGAAAGTCCCCATTATTAAATCTACTTAAGTAAAGTACAGATACACAAAAACTGTACTTAAGTACAGTAACGAAGTCCTTGTACTTCGTTACTTCCCACCACTGGTCCGCACAAACGGTTTTCAACAAAAACTGAAAAGCAGTCTTTTTCCTTTTAGGCTTTAAAATGACGGTCACAGCTGTGGTTTTTCTATTTTTAAAGGAACACTCCTTGAGTTCTGTTCGATGCAAATAGTGAATCACTCAGGCTGGACTATGTGACAGCATTTAATGACTGACTTGATATCATGGAGACCAGTCAGCCAGCCACTCTAACACTTTTCAGCCTACCTGTGGGGCTTAGCGCAGCGGAAAATTGTATAATTGTTATGCTGATTTTAAAGAGACTGTTTGAGAAGGCATTTGTGCATTCATTTTTGCAAGATTAGAAAACGTGTTAGTGACCTCAAACACCTTCCCCTGTAAAGCTAACTGATCCAGAAGTCAATTCTCACCGTGCTCTGCATGTGAATATCTTGTGAATATATTAGACAGTGCATTTATTAATATTCCCTGCTTTTACTCAGCTTGGCTGATTTTAACTCTGAGGAAACAGGCAGAACGGTTATAGTCCATGACTGTCTGTCTGCCGCTGTCCTCGCCTCATGAGCCATACATCAATACAAACTCATATATTCATTCACGGATGTTTTCACAATACGCTTGTAGATCGTTAATACCTGAGATCCCTCCTATTTTGAAGCTCAGTAAATTGTTGGCATTTAGGGGCATTTTTCCTCATGCATTTTAATTTGAACATATAGGTTCCTCTAGAGAACATAATCAAAATATGTTGTCTTAAAAACAGGCAGTACACATCTAATTTACTGAGGGATAATGGATTACACATGGAGAAATGATTTTTCATCATGTTACACTCATAAAGATGTTCTTTTTTCTATAACTGTGTGTTAACATAGTTAGGTTCCAGATTCTCCAGCTGGCTTTGCCTATCAAATATTTCACACACTTAGAGCTATTGTTGCATTTACAGCACAAGTATATTCCCTTCCACTGCAGACAAACATGTATTTACTGTTGAAGGGAGCCTAGTTATGAGACTGAATGCTTTTAAAATATAATCTGTAGATGCCAAGGAACAAAGGACTAGTGACAGTTTGGTTCCTGGCTGGGCTGACGCTAACAAAATATGACAGAATGGAGATTACCTCTGCTTTGTGTGGTGACTCCCACTACAGAGCAGAAAGCGACTGCTGTTAAATGTCAGCAGCTGAATGGAAAGGGGCATTTTAGCAGTTCTCCTTGTGGAATTTCCCTCAAAAACTAGATTTTTGCTGTTGATGATGATAATTCTTTTTGAGAGGAAAGTATTCCTCTCAAAAAGAATGAGACTTCCAAACTTCCTTCTAGTAAGAAGGAAGTTTGTCACTGTTACTGCAGTTTGCCTTGACATACTGAAATAAGAGCTTCGTCAGATTAGGTTGTAATCATCAGGAGCTAAGAAATTCATCTTGAGAAAAGATTGTTTTTTGTTTTGTTTTTTTGTGTGTTTTTTTATTTATCTGGAAAAAAAAAGACCTAAATCTAAAACACCCTTGAAAAAAATAAAAGGCTATAAATGTAACTGATTAATAGATTTAGCAAAGATATGTTTTCATTCACATACTTTCATCCATATCACATTTGCAGCTTCATATAAGATGGATAATTAAAGTAAATGAACTGCTTGTTTTTATTAGCTAAATGTACCACTTGCTAGTCTGATTCTACCTTCTCTTTTTTAAGGACTCCAACTGTAAAAATAGAAGTTTGTCCTTTCAATTTTAATATGAGCCAAGCATTTTGCTGAATTCCACATAACGGCTCATATTTGCAGCCAACTGTGAGCATGAAGAGCATATGTGGACCGGGGGACTTGATCTGCCTAAAACTGCTTCTCATCTGTATTGTATGGCTTTGGGAGTCAGCCAGTCTGAAAGCACCTTGTTCCTTGGTTCTAACAAAGCTTCACTCACTCAGTGGGCAACACGCCTTCCACATGCTAACTCCCTTTAAAGGGAGTTAGCATTTTTAGAAACACATTTTTAGAAACACATATTTTTGTGGTTCTAAAATATGGCTAAACTGGAGATGGCAATCATTTCAAATGGTATTCTGATGTACTATATTGCCAAAAATATTCGCTCACCTGCCTTGACTCACATATGAGCTTAAATGACATCCCATTCATTTCAGTGACATTGGTCCACCCTTTGCACCTAGAACAGCTTCAACTCTTCTGAAGAAGGCTGGCCACAAGGTTTCAGAGTGTGTTTATGGGGATTTTTGACCATTCTTCCAGAAGCACATTTGTGAGGTCACATACTGATGTTGGACGAGAAGGCCTGGCTCTCAGGCTCTGTTCTAATTCATTCCAATGGTGGTCTTTCGGGTTGAGGTCAGGACTAGGTGCAAGCCAGTCAAGTTCATCCACACAGGATGAACTTGAGCTAAACTTGAGCTAAGTCATAGATGACATACACTGTCATCTATGACTTTATGGACGTTGCTTTGTGCTCTGGTGCACAGTCATGTTGGAAGAGGAAGGGGCCAGATCCAAACTGTTCCCATAAAGTTAGGAGCATGTCTAACTGGGTCTATATTAATAATTGTATATTCACACAAAATGTGTTCTTTCATGTATTTGTCCACTTATACTTGACTGTTCTTGTGTTCCTCTGGGTCTACTATAAGGGGTTTGGTCCTCCAGCTCCGCCTTACTTTTCTTCTTCTTTAAATTCGCTCTTTCAGGCTGAATACAGAAGTGATTCCATGGAAATAACTCAGGGAGGCTCTTTTATTTACCATCCGTATCCCCGGTATTTTTAGGCTGATCCAGAGTGAAGTGAAAGCTGCAAACTTTGTGTTGTGCAGCGTTAGCTTTAACTAGCGGCAAATATTTACAAGCCACCATCTTAATTCAGGATCGCTTGGAAATTAATTAAAACTTAAAAGCCCATTATATTAGGAAGACAACAATGTTCATAGTATTCTTTTTTTGCATCTGAAATATGACTTAGTTTTTTCTACACTGTAAAAAAAGTCAGTCAATTTACGATAAAAAACGGTAAAAGACCAACAGTTTTTGACCGTCATATCCAAAAACATTTCATTACCGTAGAAATTACATGGAACTACCGTAAGTCAAAACTGCAAAAAAAGTGGTTAAATTTACGGTAGAAAATTGTGAAACACCAACAGTTACTGACTGTAATATCCAAAACATTTTGTTATCCTAGAAAATACATGGAATTACCGTAAGTCAACACTGCAAAAAAAAAAAACCTCCGTAAATCTATGGTAAAAAATGGTAAAATACCAACAGTTACTGACCGTAATATTCAAAGCATTATATTACCGTAGAAAATACATGGAATTATCATAACTCAATAAACATATATCCTAAGTAATTTTGACAGTCATGAATGTAGAAAATACACAAATATATTGTAAAAATATAAGTAATTGTAAAGTTCATAGAAAAATATTGTAATATTGTCAGCAGTTAATTACCCTAAACTTAACAGTACTAATCAGCCAAAATTACAAATGTTGCTGATATTTATATCTTCAATGTAAAACCGTAAACAAGACTGCAAAAGTAATTTTTACAAACAGAATGCTGGTGTGATATTTTGGTTTCTTTTTTATTAATGCCTTTAATACGCCAAACTGAAATCTCAGCAGTGGACCAGGCATCGATCTGGTGACCCACCGATTGCAAAGAAACTCCTACAGCCAACGCCACCATCATTTATGAGAATATTTGATTAAATGATGCATTTGAGATTAATTTTATGCCGACCATAGATTTCATACATTAAGAGAACTGTATGTTAGCATCTTTTGCTTGGATGAAGCTGAAGTTGGTTTGCAATTGCTGCTTCCAATTTGGGAAATGGCTAAAGGGCAATTCCACCTAATTTTTCACTACCATCAGTATCTTTAATTTACTCTAGCTAAAAAACTACAACACCTAGACTCTTCAAATCTGGACTAGATTATTCTCAACTCATATCAGAATATTTAAAACCAAGTGTGGGATTTGTGAAACCTTTATCTGATTTGTGAAATTTCAATAAAGAACAATTCTAGTGTTATCCAAAATCATAAAAGTTGTGAAGTCGCCCTTGATTGAAGTTTCATAAATCCCACACTTGGTTTTAAATATTGTGCTATTAGTAGAGAGTAGTCTAGAGAGTTTTTCATTTTGTTATGTGATAAATAGCAGGGTTTACAGTAAATGGAGACTGTTATTTGTCATGTAAACAAATAATTATCTAGTTTGTATTGCTGCTTGATCCTTCAGCATCAGCAGCAAGTTTCTTTTAACTCTGTTCCTGTAGTTGAGTGTGGCTCAGGAAACTGTGGTGTCCTGAACTCAACACAGTAAAGTCACAGTGCGCTAGCTAAGGCTGCTAACTAGCAGGTGCTAGCTCAGGGTGCTGAGAGCCCAGTAGGCCTGGTCCTTGTCAGGATGCGGCTGCTGTCTTTGAAATCAAGCTTCTGCTATGTTTGCGTGTTCAGGAGGAGAAGGAGAAGGAAACACAATTCTGCATCACAGGTGAGCTCCTTTCACGGTTTTAACTGAAGTTAGATAACTTTAACCAACTGATAAAGAAATGTGTCATTTCTGAGCCCTGCTGTTCATGTACATGCACTGCAGCTAGATATTTTTACTATATGGAACATTTAATTTTCTCAGATGCATCACTTCCATGAATGTTTCTGTAGGAACGACTGCATAGATTATATTTCTGGTCTACTGTAGACAGCATGTGATTAAAGTTATTGTTAATTCCAAAAGCAACTTTTTCCAAGTTTGGTTCAGTAATTAATTTGAATTACTTTGAGTGTGAAATGTTCATGCATGCAAGTTAAATCTGTGAAGATCACGTTAGCTTTTGTTTCAATACTTGGAAGTATAAAGCTTGGCATCAGACTCAGAGCTAATATTTAATATTTTCCTTTGACTTCTTGACTCTCACCTCCAAAATACTTGCATTAAGTCACTGGGTCCATGACAGTTGAAGGATTTTAAGATAAGTGAATTTAAATATTAATATTTTACAGTTTTTCTCAGTTTGGGTGCATTTCTCAGAACAGAATTGAAATTCTTAAAGCTACCTGTTCAATCTTCAAATTACTGTGTCACTTCTGCACATCAAAAAATGAGTTTCTCATTCATTTTGCAAGTTTTGCTTTTGTACCTCATGGAGCTGATTATGTGCACTTCTCTGCTTTTCCCACGTTGTAATTTGCTTTAATCGTGTTGATCAAAATATGTTAAACGTGTCTGTGTTGAATTCTCAACTTCCAAAACAGCATAAGTTCATTGTGTAAGTCTTAACATGCGTAAGTCTTAAAGTTGTCATAATGTCAATCATATTTTAATTAATTTATATTCGGTTCTTTTCTAAATCTGTCCTGAATTGGTAAATTGCTCCCAAGTGAGTCTTGAGTTTCTCTAACAGATCAATTTATGAACCATTAGCTCATCCAACGATCAACCAGTTTTCTGAAACAGATTGAAGGTGCATCTTGTGAACCATCAGTTGGCAACAATATGGTCTATATAGCCAGAACACAACACAATGTTACATTTCTGAGAACTGATGAACAAATATCTGGACAGAGTGAACAGCCAGAGAGAAGAAGAGGAGTGAGGATGAGGAGGAAACAGTTGGGAGGGAAGCAGAAGAGTCAGAAGAGGCTGAGGACATCTGCCAGTTTCCATCAGTCCAACATCAGGATGACTGCAACCCACAACATGATGCTGATGGAGGTTCTCCCACCCTACTGTTCATTCCTTAACCCACTGAGGAACCTTTGTCAGCATGACGATGGAAATTAAAATGTAATGTAATTTCTACAGCACTGTACAGTTTTCCATGAGGAGATTGTCCTGTGGTTCCTTTTCTACTTTTCTTGTTCTCTGCATTTTTGTCTTTTTCTTTCTAAATCACCATAAATCAATAAATTACAGCAAAAGCGTAAATGTGAATTTTGTAGTCTCTTCCCATGACTAATCAATTTGGCCGTCTTATCATACATAGAGAAACTATAACTTATTATTTTGAGTCACTGATATGTTAACTGACAGAATTTTGAGAGCTGAACTAAGGATTTTTCCAGCAAACAAATGCTATTTTTGCTGTTTCTACAAATTGTTTTGAGAAATGCGCTTACCGTTTTGTAAATGTCAACAATGACTTGAGAAATGCACCAAAAGTGACTGAGAAAAACTAACATAGCATAAATGGTCTCAGGTGTATCCATTTGTTTGCCTGTATGAAAAGTGTACACATTTACAGCTTTGTTTCTGCTAGCTTGCAGGAATTGTAACTTGCATAAATGTTTGAAGACAACTTATTGGCCTTCATGAGACTCAGATAAATGGTGAGTATCTATTTCATAAATTGTCTAAAACAGCTATATTTGTTTTTGTTTGTGTATTTTGTCAGGTTGCAGAGAGGATCACACCTGTCGTCAACAAACAAACAAATAAAGGAACTACTGAATTTTCGGTCAGAAATGATCACACCGCCTGGTTGAAGTCTCCATATGCAAGTCAACAAAGGTGAAACAAACATTTAAGCGAATGGTGCATTTATATGATGTTCATGTAGTGCATCTTAAAAATACGGTAAAATACTGGCAGTTTTGGTTGCCAGAATTTTACTGTATAAAGACGGTAAAATTCTGGCAACCACAGCTGCCAGTTTTTTACCGTAAATTGAGGCCGTTTGTTTGTACAGTGTGGGACAGTGCATTAGTGGGACCGTATTTCAGTAGCAGCATGTAGTTTTTTTTTTTTGCAGTGCCATAATGCTTCAAACTGCGGCAGAACAAATCCCTTCTCTACTTACAGTCAGGCAGAGTTTATGCGTGGGGCCACGTGGAGATCAGGAAAACTTGTTCCTTAAAACCAAACAGACTCTGTGGCGGTTATTAAAAAGTAGACAGTCAGGAAAATGGGATAGCTTACTGTCTAGTAGTGGCTCATAAAATAAATCTCTCAATTTGTCTCTTTGTATCCAGCAGAGATATGCCTAGTGCAGTGGATTTAGCTCATCATGCAGGGCCGGTCCAATGTTGTATGTTGCCTTGAGCAGAATTTGTATCAGGAGCCCCTCTCACTGCTAAGAATATCAGCACTAACAATTCAATATGGATTTAATGGAATATGGGAAACAGGCCAACCTTAAAAGCAATCAGTGATAATTGTAAATTGCTGGGAAAAGAAATAAATATATAAATATTTTATATCTGTGAACAAACAGCTCATACTCAAAAAGTAAATTGTAGCTATGGTAACAAAACAATCTTACTATCAATATTGTTCTTTGCACTTTTACAAAGTAAACTTGCCAGCTCCTTAAAATCTTAAATTTAAATGTTAAACAATTTAAAAGCTCCAATGCCTAAAGCTCACTAAGAAAATCTTCATATTTAGCAAAGGGTTTTGTCATATAATCCTTTCTATATTCTTTTACATATTGAGTGATTTCTTTAAGTTTCCAGGTCAGAGTGTGGTATACTGTGCATAACAACAGACCTGAGTGCTGATGGTTATGATCTTTAGAAAGCACTCAGCCTCTGCATGCACTTCACCTCACCGCACCTCTTCTTTTAAACAATAATTCAGTTATTTCCATTATTTGGTAAAATATCTTGAAAATCCAACATTTTCCAGGGTTCCCTTATTTTATAGGGCAAAGTCCTTCACTGAAATGTGAGTGACAAGACATCAGTGAAAAGGCAGCATGTTTACCCACCAGTGGCTAACTGGATGTTATCTGGGGAATTTTTCAACCCCAGTGAATCCTATTCACCATGAACACTTCAGGCAGAAGAGTACAAACTACCCTTGAAATGCCTGCGTTTGAAAATAGTTTTAAAGAGTCCGGTAGAGGACAGAGTATCCGGTGCATAACAATGCCGGTCGAGGCGGAGACACCGTTTGTGACCATGCAGGGGAGGTCAAAGGCCACTCCGTTTGAAAGCAATTAGCCAGGACTGATTTGAAGGAGGACTAGTCCGGGTCTTTCATGTTCTATAGAGCTGACAGCTCCAGAGGTGATGGGATGATTATTAATACATGTCTGATGCCTTCAGTGCTGACAGCTCAACACAGCCATCATATTCCCTTCATTATTCCTCATTTCAAGGACTCAACACATCAGGTCTGTGGATCAACTGGTCAATGGCAAATAAAATTCTCTAGACTTCAAAGTTGGTAGTCATAAAATGCAGATACATTCTGGCAGGAACGTGTCTATCATGTAATGTTATGATTTGATTAGGCCAGAGATGAACCAAGAAATCTGGTCTTACTGGAACTCTCCGGTCTTTCAGCTGGACAGACTCTGCCCAGTGGCCAGTGCCACAGTGGATCCTGCTACAGGGTGACCATGACACAACGGTATTGTCAGTATTCTGGTTTAAAATGAAGCACAACGTATAAGGTGCCTTTAAGAGTAAGCAGTAGTTTCTATGAGGCATGCTCATTCAGCCTCTGAGAAACTTAGAGAGAGTGGAAGACTGAGAGCAGAAAACATGAAGGTTAACTAGAGTGCAGACAAGTTGATCACAAAGCAGCTATGGAATACGCTGGATTGAGAGATGTCATCATCCTTTGAGTTTTAGGATCTATAGAGGAACTGAAAGCTCTCCCAATCTTTACCCAAAGTATTGAAACCTCTACCGTTCAAATGAATTATGGGAGGGCCTGAGGGTGGTAATAATTCTACCAGATGCTAAAGACAGATTAAAATGTGAACTTTTTTTCATTTAGTCTCTTAAAATATAAAAATAAATAACAAATAAATAAGTAAAACAAATTTATAAAGGGGTGTTGTGGTGTCGGAGGGGCAAAGCACGACCCACATATTGAGGCCCTAGTCCTTGTGGTGGTGGTCACAGGTTTGATTCCTGACCTGGCGACATTTGCTGCATGTCTCTCCCTGTTTCCTGCCAAACTTCTTTCAAATAAAGGCCACTAGAGCCAATAAAACCTTAAACAACAAGAAAATTAAGTCGATAAAAAAATCAGCCACACAATTTAGAGTAGTGAATCTCTTCTTCAAGCACAAAGCAACTTGGAAGTTAGGAAGTATTTCTCAGTTTAGCACAATTGCTTCATAAAACTCTTTGTACTCAAATAAGTGTGTTTTTTTCATTTTCCTTTATTGTTTGTTGTTTGAGTCATTGAGTGCATCACCCACACCTAACAGCTTAAGTATACCCTTGTACAACACCGTGAAGCCAGAAATCAGAAACGCAGTGGAAGGTCAGTGGGGGAAATTGCATTCATGCTACACTGACGTCCACACAAGGCACACTGTGCATGATTGCCCGTCCAATGCTGCCTGACAGGAGTTCATTTTAACCCTCGGTGGTATTCCCATCCACTCGCTGCCTTGTAAATATCAAAATGCCATTCAGCAGAGAAACATATGCAGAAATCACCGGTCAGCTGTGCTACGTAATTGTCAAACCGGCGGGGACACCGTTTTCTGAAGAAGCACTCAGCTTTCCTGTGTCAGTGTCCAAATTAGGGAGCAAGTCAGGCAGCCTGTCATCAGCACCTCTTAGCACACGCCCTGATTTCCCAAGTCAGCTAGAATTGGGTCTGCAATAGCCATATTTCGTTTCTCTCATGTTGAGCAAGAAGAGAGTCATTTTGACGATACTAGATTTACATAACTGTACCTGTAATTCTGTAGTGATGGCAACGCTCACCCTGCAGCTGCTGAAAGCATAGTCTGACCAAGATATACGGTCACACAGCTCAAGTTTTCTTTGGCTTCACTGCCGAGAGGAAATGCACCTCTACTATTTTCAGCTTCTGTCATAACTAACTCTTGAATAAGCAGTGGAGCAAACATAATCTGAAGCAATCAGTTGAGGTGTATTTTAATAATGCCAGCTGTGAATCACATCCTCCCCGTCTGGAAGAAATCAGGTCATGCGGTGGAAGGCCACGGTAATTATCTGCAAAGAGACGGAGAGAAGAGCGACAGGATGGCTGCAGCAGGCCTGTGAAAACCTCACATATTTAACGCATTCACTGGGAATCTTCAGGTCGTGTTTTAAGGTGTAAACAAAACAACCACAGGGATCGGTGGTTTGTAGCGGAGCCGGGCCCTAACAAGAACGTTTGTTGACTTGTTTCTGCAATCAGAATTATCACAACAGCTATATGTTTGTGCAAAACAAGCTTCACGTTAACAGAGTCGGATCCAGAGAATGCCATGAGGAGGAATCTCAGCTGGTTAAATTCTTTCATTTTGTTCATGAATGGCTTTTCCATCTGAACTCACTTAATCAGAGAAAATCCCCTGAAAGAGCCGTCTGTATGACGAACAGCCTGATACTCTCATTCCTAATTGCTGAATTTCCTCAGATCTGCTGAAAGCTTTCGGCAGTCAGCCTGATTAAGTCATAAAGATATGCCAAGTCCTTTCTTTGCTCTCTTTTTTTAACTGGAGAGCTGGGTTGTAACGATGCTATCTAACCCCAGCTCGTGCACGGAGAGTCGGGGAAAATATGCAGCGAAACAAACAAGCAGAGGCCAGATGAGGAATGAAAGCGCTGGCACTTGTTAGAGTCTACACGCTCGGCTTGTCCGCTGCTGCAAGGCTGGCCTTTTCCAGTCCCTGAGCAGGCTAAGCGGAGCCACGCGTGTGCACCGTCCATGGCTTTTAATCGTTTATCTAAATAAAACAGATAGCAGAGCGAAATGACACAGAGCAGATTACACCAAGAGCAGTGACTGTGGATATTTACAGGAGCTGCTAAGCAGCCAAACGCCCTTCCACCTCTTTGGCTCCCTTAAATGTCAAAGCGCAGCCTGAGGGGCCCTGCACTTCAATCTGCACCCTGATTGGACATCTGAGCTCCAAGTATGGGGCTGCAGAGGTGGGGACTTGGGGGGGAAGGGTTGATTGACAAGTTAGATAATTTCACAAAATGCACGTTGTTCCAGACGGATGGCGCTCACCAGGTCAAAATCCTAAGGCACCGTTATTATTCTGAGCTTGCAATCCCTGCAGTCGCACTTATCTGCGTTTCCCCGCAGAGGCAGCTGCTCTCACTTCCTTATCGGTTCAAATAAAGTCGGCGTTTGGTTTTAAGACGGATGAAATTTCAACGCTGGTTTTGCATCATGTGGAGGACACACAGCTGGTATCATAAACATCCATTTATTATAGAAACCAGTCCATCATCAGGAGGATGATCACATTAATCAGAGCTCATGCTCTTTAATCACAGCCCTGGCTGGGCCCAATCCAGGGCCCCATCCATCCAGGGCCCCTCCAGCCGTCGTCTGGTCCAACACACTGCAGACTGCCAGTTCTCCCAGACACCATACAGTCCAGTCAGATCAGAGTCCAGCATGAGTCAGAGACAGACCGAGAAGGAGCCGTCTGACGCTGCAGCAAACAGCAGTGAAAGAAGCAGAGCACGCGCTCCCTGACCCGGGTGAATTTACAGCAAACACTGTCAACGTTTGATTATTGCAGAGCCGGGCTGCTGTTTGGAAATCTTATTTTGCAGTAAGACAGAAAAAAACCAATCCTCTTCACAGCAAGTGGGACAGAGCAGGAATGGTGCAAAATGCAGCCTCATTCTGGGAGATCAGCTTCATCTCAGAAAAAGTGAAAATAAAGCGAGGCAGAATCGGCAGCAGTAAAACCAGGCGACCATCAGCCTCACGCTCCAGCTGAGCTGCTTCAAGACTGTCTGGAACGGGAAAGTTAGAGATGTTTCCCACCAGGGATGGGAAATCTGTTTTAAATAAGGAACATAAATATTCAAAATCAAAATATTTTAAAGTGATTCAATTATTTAAATTAAAAATTATACACTGATATAATCAATTATATCAAGTAAATATTTTTCTGTTTGTATACATTACGTTGTGCTATTTTAAATAAATGTAGTTATTTTTTAAAAAGCCCAACTAGGGACAAGTGCTGCACATTAGCTGTTGCTATTGCACCATGATGCAAACATGGGACTGCTGTTTGTTTGTCTGTCGATGTGTGTCTGTCCCTATCAAATAAACTTTATAATATAATAATACATTAAACGTTTTAATGCAATCAATTACTTCTATTTTGTTTTTACATACAAAAGTCCAGAGTGTGAACCTTTGTTGGGTGTTTCTAATAAAGCCGTAAATAAGATGCAGAAGCAGCGATGGATGACGGAGCTGCTCCTCTCAGCCCACTGGGGGTTTGTTTCTGCAGGAAAAGAATTTTACTGACTAGTAACGTGGACTTTAACACATTCAGGATTTCCCTCAGTGTAATATAAACCTGGCAGGCCAAAAGGCTTTACTTCACACTCTTATTCTCCGGCTAAGTGTTGCATGTTTTTAAAAAAAGACAAATTAAATATTTAAAATAGCTTTTTAAATACACCCTTAACTGCAGACTGCATGCGTTTTTGATGCGTTCAGCATTTCACTGGCAGAGCAGAATAATTCCTGAAAGGTTTACAGATGCTGCAGTGAACAGGGCACAAAGCTGAGTTCTCCAGTCACACTTTTACAAAGAAACTTGCCAGCCCCTTAAAATTTGAAATTTAAATCTTGATAAATTCCAAATAATATTTAAAATTTCCCAAAACTGTTCGCACTGTCAGGATTGATAGTTTTACTGTTTTCTCCACTGATCTATAAAAGTATCAATAAATACAAACAAATTGAAAATCAAGCTACCGTGGGCTGAACATAATAAACTGAACCCAGCTAAAATAAACCATTTCAAACTAAATTAATCAGTAATTTCTGCTCAGCTAAAAGCACGTGATACCATTAACTGTTTTCTATTCAAGATTTTTTTGTTTTATTTAAATAAAGTAAAATGGAGAATTGAGAAAAAACAAAGATTATTAATCCGTCATCACTTACAAATTAATCTTCAGCCAAAATGTCTCTTGTTGTTAAATGAAACCAATACAATTTTGGTTATAAAATTGTATTTTATATTGTATTAAATTGTATTTCTAGTAGAAATATCTTTATGCACTTCAAACAAGACAAAAAAATAACTCACAAGTAACTTTTGGTAAGATATAGGAGCTTGTTTTAAATCAATAATTCCATAATGTTAATGAACAAGTACTAGTTAACAAGCTCCTATAAATTACTAAAAGTTACTGTAAGTTAGTTTTGTCTTACTTCAAGTGTGCTAAGATATTTACATACTTGGTAAGCTTTTGTGTTTTTGCGTTGATTACGGTTCACCCATGGTGTGAGTGAAACAAGTGAATCTCTGGAAGAGCAGCAGGTAAGAAGTCAAGCCCTGTAATGAGAGGAAAGGCCTGATGCTGCAGAACTGGACTCGAACGCACCACAGGCATTTGTACTGGGGGCGGCGTTTACAGAAACCAGAGTTTCACAAAGAAACAGAGTGACTGACCTCCAGAGCCGCAGCTTTTCTTCTTCTTCTTCCACTTGTTTTAGATGTGGAAGTGGCTAATAATGATTAATGATGACCGAGCAAAGAGAGAGAGACGAGTGACTGTGGGAATGCCGTGAAAAAATAACACAATCTCAAGCGTTGGTTTGTCACAACTCACTGAGCGGAACAATGTGTTTAGATTAAATTCATTACTATGATTTATTACGGAGTGTCATGTAAACGCTGTTTGCAGCACTAAGAAGCTGCTGAGTTTAACAAGAGCTGATTATTCCCAGACTGGGTTGGACCGGACTGCCACGTGGCCTGGTCAGCTGCTGGCCCAGACAAAGTCGACTCTCAGGTTGCTAAGCGGAACTCCTCCTGCTCCTCCTCCTGCCCCACAAAGACGAGGCCACTTTCCTCTTTCTTGCCCGCGGCCCCTGCAGACCCTCACAGGGCTCCTCGTGCCCCGGAGGGTGCACAGGCCCTGGGTTAGTTTTCAGCACTTGATTAATTGCAAAGCATGTGGTGAACAATGTGTGTAGCTGCACTGGCCTGTTTATGGTAAGAAAGTTCAGTTTGCAGGCTGGAGCCACATTTTGGTAGGAATGTTAGAGATAAATTCTCCCCCCAGAATCATCAATCACGGAAAACATACTTTAAAAAATTTAAGTCAGTTTTTTTTTTATTGTTTTTTTGTTGTTGTTTGTTTTCTTTTGTTTGCAAGTTTGTCTTCACTTTTAATAGTTGTTTTAAAAACTCATGCAAAGACCAAATATTTAGTGACGGACTGATAGCTTCCAACATGACAGGTCCAGCACTCTGGCTGAGGGGAAAGAAAGAAAGTTTCAGAGGTTTTGGAGTCCATAAAAACATTTGTGATTTGTGAGGCTCGACTATACAAGCAAAATATATTTTACTTTAAACTTTTTGACAATTTTCTTTCATAAAATATAAAAATATACATTTCACAACTAAACTTTTTACAATTCTGTATTGTGCTAAACTCCTGCAACATATTTTAAATGTAATTTCCGTAGATTCTATTAAAAACAAAAATTCTGTTTTTGAACAAAGCTCCAGGTTTTGTCTTTAAACACTTTTAATTGTTGAGAGGTAATGTCTGGAAGATGAATCCTGGAAATGTGCTTCCTGCTTCCTGTTCTGCCACTAAGATCAGCTGTCTTACAAAGATGAACATCATAATATTCAGGCTCGTCTGTTGTTGGGGTGGGGGGTTCTGTCCAGTGGGAGGTCTGTGGGGGCCAGGGTGGGGGGTGCTCTAATGAGGTTTTGGAGCTCATCAGCGAGGCTGAACTGCAGCGCAAAGAGGCTCCTAAAACCTTGGCGACTGCGTCTGCCTCGTGACGCCGGCTGGTTTTTCTAACAACTGTAAAATGTTTGCAATGTTTTCTCAGTTTGACCGTTCGGTGGCTTTGTGGTGAAGTTTATGGTGAGCTGCTCATAATGGTGGGAGCAGCAACGGTCACATAAAACTGCAGGCTGAGCAAACAAATTGCTTTTCCTACTGGGTAACAAGAAGCCATGGAAAAGTACTCCAGCTCCTTGAAGTTCAGGGGTCTGATTACAGTTTAAAGATCGGTCGGCTAAAAGGAAGAAAAAAAAGATCAACCTGTTCTTGACTGTTCTTTTATTTTGCTGTATTTCTGCTTTGGTAGGAGAGTGAAAAGAAGCAGGTTAAGTCAAAGAGAAGCTGTCACAGTGCTTCAACACAGAAGAAATATAGAAAGTTATTTCTCAAATAGCAAATAATGAATGAAAATAAATGAAAATAATCAGCAGTCAGTTCCTCTGACACATCAGAGTGACGGGACTAAAACCACATCCACAAAGGGACAATTAAAAAGAGTCCCTTTTTAGGGACCGGTCCGTCGGTAATCCTTCACCATTATGCAACAATAGTTTCTAGGAGAACTCAAACCTTTGTGGATTCTGAGCAGCTGGAAAGGGGGGGAGGGGGGAGGGGGGGTTCTGTTTGTGATGTAGATTCACCGGAGACACACACACACACACACACACACGCAGTATTTGAGCCTCACATAGGTGCTGTGAGGGACTGGAGCCCACTTCAGCAAAACAAAGGAAGAAATTAATTAGCCTGAAACTTCAAAGTTCTGAGGTCCAACCGTCCAGAGCGGTTCTACGTTAGGGTTAATGCTCTGATTCAGTTTTCACACAGGGTTAAATTAAAACTTTGTGCAAACAAGTTACATACAAACCCAGCGGGCGGGGAATGGGCGTTTGGGGGAGGGGCCTATATGGATGCATGAAACTTTAAAGCTTTGCTTTCCCTCTGAGACTCAGAGTCAAGGTAAGTTTGGTGAATAACTTCAAAGTTTCTGCAGAAACTAACCTCCACTGCCTTGAACAGATGCAGTCCATGGACATGATGTCCATACATCCAAACTAAATCATATCAGAAGGAAACCAGACAGTAAAAATGAGTCAAAAATGAGCTGAAAATAAAACTGATATAACATTTGAAACTAGCACAAAGTATTGCAAACAGTAACACAAAGGGCAGAAAAAAAGTAATAAGGCCGCTGACATGCTGTTAATCATTTCATTAAATTAAAGAATAGCTACAGTAGGGATTTCAATGTCGTCATTAAAACTTTGTTTCCTTTGTGATATTTTTTTATTTGAGCTAAGATAAAAATATGACATGCAGTACCAAGCAAAAAAGTTAGAAAAATATTGTAACTTTCTCAAATGGAGGATGAAGTGGAGCTGTTAGAGATTTTTTGGTATTATCATTTTGTTATTACTTTAGTTCATATTCAGTCTAATGTTAATCAATAGATAATCAACATTCAGTCTATAAAGTGTTCTCTTCCTTCTGTGTGTATAAACTGACCTGGAGGCCCCATCATGTGAAACAGTTAACTGTGTGTTTCCCAGACCTTCTTATCAACCAGAATACTCTCTACCTTAGAAACTGCCTGTGTGCAGTAAAATTTTGTCTCTGCTGTTTTCCTTGCCTATCCTCCCTCTTTTTGCTTGATAATGAAAGACGAGCTGTAACCAAAGGTCTTTAAAACGCTCTGTAGACGACTCGGAGGAGCAGTTTGCTGAGTCTTCTCCTTTTGCAAAAGCTTGGTCATAAAATTCATATACTGGTTCTGTCTGTACTGTCTGTGGTTCTTTTATGAAGGTTTGAGAAAAATACCTATCATTTTTCCGTGCCGAAACCCGGGATCTCTCATACCGACTGCCGTCAGGCAGAGGAAGACGGGCCGAATCCGTGCACGGCCAGAGTCAACAGAACCTGGAAAGAAAGACCCAGGAAGTAAAATTCTTCGCTGGGCCGGCGGCATAGGTCCGACTTTGTCTGCCAACGGCGGAGTGACGAGATCCGACTGGACAAACTACAGAAACATAAGTGAATTTAAAATTGATAAAGTTATAAAGGTTAGAGTCCTTGTTAAACAGAGTTTTAACTAAAGGTTAAAGGGTTAGAGTTCCAGTTGACAGAGTTTCAACTAATGGCAAAAGGTAAGGTTCTTATTTTCTTATTTTCGAGGAGACCCCTTAAGGGCAAGTCCTCATGCAGATAGGAAGCTTGTTATTACTGTGCTGATATTGCTGGTTTGCTACTGCTGCTTTGTTGGTGTGTGTGTGTGAAGGAGTGAATGGTGCTTCTCTCTCTGTCTCGGAATTAGAATCCAAAGTGAAGAACCGCTTGGAAGCTAGGCCCCAAGTAGAAGCCTGTTCTTCAGAAGGCACTGAGCGCTGACCTACAGCACTTTCTCTGAGAGAGCACATAATACAAAAATTCCAAAGCTAAAATTGTAAGTGTTTTAAATAATGAGAAACACAAATTCTTGTAATTCCTCACACGCTGAGGGCCCAGACGGGGATGAAAAGTACATGTTGTCCAGATTTTCTGGTAGCACTGTACACATGAAAAAAATGGAGAAAGATAAAATAGATGGAAAGCTAAAAATTGATCAATGGCAAACAATTGTGAGAATTTTGGAGAGTAGTGTAGCAAGAAAAACGGGGATAAAAAAGGCTAAAAAGGAAGATGAGCTGAGGTGTGCTAAATTATGGATAAAAGCTGCCACAGACCGGAAAGAACAAATTAAAAAGGTTAAAGACAAAAAATTCATAGAAGCAAAAAACTTATTTGTAGAGACGGAAGATATTAAAGTCATTCCAAGCACACCGAGTGCTGTAGTGGTGCGGGGAGCGCAAGCTCCTGCAGCCACCCCTCCCCCCGCCGCTGCAGCAGCTCCGTCTGCCCCAGTCTCAGCCGCAGCTGTTCCAGCAACACGACTGTACCCCTCACTAGAGGAAGGTGCACAAAATTTATATGTTTTTAGACCCTGGACCTTAGAAGAGGTCAGGAAGGCTATGAAAGTATCAGATGTTTTTCACCTGGATGAATTTGGAGGTTTAGATACCTCTGCTTTTTCCAACGGCCGCGGAAGAAGCAGAGGCAGAGGAGGTCACAATAGGCGACGACCCCAAAATAACATCCTACAAAATCCACGCCATTTAAAAGGCTGCTGGATTTGTGGCAATACTGGCCACTGGGCAAGAAACTGCCCTTCAAAGAATGCTGCACGGGGCGACAAGAGGGGGGTGGAGTGAGGAGACCACAAATAGGAGAAATCCTCAGCATGATCAGACTCTACCACACCCCAAAACGACAAACCACCAGACCAAATTGATGAACTGGTAGAGACATGTGCATGTAGTTTGGGACACGTTAAGTAAAACCATAAAAGAAATTGAATTCCTGTACAAAATCAGTGCATGCAAAAATTAGGTTTAAACCTCACAAGTGAGAAAAAAAAATCATTTTAAGAAATACTGGTGTTTGTTTTGTTTTGTTTTTCTTTTTGAGCATTCCTACACTTTTAAAGAAAAACCAGTAGAGAGAGGTCTCACTGAAATAAAAAAAAACATGGTAACAACTTCTTTTTATGCTAAAAGTGGAATTATGACTTTCCTGAAGGAGAAGCTGAAAGATAAAACTAAATAATAAAATGATCCTCAGAGAACAATGTTTAATGTATAGTGTCGTAATCAGATTATAACACCAACTTGGTGAAATGATCCTTTGGCTGTCTATCTGGAGGGGTCAGCGGTCAGAGTAAGGTACCGACCTGGACATTATCCAGCCTCATGTCTCTCTTAGGCCTTGAGAGGAGGGCTGACCGCTGACTTCACAGTCTGCAGCACTGAGATCAACAAGTTTAGAGAAATCCATTGTTCTCTGGTGAGACGTGACTCAGACGAAGTTAACATAAACTTACATTTTATATTTTAAAGGATAAAAGTGACTACAGCTTTTAACATGTTTCATGTTTATAAGTGTTTGAATAAGGAAATGATTTATGACGGGTAATAAGCAGCTAAAAAACTATACGATGAAAAGAAAGAGAAGTTATATGGAAAATGTTTGTGTAAAAAGAAAAAAACACACAGAAAGACGAACAAACCCTAATTGACTCTTAATTGCTTCTTTCCTTTTCCTGTCTGAGCCTCGCTGCAGTGCGTCTGACCTCTGACCTCAGCTCAGACCTGTCCTGCCGATCAGATGACGTCCCTGTTTCATCACCAGCCAATGACAGTTGAAAAAGAAGCGAAAAAGGACAGGACGATTTCTACCAACTGGGCACTAAAATGTCCGCTGATCCTAATTCCAGGACATCTGGGAACTGCCATGCAGCAGAACTACAGTATGGAGTCCTGCTGGACGTTTGGACTGGAACTGTACCTCCGTGTTTGGCTGCAACTGAACTTTTACAACCCTCGCTGGTTGAAACCAGCGAGGGTTGTAAAAGTTCAGTAGAGAACGAAAATAATGTGTTTTAAAGAAAAAGAATGCAAAATGAACTGTTGCCGCTTGTTTCATTGGTGGACAACCTGGACAACTTATAAAAATCCAACACCAGAGCCAGTTGGACTGACAGGGAGCTGGAGGAGAGACGGAGGGAAGACCAGCTGCAGCGACGCCAGCAGCAGGAGGGGGAAGCATTACAGAAAGGAGAAATGCGAGATAAGTTATACACACACCGCTGTGATAGAGAATGTGCTCACTAATCCTGTTTGCATATAGGAATTATATATCTAGAAAAGAGCATTTTGAAGGTTTTTAGGTACAATGTTAGATAAAATCGTTCATTTTGTACCCGTTAACTCAGTCCTTAACAGAAGGACCAGTGATTCTTTTAGGGCCCAGGAGCCATAGATTGGGAAACTGTGAAGGAAAAAACTGTAATGGCTAAAAGTTAAAAAAAAACAACAAAAAAACTGATAGCGTGTTACGGCTAAATTACACCAACTAAAAATCATTACAGATTCTAAACTAATAATGATTTGCAAATGTTTTAATTTTTTTTAAAAATTAAATGCTAGTTTGGAACTAAATTAAACATCTTTAAGTGTTGAAAATAATTGATATTGCAGTGTTGAAATATTATGAAATATTTCTTTGCATCTAACTGAAACATTTAACTTAGAGTTTAATTCTATAAAGAATCTACAAATTGATTGAAATTGTGTTTGTGCATTTTATATTGGGATGAATGAAAACTATTATGAGTAGAGATAAATTTTACTACAAAATTGAGTAACGGATGAAATTATTGACCATTTAATTTAAAATATAAAAAACTTATGTTGTTAACTTGTCTGACATGCAAGGTTAAGTGAAAGTCAGACTTTAAGCAACCTAGGAGACGAGCCAGGAGACTGGATCTACATTAAAGTCATCAAACGAAAGAACTGGGCGAGTCCACGGTGGGACGGACCTTCCAGGTGCTGATGACCACACCAACAGCTGTAAAGATTGCTGAAAGACCCAGCTGGATACATCTCAGACACTGCAAGCTGCAGAGAGTGTTGGACCACTAATCCTGAGTCGCGGGGAAGTTCTGGCTACACAGGGGTTCCTGACCAATAGGGCGGTTTGTCTCAACGCCCGTGAAGAAACTCGACGCATCCTCACTCTTTAGTTTGAGGGTTTTGACATCTCTGTGCGCTGAGCAGCAATGGAGACTCCATGTGCCAGATGGATCTTCTACTGTGCTGTGACTGCAGCATGTCTGATGTTTGGAGGAGGAAGTGACCTCACTTTCCACCCACATGACTACAGCACCAACCTGTGGTGGCAGCTGATGAACAAGACTGCTCACGAGGAGAACGAGGTGAACTGCTGTGTGTGTGCGCAGCTGCCAATTGCCACACACAATTGGCAGCTGCGCACCAATTGTGTGCGTCCAGGGAGCATCACTGATGACAAACAGATGTGTCTCTATGGCCTGAGCACACAACCACGACTCAGCGTCCCCATGCGTCATTATCAAGCAAAAAGAGGGAGGATAGGCAAGGAAAACAGCAGAGACAAAATACTACTGCACACAGGCAGTTTCTAAGGTAGAGAGTATTCTGGTTGATAAGAAGGTCTGGGAAACACACAGTTAACTGTTTCACATGATGGGGCCTCCAGGTCAGTTTATACACACAGAAGGAAGAGAACACTTTATAGACCGAATGTTGATTATGTATTGATTAACATTAGACTGAATATGAACTAAAGTAATAACAAAATGATAATACCAAAAAATCTCTAACTGGAACTTTTCTTACAATATATGAGCAAAATACAGATAATTACCCTAGATTTTATTTACATAAATTAGTCTATAAAAAGCTGAACAGAATGTTTTCAGTCAGATGCTTCTTCAAATTATCTGTAATACAGACTGCTACAGCAACCTTCAGCAGCTATAAGAAGTCTGAAGAATCTTCAATGAATATGAGTTATGACAACATTGGAGTTCCCTTTGGGACTGACTGCATGTTTTTCAAATATATTGAGTTTTAAATTGATGGCTCGGATTTCTTCCACTCTACTGCACACCTTGTAATACATATTGTTTATTGTAATACGGGCACATTAATTTACCATAAGGCTCTTCCACTTTTCCAAAACTACAAATAATTTTCTTCCACTTCACACCTCTAAACTACAGAGCCCTCCAGGGGACATGAGGAAGCTTTTTTCTTTTGCGTTCTCTAGCAAAACTTTTGCGTTTACTCGCAATAATCTGCTGATCAGTTCATGGCCGCCATACTTTCTGTTTAATACAAGCTTATAAGGTTTTTCCATGGACTACTGAGTTATTATCTCGGGGTAATCAGTCATCTGATTGTGTCTCTGTTGTTCGTCTGAATGGTTTAAAGAGCTGCTTTCAGTGCCGTTCCATCTGAGCCTGAACAGACATAACCATGCAGTAAATAAATTGATTTTCAATCAGTTTTTTGCACCAAAACGTTAATAATAATAAGTTTTATTATTATAAAACACAGCAAACTAATGGTGGTAGAGGGCCGCACTGGGTTAACTCGGGGAATCTAATCTGTCCATGTATCAATCAACTTCTAACCTCTTCTTTGTTCTGTCACAATTATCGATTTATTTGATTTTTATTATCATGCTCCAAACTTTGCGAGGACTGACCACCCCGTTCACCGCTTCCTCATACACACAGAGCCAGCAGCCAGTAACCTTCCCATTCATACTTGATGACGTCTCGCCCACATCGACACGCCCACCACCAGGTTTTGACACCAGGTGTCAAAACCGCTGGTCCTGTCATATCAATAATTACTTATTTCATTCATATAGCTCTTACAGAGCCTCAGTGAAAACGTGTTTATTATTATTAACTCTTTGGTGCAAAAACTGATTGAAAATCGATTCATTTACTGCATGTTTATGTCTGTTAAGGCTCAGATGGACTGAAAGCAGCTCTTTAAACCATTCAGACGAACTCAACAGAGACACAATCAGATGACTGATTACCCCACGATAATAACTCAATAATCCATGGAAAAACCTTATAACCTTGTATTAAAGCAGAAAGTACGGCGGTCATCGTAAAAAAGGCTTACAGTATTGAATTATGCCGCATGAACTGATCAGTAGATTATTGCGAGGGAACGCAAAAGAAAAAAAATCCCTCATGTCCCCTGGAGGGCTCTGCACTAAACTGTGTAAGTGTTGCTCTTCTATTTCTAATAGGAAGCAGTGGAGGATAGAACTAAAGCGGTGATCATAGGAATAAAATAAGTCAGTCCCACTTAATAGAAAATCTGATTTTATAGCTGGAAAAAAATCCCTGTTAGGCAGTTTCTCTCCTTTGGAACTAACAATGAAGTAATATTACCATGTTGTATTTGGCTAAAGCGGCTTAAAAGTTCCGTACCAAAGCCAGTGACAATCGGCTCTTGCAAATTGAGAGACGAAGCCCAACATCCTGATTAAGGCTGGCAAGGTGTCACATCATTGTCAGCCTTTGTCTATTGGCTGTAGGATTTGCCATTACTGTAATTGGTGATTTGTGTCTGATAGGCCGCGAGGGACACAAGGCTTAAGCCTGGTAGGGAAATCAGCTTTTCTCTCCAGACCGCTCCCCAATTACCTCTGGGACAATGACAGACAGCAGCTTTTGCCTCTTTGTGTCAGGCACCCAGCATGTTTACTCTGTGGATCTCCAATCCACTTTACCAATATGTAATTGGAGAGTCATTGACTTATTCTTATGTAAATGCATGACATGCTCACACAAATTAAAAGCAGCTACCGTCAGTTAGCTTAAGGTGATAAACTAACGTTTCTGTGTTGGGTCGGTGGGGGTGGGAGTGTTGCTACCTTATCATCACACTTCCTTAAAGTACAATAAGTAGTGGATGAGAGGTGTGGAATCTACAGTATTCCATGTCTCTGATGTGAAAGTACTTCCCAACCAGATCCGTCCTGTAGCATCAACCGATTTAATTCCAGGTGCCAGAGGAGGATGTTATCTGTAAGGTGTCACTTTAACGAGCTTATCCAGCCGATACATGAAGTCACTCAGTCTCACAGGCTGGATGAAATTTATTATTACCCAGGAGACAAAATCAAATAACATTGTGATTGTGATCATTGTGATCAATGATTATCTTGCTAGCTGTACAGAAGTGTGTCTTCCCAAAACTGGCCTTTATTTTCATCCCTCATCTGTGTCTGGTGCCAGAGTAAACTGGTCTTAACACATTGTGACACGCTTTTTGGCAGCACTGGAAGACGAGTCGCCAGCCTGATGGGGAGATGATTTGGGAGAAATTTACAAATTTAATTAGCTGAGTCTCCAAGGACGTTGGCTCTTCCAACTTTCATTTAGATGTAATCTTTCTTCTGAGAATACGTCTCGCAGTTCTTGCAGAACAAGCGTTTCTCTCTGTTTCAATTCCTGACGCCATCAAACCATTTTCCCAAAAGTGGACCAGCAGTATAAATAATGAAAGCAGACAGCAAAGGAGAGATTTGACATATGTGCCAGAACAGCGACTTAATGACAAGTTATTGATAATGCAATTCATTACCCACTTATTTTCTGTTGATTGACTAATCAGTTCAATAACCAATTGTTGTTACCCTGACACAAGTGCAAACACATCGAACTAATTAAGGTGTATTGGACTAACTTACTAGTAATTATTTGCTTCAAAGAACATAGCAAGCAGACAATGTCTAAGAGCCACAGAGTTCAGTACAGGAAAAAATAGTGACATTCACCAGTTTCTACTTTTAGATGTTTTTAATCTGCTAATTTTCTCCTAAAGATAAAACAACTTTATATTCATACAATAGAAATATTTCTATTATATTCTATTATTTCTATTTCTATTTATATAAATATCACTTTATTCGACGGGGTGTGCATAAGACTGACATGACACTGTCATAAACATAAAGAAGTCTTTATGAATGTTTATGGCAGTCGTCATGAAGTGTCATTCGGTAAATAATGACACTTTTAATGCAAAGTTGCCTTTAAAAGTTGCCTTTAAAAGTGCCAACTTTGCATTAAAAATGTCATTATTTACCTGACACTTCATGACGACTGCCATAAACATTCATAAAGACTTCTTTATGTTCATGACAGTGTCATGTCAGTCTTATGCACACCCCGTCAAATAAACTGTTACCAATATTTCACTATTTCCAATAAGCTAAATACTACTCATAAACCAGAGTGAATTTTTTTCCCCTAAATATCACAGAAGCAACTGCGGTGTTTACTCTATAAGTTTTAAAGTCACTATAATTTATTTCTGATGGGAAAAAAAATTCTTTGAAAACTGAATTTTGTGTTCCGTTTATTATTAATTATAATTATTATATGAGATATAATAAATGCTATATTATTCAAATTTGCCTGAAGATTTGAAGACTGAGCAAACTGGAATTACAGAAAGCAATTTTTTTTATGGAAATGTGGCAATTTAGAAAAAACACATTTTTTGATGAAAGGTTTTTGTGCTAGCACAGTGTTTCTGAACCTTTTTCGGGCCAACGCCCCCCTAGCCTATATCCAGGTCCCTCACCGCCCCCACCAAATAATTTGTAGGCTACTTTGCACTGACTATTATTTTATTATTAATATTACTGTCACTATTGTAGATGTTTTGATTTTATGCTTGTTTTATGGATTTGTCATCAAAATTAATTTCCCAGAGAACAAAAGAGCCATGTGAATAGAAATTATTTTCACAGGCGTCTATGAAAAATGCAATGAACATTCAAGTTAAAATCAGTAGGCCTAACAGCAGCCAATCAGAGTGGAAAAAATATATTATTCTTTTGCCATTTTCTAGTTGTTAAATATTCCACAAAATGACCAGATAAAAGATGTTCAACATGCCAGTTTAAACTTTTAACTATTTGCAAAACGACTGAGCTGCAACATTAAAACATGGATAGAACTGTAACTACATTAATCATAACTCTTCTTCTCTTCAGTGTTTCTGTCTGTTTCTGGTGGTGCAGCTCTGTGCTGCCTTCAGGAGAACTGGACATCAGAGCATCTTCCATAAAATGTTACCCACATGTAGGCCTGTCGCGATAAACGATAAATCAATTAATCGCACGATAAATTAAACCTATCAACCTCATTTCAATTATCGGCTTATCGTCTCTTCCTGCCTTTTTTTCTTTCTATTGATGACACTGAATGAATTGAGGCCCACCTCCGGTGCTCTCCACTGACCCTCCCTTCCTCATTTCTTTAGTCTAATGTCCAGCACTCACTACACGAGTTGTCGGCCCATTTTCTAAACCCTGAGAGACACATTAGCCAACAGAAATAACGGTTCGATCGGGTTCGTCGTGCCATGTGGTGTCCAGCCACATGGTCACAATGGCTACAAGTCCAGTTAACTAATTTTAAAATCAGGCATTAATCAATGCTTTACTACAATCTACCTGAAATGCATGTGACTAGAATCAGCATAAAGTCCTGACTGAATGAAAATCATTATAACCTATTTATGTCACTTAACGAAGAACAGCTGAAAAGTTGTTCTTGTTGATAAACCGGGTTCATCAACTGAGGTAGCAATTTGGTTCCAACTCCTCCCCTTGTCATTTCTATATTCTTTGCACAAAATGTTGAATAAACATTAATGTTGTTTTCACGAATCCGCTGGACTTCGGGTTGCGCCATGTCAGCTGTTTGGGATTCCCCTCCGTAATTTCCCTTCAGAAAGCACGGAGGAGAATCCGCGCTTTCTAATTGGCTCCTGTAGCATTCAGCGTTAAGCTCCCAGTCGGGGAAAACCACTGATTTAGATCGGAGCGGCCACGACGATCTACCGTAACACACCACACACTGCAGGATGATCGGTTACGAAATCACCAGCGACAATCTTAGATCGATCTAAAATTTTCGTAAAGGGAAAATAGGGGCAAAAAATCGTGTAGTGTGAACTACTGCATTAGGTAGTGGGATGTGCCCATCTTCTCTATTTAAATCTAGTGATTACTGAAGGGCAATATACTTGAATGCAGTATTTATTTCCACTTTGGCTTTATGTTGTTTAGTTTTTATTCACGTACGTTTTTGTTAATGGAGTCTGAGAATCATTTTATTTTTGTTTTTGGTTGTTTTGGTTGTTTAGTTTATCAGCAGTGTTATGTGTTCTTTTGAAAATAAAGTGTATCTATCTATGGCAGGAAATCACATGCATTATTACGTCATTTCCATTAAATCAGTGTCAAAAGGTCTTGAAACAACATCGTTTATTGCAATAATTTTTTAGACAATTAATCGTCCAGGAAAATTTGTTACTGTGACAGGCCTACCCACATGGCATTTATTGTGGAAACCAGAGCTTTCAGTGGAAAAACAAAAGTTCCAGATCCTTTTAATGCCATATAAATATGAGACAGAAACATGGATTATATCTTTATATAGACCTGTCTATTGATTTATAGATTAATAGTTTTACTGGACAGAAATTACAAAGAACAAATCTGGTTCTTAATCAAATCCTAATGAGTCAAATTGAAAGTGTCAAGGAGTCATCAGCCTCATGACATTAACACTAACATGAAAAATAATATTGAAGAAATAAATATATCAAATCTAATTAAAAACATAAATAAGTGATTAGTTCTTTACTGTTATGGTCTGTAAGATATATATATTCTCAGTAATAGATATGGTCTCAATGACACTTCAACAATATTATTTTACCTTTTATCTGGAAATAGTGTCTGTTTATTCTTGCCATACAGTCCTCTGTATTAATTATTGCTAGAAAGGTCTTGCCATACCAGTTTATTCCTCTGTATTTACTTTGGTTTCTTAGTTTATTCGTTCATTTTGTTCTTCATTCATTTCCGTTTAGTTTCCTTTGATTAGTATTATCCTCTCTTGGTTTATTGCTATGTCCACTTTAGTTTCTTTCCTGTTGCTACATTTATTTGATCATTTATTGACCATCAGTAATCTTCACTCATCACCTGATGCGCTGCCTAATCGTCATGTTTCACATCATGTGTTAATTTTTCACTGTTCAGCATCGGATTCTGTTTTTATGCCATAATTCACATCTAGTTCGTCGCTCCTGTTTCAGAGTTTTTGCGCAATGTGCGCGTCGTTTTTTAAAAAATTATTATTATTTTTACCCCCTAAGGTGCGCAGCGGTCGGGAAGCGTATCGATGGGGAAAAGGCAGGCTGACATAAATCTTTTAAAACAACTAAAACAATTTCTGCATTCTGATTATTGAAATTTAAAAGTGCTGTGTTGTTCTATCACCCCCGTTTCATACCGGACCACTTGCAGCACCGTGTTAACGCTATAAAATGAACGCTCTCTATCGTGGTATCACTCATGGAGGGATTTATTTATTTAAATGGGTTCATTTTCAGACGGATACAAAGTGAAGGTATCGTGATTTTAATAATTACATGTTTATAAGAGCGATTTTCTGTTGTCCTTCCATGGAAGCATGCAGCTCTCAAATGGAAATACTTTTAATATAAATTGCTGCTTTGTCATGATCACAGAATTGCCAAAACATCCATCCAGCCATCTTCTTACACCCTTGTCCCCCAGTGGGGTCGGGAGGGTTGCTGGTGCCTCTCCAGCTGGCGTGCCGGGCGAGAGGCGGGGTCACCCTGGATAGGTTGCCAGTCTGTCGCAGGGCAACACAGAGACACACAGGACACACAACCATGCATACACACACTCACACCGAGGGGCAATTTGGAGAGGCCACTTAACCTGACAGTCATGTTTTTGGACTGTGGGAGGAAACCGGAGTACCCGGAGAAAACCCACCATGCACAGGGAGAACATGCAAACTCCATGCAGAAAGACCGGGGCCGGGAATCGAACCCAGAACCTTCTTGCTGCAAGGCAACAGTGCTACCAACTGCGCCACTGTGCAGTCCATTTGCCAAAACATATGTACAGAAATACCAGACAAAGTGAATCACAGCAACGTCACTTCTGGAACTGATGTGGTGAGCTACCAGTAACAGCAGAGGAGCTGCGCCAAGAAGCTAACAGAAGCTAACAAGCACTGAATAGAAGAAGAGCTGCCATCGATACAGTTGCAGCCAAGCATGATTTAATGTTACACAATACAGTTTTACCAAGTTGCTCAAAGTCTAAACTGGTATTGTTGTGGATTTAAGGTGTAAAGTTTACCTTCGACCAAACGCCCCCCAAAGGAATCCCACCGCCCCCCTTTTGTAAAAATGTCCGCCAGCGCCCCCTGCCGTCCTCTGAACGCCCCCCGGGGGGCGGTACCACCCACGTTGAGAACCGCTATGCTAGGATGAGGTGGTCTGTCAGCCATATAGAATTTATTTCACATCATGTGAATCACATGTGATATACGCTTGTTTTCAGGAACAGCTTAAATGGATAATGTGCAGCTGGCACCACCAGAGCTCTCACAGCATCACACAGTTCGTCAAAAGTTGAGTTTGTCATTGACAAGTGTTGGATCCATCCAATTATTTTATAAAATTGTTGACTGCTGTTTCCAAAAGCATGGCATATGCAGTCACTCTCAAATATAAGGGTTCCGATTCCTGAACAAGACGCCGACGTCTCCTGTGATGGCTGACTGATGAGCCCTAGAGCCGTGGATGAAATATATAACTGTTTCTCATGTTTTCACATCCATCCTCGTCAGAGTTTTCATTGATTTATTGGGTGAACAGACTCATTCACATTTGCATTACTTATTCACATGTGCATTTCTTATGTAAAAGAAACTCAGCAATTGCAAAATTTTGTTTTTTCAATGTGAGCATAATATCAATTTTGTGCACATTTGTAATTGAAAGCAGCTACTGATTCAAAATAAAAAGGCAAAAATTGAAGGACGTTTTCCTGTACAATACACAGGACAACAACTGGGCTGTCGTTTCATCATCAGAATCCCCTTTTGCATGTGAAGCATGATCAGTTGACCAAAGGGGCTCACTTACATTTTGTCAATAATTTCCAAAACCACAAAGGTCAAATGGCCAATTATTCTTTCCCAGCATGGCTCAGGGTGCTTCAATCAGACGCAAACACTTTCCACGAAGATGGCGCCCCAGCTGCTCAAAGTCACCCTAGAAAGAGCAAAGAGGGCAGATGGGTTAACAGAGGCGCTCCGAGGTGGGGTACAGCTGGGTTACGTTGTCACAGCGTTCCCCTTGCCCTGTCTAGCTTCCTCAACAGCCCAGATGTGAGGACCATCTGTTCTGCTGCCAGTACCAGTGTCCTTCTCTGAGCCGCGGCTGCTTTAATCTTTTTACTGTTGTTTTATATCAAATAATTAAACGCAGCCTACCAGATGGTTGCGAATGCTCCCTCTGCTTTGAAAACAAAAAGGTTTGGTGGTGCTCCAGTTTAAGGAGGTAGAAGTACAGAAGTGCAGGTGTGCAGGACTAAGCTATGTTTTGGTTGGGAACTGAAAGAATTTGGGGTTGACAGCTTTTCAGGGTCTGGAGGTCACCCATAATTGCCAGCGGTTCGTTTGAGGGAACGGATTTTTCAGAATTTACCCTCCTCCACTCGTCCCCCCTCCCTTCCTTCTAAGCCAAAGAGGTCTGCCACAAACTCATTATGATTTCCAAGTGTGATGATTTGTATATAAAGGGTGGGGGGTGAAGCAGTGGGTTGAAGACATAATTAGTTTTCCTCACTGCAGGAGACAGTATGCTGATGAGACAATGAAAGACAGAAAAAAAGCCCAGCTGTCAATCTTCCAAAAGTTTTTTTCATCTCACAATAGCACCAGTGAGTAATACTCACAGGCCCCCGAAAAATCCCTCCACGCCCTTCAACTGCAGAGCACGACAAAGTACGACAACATCATGCTCTGCCAAGTCTGCCCCCATAAACCATTTCATAAACCCACAGACGGACGGAAAATGAAAGCCTTTGAAAGCTCCGGCAAACACGACCAAGGTTTTGTTTAGAGTTAAAAGGCACAGAATAATAAAAAAAAAAACTTTAAAAAAGTTTGACGAGGTTAAAATAAACTTAGTCGTCTTTCTGTCTGGTTTGCTTCATGAATATATTGTACACTTTTTCAATAAACATCTTAGAATCAAAATTGAATGTTTGGAAGAAAAGATGTTCTATCTGTTACACACTGAAATGGGCCAAAAAAAACAGCATAGGAAAAAAAAATAAAAAAGGTCTTGAAGGATCAAACTTATACGTTTGTTTTGGATTACTGATTTTTAAAAAGGGTCACATCAATAAAATGCAGAGAGACTTTGAGTTCATCCCACAAAATCAGAGTCGCTGCCCAGAGTCAGCAGAGCATCTTGCTGTGCATCGGGGCAAAGGAGCATCTGCACTGAATTTAACTGTAATCAAACAGGATTCACTCATAATAAGCTTAGTTTATTATGCTCCAAAAGTTCAATTGTGGTCAATGCAATAATTTGAGTCCTACATGTGCAGCTATCCAAAATGAGCATATACCCGATCATCAGTGCCTGCAGTTATTAAAAAGTCAGACTCAACTTATTAAACCACCTCCACCTCTCTGCTCTGCTGCTGATGAAGAAGTCCGGAATAATGTTCTGTTCTGTTTTGTGTTCTTTTAATTCTGCACAATAGATTTTGTCAATATTTATATGAATATAGCTAATAAAGCTGTAATTAGTTGTGAATAATTTTTGCTGATGTTTCTATGATGTCACTGCAACTAGTCGCTGTCGACTTTTATCAACTTGATGTCAACTTTTAAAAAATATGTAGTCGTGGAAACCCCACTCTCAACCTTATTGATGTCACATGAAAAGCAGTTCGATGTGAGCACCATTTCCAAGAGGCAGTTGGTACAGATGTCATAAAAATTGATCTTGACATGTCCAGTGACGTCTGCTTCGAGTCCGCCTCACATGTGTACAGCTGAAGTATGCTCGAGTACGTGGGGGCCTTAAATTAGCTCACAGTCACTCTGTAGGCAGGAAGCATTTCCTGCTCACAAGAAAAAGTGCCTGCAGCAATCAAAGTTTAAAAATTGACATCAGATTGTGAGGTGTGTGTCCTTCGTGTGTTTCACGTTTTTATCCAGCGGGAGGGATTCTCTGTTTCTTCAGGCAGCTAAAGACATGCAGCCCTACTTGGCTTTTATTACCCTTGAAAGTCCTTTTAACTCTTCCGGCAGGAAATGAAACACTCGAATGACTCTGTTGCAAAGTGCCGGAGCCATTTGCAGCTGGGGCCGTGACATTCCTGAGCATGTGTTCCATATAGAAGGAGGCTCTGGGAGTCACAAGTGCACGCTGCCCGGGCGTGTGCAACATGTGCATCCATGTTCACATAAATTAATGTGAAAAAACAGATGGATGGTAAGTAGGCAGGAAGATAAAGAAGTGGCACAAGGAAAAGGTTCACTGAGGCCTCACAGTCATTCATGATTGGTTAATGGTCAAAACACCAGAAAGGAGAATTTAACTGTGGAAGCTGAAAAGCATTTAAAGCTGAGAGTAATTGGTATTTTTCTGAGCAGTTTTTAAAATATTTACTTTTATATTTTATCATTCCTCATTCAGACCAACTTGACTGTTGTTTTATTGTGCTCTTCACTGTGGCATACTAATCATGTGCATCACCTTCAGGACTTATGTTGACATTTCCTTTTGGAATTAAATTGGTGTCAGTAATATTCTCCCAATAGTATTTTACGTCAAAGGAAGGTATCAGGTTTAAGGTAATCATGTGGTAACGTCACACTCCTATGATGTTCTAGCATTCAGTATTAGTCTACCAGCTCAGTCAGGCTGCCAATGGTCAGATGAACCTCTCCAAAATCTGTGTCATATCTATGCTGCACATAATGCTGCTGACATTATGGTGATGTAATCTTTTCTTAAGCTTTGCAGGTGCAAAAGGTAAAGATTTACTCCTCTGCATAGATAATGCTGGACCTGACAGCAGACTGACCTACTTATGTGATGAATTCAGCTAACATTTCTTCAGGGGAATTCATTTGGCAGTGACCTTTCATCCCAAGATGGTCAGTTGGTTCTTGAATGTGTGCAAAAATAAAATACAACATTTCCTTCAGGATTTTGTTATTGCTTTTGTGATTTTTGTATGCATAACTGCAAACATATTGTTTAGCTCATTGTTTTTGATCATATGGACACAAATCTGTTACCATTTTAAGCGTGGGTCGTGATTCCTAAGTGCTTTGGAGATGAGCACAAGAACATGTTCGGCTCTGGTTTGATTGGACGAAAGAATGAGGCTATTTTATTGCTGCCAAGTTTTCATCCACACACACTGAGGGAAGAATGGGCCCCCTTCCTCTCATAACTGGTGTGTTAATCTTTTTAAATCAGGAAACAGCATTGATAAACCATTTCCCTTTTCGTCTTTTCTTTAATGAACTTCCACAGCACTGGCATCCCAACATTGTTATTATCTGATGGTATTCCAGTAAATGGGGATTGTCTCAAAGAAAAAAAATCAGGATATTAAGAGATGGGGAATAATTGAATGTGTTGCTCTGCCAAAACGAGCTCTTTGTTGCTCAGCACAGTGTGCACTGAGGGCGTCATGGCTCTGCTAAATATGTACGTTCTCAATGCACTTCTTTTGTTCTCAAGTCACACCATTATTTGTCCCCAACTATGCATGCCACACCAGACTGGCTAGCTTAATTAGTGGCACTCGCAGACATTAATAAGTGTCCAGCAAACCTGGGATGGAATATATTAGATTTCCATTTTTGTCTAGAGTGACATTTCTCATCAGCCGCCCCTCAGGTCTGTAATTTCACCGAGCGTTATATTCTCTGCTCAGAAATCTGTCATCCTGTGGTGAACTCGCGGAGAGAGCTCAGCCAGGTGCTGGAAGCTTCTGACTGAAACATGTACCCAGTATATGATGCTTCTATAGCAACTGAAGGTTATGCACCAGGGATCGGCAACTTTTAGTTTTCAAAGTTCCAAAATGACTGCATTAACAGGATGTTTGGTTAAAACAGGGTAATGTAGTCTTTAATTCAGTGACACTATTGTGACCCTGTTGTGAAGAATATTTGCTCCTGTGTGTAATATTCAACAAATCAATTTAGCCAAAATAAATGTTTTAAAAAAAATTTGTTTAGTTACATCTCTAACTAGAGGTTATTAATATTAGCCTAAACCAATGTTATTGCAATACATCATGCATCCTCAGTTACAAAAGCATTCCCTTATTTTCAGATCATAAGGATGTGGCTGAACTTTATTGGTGACCGATATTCTAGGTATCGCTGCCCAACAGACAATTTTAGAACAGGCAACTTTATATGTATTTGCCGATGTTTTTTTGTGGTTTTGGCACTGCGTCCATACTGACTCATTGTTTTTGAAACCTGGTCTCAGAGGGGATCAATTCCAAAACGCTGGTTTCATGTTTCCCCGTGGTCGTGTTTTAAACGATGACATTCTAGCTCAATCTCTCTCTATCCCACATGCACCTCACTATCAAAAATAATAAGCATGGTGCTTTTCTGTGTTTTTTTTTTTTGTTCTCTAGCAGAGTTGCAGCGCCCCTGGTTGGCCCGGCAGACCTACTACTGCATTTTGTAGGTCATTTACAAAAATGTACCAGTTTCATCTCCGTGTGTAAAAGGCCTTAAAGAGACAAAAGCCATCGAGATGGATTAGAAGTACTTGCCAGCAATCGACGGGGTCATCCAAAACATGTTCTTTTAATTTTCATCCCTAACTTTATGAGGTATTGAAAAAGAGCTATCTGCCACAGGTCACCAGTGTTCACATCCTCGGTGAAAGAGCAAACTGACCAGAAGCTGATTTCAGTAAAAAAGAGAAGCCTAAAGCATTAAAGCAGTCGGTCCTGGAGGGCCGGCATCCTGCATGTTTTGATTCTCTCCCTGGTGGTAGTACCAACCTTTTCAGCATGTCAATGTTCTTCTTAGGCCTCTAATGAGCCATTATTTGATCCAGGTGCGCTAAACTGTAACTACAGCTTAACAAATTCTTTAGATTGAATAGGAGAAGTGAAGCTTAAAATTATACTCAATAGTAAACAGAAGTCTTCAACTTAATAAGAAAATGGAGGGGATGTACTTATTCCCTATGTCCATCCATGCTATTCATGTTAATAATTGATATAAAAATCTAGATGAAGTTCCGACTGGAAGTCTATTTTTCTTAGATTTAAAAAACATAAGAGGTAACATTTTTTTCAAAGGGGTGTGAATAAGACTGACATGACACTGTCATGAGCATCAGTAAGTCTTCATGAATATTTATGACTGTTGTCATAAAGTGTCATTCGGTAAATTATGACACTTTTAATACAAAATGTCTTCGTTAAAACAACTTGACATTAACCAAGAATCATATGTCGTAAATATGTCATAATAGTAGTCATAATGATTTAATTACACTATCAAAAGCTTTAACAGAACAGCGATTAATTTTCCCACTACCTGAAATAAAGTGAAACAAGTAGGACCAACAATAAAGATTTCATTAAGCTTCATGTCAAATGATTTAATAACAGTCAATAATTTATTTTACATCAAGTAAAGTGGAACAAGTAGCACCAGTTATGAATGTCATTAAGTGTTATTACAGTGTCATTAAGTAAAGTGAAACAAGTAACAGTTATGAAGATGTCATTAAGTGTCACTACAGTGTCATTAATATTAACTTTTACGTCAAGTAAAGTGAAACTAGTAGCAACAATTATAAAGATGTCCTTTAGTGTTATTACAGTGTCAAATGCTATGCTAACAGAGTCACTGATATTAAGTGATTATTGATTTCACTTATTTGATTATTTCTGCTACTGAATTAAGCTGTACTGACCCTTGCAAAATTTCCTTACTAATAAAATAATTAGCATTAAGAAAATCTAAAAGATGTTGTGGACATTCAATTAATGAGTCACCTTAAAGTTCTTTGATGGTTGTGAAATAGCTATGAAATTTGATTCTGGGAGGAGAAAGTGGAAAATGTTTTATAGGTTGCTTTTAGCCAAAACTAAAACAACACCCTTGGGACTCGCACAAGTCACTAAAACCAACCTGGTTCAGTAACAAGTGCAAGTTGTAATAAAGAGAAAGAGCGACCGTTAACAGGTGACCTCTGTGAAGCTAGTTGATTGCAGGCTGCTCAATCTGGCTAATTCACAGGGTGAAGAAGGTGGGACATCTGGATGGAGGTCGTTAGAAACCAGGCTAGTCTTTCTCGATGCCAGCTTAAACAGAGTTTACTCAGTTCTGAACAGGGTAAAATCCCAGCAGATTTAGGAAACTCAAATTACCCGTTAGATGGAGAGCTGGCTGCACATCTCCCTCCTCTGAGAAGGGGAAGTAAAGAGAGAGAGAGAAGGAGAGAGAGAGAGAGAGAGCGGGGGGGGGGGGGGTTGCGCAACAACAGTACATACATAAATGTATGTACATATACGTTAGGAGATAGGCACCCACACCTCCCGACACGACTAAGGGACAAGGGTGTAAAGAAAATGGATGGATGGATGGATATATATTAATTCCCTTCTCACCCTCCTTGGGTGGTCTGTTTCATTAAATGAGCTCGGGTCCTCTACCAGAGGCCTGGGAGCTTGAGGGTTCTCCTCCAGTATCTTGGCTGTGAACTGCACATTCCAGAACTGCACATTTCTGGACTGAGATGTCTGATGTTGTTCCTGGGATCTGTTTGAGCCACTGCTCCTGTTTAGGGGGTGACCGCCCCAAGGGCCCGATGACCACAGGCACCACTGTGGTCTTCACCTTCCAGGTCTTTTCCAGTTCCTCTCTGAGCCCCTGGTATTTCTCCAATTTCTTGTGCTCCTTTTTCCTGATGCTGTAATCACTTGTAATCACTACATCCACCACAACGGTTTTCCTGTTTATCCACCACTACAATGTCCGGTTGGTTCTCCATTACCATTTTGTAATGGTAATGGAAAAATTACCATTTTGCCAAGAATTGAATTGGCTAAAGAATTGCATCTTTAAATTTCTGCTGCTCTGCTGTTGAACGAACAGAAGAAAAAAAGCATTTATTTGGAGTCCTGAACATAAATTAGAATTAATTTAAGTTTTTCTGGTTATTCCGAGACATTTTCTTTGTTTTTTAAAAGAACTATAATAGAGTTTCATTTATATTAACTTCTAGATAAATTGTTGCCACTTTCTTAGATTTATTTTAATATTGTTTATTTCTTTTTAACTCTTCTTCTAGTTCCTTTTTAAAGTCTGTTTGGCTGTGAACACGACAGTTTGACCTCAGTCACATAAAATAAGTCTAGATTTTGCTATAATTGTTTTTTTTTTCTTCAGAACTATATATATATATATATATATATATATATATATATATATATATATATATATATATATATATATATATATATATATATATAAAAGAGTGTTGTGTACTCCAGTTAATGATTATTCAATATTCAATTATTAAATTAGAGGATGATTCTTTCATTAATTTCATTCTTAACAATTAATTGTTTCAGCCCTACACTAGTCCCAAAACTAGTAATTGTTTTTTTATTTACTTATTTCAAACATGATAGCAGAATAAAATAATAAACAAGAAATACAAGAGACATAGTTTTGTGCCACAATTATCATGACATAAATCAATCCTCCAGCTGCAGCTGATCCAGATGCTGCTGCTCGTGTTCTCACTAAAACCAGGAACAGCTAAAACATGCAGGAAAGGGGGGCAGTGAGGACCAGGGTTGAGAAACACTGGTCTAGACCCTTCAGATCTTCTGGTTCTGGTCTGCTCTGCATCCCCAGAACCAAATGAGGAGAAGCAGCATTCAGTTTCTATGCACCACAAATTTGGAACAAACTTCCAGAAAACTGTAAAACAGCTGAAACACTGAGTGCCTTTAAATCTCAACTTAAAACCCACCTGTTTAGAGCTGCTTATGGCTAAATTAGGGTTAGAGTGTGGGTTTTGATGTAAACAAGAAATACAAGAGACATAGTTTTGTGCCACAATTATCATGACACGTTCGAAAAGGAGTAGGAAGAAGTAGAATGACAACAGAACATATCCAGAATGAGTGAGAGTTGCTCAAAGCCTTAAAAAGGAATCCCACAGAGAGAAATGCTCCTGTGTTTTTACCTCAGGATCAAGTAACACAGTCCAGACCATAATTTGGAAGGGAAATAAAACAGACTGAGCATGCTCAGTTTTAGCATTTCCAATGAAGCCTGTGGTTTTTAGTATGGAGATACTGAAGGAGTATTGTCTGCAGAGAAACACATCACCTCTCATCTCAGTATTCACTGAAAACTATTGTAACATACATCCACAAACACTGATAAGTGTAATTTTCATCAAATCTTGGTTGATAAATGAGAATTAAAAAAATTATCAAAATCAGACATATTCCTTTAAAGTGAAGGTTTGAGTGAATCAGTAAGCTTTCACAAGGAAGGTAAACACCAGATTGAGTGCTCAAATAAAGCAAAGAAAGAAACATTGCATCAATGTCTTTTTGCTGCCTTGCAGAGGTTTGAATAATTGAAGCCGTGTCTGAGTCTGTTCTTACGGAACACAACCCATAGGATGAGGCTGAACGTGAATCACTGCTCTCTGTTTCAGGTTCCACATAAACATCTGAATGTTGCATCATCTCAGACCAGATAGTTTTAAAACAAAATATCATATCCGTCCCTGCAAACATTACATATTAATAGCTCTTCATTTTGATACACATCTGGAGAAGCAGCTCTGTAAGTAAACCAAACAAAACTATAGCACATAGAGAAGGTAGCCATTGTTACCAGAATAATCAATGAAAAATTAAATAAAAGTTAAAATATTCCAAGTTTCAGATCTGAAACAAATCATTAAATAACATGAAATTACTGTGTAACTTCAGTCTTAGGTGTAGTTAGCTATGCGCATGCTTAAAGTTAGGGAGGACTAAATAAAAACCAACTCATTCAGGGTTTTCATTACTGCAACTCTGTCGTAAACTATTGCAACAAATTTTAACTACCTCTCAATTTAGTGCACTATGGTTTAAAAACACAGACAAAATTAAGCTTTGCTTTTCGACACTTGGTGATGAACGCTATTTTGCTAAGACTGAAAAATAGCGGGGTCTTGTGAAGGACTGGTACCCCGGCAGACAAATGCACCATTTCTAAAAGGCTCTTATTGTGAGTATCAGGGGCAGAATTATTCCACATCACACATGAAATGTTATAGAACCAGATCTGATGGAATTCAGGATTGGTCTGTTTGAACTCCACATCTTCAATCTTTTTTGAATATTATGATGATGTGTTTGGTTTTCGGTTTTTCGTCTGGTTTGCTGGAATAGTTGCTTTCAAGCTGGAGGCATTTCTCCATTGGTTTTAGAAAAGAATGTTTCAGTTCTTTGCTGTGACTTTATGCACCATTTGGTTTGCAGACATGACTACATTTGTGCTGCATGCTTCAGGGATATTTATCAGTCAGCTTTGTCTTCAATCAAATGTACCTTACATAAAAACATTTATTGAACAAGAGAGCAAAAACAGCTTTATCTAACTCAGTGTTCTCAGCAAAAGACAAAAATGTACACAGATCAAGGGTATGGCTGGAAAATGGAAGACAATATGGCTGATTGCTTAAAGGAGCATCTTTGTAGTCATTATTATTTGCAAAATGTATATTTCAGGGACAGAAGCAACATTAAACACTGAACACATGGTGTCAACCTTTTCCATTGAAAAATTATATTGGAATATATCCAATCACTGCCACCTATTGGATTTGAGGCCAAAACTGTTGTCCAATCAAAATTAACCAAATGTCACCAGGAAGAAAAAATGAAGGTCTGCTACAATTATCTAAACTTAATTGTATAAGTTTAGATTTGGTGGTAAGTTAAACATATTGAGCAAAGGGCTGAAGTCTGGACCATATATTTCTGAACTATATCACATGCTATTGATATAGTCCTGATATAAGAAAACATATCAGGACAAAATATCTGAAGCTTCTATATCAGCCCACTAAACCCACACTGGCTGAGGTCTATTCTTGTCTGCTACCCTGCATGAATGTCTTTGCCTGAGTTCGTTCCAAGGCGCTGAAACAGCCGGTTGCTCTGACAGGCTTCCTGCACCAAAAGAAAGGGGTATCCAACGTCTGCAACAGGGAGCGAATGAAAAGGAACGATGCAATGCCAGCTTTTGTGAGGGAGGACTCATTCAAGCACAGCAGATTCAGGGGGATTTAGCGAGCTCGTCTGCCAGCAATAAAAGGTTGAAACAGGATACTTGGTGAGATTAATTACCTAGATAGGCCATGATAATGCCATTTAAATGGGAAAGTAATTAAAGTGCACCTTCCATGAAAATTATTCATTGCTGACGGATTGGGTGACAGACAAATCAGGAGCCATTTACAGAAAAGCTACAGGTTAAGTGCTCCGAGCTGCTGCTCTGAGACCACCACAGTTTTATTGCAGCTGTTGGTTCTTACTGCTTTGCCCAGCTCTCATCAAATTACTGTGAGTGATCGTGGCCAGGCAGGGTGGGGGGAGAAGGGAGTAGGGAGAGGTGAAGAGAATGGACTCCCAAGTAACGTAAAACCGGGGACAAATGCTACAAAGAAGGATCCGCTTAACTAGAAAATTACACTGGCTGGCACAGGTCTGTGGGGACTCCTCAGAATCAATCAATCCTCCTGTTTAGGGCCACCATGGAAGATTAGAACACAAACAGGAATAAATCAATGCTGTTATTGTTCCCCAAGTGTTACTTTCACAAATGCACAGAACAATATCCATTAAGTGATGATTAAGTGTCAATAAAGTGGACATATAGGTTACCAGCAAAGAGCCAAGTATCACTTCTGTTCTTCTTAAAGATCATTGCTCTCAACTATCAAACCAGGGAGAAAACTCGGCTGGTTTTCTCTCTGAACTGCAGACGCTGAACTGCTGGAGGAAATGAGTCAGGCAGAGACGGCCAAGCTAAATGGGAATATTTGCTTCTCATGGAACGCACAGGCATAGAAGCTCTTCAGATCAAAGACGAATGCTCAGCTTACATTCTGCTGCTCCATTGTGATTTTTTCCCTTTTCTCATCCTGCACAGAGAGATTGCACCAAAGGGAAATAAGTCTGTTGTTCTCTTTGAATGTTAAAGTAGGTTTATACTTGAGAGGGACATCATCCAACACTCGCATAATAATACACAAGCAAATGAAACCAAAAAATGGTAACATCTAAACTAAATGAAGTTGTCTGGATGAAAAACAAAGATTGGAAGTTTTATCTTTAGAAATGTAGATTAACAAATAGGACTACACTGGTTTAGACGTTTGATATGACAGATTGTCAAACAGTGTTCCAGGCAAACATCTGTACATGCAGAATATTCTAATTTTGCTTAAATGTTGAAGTAACAATCTGCTGGTATTATCATACTTCATATTCACTCAAATAAAAGCGTGTGCTAATGCTTAAGAGATGAGACATTACTTTGTCTCATTCTAAGTTGTGTTATTGATAGAGTTAGTTGATGGGCATAGAATAGACGCTACAGTAGAGGCTGGAGTTACGTTATGTATCCACTAGATCAGGGGTGTCAAACTCCAGTCCTGAAGGGCCGCTGTCCTGCAGTTTTTAGATGTGCCACAGGTACAAAACACCTGAATCAAATGGCTTAATTACCTCCTCAGTTCTCCAGAGCCTTGCTAGTGACCTAATTATTCTATTCAGGTGTGGTGCAGCAGAGGCACTTCTAAAAGTTGCAGGACACCGGCCCTCGAGGACTGGAGTTTGACACCCCTGCACTAGATGGAGCTGCACTAAACGGAATGTCAACAAAACAGTCCGACACCGGTCGGCGAGGAGAGCCTTCTGCGACGTGGCCGGACGATGGTCACCCTTCTCCGTTCGCCCACAGCATGTTGGTGGAGAACGTGGTGCTAAATGACCTGCAGACGACCTGATTATCAGGTCGGTAGGTAGATAGGTCAGTCAAACTTTACTAACAAGCGTTCTGACAACTATGTACCGCGCGCTTCTTCTTCTACGGGGGAAAATTAAGTCAGCAGCTGCTGACTATAGTTGCTAGACCTGTTGTGGCTCAATATTGGTCCATATAAGGCGCACCGGATTATAAGGTGCACTGTCTGCTTTTGAGGAAATTGAAGGTTTTTAGGTGCTCCTTAAAGTGCGGAAAATACGGTACATTGAATCCATAAAACTCAATGTTCCCCAGGAGTTACTTTCATAAATGTGCAGAACAATATCCATTAAATGATGATCAAGTATAAATTCAGTGAACACACAGGTTGGGGTTTTTCAATGTTTTCTGGAATCAAAACATTCCAAAAAACAAGAATGTATTTCTTTATCAATAGAACTTCTTTATCAGTTCTATTGATAGAGAAATGCATTTTCTTTATCAATATAAATAATTAAAATGTTGAAAAAAACTGAATATAAGATTCTCTTTAAAGTGAAACTAACCTCCAAATCAACTTTCTGTGCTGAGAAACTGTCTGGATAGATTATTTAGGATTCTATCTTTATGTTTCAGCACAAATTTTGACACGTTTTTGCAATTTATTTAGTTTGACATTGCCTAAAACCGTCTCACTACTGACCTATTCGGTCGAATGATTTCTAGGCAGTTGAATTGGTTGCTTGGTACTACTTCGTCACAAACCAGTGTAAAAGCACAGTGCTTCCTCCGTTCTCTCCCCACCCAGCGGGGAGTTGAGTCGGAGTAGCATCTCTGCCATGACGACTGGCGAGCTTTGATAGATAGCTTTACTCAGCTTTACAAATGTGTCATTTATTTGCGATGAGGACAGAGTGAAATGGGCAGTGGTGGAGAAAGTACTCAAAAAATTTACTTAAGTAAAAGTACAAATACACAGACAAAAATGTACTCAAGTAAAAGTCAAACTACCACATTAACATTTTACTTAAGTAAAAGTAAAAAAGTACTGGTTTTTAAAAATACTTAAGTATTAAAAGTAAAAGTACTTGCTGAATGCATTGCCTAATCACTAATATCATTAAGTGTACCGATCATATGCTACAGATAAAGCATGATTTTATTGCGTTTACTCTGTAACATAGTTTAGATGTAACCTGGTTGTAATTCTCTTATTATAATTACACAAAATGTCTTCTTTTGGTTATTTGTCTTGTTCCTTATCTTACTGAAACACCTCTGTCATTGTTTTAACCGTGTTACTTTAAGATCGGAAGCCCCTCCCTTTTATTTCTTCTTCTGTGGTATTGTCTTTAAATTGTTTGCGCCCCTTAGCCCCTCCCCTTTTGACATGTTGTCCTGCGGGAGAGGACTTGGAGCGGGCAGCCTATAACACGGTTGTTTTGTCTGTATTTTCGTCAGAAATAAACCGAGAATCATCCGCTTGAAAGAAACTGTGTCACGGTCCATTCACTCAAAAACCAGCACAACGCAGAAAAGGATCCGGTTACATTTGAATCTCCGCTGCTGAAGCTGCTGCTCCGCTGCTGCTCCGCTGCGCCTTTCCCGCCTTTGAGGTCTTGGCTCCGCCTTCGCTGCACCGCGCGCCTTTGCCCTGCGCTTTGACTGGCAGGCGTTGGTTTGCTGTATCCTGGCAACAAAGTCAAATTTCTGTTGCTTTGTTTTGTGTACCCTGTTTCATAAAAGGGAAATACGTGAAAACCAACGTTTTTAATTTTGTGAATTATTTTTTATTGTTTTGGGAAAATAAAACTAATTTTAAAACACTACATAATCATACAAAAAAAAAACATTTTTGAAGACGAGAAACCAGTCTGTTTATTACCCTTTGCCTGTAGATAAGTTGTGTTTTTTTGCTGACTGATGCATTGTTCTTTTTCATGGTGTTTATCTGTTACTGTTCGATAAAATGTCTGACACTGAGGTACCTTCTAAGGGTGATGAAATGAACGGGAGGGTTACTTTTAGTCTGGGGAGGGGCCAACACTACATGTCATTTGGAAGGGGTAGGCCTATGCCTTCTAGAGCATATGAATGTTCTGTTGATAAGTCTGAGCTGAACCCCCCACCTGTCCCTGTAGCTGCTTCTACACCCGTTGGCAATGCAAGGTCTGACCTTAGCCAACTTGCTTCTACTGAGGCTCTCAGTGGGAGGATTGCTGATCTGGCTAGGCAGATTGGGGATGCCATTACAACAAACCTGAGTGGGCTAAACAAACAAAGTCAATCACAGTCTCAGGTTGCTGACAGCCAACCCAGCGACCCGACCGATCAGTCACAAATGAGGTTTGTGGTTCAGTCTGATAGCAGAGCACCACCATATTTCAAAGGTGACCACACTGACACTTTCTCAATCCAGGAATGGGAGGGTTTGATGAGATCTGTCAAGAATAAGATGTGTGAACCCTGTAGAAATGTGTGAGATCAACACATCCAGACTTATTGGGAAAGCTAGAGATGTGGTTCAGGTGTCGCTCCGCTGCCAGCCTCAGTCATGTAGTGGCAAGTTGGTTTCTACTGTTTTTGATATTCTGAAACGCAACTTTGGTGAGCTGATCTTCTCCAGTTTACCAATGAGAGACTTCTATAACATCCTGCCTGCTGATGGGGAGACAGCCATGGACTACTGGATTCGACTGAACAAGTCTATTGAAGCAGCTGATGAGTGTTTGCGTAGAAGAGGGAAGCAGGTGGAGGATCCAGGAGCTGAAGTTGTTACAATGTTCATCAACCACTGTCCTGATCCTGGTCTAGCTCTTTCCTTCCAGCTGAAACCTGTTGAGGAGTGGACTACTGCTGAGGTCCAGAGCTGCCTTGATAACCATGTTGTGAGTCTTAGGAGGCCAATGGTTACTACGAACAGGCCCTGTACATCTACAGGCCCTGTTCTCTCCTGTCTTCCTCAGCTTGGTGCTCAGTCACCCAGTGCTGCGTTGCCAGCCGATGCGGCAGCATTTGCTGTCCGTTTTCCCCAAGCTGCTTTAGCATCTGATCGTTCTTCAGCTTCAGGGCCCTTGTATCAGCAGCAACAGCAGCATGTTGCTCCACGACCGACTCCCTTTCAGAATGCAGATCCACCCAAGCCAACTTTTTCCTCCAGTTCAGGAGTCGGACCACCTCATCAGATGACAGAGATGTTTGATAAAGTTCTGTCTCTGTGTTCAGCTTCTCTGCTACAAAACAACGTGGTCAACATATGGGGAGTTACACAAGTTACACACGTAGTTCTAAACATCCTCAGCATGCTCCATGCAGGGTTTGTTGCTCAGAGGAGCATACAACACATTCACACTGCAGACTGTTCAGACTGTGTCTCAACTGTTTCGGCTCAGGACACATTAAAAGGGATTGTCCTCAGCCTGATCATCAAACACCGCAGCCATCCCCCCACTACCCTAGTTTAAACTAGAGAGCCTGTGTGATGAGAGGGGCACTGTGGATAATACCCTCACTAATGCACTAGATGCACACTCTATTTATACTGAGTGTTGTAACGCTTCACCTGAGAACAGTGAAGTGGTTTTCTTGGGGTCACAGAGAGTTCAGAGGGCTAGTGATTTGTTTTATGCCTCAGTTTCAGTGAGTGACCGATCTACACTGAGGGGTATGTTAGACTCTGGGAGTATGTCATGCACATTGAGAGTGGAGGCAGAGAGCAAACTAAGAGCCGCGGGTGTTGATTTGATCACTCTTGCAGTCCCAGAGAATGTGGTGCTCGTCGGGTGTGGTGGCCTTCTCACGCAGCCTCGATGCATCTATGAGTTGAACATTGAGATCTATGGCTTCAAATTTACGGTACCAACATTTTTGATACCTGGCCAACATGATAAATTCATCATTGGTAGCAATGTGCTCCGGCCCCTTATTCAAAGAATGAAAACTGATTCGAGATACTGGGAACTCATTACATCAGGCACTGCAAACCCAGAGTGTGAGGAGTTTTTGCAGCTGCTGAGTTGTGTTTCTCGGTGGTCAAACTCTACTTTACCTGACAAGATTGGAACGGTCAGGCTCAGACAGGCTGTCACCCTCCTTCCTCGTCAGGAGTATGTGGTTTGGGGGAAGCTTCCGTCCACTGCTCCACTGTCATTAGGGCGCACTGTGGTCGTCGAGCCGTCATCTGCTCGTCCCACTCCAAAAAACATTTTGGTGGGTCGTGTAGTAACACCCATGTGGGGGGATCGTTGGGTCCCTATGAAGGTTCTCAACCCAACAGACTAAAATTGCTGATGTCTTCCCATGTGTTGCTGTGGAGGACTTTGCGTTTAGTCAGGGGAGATCTGAAGTGTACTGCAACCATTCTGCTGTTTCAGCAAGCTCATCACATCACAGTTCTGATCCAGTGCAGATGCTGAGAGACTGTGGTCTACATGACATCGACATAGAGAGCTGTGAGGTGTCAGGTGAGTCTAAAAGACGACTGGCTGAACTCGTGGTTTCTTACCAGGATGTGTTCTCCAGGAGGAAACTGGACTGTGGTGAGGCTAGGGATTTTGTCCATCGCATTCACTTGACTGATGACCAGCCATTTCGCTTGCCTTATCGACGCATCCCACCAGCACATTATCAGCAGTTGAGAGAGGTCTTGTCTGAGATGGAGATGAAGGGTATCATAAGGAAGTCTATTAGTGAATATGCCTCCCGGCTTGTTATGGTGTGGAAAAAGTCTGGGGACATGAGGATAGGCACTGACTTCCGCTGGCTTAATGCTAAGACCGTTAAGGATGCTCATCCATTGCCCCATCAGTCTGACTGCCTCGCTGCTCTTGGTGGGAATGCTCTTTTCAGCACCATGGACTTGACCTCTGGTTTCTACAACATCCCTCTCCATGAGTCTGATAAACATTATACAGCTTTTACCACGCCGCTCGGACTCTATGAGTACAACCGTCTCCCACAAGGGTTATGCAACAGCCCAGCTTCCTTCATGAGGATGATGCTCAACGTTTTTGGTGACTTGAATTTTTCCAGCCTCCTCTGTTATCTAGACGACCTGTTGGTGTTTGCACCTTCTGAGGATGACTCGTTAAAGAGGCTGGAGATTGTTTTCTGTCGCCTGAGAGCTAACAACTTGAAGCTGGCCCAGAAAAAGTGTCACTTTCTCAGGAGGTCTGTGAGGTTCTTGGGCCATGTTGTGGAGGCTGGTGGTGTTTCTGTCGATCAGGAGAAGGTCAGGGTCATCTCTGGGTTTGACAAAAAGGACCTCATGAAGGAGGATAGCTGCACTCCGTGCCAGAAGAAGGTCAGGTCATTCCTGGGCATGGTGCTATTCTATCAGCACTTTATTCCAGCTTGTTCCCGCATCGCAAAGCCACTTTACGCCCTCACCGCAGGTCAGAAACGTAAAGTGAAGGGCAAAGGGCATGGGAAAGCTGGAACATTTCGTGTTCTAACTCCCCAGGACTGGACTCCAGCTTGTGAGAAAGCGTTTGGAGACCTTAAAGCTGCACTCCTCAACTGTGTGGTGCTGGCACATCCTGATTTTGAGAGGCCATTTATTCTCTCAACTGATGCTTCATTGGATGGGCTCGGTGCTGTTTTGTCGCAGGTCCCGGCTGATGGAGAGATTGCTAGACCTGTTGCTTTTGCCAGCAAGTCTCTCAGCCGCAGTCAGTCCAACTATCCTGCGCACAGGCTCGAGTTCCTAGCCTTAAAGTGGGTTGTGTGTGATAAGTTCAGCCACTGGCTGAAGGGTCATCGGTTTACTGTGTGGACGGATAATAATCCTCTCACATATATCCTGACCAAACCCAAACTGGATGCCTGTGAACAGCGCTGGGTCTCTAAGCTTGCTCCATACACCTTTGAGATCAGGTATGTTCCAGGGAGACAGAATGTGGTGGCAGATGCCCTGAGCAGAGCCCCTTTGGTGAAGCCCTTGGCTGATCGCCTTCTGTCAGAGCCTTGTCAGGAACTTTTGGAGCATGTCTGTGAGGTTCCTGATCACGCTGTGCAGGATGTTTTCCGTTTGACCTGTCAGCCCCAATCAGTGGACAGCTCTCCTCTCTTTTGACATCTGTCTGCAGTGGAGATGCTGGTCAGGCTCAGCATGCAGTATCTTTAGCTGACCATCTGGACATGATAATCCCACACACCACAGGTCCATCAACAGCTCTTTGTCTAACTGACCTTGTCTCTCACCAGAAAAACGACCCTGTTGTTTCCAGAGTTGTCCTCTATGTTGAGCGGGGACGCCGTCCATCGAGGCGGGAACGCTTTGGTAAAAACCAACTGGCTTTAAAAATTCTGAAGCAGTGGGACAAACTAACATTGCTGAATGGTGTTCTTTACCGTGTCATAAAAGATCCTCTGACAAAAGGTAAACGATTCCAGTTTGTGGTCCCTGATGCTTTGAAGTCTGTGGTTTTGACTGGTGTCCATGATAATGCGGGTCATCAGGGTCAGCCACGAACACTCTCCTTGGCTCGTCATCGCTTCTTTTGGCATGACATGGAGAGAGATGTGCGAGATTATGTGAGAAAATGTCCCAGGTGTGTCCTCAGTAAAACCCCAGAGCCTGCGGTGAGAGCCCCTCTGGAGAACATCAAGACCAGTGCTCCAATGGAGCTGGTGTGCATTGATTTCTGGTCGGCTGAGGACAGCAACAACAAGTCTGTGGATGTTTTGGTGATCACTGATCACTTCACAAAGTTAGCACATGCTTTCCCTTGTCAGGATCAAACTGCTAAAAGAGTTGCAAAGAAGCTATGGGATGGGTTTTTCTGTGTTTATGGCTTTCCTCAGCGCATTCACTCGGATCAGGGCGTGAATTTTGAGAGTGAGCTGCTGGCTGAGCTTTTGGAGCCGAGTGGTGTCAGTAAATCACACACCTCGCCCTACCACCCAATGGGTAACGGGACTGCAGAGAGATTCAATCGCACCCTGGGCAACATGTTGAGATCTCTTCCTCCACGTTCGAAGCACAAATGGCCTCAGATGATCCAGTCTCTGACCTTTGTTTACAATTGCACAGTTCATGAGACCACTGGCTTTGCACCATTCTATCTGATGTTTGGGAGGATTCCCAGGCTGCCTGTTGACCTTGTTTTTCGGAACGTTCTTCATGACGATGCCATTTGAGACTACCACTCTTACGTCAAATCACTGATTGAAGATCTGCGTGCTGCTATGCTAATGGCTGAGAAGAGCACCAGTGCAGAGCAGAAACACCAATGTGACCAGTACAACCAGAGAGCCAAGGGTCACCCTCTGTCAGTTGGAGATCAGGTCCTGGTGGCGAACAAGGGAGCCAGAGGAAAGCGGAAGCTTTCTGATAAATGGGAGCCTGTGATGTACACGTCCAAATCTGCTCTCCACATTTATCGAATCAGAGACCGTCATGGCAATGAGCGTGTGATGCATCGCAATCTCCTGCTTGATGTGAACTTTTTACCTGTGGGACTGACCATGGATGGCGATGTGAACCGCCATGCTGACAGTGTGGGTAGAGTCCCCTCGGTTTCTGATCTACATGGAACATAATGTTTTAGTGAGGCTCCTAGTGCTGTTCCTGCTGAGCCTACCCTACCTGACTCCCTGTCCTGCAGTGATGGGGAGGACCGCACTGCTTCATGGGTTCAGGATGTGTCCTCAGCTCCATCAGTTGGAAATAGTGACCTGCCTCATGACTCTGAGAACTCCTCTATGGACACTGGAGTGCTGGCGACTGCTGGTTCCTTACCTCATCTTCCTGATGATGCTGGCTCTGTTCATTCTCCAGACAGTGTGGGAGGGGATGTTGTTCGCCGCCTAACTTCACGCTTTGGGAGGGTTATTAGACCAGTTTGTCGCCTGATAGAGTCCATGGCTGTCATTGAGGCATTTTATGATAAAGATAATGTTATTGATGTGTGAGTCTCCAAGTTCTTGTTGTATAATTTCTGCCATTGTCTAGGATTGTCTTTTTCTTTGTTTGCCTAAGCTTCAGTACCATCTATATGTTTATTCTGTATAGGGGGGTGGGGGGGTGTAAAAGGCACCTCTTGTTGTCCATGGGATACCATGAGATTTCGCTAGTTGTTGAGCGATCTCTAGTCTCCTGACCTTATTTTAGGGTAGCTATTATGCTGATGTGTTACACTGTTGCAGGAAAGAAAACTATTTTGCACTGGTACTGAGTGTCTTTTAACTGTTTTTCATTTTGTGTAATTCTAGGGGGGTGAATGTAACCTGGTTGTAATTCTCTTTTATTATAATTACACAAAATGTCTTTTTTTGGTTATTTGTCTTGTTCCTTATCTTACTGAAACACCTCTGTCATTGTTTTAACCGTGTTACTTTAAGATCGGAAGCCCCTCCCTTTTATTTCTTCTTCTGTGGTATTGTCTTTAAATTGTTTGCGTCCCTTAGCCCCTCCCCTTTTGACATGCTGTCCTGCGGGAGAGGACTTGGAGCGGGCAGCCTATAACACGGTTGTTTTGTCTGTATTTTCGTCAGAAATAAACCGAGAATCATCCGCTTGAAAGAAACTGTGGCACGGTCCATTCACTCAAAAACCAGCACAACGCAGAAAAGGATCCGGTTACATAGACTTAGATATGTGATTCTATGCATCATAATTTCAGGGATGGAAACATCTTGTCTCCTGTCCTAACATAACATGAACTTCACTTTTTTTGCCACACATTTATTTTGAAAGAAATCCAACTGGCAGAGGAGGACATGGAACCAAGGAGCCTCGTAGCAGAGTTGTAGTCTAGACCACCAAACCCAAGACCAAATCAAAACCAGCACCCCATGCTACATGACAATAAAATGAAGTGCACCTATCAAAACTGCTTCTCAAATTGATCTGAAAGATTCACTTTCCCACCTAGATATTAAATACTTAGAGCTGAAATAAATTTAACCAGTATCAGTGTATTGTGGCACAGAGGCAGGAGACCTCTGTGCCACAATACACAGAGGTCTCCTGCCATCCCTAAAAAAATAACGCCCTGTGCGGTTGCCCATATTGCCAATGTCAGAAATTGCACCATTAAACATAGCAATTAACAGCACTCAACTATGAACACTGCCCAAGGCCCAATAAGCAAGAAGTAACCAAGCAGGAGGAGGTGACTGTTCTCATCCTCCCTCCTGCTGCAACGTCTGCCACCATGACAGGTGACGAAAACAAAGAGCAATGAGCATGCTCTGTGTTGCTACGTTCCTGTTTTATTTATTCACCAATTAAATATAAAGATATTTTAATGAAATAAAATAGCTACTGCAGTGTACGCAGAGCATTACAAGGACAAAGAACGGCTCTCAGTGAGGCTTCAGCACTATAGGACTTGGTCAAGATCCGTCCAGAAGAATCGGATCGTCCATGAATGTCATATTACTATATTGCACTTTGGTCAGCGTTGTCCCATATCTGTGACATGTCAGTCATCGCAGATGCAACATGTGTTTCAGTAAATACAGCTAGCTTTGCTAGCATCACGTCCACGGAGCTTACCTTTCTTTAAGCTTTCCTTCCAAGTGACGTTAAAAATTGGACGAAGTCCCACCGTCTGTGAAAGCGAAGTGCTGCTGATTTTACATGTCGCCATATCTTATGATTTATGCAGCGCTATTATATTACTGACGCTCAGAGGAAACCACTGCGCATGTCTGGAGCTCCGCGTGCGAGTAAAGGTGGAGGCAATGTGACAACAGACACTACGTCACGTTATTACTCGGATTTTACGGCGCCACGTTAAGTACCTTCACTTACTTCACATTTTCACGAAAAAAAAAAAACGCAATGCTTCTTGGATGTAACGAGTAACGCAACAGTTTTGTAGAAATGTAGTGAAGTAGAAAGTACAGATACTTACTGTAAAATGCAGTGGAGTAAAAGTAGAAAGTATCCATTATTAAATCTACTTAAGTAAAGTACAGATACACGAAAATTGTACTCAAGTACAATTTTAAGTACTTAAGTTCCCACCACTGGAAATGGGTCTCCTCTGTTCTGACTGTTAGCTAAGGTGTTAAACTGATAACTGTGTCAGACCTTCAGCAGTGCTCAGGAAGCTGGAGGGCTGATGGCTGCTCTCTCAAAACAGACAGGCTGCAGCCGAGTTGCAAAGTGTTGTCACCATAAAAGTCTCCACAACACAGAAAAAGAGTCACTTGATTTATCACTAGTTCTTTTGAAAAACGCTATAGAGGAGTCTGAAAATGTGATAAATATAGCAATAAAGTTGAGAAGTTGACAACAGTGCTTTTCCTGATTTCCCATCTCACCTGTTTGTCATCCATTAAAGTGAGAATAATAAATATACAACTCAAAATTCACAAATAAACATTTCTGACATTTAAAAGAAATAAATCAGTGACCAATATAGCCACCCTTCTTTTCAATAACAGTTATAAGCCTTCCATTCATGGAGTCTGTCAGTTTCTTGATCTGTTGACCATCAACTTTTTGTGCAGCAGCAACCGCAGCCTCCCAGACACTGTTTTGAGTTCATCTTCAACCTGAAAAGGTCCAAGAAGCTCATCTTTAATAACACCAGCCCATACCAGCGCCCTGCCTCCATCTTGCTGGTGTCTGATGTGAAGTGGAGCTCTGTGCCCATCACTGATCCAGCCACAGGTCCATCCATCTGCCCCGTCAAGACTCATTCTCATCTCATCAGTCTGTCTGTCTGTCTTCAGATCTGTCTTGGCCCAGTGTTGATGTTTCAACTTACATATCTTCTTCAGTGGTGGTTGGGTTTCAGTCTTCCTTACCTTGGCCATGTCTCTGAACATCTTGTACTTCTGGAACTCCAGGTAGGTTGCAGTTCTGGACTACGACAGCACTGGAAGATAAAGGGTTCCTGGTAGCTTCATGTTTGATTCTTCTCAAATCTTTGGCAATTAATTTACGTCTTTCTTTCTCAACACGTTTCTTGTGACCCTGTTCAGTATTTGCAGTAAAACGTCTGATGGTTGTGTGATCACGCTCCAATATCTTAACAATTTCAAGAGTGCTGCATCCCTCTGAAAGACATTTTGCAATTTTGGACTTTTCAGAGTCATTTAAATCTCTTTTTCGGCTCATTTTGCATGATGCAAAGAAGCTGCCTAATAAATATGCACACCTTGATATAGGGTGTTGATCTCCTTAGGCCCCACCCTCCCTCATTAAACAAATACACATCAGCTGATATGTTTATATTCAATAAGCATTCAAGTTTATACAGTTTGGAGTTGGAAAATATGCATAAAAATGATGATATGGTGTAAACTAAAACATGGTTAATAATCATGCACACAGTGTGATAATGTCCCTAACTTGGATAATTGCATAAAAAACTGCCCGTTGAAGAGCAGGTAGTAAATTGTCTAGCGCTGCCATTTAAAATCAGACATCATTCAGACCACTGGATTTTGAGATGGTTCTTTTCAATCATTTTTGAAAGATCTTTTATATAAAATAAAGAAGTTCCGGGTTTTTGTCATTTTTCAGGGGACAAACAGGTACCTTGAAATGAGGGGCTCCATAAGTGGAATATGACCTCCTTTCCCCTCCTGGAGCTGCTAGTGGCTGGTTTGAAACAGCGACGAAGAGCAGGATGGGAGGAGTCTCCGCTCCGCCTTCTATACAGGTGGAGCGGAGACTCGTGCAGATAGAGGGAACACAGCGGGCTGATGTAGCTCATGCTAAGTGTATCTTTATGGCATGTGTGTGACTAAGTTGCCAAATTCAGACACAAAAGCTATTAATGACTGGGCAAAGTGAGAGTTATGAATTAAATTGACTAAATATGAATACATAAACTAAAGACTTTAGTATGGACATTATTCATATATTGTGTATTTGTTAGCCTGCTGCTTTATTATTAGATTGAATATAATTTCTGATTTTTGTATCACTTTTGTCCAAGCTAACGTAATAAGTGAGCTACTATTATTACTAGGATAATTTTCTAAAGTACAGAAATGTAATTGTTAGGTGTGCACGAACATGAAAATATGAATTGATATTGCTATACAATATCAATTCTGCTCTTATGTAGTATTCATCAATATTTTTGCCTTTATCAAATATGTTATTCAGTTACTTGATTAATCATCAGAATAATCAATATATTATTTGAAGTCTAATATAATTGTTTACAGCAGCTTTACATAACATCTAATGAGTGATTTAGAGCAAACAATTAATCTAACATGCCTTTATCTGGACCTGGATAAAAGCATTACGGGAGAACATTATGCATGTTTAGAGTGTGATTGCTGCAAACAGAAAGAAACTTAGGGCCATCTTACCTTAAGGCAGTGGTGGTGGTATTTCAGCATTAACATTTTTTTATGGACAGTTTAATTATGTTTGACGTTCAATGAGACATTTAAACTCAACCAGTATCACCATTCTGCGCTAAACATGAACAAATGAGTGCACTTGGAACTTGTAAACAAATACAGGTCCTGGAGTTCTTCCCATAAAACATTTCCCTCCTATTTTTGCATTGTGATGTTTTGGTCTCAGACCTCAATCTTTCCTTGAATAAATATTAATGGAGAGCAATGCCTACTGACAACTCTGCAGGAAGAACAAAAGAACTTGTTTACAAGTGTGCTTGTGGAGAGCTGAGGCAGCAGGAACAACAAGGGTCTTTGAGGTTGGCTCTGCAGCTCTGCCGACTCACAATGGAGCACTGATTGAAACATGCACTTAACTTCCAGCACGGGGCGATGGCAGAGATGGCAACATCTCCTTCACACTGGGAATTACCATTCAACTGCTGAAAAGACAGAGCTGGAGAAATCAAGCTTACAAATGTGCAGCCTCTACTTAAAGCCATTTAAAACAGCACAGAGAGGTAATCAGGTTTCTGGGGACAATAAGCACACGGCACCTTATGTAGCTCTAACATCACTCACATGTTTCCCTTGCTAAATTTTACAGAGGTGTGAATTTCTCATCAGATGCATTAGCATCTTTATTCATTCACTGCCTTTTGACACTCTGCTATGTTTACACTGATGATCATTCAGCAGGTAGGGACGGAAGGGATAGAAGAGAGTCTTCTTCCCTCGTCAGATTCTTTCAGTGCTAAGGGCCCCAAGCACCTCATCGTGCAAAAGTTAATCAATTCTGAATGACGAGGCATAAAATGTTTTAATAATGCAGTCTTTCTGTAATGAATGGTCCAGAATACTTACTTTAAAGGAGCAATCTTTGTGAGAAGCTCCAATGCTCTGATTATAAGGCAACAAATAATTTTCAATAATCCAAGACAGATCTTTAAGGGTGACTGTGCAACCTCAGTGACAAAAGTCTCATATCATATGGGACTTTCCTTTTGTTAACTATAAGATAAAAGCAGAACTTAACATCACGAGTAACAGCTGTCCAATAAAAACTGGTTAACTGTATGCTGTTGGTAAGATGAACAGATACATCAACAGTTTAACACAAGGTCAATAGTTTATACATTTAAATAAAAAAGTCAGTGGCCTGTTCATCTACTCACCATAACCAAGAAACTAACAGAATGAATCATCCCTGATCCACAGAATCATCATCCAGAGGCTGCAGTTGCGTAATTCAGCTAGAATTTAAAAAGCCTGACATTCACCAACTAACAGGCAACGAACAGAAGCTCAAATAAAGACTATAAAAAAATGATTTCTTCCAAAGTTACATAGAAAAACAGACCAAACCAAAGAATACTTATTCAAAATTCCCTACATGGTAGCCTGGATGAACAGTCATCCTGGCTACCATCACAACTCATCACTATTTTAAGACATATTTAACTGCTTAGATTCAAGAAAAGCACATGAAAGAATATGGCTATTTTCAATCTTAATATATTATTTTCAGTAGTCTTCTGTTATTCCAACTTTTGGTATAAAGCCAGCATTCATTTTTGTTGCTCAATATTCCCACATGTAATCTGGGTAAAAATGTGCTACGAGTGTGCAAAGAAATGGATTCACATAAGAATCACAATTCTTTTTTAATATGATTCCGAATCAATATAAAATGTCCCAAAATTGATTTTAAGAAATAAAACAATAAGACAAATCACTTGCTGTCAGGCTCCACTTTGTAACGACATGGGACGTCCTGACATCACCACACAGCTGGCACTGGAATGTACACATGTGTGGGAAGCACCAAAATAAAGGAAACTACAAAACTGAAAACAAGATTCAACTGACCCGTCTGTATTGAAGGCAAACATGGTGGAATATAAATATTTCACTTCAACTATCCAGTTTTTGTACCCTCAGGCAATATGAATACATTAAAGTAGTATTTATTCAATGCAGTGAGGGATTAAATACATTTGCACTAAATAACAACAAAAGTGTGGATGGAAATTTTAACTGTTGTTACGGAGGAGACTGTCTGCAGAAAGGTGGCGCTCTCTCTGTGACTGTTAAAGAAAAATAGAAGATTCAAGGATTGTAGTGATTCAATTTAAGCCTGGATTAATGTTTAAAACCCTAAAAATGTAAGAATAAGTGGACTGTACTCTCACCATTCCTTTTCACTCTGTACACTTCAAACTTCCAGCGTAAGTCTTATTTCTGTCATGTACAGAAATACTCAGAAGACTCTGCAGGTTTTGGGTGTATCAGAGATGGACGAGAGGCTGGCTGCAGAAATCTTGTGGACCGCTTTGTGTCATGGTGTGGAAAGAATTATATCATCTTCACAACAAATTCAATGATTGTGGATTTCAGCGGAAACAGGGTTCCATCATGGAAGAGGAAGTGGAGATGGTTTAGGAATATAAATATCTGGACAGCATATATGAAGCGATATGAAGATATGAAGAAGTGTCATCAATCAAAATCAAATCAAATTTTATTTGTATAGCATATTTCAGCAGCAAGGCATTTCAAAGTGCTTTACATCATTAAACACAAAAACACAGAGTCATGCAACATTGACCCTGTTGATGCAATGAACAGAGTCAAACCTTTCAAGGTTTGTAGCAAATTGCTTCAAACTTATTCTTCTATAAATTTGGTCTGGGGATGACTGCAACCTCTGAGATACTGAAGGATGGGTTCTTCATAAAATAAAGAAAATTATGGAAAATTTTTCCTTTCATGAAAAGAGGGAAAGCAGAGTGTTTTCAGTCAGAGGCTTCTTCCGCTTCGCTGTAATGCAGACCGCTACAGGAGATCTTTCCTGCCAACAGCATTAACTATCTACAATGACTATTTAAAGAATCTGAATGAGAGAGTTACAACATTTAATTTCCCTTTGGTAAAAAAATCTTCTTAACATTTCCATTTGTCACTCTGCCTCGAAAGCAGAGTGGATCATGAGGATCCTTTTCAAATCTGAAAAATGTGGCAGAAATTATTCGAACTAGTGATTTCTGTTTTGAATCGATTAGGAATTGCCCAAAAAAATCAGAACCAAATCTAGTTGTGACATAGAAAACGATTCCCAGCCGTAATGTGTGCTGTCTCTATGCCAGTTGTAGTGATCATGGACCCTGAGAGAACACCTTTTAATCATCAGTTTATCCTCCAGTCTACATTGTTCTGCCCGTTGCCACACGGTCCCAGCTCCACATGCCAGCATGTATGTGGTTGTCATGACGTAAACCACTCCAAATACATCATCTCCACCATCAGAGCTCAAGCTTTTGCTGAGCTGTATTGGTCCCTAATGTCTTCATCAAATGGATCCAGGTTAATATCCTTCTTTCTGGTCAAAAACATAAAACGGTAAATGATAAAACAATGCGGACATATGATGAACTGTAGATTGTTCTTGACAGGAATAGTTATCCAGGTGTAGAAATTGCATTGTCAGCAGGAGACCCAATACTCTATTTGCAGCTATCTTCTAATCTAATCTAATCTAATCTAATCTAATCTAATCTGGTCTGAAAGTGGCCTTTTGGGCCAACTGTGTTTCATGGACGCTTGAGCATGAAAGAGGAATCTTGTTGAGTGGATCTATAGAAATAATGAATGAAAAAAAGCTTTAGAGTGTGTCACCACAAAACACACCATTTTAATTACAGCGCATTCCCACGAGACTGAGCTGCACATACACTCTCAGCTCTTTAGGTACCACTCTGAGCTTGCATCATTGCTAAGCTAATAATGTTTGCCGCTGCAGCGCTGACACACACATTAAATTAATCTGGGTAATATTCATAGCGGAAATATTATGGATCATATCAGTCTATACCCATTAATGTTAATTGGAAATCATTTCCAGGACTTGTGTATGAGAGGTTTTCAAAATTAAACTGTCAATCGTCAGGGTGCAAATGTCTGATGCTCTCTCAGCTGGAGATAAGTGCAGGCTTCTCACTGGCACACAACAAACTGTGCAAAGACTCATGGGAAGCATTTTAAAATTTCTGGGTTTTCATACAGAAAAACAACAAAAGAGGAAAAAAAACAAAGAAACTTTCAAGATGAAGTAGCATTATCAACAAACTGCCTTACCTGCTTGACCTGTAGCAATGCTGACCGCTGCAAACAGCCTCTGAGTCCTGCTCAGATCCGACACGCCGTTGACAGCTTCCACCTCTAAGGTGTAGTTGGCATGAGCGAGCAGGTCTGTGATGCTAACGTAAGTGTCCACTAATCCAGACTGTGCGGGGGAGTATCCCACATTTGGACCACACGATACACATTCCTCAGGCTCCCAGCTGCAGCGGCGGCAGATCACCCTGTAGGTGACGTCGTTCCGCCCGCCAGTGTCGGCTGGTGGGCTCCACTCCAGATTAACGGTGGTCTGGTTGATGTTGTAGACCAGGTTCTGTGGCGCAGAGGGAGGTCCTGTCAAAGGTGGACACACAGAGGAAGACAGATTTAGATAAATGAGTGCCAAGAGAAGTGACAGCCAAGTGTGTGCATGAACTGGATCTGTGCTTTAACTGTTCTCTGAGAAAAAGAAAAAAGCTGTAGGACATGCCAGCTCCAGACCCAGAGCCAAACACTGACACTCAATTATAATAAGAGTCAGAGCCAGAAAAAAAGCTCTGCAGGTACGCTGACAGAAAGGGAGCCGAGGCAGGTACCAAGGTCAGTGGTAGAACGCAGAGAAATCAAGCAGTGTAGACTGAATACATTTTATAGTCAGAGTTCAGGCAACATTGTTTATATCGCTTATTATTAATTCAGAGAAAGTGAAACATTAAGGGTCCCCTTCTATTTATTCCTATAATGGAAAATCTCAAAGTTAAATCAGTTATTAAAGGAGACACCAGAAGACTTATTGTGAAGATCTTTTGGTCCATTATTTTACATTACAAAGAATATACAGAAATGTGTTTTAAATATGCTTATTTTTTGTGGCCTAATGTTTGAATTTATTCCAGGTTTTATACAAATAACAAAAAAAATCAGTTTATATAAAACATTCTACAACATTATGCTCAGAAATGAAGTTTTACAAATAGACTTGTGTTGATCTTTGACAACACATTACCTTGAACAAAACCTGAATGAGAATTAATCAGCCACCAAGGTCTGAAAAATGTTGAGTTAAACATTCAACCATATCTTTAAAGGTGTGATGTGAGAGTACAATCACACCAGTCCTTTAGCAACACAGAACTGCTGTTCTGTGAGCTGAATGATTTCTCAGCACATCAAAATGCTTTAGGAGTGACGTTAATGTGACTGATTCATGTCTGAAACAAAGCAGATAAACAGTTTAACAGTGCAGCTTTCACTGTTTCTACCTGACAACAGACATGCAGATGAACAGGTTTTCATTGCTGAGAAACCACTCACTTTCCACATCAGAATCCCAGCTTCACAGGTTGCCCTGTTCCAGTTGATCTATCTGACTTGAGATTTGGAAATAAATTCTTAAAAGTTCAAACTCAATTCGCTATTATATACTATTATGCCTCAAGTAAGCATCTTCTGCGCAATGAACCATGTCCAAGTACGTGGGGGCTCTCTAATACCAAAGCAAGGGGAACTGCTTTAGAAATTAATGGATTTTTTGCTCAGCAACCTCTTTCAAACACCGAGTGGAAGAGGTGGATGGATAATAAGTGAATGGTAACCAGCAGCTGTAATGTCTGCTAGAAGGGCCCACCACCTCTGCTAGCACTTCACAATTTACATATATCAGTGAAAATTGTGCACCGACTAATAAACTATTTATCCATGTATTTATTACTTAAGTTAAGGTAGAGCAAGTATAATTTAAAAGATTTGTTCATATTTGAACATAATATTTATTCATTTCGAACATGATAGAAGTATAAATTCACATTTGATGTAACAAAATAATCTTAAAATGCTTGAAAAGGAGTAGGAAGAAGAAACTTAAACTCATTCCATGTTTTCAGATGGACACTCATTATTAAATCAAATAAAAATAAATATATGCACCCGTACATCCATACCCACACTTTCATATGCGTTAGCCTCAATTTAAATAAATGCACATTTGTGCCAATTCTCACCCATATTTCCATATCTTGTGAAAATGACCTCCTTATATTTCCCTTTAAATTGTATTAAATTTTGCTGTTGTTTTAACTCCTTATTTAAATTGTTCCATGCTAAAAAAAATAAAGTCAAGTAAACCCTAGTGGGGAAAAAAAGTACTTTAGTATATTTCAAATATACTTACATTTCTGTAAGTACATTTTAAATATACTAAGTATTAAGTGTACTACCTATAAATATATACGAAGTATAATAAAAGTATGCTTGTACCAATTTTGACATAACTTTAAACATACTTAAATATAATAGTACCAAAATACACTTTTAAGAAATATATATATAAAGTATACTTTAAGTGAACAAAATATGTATTTGCCCAAGTGCAAATATACACTTGTTCAAGTGTACATTTAAAATAGATTTTAAAGATATTTTGTGTATATCTTAAAATATATGTTCAAAATAGAATTTTTTAAAATTCACTTAACGCTTATTAATTTCAGTATGTTTTAAATTACATCTCAGTGTATTCTTTAGGCCAGTGGTCCCCAACTCCCGGGCAGCAGACCAGTACCGGTCTGTGGACCAATTGGCACCGGGCCGCGCAAGAAATAATGAAATATTTCAGATTTATGCATTATTTGAGTCTGGAGGATCTTTTATTTTGAAAATCCTTTAAGCAGATACTCTTGGTTACGTGCGCGCCAACACTGAGCCCACAAGCAGCAAAATGAGTAAGAAACGGATCAGATGTCTTTGGAAAGTTTCTTTGGAAAGGGGAATGGGTCCAGAGAAGAGACAGGAGAATGGATTTATCCCGGACCCATAGATGAGTCTCACATTACAAGCCGCTCTGCGTAACATGCAGCGACCAGCAATGAAGCCTTCAAACTGCTTCGCCATGTAGAGACCAAGCAAGCTGTGCATATAAGCAACACTTCAGTTGTCATTGTTTCCCATCGTCTCGTTGCAGAGAAACAAGCTCAGGGCTCCCGTTAGTCATTATAATGAGTTAAAATTTTCACGAAAGTAAAATGTTCGTTTTTGTGGCGCATCTGTATCTTATTTTGAAGGGATATGTAAACGTCACCATAGCAACCAGAGTCAGAGAGCGTTTGGGCAGTGGTCGAGTGGAGATGAGTAGAGCTTGTGAGTCTTAAGTCTGGTTTAGACAGCAAGATTTAAGAATTGTCGGCCGATTTTCCAAACCTCTGTGACCACAGAGCTGATGAAAGTACAACAAGTTTGATCGGTTCATGTTCAGCTCCGGTTCATGTGTTGCTCCTGCCTTGTGGCAGGAGCAACACACCACATAAAAACCGATTCCAGTCACGAACATCCCGATTCCAGAGGATAATCCAGTAAAACCCCCAACATAGCATAAGGGAATTTAGAATAACCAAACACGGATGACGATGTAGAAGCAATAGTGACAGTTTGTGGACTCAGTTTAACGTGTGCTAACGTGTTGCTAGCTGGTAGCAAGTTTGCTTTAAAATGCTAATTATCTTCGTTTACTTATGAACAGTGCAGTAAAGATATTAGCAAACTTACATTGGTTTTAGAAATAATTATTTTATCAATTTTATTGATAAAATAAAATTCATGTTATTGTAACCCAGCTGTATTTCATTTGTTTTTTCTGTTTCATTTGTTTATTCTGTGTTATTTGCTTTTCTTTATTGTTTTTATTTTATGAGTAGTGTCCCTTTGAGAGCAAAGTACGACATTACTTTACGGCACCGTTCCATTTACTAAGGGAACTCCCGGGCTTTGGAGTTTCAGAGCTGCTGCGGAGCAGAGACATGTTAGTCTCTGGCTACCTTCTGCATATTGCCTGACTTCTATATGATGTTTTCCTGCTAGGTGAGCATTACTGGAGATTTATAATGTATGTATTCTGATTTTATGTACTAAGTCGTCGCTAATTCCGTAATGTTTTAGAAGCCAAACTCCTGTTTTACCGTGGGTATTGTGAGTTAAAATGGCTGTCAAATTAGCCATGTTAAGTGAAATATTTCATTTTCATCGATGTTCTTGAGGGGCTTATTATTTTATGAAGTTATATTCTTGATAAAAGATCTTAACTGCTATTTTAAAATGAACCTCACTGTAGTTGCTAGGAGAACTCCTGGGCTTCGGAGTTTCAGAGCTGCTGCAGAGCAAAGACATGCTAGTCTCTGCCTACCTTCTGCATATCGCCTGACTTCTTTATACCTGATATATGATGTTTCCTGCTCGTGCATTATTGTGGCCGATATTGGGGAACGGAACATTGGGAAGGTACTCCTGTGCCTGCGGAGGAAGAGAAAGAGGCTGCAGAGTTTTCCGTTTCGGATGCCGGCTGCCATCGTCTTTCTGGGTCGCCATCCCAGTCAGGTCAACCTCTTTCATCGATCTTTTTTGTACGCATCAGAGACACACACAAATATAGAGCTCTATATGAAAAATATTTTCTTTGCTGGCCAGCATCTTTTAATTTCTTTTTTCTACCAAAGACCCTGAAAGAATTCTTCGTCATCTAAATTTTATTTTATTTTCACATTGAGGGGACTCGCTACTAAGTAAGACAAATATAATTTGTCCCACACAGTTCATAAGCGTGCTTAAGTGAAATGAGCACAATGAATATATTCCGCTCGTGTTTGGAGTGAATGTTTTTCTTTGTTGGTTTTCCAGGAAAACTGTATGACCAAGTTGAGACGTAGTTGGATGTGTTTCAGTCCTGTAACTTGTAATAAACGTAACTGGTTGATGGTAAACTGCTATCTGAACCCGAGTAAATTCTATTCTTTGGTTACATTATAACTGCATAAAGGCTCTGTTTGTTGCAACTTAATAGTTTTCTTCATAAACTCAACCTGGTTTTAATTTAGCTCAGTATGCTAAATAGACTTTGATATTGTGAGGCTGTTGTTATTACTCATTCATCAATGTTTTTATCGTCAACATATTTTTGCAGTCTAAGCAAATAAATATGAAAGAGGAAGCCAGGGATCGGGTATTAGAAAACCTAAAGACATTCCTGTCTCAGAAGAAGCTGTGACTCCACCAGATCAACAACCAGCTCTGAGGATGAACCTCCACATCGTCTTCATGGTGTAAGTTTTTTGTTTGTTTGTTTTGTTTTTTATTGAGCAGCTGGCCACAGTTTTAACAGAAAAACAGTGTTGGTAAAACGCCAGTTAACAAACATGATTTGATTTAAAAATGATTGAAGAGAATTTATTCCCCTTGTTTAATCTACCATTTCTCTTTCATATGTTTTATTTGTTGTTGGCTTTCAGGGCCCTGTGATGGACTGGTGACCTGTCCAGGGTGAACCCTGCCTCTCATCTGATGGCTGCTAGAGATGGGCACCACCAGCCCCCCTCACTACCCTGCAAGGATCAGTATGTTCAGATCATGGATGGAAAGTTTTTAAGGTAGTTTGTCTCCTTACGTTCACACTTAAAAAGAGCTTCACAGTTAATGCCAACATCAACTGACTCTGTGAAATTGCTTCTAACATAAAGAGGCAAAGAAGACTCTCAGAAATGTTTTTAAACCCCAGGCATCCGGTCCCAATCATCATCAGTTTTGATGATGTCACATACATGGCGAGTCCACAACATTCTAAAATTGTAAGTCTCACTTTTTTCTTTGCCATTTTTCTGTACTCTTTTTAATACAAGTGCTTTCTCTTTTTAATTGCTCTATTGTTCTCTTTTGTAGGTTTCTGTAAAGTGCAGTGGTGCAGTGAATGGGAATGTTCTGTCGTTGATCCTCACTGTTCTTAGGAAGGAGAAATGTCAGTTTATCTGGAATACTGTGACATTGTATTAAAACAATACTCTTGTCATTGCTGAAATATTTTTCACATTTCCTCTAAAGTTGTACCTATTGTTTTATTGTACTAATTTTCATAAGCATGTTGTCTGTAAACTTTGAATGTATTGACAATTTGTACAATTCTTTTATAGTATATTAGCAATGTACTCTCGAAAAATGTGGGCAACATTTTATTTGATGGGGTGTGCATAAAACTTGACATGATACTGTCATAAACACCTGTTATGAACATATTAAAAGGTATCATGAAGTGTCATTTAGTAAATAGTGACACTTTTAATGAAAAGTTGCTTTAAAAGTTGGATTAGAAGTCTGTTAAAAGTGCCAACTCTATATAATTTTGTAAATAATGACACTAATGCAACGTTGGCACTTTTAATGGACTTTTAATCCAACCTTTAAAGTAACTTTGCATTACAAATGTCATCATTTACCGAATTACATTTCATGACAACAGTCAGACATTCATAAAGGCTTCATCATGTTTAGGACAGTGTCATGTCAGTCTTATACACACCCCATTAAATAAAGTGTTACCAAAATGGTAATATGTTGAAAACACAATGTAATTTGTTTCACCTGGAAAGTGTGTTGTAATTTATCCTTCTTTGTTCTGTAACCTGATGTGTTTGCAGAAGGGGCACTGAATAGGGGAGAAAAGTGATGACAATTCTAGGGGCCCTGACCAACAGGGGGCCGTCCACAATTTATTTATTGTTCATAGAAATACAAAATAAAAAAATGTGGCCCTGTCAATTACAAAATTAATCATATTGTATTTTCGAAAATTGTTTTTAGCAGTAAAAATTTTATGTTCCCACTCTCAGATCAAAAAACACATCCATATTTACCCTGAACCCCTCTTGATCTGCATGAAATGGTTAGTTCCTGCTTGGATCGCTTGAGAGTGACGCTGTTCAGAAGCAGACAGTAGGAAACTAGAACGACTGTGGCAGTTACTATGCTTCTAAGAAATGTTAGAAAATCAGGCTTTCAAAAAAAAATAGAGAGGAAGAGAGAGAAAAAGGCTAGAGTGTCAATTTATAACCCAGTTTTTCTCCAAGAGGTGGGTAGACTGTGAGATTATCAACCATCTAGCATAGTTAGCTTAGCTACAGACTACTGTTTGCCTCCATTTCACTAGCATTTAATGAATTAAGGAAAAAAATTACCAACATATTCATATATTGAACTTGTCCCTTGTACCACTTAACAGATGAGTCAGTCAGTAGCAGCTCTACCCACGTCCCTCCTGACCTGTTCTCTCCTAAGTGAAATTAAAGCTGTAGTATGTAAGTTTTATAAAAATATTTTTTTCACATATTTGTTAAAACTGTAAGTATGTTGTGACAGTATGGCATGAGAGGTAATCTGTGAAAAATCTGATTCCTCTGCCCAGTGCTAGAAACAACCAATCAGTGGCAGGAGAGTTTTAATGTCAATCACAATCTCATATGGCTCATCCTTCCTCCCCCTTGCTCTGTGCTATGCTGCAGGTAGCATAGCCTGTTGTAAATGCTTAGTCTAGTAAGCATAGCTAAAAGTGATGGCAGATAAAATATTTTCCTGTAACAATAAGTTGTTTCTCCACCATTAGCACATTTAGCAGTGAGTGAATGAAGTTGATTGACAACACTAGAGCGTCCAACTGGTTCTGATTGGTTGATTTGGTCAGAACGGTGCATTACTTTAACCAGTAATAGTAATTCAGGAAGGAGATGGAGGAGATTGATTGTTTTCACAGATTATCTGCCTCATAACAAACTGCTATGACATGGTGACAGCTTTAACAGATATGGAGAAAACATTATTTTTTATTAAAGTTACATACTGCAGCTTGAATAAAATGCAACTCCATATCATTTTTGAGAAGTCTGGATTGCTTCATGTATATTTTGCATGTTGCTTATGACTGTTGCTCATGGCGAGACAGTAATAGAAAACTAATAGAAAAAATTTAAGCAACCTACTTGCATACTGTATGCAGACTGAATTTTATTCTTGCATGTAAAATTCATGAGCAGTAAATATTATACTAGTTATCAGTATTGGACCAAAGAAAGCAAGGCAGTTGCAAGCCCTTTGAAATTGAGACGCTTTTGTTGGGTCAGACAGACTCAGGAAATTGTAACAGCAGCTGCGTGAGGGACACCTGTGTCCAGACAGAGGTGTAATCAGTAGCCTAGCATCATGATCTGTTTGTTCTGACGATTTCGCAGCTTCCACTTTGTCTTCCTAATGTGGTTCCTCCTCACCCTGAATCTCATACTGACAGGAGGAACCACAGAGCTCTGTTAGGTTAAAAGCACATCTTCTGAAGTTGTGATATTTTTCCTGTAAAAGGTTCCAGAGGAATCACCTGAAACCAGATGTTGGACTGGATTTTATTTCAATGTCAATTGTGAATGTTAGAGTCTCTCAACCAAGAGCAAGAATCCTTTTATAGGCGATTTTTCTTCTACAATACGTTATCTCTTATATGGACGCATGCTGTTTTGTTTGTTTGTTTTGTTTTCCAGATCTCAGTAATACCGCGAGGAAACTGGACAGAAAATAGAATCGGTTGTTTTTTTATACAGCTGTGAATCTCACGGAGCAGCTTGGAGGAGACGCTTTAATGACATGACTCCAGAACACATTAGGGCCCGATTGATGAAAATGCACATCCGCTGATCTAAAAACAGGTTTTGTTCTTCCATTTCAATGTAGAGTATTTAACTATGCTGTATAATAATTGTAAAAACTAAAGGTAACTACTTTGCAGATTATTTTCGGAACGCAACCCCTGCAAAAAACGAGTTATCACTGTATACTTAAAATACGTTCTGAGTATATTTTAAATGTAACCCAATCACAATAGTTGTTCCAAAATGTCACACTTTAAGTTAACTAATTCATAGTATACTTGAAGTATACTCATGATTAGTCTTACTTAAAGTGTGCTCAAGTATGCTAAAATTTAACATACTTAGTACATTAATTTTTCACCAGGGAAATCTTATGTGTTTCAGTTATTGTCGTGAAACTGTGGAAAGTTTTTATAATTCTACATGTTAAGGCTCTTTTATAGCTCACAAATAAAGCACATAATTTGAGGCCATAACCCTAACCCTAACCCTAACCCGGTTACATGTGGGAAAAGGATCCATGAATTCACCTTAATTTAGACAAAAACTTGTTTTTAATAACTTTTTCCAAGAAGAAAACTAAACAAACAGGCATTCTGCAAATTGTACTGCTATCGGTAATACTATCTTTAACAGACTGACAACATATGGAGGCTCTGAAGAGGCTAAATAATGCAAAGAGCCAAAATAAAACCTCTCAACAGTGCCAAAAAAATTCAAGTATAAAACTTAACATTCAAAGGCAAATACAGGTTCCATTACAATAAACAATCCAGAGTTACTGAATGAAAACTTCCTGATAGCATGGCGGCTAGCTGATTACTGCTAGTTCTGAGTGGCTGTTTCTGACTGAGCGGAGTAATTATGCAGAGCAGGGAGGAGATCGATCATTTTTTTTAGAGATTATCTGTCTCATGTTAGGACAGCGAAAGTTTTAATACGTATGTAAAATGTATTTTTTAGGTTAGATGCTGCAGCTTTAAACAGAGGTTCGGTGTGAGAGTCACTACCAGGTGGAGCAGAAGCGGCGCTCCATCTGTGAAATATTACTACCTGTAGCGTAGCAGCGGTTCAACAGCGAGAGCAGAACCAGCATCTTACATGGCACCTCGAAGACTTAAATAATTTTGCGGGTTATTTGTTTAGCTTTCTGACCGTCATGCTAACCCGGGTGAGTGTTTGTAGCTGTGCGCTGCTTTACCTGCTATCTGATCCTCCATATGTCTTTTTTACTGCAGTGAGCCTCGATGTAGCCAAACTCCGTCAAGTATGGCACTGTTTTTATGTCGTATTAGCTTCGTTGTGTTGATGCATTTTGACGTGCCGCAACACGCAAACGTCCCCATTCACTCAGCGCGTCATAGTTCCACATTGCTTAGGATTGGTTGCTGCGTGTTTGCGCAGTGTGAAGAAAAGAGGAGACCAGCTGCACAGGCAGGCTGCGAAATGAGATGCAGGTTATCGGTATCGGCAACAAGAGCCAATGATCGTTGATCACCGATCATGCACTTTTTCACAAAAATCGGTCGATTATGATTGGTGACCGATCGATCGGCACACCTCTAGTAATTATGTCTGTACCAGCTATAGGTGTTTGAATTGCTATGTTTCCTAAGAATGGAAATCCTTACATCTTTTGAAAAAAGGACACAAAATCTGCCACCCCGTCAGCTTTTATGAGCTTGATTATCACCAGCCAGATACACCAGTATGCCTCTATAACCACTTCTGCCACATGAAAAGAGCAAAAGACCGAAACACAATTTGCTCAAAAATGTTCTCATAATGACAGAGATAAGCTCATCTGATAAAACTATGAAAAACAAATTGCTGCTTTTATCTTTCATGTTCCCCGCTGTAAGATTTTACAACCCAGATGTTCATATAAATAAACTCTCCCAAATGTAGTTAATGTTATATGACTAGTGCTATGTGTTTATGAATATTTTAAGGATATTTTTATTTTCCTCTCTGGGAACTTGAAAGATCTCTAAAGGAAATTAAAAGGGAGGGGCCTCGCAGCTCATTTGTCACATTACCAAAACAAACTGTAATAACAATACACTGACTTATTAAGGCAGCACTGAGTTGATTTCATTTTTTAAAACCAAGGGGAACACAGAAGAATCCATATTCATGGTCACTGGGTGAAAGAAGAGGCAGGCTGAGGACAGGGAAGATGAAAGAGCCACCTGTGGCAGGCGAAGTGGAGCGGCTGCCAATAGCACCACTCGACTCCAACACTTAGGATGCACTCTCAGTTCTCTTTGTGTCCAACGTGACAGTATGACTCAACACAGATGAATTTAAAAACACTTGCACATGTTCACACATACTTTCCAATATGCCTCAACATAAACAGGTGGGAACATCAATATGTCTGTCATTACTGGCAATCCATTAACAAATGATGATACCTTATGTTGAAAAGATTTCAACATAAGGAATTAAAGTAGACCTAAAACAGTGACAATAGGTTATCTTTACAATAAATTACTTCATTGCACCATATTACTTAGCTACTACACTATGCTAATTTAAAATATCAGCTTGGCCTAGACAAAATTTGTCCTGAGAAATTGAGCTCAATGAGATCCCAGACAGAGCAATGATATTAGATGAGAATTCATCAGAAATGTCCAGTGTAGATCTTTCCACTTTTCAAGCCACAATTCTCTGACGTTCAGCACAGATTCAGTTGATGTTTCTAATTTTCTAATTTGTCACAAAATGAGTTTACCAGGACTCAGGATCAGTCACCATCATTTATCTTGATTAATTTTGAACTGTTTCATACATGAATCGTATAAATGATTATGTGGAGACCTTTGAAACAGTTACCATCTAATTCTATATATATTCATATAGGATCAAGCTATATATATATATATATATATATAGAGAGAGAGAGAGAGAGAGATACTGTTACAGTTTCTTGAGTCTATCTCCAAATTTGTTAAAGTTGTCACAATGTCGTAGCAGTTTGTTATGAGACAGATAATCTGAAAAAAATCAATCTCCTCTACCTCCTCCATGAACTACTATTGCCGGCTAAAGTAATGCGTTGTTCTGACCAAAAACAACCAATCAGAACCAGGAGGACTGTCTTAGTGCTGTTAATCAACCTCATTCACTCACTGCTAAATGTAAATGTGCTAATGGTGGAGAAACAACTTATTGTTACAGGAAAACTGTTTATCTGCTGTCATTAGTAGCTATGCTAACTAAACTGAGCATTCACAGTTTGAATTTGCACAGCTTTGTGCTATGCTAGCTGCAACACAGCACAGAGCGAGGGGGAGGGTGGATGAGCAGCACCATGAGATTGTGACAGCACTAAAACCCACCACCTGCCTCTGATTGGTTGTTTCTAATAGCACTGGGAAAAGGCAGAGGAATTAATTTTTTTCACAAATTATCTCTCATGCCACACTGTCATAACACAATGACAGTTTCAACAAATATGTAAAAAAAGACTTTTTTATAAAAGTTACTTACTGAAGCTTTAATTTCACTTAGAAGAGGGTTTATGCTGGAATGGTGGTTAAAGCTGCTGCTGACTGACTCATCTGTTGTTAAGTGTGGTAAGAGGTACAGGGACAAGTTAAATATATAAATATCTTGGTATTTCTTTTCCTTAATTCATTAAATGCTATAGAGGCAAACAGTAGTCTGTAGCTATGCTAACTATGCTGAATGGTTGATAATCTCACACAGGAGAAAAACTGCATTACAAATTCACACTCTTGTCTTTTTCTCTCTTCCTCTCTATTTTTTTTAAAAACTTGACTATTTTTGAACTAAAGGGCGTGGTGATTTGTATCAGAAAAAACTACAAGCATCTGTTCAAAGATGTGGTGTCTTTTTATTATCGCTCAATTTAAAATTCTTGATGCAAACTAAACTAAACGATCATTCAACATCACACTTATAATTCCTCTTTGATTATACAGTTGCAAAGCTGTTGAACTGCTGCAAACTACTACAGAAAAAAAGTTCTAGAAAGTTTCAACACATCAATCAGTCAATCAAATTGTATTAGTATAGCACATTTCAGCAGCAAGGCATTTCAAAGTGCTTTACATAATTAAAATAAAAACAGCATGTGACATTGAATAAACAGTGAGAAAGAGAGATTTAAAAAAAAGATAAAAACATTAAAACCCCTTTAGGACTTCAGTTAAACGTCGTTTAACTGGGATTCTAACCCTCAGGAACTTTAGTCAAAAACACCGTTTGGCAAGGACTCCAACCTCTAGGTTTTTAGTTGAACGAAGTCAACTGGGACTCTAAACCCCGTAGAACTTTAGTTAAACGTTGTTTAACTGGGACGTTTTCCGGGGTGCTTTACATCATTAAAACGTAGAAAATAAATAAAAAGATATTAAAAACATTCTTCCTATACGCACGAGGAGTTACCCTTAAGGGGTCTCCTCAAACCTGACCTTTTGCCCTTAGTTGAAACTCTGTCAACTGGGACTCTAACCTTTATAGCCTTTAGTTAAATCTCTGTTTAACAAGGACTCTAACCTTTATAAAAACATGGAAAACATCAAAACCCGTAGTCTAACCCTAATTTAGCCATAAGCAACTCTAAACAGGTGGGTTTTAAGTTGAGATTTAAAGTGTGTTTCAGCTGTTTTACAGTTTTCTGGAAGATTGTTCCAAATTTGTGGTGCATAGAAGCTGAATGATGCTTCTTCTCGTTTGGTTCTGGTTCTGGGGATGCAGAGTAGACCAGAACCAGAAGATCTGAGGGGTCTAGACGGTTGGTACATCAATAACAGATCTTTAATGTATTGTGGTGCTAAACCGTTCAGTGATTTATAAACTAACATCAGTATTTTAAAGTCTGTTCTCTGAGCTACAGGGAGCCAGTTTAGGGACTTTAAAACTGGTGTTATGTGCTCTATCTTCCTGGTTTTAGTGGCAAGCAGCAGCATTCTGGATCAGCTGCAGCTGTTTGATTGATTTATTAGTCAGACCTGTGAAGACGCTGTTGCAGTGATCAATGCGGCTAAAGATGGATGAGTTTCTCTAGATCGTGCTGAGACATCAGTCCTCTAACCTGGAGATGTTCTTCAGGTGATAGAAGGCCGACTTTGTGACTGTCTTAATGTGGCTCTGAAGGTTCAGGTCAGAGTCCATCACTACTCCCAGGTTTCGGGCTGATCGCTGGTTTTCAGTTGTAACAACTGAAGCTGTGCATTGACTCTGGTTCGCTCCTCTTTAGGTCCAAAGATAATTTCAGTTTTGTTTATGTGCAGCTGGAGAAAGTTTTGGCACATCCACACATTGATCTGTTCTAAGCATCTATTCAGTGATTGGATGGGTTCAGAGTCACCTGGTGACATTGTGATGTAGAGCTGTGTATCATCCGCATAATTGTGGTAGTTAATCCTAGGTCCTGTTATAACCTGAGCCAGTGGGAGCATATAAATATTGAAAAGAAGGGGTCCTAGGATTAAACCTTGGGGTACCCCACATGTGACCTTTCACCTCTGATGAGAAGTTTCCGATTGAACACAGAAATCTCTGTTCTTTATGTAGGATTCAAACCAGTGGGGCACTGGTCCGGAGAGTCGGACCCAACTCTCTAGTCGGTTCAGTAAAATGTCGTGGTCAACAGTGTCGAAAGCTGCACTGAGGTCCAACAGAACCAGCACTGTGGTTCTCCCAGTCTGTATTCATATGGATGTCATTGAACACTTTGACTAGGCCGTCTCTGTGCTGTGGTAAGCACGAAAACCAGACTGAAAAGAGTCAAAGCGATAAATAACTTCCTAACAATAATGTAATTGTTTAAAAACTGCTTTTTCAATAACTTTGCTGATGAATGGGAGGTTGGAGAGCGGCCTGTAATTCTGCAGTAGTGATTTGTCCAGATTGTTCTTTTTTATCAGTGGTTTGATAACTGCTGTTTTCAAAGCCTGGGGGAAAAAAACACCTGAAGAGAGCGATGAGTTACTATTTGGATCAGATCATTAGCAATGACATGCAGGACTTTCTTAAAGAAATGTGTGGGTAGGACATCCAGACAGCAGGAACCAGAGCTTAATTGACTTATAATTTCTTCTAGGGTTTTATAATTTAGTAGTTGAAATTGGGTAATTTTTCCTGCATTTGTTTTGTTTGGGCACAGCATTGGTTCTGTCTTTGGAGTGGATGTGCAGATTAATCATCTGATCTTTTGAATTTTCTCTAAAAAGAAACTTGAAAACTTGTTGCAGGCATTAGATTGAAGTTCAGGTGGCAACGTCATCTGAGGATTTGTGAGCCTGTCAACAGTAGCAAATAAAGCTCGAGCGTTGTTAGTGTTTTTGTTTATAACATCTGCAAAGAAAGCCTCTCTGGCATGTTTTAGTGCTGTGTGATAGTTACTTAGTCTTTCTTTGTAGATGTCATAATAAACGTGCAGTTGAGTTTTACGCCATTTCTGTTCGGCCCTACGGCAGAGTTGTCTTGCAGATTGAACTATTTGTGCATTTCTCCATGGAGATTTCTTCCTACCAGTCACAACCTTCACTTTAGTGGGGGCAATGTAATCAATGATATCTGAAAGTTTGCACTGAAAATCATCCATCAACTTATCTACGTCACTATAACTTAAGAGTGAGGAAGAAGAGTAGATTTGATTAAATGTTTCTGCTGTGTTTTCTGTGAAAGTACGTTTTGTGATGGTAGCTTTTTGTCCACATGGGTTAACGGATAAAGAACTGTCAAAGATAACAGCAAAATGATCCGACAGGGTGACATCAGTTACAGAGAAATATTCACACCCTTACTGATAACCAGGTCCAGTGTGTGTCCCTGAGTGTGTGTTGCTTGTTTGACATGTTGCGTTAGACCGAAACTCTCTAATATATTACAGAGCTTTTTAGCCCCTCGGTCCTGGGATGCTGTTAACATGAATGTTGAAATCACTGACAATTATTAAACAATCGTAATCAATACATATGAGAGATAGAAGCTCATTGAAGTCCGCAAAGAAATTTTCCACATATGTTGGTGTTTTGTATAGAGTTAGTGTCAAAGTTTGTTTGTGGCCTTTAACCTCGATTCCAAGATATTCAAAAGACATAAAATTACCCAAAGAGATTTTACTACAGTTTATGGTATTCTTAAATATTGAAGCCACTCCTCCTCCTTTTTTGTGTTTTCTATTCTCACTTAAAAAGTTGTACGTAGGAGGCTTTGATTCAATTAGTACGATTGCTTCATTACTGTCATTCAGCCATGTTTCTGTCAGAAATAAAACATCAATATTATGCTCAGTGATGAAATCATTAATTAATAGAGCTTTAGCACAGAGAGATCTGGTATTTAAAAGAGCCAGTTTAAGTGACTTGGAGGATGAAAGCTCTTCTGTCTGAGGTTCCTTTAGGCAGGGAATCAGTCTGAGGTTTGAATTAAGACCGCTGCTTTTTGTATTTCTGTTTTTTGTAACTTCTCTTGTAGTGATCCGGACAGGTATTGTCTTGCTATGCAATGTCGTGGGGCCAGACACATTCTGGAGGAAGACGGGTGTAAGATAATATCTGGACCCGGTCTCAGACCTCAGAAACGGAGTGCTGGATCTCAGGAGGTCAGAGGCAGGTGGCTTAGATGAAGTGAGAGTTGTGCCAAGGCGAACCTGTTGATCCATACTATCCAGCTGGGAGGAGAAAGAGTCCGTCCGTCTTTCTCTCTGACCTGAATTCTCCACCAGCATTTTCAGGCGGCTCAGGTGCAGCCCGACTCTCTTTAGTGATTCACTTTCTGAGAAACTCTGATCTTGTGAGTGGGTGTAGGAGCAGAGAGGGAGGGGAACCAGTCATTCTGTCGACAGCCGATGTTTTATCAGTTTGTATTGGAATAGTTTGTTCTTGATATGCGGAGGGCTTCATCCTAGTCAGACATCCTTGAGCCTGTTCTTCTGAAGCGATGGTCACATTGTTCTTGTTGATAAAATGAAAAATATTTGCAGTGAGCAGCCTTATTCCGTATTTGTTAAGATTGCATCCGCCTCTTCCAAAGAGGTGAAAGTGCTGCCAGTTGATACCGAGGTTATTGATGAAGGTCACTGAGCTGGCAGAGCAGGTTTTAATCAGCCATTTGTTTATCATACAGCCTGGAATGTTTTTTGTCTCCCCATTGAGGCGATGGAATTGGACCACTGAGAAATAACTTCGTTTTTAATTTTCCCATAGTGTCCAGAAGAATATTAAAGTCCTTTTTCAGAATCTCGGATTTTTGCTTTGCCAGATCGTTGGCTCCAACATGCACAACTAAAGTCTCCATGTTTGGCTGATCAGTGGTTAGAGAGAGCACTTTGCGAGTCAAATCAGATACAGTGTCACCAAGAAAAGAAACCACTCTCGTTTTCTTGGGATTGCAAACATGACTGATTCCATTTACTGCCTCATCTCCAACAATAAGCACTCTTGGCATACCTTTCGTTTTCCTGGTGGTCACTTTGTCCTTCGGAGCTTTGTGCGGTGGATGCGTTGGTTTAGCCTCATTGCTGATGTTTGAAGGTGGGTTTTCACTCAGAGGCTCGTGCTGGAGTGCAGAAAATCTGTTTTTCAGTGGGATTCCCACGGAGTCGGAATGTTTTGAGGCTTGGGCTGGTCGCTTTGTCCTTGGGAGCGGGTTCGGTGAAGCCATTTTGGTTCCAGCTGCTTGTTTGCTATTCTTTGGCGGAGCAGGTGTTGAGGTTGAAGGTGGGTTTCGGCTCAGAGCCGGCCACGCTGATTCATCCAGGTGAGGGGTTCTCCCTGTTAGTCGTCTCATGGGATCTGCAGTGTGAGACTTTTGTTTCGGCTTGGCTCCCTGAGCGACCCAGGGTGAGCTGCTTGGTGCGGGGTGTACGACCTCTACGCTGATTTGAGGAAGAGTTGTTTCATATCCACAGGTAGCGTTGATCTCAAAGTTCACCTCCAGAGGTTGAATCTTTGTTCCTAAAAACTGAAGTCGTCGTAGAATACTGCTAATGTCCTTGGGGTCGGACGGGGGCATTTTGCCCTAGTTCAACTTGGAGGTGAAGAAAAGTGAGGTAAAAATAAAAGTGAGAAAATCTCCCGGTCTTTAGGTTTGAAGTGATCCAGTTATGATGTCGATAATGTGAATAAAACCATAAAAATTGTGACTTTAAAAATAATTCACAAGCAAAGTTATCAGTAAGGAGGGGAGAGAGCAGGATAAGCTGGATAAGCACATTAAGGCTCTGATAGGTTGTTGTCAACAATGGACTGAAAGGCTGACCAGCCAATCACAGTCCAGACAGGCCTACAAGGCACTGTACAGTGAACTTGTGGCGTTTTCTAAAATTTTTCTAGGCGGCATAGTGACTGCCACGGTCGTTCTTATCTTGTACTGTCTGCTGCTGAAAACGTCACCGTCAAGTGCGCCAAGCAGGAATGAACCATTTCATGCAGATACATGGGTGTTCAGTGTAAATATAGATGTGTGTTTTTTGGTCTGGGAGGGGTAATATTTAATTTTTACTGCTAAACGCAGTTTTAAAAAACACATTAACAGTAATCGAGAGGGCCCGATTATTATTTTTTCATCATTTCTGTAATTTTTTTTTTTTTTTTTGTGGAGCAACCCCTGTCGTTAAGGGCCCTTAGAATTGTCTAACTTTTCCCCCTATACCGCGCCCCTGTCTGTGTGCGTGACAATCTCAGATCGGCCAACGATCTAAGATTGTCGTAAAGGGAAAGCAAAAAATCGTGTAGTATGAACTACTGCTTAGGTAGTCGGATGTGCTCATCTTCTCTATATAAATCTAGTGATTACTGAAGGGCAATATAGTATACAGACTTTATAATCTGCACTCTTTTGGTTGAACGCAGTATTTATTTCCACTTTGGTTTTATGTTGTTTAGTTTTTATTCAAGTACGTTTTTTGTTAATGGAGACTGAGAATCCATTTTATTTTTGGCTGTTTTGTTTATTTAGTTTATCAGTTTATCAGTGTTACGTGTTCTTTTGAAAATAAAGTGTATCTATCTATGGCAGGAAATCGCATGCATTATTATGTCATTTCCATTAAATCAGTGTCAAAAGGTCTTGAAACAATATTATCATTTATCGCAATAATTTTTTAGACAATTAATTGCTCAGCAAAATTTGTTATCGTGACAGGCATAGTGCTCACTCAAGGTAGATATGCTTCTTTTGACGTGGTTAGATGACACATGACATGACCCAGTTTGTTTGAAGCATACTGAAAATCTTAGCGCATTTTCTTCTTCCTCCACCTTAGCGTCTCTTTGTTCCTCTGAATAGGCTGTGTCTGGCCTTTGGAATAAAACACTTTTGCTCCGACTTCACCTGCAGCACAGATTTGCACCTGTACCCCACTGTCTGTCTGTTCATCCTTCTAGCTCAAGGGTTTGTCTCTTTCCTGCTTCTCTTTACTTTTTCTTCTGTCTCTCACTCCCCCGCACTGTCTTATCTTTCCATGTTCTCGCCTCTCACCCGTTCTCCCATTTGAGTTTCATTTCACGGATTAGCCTGCCAGAGACCCCACAGCCTGAAATGTCTCAATCACTTGCTAGCTTCCCTGCAACTCTGCCAGTGTGACAAAGCATGCGTATGTGCATGTGTGCATATGTGCTGTGTTCTGCATGCATATAGATTTTATGAATTCACAGTTTCATCCTGGCATTGCCCATATTTTTGAGTGAGTTCAAATATTTTTGTAGAAAAAAAGCAGGTATGAGCAGTAAGGTTAAGATAATCTATGAAGTGCAACTAGCATAGGGAGCATAGCAGTAGATCGTTTTTAGGTCATGTTTCGAAGCTCAACTCTGCTCTTTGTCGAGTTGTAAGACCTGGATAAATCCAGGCTTAGGAGGGAGGAATCTGCTGCTTATCAGTCTTGAGAGGTGCTTGGGGCTAACTTAACCCTCCACAGCCTGTTAGCTGGCTGTGTCTCTAATTGGGAAGCAGTGGGGAGAGGGGCAACAGGGGTGAGTGGTATTCAAATCGTCTATGAGGTAATCCTCACTCTACAAATGTGTGCTGTGACCCCGTGACCTTGCCTCTAATGATGTGGCTGCAGCAGAACCAAAAAAGGAAGACATGCAATAAGAATTAAAGAGCTTGAAGGTGCTTCAGACTGCTCTTACCATAATACCAAACTTTCAATGCTGCTTATTGAATTCAGTATTGGGTTTACTACTCTTTCACATTGTGGGCTGCAAGTTGAAATCTATTTTAGCCACATCCTCTGGAGCAGTGGTTCCCAACCTTTTTATTACCGCGGACTGGTCAAGACTTGGAAATTTTACTTCGGCCCCGGGGCTTGGGGGAGGGAGTGAACCATCAGAAAAGCCTTCTGCATGTTGTTGTTCCCGCTAAAGCCTGAATATGCCCAATTTGGGTTGTCTTGACCCTTTTATCGCAGCCTGTGAGGTTTTCTCTGACTGGGAACGAGAATCCAATCTGTTGAATGTGACAGGTAGCCAATCAGAAAGCGCGGTGACATAAGAACAGAGGGGAATCCTAAACAGCTGACATATCGTGCAACTGAGAGTCTGGTGGATATCGGAGATGATATGTGGAAATGTTTAAGATAAGAGATAAGATAAGACATCCCTTTATTAATCCCGCAGTGGGGAAATTTACATTGTTACAGCACTATAAAAGACGACAGAGCAGAAGCAATATAAAAAAATCTATATATACACAGTAAAACCAAGTGAATATAAAAATACTGAAACAGTATTGTTTGAAATATAAATAAATAAATTCCAGGTTTATTGCCTGTAGTAGAGAGTAGTGGACTACTGGGAGCAGCGGGTGTTGTACAGTCTAACGGCGGCTGGAAGGAAAGATTAAGGGTGTGATTATTATTATTAGGAAATTATTAGGAAAGATTATTATTATTATTATATGTAAAGGTCATTAATATGTTTATTGAGTTAAAAATGTTAACTATGAAAAAACAGTCACCTCCAAATCATAGTGCAGCAAATAGAGCGGCTGCTCCCGTCGTCTTTTATCCACCGCCTTTTCTTTTTGTTACGTCTTTTATCTCTTAAAATTACTCCACAAACTATCACTATTGCTTCTACATTGCCATCTATGATTGGTTATTCTAAATTCCCGTATGCTATGTTGGAGGTTTTACTGGATTATCCTCTGAAAATGGGATGTTCGTGAGTGGTATCGGATCATGTGGCTGGAAACACAAACCGATTGAACCTGTTGGACTTTTATCAGCTCTGTGGTCACAGAGGTTTGTAGAAGTGGCCGACAATTCTCAAATATTGCTGTCTATACCAGACTTAAGACTCACAAGCTCTACTCATCTCCTCTCGACCACTGCCCAAACGCTCTCTGACTCTGGTTGCTATGGTAACGATTACATATCCCTCCAAAATAAGATACAGATGTGCCACAAAAACGAACATTTCACTCTCGTGAAAATTTTAACTCACGATAATGACTAACGGAGTCCTGAGCTTGTTTCTCTGCAACAAGACGGTCCCATCTGGGACTATTGGGAGACAATAACACCCGAAGTGTTGCTAATATCCACAGCCTGCTTGGTCTCTACGTGACGAAGCAGTTTGAAGTTTCATTGCCTCATTAGCAGCCGGTCGCCGCATGTTACCCAGAGCGGCTTGTAATGTGGGACTCACCTACCGGTCCGGGATAAATCCATTCTCCTGTCTCTTCTCTGGGCCTTTTCCTCTTTGCAAAGAAACTTTCCAAAGACATCTGATCTGTTTCTTACTAATTTTGCTGCTTGTGGGTTCAGTGTTGGCGCGCAAGTAACTGAGAGAATCCGGTTAACAGATTTTCAAAATAAAAGAGCCTCCAGACTCAAATAATACATAAAACGGAAATATTTAATTTTTTCTTGCGCAGCCCGGTGCCAATTGGTCCACGGACCGGTACTTGGGGATTGGGGACCACTGCTCTGAAGGATGTGTGAGATAAGAGGGAGTATTAAAAATGCAAAGCCCTTCTTAGAGTATGTAAACAAAGACAATGGATGCATTTTTGGATTTCTCAGCTCCAGGACAGGCTAGAAGACTTCACCCCCACTAAAGTGTGGACATGTATGAGGAAAGAATAAGCAGAGATTAAACTTTGATGCCAGGAGACAGCTGATGGAAGCTTTGTGCAACCCTCTCCCTCTAGAAGTGAAGAGGTCTCTCCATGTGGTGATGTTTGTAAATCTTGTTTGAGTGAAGGGAACAATTTTGCATTTCCTCATCTGATTACATGCTGAATTCAAAACCATGCAATGATTTACATTGACTTTACATAAGCATTAGACATGTAAAGTCAATTTCAAATATGCTCGGTTATTATATCCACATTCTAGTGTCTGTAAATATCAGTGGTGGAGAAAGTACTCAAAACATTTACTTAAGTAAAAGTACAAATACACAGTCAAAAATGTACTTAAGTAAAAGTCAAAGTACCACATTAACATTTTACTTAAGTAAAAAAGTCCTGGCTTTTAAAAATACTTAAGTATTAAAAGTAAAAGTACTTGCTGAATGCATTACCTAATCGCTAATATCATTAAGTGTGCCGATCGTATTTAATTTTAATACATCAGAAATGTGCCATTTTAATGAACACTACCACAGATTAAACATGTTCTTATTGTGTTTATTCTCTGTAACAGTTTAGACTTAGATATGTGATTCTATGAATCATAATGTCAGGGATGGAAACATTTTGTCTCCTGTCCTAACATAGCATGAACTTCATTAGTCACATTTATTTAGAAAGAAATCCAACTGAAAGGGGATGTAAAGAAGGTGTGGGTGGGGTGGAGGACATGCAACCAAGGAGCCATGTAGCAGAGTTGTAGTCAAGACAACCGAACCCAAGACCAGCGCCCCGCGCTAAATGACACAATAACATTAAGTTTACCTATCAAAATTGGTTTTCAGATGATCTGAAAGATCCACATTCCCATAAAAACACCTAGATATTAAATACTTAAGAGCTAAATGAATTTAACCAGTATCAATTAAAACTCACTTCATTCTGTTTTGCTTTCATCGCTGTGCTACAATCCGCAGAGGTCTCCTGCTATTCCTAGAAAATAACGCCCTGGGCGGTTGCCCATATTGCCCATGTCAGAAACCACAACTGAAACATGCAATTAACGGTAAATAATGTTCAACTATGAACACTGTCCAACGGCGCAACAAGTAACCAAGCAGAAGGAGCATCATGACTGTTCTCATCCTCCCTCCCACTGCGATGCTTACCACCATGACAGGAGACGAAATCAATCAATGATCAATGAGCATGCTCTGTGTTCATACGTTCAACTTTTACTTATTCGGCGATTATATATATTGTATAGCTACCGCAGTGTACACAAGAACAAAGAACGTCTCTCAGTGAGGCTTCAGTCCTTAGGACTTAGTAAAGATCCGTCCAGAAGAATCGGATAGTTCCTGAATGTCATATCACTATATTGCAGACTTTGGTCACAGCGTTGTCCCATATATGCGACACCTCAGTCAAAACCTCCACACAATAATTCAGCGCATGAGTGACAACTTTTTTTCATCAGATGCAACATGTGTCTCAGTACAGCTAGCTTTGCTAGCATCACGTCCACAGATCTTACCTTTCTTTAAGCTTTCCTTCCAAGTGACGCTAAAAGTTGGACGAAGTCCCACCGTCTGTGAAAGCGAAGCGCTGCTTATTTTACATGTCGCCATTTCAATTTATGCAGCGCTATTATATTATAGACAAACATCTCCTCCCGCTCAGAGGAAACCACTGCGCATGTCTGGAGCTCCGCGTGCGAGTAAAGGTGGAGCCGATGGGTGACAACAGACACTACGTCACGTTATTGATTGGATTTTACGGCGCCACCTTAAATCCCTGAACTTCACATTTTAACGGAAGAAAAGAGCAACGCGACTTGGATGTAACGAGTAACGCGACACTTTTGTAGAAATGTAGTGAAGTAGAAAGTACAGATACTTACTGTAAAATGTAGTGGAGTAAAAGTAGAAAGTCCCCATTATTAAATCTACTTAAGTAAAGTACAGATACACAAAAACTGTACTTAAGTACAGTAACGAAGTCCTTGTACTTCGTTACTTCCCACCACTGGTAAATATACTGTATACTGCAGGATTTTAAAAGCAAACAGTAACACAAAGACAACAAGATTCTTCAGCTCTGCAGAACTGTAGATTACTTTCACAAAACTCATTTTCAGATATTTCTGTAATTCCCTAATTTGTTATGGCTAGATTCTCATCAGATGGGAAAATGAAAGATAATCATCTTTGATTGCTACCGTAGGTAGGCATTTATGTTCATATAATGTATTTGTCATTTTTACCTTTCCTAACCTATGTCTGATTTATTTCTCAAGACTAAGGTCTGGAAATGATGCTGTTTGAAAGTAAACAAAACTGGTAAAATTTTCCACGTCTTTTCTTACCTTCTGATCATAAATATGCTTCACAAATATAAGCTGATAATGAGGCACAGGCCAGTTATTAGTACCAATTTATACCACGGTTTTAAAATGTGACATTTCTTGTATAACTTCCATTGTTTCTCTCTGTAGTTTAAAGCTAGTTGAAAGAGAAACCAGAGAAATTGCCAGATCAGAGATCTGATCATCAAAATAACATTATCATAGCAAAAATAATCAGTTTGTTCTATAATTTTCAAAGTAATAGCAGTTACTTCTGCTGCTGTCTTAAACAAAAGAAAGAAGTGTAATCAATTGTGAGCTTATGATTGCAGCTAGGTAAAAATTAAATATGAAATAATTCTTTAAATTTTTCTTGCTCATGGAAACAGAGTAAAGACATAATGGAAAGAATCCACTCAAAAGCTGTTCATCACGCACTATCAATAGACCAATAATTTATAAGCAAATAGTCTCATGAAGGGAGTAAAGGTTTTCAATTTTTAGTGGACAGTTGTGCTTCACTGGTAACGAAAATGTGAAAAGTATTTTGAGGTGGTAAACCATTATTTATTTAGTTAAGATTTTTATAATCTACAAGAAAGTTAAAACATTATGTCAAACATTATCTACGACACTCTAGTAGGTAATACCTATTCGTACTTGCATTACATTTGTGTGCTTTACTTAAGTTTCAATATACTGCTGATTCAAATCAAGCAATGTGAGTAAAATACATATTTAGCCTGAGAGAAGACCAAGACTAAGTTCTAATTTGTAAAATGGACTTTGATATTTTTGTTCCTGTAGTGAATGCTTGAGTGCAGCAGTGCACATGCATAGTAATAGCCAGTGGTGGGAAGTAACGAAGTACAAGGACTTCGTTACTGTACTTAAGTACAGTTTTTGTGTATCTGTACTTTACTTAAGTAGATTTAATAATGGGGACTTTCTACTTTTACTCCACTACATTTTACAGTAAGTATCTGTACTTTCTACTTCACTACATTTCTACAAAAGTGTCGCGTTACTCGTTACATCCAAGTCTCGTTGCTCTTTTCTTCCGTTAAAATGTGAAGTTCAGGGATTTAAGGTGGCGCCGTAAAATCCGAGCAATAACGTGACTTAGTGTCTGTTGTCACCCATCGGCTCCACCTTTACTCGCACTCGGAGCTCCAGACATGCGCAGTGGTTTCCTCTGAGCGGGAGGAGATGTTTGTCTATAATATAATAGCGCTGCATAAATTGATATGGCGACATGTAAAATCAGCAGCGCTTCGCTTTCACAGACGGTGGGACTTCGTCCAACTTTTAGCGTCACTTGGAAGGAAAGCTTAAAGAAAGGTAAGATCTGTGGACGTGATGCTAGCAAAGCTAGCTGTACTGAGACACATGTTGCATCTGATGAAAAAAGTTGTCACTCATGCGCTGAATTATTGTGTGGAGGTTTTGACTGAGGTGTCGCATATATGGGACAACGCTGTGACCAAAGTCTGCAATATAGTGATATGACATTCAGGAACGATCCGATTCTTCTGGACGGATCTTTACTAAGTCCTAAGGACTGAAGCCTCACTTAGAGCCGTTCTTTGTTCTTGTGTACACTGCGGTACCTATACAATATATATAATCGCCGAATAAGTAAAGTTGAACGTATGAACACAGAGCATGCTCATTGATCATTGATTGATTTCGTCTCCTGTCATGGTGGTAAGCATCGCAGTGGGAGGGAGGATGAGAACAGTCATGATGCTCCTTCTGCTTGGTTACTTGTTGCGCCGTTGGACAGTGTTCATAGTTGAACATTATTTACCGTTAATTGCATGTTTCAGTTGTGGTTTCTGACATGGGCAATATGGGCAACCGCCCAGGACGTTATTTTTCTAGGGATGGCAGGAGACCTCTGCGGATTGTAGCACAGCGATGAAAGCAAACAGAATGAAGTGAGTTTTAATTGATACTGGTTAAATTCATTTTAGCTCTTAAGTATTTAATATCTAGGTGTTTTTATGGGAATGTGGATCTTTCAGATCAATCTGAAAACCAATTTTGATAGGTAAACTTAATGTTATTGTGTCATTTAGCGCGGGGCGCTGGTCTTGGGTTCGGTTGTCTTGACTACAACTCTGCTACATGGCTCCTTGGTTGCATGTCCTCCACCCCACCCACACCTTCTTTACATCCCCTTTCAGTTGGATTTCTTTCTAAATAAATGTGACTAATGAAGTTCATGCTATGTTAGGACAGGAGACAAGATGTTTCCATCCCTGACATTATGATTCATAGAATCACATATCTAAGTCTAAACTGTTACAGAGAATAAACACAATAAGAACATGTTTAATCTGTGGTAGTGTTCATTAAAATGGCACATTTCTGATGTATTAAAATTAAATACGATCGGCACACTTAATGATATTAGCGATTAGGTAATGCATTCAGCAAGTACTTTTACTTTTAATACTTAAGTATTTTTAAAAGCCAGGACTTTTTTACTTTTACTTAAGTAAAATGTTAATGTGGTACTTTGACTTTTACTTAAGTACATTTTTGACTGTGTATTTGTACTTTTACTTAAGTAAATGTTTTGAGTACTTTCTCCACCACTGGTAATAGCTGTAGCTGTACAGTAAAAAAAAAAAACCCACAAAAAACCCCCATAAAAATACAGGGTTTGAATGACTAGTTGTGGTTAGAGCGTCTTAGATTTGTAGTTTTTTAGCTACAGACACTCAAGATTGAGTAAAATTGAGTGGACTCCATTTAGCTCTTTACCGAATCGGAAGCTGCAAACAGAAGGTAACTTTAGCTTCAAATACAAATCAAAGTCTGGGTTTAAGGCTTTGTGTGTGAATCTATCATGATCAAATTAATTATACGCTGTTTGGGTAAGTGTACTTAAGCTGGTCTATACACTGTGTGGTAGGACTCCCAAATCGACGGAAATCAGTGCACCCCTACCGAGAACCTGAGATTTTGGAACAGGATTTGAATTGGAGTATGTTCAATTTATGACATTTTTCTTATATAAACCCACCTGGATTTAAATTGTGAACATTTGCTTTTAGGTATAGAGTTTCAACAACATTTTATTATAAATTGGCAGAATACAGATAAATAGAACTAAAGTGGATCTACATATCCAACTGCTATGTGAGATGCTAACTGTAAGTATGACCAAACTGTTCTGGACAGAACTTGAAGTTATGAGGTTGGACTGCTTTTAGTGTGAAATGAACCAGGACCAAAATTTAAATTTGCGGGTAATAAAACTAAAGGTGAATTTCATACATGGTAGCAAAAACAAACAAAAAAAAAACACTGCCACTTTACAATGTCCCCAAACGATTGCCAGCAGGATCCAACCTCTGTTGAGCATCAATTTGTTGAGGTGGCACATTTGTAAAGGGTGCAGCAGAGGGCTGGGTGGAGCAGTTGACTGCTCACAACTGCCCTGTCAAAGCACAGCTGTTGCACAGTTGATGCCCAACTCCTCAACCTGTCAGTGACTTTTCTTCTCCACTTAAGAAAATAACTCCCAAAGGCCATCCACATAGATGACCTCCTCACAGCTTTGCATGAGAATGGCATGAGTATTCAGAAGAAAAAAAGTAAATAAGGCTTTACTTTTTCCAGCTCCAACTCACACATACCACATGAGAAACAACGTCTTTCGAGCTGTATTTTTAGAATGTCTCCCCTCATCTTTGTTCAGCATTGGAATTTGTCAGCATATTCAGCATTTTCTTGTCCCCACTTCACATCTTCATCTCATCCCCTTCTCAGTTCCACAGACACAACCTTAATCTTTAAGCGCCAGGGATCAATCTCACCGTCTTGCTAAAGCCTACTGCTAGCTTTTCACAATAAAAAGAAAAGAAATATGTCAATCAAGCTATTTATTCAGCCAATGCAAATTCATTTTTAAGTGCTATTCACTCCTTGGTTGAAGAAAGACATAAACAAGGAAAATCACAGTGACTGTTGGCCACACTAAAACAATCCTGCTATAGTGTTGGATGACTGATGTGGACCCCGGCGCTTTCCATGCAAGTTAAAAATACATATTTACATATAATGGTGTGGGGTCATAAAGTGTAGACCCAAAGTAATGAAAATGAATAATGGAAAGTGTACATTAGGTAACTTCAGTAATTACGGCGCTACTTGGCCAAGGTGATTACCCAGGAGGGAACAGCCAGAGGACACCGCAAGAGTGGAAACTTTCTGCTGTTCTTACCAAGGCATGTGTGGACCGCTCTTGATCAGCGGGGGTTATTAGAGTGAGGCGTTAACATCTGATTAGGATGGTTGGAGAGGTGAGTAATGGACCTGTCTTTTACAGCAAGTTCTGTATGGTTGTCTCAGCACAGCACTAAAAGATTGGTGGTTTGTTGTCACTTGCCAACTTCAAATTTCCTCAGTTTGAGTTATGTCCTTGTCTCAGTCAAATATTGGTGGGGAGTGAGTAAAACAGATAAATAGGGCTGAGGAAGCCAACTTTTAACATGCTAAATCAGAGGTTACTGAATTTCTCTACTGAAACAAAATGATCTAAGAACTTAAAACTGATTAGAGACTAGTTAACGTCCTGCTTGTAATTACTATACTATTAGGTAAAGCCCATTTCCCCAACTAGTTAAATCAACCAGATAATTAGCAACACATTTCAAAAGTCACTCCAGTTCAACAGTACTTCAAAAGTCTCTCATTCTGCAAAACCAATAAAGTTCCTGAATGTGGAATATTTCATGTTTTGCCTCTATGTGCTCTGATTGAAGAACAAGACCATACCATATCAACTTTATTTATAAAGCACTTTAAAACAACCACAGCTGCTTTATCAGCAGTTTTAATGCTGTACATTAAAACACAACATAACAATAAAAAAAATAAAAATAAAAACTCTTACAGTTTAAAACAAACAAACACAATTTAAAACTAGATCCCGCTGGAGTTAAAAGCCAAGTAAAATAAATGGGTTTTAAGACGAGCTTTAAAAGTGGACAGTGAAGGGGCCTCTCTGACCTGCAAAGGCAAGTCGTTCCATAACTTAGGACCTATGACAGAGAAGCCCTGTCCCCTCTGAGCTTCCTCCTGGATCTCGGTACCTCCAAGAGTAGCTGATCTGCTGACCTGAGAGACCGATAGGGTATGTAGGGGTGAAGAAGCTCAGAGAGGTAAGCCGGGGCAAGATTATGCAGTGATTTAAAAACAAACATAAGAATTTTCAAATGAATCCTAAAATATACAGGCAGCCAGTGAAGTGAAGCCAGGACAGGGGTCACATGCTCCCTCTTCCGAGTTCCTGTTAAAAGTCCTGCAGCAGCATCTGAACCAGCTGCAGACGTGAGAGCAGCGACTGACTGACTCCCAGATAAAGTGCGTTACAGTAATCCAACTGAGTTGAAATAAAAGCGTGGATCACTGTTTCAAAATGTTGCCTGGAAAGAAAAGATTTCACTGACGCCAATCGCCTTAAATGATAAAAGCTGGACTTAACCACGGCTCTGATTTGGCTGTCCAGTTTAAAATCACTGTCCACCTTAAAACCAAGATCCGTAATAACATGTTTAAAATAAACCTCCAAGGGTCCCAGGTCAACAGAGGAGGACTCAGAGGAGCCACTGGGTCCAAACACCATCACCTCTGTTTTCATTAAAATTTAAAAAGTTCAAAGCCAACCAAGCTTTAATATCACCTAGACATGCCAGGAGATGTTTGATGGAATGGACATCCTTCTGCTTCAGGGGCAAATTAATCTGACAATCATCAGTGTAACAATGAAATGAAATCCCATGTTACCTGAGGATAGAACCCAGAGGCAGTAAATACAGAGAGAAAAGCAGTGGGCCCAGAATTAAGCCCTGCGAGACACCATAAGGCAGGGGTCCCCAAACTACGGCCCGCGGGCCGGATCCGGCCCACCTCCACATTTGGTCCGGCCCCCGGAACAATACCAGAGAGCATTCTGATTTTTTTTTTTTCATTTACCTTATTTTCCTGACTATGAGCCGTTTATATGTGGATTTTCCTTCAACCACCAGGGGGCTGGAGTCATTTTAAGAGATAAAAGACGTAACAAAAAGAAAAGGCGGTGGATAAAAGAGCAGCCACTCTATTTGCTGCACTATTGATTTGGAGGTGAATATGTTTTTTCTTAGTTAACATTTTTAACTGAATAAACATAATAATGACCTTTAGATTTAATAATAAACATTTCCACATATCATCTCCGATATCCACCAGACTCTCAGTTGCGCGATATGTCAGCTGTTTGGGATTCCTGTCTGTTCTGACGTCAACGCGCTTTCTGATTGGCTACCTGTCACATTCAGCAGGTTTTATTCTTGTTCCAAGTCAGGAAAAACCCCACAGGCTGCGATAAAAGGGCCAAGACAACCCAAATTGGGCATATTCAGGATTTAGTGGGAACACCAACATGCAGAAGCCTTATCTGACTGTTCATCCCCCTCCCACTCTCCCGGGCCGCAACAAAATTTCCCAGTCTTGACTGGTCCACGGTAATAAAAAGGTGAGCCACTGATTTAGCACATACTAGTAGCAACACGAAGGATCAGCACTTTTACTGTTACAGTTACTGTTCAGAAACTACCGTAATCAGTTCTGTTAAATCTAAACTTGGCAACTTTTTTTTTTCAACCGTAATAAATGTGATATTCAATTGACCTGTTATGACTAAAATTTTGGGTGTCCGCCCCCCTCTGCTGCATCGCTGTGGAAAACCTGGAGCAGCAGAGATATCTGCGGCTTATATGTGTATGTTTACTGGTTAAAAAAAATAAATAAATAAATAAAAACTTTGGGGTTGTGGCTCATAGTCCAGTGCGGCTCATAGTTGGGAAAATATGGACTATAATCCTTCCTGGATTTTTTCTGTGAAGAACCCAGAGAGGGTTATTTGGTTATTATTTATGTCATTAATAGTATTATTTATTTCCTGACTAATTCTATGAAGAACCCAGAGAATGTTATTTGGTTGTGCTTTCTGGAAAACAATACACTTTTACATTTAGGCACTCCTTCAATCGTCACACTTTTTCTGTTACAAACTGACTCCGGCCCCCAGCAGAGAAGGGAAAAGTTATGTGGCCCTCACAGGAAAAGGTTTGGGGACCCCTGCCTTAAGGCATTGAAGCAGCAGATGATTCAGAGTCACTAATATTCACTGAAATTGTTCTCTCCTCCATGTAAGACCGGAACCATTTAAGAACAGTGTCACCAATACCTACAATGCAGTGTAATCGCAATATTAAAATGTCATGGTCTAGGCAGCAGTTAGGTAAAGTAAAATCAGAACAACATTGTTACCAGAATCACATGCAAGAAGGATGTCATTAAAAACTCTTTTAAAGTAGATTCTGTGCTATGAAGAGTTTTAAAACCTGACTGAAAAACCTCCAGAATGCCATTGTCATCTAAAAACTGTCAGCTGACAGTACACAATTTTTTCTAAAACTTTAGAAAGAAAAGGCAGCTTTGAAATGGGCCAGGTTTTTTAAGCAGTGGCTGCACTACTGCATGTTTAAAACTAGCAGGGACCACACCTGAGGATTATAATTGCAAGAACAGGCTACCCTATGCTAGATAAAATATCTTTAAAAAATCATGGAGGGACAAGATCACGGGGGGAACCTGATGGCTTAATGTGGTCACAAGCTCAAACTGAGTGAAAGCAGCAAAGCAAGGGACCAAAACAGAGGGGTCAGAGTCAGGAGCTGTGATAAGAGCTCTGGTACCAGGCTGATTTGAAGGCATAATGAATAATGTTGAAACATTTGAGATATTTGATGTAATACGGAAAGTCTCAAGGTGTGTCATCTTACATACTGTGTGCTGTAAAAAATTGTTTTTGGAATGAACATAGGGAGGGTTGAGTCAGTGCTCTGTACTTGAGGTGGCGCATCACTTTGGTTTTCCTCTCAAGGATTTTTCAACAAGATAAGCCAAACTAGCTAAGCCTCAGAGCAATAACGACTCAGATCTTAAAAGTTTATAGCAGTTTGGGACAAGATTGAAACAGTTTTTTACAATGTACTTTTACATGAAATAAATAAACCAGCTGTTTGTAACATAATATGTTGTTGGATGAATATTTTACAGTTTGAACAGCTGTGACATGAAATGTGGCAGTGCAAAAACTGTCACAGTATTCCACTCTTTCATGCAATGAAATGTTTGCCGACTGGGTTGTTGTGGATGGTAACACCTCTCCTGCAAACTAGTCGTAGCCATTGGACAGATTCACACATCTTTCAGAAATTGTTCTGCACAGAAGAGAATGAACCCGGGTGATAACAATGAGCTCAAGATATGCATGAAAGGATAAAACAAACACTACTCAAGAAAAAAATCATGCACAAATGTCCTTCTGAGAAACACATTTGCTTTCTGCCTCAAGTCTTAACTATTTATATTGATTTATATTGGGGATGCTACATGGCATACAATTAATATGACAATGCATATTGTAATGGGTGGTGGTAACTAAATATATATATATTATTATTATTTTTTTTTTCGTATATAATATATATTTTATATGCATTTATATGTATTTTCCAGACTATAAGCCGCTACTCTTTTCCTAAGCTTTGAACCATGCGGCTTGTAGCCTGTTGCGGCTTTTCTGTGGATTTTTCTTCAACCACCAGGGGGCTCTTCAGCAGGAAGTGAATCATGTGAAGTCAAAATTTTAAATCAAAGAAGAAGAATGCGCTAATTTTCATTTAGAACAAGCCCATGCTAGCAGCAGGCATGACAGAGAAATGTTTTCAAACTCATATGATGCAGCTTTTAAGTTGAAGGCTGTCGATATGGCAGTACAGGAGGGAAAAAGAGCCGCTGCACATAAGCTTGGCGTGAACGAAACCATGGTTCAGCCTTGGAGACGGAGGGCTGCGTTCTTAATATATCCAGCAGATTTATTAGGACGCAGTCCTCTACTGCCCTCTGCTGGGTCCTTATGGAAACCTTATTAGAAATCAACATCAGACAGTTCCTCCCACAATTGTAACATATTTGTGACATCGCTTCAGGGAAGGAGCTACAGGTAGGGTGAGAGTTGTAGCAGAAGGGACCTAGAGGGAACCCACATGGGAGGCAGAACATGCCTTTAGGGATCCAATTTTTTTATCACATCTGACAAGAACTGGAAAGGAGAGCCCTCTCCTGTTGAAAACTGTGTACCATACCCCAGTAGATTATATAGTAGCGCGCCCCGTTGTTGACTCATGGTTGCTAAAAACCTTACCAGACTGACTGATTTTAGTGACATAGTGGGTGTAAAATATTGAATAAAATGTTGTGTTACATGACTGGCTTTATTTTCACTCTTATATTTAACTTTATGACACACAAAACTACAAATGAATCGTCCTTATTGTCTCCAGGTGCATTCTGGGTAAAGCTTGTCACCAATGTCAACATCAGTCACTTGGCAAACTAGCTAGAGCATTTCTAGGGATTACGTTAACATGTTTTGAATTTGAATTGTTTCATCAATTAGTGACCAGTAGCCTGATGCTTCTGTTCTTCTCTTGGTTTGTTGTAATTCATGTCAGATGGACTTCAAAATGACATAGTCGCTCTCTCTCTTGATGAAACTTGTTAGCTCTGCTGTTGCGGGCATGTCTATGTTTTAAAGTTAAATTATCATGAGCTTTATTATTGGGCCCGCTCATTGCCATCAGTATTTCAAAACTCAGATTTCTATGTCAATATATACTTCACTGTTCTGTGTTAGATTAACACATTCATGGTGTTAACTTTTGACAAAATACACTAGTGTTGAGTAAGTCAACACTGATGTGTTTAATTTCAACTACTGTGAGTGTTGATTCAACTATATCACAAATAACCCTTTCAAAAGTGGAATTTCTAACCCATCCAGAATGGACCAATATAGACACTTTCAAAATGTTGAATTTAACTGTAGGAGTTTATGGAACACTTCCACATTTGCTGTGTATGTTTCCAGTTTTTTTTTTTCTATTTGAAGGTGCGGCTTAAAGTATGGTGCACTCTCTCTCTCTCTCTCTCTCTCTATATATATATATATATATATATATATATATATATCACAATATGATTCTTATAAAACTTACAATAGAAATGAAAAAAAAAATCACACAATATGTATTTTCTGGACTGTAAGCCCCACCCCCAAAATTTAAAAAGAAACCCAGTAAACATACACGTACAAGCCGCACCGGACTATAAGCCGCAGATATCTCTGCCGCTCCAGGTTGTCCACAACGATGCAGCAGCAGCAGAGGGGGCAGACACCCAAAATTTGAGTCATAACAGGTCAAATGAATATCACATTTATTATGGTTGTAAAAGAAAAAGTTGCCACGTATAGATTTAACTTTACTGATTATGAGGGTGCATGGGTTTGAAGAGAAAAATCTCCTTACTGTCTGTTACTAGCATGTGCTAAATGAAAATGGGCACTTTCTTCTTCTTCTTTAGATTTCAACGGCAGTTTTCATCCATTATTTCCATTATTGTTGCACTACTGCCATCTATTGGATCCTAATATCTATACCTCAAATTCTCATAATCATCCCAGTATTATTTAAAAAACAAAAAATCATTTTCCCCTCAATGCTATTTAACTGATCAACAACATTCTCAAATTTCAATTCCCTATTAAAACCTAGTTCCGTTTTTATGGACAATTTCTTCTTTTATTTCCAATTTTGACTTCCAATGATTCACTTCCTACTAAAGAGCCCCCTGGTGGTTGAAGAAAAATCCACATATAAGCTGCACTGGACTATAAGCCGCATGGTTTGAAGCTTAAGAAAAAAGTAGCGGCTTACAGTCCTGAAAATACAGTAATTGAAATGTATCCATTTGTATTTGTTAAAACCCATTTAACACTCGTTTTTGTCCACGTTATTTGTGCGTAATGTTTAACTGGTTTTATATGTTGCTGCCTGTTATTGGTAATGATGGGCAGCAGCTCAAGCTCAATGGTGGCCACATGCTTAAATCAAACTTAAATAAAGAAATAAAAAATATATCTCTATATAGAAACACAACAACTTTAATGTAATGGAGGTCTGCATCAAATCCTGCCTTTTCTTCCCAATGTTGTGATTGGAACTTGTAGTCCACTGCATTGCTGGTATTCAAGCATGTGCTTCATTTCAAGGTGGTAAAACAATTTGCTTGTATTTCCTCTCTTTCCTGCACTTTGCAGATTACATTTTTCTTCCCCTGGTCTGACTGTTTAACCCTCCATCCATCTTGAAAACTAATCAGTCACGGCTGCACAGTGAACCCATTCATGTTTTACAGCTGACAGCCGCTTCTCTCTCTTGCAGGTACTGCGTACCCCGCTAAATCTTTTAGGAGTACGTAGTACCCTGCCGTACCCCCTTACTTTCACCCCTGCATTTCTCAGAGTGATAGAATTAGACTACAAAGCATAAGATTAGACTGATTTATTGATTTATAGATTTATATTGCGCTTAACAACAACCACCAGTGACCAAGGCACTTTACACACTTTTACATTAAAAATACAGCAGAAGAAAAAGAAAACATAAAATAACAATAAAATAAGGGAAAATGCCAATACGCTACATTGTGTTATAAGCCTGTGTGAAGAGATGAGTCTTGAGTTTGAATTTAAAGATAAGTCTAAAATAAGTCTAAGTTTGTAAGTGTAAAGATGCCTGGATCAGAGGGAGAGTGAAGGTCTAGAGGGAGATTGTTCCAGAATGGGGATGCTGCCACTGAAAATGCCCGGTCACCTTGGGCTTTTTACTGAGTTGATGACCTCAGGGATCTCAGGAACAGGAAGACTTAAAGTTCAGATAAATAATGTGGGGTAAGACCCCACATCTCAAGGAGACATCTCAAGGTGTCAACATTGAGATGCCAATGTTGACACCTTGGCATCTCAAGGTGTCAACATTGCAGCCACTGGGCTGAAGGAAATACAGCTTTTTTTAAGCAATTCAAGAGCTACCAGCTTTTATTGCTTCGCAAAAAAATTAATCAGCACAGAAACTCCAAAGCACACAAAGAAGCAATTTTTTATTTATTTTTTTGTCATAGTACCCCCAAGAATTTAAAAATACTTTCACTCATGGAGATACGTCATGTTAAATTATGTACTTTACATTATATTTAGAATTCCTAATTGCACTTTCTGAACCATTTGAAAGAAGGTCTGTTGCAGTTTATGTTTACATGTTTCACCATGTAAACATAAACTGCAACAGTTTTGTCAGTTTGAGTTTATTTATTTTAAATTGACTGTCCATCCATCCATCCATCCATCCATCCATTTTCTGCCGCTTATCCGGGGTCGGGTCGCGGGGGCAGCAGCTTCAGAAGGGAGGCCCAGACTTCCCTCTCCCCAGCCACTTCTTCCAGCTCCTCCGGAGGAATCCCAAGGCGTTCCCAGGCCAGCCGAGAGACATAGTCCCTCCAGCGTGTCCTGGGTCTTCCCCGGGGCCTCCTCCTCGTGGGACGTGCCCGGAAAACCTCACCAGGGAGGCGTTCAGGAGGCATCCTTACCACATGCCAGAGCCACCTCAACTGGCTCCTCTCGACGTGGAGGAGCAGCGGCTCTACTCTGGCGGAGTCAAAATCTCACTGGAAACGAACCCGACTTAGTGGCGGCAATGCGGACCAGACTCTGACACCGGTCATACAGGGACCTGACAGCCTGTATCAAAGGGCCTGGTACCCCATACTCCCGGAGAACCCCTTACAAGGCCCCCCTAGGGACACGGTCGAACGCCTTCTCCAAGTCCACAAAACACATGTAGACTGGTTAGGCGAACTCCAATGCACCCTCCAGGACCTGCTGAGGGTGTAGAGCTGGTCCAGTGTTCCACGACCAGGACAAAAACCACACTGCTCTTCCTGTATCCGAGATTCGACTATCCGACAAACCCTCCTCTCCAGGACCCCTGAATAGACCTTACCAGGGAGGCTTAAGAGTGTGACCTCCCTGTAATTGGAGCACACCCTCCAGTCCCCCTTTTTTAAACAGGTGGTCCACCATCCCAGTCTGCCAATCCAGGGGAACTGCCCCCGATGTCCATGCGATATTGCAGAGTCGCGTGAGCTAGTACAACTCTATAACATCCAGCCAGAGCCTTAAGGAACTACAAGCGGATCTCATCCACCCCCGGGTCCCTGCCACCAAGGAGCTTTTTGACCACCTCGGCGACCTCGTCCCCAGAGACTGGAGAGCTCAACCCAGAGTCCCCAGGCTCAGCTTCCTCAACAGAAGGCATGTTGGTGGGATTGAGGAGGTCTTCGAAGTATTCCGCCCACCGGCCCACAACGTCCCGAGTTGAGGTCAGCAGCACACCAGCCCCACAATAAACAGTGTTGGTGCTGCACTGCTTCCCCCTCCTGAGACGCCGGATGGTGGACCAGAATCGCCTAGAAGCCGTGCAGAAGTCTGTCTCCATGGCCTCTCCAAACTCCTCCCACGCCCGAGTTTTTGCCTCAGCGACCACCTGAGCCGCATGCCGCTTCACCCGCCGGTACCCATCAGCTGCTTCTGGAGTCCCACAGGCCAAAAAGGCCCGGTAGGACTCCTTCTTCAGCTTGACAGCATCCCTCACAGAAGTTGTCCACCAACGGAATCGAGGGTTGCTGCCACGACAGCCACCAACAACCATGCGGCCGCAGCTCCGATAAGCCACCTCGGCAATGGAGGTGCGGAACATGGTCCACTCAGACTCAATGTCCCCCACGTCCCCCGGAACGTGTTCGAAGTTCTGCCGGAGATGGGAGTTAAAGCTCCGTCTCACAGGGGACTCCGCCAGACGTTCCCAGCAGATCCTCACTACACGTTTGGGCCTGCCAGGTCTGACCGGCTTCCTCCCCCACCACCGGAGCCAACTCACCACCAGGTAGTGGTCAGTGGACAGCTCCGCACCTCTCTTCACCCGAGTGTCCAAGACATACGGCCGCAGATCCGAGGAAACAATGACAAAATCGATTATCGAACTGTGGCCTAGGGTGTCCTGGTGCCAAGTGCACATATGGACTCCCTTATGCTTGAACATGGTGTTCGTGATGGACAATCTGTGATGAGCACAGAAGTCCAACAACAGAACACCACTCAAGTTCAGATCGGGGGGGCCGTTCCTCCCAATCACGCCCCTCCAGGTCTCACTGTCATTGCCCACGTGAGCGTTGAAGTCCCCCAGTAGAACAAGGCAGTCCCCAGGAGGGGCACTCTTCAGTACCCCCTCTAAGGACTCCAAGAAGGGTGGGTAATCTGAACTGCCGTTTGGCCCGTAAGCACAGACAACAGTCAGGACCCGTCCCCCCACCCGTAGGCGGAGGGAGCCTACCCACTCGTTCACCGGGGTAAACCACAACGTACAGGCGCCAAGATGTTTGGCAACAAGTATGCCCACTCCTGCCCGGCGCCTCTCACCGTGGGCAACTCCAGAGTGGAAGTACGTCCAGCCCCTCTCAAGGAGACTAGTTCCAGAACCAGAGCCATGTGTCGAGGTGAGGCCGACTATTTCTAGCCGGAACCTCTCAGCCTCGCACACTAGCTCCGGTTCCTTCCCCACCAGAGAGGTGACGTTGCACGTCCCAAGAGCCAGCTTCTGCAGCCGAGGATCAGACCGCCAGGGTCGCCTCCCTCGGCTGCCGCCTGTAACACAACGCACCCGACCCCTTTGGCCCCTCCGACAGGTGGTGAGCCCATTGGAAGGGGGACCCATGTCTCCTCTTCGGGCTGAGCCCGGCCGGGCTCCGTGGGTAAAAGCCCGGCCACCAGGCGCTCGCCATCGTGCCCCACCTCCAGGCCTGGCTCCAGAGTGGGGCCCCGGTGACCCGCGTCCGGGCAAGGAAATGCCAGATCCAAAGTTCGTCTCCATCATAAGGGGTCTTCGGGTTGCGCTTTGTCTGGTTCCTCACCTAGGACCTGTCTGCCTTGGGTGACCCTACCAGGGGCATAAAGCCCCAGACAGCATAGCTCCTAGGATCATTGGGACACTCAAACTCCTCCACCACGATAAGGTGGCAGCCCAAGGAGGGCTAAATTGACTGTTATAATCCTAATTATGCTGACTCAACAAGTTAAAGTTGTGAGGCTATTGGCGTATTTTTGTTTTAAAAACAAACTTAAATCAAGTCAGCTCTTTTTCTCTGTCAGCAGATTCTAAGTTTCATATACCTGTATCTGTATAGGTATCAAAAGTGAAAAAAGTGGATTGGTTCATCCTTAGTTAAAACCAACGACAACGTCTCTCTGCTCGTCTCTATCCATGTGGCCAGACAGAGACTTAAAGAGGAGCAGCAAAAGCAAAGGATGTGAATTAGCAGATATTGCCAAAACTCATGGTGTCACTCAGGACATGTCCCTAAATATTGATCTGTTTGCATGTCATGAAGTCGTACTTCTTCAGATTTTCTATAAGACTGACTTCTACTGGAAATCCCTGCTGTCGAGAGAATCAGCATTAATGGCTGAATTACTTAAGTTATGACAAATTCAACTTCCAAACAGAATTTCAAAATTTCTGTTTGGAATAAAGTATTTTTGAAATTGAATTAAATTCTCCAATCAAATTGATCAAAAATAAATGTTTTACTACCTTGACACATCATAGCAGTAATGCTATGGGTCAACTTGACCTAATGACCCATCATTGTCCAAGTTGCTTCTGTGTTTCAGTCTTGTAGTCTAATTAAGCCCTGCCATTAAAACCATGGTTGTATTGTGCATGTCAGTACATTTTAAGAATTTCTAATTGACCACAGCACACAATCAGATCTGCTTTGAGCTGAATAACAGTGTATCCTAACATTCCATTTCCCAGTTCTCTAACTGTCAGTCAGGAATTCAGCTCAAGTTTGAGCGCTAGCCTTGCTGAACATTTGGACAAAAAGGAAATGCCTGCCTCTCTGGGGGAGCCGTCTGAGACACACCCAAATGCTCTGAGTCCAAATTCCTAAGGTGCACCAGCAGGAAACGGCGAGCTAAAGCGCCAAGACAGAGCTTGGAGATTTTAAACGTAATGTTTGTGGGAATTGCTGCTCTAAGGAAAAAAAATCACCTTAATTTATTCCAATTATCCTTTTTCTCCTGTAAGCAATTAGCCATCATATAAATGTATCCCTTTCTGTTGGTATATTTTATCTTACACAACACAGACGAGAGTGAGCAGGGTTAAAGAATCCAACATAGCTGAAGCCCCTCCATAGTGAAACACACCTGGATGTAACAATTTGACTGAAACAGGTTTTTGGGCAGGCAGAGACAGACAGACATGTTGCTCAGTGAGTTTTTGCAACCAAGATCGAGAAGCAACCCCAAACTCCAATCCACTGAATCCTCTCCTCCGATTCTCTGATTCACTGAACAGACAAGCCAGTGCAACGCTCCACACTGCTACTCTTTGCGTCAGATTTCTTTTCTGCAGCCTCTCTCTGTCACATTAAAAATTCTGACTTGCCCTAGTTTGTGTGAACTGGGAAAAAGCAGCGCTGCTCAGCAGAGCAGACCAGGCATGTGTACTGACAGCACATGCACAGCTGTTTCAGCTGTTTGGAATCAACAGATGCATGTGCAAAATAAACATAATGAATGCCAGAGAAGTATGTGAAGTCTCAAGGCGCCTGCAGGCCAATCCATGGGTCCTGTGATACTTTATCAGCAGAGAGAAGGCACACAGACAAAGGCGCAAAGATTTCATTTAGGGGTCCTGTTTACCCACAGAGATAAAGCAGAGTGCTAACACGTCCTGCTGGTGAGCGCCACTCCCCAGTGCACAGTAGCTGACGGCGAAGTAGCTAAAAAAAAATCACTTTGAAATAAATATGTTTGAGAATGTGAGCTGGAAGCAAATGAACTCCACCAATTCAACCTGAATCCCCCATCCTGTGTAAATAAGCCATCACTGGCTGTCACAAACCCGCTCCCCCAGCCAGGACAAAGGACGGCTGCTGCGTGGGCCGCCGCAGCTGACTGTAATTGCAGTCTTTCAGACGGGAAATGGCAAATTGCTCTTCTCATCATTAACAACGAGCTAAGACAGAAAACAGACACCCAAGCCTGCAAACATAATTATGATGACATGCTGGGATGCAGAGGAGCTGCTAGAGAACACATCTGGAGCTTTCATGAGACCACAACACACTGACTCAACAGGTCTGGATCAGGGCTCTGGACTATGTTGGTCCCCCAGCCTCCCACATCCCCCAACATGTGGCTTCTTAAAGCGTTCTTTTTTTAACCTTAGCAACAGCCTGGGAGACTCACTTGTGCAGGCCACAGATGGCGGGTCAGAGAGCGCTCGGTAGTAGCCGTCTTCACAGTCGCAGCGCCACGAGCCCTCGCGGTCATTGAAGCTGTGCGCCGGACAGCGAGAGCACTGGAGGTCCTGAGAGGAAGACTTGTAGAAACCACGACCACACGCTGGGGACAGACAACGAACAGGACATTACACAGGCTGCTTTGCTTTTCAGTAGGAACTGTATGACTTAAGCAACTTCTGTTTGGTTTCATTTGTAGATTAGTAGCAAAACCTTAGAGTGTTTATTCATCACACAGGTGAAGAAATGCAAGTTCACACACAGGGAGCTGGAAGCTATGAGATTCTACTTTTAGAAACATCTAATCCAGATAACTCTCACTTTACATAGCTTGAATTTGCTTGAAAATATTTTAGATGAAGTCTAACCAGGGACCTGAGCTCATTTGGAAAAAAAAAATCGTTTTTTTTTTTCAGTTTCATTACTGAGCATTACTAAAAATACAACCCTTTTCCTCTCAACTAATGCAACAGGTCAGCTATGTATGAGTGAAGAAGACTCAAAATGATCAATATTCAGCAGCAGTGAGGTGTTCTGAACTAAGTTAAAAGAGGACAAATACGTGACAAATGTGTATGTATATATTTTCTATGACATCTGAGCAAGAGAGCAAGTTTTGTAGCAAATAGCAAGAAGGCTAGAAAGTGTACCACAAACTTGTTCTATTTAGTCTTTTAAAAGTTTGAAAATCTGCTCCAGTCATGGATCATGCTGGATTTGAAAATGGTTCTGAGAAAATGGTTCTCAGATCTCAGTCAAGGTTAGCATCTACATTCCCTAGGAAATACAAGCAAACCGTGCTAATTGCTAATTTAAGATACTTAACACAGTTTAAAATAACGTTTAATCATTTTGTCTCCTCTATAAATTATTAGTAAATGTCTGTTTTCTCATTCACACAGTGTGACATCACCTGTCTGTGCACCAAATATAAAAGGACACTCGCAACAGCAAAGTTATAATTATATCCAATGTTGTTCACATAATTCTTATAGAAAAATCAACAATTTGTGTCAACAGTTTTTTAATAAAACATAATCAGTTTAGAGTTACAATAGAAGTTTGTATGTTCAGATCAACAGTCCTGAGGTTTGTGACCAGCGTTACTTCTCTAAAATGGAAGTCAAGACTACTTACTCAAAAGTCCAAAACCAATATTGAAACAAAAATCATTTCTAATTTAAAATTCAACAAATGCCTGGAATGTTGCCAGTACTTTTATCTGTAATAATCCAGCCGAGCCAGCTTCAAACAGGATCCCATTCAATAATGATCTCAGCAGTTCTTATAAATCACTAAATGTCTTGAGGTGATATTAGTCCTGTGCAAACAAAGTCCCAGCAAAACACCAGGGTTCCCATCGTGAAGCAGACAAGACAGAACAAACCTCTGCTGTCAAGTGTTGATGATCTAGTCAGTTCTCTAAGGCAGGCTGAGCCATAAAGTCAGCCATCCCAGATCTCACACTGATGCACAAGTCCAGGGATAAAGAGGAGCTGGGAGGGAATAAAACTGAAGGATTTCTGTTCTCATAAACGCTCAGGTCAGCAGAGGGCTCCGACTTGTTTAGAACAGGAGCTATCAGTGAGATATAATAGATATTATACAAGCACAGATTTGCATAAAGAACAATTAATGGTCAATCTTTGGCTTTTTAAGAAGCAACAGCAGGAGTCTTTCACCTTTTATCACATAGTAGAAAGAGATTAGGCCTGGAATGACAACCATCATGCTGATTTGAGGGTTAGTTGAGTGTTTTAAATAGTTTCTGTGATAACAATTGATTTAAAGGGGTGTGCATGAGGCTGACATGCCACTGTCATACATAACATAAGACCTGTCATGAACATGAAGAAGTCTTCATGAATATTTATGACCTTTGTCATTAAATATTATTCTGTAAATAATGACAGTCTTAATACAATACAGTTTCTTGAGAAAGTCAGAGCAGCCAATGCCAACTGGTGTGTGAGGAATAGTAAAAAGAACTGCAACTTAGGCCACATGATTTCAATGTTCCAGCTGACAGCAAAAGTTAGCTCAAAAAAGAAAAAGTAAGTAAATCGTTCTGATTCCAAAACAATCTTCAAGAAGTCTATACTTCAGTGAATAGATCTGTATACAAACTATGAAATTACACTAAAATGTATTTTTCATGAGCTACTGGGGTAAAAGGGCTATGATTATCCTTCTTACTCCCCCTAGATTTCAGATTTCCTCTTTTGTTCAGCTTATTTTCTTTTCCTTCAGCCACCAGCCCTCCTGACAGCTCTGGCAGAAGAAGGACGGAGTTTTCCGCTTTACCACTTTCAGGGACGAAAAAGACGCCAAAGCTGAAGCTGAAGCTGAAGCTGAGGGGATCCTGTCTTGGGCGACATGAATGCGCTGTCATTCTCTATTTATTGCTCTGCTGCAGCCTTGTGAAACAAGGCCTTTAAAAAAAAAAGAAGTAATGACATGATTTTTATCTTTAATCTTTCTTTACCTTTGTGAGCCGGTAATTGAAAACAGATCCAGGAGGAGGTTGAAAAGCCTGAATGCTGACTTCACAAAACCTCTTCACAAAGCTCTCCAGTGCTTACTCATCATATTTATTTATTTTTATACCATTTTTAAAGTTCTGACGAGAGATAATATTTAGTAAACAGCAACGTAAGCCGCGTGTAGTTGTAGTGTCTAATATGCAGTGTAAACAGTGGCACATAATGACACTGGAGGGATTTCTGCAGCTGGTTAAAATTGGCTGGATCCTACAGCTTTCAGCCTGAATGCCAGCCATTTTACCATTCTGATAAGGCGGTGAGCCTGTTTGCCTTTGGGTTTTTAAGAGCTCATCTGCTGGGTGGCCAGCCTGCCGAGGGGGAGAACCCAGCTGGGACTGGAGCTAACTCCCACAGTGACAGCAGACAGGAGGATCTGCAGCCCACAGTAGAGCGAGTGGGAGGCTTTCGGAGAAGAGTTAAGTGCACTAAGCCTATAACTAGGTATAACTATGAGCTACAAGCTACCACTTGTAGTATGCTTGTCCTCCATTCTTTAAAAATGATGTAGCCTCTTCAGGTGGGCGTTTTCTTTAAATGCTTCCAGTGATTTAAAGACAGAACTTTATTTTATATAGATGTTTTAGTTTTACTCAGAGGCACAAGGTAAAAGCCAATTAATATGGGCCAAAAAGTATGTTAAAAAATCTATCATTTCTGCATAATATGGTTACATTAGTGACCATATAATACACATTAGCTCATTTCTTAGCTGCACCTTGCTTATGCCAATTTTTTTTCCCCATTTTGCTGTGATTGAATGTACAACATTACACAATAAGTAACAGTGCATCGATTGCACTTCTTATGCTGATCACAAATCGTTTAAAAATCTGGCCTGCCGATTCCAATTTTGGTTGCTACCTAAGGGGACAGTGGCAGATTTTCAGACAGCAAATCACTGATTAGCTGTGAGTATCAGCCAGTTGGTGCACCTCAGTAAACAAGGTGATGGACTTGGAAAGTGACTTCTCTGCAAGTTTTAAAAAAGTAGTTATTTTCAATTCCTGTGAGCACCATAAACTAAATATTTTTTTAGGATTAGAAAAAGAAAATATGAAAATCTGTTTTTCCTTACAATGGGGTCAACTTTATTCCACAACTCCAGTCCTGCTTGGACATCTTTTACTAATCCTACCTGAAAGAGTCAGCCTCGCATTGTGTTCCTCTCACCAGTAGGAACGTTGTACCACATTTCTTAATAAAAACCTGGTTACTGTTGACTTTTCTGATGGTGTTCATGCCTAGAGACATCTGCTTAGTCTGACGAGTTCAAACTCAAACCGTTTGGCAAATCTGTCCTCCTTTGCCTTCGCTTTTGCCATGTTTCCAGTTACATCACAAATAAATATTTATGACTCAAAACATATATGCTGGGAAATCTGGTTTTTAATTACTCACATTTGCTGTTTCTGCTTCTTTCCACTGACAGTATATGTGTTTATCAGTGCACCCAGCTGAGTTTAGCAGCCGGAAATGTTTACAGAGCCAACAAGGCATCAAATGAGGTCTCAGAAATCGAACGGCTGTATGACACGGGCAACTAAGTGTTTCTGCAGCTCTCACCACAACTGGCAGTGCATTGAGTGACACGTACAAACATAGCCGTCCCAGCCCAGCATTCCAGTCTTTCGAGGAGTTCTCCTTTCCCTGCCTCTCCACGCTGCAGGAACGCTCTCAGTCAAAGCCAGTTGATAGAGACTGAGAGCTTTCTTTGTTGACTGTCCCTGCAGCAACACTTTCTATTTGACGAGAAATAACTGCAAAGCAATTACTTTGGCTCTGTTCACCCGGTAGCCTTCCCATCTGACAAAATGACTGACACCTTACGAGCAAACAATGACACAAACATGTTAAAACGCTGCACAAAAGGCCTGACTCTAATACTTGCAATGACTATGACAGGAGGACTTACAGTCCATCATGTAATTACATGTATAAGGACGAAGTATTTCAGAATGATTTGTTTGGAAACTGGCTTTTAAGCCAGTCTGGTCTTCTTCTTGAGAAGATAAAAGGTGTCAGCAGGCTTGCACTTGTTGACAAGAGGTCAGTTATAAAAAGCTCAGCACTCAATCCAACAACGGGCTTATTTACAACACAGACAAACAAGTCAGTCCCTTGAGAAGCAGGCTGAGGTTTAGTAGAGCCTGCTACATTTGAGCCAGTTCCTCAGCAGGCTAAAGAGAAAGCAATCTGTAATTTCCCTTCCACTGGTCGAGCATTTTCATTCATTCATTCATTCATTCATGTTAGGCAGACACCCCAGTGGGCAATTTTACAAAGAGAGAGGACAAAGACCCTGGGAAAGGACAGGTCCTCAGACTAGTGGGACACAGATAATCAAACACTCCTGTGGCTACAGTGTCTCTATCAGAGTCTGGAGAGCAGGACCATGTTTTTTTATCTTGCACTGATACATATGCACAAAATCGGGAAGAGGGGATTTCAGTATTTTCCGAAGACCGGATTTGTTTCCTTTGTCCTCCGAACTGAGCATCTTAAAATTCATGAATTGCATCCAATTTTTCTCAGTTTGGCAGTGTCATAACTCTCTGGGTGAAGGACAGCAAAGGAGGAGAAAGTGCAGAATCAACTCCTTATTTACCAAGTCCAACTTGCTCCTCCTCGTTCAGACTGAAAATAATGGTAACACTTTATTTGAAGGGGTGTGCATAACCCTATGATAAACTATAAATTATCATAGTTTACAAAATCATGCAAAGTTGGTATTTTTAATGGACTTTTAATGCAACTTTTAGAGCAACTTTGCATTAAAAGTGTCATTATTTACCGAATGACACTTCATGACAACTATCATAAACATTCATAAAGACTTCTTTATGTTCATGACAGATGTTATGTCATGTTGATGACAGTGTCATGTCAGTCTTATGCACACCCCTTCAAATCAAGTGTTACAAAAATAATTAGTGGCCTTCTCTGGAAGTGACACAATGGCACTTAGGTTTATTTTCTTGTCTTGCTTTTGCTGAGAAGTTGTGTTCTAAATCCAACCATTCAGGAGGAATATGTCTCCAGCAACAAGAATTAAACACTAGTAAAAACTAGACAATAGTTTTTAGATACGTGTTACCATTCAAATGATGGGTTTTATATGATGTGAATGTATAGATGGATACATGAAAACACAAGTTCCTTACAAAGCTGTGGACTGATGGGATTTGGACGTTAAGCTGCTGTAAGCACTGTCACCTTGACATCAACTTCTAACTCTGACCCTCAGCATCCTGGGGTCAGTTAGGTCTTCATCAATATGGACTGAGCGTCATGACACTGCCAAAGTCCCCTTCTTCACAAGTCATCCAGTGAAGAAGGGAATGAGTCCAATGTGTAAATCAAGAACACATTGAACTCATCCCCTTCTTCACTGCAGGTCTTGCTTATTACTGCAAACAAACCTGTAGCGGAGAACAAGACATACTCAAAAATCTCTGACTTAGTGGAGAAATTTGTATCATGGCCACTTACAAACAAGATGGCCAAATCCAATCCACAGTAGAAGTACCAAGGATGAGGACACAGTACTGATTACTTAGCTCTTAGCATAATGACTCAATGTCAGTGTGTTTGCACAGATTTATATATATTTGCATAGGAACCCCACATTCCTATTGCAACAAGCTCATTTGTAAGCTTGTTGATGGGTCATAAAAAGAAAAAAGTTCATATTCAGAGCTCCAAATAATTAAGTGTAATTTAAAATACAAAAGAAATAACCACTGAGGAAGGAAATCTCAGATATACCAGTTCCAGGATAAAAATTAAAAAAACGTGGACTAAAAGCCATCTCTTGGAGGACCTGAAAACTAACCTCCCTTATTTGCTTTCAAGGCACAACTCCAATCAAGGTTAAATTGTTTATTGGTGTTGAGCACAAATGAAAGGAACTGGTCAAAGCACGGAAACTGGGATATTGAATTTCCTCTCATCGGTCTCAATATTGCTGTGGACAGGGCTAAAAGTGAATTCAAGTGTGAGACTGTGGGAGATTCCGTTTGTTGTTTGGAGACTGCTGGAACCAAAGTGAGAATGACTAGTGTGGGCTCTTCTTTCTCCCTGGTCTACACATGATGAGTGCCGTCAGGGCCGGGGCCTCCCCCCTTTCTTCTCTGGCCGCCCTCCTGTCTGGCCTGATTATTTGTTAAATCCGCTCAGGCATATGTGGAAGGAATGTGTGCAGAAGGGATCCAGCTACGGCTGTGGAGACCCGGGCAGAGCAGGATGGGGGATAGCACCCCATTAGAGTGATAAAAGAGGCAGAGGGAGGAGAGCAGCTGACAGGACCAACACACTGGCCCCGCCGCTGATGAATGCCAGGTGGAGCGGTCAAGCACGATAAAGGAAACGCTTTATTTTCTTTTTTTCAAAAAACACTAGCTTTCTGTAAAATGATAACGAAGGCTGGCCTCTGAGGTCGTTATAAGCATCAACTCTAAACACAGCTTTGGTTTAATATGCATCCTGTCACCTGCGGCTTCACAATCTCTGTAGTTATATTTCCTTTGTAGGACTGATCTTAATATTCACATCTGAGTGCTCATGCAGAACCATGTGGTTTGTAATGGTTCTGCTTTCCGCATGCCATTTTTCTCCATACCTTATTTTATTATTGAATACATTTTTCTGCCAAAGTAATTTGGCCTCAGTGCTAAGTAGTTAAATTTACTGTAGATTATTTTGTCACTGATACTTTATTTTCAGAAGGTGACAGGTTTCAGCTGTTAAATTATGTAATTGTAAAAAAAAAAAAAAAAAGTCTGCTTTAAAAAATATGGCAAGAAAATGACTGAGGAATTATGTGACTCACTGAGTTTTAATTATTTGTACAAAAAGTCCTAGAGCTCCCCCAATGCCCCAATGCCTGAATATATAGCAAAGTGCCACAACCGAAACAAGTGACCCCAAAATAAAAGTAACAGCAAAAAACATGTTTCACAAATGATAAAAAAGTTTGGCTTGTTGTGGAAAATGAGAAACAAAATCAACGTGTACCAAAGGTGTTCAATGTGCCAAACATAAAGGACACCTTACCAACAAGCTCCCATCTTAGTGCGAGGCCAAGGATCAGAGTCCCAGCATGTCCCTTAATGTAAGAAATCATCCCTTATTTTATCATTACATTCTGATAACATCTCACCTTTCAAGTTTGTGTTCAATATGTCTGCTTGTTGTTTTTTCACATCTTTTATTCTTCTGCATGTAGATTTTGTAAAGGGGTTTAATAAGGTAAAAAAATATATTTATAAAGTAGCACCACAAAATCAGTAATTTGATTTTAAACAAAATTATATTTCTTTCATTTATGACCTGGTCTCCTGGACTACAACACCATGTGACGTGTATATTAACATTAGATAATGTGCATTCATTTAGCACATTAGTGAAATGGCTGCCCCATGTGAAGAACATACACAAATATGGTCAAATATATTAAATTCATTTGTTATTTCAGCAATTGAACAGAAGCTTAGAATTGTGACTTTAATGCTTTAGAATTTTTCTACATGTCCAAAGTATTTGTTGCAGCCTAGCTTAGCTAAGCTGGAGACAAGGAAGGAAATTCCATTTCATTGTCGGGGTGGGGGGACAGTAAACAGGGAGATTTCTAAGAGCAATTTAGTGGAGTTGGCAAACGTATAGTGAAATTTAACATAAAATGTGTAGTTAGAACCTTATCAGCACTGTATGGAGTGTACTGAGTAATTGGTAATTATTGTGGGTTGAAATTGCATGGCTAATATGTACTTAGTACATATTATTAAGTACATATTAGTAATATGTACTTACTAATAGTACATATTACTAATATGTACTATTAGTAATATGTACTATTAGTAATAGTACATATTACTAATATGTAAAATTAGTAATAATATTAATATATTAATATTAAACATTAATATTAATGTTTAATATTAATATTAAACATTAATATATTAATGTTAATTAATATAGTAATGTTTAATGTTAATTAAACATTACTATATTAATGGTCACATTACTATAATTATTACAATAATGTTAAAATAATGCCCATTATTAGGCCCATATCTCTTATATAAAAGGTTTTTAATGTACACCAATAATAATAATATCTCTGTTGCATCTTTACAAAAATGTAAGGCTCTAAATAAAAACAAGGTTTGTTTCATTGGTTTTATTGTTCTGTCCCTCAGTACAAGTTATGCATTATTCAAATTTGTTATGTTGCTTTATTTTAAAAACTTTTTTGGTTTTTCCATGTCCTGGATGATTGAAAACCTACAATAGGTAGAACTAATGAATATTTGGGAAGTATCATAGCTTAAATTTAGGTTCAAACCACCAGCTTTTTCTACAAAAAAAAAAATTCTGATTTTATGTCATGCTTTAAAAAGCTGTACATTGAAGAGGTTAATAAATGAAGGCATACTTTATTTTTTCAATTTATTGTGAGCTGCTCTGCTTTCTCTCTCCTCTGCTCTCGGCTCCCACACACTGAGCTGTCAGCCACTCAAAATGCTCAGCCCCTCCCTCTCATTTCAGACTCTTCTCATTAATGTAAGAGTTAGAGAGCTAAATATAATTGAAATATTTGCTACCTTCGACAAAAAGAAACATCAAGTCTCTCAAAGCAATAGCTACGTTTGCTGATCATGATTCAGCTAAAGTAATGGAATAACAAACTGCAGTCTGATTTTCATTGTCAATGTGTTTCTTAGCAGTGAAAGAAAATAAAATGTTACATGTTTTTTGCTGTAAGTATTTCATTACAGGAAGTTTTTTATTTTTGTTTGCATTGTAGAGCCACAGAGCTCCTCAGCTCAGAGCTCTAACTCAGCCTGCGGTCCTATTGTTGCTGTTCTAACTGTGGTGGGGACGACCTAAAAGTTCACCATTATTTTTTTCTTAGATGAATGGCAGATTTACTTCATTCTTTGTTTCTTATACTTTTCATATTAATATTGTTTACATACAAAAGTTTATTTTATTATTTATTTGGGAAGGATAGGGGAGAGGGGGATTCTACACTTTTTCAAGATTTGGAGGGGCTGAGCCTCCCAACACCCAAATCTCATGGGATCTCCAACTATGACAGGAGATAAAATTGTGTCAAGTGAAGAGGATATTTAGAAGTTTGTCTACATAAATATAAGGTACAATATAGTGTTGAGCAGTCATGTTTGTAGAAATGCAAACATGTGCCAAGAAAATGGAATGTAAGAGTTTGCATCTCCGCTTCTCTAAGAGAAGCATCTTGTTTTAAGTAGTCACTTTACCCTTGAGCCCAAAATGTATTCCAGCTTGGGACTACCTGACACATCGCTAGGTGAGTGAGAGTAAACGGGGTTAGTGAAGGTCTGGCAGCTCAATTCTTCTCACCTTGGCAGGCTCATCTGTTGTCTAAACACAAACAGTTGCGTAAGATAAGCTGGTGTGAGAGCAAATTAAATCATTCACTCCTTGCAAAAAAAAAGCCAATTCACCTTTAAACTCATCTGATGGCTTCTATCACAGTGGGATCCACTGCTAAGACTGTCATAAGCATTCTCTGTCATCTGTTTCAAAAAGCCCCACGTCTAGCTGGATGCTCTGACAAGCATGAAATGCCTTTTAAAAGCCCAGCTCCTATTTTATGTTTTTCAGCTTCACTTTCAAGGCGTGCGATTAGGACCATGACCGGGTGTTCTGACTATACGGAGGGATGTCAATATCTCACACAGAGCCTATTTCTTATGCATTAATGTTGCCCTGGGTCTGCTTGCATTGCTCTGATTAAATGTGACTTATGTTCTTTGCCTCAATAAATAGTAGGCCTCAGTGTGTACATTCATCAGGCTCTGTTTACTGGCCTTTTATGCATGCTGAACTATGGCTGCATCACTTTTATGGACTAAAGCCTGTGGTGTTTTCCCCTCTGATGTAAGAGCCTCTACATCTTGTGAGTAATTTAGAGAAATGCAGACCTGTGAGGAATCCTGGCTGGGTGTATTTCTCCTTCTAAGTCAATGACACACTCAACTCATGTCACTGAACGGCCAGTATTAAAACTTTTAAAACAGTTTAAGTGTGCCTTGAAGGATGAATATTTATTAAACAGAATGCATTTACTAGCATTTTCACCAACATGGTGATGCTAAAATATTTGTTTGCTAGTCTTTTTTGCTGTTGTTGTTAAAATACAAATATACATGAAATAAACAAAAAAATCAATATCACAAATGTGCTTCAATTGAAAATCGTTGTACATTGGACAGCTAGTACTGCTTGTCTACCTATCATTAAGACAATAAAACCCTTTCTGTATTTGCTAAGCTGCTTTTTGATATTTTGACAGTTTATCTCTGGTGATTAGCTGTAAGTCTTGAGATTGGAAATCCTTCCATTAGTTTAGATCAGGGCTAAAAATCTAATCTGACCACATAGAAGACAAAAGCAGCACATTTGTTGCACTGCATGAAACCAACACGTCTCTTTGACATCAACTACCCAGCGACGTGCGGTGAGGTTCATAGCTGGTGAGGCACTGACTTCATCATAATCAAATATATAAATATAGATCCCCTGCATGTTATTGTTTACATACAGAAATTTTGTACAAGCGGACAATGCTGGAGAGCAAAAGGACAATTCTTTAACCTCATCCATGGCCGTGGTGCCGCAGTACAGTAATTCCATTAACTCAATGAAACATGGAAATGTAGATATTGTTTTAGTGCTATGCTCCACAACAAAGGGGAAAAACTGTTGAAGTACAACTCAAAGCCAGTGTGGTTTTAGGCTTAATGGTTATTTTACGTTTATTAATAAGTGATCGCTGTTGTAGATTATAGCAACTGCTGCTATTAGCTAAGCTAGTAGCAGTTTGCAGGTCATTTCTTTTCTGAATTATTTAAACTGTAGCCCACAACATGCACATTTCATTAAAAAACTGAATGACAAAATGTTATTACCATCTTACCTTTACTATAAATGAAGCATGCGTCACTCATTCTGCACAAAAATGTCCCTTCATTCAAAGTCCATCCTCGACATCCCAAATGGCTTTAGTGCGACCTGGCTTTGAATAGGAGTGGTTGACCGGTCAGGTTTGGTGAGACTTCTTGGCAAATTATTTAAGTCACAAAGTCCCATCTGAGTCCACACAGTACCACACGTTGAGAAAAAATGTCCTGCTAGAAAAGGCAGTTTCTAGCAGGACATTCACAAAACCAGTCTTGTGTACTCCTTCATTTGAAAAGAGCGCTGGTGTTCTTTAGTATCATTTCCTGCTTCGATTGAAAATCCACTTTAGAAAACTGTATAAATGCAGAAATGTAGTCATCCATGTTGACGTCGGAAGAGAGAAGAAAACAATAAATGTATCACTGCATTTGACTTATCTACTGTATCCTAGTTAACTGTCTCTTACTCTACAGTCATGGAGTCACCAGACCCATGTCTGGGATCATGAGCGCCCCCTGCCATAAGGCAAGAAAACTGCCTGCCTCACCTCGAATCTGTTCTCTGCTATTTATGATCGCTCCTCAGCAAACTGATCACTTTACACAGACACAGTTGGTGACAAAAAACACTGTACATTATATACACAAGTTTAATTATGGAAAATCAGTTCATATATTTTATTGGCGATGTACAGACAGGAGGAAGACTCTCCCATCGAATGGCAGCCAGCGCAGCTAGTGAGAGGTTGTGCAATTCAAGGTGAGGCTCGCTGCTGCCTCACCAGCTGTGTTGCCGAGCATTTGAATGGGAAAAAGCGAAATGTCAGCGATTTTTGAAGAAAAAATAATAAAAATTTGTTAAGTTAAATGAATACTTTATAGTACAAACCACGTGGAGAAAATAGCTATATAAATTATCTTATCATTATATATTATTTTTCTTTGATGACAGGCCTCACATCCCTCCCCTGACCACATGTCACTGCAACTACTAGTTTAAGATACTTCCAGACTTCTGAATTTGCACTCTGTTGGCTTACCTGTGCAACTTCTCCCATTTTTAGAGTTTGCTCAACATACTCCAGCTCCATTTTATGTCTTATTGTAATTGCAGTGTGAATCAAGTGCAAATAGTCTGAAATGTGTGACTGAGAGGAGCGGAGCAGGACAGGGCCACATGCGCATTAGTTGTGCAGTTCGCTGCACTTGTTACAGTCTGATTATTTTCTGCACCTTCATTTCTTTCCTTCCTCAACAGACTAGACTAAGCAGATTAGCGCAACTTTATATCGTACAGTCTTGTTTAGTCTTTTCTGTGCTACATGTATTGTAAACTGACCTGACCCAACCCAACCCAAACAGCAGGCATTAACTGTGACCTGACTGGGCCTGACTTTCGGCTGGGATTCGGGTCAGGTTATAGATTTAAACTCAAATTTTTGTCGCCCTAATCTAGAGCCGCCTCTACAGTTTCTCTATCAGAATCAAATCAGGACCCTTACTAGGACGCGCCACAATATGAATTCTTAGTCAGAAAGACTAATCAGAAGATTACTTTTAACCAAAATCTCATCAAATCTAGGCCTATTCACATTTTTAGATTTCACTGGGCTGGCTACTTTAGTTAAAGAATCAGCCTGGTCTCTTCATGCCAAAGATATTTTAGCCATTTGGATGGACTAACCAAATAAAGATGAAAGTGGCCAAAATGCTAAAATATATGAAAAATAATGAGATTGACATGACAGAAGAGACAAATGAAGAGTGAAGTTTGATGAATAACAATTAACATGGTTAGTATTAAACAATCTTACATAATATGTAATGCTTTCCTAATTATGTCCAAACTTAATTTGCACTTTGAATCCGAATGCACTATACGTGCTGTGGAAGCCATCAGCAGGCCTTTGGCATACTGGTTTGGCTCAGTGGTCACTCAGAGTGGTTGAAAACTGTAGGTTCAGTTCCACCTTCCTCCCTGACCACATGTAGTTGTTCCCTTGGGAATAGCACCAAGCTGCCAACTAACCTGTGTTCATGAGTGACCCAGACTCATGGTCCAAAGGCACTTTGAGAGGTTTTTACAAGCAAAAAAAATACACAAGAAGTTCAGTCCATCTACCACTTAGTTTGGGGTAAAAATAAATCAAATGTTTCTGAAGGCAAAATGACAATCTGTAATTTAATTTAAAAACTTGCTGATATTTTAACCCGATTTTAATAGTCTGACTTACTTTTTTACCTGATCTTAGTGGGTAAATGTCTTTTTGGGGACTGAATTCTATGAACCATTAGTTATAATCCTTGGCCTACTAGTATCTTCACACCAAAGATGTAAGAAGCATTTCAGGCTCACAAAACACATCAAAACACAAAAAGCTCAGAGTCTTTGCTAATTTATTGCCCATGATATTTCCCATCATGGGCAAAATTTTCTCTTCAACAACTCCCCCCCCCGTTTGGAGGAACAGGAGAAGCAAGGTCACAGTGTCCATGAAACCATAAGCAGAATAAAAAGGAAGCCTTGAAACTTGTAAGAAACGGCTTAAGACTGATTTGGCATTATGCTGGATCCTCTCCCCAACCCTACACATACTGGGAAAGGCTCTGTCTGTCTGCCGAGTTCCACACGTCCACACAACCAGGCCATTCATCCGAGGTACCTGTGCTTAGCAGGAGATAAGTAGCTTTCTGTGAGAAACAATGAGAAGATTAGCATTCCCTTACACCGTGTTGGAGGGCACCAAGCTTTGCCCTCTAAGAAGGGAAAACCCAAAGGAAGCACCGGCTCCGATGTACACAGCAAAGATCAAAGCCACACTATGATTAAGTTCTACTGAAAATTAAACAAATTCTTCTGTGGTTTGAGTAAAACTAATACAACAGCCAGTTCTTACATGTGGAAAAGTTTGACTAGCTTTCCAAAGAAAACATACTTACGCTTGTTTCAAATTTTGTGACAGTTCAATTTAGCATCATGACCCTAAATTGACTCCAGGATGTCAGATTATTCATAGTATTTGTATACATACGTCACCTAGAAAGGATCAGATTATTGACACCAACTAATTACGGATATGATAAACTAATTTAATTTTTACTCTTAAAAGATGCAGCTGTAAATATGTTGATCTTATTTTCTGTTGTTTGGAGCAGCAGACAGTTTTTCCTACTGATACTGAGTCTTTAAAAATGCCTCCTTACAGTCCTCTGAGAAACTGCAGGTGATACTTGCTCACTTTCATTTTATCTGGCAGGAGGTAATTATCTCAGAACAGACATGCAGAAAGGTACTTTTTAATCTTAACTTAAAATAAGTGGAAGACCATGAAGTGAACGCTGTTAAAGAAACATATCTGCTGTGGTTAAAAAGGAGATATAAAAGAAGGAGTATAAACTCAAAAAACATGATTGCTTCAACTCCATTAGTCGCTGCGTACATCAATACAAAAGACCAAACTTAAACACCTGTCCTCTCTCCTTCAATTCCTGCTGATTTACAGCTTGGATTTGGATGTAGAAAATGAAGATCATTCCAAAATGATATGCAGTAAAATGATGGCCTTTCTCTCTGGCTCTGCTCTGTCATGAATCTACACACTGTTTTCCTAAAGAGTACCTTGCTTTTTTGAGCTGCTATGTGCTTTTTCAAATGGCTTCTCAGTGACATGGAAAATACCCCTGCCTAATCGTCTTTTGTTTAGTTCATTTAACTCACATGACAACAGGAGAGTGGGCCCTTAAAGGTAACCGGGCAGATACCTTTTATGGATGACATGGCTTAAAAAAGAAGTTGTACTGACAGACACTGGAAGACAGAAGTGAAATCTCCATTATGGGGATGAAAACACAGGATCCACAAGTGTGACAAACCCAAAGCACCCTGCAGCCCAAGCAAAACTGCTGCTAAAATGTCCCCAGTCAGCAACTGGGCATTATCTCTAGATTGTTCCTGTGCCTACCAGCCCTCCTGACCTTGATGCAGCCTGTGTTAGTCCGGCCACTCCAACACAGATGCAACAAAAAGAGTTAGAACAATGTCAAGCTAGCTCATCCCTGCAAAACAAAGGCATCGCCTGGACTCAGATGACCACTAAAGCTTGTGCAGGTCTGGACTGATTTCTGACTTTCCTTTTACTTGTTTTTTTAATTCAAAGAATGAAAAATCTTTTGGACCTTCCATCCATTTTCTGCAGGTCAACGCAGGGCTGTTGGGTCAGGAAAGTTGGAATACCCAACTTTCCAACCATACATGTATGGTTGGAACATGCAAACCGCGCACAATGACTCCCAGACTGAGAATCAAATGTAAGACCTTCTTGCTAAATGGCAACAGTGCAAACAAACTACAACTTAATGCATCTTAGAGCAAACCACAGGACTGTGCGACAAAACAATAACAACAGCTAATGATTGCAATAGACAAGTGATAAATATCAAAAGAAATTTCATCCAATATAATGTCGATAATTTCACTGCTCTGGAACCTCAAAGCATTATGGGGGATGTAGGGATGGCAAGGCTTTAGCCACTCAACCCCTCATAGCCCAACTAAACAAGGTTGGTGGCTCTTTGGTTACCTAGCAATAAACTGTTGTGTAAATGCCCAACATTAGCGCACTCTTCACTCGAGTCCGATTAAATCCGTCGGACACTCCCCCACAGAAAGAAGTTTTTGTGACCACAGATGCGTAGTTTGTGATGAACTGACTTATACAGAAAACTGCAATCACATCGAACTGTATTGTGAGCAACACCAAACTGATTATGTCGAGAGTCAGTGGAACCAGTCGCAAGGACATGTACTGTGACTGCTGCTCTCGGTGCAGCACTGACGGTTGTGCGGTGGCGCGCCTGCTGGAGAAGAAACGGGGCTAGGCACTCAACAAACTCATCAGACTTGCTTGCATCAATTACAATTGTGGGAAATGAAGGAATTTGTCAAGAGAAGCTTTGGCAATTCATAAACTCAACTATTAATTCTCAAGTATTGCCGGACAGCAGCACAGTCAGTGAGGTTCATGGAATACACCCAGTATGTGTGAGAAGTTTCATTTGTCTATTTTTTTTAGCTAATTATGTTCCATAACTGCCTAAAAATAATATTAAAAATAGGATGGAGTAAAGGGAGAAAATAAGTACAACAGCTCAAGGGGAAATTGTAAATAAAGAAACAAAAGGTACCAGTTTGGCAGCAAAACAAAAAACTAATCATTAAAAATTTATATTGACTGATATGAAATACTTTTTATGTTTTTCTGCCATATTGCCCAGCCCTACTTTGCATGACTGATTAATTATTCCCATGCTTGGTTATTATTAAACAGTAGAACTGGTGTTTGAAAAAAAACTTTAAAGTTCTGACAGAAGCAGCTGCATTTTCTGCAACAAAGCCACCTTGACACTTTTTAAGTTCTGCTTCCACCTCTCTGAATGTTGGTGGAGAAGAAACTGTGCAGTTATGTAATAAGTTATTGATTTTCCTCTTAAAGAAAAATTGAAGCACATAGCCAGGGGTCTGAGGTTTCCTGAAGGAGCAGCTCCACTGACAACCCAGCGCTCCCTGCTGCTTCCTGAGGTAGCGGGACCCCAGAGCCCCCTCACATATCACTTTCACCTTCATGCCACAGGGACACAACACAGAACACCAAAGCCATTGTCTTCTGACATGGAGTTCGCCTGTCTGATCACATCCCTCTCAAGAAGCCAGCAGGCAACCAATTACAAAAAAGACATCTGTGCCACGGTTTGGATAGCTAAAAAGGGCAAAAGCTTAGAACGGCAAGAGGTTTGAAAGCAGGGATCGATGGAGATGTCTGAACCTGTTAGTGCAAGTGGAGATGAGAGCTCTGCACTGCAGGGAGGGCTCCTTTGTCATGTAGGGGGGAGGGGCACAAAGAGGTGACTCCTCTGGTGATCAGGGGTCAACTGCTGCGATCATCCATCTTCTTCTTGACAGTGTCCTGTCAGCCAGGGCGCTCACGTTACTAAACACAACCGGCAGGCCTCCATTGTGTTCCTGCGCCGATCTGCAGCCATGTGTAAATGAAGGTACCGACCTCATGCATGGTCTAATGTGAACCTTGGCATCACCTTGGAAATAACATTAGCTGACATAAAGTCACAAAGGTCTCCTACACTGGGGCTTACAAAGTACAACTGACCATCTGGCTTTGTTTGTGTGGGAATGTTTTCTTGGAATCTCTCCCTTCACGTGATGCGGCGTAGGGTCTCCAATTAGGCCTGGCAGGTCAGATTCCAAGAACTCAATCCCAATAATCTGTCACTTTTTTTACTCTTGTTAAATTTAAAATAGTCATGTCCAATTCACATTTGAAAATAAGTCTTAGACTGGAATGCATAAACACCAACAAAACATCCATGCCCCATCACAAAGAAAATGATCTTTGACTTTCATAAAAGATCAGAAATCTGATGACTGCCTTAATTTTAGATTGTCTCTCCAAATGTGCTTCATTAAAAAGAGTAATGTCTCTAAGTTTATTTCTAATGTTTAGGCCTGCAATGTTGCTCAGTTCTGCAAATGAGTCTGGTGAATGAAGAAGTCTAAGGAGCCTTCAGCCATACAGTTATCCATCATGTAAATGTACTCAACAGGAAAAAAACTAATTGAAACCATAGTACAGCTCAACAGGAATTAACTAAAATGTGTTAGAATCAAAAATCACAGAAAAATCCCAGAAAGTACAAACTGATACTAAAAGCCAGCTCTTCATCTATGACTGGTCCCAACAGCCTTGCATAAAAACTATTTTCACCTCATCGGTTACGAGATTCTGATTATAATATCAATGTGTTAGATAAATGTTCCTTATTTGAAGAATAAAAAACGGAGAGAATGTTGGTGTATAAGAAGACATGTCTGCATGTCTGTACTGTACTGTCTGTACTGCATGTCTCCTGTACTGACAAAATGAAAGTCAGAAGGTCAGAAGTTAGAAACAAAATCCTCATTGCTCAAAATAAATCAGGATTTTCCCATCAAAACTGCTGTAAATTTCTTATCTTCAGTCCTGTGACATGCTTACAGTAAACTTCTCTTAATCACACTTTGGTTCATAAAACAGATGATGCAGCATTGATGAAGCACCTCAAGGAAATGTTGGGCAATGCTGCTTTATCTGTAAGATACTCACAATAATTAGATATGATTCATGAGGCCTGAGCACAACAGACAGAATTATGCCCATAAAGAGAGACTTCAAACATCTGCATGTCAACATCTAATAAATGTTGAAACTTGGTTGAGACATTTACTCATCTTTTTCACAAAACAAATAACCTCCCCATTTTCAGCCTAGACATGTTTTATCCATAACCTCAACCAGATCCATCCTCAATGGATTTAAGCCACTGCTATTAATGTCCTTTATCGGCGCAATTATTTACTTGTTTTACTCATTTATTTGTACATTTGTAAAACTTTAGCTTAATTTATAGCATCATTTTATTCCATGTGGTCACCTTAATAATATTTTGTCCTGTCATTTTTTTCCAAGAGTGTTAGGCACAATATCTTTGAAAATATATTGTGGCAAAACAATATCTTTTTGCCTAAAATATCAAAATATCTTTGAGAAAAAAAGAGATGGTGAGATTTTTTTTGTTGCCAAAATCATTTTTTTTGGCAAATAAAATCATTTGATCTAAAAATGTTGCCCTGAGAATCATCAGACAAAAATTTTGATAATGATTTGTTGCAACATTTTCACAACCCAAGAAAGATGAACAGGATTCATGTTCCATTAGGTAAACAGTTTTTGCATTTGAGTAACAGCCCCAACATGCTAGACCTGAATATTAATGTATTATGTGCTTTATGATGCAGCCTTCTCAGTGTATTTGCCAGCCCATTGTGTTTAATTTGATGTGTTGACAGCGCTGCTAAATTCCACAGAAAGCACAGCTGGCACGGACCAAACCGTGTGTATGTCCACCCTTTGCTGCTCCTCATTCACAAGTGTATATTTGAAAGGGGAGAGGGTGAGGGCCTGGATGTGAAAGTAAAATAAATAGTTTTCCTCTCTGCTTGCCAAACCCCATTTTCTAACTTTCTTCTTGTCCTTTCCTAAGAGGAAGTACCAGTGGTTTTGTCTACTAATGAGAAGACATTAGAGCAAAAGACCGACAAAGAAATATGGTAATGCAGTTAGGATTGTATATAGGAATCATAATCTGAAACTAAATGTGATCTTTTATTTTTTTTTCACATTCTACAAAAATAATTTTTGTCCCTCTCCCAGTAGAGAAACTGAGATAAAGACAACTAACTGTTGGGGTAACTCTTAACCACATCAAGCATCAGAAATAAGGTTCTAGCTTTTCACACACATACAAAAAGTTATATGATAACATAATTCCTCTGTGACCTTAGACAATTCTTTATATGACCAGTCACCTAATCACCTGAGAAAAATCCAAAATATTTTCTGAAAAGTCCGTGTTTTAAAATGTTGCTTTTATCCGTCAGTGGGTTTTCACAAATCGAACAATAAATAAATAAAACATTGCAATATGTTTTTGTTCCTCTAACAAACAGATAAAACCTTTCTACTCTCTCTGACCAACAATTCAGATTGAGAGTTCCATCTGTCAACTGGGCCAAAGGCTAAATCTTCACATTTCAGAGGAAGGAGCCAGCACATTATTGGCATTTTACACGATCAATGACTTAGGTTCCCTTTTCATTACTCAGGTCAGTTCAGTTCCTTTTGGTTTCACTTAAATATCTTGGGACTCTGCCCCTAAGCAATCAATATTATAACATTGTCAACTCTATTGGAAGCAGGATCCTGAGTAAAGAATGCTCCATCTGTGTGTTTGACTGCTACCTGCCAGGTCAGGACAACAAACAGGAAAAGCCATGGGAAGCTCTTCATAGCAAGCACACGGTTGTGACAAGATCCCATCCATCACCAATTTATTCCAATTCCGAGTGATTTAGGTCCATTTGGGTCTCCTGTGGGTTCAGCACACACCTGTCATTTGCATAATTAAGCCCTGGGGGAGCAGTGGAAGGCAGTCATTTGCTGCATTAAATCCTCACCTTATCAATCAGGGGAACATAAAGACACATGAGGACCCATGACACTTGGCTTCCTGCCTTCATTTGAAATGCTAAACAAAACTTTATTTCCATGCCTGAAGCTGGGCCTGGTATGCATGTTAGCTGTCTCAGGGAGATGAAGCTCTGCCCCTTCCCTCGGGGGGCTCGATCATCAATCAGTCTCCAACTAACTTCTGTCTAAGTCCTAGACAGTCAAGACGGATGGTGCCAGCATCTACAGGATGCTGCAGTATCCCATTAATTCTCCTGTTAGCATGCACTAAGAGAAATAGCAGCAAGATGTGAAGCATTTTATCTGTTCTCTAGCCGTCACAGTCGGCTCCCTTGTTTGGCCGAGGGTCACTAGTTAATCATTTCACAGGCGCTGGTAGTGATGTGTCAAAATCAGACACCATCCATTCTCGGCATTGAGTCAAACAAAGACACAAGTGTCCCCCAACAAGAGCCCGTTCTGTCTGAACGACTCGTTGGCTCCGCCACAACCAGCAGACAGTCCTGAACAGAACCAGGGGATGAATGGATGCTATTTTCACAACGCACGCTCCTTCGCAAAATGAAACCCTGGCAGGCTGCTGGGACACTTCAACGGGCCTTTTTCAACACTCCCTCCACGAAGGCCACCAAACGGACGCAGCAAGCGCAGAGACTGACCGACATTTACTGCAATACAAAGAGTTAAAGACACACTGGGAAGAGGGGAGGGGGTGGACATAAGTGAAAGACAAGCGGTCCCTCTTTGCAGAGAGTGATGAATGAGTGGATCACAGGAAGTTTTGGAAAAAGTCTTTCACTCCACACAGGGGGGTTCTCAAATGGAATGACTGACAGCTAAACGCACCAACTCCACCTGCACCAACATGTCGGCTGGATACTTTACTCACTGCTCATGTTATTATCACAGAATCCTATAATAGGCTTGTCTTAGGAGAATAACTGCTTTATTGGTGCTCATCTGAAATTAGGACATGTCCATCAAATTAAATGGATGTAAAAAAAAATAGAAACAGCTACCTTGCCAATTAAATCTATGGCACCGAGTCCTAAAATCCTCCAAAAGACAAAGACTGATTTTTTTTCTGGTTCTATAATTTAGCAAGGTCATTTTATGTGTGTGTGTGTGTGTGTGTGTGTGTGTATGTGCGAGTCAGACATTGAGCATCTAACTCATCCCACTGCAGCAGTGTCGACTGACTGACAGAGTCTACCAGGCTGCTAATACTAGATTAAATCACGATTTTCAGCAAGAAAACTTTAACTAACAATTCTGTCATAACAACTAAGCTACATCAATTCTAGTTACTTCAAACTCCCCTAAAAAGTGTTGTCAGAACAAATTCAAAGGGATTTTACCAAAGCAGTTCCAGGTCCCAGGTTTCAGGTTGAGCCAAGAGAAAAGCGATGATAGATCAGTTCGGGATAAAAATCTCAAGCTGTACCCCTAAACCTCATAGTGTTTATGCAGTGGATTTGTATTTTAATCCCTTTGGGACAAGCATTCACAGATATTTAACAAATTGAGCCTGAGAAACATCCCAAAAAAAGAATGTGCCACACATCAACAGCACTTTTTCTTAAAAATCTGTTAACTAACCAAAGGGTTTTTGTTTGTATTTATTTGTCCCTCACATAATAAACATTTCAATATCCTTGAGGAGGATTCTCATTGGAGATATTCAACCCTTCTCCCCAGTCGGCTACAAACAGATGCTGAAGTTTAAATTCTTATTAAATGACAGTTAACAGAAAGCACGAGCCATTTTCAACCATCCATCCATTTTCTTTACACCCTTGTCCCTCAGTGGGGTTGCTGGTGCCTCTCCAGCTGGCGTTCCGAGCGAGAGGCGGGGTCACCCTGGACAGGTCACCAGTCTGTTGCAGGGCAACACAGAGACAGACAGGACAAACAATCGTACACACACACACGTGCACACACACACACACACACACACACACCCCTAGGGACAATTTAGAGAGGCCAATTAACCTGACAGTCATGTTTTTGGACTGTGGGAGGAAACCAGAGTACCCGGAGGAAACCTACGCATGCACAGGGAGAACATGGAGACTCCATGCAGAAAGACCGGGGCCGGGAATCAAACCCAGAACCTTCTTGCTGCAAGGTAACAGCTCTACCACTGTGCAGCCCCCATTTTCAACCAATATAACTGAAAAGTAATGTCTGGCACCCTCTCTCCACAAAGCTCAAAATTTGTGGGGAAACAAAAAGTGACTCTCTAATTCAGGGCACTTTTCCTGCCATGGTAATTAGTTTTTAACCTGGTTAATACAGTGGAAAAGCAAGAAGGCAATAAAATCCAAGGGACACTACTCTGTTTCTTACAGTGAGAAAATAACCCTTATATATTGATTTCACCATTCAGATCATCTATTTTGGATCTGCTTCGTGAAATTTGCCTCATATTGTTTTTACAGTCACAGACAGTTGGACTAACTGCTCTGTTGTTCAGCTGATGGAAATACTTTGAATTGTTTCTGTTCTTCAGGAAACTACTGAATGGACAATTTGGTGTCAATGGAGCCACTGCAAGAAGTGCTGATGGTGCAACATGATTCTCATTTTATTTAGATTAAGCACCCCTTAATACAGAAGTGTCTCATGGCTCAGCAGAGATAAAGCTAATAAAGGTGCAGCGTCAAAGCTGGAGTTTGATTCACATGGATTTAAACAATGCGGGGATAAACTCAGCGTGCGGCTGCCTTACCTAGAGGTACTTCCTTAAGTTGCTCCTCAAACAGATTAATTAATAGAGACGGGCTTCCGTTGTGGGGACTTTGCAGTGAGACACAATAAGAAAAGGTGGTTGGAGCGATTAGTTTTGAGGTGCAGCGTTCTCTCTGTGGAGAGAAGTTCTGAGCTTTTCTTCAAACCTGAGGGCACAACTGGATCTTATGCATATTAAAACAACAAGAACAATAAGAAGTCACTCCATGGGGCTGAATCAGTGATAGCCTGCTAACATTAGAGACATAACACAACTTGAGGCAGGCTGTGTTGCTCTAAATTACATGGCCTAATATATTTCATTAGCACACCTCCCTCAGAGGGGTCCCTAATGGATGACAGCGTGGCAGAAAGCTCATCTGCCAGGGATGCTAATTTGTTCTAAAGCACATTCCGTTCACTTATTACTGGCTGCTGCTCCTTATAAGTGGTTTAGATTGAGGTTGTCCACTTTGGAAAAAAAAGGTCTTGGCTGATGATGCACGCCACTTTAGTTCTATGACCTAAGATGGCCGGGTTTAATCTAGTGGATCTATTCTAAGGATTTTTATCATTCAAGCCGGGTAGCCACCAAAAAACAATCCTGCGAATATTTCAGGAGAAAAAAGGCAAATTATCTTCGACTGTAATGTCATTAGATTAGAGCCTGAGAGCCGTTAGAGCCTCACAAAAACAATTGAACCCTTCCTCTTGTACTGCTACAGAAGAAGCTGCCGTACCTGTTATCCGTTGTGTCAGGACTGTTTGGGGCAACAGGATAGCACAGCTTCCTCTGAACCAGTGGACTCTGCTGCTGACCGAGTCAGCTTTGGATCACTTGAAGAGAAAAGCGTTTGCGCTGAAGAGCTCAACTCACTTACTGATTAATCCCCAAGTCAACAGACTCAGGGTGATAAAATGAAGAGCTTTACAATCAATTAGAATAGAATCTAATGATTCAGCTGCATGAATCCTTTTACCAACACAAACATTCCGCCGTTCATGTCCATATTGTTAATATGTTTTCTATTGGTTGTTATTTAAGCAAATTACAAGTTTGCAAACTACACATTTCTTCTTTTCAAACTACTGCTGTGGTATGACACCTCTAGCCACACAGGTTAAATGAAGTTCAACTACTTACGCTCACAAGCATCTCCTTTCTGATGAAATCCAGCTTTGCATATACATTTCCCAATGGGCACGAGCCATTCCCCTTCAGCGCTGCAGTGCATCTTGGGGGAGTTATCAGCCTCCTCCTCAGCATCATTCACACACATGCCTTCCACCTCCACCAGCGAGGAGAACTCCGATCCTGTCACCGTGTCTGGGAAGGTGGCCAGATTCTCAATGATCGACCAGCACTTCTTGTAGTAGACTTTGACAGAGACCAGGGCGATGCATGCCCCGACGTCCTGGAAGGCGAGGTAGAACCCCCGCCTGGACAGTGGACCGATGATGCGCACCTCCGTATTCAGCTTCATCTTCCTCTCGCCCAGGTCTCCCTGGGTGAAGCTCTCGTCTGCCGCGATTGTATCAATTTTCACATACTGATTCTCCCTCAAGCCCCGGCCAACCTCGGAATCTGTTTCCTGGTAATACAGGTTGAACGTCTCCTTGCAGGCACCCACCACACCAGGCAGGCTGTTACAATCCCTCAAGGTGAACTTCAGCTCGACAAAAATTCTCTGGGCATCGCCCTTCTCTATCCAGTTAGTCCGAAGCCAGTTGTTCTGATTGGGCTCCATGACTTTACAGACCTGGTAGGTACGAATGGGTGTGTAGTTTTCATCCAAGCCACTGATCTCTTCCCACTAAAAGGAAATAAGATGCATTAAAAATGAATCTATCCATAAGAAAATGCATTTCAATATTGCTGTGAGGTGCAGGCGGAAACTTAAATTGGAGCTGATCAAACTAACTGATCAAAGATGAATGAAATCTAGAGACAATGACCTGCAGAGGGAGGAAGAAGATTGGATGTTCTATCTTACACACACATCTTTAAACAGTGATTGTGTTTTGTTTATCAGATTGTCCTTGCAATTTTTATTTTAAAAGTTTGTCACTGCAAGCTTTAATCAGACTTGTGCAAGTGGTTCACTTAAGGCCTTTGTGCTCTGAATGTTAAAAGCCGGCTGCATTCGGAGGCACAAACCAGCCTCGCGAACTCGTCCCTCTCCTGCTCCTTTTGTAAGAGGAGTAAGAAACCAGAGTGATTAAACCATTATTATCCCCTATTACACAGCAGAGAAAGCACCGAGTGAAAAAACATCGAGGTGCGGAGGGCATCCACTGGAATGCATGTGAGCATGCAGGGATTCTGCAGACTTACCCCATTGGGAGGATAGGAGATCCACTCCAGCTCTGTCTGCTGCGCCTTCGAGTCCAGTAGAATCACTAGCGACAGGAAACCAAGAGGCAGGTGGTTAAAACTCACTCCAGGGGCAGGGAGCCGTGTGTGTGTGTGTGTGTGTGTGTGTGTGTGTGTGTGTGTGTGTGTGTGTGTGTGTGTGTGTGTGTGTGTGTCTGTCTATCTGTCTACAACGCATAGCTACCTGTGACCTCATTCCTGCAAGCACCAGCTCTAAGGCTGAAACATGCAACAAAAGGCGCTGCAGCAGCAGCAGCAGGAGCTGCAGCAGCAGCAGCAGCAGCAGGAGCTGCAGCAGCAGCAGCAGGAGCTGCAGCAGCAGCAGCAGCAGCAGGAGCTGCAGCAGCAGCAGCAGCAGCAGCAGCAGCAGCAGCAGCAGCAGCAGCAGCAGCAGCAGCAGCAGCAGCTGCAGCAGCAGCAGCAGCAGCAGGAGCTGCAGCAGCAGCAGCAGCAGCAGCAGCAGCAGCAGCAGCAGCAGCAGCAGCAGCAGCTGCAGCAGCAGCAGCAGCAGCAGGAGCTGCAGCAGCAGGTTCTGGTCTGCTGGGAAACTTTTCATTAAACACGGGAAACATCCAGAGGTCGGTCACGCAATTTGCAATTATTGGTTGCTCACTTCAGCTACTTCTAACTGTTTCATTATGATATCAAGATAAGAACATGTATGATTCTTGATCATTTTAAATCATAATAACCATAAGACCGTTGAATCTTGTAAAACTAGCGGCTTATTTTGGACGCGTTTCCTGGCAGCGCATGGCGGACTCTTCTGGAAATCAACTTCTTTAAAGAGGTTTTATTATTAGCAGTCAGATCGATTCTCTCAGGCATGGACGGAAAAACAGCCCGACTGCGCAGACGACCCGCTGTGCGCTTTGTGAATTCGGAAAAATTCCGAAGATAGACATTTAAAATTCACCAGATCAGCAAAACGCTCGATTAGTGCTGATCGACAGGATAGTTTTTTATATTATTATCGTCGTTAAAAATCTAATTTATCCTTTGGTTTCATTTTAGAATGTCCTCCATTTAATATATCTGATCCGATTTGCAAAGCGCGTCCAGCTGTATCCTCCTTTATCTCATTTTGTTTCTCGCAGCCTGGTTTAAGTTGAGCTCCGTGGCGGACTGTCAGAGCCGAGGCCACTTTGGAGGAAATAACCGTCCAAGCTGCGTCCTGATGGACGGCGCACTCACTCCGACCAAGGCCAGCCTTTTCATCGATCCGCTCATATTACCCAGTTAGTGGAGACGGATCGCAGCTTTAGCGCTGAACAAACAAGCTGTTAATACCTGGAAAAAAACAAGATAATCTGCAAATAATCCACGTTTCAGGATTGGATCACCGCGCGTTACCCGCCGCTCTGCTGTTGCTGTCGGGATGTTATCGCCGCACAGGCTTCACTTCTAATAATAATAACAAAAGTTAAAATAATTGATAAATAACAAAACCAGGGATGTCGCGACTTTTTTTCATTTTTTTCCACAAGGATGTCGGTTTTTTCCGTACAACGACTTGCTGCTCCGTGGGACAGGCGAAAACAATCCAAACTTTGGGAACTCACCTTCTTTGGCGTTCTGCGCCCGACCGCCGCCCGCATGGCAGCACAGGAGAAGGAACGGCGTAATCCAAAGCCACGGGCTGGACCTGGACCTGGAGCTGGAGCTGGACCTGGACCTGGACCTGGACCTGGACCTGGAGCTGGGGAGCATAGTGCCGCTGCGGGTTCAGTCTGGACCGTAACTCTCGCTGCTGCCACCGTCTCTCGCGCTTCCCATTGACGACACTGAAGCGGTTCTCTATAACGATTCGACGGTCTCAGCTCAAATAGTGTTTGCTGCCGCGGGGAGGAGACAGACGCTGCACGGCTATCAGTCACCGAGATGGGCGGGGAGGATGACCAATGGGCGCGCGCCAAAAGAAACGTCACGAAGTCAGAGAGCAAATAGGGAGGAAATGCTGGTTTACTTTGTGTGTGTATGTGTGTGTGCGTGCGTGCGTGTGTGTGGGTGTGTGCGTGTGTGTGTGTGTGTGTGTGTGTGTGTGTGTGTGTGGGTCTGCCTGCGTGTGTGTGTGTGTGTGTGCGTGTGTGTGTGTGCGTGTGTGTGTGTGTGTGTGTGGGTCTGCCTGCGTGTGTGCCCGCGCGCGCGCGCTTTTTTTTTTTGTTTGTTTTTTTTAAGTAGACGTAGGAGGAAACTCTGGAGATAGATACAATATTTTAAGTTTTCCAGGGAAGGAAAGGAACCTCGACTTCACCTGGGACGTTAGTGACTGACCACCTCACTGAGGGAAACGAATATTCTAATATCGAAGCAGATTTCTTACTCTGTTTTGGAAATATCTTGTTTGGTATCGCAGATGTCAAGATGAAAGACTCCTCTGCCATTTTTCTTATCAATATCATCTTGTTTCTTCCAAAGTTTCAGTTTAATAAAAAAAAAAAGCAATGTACAGGAAACCGTTTTGTAAAAGATTTAAAACTGAATATTGATGCAGTTTTGCACTCAAACAACAAAAATGCTACACAATTTAACTTTTTAACTGGCATTTCTTTATTTTCTTGTCATTTGTTTTGGCTGTTTTATGTCTTTTTTTGTATCAACAAGCATATTATCCATCTTTCTTGATAGACATTCAAGATGAGCTTAGATTAAACACCTAACAGGGTTGAGTGTCTCTGCTGAAGGTGTTTTCCTTCTCATCTGTCCTGTGTGATGAATAGAAGCAAGAAATATTAAAACATTACAACTTAAATTTGAATTGTCATACTAATATCATTTTTCATAATACATTCTTTTATAGTGCCAATTCCTGCATTGCTCTAAGTTTGATTGTCATCTTCAGTAACATTACTAACTAAAATCTATCTTCAACCAATTTATTTATTAAACAGCAGTAAAATGAATGTAAAAAATCAATAATTGCATATTTTTATTTCTAACATATATAATAAGTTACAATGTTTATAAAGAAACACAAAGTCAAACAAATATCAATATGTTTTTTTCTTTAGTCTGGTCACTGAGCACACCAGTAAATAAATACCACTGTTTCTTTTTTTCATATTTTCAATATTATGTTTGATGAATTAATATAGTTAACATTAATTAAATTTGAGCAAAATCAAATAGTTTCTAGCTGCTAAAGAACTGGATCCGTCTGGGAAGTATGTTGAGATGGCCTACTGGATGTTATCCTAATTTTTCGACATATAGTTTGAAAGATTTAACAAAGGCTTTTAAAGCTTCAAAGATACAGATGATGTAGACCATTGAGCAATTTCCTATTAGAGAAAAGACTTTCAATCCCCCCCTGGCTCCTCTGTCTTTAATGTTTTTGCCAAATATAGCATTTGATGGAGGGACATTAAATGGTGTTTTTATCTGCAGAAGGTCACCTTAAGTAGCGGAAAGTCCCACTGAGACGAAGCGTTCACACAACAGGAACTGATTCACTGCTGCTCTGCTGCTTCTCAGACATTCAGCAGAAGGATGTCTTTAAAGCTAAGAAAAAAATAATAATCATCATAATTGTGAAAAACAATTAAAAATTTGAAAGTTAATTTCCCATTTCTCAGATGACTTGGCATATCACTTAAAAAAAGAAAGCGTAAAAGCTAGGCTCATTAATGCTTTATACATACAGCTGTTTTTCAGGTCACTAATTAATCTCCATTACTCCCCAACAGGAAAAGCAGCTGTAATTATTGTCCACAAATGTTGATTGTGTTTGTAAATATGGTCAGGGCTCGACAAGGACTCTCATCAAGGTTTATGTACTTTTGCTTTTATTGGTTTTTATTTGGTCTGTTTGGCCTATTTATTATGCAAATTACTGCTAATCCTTTCTGACTTTAATGAACACTGGAATCCTGCATGGATGTGTTTAACTAATGATTGTTGAAATGAATCTGGATTAATGTTACTGCTTTTTTATTATTAATTGCTTGCATTTGAGCAGAGCCACAGCAGTAAACAGCATGAGAGAGGGATAGGAGCTTTAAGAGAGTCGTTTCATGCATGCCGAAAAAAGTTTCATTTTTACCAGGGTTCTATTTGCCTAGCTTGTTCTGCCTACCAGTGTCAGACATGGCTTTTGTAGGAATGATATGCATACAGAGACTTGCAAAAGTATTCATAGCCCCTAAGAACATGTTATAATCACATTTTATTCCAAGTTATTAAGATGTCATGTGATGTGACAAACCGCCTGTAATGAGTGTGTAAATGCAAAGAGAAAAGAAAATAATAATAGTTTACAATATGTTCTCAGAAGAGCATGTAGTCTATATGTATTTTTCCCCCATACTAAGTGTTGTGTGATTGGTCAGAAGTTTGTTGTGTTTTTTGCAGAAATACATTCAGCCAGCAAAATTGACATTTATTTTCAACTAGTCTGTTTCCACTACCAAGTTTTTGTAACTGCATAAAAACTGCAACATGAATAATTTGAGGTAGTCTTCCTCAAAATATGTTTTATCCTTGACATTATTAGGAATTATTTATGTTTGTATGATTCTTCACTAAATGATTACTATAATACTAAAACTGTCAAATTACTAAAAATTCCTAGATAGAGATTACATTTTTGTTCACTGAGGAGGCTGCCTGCAGAAAGCTGAGGTTCTCTCTTTGTGACTGTTTCATAAAAGCAAAAGAGAGTGTGCAGGGAGGGAGGGACTACCTGGGTAGAGAAGGGTGTGACGTATCCTGAAGTGGGAGGAATGTCCCCAAGGTGCTCTGTGCTGTTGTATGAAAAGTGTGTGGGAAAAATGTTACAAATGCTTCTAACGCCCCTAGCGATGGTACAACTGGAAACCTACCAAGACATGGCACGGTACCCAAACTGACAGGTCAGGCAAGGGGAGCAATAGTCAGAGAAGCAGCCAGGAGGCATGGTGGCATGGTATGGAGGAGCTGCAGAGAGCCACAGCTCAGGTTGAACAGAATAGATATTATTCATACACTCCATAAATCTGGCCTCAAAGGAAGGATGAGAAGGAAAAGCAGCTGTTTGCACCAAGTTTCTCAGATGAGACCAAATTCAATCTTTTTGTCCCACAAGCAAAACATTATGTGTGGCAGAAAAATAACACTTCACATAACAGCCGTAGCACTCCATCCATGGGTGAAATCTCTCCTCCTGAATACTGGCTTTGTTCCTCACTTGTCCGCGGCCTCTCTCTCCACTTGGCATACAGTTTCAGGGTGATGGAGTGTGAGTGAATATGAGTAGCTTCTTTGTTTTATCATTCATTTCATTTTTTCTTCTCAGTAAATAATTTTCTAATATCTCTTATGACATAAAATTCACACCAGATGTTAACATCAACCTAATTCCCCACACATCAGAAGATCAAAGTAAATGAGTCCAGACATGAATTCATGGTGAAAAAGAACTAAGTGAACTGGAATTTAAGCAGCAACTGTTCAAACAGATCATTTCTGTATGGAGAAATGAAACACATGCATTGCTCAGGTTTTATTTAGACACAAACTCTCATACCCTTAGCACCTTTAAATGTTGGATTTTTAATATGTAGTTATATCAATAGATTTTTCATTGCAGGCAGGTAGGCAGATGTATTCATAGATCAATTTCATAGATAGATCAATTTCATAAATGTAACAAAATCAAAAGATCACAAAACAGGTAAAAACATTGCTTTGAGTACATTTGTGTTTGTAAGTTTTCCTGACCACTGGCTATATTTTACTTCAGCTCTATAGGAAACATAACATTTCATCAACCCTGCTGCCTGTACTAACACTGTAAAACCATGCATGTTTTCTACTTAATTTGAAACTGTAACATTGCTCTGTCATTGCTGTTTGTATGATCATGCTTTGATCTATTGTGGATTCCTTCTCATTGTTCACATGTTGTATTGCAGCTCATTTTAACCAGTGCTTTGTTACCAAACACCTGGCCTCTGCTGCTTGCTACTGGCAGAACCAGTTATTGGGCTTTCTATGGTCACCTCATTGTTTGTCTACCTGACTCCTCTGGTCAGAAAGTCACATAATATATTTAGTGTTTATGAGTTTAAATGAGGGAAGAGTGACTTTTTTAAATTAGTTTTTTACTCTTTCTACCTTCATAGCACACTTCCAGATCTGCTCTGCTCCCTTTCTGTGTAACAACAGTATAATTACTCTCCTACATTCAGGAAAGTCATCTAGTTTTGGTTTGCTGCTCTTAGAATATCAGAAATTCCCATCTGGTCATCCCTTAGAAAACCTTCTGGAGGTAGAACATTCCTCTTTATTGAGTAAAATCATGTAGCTGGCCAAAAAGGCTGTCCTTTGTATAAAAGTTAGTACTGTAAGAGCATATAACATTGATCTACTTTCCAGCCAGAACACGGAGGTCATCCTACGTCCTACCTACTAACCCTACACTGCTAGGTGAGGTGATAAAAAGTATGATACTAATAAGGTAAAGTACTTGAGTAAAACACTGTCATTACTTGGTAGTGATTTTACCAAGAATTTAACTGGAACTTGGTATGGGTAAACACAGTCTTACATACATATAACTGAAATAATAAAAACAGAAGTTGCTTCTGTTTTTATTATTATACTTTAGAAATTCTCCAGCTGGTCATCTGAGCTGATCTGAGCCGTGCAGGACAAACTCTGAAATTATCCTAAACATGTTAGAGTTTAAAATAAAAGTGTAACATGCTGCATATGTTTTGTCAACATAAAAGCAGAGGAAAAAACAGATATGTATATTTGAAATTCTTGTGAAATTAAAAAATTATAGATGAATCTAATTTAAAGCAGAGTGTCAAAATCATTTTCATTTTGGGCCATTTTACCCAAAAAGTATTATAGCTTTCGCTGCTGTTGATTTACTATTCATCTTAATATTAAATCATATTTAACATCTTTTTACACTGATGTAATTTGGCCCTATAAAAATAAAAACTGAATTGAGTTATGGTGGGCCAGATGTGGCACCATACATAAATGAGAATTTAAATGTTTAAACTATTGAACATGTAAATTCTCATCTCTAGATATTCATATTTACAATGAATATTGTTACAATTAAAGAAATCTGATTGTTCAAAGTTTAAGACGTCAGCTGCCCCAGTGATCTCCCTTCTATGTTCTGTGGGTCACTCTGCTCTACAGGGCTGCTAACTGCGCACTTCCAAAGATTTGACGATGCTCTAAACAGACCTTTAATTTGGGGGAAGGTGTGTTTTCCCTTCCACGGGAATCTGTTAAACATTCATCCAGTGTCTTCATCAGCAGGCACCACTTAACTCCTGTGCCAGTGTTTCCTCCCTACAGGCTCAAATTACATGTTTGCTACGGCGCCTACAGACTGCTGAGGTGTGTGTAAGGAAGTTGAAAATGTTTCTGTACACAACCGCACCTTGTACCCATCCACCTTCCAGACTATGTTGGTAAGTCCCTCAGCCAGCCGCAGGCTGGTCCAGGCACCCAGCAGCCCGGCTGGGGTCAGTCTGAAGCCTGCCTGTCAGGGCTCTGGAGGACAGCACCACCACGAGCTTTAACAGCGACCATAGGAAGCAGCCCAGAGGCCCTGTCGAATGGCAGTTTGGTTTCACAAACGGGCAATTTGGTTCTTTTTATAGATGGGTAATACGGAAAGGCCGTCCCATAGAAAATCTCTATTGTTGGAAATCTAACTGATACTGTTGTGGGGCAGCTCCAATTCATTTCCACTCGACAATGTTTTGTTGATATAATCACATTCTTGCTCTACATTGTGAGAATTTACAGTAACTTACTGGCAGCAGGGTTGCCAGCCAGTTAGTGTAATTTTTACGGTAAAGAAATTACAGTAACCTTACTGTAATTCTATTACAGTTTTACTGTGATTTTATTGCAGTTTTACTGAGTTTTATGACTATCTTCCTGTAATTTGATTAGTGTTAGTGTACACTAATCAAATAGTTCAGTAATTATACAACATGGTTACTGTGATTCCATCACATTTCTATCATAATAAAATTCCTGTAGTCCTGTAGTAGAATTACAGTAAGTTGCCATTTTACAGTAGTTCATGAAACTGCATAATAAAAAAAATATATACAAATATGTTTTGAAATCGCTTTATTTTATTGTCAATTTAAGTCTGACAAACTGAAGAGAAACAAAATAGTGTTTTGCAACAGCAATATTTGCTTGTTACATAGAAGTCAAAGTATTGCAACCAAAGTGAAAAAACTCTGATCTAAAAACAACAGAGTTTTAAGATCTGATGCATTTACCCTCATGGTACCATTACATTGAATACAAAGAATTAAATAATCTTTACTAAAACAAAAGTTCCCAAACATCAAAGTTTCCAAGCAAACTGCATGTCAGTCATAAAAACAATGTTTTACCAGCTTTTCATGTAAAACTTGCAGTCAAAATTCTAAATGTCTGTCGTTTTATTCCTTTGAAGGAAGGAAGGTATCCAGCAGTGTCAAATGTTAAAGTTACATATTTTTCACAACTTTATTGGAACCCCAACAGTACATCTTAAACATTTGGACAAGTTTAAGACTTAGTGAACAGCCAAACAAAACCAACATGGATGAGTTCTGAGTTGGTCTCAGTCCTGAACTTCTCCAGAAATCAAAGGGTTGCTAGAAGACAAAGAAAGAAAAACATGTTTTAATTCATGAGATAAACAGACCATTAAGCTGCAAATATGCCAGTTAAAGACAGACAAGATGAAAAGGAAAGATTTAGTGGACAGACACTCTCTGACCTTCCTTCATTGTAGCTGTCCTCCTGTCTGTCTATGAGAAGTGGACAGGACAGATACAAAGAGACAGGCAGAGAAAAAGAGACAGGGAGAAAGATGGAGTAAGAGAACTGATTATGTGTAAATGTGTAATTTTACCATTTTAAAAGTTCCACTGGTAGTCCATGAAGGAGAATGAAAACACATGGGTTCACTGCTGTCCTTTTGCATAAGATGTCCTGTTGGTTTTGATGTCACTTTTCCTTTTGCAGCTTTTGTTCCGCTTTCTGGGTTGAGGCCCTATGAATCACCTAGAAACAGATGGGAGACTTTTCAAAACAACCCTTTTTTAAAGTACATATTACATTTTTAGACTAGAATCCTTTGAACTACCAAATATGTTTTGTAAAGGCATTACTGAAATAGTTATTTTAGTCTCTGAAAAAATAGTATTTTTTTCAGAGTTCTCACCTCTGAAAAAATACTCTAAATGGCAAAAGGTGCTGCTGGACCCGCTTGTGCCCTTGATGCAGTTTCCTGAAAAATAACAATGTTCAGTGATATTAGTTCTGGTCTGGTCCGCATTGTCGGCAGCAAGTCGGGCTCGTTTCCGGTGAGAGTGGGACTCCGCCAAGGCTGCCCTTTGTCACCGATTCTGTTCATTACTTTTATGGACAGAATTTCTAGGCGCAGCCGAGGTGTTGAGGGGATCCGTTTTGGTGGCCTTAGGATCACATCTCTGCTTTTTGCGGATGATGTGGTCCTGTTGGCTTCATCAGATCGTGATCTGTGGCTCTCACTGGAGCGGTTATCGGCAGAGTGTGAAGCGGCCGGGATGAGGCTCAGTGCCTCCAAATCCGAGGCCATGGTCTTGAGCCGGAAAAGGGTAGAGTGCCTTCTCTGGGTCAGGGGGGTCGTCCTGCCTCAAGTGGAGGAGTTTAAGTATCTGGGGATCTTGTTCACGAATGAGGAAAGAAGGGAGCGGGAGGTCGACAGGTGGATTGGGGCAGCGTCTGCCGTGAAGCGGGCGCTGTACCGGTCCGTCGTGGTGAAGAGAGAGCTGAGTCAAAAAGTGAAGCTCTCGATTTACCGGTCGATCTACGTTCCCACCCTCATCTATGGTCATGAGCTTTGGGTCATGACCGAAAGAACGAGATCACGGATACAAGTGGCTGAAATGGGTTTCCTCCGCAGGGTGGCTGGTCATCTGGGAGGGTCTCAGAGTAGAGCCGCTGCTCCTCCACGTCGAGAGGAGCCAGTTGAGGCTCGGGCATCTGGTCAGGATGCCTCCTGGACGCCTCCCTGGTGAGGTGTTCCGGGCACGTCCCACCGGAAGGAGGCCTCGGGGAAGACCCAGGACATGCTGGAGGGACTATGTCTCTCAGCTGGCCTGGGAACGCCTTGGGATTCCTCTGGAGGAGCTGGAAGAAGTGGCTGGGGAGAGGGAAGTCTGGGCCTCCCTTCTGAAGCTGCTGCCCCCGCGACCCGACCCCGGATAAGCGGAAGAAAATGGATGGATGGAGTGATATTAGTTTTAATTTTAACTTAATATTCAGGCGCAGAGACATTTCCATAGACAGATACATTCCTCTGTCTCTATCCATATACTATGTTTGCAGACAGAGACACCTTCTGTGCCTCTATCTGTAGACTTAAGGATGGCAGATACAGTGAGATGGCAATATCTCACTATGTCTTCTATCCATTAGTCTTTGGACAGACGGATGGAAGTCACAGTGAGATACAGATAATTGGAGTACCTGGGGTGGTGCTGTATTGTCACCCGCCACAAGATGCCGCCTTGGGCGGTCGCATATTGCAGAATCTGGCACTGGCTGATTAATCACAATTAATCACTACGCCTAGCTTTGTAAGCTTTAAATATACACACAGCTGTGAAAACTCTTCTTGCTGCACACCAACAATTTGAAATCCAAGTAATTATCTTGCATTTGTAGTCTCCCATATTCAATAGCAACTAAGAGAAATTTACTCCACTACGCATACATACAAGTGGTACCAAACTTGTTCAGGAGCCAACTGATGGATAAGATCTATTTTATTAGATCTATTTTATTTTCTAGTTCTTGGTTGCCCCACCCTTTTATGATACCGCCAAGGGCAACTGCCCATGAAGCCCATATTCTTAGTTTTACAGGTTTCGTATTCAGGAAGGTTTATAAAAAAGTCTGTTGGTATTAAACGTCGGTTTAGAAATGTTCCTCTACATTTATTTCCTGTGATGAGACGGTGCTCTATTGTCTTCTTCCAGCAGAGCAATGACCGGTGTTATTTGTGCACATGAAATTGCGGGCTAGTAAACTAGATGTGCACAACGTTGGCTAAAGACCCAACACAAGAAAGTTAAAACTGTTCAACTCTTGTTGATTTCGCGGAAAAAGTATTTCGCTATTCGTAGCTTCCCGTGTGTAACGCTGTGCTATGAACTAGATTAGTGTTTTTCAACCAATGTTCCAACCAATGTGAGTGATCGTCAGGTGTGCCATGGAAATTATTCAATTTCACCTACGGTACCGTATTTTCTGGACTATAAGCCGCTACTTTTTTCCTAAGCTTTGAACCATGCGGATTGTAGCCCGGTTCAGCTTTTCTGTGTATTTTTCTTCAACCACCAGGGGGCTCTCTAGCAGGAAGTGAATCATTGGAAGTCAAAATTGTAAATCAAAGAAGAAAGTGCTAATTTTCATTTACAACAGTGTTTCTCAACCTTTTTTGGGCCAGCGCCCCCCTAGCCTTTATCCAGGTCCCTCACCGCCCCCCACCAAAAAAATTGTAGGCTACTTTGCACTGACAATTATTTTATTATTAATGTTACTATAATTATTGTAGATGTTTTGAATCGGAGCACCGATGATGTTTTCCCGTACACTTCAGCGCCTTACGCTCCTTCACCTCGCGCACATAACGGGGTAAATGTAGCGAGTTTTGCCCTAAACGTATCGGCGTCTGGAGGAGGGGGGTTGGGGGGGGAGGCGAGCGTATGTTTCTACGCTCCTTCATGGGGGGGGGCGCCGATTTATGTTTTCGCATCCACCTGAATAATGTGTAGTTGAGCTCCTGCCCATGGCACTTCAACAATATTATTTTACCTTTTATCTGGAAATAGTGTCTGTTTTTTCTTGCCATACAGTCTCTGTATTAATTATTGCTTGAAAGGTCTTGCCATACCAGTTTATTCCTCTGTATTTACTTTAGTTTCTTAGTTTATTCTTGCATTTTGTTCTTCATTCATTTCCATTTATTTTCATTTGATTAGTATTATCCTCTCTTGGTTTATTGCTATGTTCACTTTAGTTTCTTTCCTGTTGCTAGATTTATTTTATTGTTTATTGACCATCAGTGATCTTCACTCATCACCTGCTGCACCTCCTAATCGTCATGTTTCACATTGTGTGTTGATTTTTCACTGTTCAGCGTCGGATTCTCTGTTTTTATGCCATAATTCACATCTAGTTTGTTGCTCCGTTTTGCCCGCTTCTCATGTTTCTCATGTTTGCGCAATGTGCGCGGCTTTTTTTTTTTTTTTTTTAACTCCCTAAGGTGCAGGGCGGTCGGGAAACATATCGATGGGGAAAAGGCAGACTGACATAAACCTTTTAAAACAACGGAAACCATTTCGATATTTTGATTATTGAAATTTAAAAATGCTGTGGTACCATTGTTCCATCAAACCCGTTTCATGTCGGACCACTTACAGCTCCGTGTTAACGCTATAAAATGAACGCTCTCTATCGTGGAATCACACATGGAGGGATTTCTTTATTTAAATGGGTTCATTTTTCAGAGGGATACAAAGTCGTGATTTTAGTAATTACATGTTTATAAGAGCGATTTTATGTTGTCCTTCCATGGAAGTGGGCAGCTTTCAAACGGAAATAAAACACTTTTTAATATAAATTGCTGCTTTGACATGATCACAGAACTGCCAAAACATATGTAGCTACATAAATACCAGACAAAGTGAATCACAGCAGCGTCATCAGCCGGTGTAACGCTGAACTGATGCGGAGCCATGAAGCTACAAACACTGAATAGAAGAAGAGCTGCCATCGATACAGTTGCAGCCAAGCATGATTTAATGTTACACAATACAGTTTTACCAAGTTGCTCAAAGTCTAAACTGGTATTGTTGTGGATTTAAGGTGTAAAGTTTACCTTTGACCAAACGTCCCCCAAAGGCATCCCAGCGCCCCCCTTTTGTAAAAATGTCCGCCAGCGCCCCCTGCCGTCCTCCGAACGCCCCCTGGGGGGCGGTACCGCCCACATTGAGAACCGCTAATTTAGAACAACCACATGCTAGTAGCAGGCACGACGGAGAAATGTTTTCAAACTCATATGATGCAGCTTTTAAGTTGAGGGCTGTCAATCTGGCAGTACAGGAGGGAAATAGAGCCGTTTGCACGTAAACTCAGTATGAACAAAACCATGGTTCGGTTTTGGAGATGGAGTGCTGCGTCCTTAATATATCTGCAGATTTATTAGGATGCAGCCCTCTACTGGGTCCTTATGGAAAACCAAGAGCAGCTTCCAGTTTTTTTTTTGGTTTGTTTTTTTTTTTCAAAAAAAATTTGAAGGTGCTAGTATGGTCGCTCCATAGTCCGAAAAATATGGTATGTGGTTTAAAATATTTTTTGAAAATGATTTGTCTGCAAATAATGCCATTTTCGAGTGTCTCTGCTGTAGTAGTGACTAGCGGCGTAATCATGTAATTTTCTTACCACTAGATGGCAGTAGGTACAGAGCATTTTACATTAAAACGAGAGAATTAGTGATACATGAATGTTACAGGTAGCGGTGAGAGCATCGTATCTAGAAAGACTGTGATGACAGTGATGGAAAAGACAGTGAAGCTCAGCAGTAGTTGGAAAGAACATGAGTCCATTTCTCACAACATATCTGTGTGAAGTGAGCTTCTCAAGCCTGGCTACTATAAAAACTAAAACCAGAGAGAGACAGAGTTGTTGAGGAAGAGCTTTGTCTTCAATTTCTGCCAGGGAATCAGATGTTTTCATCCAAACAAAATATACAGATATTGACATTTTGTACATGCAACTCTTCATATTGTAACAGTGAATATGAAGTGAAATCTTTTCCAAATATTATTGCTTCTTTCAGAATAAGAATTATTTTCTGTATTCTGGCTATAAGAATGCTTGTGGATTAGTTTGTAAAACACTTTGACGTTTTCTACAACTTCTTTAAATTTAACACCACAGTATTTTGGTACTGTCAGGGGGAATTTTTGAAGTGGATATGTTAAGTACAATTTGAAGTAAGGAATGTAAAATACTATAAAAATAAATGTTTGTGTTTATTTGATTCCTATTCAAGACACTTTGATAAGAATGACTATATATGTGATATAGGCGTATCTCATTTGATAATACTAATCAAATGAAAATAAATGGAAATGTATCTTTATTTACATTTTTGGTTGGTGGTGTGCCTTGTAATTTTTTCAATTAAAACAATGTACCTTGGCTCAAAAAAGGTTGAAAAACACTGAACTAGATAACCCACTGCGGGAGAGAGGCTCTGATGTCAAAATAGATGGTTTGATTGATCTGCGTTATGTAATATTAACGCAATAAAATGTTCAGGTTAATTGCGTGCACTAACGCGCTCATGTTGACAGTCCAATGTGATAGAGAAAATAAAAATAAAAAAACAGCTGAGGCATCCTACCCTCAAACAACTTCCGCAAAAAGACCAGAATATAGCCATCTGCATATTCTAGGTGAACTGAACTAAAAGGCACTTGAGTTGCACATAATGCTAGCTGAGAAATAACCGAAGTTAGCTTTAGCAAACAAGTGACAGTAGCTCAATATAACCACATAAAATATATTTTTGTACACAAACACAAAACGGCAATACAATGCTTTTTAAAAAGTACTTACCCAGTGAAAGTCATTGTTGGCCCGCCCTCAAGCCTGTGAACGTTCGCCTCCAGCCGCTAAATATCCCACAATGCAACTGTACATTAAAAATTTACAGTACAGCTGAAAATCTCCGCACGTGATCCAGCGGTCCAATCACGTCCCATACACTTTGCATACGCATTTCGGATCACAGTAAAAAGCTGTATTTTCAAAATCCAGCCACCTTACTGTATTTTTATGCTGTAGTTTTTACAGCCATTTTTTTTACAGTGTATACTGTCTGCAACCTCCATGAAGTTTTTAAAAGGCAAAGCACCAGAAAGGCAGTAATTATGCTACAACAAATTCTTCAAACCTATGCCCCTTCCTTTGTGTTTGAAGTCATGGGTACCTCAGGTTGTAATTATGAAAATTTGGTTAATCAAGAAACAAGGAAGTACACCAAAAATTCACATTTCTCTGTGATCCAATTAGGAGATTCAAAGAGAAAATGGATTTAAGCTATCCTATTCTGCATTGTAATTTCTACAGTTTTGTCGCATTATGCCATTAAAATTTATTCTTTCTTTCAATTACAGTAAGAACAACAACCAGAGGACATAATGGGAGACAGAGCTAATAGAACCTCAAATTCCTTTATTATGTAACGTTTCATAAAGCACAATTCAACCAGTTGCTGTGTGCACACTGAAGGCTGCAACATATGAACACAATCCTCTTAAGTCGACTTTGATATTTCATGCAAGTGGAACTTCATTAAACCAATAATTAATAGGCCTTTTCTCATGCACTGCTCAGCTTTCATAGTTTAATTTCAAATGATCCTGGGATCACAGCTCTTCATTTGCCGTAAATACAATGGATTTATAGAAAGTTCACAGTCAGTGAGTGAAATGTCACAAAGCTTCTCCTCTTGTTTCCTGTGCTGATTGATCAGTCAGTTTTCATAGCTGCATTGTTAAAATACAAGTCATCCAAACATCACCGCTTATGGGAACCATGTGGTCTGTCCTGCTGCACGTCTTGTAACTAGTTCCTAGTTGGATCATATATGAACTGCATTAAGATTAACACACCAGTGGACTGCATGAATGGTGCTTCATAGAGTTACCAAGGCCATTTGGCTTGAAATGGATTCTACCTCAAATGTTGACTACAAAATACTTAAATAATTCAGTAGTACTTCATAATGCTGGATTTGGGCAGGTGGGATCTTCTGTAGTAGTCTGTCCTTGTTGTGGTTCTGAAGAAGATTTTGACTCATTGTACTTGTTGTATTATAAATCTCAAGGTTGCCCATAATGTTCTTATTGCACAAGTGATTTCAGAGTCTCAAAAGCAGAGCTTAGAACATGTAGAAAACAAAGTTCCATTTTCATCTCATCCAATCGAAGCACCTTTCTCTTCATGCAATGAAGGTAGCCAAGACTTCTAATGTCTTTCTCCTAAAAGTGGCTTTCTTTTTGCTGCAATTTCAGAAGTCTCAGATTTGAAATGAGCACAACTAACAATTGAGCTGTTGATCTCTGCAGCTCTTCAAAGGTTTCCTGGAAGAAATCTTGCCTTATTGGCTCCTTTTCTAATTAATACCCTCCTTGGCTGACCTGCTAGTTTAGATGGACGGCAGTTGTGCCATTTTCTCTTAACAATGTCAGATGATGGATTGAACAGAGCACTGAGATGTTCAAATCTCCAGTCAGTAAGTGGATGAATTGTAAAAGTAATAACTGCAGTGGTATCAGAATAAATGGGTTTGGATGCTAATCCACACCATGAGATTTTAAAAAAATAGTTTACCTCTTTTCTTGTCGGGTGGGATTACCAAAGTGTCTTCTGTAATTGAAGCTCAGTTTTGGGATACAGGGTGAGGAAGTCAGTTAGGGATTCCAGTGCATGAGAGATGAAGGTGCCTCACTTTTCCTTTTGCAGCTTTTGTTCTGCTTTCAGGCTTGAGGCCCTATGAATCGCCTAGAAACAGATGGGAGACGTTTCAAAACGACCCTTTTGTTTTTTTAACATATTACATTTTTAGACTAGAAGCCTGTGAACTACCAAATATGTTTTGTAAAGGCATTACTGAAATAGTTCTCATAGTTCTCACCTATAAAAAAATACTGTAGGTGGCTAAAGGTGCTGCTGGACCCGCTTGTGCCCTTGATGCAGTTTCCTGAAAAATAACAATGTTCTGTGATATTAGTTTTAATTTTAACTTAATACTCAGGTGCAGAGAGACATTTCCATAGACAGATACATTCCGCTATCTCTGTCCAAATACTGTGTTTGCAGACAGAGACACATTCTGTCTGCAAACAGAAGGTGTTTGGTCTCTATCTGTAGACCTAAGGATGGCAGATATAGTGAGATGGCAATATCTCACTATGTCTTCCATCTATTAGTCTTTGGTCAGAAGGATAGGAGTTACAGTGAGTCACAGATAATTGGAGTATCTGGGGCGGTGACGAGGGTGAGGAGTCGGTCTTGTCACCCCCACAAGATGACGCCCTGAGCGGTTGTCCATAGAGGAATCTGGCAGTGGCAGATTAATCACTATTAATCACTATGCCTAGCTTTGTAAGCTTTAAATATAAATATGCCCAAAGCTGTGCAAACCCCTCTTGCTGCATGCCAACAATTTAAAATCCAAGCAATTATCTTGCATTTGTAGTCTCCCATACTCAATAGCAACTGTGACGGCTCCCTGTCACTTTTGTGAATGAATTCCTGTTTGTTTTCTCCTTGCAGTTGATTGGCTGGAAAGGGTTTAAAAGGATCAAGCCCCACCCTCCAGGCAAGCGAGGAAGTTTGGATGAGCACCTGCATGGTCATGTGAGTCTGAGCCTCATGCCTGCTCCTGTTTTAATTGATGCCACTTTCTGTTAGTTAACCACCTGCTTGTGTTGTTTGGTCTGGGAATCGTAGCCTAAGCTGGGTTTTCCGGTGTTTGGTTGCAGGGTGAGCGATCTCGTGAGGTAGGGTGAGGGGAGCCAAGTACACCTCGCTGCAGCAAACCGAAAGGGGCGGGGACGGACCAATGTCAGTCTCATACCTTATTCGGAAATGGGACCATTGCACTCCGGAAGTGAAGGGGGCGCCATTTCCTATATTATCCGTGGTCTCCCGTTTAAATTTTCTTTTGAAATCTGTGATGTAGCTTCATCTTTAGGAAGGAGTTTCACTCTCAGCATGTATTTCAACTTTTCTTTTTTATTTACTTCTGCGCAGCTCACAGCTTTTAACAAATTCCGTAGCTTTCTGTGTATTTCTAAATCTGCTTCTTAGTTGCATCTTTTCGGGCCTGCTACTGCCTCTAGCGGCATGGGGGTGGTAACACAACTAATATAATTATGTCACTGAACAAGAATACCACAAAATCTTATGGGACCGTCTCGTTGCAGAGAAACAAGCTCAGGGCTCCGTTAGTCATTATCGTGAGTTAAAATTTTCACGAAAGTAAAATGTTCGTTTTTGTGGTGCATCTGTATCTTATTTTGAAGGGATATGTAAACGTTACCATAGCGACCAGAGTGAGAGAGCGTTTGGGCAGTGATCGAGAGGAGATGAGTAGAGCTGGTGAGTCTCAAGTCTGGTTTAGACGGAAAGATTTAAGAATTGTCTGCCGATTCTCCAAACCTCTGTGACCACAGAGCTGATAAAAGTCCAACAGGTTCGATCAGTTCATGTGTCCAAGGCAGGAGCAACACGAACCGATTCCAGTCACAAACATCCCGATTCCAGAGGATAATTCAGTAAAACCCCCAACATAGCGGGAATTTAGAATAACCAAACATGGATGACAATATAGAAGCAATAGTGATAGTTTGTGGAGTTATTTTAAGAGATAAAAGATGTAACAAAAAGAAAAGGCGGTGGATAAAAGACGACGGGAGCAGCCGCTCTATTTGCTGCACTATGATTTGGAGGTGACTATGTTTTTTTCATAGTTGACATTTTTAACTGAATAAACATAATAAAGACCTTTACATATAATAATAAACATTTCCACATATCATCTCTGATATCCACCGGACTCTCAGTTGCGCTATATGTCAGCTGTTTGGGATTCCCCTCTGTTCTGACGTCACCGCGCTTTCTGATTGGCTCCCTGTCACATTCAGCAGGTTGTATTCTTGTTCCGAGTCAGGGAAAACCCCTCAGGCTGCGATAAAAGGGCCAAGACAACCTAAATTGGGTATATTTAGGCTTTAGCGGGAACACCAACATACAGAAGCCTTTTCTGACTGTTCACGCTGCCCCCCCACCGGGCCGCAGCAAAATTTCCACGTCTTGACCGGTAATAAAAAGGTTGGGGACCACTGTTCTAAAATACCACATTTTTCTCCAGGATGTAAATCTAATTAGGTGACATAAACAACACCTTTATACATTATAAATAATATCTATGCATCTCCATCAATTATAGGAGGAACAAAAGAAATGACATGAAAAACAACATTATCAACAACAATTAAAAATACCATATACAATGTATACATAAGAATTTTAATTGAGCAAAAGTCAATAACGAACAAATTAATTAGGTTCACAGTTTTGTTGGTAGAGTCCTGTATATAGGAAAATATCATTAAACTATTTAGTCCTCCCAGGTGGAAATTTTTCTTTGACTCTAAAACAATAAAATAACACTCATTAACAGAATCACAATATCAACAATTAGTGCATCAAGTAAACACTTAGCATGATACAGGTAAATGTTATCATTTAGTTTGGCTAAGAATAATTATTGCACTATCAATGAATGACATTGACGTCTAATAGATGTTCTATATTTACCAGAGGAACACAGTAACGCCTTCATTTTGGAGAGCCGTTTCAGCCAAAATTAAATAAATAAATGGGTGAAATAAATAAAAAATGTGTAAAATAAATAAAAAAAATGAAGAAAATGAGTGAAATAAAAAAAATTGTTAAATAAATAACAGCTTTTTCATTAACCCAATTTTTCATTTATTTATTTTTCATATTATCAATTTCTCAATTTCCCTTATTTCATTTACCCATTTCCATTAATCTATTTTTCATTTAACCATTTTTTTAATTTAGCTTTTTCATTAACCCAATTTTTCATTTATTTTTCATATTATCAATTTCTCAATTTCCCTTATTTCATTTACCCATTTTTCATTAATCTATTTTTCATTTAACCATTTTTTTAATTTAGCTTTTTCATTAACCCAATTTTTCATTTATTTTTCATATTATCAATTTCTCAATTTGCCTTATTTCATTTACCCATTTTTCATTAATCTATTTTTCATTTAACCATTTTTTTAATTTAGCTTTTTCAGTAACCCAATTTTTAATTTATTTTTCATATTATCAATTTCTCTTTTCATTTATCTATTTTTCATTTATCCCTTTATCCATTTACCCATTTTTCATTAATCTATTTTTCATTTAACCACTTTTCAATTTCCCTATTTCATTAACCCAATTTTTTCATTTATTTTTCAGATTATCAATTTCTTTTTTTCATTTTTCTATTCTTCATTTGTCCATTTTTCATTCATCCCTTTATCCATTTACCCATTTTTCATTCATCTATTTTTTAATTTAACAATTTTTCAATTTCCTTTTTCCATTAACCTGATTTTCTATTTCCCAGGTTTATTAATCAATTTCTCATATATCCCTTTCTTTATTTACCAATTTTTCTTTTATCTATTTTTCATTTAACATTTGTTTGAAAAATACTCCCGAAGGTGAAGCTCTAAGTCCATGAGAGCCGCCAACTGAAACACGTTCTGTCTGAGCGGCCACACGAGAACTAAAGTCAGGAGTAATAACACTATTTTCTAATGAAGTTAATGAGCTTCAGCTTATTGATAACCTGTTAGTAGGTCGCCATCTTTCTTGAAGCAAAGTATGGGTGTGATGCTAACCAACCAATTGGGGAAGTTGTAGCTTGATGACGTGCCTCTCCTCATTTGCATTTATTTTTTTCTAAGTTTTGCGAGGAAATAGAATGTGATCAATAAGAAAATAAGGAAATACTAAATGAATAAGGGAAATTGGAAAATGGGAAAAGTAACTATTTTCAAACAAATGTTAAATGAAAAATGGATAAAAGAAAAATTGGTAAATAAAAAAGGGATACATGAAAAATGGATTAATGAAACTGGGAAATAGAAAATCAGGTTAATGGAAAAAGGAAATTAAAAAATAGATTAATGAAAAATGGGTAAATAAAGGGACAAATGAAAAATGGACAAATGAAAAATAGATAAATGAAAAAAAGATAAATGAAAAAGAGAAATTGATAATCTGAAAAAAAATTGGGTTAATGAAATAGGGAAATTGAAAAGTGGTTAAATGAAAAATAGATTAATGAAAATGGGTAAATGGATAAAGGGATAAATGAAAAAGAGATAAAATGAAAAAGAGAAATTGATCATATGAAAAATAAATAAATGAAAAATTGGGTTAATTAAAAAGCTAAATTAAAAAATGTTTAAATGAAAAATAGATTAATGAAAAATGGGTAAATGAAAAATAGATAAATAAAAAATAGATAATGAAAAAAGGGAAATTGAGAAATTGATAATATGAAAAATAAATAAATGAAAAATTGGGTTAATGAAAAAGCTAAATTATTTAACATTTTTTATTTATTTCACTCATTTCCTTCATTTTCTGATTTATTTTACTCATTATTTATTTATTTATTTAATTTAGGCTGAAATGGCTCTTCATACTTCATGAGCTCAAACTCAAAAGAGGATGGATGCTCTAAACAGTTTAGACAAAGTTGTTTTTGGTTTCACCACTATTTACCTACTATTTTTCCTGCTCTTTCAAGTATTCTTTAAAGATTATCTGTTAGTCTGCAGCTCATGTGACCAAACCAGCCGAAGAGATGAAAAGCTAAAGAAATCAACAGTTAAAACTTGAGTTAAATTTTTAAGTTTTAACATTTTAACTCATTGTTAAAATGTTAACATTACTTAACTAGAGGTAATGTTAGCTAATGTTACCTCTAGCTAACTAGAGATTTTGGACGAGTTGCACTTGTTAGGTAACCCCAAGATCACTGGGTCTTCTTAAAAGATAGAGTGACGTTTCTTAAAAATGTAGCCAGTGTTTTCAGCAAAATTGAGCTGACTCCAGGAATGATCCAAGGTATTTAAAATTTGCCATAGTTTCAACAAGTTGGCCAACGAGTGAAACTGGAACCACTTTCAGGTAATGTTTATGTCATTTAATTAGCTCTACTTTTTTTGTGAGGGACTTTATCTTTTGCGGCTCCAGTTATGCGAGAATTACTAATAAATAATAAAGACTTTGGTATTCTGATTTAGTAATGTATTTATATTAGTTGTGCTACCACCACCACGCAACTAGAGGCAGTAGCAGGTCCGAAAAGATGCGACTAAGAAGCAGATATAGAAGAACACGAAGCTACTGAAATTGCTAAAAACTGTGAGCGGCGCTGAAGTAAATAAAAGAGAAGTTCAAATACATGCTGAGAGTGAAACTCCTTCCTAAAGATGAAGATTTATCACAGCTTTCAAAAGAAAATTAAAAGGGGAGACTGTGGATAATATAGGAAATAGCGCCCCCTTCACTTCCGGAGTGCAATGGTCGCATTTAAAATAAGGTAAGAGACTGACAGTGGTCCGTCCCCGCCCCTTTCTGTTTGCTGCAGCGAGGTCCTTCTCAGGTGAGCGGCTTGAATCCGACGACCAACTGCTGCGTGAATGCTAGCACACTTGTTTATTTTGTCAGGATTCCCAGTACCTCTGTGTCCAGACTTGCTTTGAATACAACCTCTTTGTCTATAAATTGGTCTGGACTCCTTATGTTGTGTGTACTGTGTGGACCGTAACAGCACTGAAGAGAATTTTACTTCACCACACATGCATATAAGTAATAGCAAACATGTTCAGGAGCCAACTGACAAATAAGATATATTTTAGTAGATCTATTTTATTTTCTAGTTCTTGGCTGCCCCACCCTTTTATGACACCGCCAAGGGCAACTGCCCATGAAGCCCATATCAAACATGCACATTCTGAAAAAATGTTTTGTTGTCTCAAACCAACCATGTCTGAAGATTAGGGCTGTCTCTGAGATTTGGACTCCGCCAAGGCTGGGCTTTGTCACAGATTCTGTTCATTACTTTTATGGACAGAATTTCTAGGCTCAGCCGAGGTGTTGAGGGGATCCATTTTGGTGGCCTTTGGATCACATCTCTGCTTTTTGCGGATGATGTGGTCCTGTTGGCTTCATGAGATCGTGATCTGCAGCTTTCGCTGGAGCGGTTCGCGGCGGGGTGAGGCTCAGTGCCTCCAAATCCGAGGCCATGGTCTTGAGCCGGAAAAGGGTAGAGTACCTTCTCTGGGTCAGGGGGGTCATCCTGCCCTAAGTGGAGGAGTTTAAGTATCTGGGGATCTTGTTCACGAATGAGGGAAGAAGGGAGCCGGAGATCCCTTCTCCCGCTCCCTTCTTCGGAAGAAAAAGGCAGCGTCTGCCCCAATCCGCGTCTGCCGTGAAGCGGGCGCTGTACCGGTCCGTCGTGGTGAAGAGAGAGCTGAGTCAAAAAGTGAAGGTCTCGATTTACCGGTCAATCTATGTTCCCACCCTCATCTATGGTCATGAGCTTTGGGTCATGATCGAAAGAACGAGATCTCGGATACAAGCGGCCGAAATGGGTTTCCTCCGCAGGGTGGCTGGGCTTTCCCTTAGAGATAGGGTGAGAAGCTCGGTCATCCAGGAGGGACTCAGAGTAGAGCCGCTGCTCCTCCTCATCGAGAGGAGCCAGTTGAGGTGGCTCGGGCATCTGGTAAGGATGTCTCCTGAACGCCTCCCTGGTGAGGTGTTCCGGGCACGTCCCACCGGGAGGAGGCCTCGGGGAAGACCCAGGACACGCTGGAGGGACTATGTCTCTCGGCTGGCCTGGGAACGCCTTGGGATTCCCCCGGAGGAGCTGGACGAAGTGGCTGGGGAGAGGGAAGTCTGGGCCTCCCTTCTGAAGCTGCTGCCCCCGCGACCCGACCCCGGATGAGCGGCAGAAAATGGATGGATGGAGCTGATCTTATCTGAGGTAAAGTCAATGGCTTCCCGGATGAAAGATATGGATGCATCAATCGGCACTTGACTCGATACTATTGATGTCGCACTGGGCGATTTAAAAGCCTCTGTTCGCTCGGTGGAGAGCTCCTCATCGCTGCTCTCTAATAGAGCGGCGGCTTGTAAAAACGCATGGAGGAGGTCAAGGGGAGAATCTCCGGGACAGAGGATGGTCTCGCTGCCCACGGGACAAACATAGCCACCATGGAGAAGCTGGTGGAGCATCTGCAGCTAAAAATAGATGACTTGGAGAACGCGGTCGGCATAAAAATTTAAAACTCATTAACTTACCAGAGAAAGTAGAGGTCAGTACTCCGCTTGTGGACTTTCTCCAAAAAATGTTACCGACCTTGATAGGTTTACCAGCTTACCAGCGTTGGAGATCGCACGTGCCCATAGGGCTTTAGCTCCCGCTCCTGCCCGGCTCGCCTACGGTGCCTTCATGAGGGGCGAATCCGTTTTTTCGATACGCCTGAGGCTGCCACTGCATTTCTGGACTCTCTTAAATGAGATATTATTTTTCTTTTTTCCCTGCTTTGATTAGAAAAAATGGAGGAGGATAATTTTCATATCCTCGCTGAGACCCATAGAACATTATTTTTTCCTTCTTTTTGAATTTACTATGTTGGGACGCTTCTCAGTGTGGTTCATTGTTTTGGCCTGGACCACGGATGGTGTTTTGAACGTCCGACTGTTGCTGTGATCGAACTGTAAAAATCGGGAAATGTATGCCGTTTGTAATATCTTTTTGGGTTCTGCTTTTCTGTCATTTGGGGACAGGATGGGAGAGGGCGAATGCTGCTGTTTGCAGATTCTGTATTTTATTTCCTTTATTTTTGGGGGGTTTAAATGTCAGGAGCTTAAATGTGTCTTCTCTTTTTTATTCATACTTGAATATCTATGTACAGACTAACCTATTTAAATATGACACCCGGTGTTTAAGAGCTGTTTTCTCCCAGGTGAAAAAAAAGTATTCTTTAGTATACTTCAAACATACTTAAATTTGTGAAAGTACACTTTAAGTATACTAAATATTAAATGTACTACCTATAAGTATATCTGAAGTATACTAAGAATACACTTGTACCAATTTCGAAATTAGAACTTTAAACACATAAGTATACCAAAATACACTTTTAATATATTAAATAAAAGTATACTTTAATTGAACAAAATACGAATGGATATGTGCCTTAATCTTTTACTATTAAAATTGCATACAATAAAAAAATTATAATCATGATGTCATTTTTAAGAAAGTATCCTATCAATTTTCAGATGTGTGATGTAAAACCTTATAATCAACCGCATTAGCTCCAGTTCATACTCCAGACCAGATGGTGGCGGTATTGCACATGTTCATTTATTTTAAAAAACGCCACAAAGAGAAGAAAAAACTTGAAGCAGGGAAGATAACAGACGCTCTTCAAATTCACCATTTTTACTCGCATAATATTGCCTTCAAAGTAGAGAAGGCCTTGACAATAGTTACTAATTTTGGTAAATTATGTGCCTCGTCTGTACAGACTAGTATAATTATTTCAAAGTGATTTTGAGTCAATACTTCACATGACCTGGAAGCTATTGAAGAAAATACTGTATTATTTAATATTAAAATTTCTGAAAATAATGTATATGACTTGAAAATTTAATAGATGCTATTTTGTCTCATGTAAAAGCGTGAATTAGCACTGACAATTAGTTAGTCGGTTACAATTCAAGTCATTTATTAACATTTATTTGACAGTCCCTAAGTGAACCTTCGGGCGCTGAGGCCACGAGCAGTGGAGAACCGCTGGCCGACATTAGCGTTCATAAATCGGATCAACCTTGAGCCTAAACGCCACTTACTCCGATGAGCTCGAACTATCTTCACTGCGGTGGGTGACCGTGACGTCATTGGCCAAAATGATCATTTTTAATATCTCAGAAACCAAAGCTGCACAAACGACAGTTTTAACTGCACAAACCTGCACTAACAAAGTAGCCCACTTTGGTTTGTTTTGGAGCAAGATGGGATGACGGTATCGGCCAAAATTATAACTTTTAATATCTCAAAAACGAAAGCATCACAAACGAAAATTTTAACGGCACAAATGAAGCACTAACGAAGTAGCCCACTTTGGTTTGTTTTGGAGCAATATGGGGTGATGGTGAACTCTGGATGACCTACAAAATAATTTTTAATATCTCAGAAACCAAAACTGCACAAACAAAAATTTTAACGGCACAAACCTGCACAAACGGAGCACTAACCATTCAGACTATTTGCTGAATTTTTTGATGTGGGTGGGGTGTCAGCTTCACACAGCAGGAAATCAGTTGTTCAATGTGCACTCTGTGCCTTATTTGGAAAACATAGACAATAAAAATTGACGAAACTGGTTATGCTCACTTACACTGTTCATCTGTTTGCACCCCTATTCCCTTGTCTGCATCCTCTGTCCTTTTGTCTGCATCAAAGTTCACCGGAGCATCGTAGGTATCCCTGTAAAGATTTCAGAACATTCACTGTGATCCAGATGGCATCCTGTAAATAATTGAAATAAAAGTGATTGATGTTCCTGCACCATGTTCATGTGTTCATCGTGTGATGTAAAATGACATTAATAGTAGATGTTCACAAGTTTTTGGAAAATGTGAAGTCTGACACATGATAAATAATAAAGTAACTTTGAATAAGAACTGTGTTATAGGTGCATATGTACTTATGTACTTACAAGCTCTCTGCTCCAATCCGTGGTCTCTTGTCTTGACTGTCTTGCCTACTTGCACTTTCTGATGCTTTTTCTTGCAGGCCTTGCTTTATGCACTCGGGCTCCGTCTGCAGGTGTCGGATAAGGATGGGACGCTGTTGGCCCATCCCCGCCGACAAAATGCTAATAAATAAATACATTGTAATATATATATTTATTGCAATACATATTTATCATAGAGACTGAAACAAGTGGTAAAATAGTATCCCACTCAATTAAATCTACATGTCCCATTCATCAGACTACAAAATGGATAACACTACGAAGCTGTAAAGCAGAATATCAAATAGATAAACAATCACTCAAAATATCGATCCATCCATCCATTTTCTTTACACCCTTGTCCCTTAGTGGGGTCGGGAGGTGCTGGTGCCTATCTCCAGCTAACGTTCCGGGCGAGAGGCGGGGTTCACCCTGGACAGGTCGCCAGTCTGTTGCAGGGCCACTCAAAATATCCCCATTCACTAAACACAAAGAAAGCAAAGTAATAATACTTACACCACCACACACTCCTTTGTTTTTATTGATCCTAAGACGGTTGAGCTACAAATGAGGTCGTGCACAAGCTTTGATCCAAGCTAGGCATTCCGTATCAGATTTGGGAAATCTGTGAATTTTAGTTCCACAAATACGATTAGGATACCTGACATCACCTGTACATCTGTACAGGTGCCATATTTGAGTCCTGTTGCAAAAACTTTCTGCCAGTCTGCTAGTCCACAATCTACATTAACATGTGTTTGTGAGATGGTCAAGCACATGGTAGCTGCGCAGTGACGTCAAATGGGCATTAGCCAATGAAACGCGGACCCTGTGGTAAGGTCCATAGCAGCTCACTCTTATTTCTAATAAACCCTGTTGGCGGTACTACATCTGCGGTGTGTTGGCGTCATTACAGTATTTACTTACAGTACATTACTTTAAAAGGTAATTACAGGATTGAAAAGGTAACTGTCCAGTAAAATACTGGTATCTACAGACACCACCCAGGTGAAAAAAAAGTATACTTTAGTATACTAAATTGTAACATACTTTAGTATACTTTTATCGATGTACTTAAACTGTACTATTTTGGAACAACTAATTTTGTGCTTAGTATACTTTAGTAGCATTTAAATAGTATTTAATTACAACTAATTGTATATTTTAGTATACTAAACGTACTTTTTTGGAACAACTTCAAGTGTACTTAAAGTATACTTTTTAAATATAATATTTCAGAGCTTTAGTATTACATTTTGTGTAGTAATTCTGTCTCAGAATTATATTAAAAATATATATTTAATATACTTCAAATATATTTTAAATATACTATTAATATATCAGTAATGTATTTAAATTACACTTAATTTTTATTTTTTATTTCCTGCTATTGATAATAAACTACAATTTTAATTACTCGTGAAAGTCTTTATTCCTACGTACCTATTTTTTACATGACATGCATAACTACACTACAGTACTTACATTGTTTTAGGCTACAATTACATGGAAAGATTAATTACACAAGATGCCCAAGGTAATTCAAATATTTCGTTTTATTACCGACATTTTAAATTGTCCAATTTTACTCACAGCCTTATGAACTTCACATACATTATCAGTTTACACATCAAAAGTGAACACATGAACATGAAAATTTAAGTGTGACAATAAAACATGAAAGTGAGGATCAACGACAGAACATTCCCGTTCACTGCACCTTACAGGAACCTTCAAAAAAGAACAATAGAGCAATTAAACAGAGAAAGCATTTGTATTTAAAGAGAACAGAAAAATGGCAAATAAAAAAATAATACTTACAATTTTAAGACTTTGTGGACTCGCCATGTATGTGACATCATAAGAACTGATGATGATTGGGACCGGATGCCTGGAGTGGAAAAACATTTCTGGGTGTCTTCTTTGCCTGTTTATGTTAGAAGTATAAAAAAAAATAGTCAGCAATGTCATAGAATCAGTTGATGTTGGCATTAACTATGAAGCTGTTTTAATTGTGGACTTGAGACAAACTACCTTAAAATCTTTCCATCCATGATCTGAACACACTGATCCTTGCAGGGTGGTGAGGGGGGCTGGTGGTGCCCATCTCCAGCAGCCATCAGATGAGAGGCAGGGTTCACCCTGGACAGGTCACCAGTCCATCACAGGGCCCTGAAAGCCAACAACAAATAAAACAAATGAAAGATAAACGTTAGATTAACAAAAAGAGAAAAATTATTTCCTGTTACCTTTAAATCAAATCATGTTTATTAAGCACTTAGTGTCGGTAACACAGCAGTTTTTGTTGTTGAAAATGTAGCTAGCTCCTCATTGAAAAAAAAACTTACATCATGAAGACGATGTGAAGGTTCATCCTCAGAGCTGGTTGGTGATCTGGTGGAGTCAGAGCTTCTTCTGAGACAGGAAAGTCTTTAGGATTTTTACTAACACCCGATTTCTCTGGCTTCCTCTTTCATCTTCATTTGCTTAGTTATACTGCAAACATATGTTGAAGATAAAATCATTGATGAACGAGTTATAACAACCACCTCACAATATCAAAATCTCTTTGTCTTATGGAGCTTAATTAAAACCAGGTTAGTTTATAAATTAAAGCATAAGTCACAACAAACAACCCCCATGCAGTTATAACATGAAGCTCAATGATTCCTATTGTAATAATCATACAAGTCACAATAAAATTGATCAAATATTCATGAAACCAACGTAAGTTATATATCTTTACTGCACTGTTTATAATTAAATGAAGATAATTAAGAAGCAAACTTACTACCAGCTAGCAACACTTAGCAGCCTTCGTCCCTCCAGGCTCCTTTTGTGACACACATTTCATTTCCATCGGTTGTTCCGTTGTGTTGTCGTCCAACTCGGACTAGGACGTCACGAGCTTGAATTTACCAAAATTAGTTACTATTGTCAAGGCCCTCCTACTTTGAAGGGAATATTATGCGAGTACAAATGGCGAATTTGAACAGCGTCTGTTATCTTCCCTGCTTCAAGTTTTTTTAAATAAATGAAAATGTGCAATGCTGCCACCATCTGGTCTGGAGTATGAACTGGAGCTAATGCGGTTGATTATAAGGTTTTAAATCACACATCTGAAAATTGATTGGATACTTTCTTAAAAATTACATCATGATTATCTTTTTTTTGTATGTAATTTTAATAAATAGTAAAAGATTATTAAGGAACTTAAAAATTCATACATATTCATTCATATTTTGTTCAATTAATGTATACTTTTACTTAATATATTAAAAGTGTATTTTGGTACAATTATGTCTAAAGTTCTATTTTCGAAATTGGTACAAGTGTATTTTTAGTATACTTCAGATATACTTATAGGTAGTACACTTAATATTTGGTATACTTAAAGTGTACTTTCACAAATTTAAGTATGTTTGAAGTATAGGAATGTATACTTTTTTTCACCTGGGCAGTCAGCTCAATTTTGCTGAAAACATTGACTATATTTTGAAGAACTGTTCTCAGAGACTCTACCTTTTTTAGAAGACTTAGTGATCTTGGGGTGACCCAACTAGACTCTAGCTGGGTCACCCCAATGTCTTGAATTTGGGGGTAAAAAACATATTTTATTTATCACTACATAAGGGTTCAATGAATGCGCATATGAAACTGGTGGGTTTGGTACCTCAAAAAAGGTTGAGAACCACTGATCTAGTTGTAATATTTTGGTTCACTCAAATATTTAATATATTCCTGAGCAAATACGTTTGACTGATTAAAGTTAAGCCTAAAAACACAATAGTTTGATGAAACTGTATTGTCTTACATGAGATTTGGAGAGTATTTGAAAAGAGATACTTTGCTTACATTCCTTGTGTACATGTGCTATACATGTTTTGAAATTTTTTTAAATATGCAACAGCCATTATTACAAAAGCTGAAGAGTCATAGAGAAATTAGGAGAAAAAAAACATACTTCAAGTCAATTTTTTTTCCTACGCCGCTATGTGATTCACGTTGTCACGGTTGCTAAGCAACATAACGCACGGTAGAGGCTAAGCAGCTAGCTGAAAGCTACAGCTTTTCTCTTCCGTTCGTTGAGGACCCAAAGATGCAAAACCTGACCCCGGACACAGCTCTTCTTTGTTCAACTCCCCCTAGTGGTCTGGATCACTTTTGTTTTCAGCAATTTTGTTTGCATCTCTTTTTTGTTGCATGTTTTTCTCATCTTTGCTGGGTGTTTGTACCTGTTGCCCACCGTAAAATACAGTGGTGAAAGTAAATATACCTTAAAATACTGGTGTCTGTAGGTTCCAGTATTTTTACTGTAAATTTAGTTTTACTACTGCTTTCACTTTGAGTAAGCTACTGCAAAGAAAACTGTAATGCTACTTTTTAAAGTACAGTCTTAGTTTTATGATAGAACATTAATACCTAACCCAGTGTAAGCTTCTTAGAAGTGCTACAATTGGTGCGGTTCTAAAATGGATAATCTGCATAATCAGAACTTCACATAACACAGAAGAGGATGTGATAAGTAATTGTCAGAAATTTGTTTTTATTTAAAGGCACCACTATGCCTCAAACCACATATATTTCCAGTATATTGAAAGATTCAAAACACAAAACCAACCATTCCTCAGAGAACTGGCAAAAAAGTAGGCCTTCAAAGTCAATATATAGTTTCACCAACACTGGAATAAAAATTGAAGACTTTCAGTTTACAGCAACATAAACTGGATTTAACTCATACATCTTATGAACATAAAAACACTGTTCTTAAAGAAATATCCATGCTTTGGGTATCACTAAGCAAATCAATGAAAAAGGACTTCCAAAATCTAAAATTCAACATGGCTGAAATAATGTGGAATTCTAGTATTGACAGGGTTTTAAAATGTGAACTATTAATGGTTTTCAAGAGTCCAAGTGGCACTTACTTTATTAGATGCAGATGAAGTCACCGTCAAACATGCAAAAAGAAAAGACAATACAATTTAGATCCTAAATAATATGGAAACAGACATATATCAAAGAAAAGGACAACAACTACCCTGAATGAGTTGCCACTCAAAGTCCATCAGGTTTTTGATGAGGGTGGAAACCTGAACATTGACTGTCACTTTTTCTTTTGAATGGTCTTTCCTGTCTTTTTGGATACCATCTTCCCATGACTGGCTTTTGTGCCCCTTTCTGGGTTAATCCCAATCAAATAAAAAATGGGAAAATTCCTGAGAATATAAATAGTGTGGCATTCTGAATACAGCTGGTACAATATATAAATGAAGCTGTTTTAAATTACGTTAAGAGAAAACATCGCCACCTTTGTCAAATGTTAATCATATCTTGCTTTAAAACCATGTCATTGTACAAAAAAATTATAGGAATGGTTTTACCGTTGAATGAACCAAAGTCTTGGCTGCCTCACAAGAGGCTGAAGATGAAGAAGATGGACAACACTGTCCTGTCTGGAAAGTTGGCTGGACCCTCTCAAAGACAATATGGCCTTCAATGCTGACCATGCAGAAAACTGCTTGCCACAGGGACTGTAATAAACCAAGTCCTTAATTGACAGAACATAAAAAAAATCCTCTTATTGATACAGTATGCATTTAAATGATCATCATAATAAAAAATGTCCACTCTGTCAGGTAAACTAAAAGCAAGGATCTTAAAATCCTCAATTGTCATGCAAGTCACATCAATGTTGAAAACTGTAGGCTGGATTAATATACAGAATTTGTAGAGGAATTCATGGTACTTTGCACTGAAGGTGAGGTGTGCTTTCAAAGTTCATTAAAAGCTACCTTGGATGATCTTGTGATCACTGATGGTGAAGTGTCTCTGGTGCTGCTCTTGTTTTCACCAACATGCAGGAGGAAGGGCTGTCCTGGTTGCATGGCAATGGGGAAGGGTTCAACACTGGCTTGCATCTTTGACATAATGATAAGATGACAACTAATAAAAATTATTAAATATATTTAGTAGCACAGCTACATTCAGATAACAAACAAAGCCAATGAGAAAGTGCTTCTACAAATAGGTAGGATCATTACAATAACCACATACCTGCACATATCTGAAAACATGGTCCACAGTTTGACATGAGCTGTTTTGGATTCTTCTTGTGGCCTTTAGATGTAGGACGAAGCACATGAACCAACAGAAGAATGCCTGGTTTTCCCAGCCTGGAGGAACAACAGGATGAATAGCAGACACATTAGGATAATAAATAAACATTTTAAAGAGAAGTGTGAGCAAAACTAACCAGACCCACCAAAATATATTATCCACCCGGTTTACCCTGGAGAGCATTTTTCACCACCTACAACATAAAGCATAAAAATGTCAGAAATAATTATCATGAACACAACTCAGACATTAGGCATTATAGAAATTTGTTAGCTTATAGAAACATTCTGGAGAGCATTTATTCTGCCAACCTGTCAGAAGAAATGTGTTGAAATCATCATAACAGGCTTCAGTCATCAACATGACGTACTAATGAAGAAAAAAAGAGTCAGCCAATATTTGTTTATTATCATTATTATTTATAGAGACAAAAACATTTTGGCTTAGCTTTCATCACATAGATCAAACCACCGGTCCACCACAGACACTCTCCCCATTATGCCGTCTTTAGCCGAAAACGTCAAGAAAACGACTCCGCAGCTAAATAATGTTAACTCAAACTGCCTTTCTGACAGTTTTAATGTTTGTTTAACCACCCGACACCCCGTGCTACACCTTCTTGGCTAGCTTTAGCTGCTAACAAAAATAATAAACCTAGGGTGCTCACGTCCAGTCCTCGAGAGCTACCGTCCTGCAACTTTTCGATGCATAAAGATGCATCGAAATCCATGCAAGATGCAGTCTTTACTCTGTTGGAGTAAAGACTCCAACAGACCTGCTAACCAACCATTCATTTGATTCAGGTGTGTTAATTGGTGCAGAGAAGCGTCTGAAAGTTGCAGGATAGCAGCTCTCAAGGACTGGACTTGAGCTCCCCGGTACTGAACAGTCGTACCGCGATATCCAAACAAATAAACTTACGTTAAGCATAAGTTGATACTCTTGCGCAAACAGAAAGTTAATGCATTCATAAAAAAATAATCAAAATCAAAAACATGATGATCTTAACATGGAACTTATCTTGTTTTTTTTTTGTTTTTGTTTTTTAAATAGATCTTTATTGAGATACAGAATACATAACAGTATAAACGCAGCATACATTGTGGTATAATGTCTGCCAGGGAGTTACAAACATTGAGACAATACATCACCATAACATTACATAAATACATTAAAGAAAGAACAAAAATAGCATGTTTTAATAGCTTTGGGGTACTTACCTTGTTATGATAAGATCCAGACAAGACGCCATACTGCTGACTCCCGGGCAAACACCTAACTTCACAGATACGTTGCAATTGTGGGAGCAACTCTTTATCAAACACCATCTCTTTAGGGAAACTGACAAACCTATCTTTGAATTTGACTAAACAAGTGTTTAATTAACACTTGTTAATTGTCAGGAGGGTGTGGTAGGTTGCGGTGAGGAGATGACGCTTAGGCCCAGGTATGATGAAAAAATGATGAATTTAATGACATAGACCTCACAACAAGGAACAACAGGGAAACAGCACGAGGAAAACTGGCAGCACGGAGACTGGAGACATCAATAGACGAGGACCCGACAAAGAACACAGACAACAGGTGAGACTAAATACACACGGGGCAATCACGGGAACGAGACACACCTGGGAGACAATCAACGGGGAAAGACGCAGAGACAGGACTAACAGGGAACAGGATCACACAGAAACTCAAAAATAAACACATAGAAACACGGATCATGACATTAATTAAGTGTTAACATATAACATATAACACCAACACTGGTATTCTAACATTTTTGATTATGCTCTGTAGATTTTTATTCATTCCCTAAAAGATTTATTATGGAAAGTATTTCTTTCTTTCCTTTTAATATTGTCTTTAAATGCTGGTTCTCTAAGATGCAAATACAAGGAAATGTCTTGCCTAGAAAAAAATCTGTATTTTACAATTATTTTTGCGGTAATTTACTGCTAGTCGTCAGCCTTTATTGTTACTGTTAGAGATTTTTTGGTATTATCATTTTGTTATTACTTTAGTTCATATTCAGTCTAATGTTCAATTTAAAGTGTTCTCTTCCTTCTGGGTGTATAAACTGACCTGGAGGCCCCATTTGCCTGTTTGTCTTTATGTGAAACAGTTAACTGTGTGTTTCCCAGATCTTAAATTATGTTTCCACAGGTGCCTTCTTATCGACCGGAATACTCCCTACCTTAGAAACTGCCTGTGTTCAGTAATATATTGTCTCTTACTTATCCTCCCTGTTTCTGCTTGATAATAAAAGACAAGCTGTAACCAAAGGTCTTTAGAACGCTGAGTGAACGGCTTGGAGGAGCAGTTTGATGAGTCTTCTCCTTTTGCATAAGCTTGGTCATGAAATTCATATACGTTGTCTGTGGTTCTTTTAATGAAGGTTTGAGAAAAATGCCCATCAGTTACAACAGAAGAAGACATCAAATTGACAATATCCTACCGTATTTTGGAATAACAGTATGTTGCTGCTGGAATTCCACCGTAAATTTACAGCCATTTCTAAGAGTGTATTTATATCAAAATCTTCCCTGCTACTTATCTTCTGCACACTTCAAATCACTAAATTCTCATTTATCTTGCTTTATCCAGAACAACAAACAGCCAAGAGTCAAGTTTTCTATATTAACTAAACCAAAACATCTTGGAGGTTTATCGTTACCATCCCTGCAGCTTTATTATTGGTCAGCACAACTTAAAATCATATCAAATTGATTTATGAATAGAGGGAACTCTTTATGGTTGGATCTGGAATCCCAATCTTGTCTCCCCAGCAAACTTAATTCTCTTTTCTTTATAAGTGGCATAGATCAAATAGTTAATCTCAGAAATAGTTTCATTGTTTATAATATTTTGCTGGCTTGGTGAAATGTGAAGAAATATCTAAATATCTCACCCACCTTCTCTTCTTGGTCGTCGTTAACTTTGAACCCAGATTTACCGGCAGAGATTAGAAGCATTGTTTTTTTCAATTTCAATATTTCTAGCAGAGATTTCTATAAATACCTACGGATCCGTCATTTTGTGAGCTCCCTCTGGAAGACAGGAAAATTACGCACAAAATTGTCACAATTAGAGAATGTAATTGTTATGAAAAAATCTCCTAAAGGACTTATCTCTAAGATATATAGTTTATTATCTGACTCTGACCCCTCAGGTTATGATGCTATGAAGCTGGAGTGGAAGCATGACCTCGGGCTGATGTTCAATCCAGCAGATTGGGAGGAAATCTGTAATGGGATCTTCCCAAAATGCACCTCGGTTTCTATACATGAAAATAAATTCTTTTACCGAACTTATTATACACCTGCTCGCCTTCGGAGGATGTTTTCTGATGCTTCAGATCTTTGTCATAAATGCAAAATACATAGGGGTACATTTATTCATTTATTTTGGTCTTTACTTTTTACTTTGGTCCATTTACTTTGGTCTGGTATTCAAATTTTCTGGAAAGCGTTTCATCCGATGATACAAGAGATCGTTGGTAAACATTTCTCACTAACCCCCTCCTTCTGTCTTTTTAATCATGGTCCAGACATTCTACTTAATGCAGATACTAAACTTTTGCTTGTAATCCTCTTATTTTTGGTCAAGAAATGTATATTACTAATATGGTCTGCATCACAGGTCCCTATAGTTGATATGTGGATATCACAAATTTCTGTCATGAGTCAGTTGAAAAACTGACTCATGATCTTCATCAAAAGTCAAACGAATTCTGGAGGATCTGGAGCCCATTGCAATCTTTCTTACAGAGACTGTGATCTCAACTGGAGAAGAGGACTGTCCTCTCCACCCTTTCTTCTTTTTCTTTTTTTTTACATTCAATGTATTACTCACTTGGCTGTCCAACAGTTTGACAGTTTGACTACTTCAAACTAGGTCCGGGAATGTCTGTCTGTATTTTGTGTATGTAGGCTATATGTATGTTTTTATGCTGATACTGTAGTGCTCCTTGTTGATTTAGGGTGGGTTGTTTTTGTTTACTTCTGTTGATGTTTTATAGAAAGTTATGGTAATCAATATAAAAAAAAGAAATAGCTGACTTTAGCTAACTTTGTGTTATTAGCATGTCCTTTCTACGTTGATGATACTGCTTAGCTTTCACTTGTATTCTATGTTTTGTCATGCAATATAAATCTAGTCCTTCAAACGCATTCACAAATAATATGCAGCATGTTAGCTCAGGATTGCTGGTGGATAGTGAGCCGGGCTGCGTATCAGAAAGCAGGTTCTGTACCTGAACTCAGGGAAGAGAGTTTCTCTCAGTCCCCATCATAATGATGAACCGGGTCCAGTTCCAACAGAGGATGGTATTGTGTACTACAGTAATACTATTGCTGAATGTTTGTTCTGGAAAATTATAAAGTATCATTATTTTTGCAGCTAAGTTTAACTGAACTCCATAATATAGAAGTGCAATTTTAAAATGGTGTTTTTTTATACTTTGTGTTCAGCGGTACATGTTCTATCAAGATTTGAGAGAAATACAGATTTAAAAAAGAACACATGGTTTATTATTTACATTTAACATAGCAACTCTGTTAAAAAAATAAAGATTTGAAAGGACTTGAAATTCCAAGTTTGAAACTTGGGATTTAATTCGACTTTTGCATGTCTTCACTTGAGACTTGACTCGGTACTTGAAGATAGAGACTTGAGACTTACAAAACACTGAGTTGGTCCCACCTCTGTACTGAAGTATAGGAATTGGAGCTCAGAGAAATGTTTGTATAAAATAAGCTTTTCCAAAATAAAGAGACGCAATATGGATGATACAGATGACCATCACACTAACACCCACAACACAACCACTTCGTCATAGAGGATAAGGTGTTGTAGGGGTAGCGCCGGAAAAGTGGTTCGCCTAGGATACCAAATAAGCTAGGGCCACCTCTGCTGCCTTAGCTTCTTACTGTGTTTTGCGGTTATGGCACCAGTTCACCAGTTTTTGTTTATTTGTTTGTATTTCTGTGGTTTTGTAAACTAAAGAGCTAACAGGCCCCCCCTGATTGACCTACCATCACATTTGCCACACAATGACCCCTGTGCCTGCTGGCCAGGCTCCATGGTTTAAGGCCTGGCTACCAGGTGCTTGCCAAGTGGAGGACTTTAAGTATGTCTGGATCTTATTCACAAATGACAGAAAAATGGAATGGAATTGATATGCAGATTGGTGCAGTGTCTGCATTGAAGTGGGTGCTGTACTAGTCTGTTCTGGTGAAGAGAGAGATGAGTCAAAAAGCAAAGCTATTGATTTACTGGTCAATCTACATTCCAACAAGAAAGAATGAGGTCACAGATAGAGACGGCCGAAATGAGTTTTCTACATAGGGTGTCTGGGCTCTCCCTTAGAGATAGGGTGAGAAGCTCGGTACGATTGACTCAGAGTAGAGCCGCTGCTCCTTCAAGTTAAGAGGAGTCAGTTGAGGTGACTCAGGCATCTGGTCAGGATGCCTCCTGGACACCTCTCTGGTGAGGTGCCCCAGGCCTGTCCCACCGGGAGGAGACCCAGGACACGCTGGAGGGACTACATTTCTCAGCTGGCCTGGGAATGCCTTGGGATTCTCCCGGAGGAGCTGGAACAAGTAGCTGGGGAGAGGGAAGTCTGGGCCTCCTTATTTCGGCTGCTACCCCCACCATCCAACTCTAGATAAGAAATGGATGGATGGACGGATGGATAAAATCTATGCAATCTAAGTGAAATGTTTGTAAATAACTGCTAATTCAAAATTGCATCGAAATCAACAGGCTCTGACTAATTAAAAGAGATTGGTTATTAAGTTGGCTGGTTTTTATGGTAGAACCAATAAGTTGAACAAGAATGTCCATGACTTTAGGAGAAATGGAAAGTCATGGTTGTGCCTGAAATTGATTTAAGCTGTAGGATTCTTCAACATTTCTCATGCATGTTTATCCTCTATGAGAAAATTAGCCCGTTCCATCCTCCGGCAAGTCTAAAAAAATGTAGCGAATCTTTAGCAGCTTCCAGTCAACCTGTGACTTTGCGGAATGAGTCCTGGTGAAAAGGTTGTGATGATTATAACATCAGTCACCTTCTTAGATTCCCTCCTCATTACCATTCATTCCAGGCTCAGTATGCTGGCTCTGGCTGAGGTGGGATATTGGAGCAGGTAATCATCCTTCTGCAGCAGCTCCTGTGCGTATGTATTAATGAGATGCCACTGGCTAGCTGCAAACTTTTCAGCTCTCTGTCATTAAAACCCCCCACATGGACTTTTGACTCCACATTCAGTCCATTTTGCCCTTTAGGGAAACAAGAAAGGAATTATGTAAGATTTATTGGGATCATGGTTTTCTTCGTCTGATTGGGATAGTTTTTGGTCAAAAGAGGGAGCACTGATGAACTTAGCTTTGAAATTAAGCAGCACATCACTGAGAAACAGTTACTATCTTAATATTCCACTTTCTCTCTTCATATAGTAATGAGTTATTTGTTGAGCTACTGATATTGCCTCTCATGTGCAACATACACTGGCTCTAATATAATATATTTTATAAACCTTTAATTTTATTGGTTATTTTATGAGGAAACCTGCTGGCCTTTAGGAATGACACAAACAAATGTTAAATCAAGCCTTGTGGATTTATAAAAATATGGTAGTATGGATGTGGTTATATTAGCAATAAGCTCAGTTTGTGTCATACAGTCATTACTGCTCAACAACAAATAGGAAACATTACAAAACTTAGGATTGTTATCATTTCAATGCACCTCAGACTAATTTTCAAACTATGGGGCCTTTAAGAAAAAAGGCTCCATAGTGAACTTCTAAAAATAGTTTAACAATGCTATACATATAAAAATAAAAATAAAAAATAAAAGAAAAAAACTGAAAAAACCAGAAAAAGAAAGAAAGCTAACGGGTTCACACAAGAAAATTATTTTTGCAACAAAAAGCAAATTCACAGATTACCAAACCATATTTCAATCTATAATTTATTCAGCATTCATTTGAAAACAAAATTATTAATCTGTTAACGCACCTATAGCCTTCAGGCAGTGATATACAACTGATAGTCTAGTCATTTGTATCTGTCATCTGGATATGACATTTTATGAGAAGATAGTCATATATATAAAAACAATGTTTTATAAATATAAGTGTAAGATTTGAGCAAGAGTTACACAACAAGTCAGTGACTAACTACTGAAGGTAACTACTGTTCATAAAAATATTGGTTTTTTTTTATAAACAGTAGTTGTGTTGTTGCGCAACACTCCCCCCCCCTTCTCTCTCTCTCTCTCTCTCTCTCTCTCTATCTCTCTCTCTCTTTCTCTCTCTCTCTACTTCCCCTTCTCAGAGGAGGGAGATGTGCTACCAGCTCTCCATCTAACGGATAAATTGAGTTTCCTAAATCTGCTGGGATTTACCCTGTCCAGAACTGAAGTAAACTCTGTTTAAGCTGCCGTCAAGAAAGACTAGCCTGGTTTCTAACAACCTCCCCCTCCAGATGTCCCACCTTCTTCACCCTGTGAATTAGCCAGATTGAGCAGCCTGCAATCAACTAGTTTCACAGAGGTCACCTGTTAACGGTCGCTCTCTCTTTATTACAACTTGCACTTGTTACTGAACCAGGTTGGTTTTAGTGACTCAGGCGAGTCCCAAGGGTGTTGTTTTAGTTTTGGCTAAAAGCAACCTATAAAACATTTTCCACTTTTTCCTCCCAGAAGCAAACTTCATAGCTATTTTATGACCATCAAAGAACTTTAAGGTGACTCATTAATTGAGTCATGAGGCAAGCTCTGCCTCACGACCACCGATTACCGCCTGCCCCTCTAAGCTAAGTTTGCTCTCTGTCCTCCTGTGTATGACCTTTGCCTGTTTATTGACAAAGTCTCTGGGTGCTGCATCTCGGATCTCCCCGTGGAGATCTTCATTGCCTCCACAGAAGCCTGTTCCTCTGGTTTCCTGCATCTCCCTGTCATCAGACCCTCTGTTCCTCTGCTCCACCCGTCCACTGCTCTGTAGAGCAGTTAAGCTGAACATTTCTAAGATACCCCTCCTTTGTCTGTGCATCACAGTCTTCTCCCCTCTCTCCTCAGTGCTGTGTTTGATGACCTCTCCCTGAGCAGAAACCAGTATCTGAAAAAATAAACTGTTTTTCCTTTTTATACTCCTGTGTGTGGTTGAATTTCCGGGTCCCCTCTGAGTATCCTTACAGTATAATCTGGCCACTATAGACCTGTCACCCACACAGGAGTGGCGTTCCAGTGTTGAAGGCGCTATTAACCGCCTGGAAGCTAACATGCAAGAAAAGATGTCTATGCTTGATAAGATGTCCTCCTCTCCTCCCCCAAAGAGCACTTCTCCTAGCCCCAAGGCTTCTAAGTCTGGCTACCAGGTCTCGCCCATTTATGAGCCCCGTCTGTCGCCTCCGGAGGTGTTTAAGGGTGAGCAGAGTCAATGTCGTCCTTTCATTACTCAATGTGAGATTGTCTTTGAACTTCAACCATCATCTTTCCCCACTGAACGTGTTAAAGTAGCCTATGCTATTTCTCTCTTCTCGGGGAAGGCCAAGTTATGGGGTACTGCTGAGTGGCAGAAGGACTCCCTCATTTGTTATCAGTTCAAGGACTTTTCTAAGGAGCTAATCAGGGTCTTCGATCCTGTTCTGCCAGAGAGGGAGGCTGCACGTGGTTTGCTCAAACTCAAACAAGGCACCAGGCGAGTCACAGAGTACATAATTGACTTTCATGCTCTTTCTTCAGGAAATGACTGGAACGATGAGGCACTATGTGACGCTTTCTACCAGGGTCTCAGTGAGGAGGTAAAGGATGAACTGTCTACACGGGATGCTCCCAAAGATTTGGAGGAACTGGAGACTCTGGCTGCAAGGATCGACATGAGGCTTCATGAGAGAAGGTTGGAGAGGAGTTCTTTCAGTCGTACTTACCAAGTTGAACGTGTTCCCAGGCCACAGCCATCAGTCTCATCCCCACCTTTGAGCTCATCTCCCACCTCTCCGGCGGAGGAGCCTATGCAGATTGGTTGATCACGCTTATCCCCACAAGAGAGAGAGCGGAGACTTAAGAGAGGCCTTTGTTTCTATTGTGGTGGAGAGGGTCACCTACTTCGTCTGTGTCCAGCAAAAGGCCAGGCTCAGTAGGAGGTAAGAGGCTCCTGCTGAGTCAAAAGAGATTTAAATCCTCTCCTTTCTCTGTTCAGGCCTTTCTCCAAACTGACTGCCTTACCAAACACCTATCTGTCTTTATTGATTCAGGAGCAGACACTGAGTTCATGGACCGTGGCCTTGCCGAATCTCTTGGTATCTAACTCCTACCCACCTCTAAGCATCTTGAAGTTTTGGCTATTGACGGCCATGTACTTCACCAGGTCACCCACAAAACGGGTCCCATTAAGTTTAGTATTTCCCGGAAACACCATGAACTCATTTCCTTCCTGATAATAAATTCCCCTGGTCTCCCTGTCATTTTGGGGGCCACTTGATTGAGAAAACACAACCCCCACATTGACTGGGTTAGGGGCGAGGTGTTGGGCTGGTCACCATCTTGCCATTCCACGTGCCTCTTAGCGGCTTCGGTCCCCTGTACTGTCCCTATCTCGGGACAGGAGACCTACCCCGACCTATCCAAAGTACCTGCTGTTTACCATGACCTTAGGGAGGTCTTTAACAAGCATCGAGCCACTGCCCTTGCACCCCATCGGCCCTATGATTGTGCTATTGATTTGCTCCCTGGTACTTTTCCTCCCAGAGGTCGTCTTTTCCCTCTCTCTGGCTCAGAGGATAAGGCCATGAGGGATTATGTCAGTGACTCACTCAAGGCAGGCATCATCCGTCCTTCTTCCTCCCCAGCTGGTGCAGGATTCTTCTTTGTGGGCAAGAAGGATGGTTCCTTAAGACCCTGTATTGACTACAGAGGATTGAATGACATCACAGTCAAAAACCGTTACCCACTTCCCCTAATGAACACTGCCTTCGATCTGATCCAGGGATCCACTGTTTTTACTAAGTTAGATCTTAGAAATGCCTACCATCTGGTCCGGATCAAAGAGGGGGATGAGTGGAAGACAGCCTTTAACACCCCAATCGGTCATTATGAATACCTTGTAATGCCCTTTGGCCTGTCCAACGCTCCTGCTGTGTTCCAGGCACTTGTCAATGATGTCCTCAGGGACATGGTTGGTTGTTTTGTTTATGTCTATCTGGATGACATTTTGATTTTTTCTAAGGATCTCACAGCCCATCAAGCTCATGTCCGTTCTGTCATTCTCCGCTTGCTGCAGAATAAGCTGTTTGTCAAGGCAGAAAAGTGTGAGTTCCACAAACAGTCTACTTCATTCTTGGGTTTCGTCATCTCTCCTAACAGGATTTCCATGGACCCCAGCAAGACAGATGCCATCAAGAATTGGCCCCACCCACAAGACCGCAAGCAACTTCAAAGATTCTGGGGTTCGCAAACTTTTATCGCCGGTTCATCCGCAATTTCAGCTCTGTAGCCTCTTCACTTCATGCACTTACCTCATCCAAGTGCAAGTTTATTTGGGGTAAGGCTGCTGCTGAGTCATTCAAGCACCTTAAGAGGGCTTTCACCTCAGCTCCTGTCCTCCGCACACCGGACCCGTCCCGCCAATTCATTGTTGAAGTGGATGCTTCTGCCTCCGGGGTGGGAGCCATACTCAGTCAGAGGTGCACTGACGGCAAGACTCACCCATGTGCCTTCTTTTCCAGAAAACTGTCTTCGGCAGAGACCAACTATGATGTTGGTGACCGTGAACTACTGGCAGTTAAACTGGCACTTGAGGAGTGGAGGCACTGGCTTGAGGAGCTAAGGAACCTTTCATGGTTTGGACTGATCATAAAAATCTGCAGTACCTCAAGTCAGCAAGGAGACTCAACCCCAGGAAAGCCAGGTGGGCCTTGTACTTCAGTTGCTTTAATTTTTCACTGTCTTACAGACCGGGGAGTAAGAACGCAAAACCAGACACACTCTCCAGGCTTCATGAGACTATGGAGGAGGGTCAAGAGGTAAAGCAGGTGGACTATGTGCTCCCCACATCAGTGCGGCTAGCAGTTTCCAAGCTAGAGCTGGAGCAGAAAATAAGAGAAGCCCATCATCTAAGTCCCATCCCTGAGAACTGTCCTAAAGATCGACTCTTTGTTCCGGAGCAGCTAATACCTGAGGTACTGTCATTTTGTCATGAGTCTAGACTTTTCTGTCATCCAGGAGTCACTAAGACCCTATCTGTGATCAGGAGTTGTTTCTGGTGGGAAAGTATGCTACAAGATGTTACTGAGTTCATCAAGGCTTGCAGAGTTTGCTGTCAGGCTAAACCATCCCGTCGGCCACCCTCTGGGCTTCTGCGACCCCTCCCTGTTCCAGGGTTACCATGTTCCAGGGATTGCTTACCATGGTCCCACATATCCATGGATTTTGTGACTGGTCTACCCTCTTCCAATAACCACTCTGTCCTTCTCACAGTCGTTGATCGCTTCTCCAAGATGTCCCACCTGATTCCTCTTCGCAAACGGCCTTCCTCCAAGGAGCTGGGAGGGATTCTGGCCCGTGAGGTGTTTTGCCTGCATGGGCTGCCCTCTGATATTGTTTCTGACAGGGGACCCCAGTTTGTCTCTAGATTCTGGAAGGAATTCTGTGGTCTCCTGGGTATCACAGTGAGTCTCTCATCAGGGTTCCACCCTCAAACTGACGGACAAACGGAGAGGATCAACCAAGAAGTGGAGACCAAGCTTCGGATGCTATGTGAACATGATCCCTCCTCTTGGTCACAGAACCTACCATGGGTGGAGTATGCACTCAATTCTCTCCCTTCTACTTCTACAGGGCTGTCCCCCTTTTACACGGTTTACGGTTACCAACCTCCTGTGCTGTCTCTTCAAGAAAGGCCCACTAGAGTCCTATCTGCCCATGCGTCGGCCTTGAAGTGCCAGCAGGTATGGCGTCAGGCCCGCAGGGCTCTCCTGAAAACCTCCGCTTTATGTTGCAGATTTGCCAATCGTCGCAGAACCCCAGCACCCACCTACCTCACAGGACAAAAAGTCTGGCTATCCACCAAGGACCTCCCCTTGCAGATTGAAAACCGCAAGCTAGCCCCTCGTTTCATAGGACCCTTCCCGATTTCCAAAGTGATCAACCCAGTGGCTGTTCAGCTCCGCCTCCCCAGGACTCTCAGGGTTTGTCCCACCTTTCATGTGTCCCGTGTCAAACCTGTCTTCACTTCACAGTTGGTACCCTTCTCCAGACCCCCTCCTCCCGCCCGGATGATTGATGGGGGACCCGCTCACACTGTACGTCGTCTCCTTCGGTCCAGACGTTGGGGCCGGTCCATCCATTACTTGGTGGACTGGGAGGGATACGGGCCTGAGGAGCGCTCCTGGGTGCCGGCCCGGCATGTTTTGGACAAGTCCATTCTCAGGGAGTTTCATCGGTCCAACCCTGACCAGCCTGGTGGTCCTTCTGGAGCCGGACCTTGAGGAGGGGGTACTGTTATGATTCATGTCCTGTCCATGCTGTGTTAAGCACTCATTCAGTTCACCTGCCACGCCTGATTGCTTACCTGTTCCACCGGGGCCTTGCCCTACTTAAACACCCCTCAGCCTCTGCTTCCCTGCCAGATTATCGACAGCCACGAGCCAGTAGAGATCCAGCGTTTCCTGCCAAGCCTTCTGTGTTTCTTTGACCCCCCTTCTGACCACGGATTTACCCCTCCTGCCAAGCCCGTGAACTGCTCTGTAGAGCAGTTAAGCTGAACATTTCTAAGATACCCCTCCTTTGTCTGTGCATCACAGTCTTCTCCCCTCTCTCCTCAGTGCTGTGTTTGATGACCTCTCCCTGAGCAGAAACCAGTATCTGAAAAAAGAAACTTTTTTCCTTTTTATACTCCTGTGTGTGGTTGAATTTCCGGGTCCCCTCTGAGTATCCTTACAAGTAAGGCAATTTTGCAAGAGTCAGTACAGCTTAATTCAGTAGTAGAAAATAATCAAATAAGTAAAATCAATAATCTAGCCTATCTTTCCCTCATGCTGACACTGAACTAAAAATGGGAAACTTTGAGAGAGACGGACAGAGTTTGGCATTTTGAACCCCAGAACTGGCCTGATGATGAAGAAAGTGTTACAGCAGCAGGATGTTCCCAGTACAGGAAGAGTACTGACTTAGAGCGGCAGGTCTCGGGCCTCAGGGTGACTTCCTCATGCGCGTAGCGGTCCTCAGCTTCTTGTCTTGCAGCTCTGTAGCTCCCTTCTCCTCGTCTCACGATCTTCCTGGCCCCACGGAAGGAACACACCAGTTCTTCCTCTTTGCCTTTGTTCTTTACCTTTGTCTTTATCTTCATCTTTGCCTTGGTCTTTGTCTTTGGGGGTCTAAACCCAGCTGATGAGAGATGTGCGATTTGAAGCCATGTATTGCGGGGCTAACGGGTTGGTCCCCATGTGCAGAACAGTCTCCGGCTCTGTGGCCCCGGCTCTTCTTCAGCTGCAGAGTTCTTTGTCCATCTCGATCTTGGCTCGAAGCTGCCTGAAGGATCCAACCAAAGGTTCCTCTTTTGCACCCACCTTATGAAGGCTTTATCCACCTTTTGGTGTGTTTGCATTGGCTAGCTTTGTTGCTGTGCCTGTTTCATTGGCTGACTGCTTGGACAGATGATCTCATATCCATCACCTTGGAGACATTATGACCTGATCTCTGTTCCAATGATCCCCGAGTTGCTCAATAGTCCTCCTACGCCTGTTGCTTGCCCAACCTTTTCTTAGGAAAGTTAAAGTATAGCAATAAGGCCCTGGTCACCTCTGCTCTCCTATCAGTTCCTCTTTTCCCCTGACTTTTCACCTCCCATCTACCTCCAACACAAGATCAGTGGCCTTTAATTGCATTTACACATTTTACACCATTTCAAGTTCAATGTCAAAATCACATTTATAACTTTTTAGTTTCTCTGATTTAACATTCATTTATAATATTATAATAATCATAACTTATTAGTTATTCTTATTATAATCATAATGTGAGTTATTACAGACACTTCTGACAAGAAACCAAGGAAATCCATTATTGTAATTATCTGATACCATGTTACAGTTACTTGTTTCACCTTTAAGTACTTCCACAAGTGTAAGAGTAAGTGTAAATATTCTTATAATCAAACCAACATCAACCACTGGTTAAACCAATATTAATTATTGGCCCAATTAGAAGTCATTATTTTTAATGTAAGTATTTTACTCTGGGTTTTATCCAATTACTCAACATGTTTAGATTTTATTCTTTAAACCTTTAATGCTTTAAAATAAAGAATGGTCTGAACTATTTTTAGACTGATGCAAACTGGAAACTTCCTCTTTATTAAGGAAACCTGCTCTTCCTTTTCCATGACTCTCTTTCTGCCTGACTATGATTTTTTATGATTAAATAGAAAAAAAGTAGAATTAAAGCTAAGTTTGCAGGACACAGTAACAACACACACAACCAGATTAATTTTATTACAGTCTGACTCTACTGTTGGGTCTTGATGTCACCTGTGTAATTAATTTTAAGGTAATTTTATTTATTGTTACTATTAAACTAAAATCTCCAGCATGGGGAAGTGGGATGAGCTCGACTTTTCTCGACACCCCTTCCTCGAGGTCAGACCTTTCACATGCTGGGAACCCAACACCCTCCTGCAGGTCTGCGTCCTCATCCCCTGGAAAGAGAAGATGGTCATCTGGGTGTGAAGATCCTCCATCGTCACCAAGGCCCAGCAGACTGGGATGTGAAGATGCAGATCCACAGTTGTCACCAAGGGCTCAGCAGTCTTCAAAACTCCACTACTCTTTGACAATGTACACAAGTAATGTGAAAAGGATACATCACAGAAACTGTTAACCAGTTCATCCAGGCTTTCTCCTCATCTACTACACACTCCTGTACCTCTCTAAGTGATTTAACAGATATTTTTAAATTTAAATTTAAAATGTTATTTATACTATTGACCCCCACTAAAACAAAAGTAATCTCTGGAAAATGTAAACCTCCTTGGAAAAACATTGAGTCAGTTAGAAAAGGAAAAAGACAGTGCCAGTGGTGGAAAAGTAAATTACAATCACACTTGGACATCTATAAAGACAAGCTCAGAATTTTAAATTATGAACAGAGAAATACAAGAGAGAGCTTTTATTTTTAATATTATCATGAAGTCTGTCAATAATTCTCATGCTGTTTTCTATTGGATTATATTTTTACATTATATGAATACAAAAACATGCCACAAAGCACTCTGGGAAATAGTTCCCACTCTTGTCTTTTTCTTTTATCCTTTTTAAGTGCCAACTTAAAAACTCTAGTTTATTCAATGCTACTATAAGTTTATCTCTCACAAACTCACACATTTAGGTACAAAATCTAAAACTCGTTAAATTTATTTGATTTAAAGAATAGTAGACACAACTAAATCCGGCTCATATGTTTTACAGTGCACAAGTACAAAGCAACTTCGGTTTTCTATTTCTATTGCATGCTTTTTCATGCAAAACACTAATAGATTATTTAGAGAACATAAAATGTTGTTTTTTTTTTGCATTTTCTGTCTCGTGGATGGGGTGCGCCAAAGACAAAAATGGCAGACCTCTCCATTCTTTGTTAGAAAAGAAAACATGAAAAATCTCCTCACTGTTGTAGGTGAGGAGGAAGTGGTTTCACAATATTATTCTGAAAGCAATGCGAAAGTAACATTAAATGGCCTGGTGTCATGTTGTAGTAATCTCAGTGAACTGTATTAAAGTAGAAAAATGAGGTGATAAACTTTATCACAAAATGCATTTGAACCTTTGGAAAGCACAGGCCTTTGAGTTTAGACATAGGGGTTCATATTATCAATTTCTGTTTGTATTTGCTCAATATAGAGATTTTTTAAATAAACATTTTTATTAATTTTATGTTTTCACATGTAGAGAAAATAGAACATTATACAGTGTATTGCCTATAATCTTACGTGAGTATGTGAAGAAGAGAAACAAAACAAAGAAAACAAAAAAGAAAGAGAAAAAAATGGGGAAGCTGCCATACAATGTCACATTTATGTCAAATCATGTATCCAATGGTCGACAAACATTTATAGACATATTTAAAGACTGACAACACAAACATATGAGCCTGGTGATAAAAGAAAGGAAAAGAAAGATGCAATAAGATACAAAAGGAGGGTGTTCTTTAGTTAAGACCTGGTGAGACCTTCCACTTTATAGGATTCTGACCTCTCATCATGAGTTGCCTCAACTCTATAGGTAGATAGCTGAGCACAGGAGACCAGATATCCAGGAAATGTTTTTCATTACCCTTAAGAACTGCACTAATTCTTTCATGAGGGAGGACCCTAAATATTTCTCTATACCATTGTGTGACAGTTGGTGGCTTATCCAATTAATTAAAATGCATCTTCTACCCAGAAGCAATAATTTGTTACAAAGTTTAAAGTGTGATTCTGTCAGAGTGACTGATTTTGAAGGGAGGCCAAGAAGAAACAGACCTGGGTCACATCTGATCTTTACATGAAACACGTCACTCAGCTCTTTAGAAATTGCACCCTAGAATCTTTTAATCAATTTGTATTGCCAGAAATAATGGTAGTACGTTCCAACCTCTCTTCCACATTTGTTGCATAAGGGAGAAAGCCGGCGATCCATCTTATTTAGTATAAAAGGTGTAGACGATGTATTATTTTATACTGTGTCTCTGAGTGTATTACATGTAAAGGTTGAATTAACTACATTAATGGCTTCTTGCCAGCCATCCTCAATGTATACTGTGTAAAGTTCTCCCTCCCATTTCCGTGCAATGTCCCCGGCACCACCTGGGATGAGAGAGAAGAACACTGCATAGAAAGCGGACATAAAATACCTACGTTTTTTCTGGTTGACAAGGAATTTCTCAATCTCATTGTGTGTGACCAAGCAAGAATGAGAGAGCCTCATAGAACCAATGAAATTGTGAATTTGAGGAAAACCAGAAAAGTGTTCTTTAGAAATACCAAATTTTAATTGCAATTGTTGAAATGTCATGAGTACATTCTCTATAAACAGATCTCCGATCACTCTCACTCCTCTGCTATGCCACAGGTCAAACATGTTGGGCTCAAGGTCTGGGACAAAATCTTGGTTTCTTATCAGAGGTGTCAGGAGTGAGGAGCAGAGCCCACCTCCTGCGTGGTTCCAAATTCTCTGCCACACACTAATTGTGTTATAAACGATTGGATTATGTTTAATATCTCTTGATAACTTCTTCCTATCTCAGGTGGTGAGGCTCCACAAAGAAGCAGGCTGAGAGGCCCACGAATCGAGGCAAGAGTTTGAGTTAAGACGAGCCTGTAACCACTCCCACAGATAACAGATTGTAATAGTAAATGTTCGGCAAAGCCAAGGCACCTCTGTCAACAGGAAGCTGTAAAGCTTTGATTTTCCGTCGTGGTCTCTTGCCATGCCAAATGAATCTGGAAAATGCTCTCTCTATATTCGTAGTGACTTTTTTGGATAGCCAAAGGGGTAACATTTGGAGGGGATATAAAAGCTGTGGGAAAATGTTCATTTTAATTAAACTTATGCCCCATAAATGATAAAGGAATGTCATGCCACCTTTCTAAGTCCCTCCTTATTTTGCTAACTGTTGGAGAGAAATTAAGCTTCCATAGTTCTGTCAGGTTAGGGGACAAGATAAGTGAAGCCATGTTGGGAACATCTGAGGGAACAGCTAGAGGGTAGGTCCTGGACAGTAGCAATACCTAATGGCATTGCTTCTGATTTATCAAAATGTATTTTATAACCCAAAAAGGAACCAAACTTATGAATAGTGGATAAGATAGCTGGTATCGAGATGTCAGGTTTTGTTAAAAATAACAGAATATAATCTGCTTATACCGCTATTTTATGGACTTTACTGCCAATCATCACACCATACACATTTTGTTGTGATCTAATAACCACTGCTAAGGGCTCCAGCCCAAGAGCGAACAGAAGCGGAGATAGAGGACAACCCTGTCGAGTTCCCCTATGTATTGTAAAAGATGGAGATTGAACACCATTAGTCATGACATAGGCTGATGGGGAACTGTAAAGTATCCTGATCCATTTCAGAAAATCACCCCCTATTCCAAATCTCTCCCAAAATAGAGATTTTAAAAAATCCAACTTCAGCATCTGTAGCTGGGTCACTTCCTGAAAGAAAAGGCAAACATGTTTGATTTTTCTCTAATAGTAAATCCATGTAGATTAGCACCCGCTTGCTGTCACCCAACTCATCCAGCGTGAAATAATGTGAAGCTCATAACCGCTCATATTTCATGCATAAATCCCTCCACCATGCCAGTAAGCATTTCTGACAGGAACCAGTGATGAGTTTATTAAAGACCATTATATGACATTGAAGAGGAGACAGTTTAACATCCCAGTTCAACAAGGAAAGTTATTCAAGGAGCCTAAAATTATTTTATACGCCCAATACACCAAGTGTTTGATCAATATCAATGTGCTGCTTTGTGATATTAAACAAGGCACGTATATTAAAAAAAAACATCTGATCCTTATTTACACAGTCATGTCACCTAAAAACCTGAGCAAGAAACAGAACACTACCCCTTTAATTCATCTGGTGTGGAACCAGTGTAGATGTACAATTGCTCTATTTTGAATTTTATATGATAGCCCAACACCAACAACAGTGCATACTTAACATATGATTGTGAAGTGAAAAGAAATGATACATTGATTTAAATTATTTACTAATAAAAATGTAGTGTCTCAAGTCTTCTGCAGTATCTAACAGTTTTTTTTTCTGGAATTGCCCTCTTACTAACTTTCAGTCTCCCCAGTAACTCTGACCAGTTTCCCAGTACTTGCTAAAGAAAAGCATCCACACTGCATGGTAGTGCCAACATTGTGTGTCACATTGGGAATGGTGTGTTTAGCTAATTCTGTAGTGCCCACACTTAGAGTTTGCATACAGGCCAAAAGGTCTTGTCTTTTAACTCTGGTTTTGGTGGCTCTAGTTGGTTTCATATGGTTCCATGGATGTGAGAAAAGTGGCAATTAGAGCAAAGAGCAAAATTTTTGCAGTAAAAAACAATGTGATGTCTGCAAAGTTTCTACCAAATATCTCTCACACATCAAATCCCAGCATAGCATATCTGCCATTATAGTGTGCATAAGCAGGCAAAGTTGTGTTCAGGTGGTCAACTATTACCTTTGGCTGACTAAAGTCTCTGTCTCCAAGCAATCCACTTCCCATGTGTTTTCAGTTACCCAAGATTACAACTAGCGGCATGATGCATACTGAAGTGGTAGGGGTGTCAACAAGTGGTCTGTGCTGTGTCTGAAAGGTGTGTGAGAATAGGAACGTTCTAAAAGCATGTGAACACACGTTGACTGTTGGTCTGTAGATGAAGAATGGCTTCTTTGTGCTTTCATTCACAACAAGCCAACAACTTTACACCATGCATCATTAAAAACCATTCTGTTCTTGAGGCCAAAGAGGCAACGTCAAAAATGTGTGCAATTATTCTCAAACACAGCTCATAATAAAATAACTAAAGATTAAAGTTGCTTTAAACATTGAAAACTTTACTATGTTGGTGGCTTGGAGGCAAAGGGTGTCTGTGATTTATGCTACAGTGAAAGCCATGACTCCATCAGCAAATATTTTGGCAGACTTTAGGAAGGAAATTATTCTTGAGCATCACTGATTGCTGCTTTCCATTAAGCTGAGCCAATTTTAGGATCTTGGACTTATGCAGTCTCTTATAGCAAAGGCATGAAGTGTCATAAATTGTGGTGGTTGGAGGTGAGGAGAGAACGCAGGACCCAGGTTTAGGTGAAAATTATGATTTAATGAAAATAGTGCTCAGAGCAGTCCAGGAAAACAGGCAGCACGGCAGATAAGCACACAGCTAATTGCCAGTAGCACTGAAATAAAGACTGACAACTGGAGCTGACGCCGTCACATGACTTAATCAGTTCTACTAGGACGACGGACAGACAGACGCAGACAGCATATGCTCGACTATAGACAGCGAAAGACAAGGATCCGACGAAGAACACAGACAACAGGTGAGACTAAATCCACATGGGGTAATCAAGGGAACGAGACACCTGGGAGACAATCAACGGGGAAGACGCAGAGACAGGACTCACAGGGAACAGGATCACACAGAAAAACTAAAACATAAACACATAGAAACACGGATCATGACAGTACCCCCTCCTCAAGGGGCAGCTACCAGACGCCCAACAGAAAAGTCCAAAAACCAAACGACCCAACAGGGTGGGCGGAGGGGCGACGGCAGGAGGGCTAGAGTCCAGAAAACAAAACTAAATCCAAACAGGAACTCAAACACAGAAAAATCTTCCGGGGGCCGACCATGGCACAGGAGGTGGACCTCTCGTGGGAGGTCCGGTGGGCGGCGAAGCAGGAGGTGGAGAGATTGCAGGGTTACAGGAGGTTTGGCTGGTGCAGGAGATAACGGAGAGGCTGGTGCTGGAACCGGAGCTGGGTTGGAGGTATGTTTTTCTTGCAGGTAGATGTCATATAGTCCAAGAACCAGGTCGAACAAGGTCAGATGACCCTTGTAATGCTGGAGGAGGCGGAGGTAGTCTGTGTCCGTGTACTCGCTCCAGGTCTCTGGCCCCATGATGAAAAGTGGCGTTCCTCACCGTTAATGGTCGGATCCTTCTGTCATAAATTGTGGTGGTTGGAGGTGAGGAGAGAACGCAGGACCCAGGTTTAGGTGAAAATTATGATTTAATGAAAATAGTGCTCAGAGCAGTCCAGGAAAACAGGCAGCACGGCAGACAGATAAGCACACAGCTAATTGCCGGTAGCACTGAAATAAAGACTGACAACTGGAGCTGACGCCGTCACATGACTTAACCAGTTCTACTGGGACGACGGACAGACAGACGCAGACAGCATATGCTCGACTATAGACAGCGATAGACAAGGATTCGACGAAGAACACAGACAACAGGTGAGAGTAAATCCACACGGGGTTAATCAAGGGAATGAGACACCTGGGAGACAATCAACGGGGAAGACGCAGAGACAGGACTCACAGGGAACAGGATCACACAGAAAAACTCAAAAATAAACACATAGAAACACAGATGACGACATGAAGCCATTATTAATAAAGCTGAAATATGCCTTTTTTGCTCATGTCTGCGTCACATGTGGTTTTATTGTCTTTGTGTATCCAGGAGATGTAAATAGATATTTTCAAGCTTAAAAATTTAATTAGTCAACAAGACTGCAAAAGTTCTTGTTTTGATCAAGCTGCATAACAAATGATAATGAAAGTTCAACAAATAACACAACAAAAATAATAAATAGATTTATTTTATCTAAAATAAAACTGAGAAGAAAACAAACTGTGTTCTAATTAAGTTACGAGATCAGGGAAGATTAAAAAACCTGAATGAATTAAAAAGGGGCATTATGTACCTGACAAAATTGACAATTTTTTTAAGTTTGGACAAAGGATTTCAAACTCCATTTCTTGAGCAAAATAAACCAGAGCACTTGACAAACCTTTATGAAATGAGTAGAAGACAAAACAAACAGAGACCAAATCCCATATTTGTTTGCTCATTTGGTTGCTCTGCGTTTTGATGTGTGTGTCTACATTCCATGAATACCCACAGTCTTTCCAACTAGGATCAGGCAGGCACACTTTTGTCTTATTTCAAAGACTGACCTGAGGGGAGTAGAAAATTTGGAATCAGAGAAGGGAAGCAATAAAAAACTGACAGTGTGATTTGTGACTAACAGGATAAGTATGAGAAAACTGACAGTTGGCTTGTAGAAGACAAAGAATCAGATTGGTTTTTGCTACAAATGATTCTCAGAGAGGGCTTGGTCAGGGTCAGGACTGGTAAGACAGATTTTGTAAAAATCGGAAAGACCATACTTCATACAATACTATCAGATAATTGAATCTCTAAAGAATTGTGCTTCATGTCACCTTTACATGTCAGAATCAACATGTGAAACCCATCACCACAGCACCACACACAAAGATAAAAGGGGTTATTATGTGAGCACAGAGAACACTTACTCTATTTCAAGAGGCCTGCTTAGTAATACCTGCCATTTAACAAGGGAAATGTGAAAAAGTCACATTATGTGTGGAAATTATTGTAAAGGTATATTTGCCATTAAATTGAAATGCTTTTTTCTTGACATAACTGAAATCATAATATCATCCACTAAGCAGCTCATCAGGTTTACAGTAGCCTCCAGCAGTGACGATGCCTGGTATTTTCATGTGGGGAAGTTTCCAGGCTGTCACCATGATGGAACCTGAGTGACGTCTCCTCACACAGGCCCATGGAAATGAACACCCACAGTAAATTCATCCTTCTTTTTCCCATAGTGGTTTTACACAATAATTGTTTTTCCACACCCTTGGGCTAGTCATCAGTATGGCTGCTACATCGCCACATGAAATTCATGATAATCCCATTAGTGAGCTGGCTCTAGAGTCCAGATTTTTTGTGAACACTGGGATGCTTTTTAAATGTGTTGACTAGTTTTGTATTGTTTTTTAGTTTTTGTCACAATTAGATTTTTATTATTTACAGCTTTTCCTCCAAATGGTTTCAGATGAGGACTACATATGAGAGTATGCATCTGCTACGGTATGCACAGCTATTTTGATGCACATGCATCGAAATAGTTGAGAAGGTGACACTCAACATTCATTACACAGAGTGAACTAACTGCTTCAAGATTTAGATAATCTTGAGGATTACAGCATTAACCTAATGAAAACCCATTTTGAACTCAAATCAGTTTTTCAGACAATTTGAATGTAATATAAAGAAGAAGAAAAAAGGATTTTAATAAATGCTATGTTTTGGGTATATTGTTACATGTTCTTGAGGAGGACTGTTGACTAGATGTCCAGCAGACAATAATTTACAGACCCCAAAAGTCAAAATTATGTGGCTGCTCATAGAACACCGATAGTAAAGAATAATTCTTAGTTCTTTTTTTTTTCAAATTCCTGTTTTACAAGAGTGAATGTGAGCACACACCCACTGTTTAATTAAATTCTTCTTAAATAAAACTGCTTTCTCAACATTTGCATCATTGCATTTTATTGGTGATTGGGTCTGTTCTTGTTTGATTTACTGTTTGAAGAGCTTCACAGTGGCGCAGTTGGTATCAGTATTGCCTTGCAGCAAGAAGGTCCTTGGTTTGATTCCTGGCGTGAGTGTGTGTACATGGTTGTTTGTCCTGTCTTTCTCTGTGTTGCCCTGTGACAGACTGGTGACCCCACCTCTTACCTGAAACGTTCGCTGGAGAGGCAGCAGAAACCCTCTTGACCCCACTAAAGGACAAGGGTGTACAGAAAATGGATGGTTTTATTTACTTTGATTAGTTTATTAGTCAACTATTATCACTACTACTATCACTCTACAAGTGATAGTAGCTTAGTGAGTTTGTTGATAAAAGTATTTAATCTAGAAGGTTGAATTATTTTGTTGGTAAACATAATTTGGCGAGGAATTGTTTATCAAATCAATCAATCAATCAATCACATTTTATTTGTATAGCACATTTCAGCAGCAAGGCATTTCAAAGTGCTTTACATAATTAAAATAGAAACAGCATGTGACATTAAATAAACAGAAAGAGATTTTTTTTAAAAAGATAAAACCATTAAAACCTGCACCCCTTTAGGACTTCAGTTAAACGTCATTTAACTGGGATTCTAACCCTCAGGGACTTTAGTCAAAAACACCGTTTGACAAGGACTCCAACCTCTAGGTTTTTAGTTGAACGCCGTCAACTGGGACTCTAAACCCCGTAGAACTTTAGTTAAACGTCGTTTAACTGGGACGTTTTCCGGGGGGCTTTACATCATTAAAACGTAGAAAAGAAATAAAAAGAAATTAAAAACATTAAAGACATAAAAACATGGAAGACATCAAAACCTGCACTCTAACCCTAATTTAGCCATAAGCAACTCTAAACAGGTGGGTTTTAAGTTGAGATTTAAAGGCACCCAGTGTTTCAGCTGTTTTACAGTTTTCTGGAAGTTTGTTCCAAATCTGTGGTGCGTAGAAGCTCTTAGTTTTATTCTACGTGTGTAGACCTTGATATTCAACATTAGTGCTGAACTTAATACTTCATCCATTGTTAAAAGCTACCATAAGTCTTATCAGACAGATATTCATGAGAAAATAACATTAGATATTTGACTATAAAATATCTGATTATTTTTTCCTGATAAGCAGGTGGTACTTTTGATATAAATTGCAATTTATTCACAGACATTCACAGGCGTCTACGAAAAATTTAATGAACATTCAAGATAAAATTTGTAGGCCTAACAACCAATCAAGAGTGGAAAAATATTCTTATTTTGTGCCATTTTCTAGTTGTTAAATATTCCACAAAATGACCAGATAAAAGATGAACAACATGCCAATTTAAACTTTGAACTATATGCAAAATGACTGAGCTCTGCAACATTAAAACATGGATAGAACTGTAACTACATTAATCATAACTCTTCTTCTCTTCAGTGTTTGTCATTTTGGTGGTGCAGCTACAGAGCTGCAGCACAGGAAGGCACTGAAGGCAGCACAGGCTGCCTTCAGGAGAATGGGACATCAGAGTATCAACCATAAAACTTCACCCACATGGCATTTATTGTGCAAACCAGAGCTTTCAGTGGAAAAACAAAAGTTCCAGATCCTTTTAATGCCATACAAATATGAGACAGAAACATGGATTATATATTTATATAGAGCTGTCTATCCATTATAGATTAATAGTTTTACTGGACAGAAATTACAAAGAACAAATCTGGTTCTTAATCAAATCCTAATGAGTCAAATTGAAAGTGTCATGGAGTCATCAGCCTCATGACATTAACACTGACATGAAAAATAATATTGAAGAAATAAATATATCAAATCTAATTAAAAACATAAATAAGTGATCAGTTATTTACTGTTATGGTCTGTAAGATATATTTATTCTCAGTACTAGATATGGTCTCAACAAACCCATGACATTTCAACAATATTATTTTACCTTTTATCTGGAAATAGTGTCTGTTTATTCTTGCCATACAGTCCTCTATATTAATTATTGCTCAAAAGGTCTTGCCATACCAGTTTATTCCTCTGTATTTACTTTGGTTTCTTAGTTTATTCGTTCATTTTGTTCTTCATTCATTTCCGTTTAGTTTCCTTTGATTAGTATTATCCTCTCTTGGTTTATTGCTATGTTCACTTTAGTTTCTTTCCTGTTGCTAGATTTATTTGATCATTTATTGACCATCAGTAATCTTCACTCATCACCTGCTGCTCCATCTAATCATCATGTGTTTCACATCATATGTTAATTTTTCCACTGTTCAGCGTCGGATTCTCTGTTTTTATGCCATAATTCACATCTAGTTCGTCGCTCCATTTTATGTCCCGCTTCTCCTGTTTCAGAGTTTTGCGCTTTTTTTTTTTAACCCCCTAAGGTGCAGGGCGGTCGGGAAGCGTATCGATGGGGAAAAGGCAGACTGACATAAACCTTTTAAAACAACGGAAACAATTTCTGCATTCTGATTATTGAAATTTAAAAGTGCTCTGGTACCATTGTTCAATCACCCCCGTTTCATAACGGACCACTTACAGCACCGGTGTCAACGCTATAAAATGAACGCTACGAAATACAGTTTTAGCAAGTTGCTCAAAGTCTAAACTGGTATTGTTGTGATTGTAAAGTGCAAAGTTTACCTTCGACCAAACGACCCCCAAAGGAATCCCAGCGCCCCCTTTTGTAAAAATGTCCGCCAACTTTCTGTCTTGTCCTCTTTCCTTTGTCCAGCGCCACTTGTTTTTAATTCCTTTCTCAAGTAAATGTGTGTCTTTACTGGGTGAGACAAACTCCATCTTCTTTCATATCGCATTTGATTTAACTGCCAAACTGAACGCATGCGCTTCTTTTCTACAAACCATTTTACAGTCATTGGTCAAGAACATGGGAGCAGAATTCTGATTGGCAGACATCTTTGTAGACGGAGCTCTTTAAGCCCGGAGAATAGTTTGGTTGAGGCGGACCGTTTGGTCAAAAGCCGGAAATCCGGCCCTCGGCCGGAGCTCTTTAAGCCTTGACTTAAAGACAATATTAAACGGAAAGAAAAAAAATACTTTCCATAATAAATCTTTTAGGGAATGAATCGAAATCTACAGAACATCATCAAAAATGTTAGAATACCAGTGTTGGTGTTATATGTTAAAAATACAATGTTAATTAAACACTCGTTTAGTTAAATTCAAAGATAGGTTTGTCAGTTTCCCTAAAGAGATGGTGTTTGATAAAGAGTTGCTCCCACAATCGCAATGTATCTGTGACGTCACGTGTTTGCCCGGGAGTCAGCAGTATGGCGTCTTGTCTGGAGCTTATCATAACAAGGTAAGTTCCCCAAAGCTATTAAAACATGCTCTTTTTGTTCTTTCTTTAATGTATTTCAGTGATTCTTGAGAATAGGGACAAAACAGGTCCTCTGGATAAAGCACAAAATTTGAATAAAATATACACAAAATATTATTTTTTCAAATATCTGACTAAACTAACCTGGATCATGTGAGCACAATAATGTATATTTTCCTGGTGTTTGCTGATTTTTTTTTTTTTAACATTGCAGTCGGTTGATGATGCCTGTAAAATCCCTTGTGCAGGAGCAGAACTCAATAGTAGTTTAATAGTTTAAAACAATTAAAGAAATACAAAATTTATATATTATGACAATAAAGTATAAGTAGTCATATAAATAATTATAAAAGTATCAATACATTGAATAAAAAATATGTTTTATATATTTTCCAACTCCATTGAAATTTGTCCCTAGTTTTTGTCAACACTGCCTGACATGAAAAGAATGTAAAAGAAATCAGGCATTATTGGGGGGCACCAGAACTTCTGAGGACCCCATGATCTCTTCCTTTCTCTTCCTTTGCTAAGAGGGCTAGTTAGTTCTGGTTAGCATATCTTATTCTTTAGTTTTTTTCTTCTTTTTATTCCTAAGTTGTTTGTCACAACCATGATGTGTCAACACCATAACTGACAATTTACAAAACGTTGATAAAATTTTGTGAAATAAAAGCTTAATTTTGATATAACATAAAGATCTCATGGACCTGATGAGCTTCAATATGACCTCCTTCAGAATAACATCATATACATTGAGGTAGTTTGGAATTTTGTCAACTCAGTCAGATGTCAACTCCATCAGAGTTTTTGTGACTCTTTCAGTGAAATTGTTGTCAAATCTCACTTAAATGTGCAATTAATTAATTTTAATATATTTTACATAAATTGCATTACTTCACCAGGCATTCGAGTTTTTCGTTTTTACTCATTAGTTTGTCACCACCTTCAGTTCTGTTAACTCCGTCATGCACTGTCAACTCTGTCAGATGGACTTTTTGTTGTTTTTTATTTTAAATATTTTTTTTGTTTTTTGAGAAGCATTTGTCTGTATAACTGAGTAAAACGTCAATAATAGGGTCATTAAAAATTATTTTATATTTATTTTGTCAGATGGTGATGGCAAAGTTCTGGGTCAGTTCGATTAAAAATGTAATGTTTTTTAAAAAAATGTTGCAACTGGGAGCCTGCACCTTAGCATCTTTACATTTCCAAAACAATATTTGTCATATTTGCATACATAAGGTTGAGAAATAATAAAAAAAATATATGGGAAAATTTAAACCCATTTTGTCCCTATTCTCAAGAATCACTGATTTATGTAATGGTGATGTATTGTATCAATGTTTGTAACTCCCTGGCAGACATTATACCACAATGTATGCTGCTTTTATACTGTTATGTATTCTGTATCTCAATAAAGATCTATTTAAAAAAAAAAAAAAAAGGCAAGTTCCATGTTAAGAACATCATATTTTTGATTTTGATTATTTTTTATGAATGCATTAACTTTCTGTTTGCGCAAGAGTATAAACTCATGCTTAACGTAAGTTTATTTGTTTGGATATTGCGGTACGACTGTTCAGTACCGGGGAGCTCAAGTCCAGTCCTTGAGAGCTGCTATCCTGCAACTTTCAGACGCTTCTCTGCACCAATTAACACACATGAATCAAATGAAAGGCTGGTTAGCAGGTCTGTTGGAGTAAAGATTCATCGAAAAGTTGCAGGACGGTAGCTCTTGAGGACTGGACGTGAGCACCCTAGGTTTATTATTTTTCTTAGCAGCTAAAGCTAGCCAAGAAGGTGTAGCACGGGATGTCGGGTAGTTAAACAAACATTAAAACTGTCAGAAAGGCAGTTTGAGTTAACATTATTTAGCTGCGGAGTCGTTTTCTTGAAGTTTTCGGCTATAGATGGTATAATGGGGAGAGTGGCTGTGCTGGACCGGTGGTTTGATCTATGTGATGAAAGCGAAGCCAAAATGTCTTTGTCTCTATAAATAACAATGATAATAAACAAATATTGGCTGACTCTTTTTTTCTTCATTAGTATGTCATGTTGGTGACTGAAGCCTGTTATGATGATTTCAACACATTTCTTCTGACAGGTTGGCAGAAGAAATGCTCTCCGGAATGTTTCTATAAGCTGACTTATTTCTATAATGCCTAATGTCTGAGTTGTGTTCATGATAATTATTTCTGACATGTTTATTGTAGGTGGTGAAAAATGCTCTCCAGGGTAAACCTGGTGGACGAAGTATTTTGGTGGGTCTGGTTAGTTTTGAAGGCCTAATTTTTACCAGTTCTCTGAGGAATGGTTATGTGGCCAACAGGTACAAACACCCAGCAAAGACGAGAAAAACACATGCAACAAAAAAGAGATGCAAACAAAAAATGCTGAAAACAGAACTGATCCAGGCCACTAGAGGGAGTCGAACAAAGAACAGCTCTGTCTGAAGTCAGATTTTGCATCTTTGGGTCCTCGATGACCGGAAGAGAGAAGCTGTAGCTTTCAGCTAGCTGCTTAGCCTCTACCGTGGCGTTATGTTGCTTAGCAACCGTGACAACGTGAATCACATAGCGGCGAAGGAAAAAAAAACAGACTCGAAGTATGTTTTTTTTCCCTGATTTCTCTATCACTCTTCACCTTTTGTAATAAAGGCTGTTGCACATTTTTTAAAAATTAGTCTGATTCTAAAATGTTTAAATACGTATAGCACATGTACACAAGGAATGTAAGCAAAGTATCCCTTTTCAAATACTCTCCAAATCTCAGGTAAGACAATACAGTTTAATCAAACCGATTTGCTCAGGGGCTGCAGTGGCGCAGTTGGTAGAGTTGCAGTTGGTAGCTTTACAATTGCAGCAGAAGATTGCAGCAAGAAGATTCTGGGTTCGATTCCTGCCCCGGTCTTTCTGCATGGAGTTTGCATGTTCTCCCTGTCCAAAAACATGTCCAACATGTCTCCCACAGTCCAAAAACATGACTGTCAGGTTAATTGGCCTCTCCAAATTGTCCCTAGGCATGAGTGTGTGTGTGCATGGTTGTTTGTCCTGTGTGTCTCTGTGTTGCCCTGAGACAGACCGGTGACCTGTCTAGGGTGACCCCGCCTCCCTCCCGGAACGTTAGCTGGAGATAGGCACCAGCAACCTTGGAGAAAGAGCTGGTGCAGAAGTAAAACTAAACTCAGCTATTTCTGAATTGTTTCCCTTGGGCACAAACTTTTATACCTGTAGGTGTGTTTTCCTCTTTAATGTATTCAAATAAGGCGTATCTCTACTTGACCAACTGGAAGGCATCTCTGGCCCTTTTTGAATTTAGAAAGGTCCTGCGATTTGTTCACAAGATCAAACATCTTTTGTTAAATAAGGTGGAAGCAGACTCTCCGAATTCATGGTGGTTTATGGCTTTCACAGATTAGTGTGAAAAGCTGGAACTTCCTACTTACTGATTGTTTCCAGACAGACAAAGGGCAGATCAGAGATCTTGGCAAACAATCTGCTTTAACTACAGGTAAAATAAAGATCAATAGGCCAGAATATGTTATAAATTTTAAAACTATAATTAGGGTATTTCAATCAAGTCTTGATAAATTTTAAAACTAACTCATTTAAAATTTATTTTCTTAACGCTATCCGGCTCTACAGCCATCTGGGCAAAGAGAAACAGATGCAGGAACCTCACAGGTAGCTGTGAAATTCTGGTTTCTCTCCTGCTCTGCCAGGAACAAACCTTTAATACTGTTTTAATTCAATGAAAAGTTATCTCCAAAAACCCAATTTTGTTCTTCTGCACTCAACATCTCCAAAGTTTAGTCCTGATATCAAACAAAAGCAATAGATAATATCAACAGAAAATAATGGAGTATTATTCCTGTTTCTAACCTAATATAATATTCAAATAAGAATTAAGACATTCATTCACCATAAACCTAAGTATTTTCTAATACTAAACAAAACATTTTCATTTGATTCTAATATAGTCAGAAATAATACCATTTCAAATACATTCATCATTGACTAAATTAATTCTAAACAAGATAATACAATTTTTAGTCAAAACATGTTATTAATAACTAAGAAAAATGTCTTACAAATTAAATGTTAGTGATTTAAAACATTTTATGTTATATTCAGTTTTTGCACCATGTCAGATGTTAGTTCTGGAAGACTTCTCATCCTGGTTACGTGAACCGACCAAAGTTCCCTTTCTCACAGTAATTCAAGTGATACTGTCCTCCACCTTCCTGCATATGTTAATTTATGACCTCCTGTCTTTAATGATAAGACCCCAGAGGTCTGAGCAGAAACTCTCCTGCAGATCTCTATTCAAACCTGTTCAAAATTAAGAAATTGGTTCTAAAAGGTTTAAACTGTGTTAAACACTAAAAATAGTCATTTTTCCTCAGCACTAGGCAGCTAACTGAAAAGCTACAGCTTCTCTGCAATGCTCTCTGCCTTCGCAGGACCCCTCTTCCGTAGACCAGGTCGTTTCTCAAGGCCATGAAAGAATAAGCTTGAAAAGATGCAGACCCTGAACTCGGACACAAAGCTCTAGGGGTCTGTAACACTTATTTTTATATATGTTATTGCATCTCTTTTTTGTTTGTGCCTTTGTTTGCTGCGCGTTTGGACCTGTCGACCACCGTAGTATTTTTTCGATTCTGTATTTTAGTTCTGCTGGGGTCCATATGGTTATGTGTATTTGTTATAAGTTGCATTGGGATCACTGTTATGTGTTATGGGCTTCCCCTGTCTGACTCTGCTGACTTCCACTCACATGTGACAGACCTGTCATGTGGGCGAGGGATCAGGGGAGCGGGAGGACCAGGACCGATGCTGATCTGACAGAACACCGCAAGAGCGGAGAGTTCAGTGTGTGTTAACAGTGAATCTATTCAGTTGAGTGTAACGGTGTGTTAGAGGTGCGAGCTGCAGCGTAAGGAATAGCTGCTCGCTCTTATTTCTAATAAACACTGTTTATTATTCTACATTTGCGGTGTGTTGGCATCATTACAGTATTTACTTATAGTACACCACTTTAAAAGGTAATTACAAGATTGAAAAGGTAAATGTCCAATAAAATGCTGGCATCTACAGATGCCAGCTTCTTTTTTTTTACCATTTTTCTGAAAGAACGGTAAAAATAAAAACCTGGCGTCTGTAGATTCTTTTATCGTTCTTTGAGAAAAATGGTAGATTACCGTTCTTTCGAAATAACGGTAAACTACTGGCAGCTATAGACGCCAGTATTTTACCATTCTTTTAAAAAACAGTAACCTACTGGCAGCTACAGACGCCAGTATTTTACCGTTCTTTCGAAAAAACGGTAAACTACTGGCAGCTGCAGACGCCAGAAGTTTACCGTTCTTTCACAGTATCTGTACCGTACTTGTATTGACGGTAACCTACTGTCAGGATTAATTACGGTACAGCCAGGGCGGATCGACTGGGGTGGCATGGGGTGGCAGTTGCCACCCCAAATGAGAGCCTTGCAACCCCTGTTGCCACCCCAAATAGTTATGGGAAATCGGACATTAAGCACACAAATCTCTTTTTTCCGACAACATTGAATGCAACTCAACGTAACCTGACACCTACTGCTGAGTAGCAGGAAGTGCGAGAGAAGGACTGAGCGCGAGGCAGCAGCATTGATGGATATATTACTGGACTGGACATTATGTGACTTATCGTGCGTCACACATGCACAATTGCTGTCCATTGAATCAACATTATGGGTGGTCAGAAAATACCACAGTCACACAAAGAATCTGAAAAATGGACGCAATATTTAGTGGTTAATTCAACCCTATGAATTGGATAACAAGGGCTTCAGATTTAACAGGTGAGCAAAAAATTTTAACTTAAAGAAAACATTGAACAAGTGAGCAGTGGGTCAGTTATGCTAGCCTAACTGTTGCTAACCTTCTATTTGATAACCTTAACATGTACTGCGCAGTTCGGTGTGTTTTGGTTACGTTAGCACTAAATCAGGTCACATCAGTAGAGCAGCTGTTTAAATCAGCTAATCAACCACCGCGGTAGTCGGACGAAAACTTATTAATAATGACAATATAGACATCAAACCTGACGGAATAATGTAACAGACTGAATGTTATGTTTTGGTGTTTTTGCTTCTATTTGTGTGGGAAATTTTTTGTTTTTTGGTGTTGATCTCTGCTCTATCTGCTTTGTGAGCTGTTGTCTGCCAGTTGCCATGGCAACTGGTCCGCGTAAAGCCGACACACAGCGAGAAAAGAATAGAAGTGGTGTTTGGTTCTTCACCTGTTTATCAGCTTTATTGTACCTTTATTGTGGCACACTGTCTGCATCCGCTGCAATTCCTAAAAGTTAAACAAGCAACAAAAAACTGAACTAATCATCAAACTATGGTTCCTACAGTATATTTCAAATAAAACGACTGACCAATATAAAATAAATTTGATCCTTCTTGCATCTTGACAGAACTAACAGAAACAAAATACAAATGATGGCGCTACAAATATTTTTGTGACAGATTTCTGCTCGTCCTGCATTGGGATAAAATGGTTTTATGGACATAACTCAATGAATCACATAGTGACTAATAGGCGCTGTCCAATCCAGTAATGCATATCAATTAGCAGGAGTATGAAAGACATAAAAATAATTAACTATACTATATTAAGAAATAATATTTAATCCTCAGTGCTACATGAATGCAAGTTAAAACATTTTGCAACAAGTAAATCAAGTAAATTAAGTCCAATGTTAGGTCTGTGTAAGCTAAACGTGAGAGTGAGACATCATGTATATATATACAGGGGTGAAAGTAAGGGGGTACGGCTTGTCAGCTGGTCAGCTTGTGGAGTGCAGGAGGTTGCCATGGCAACGAGTGTGCTTAAATGACAGAGAGAGACGGGGAGTAAAAAGGTGCGAGTGGTTTAGAGTTGATCACCTGTTCAGGTTGTTTTACCTTTGCTGTGACTCATCACAGCCGCTGTAGTTTCTGAACATTCAATAAACGACAAACTTGGACTAATTATCTCGTTCTTTGTGACTAACAAACATCAAACACGGTATATATTTTTCATTAAGTATTTAACAAGCAAATGGCTTCTTCCGTGATAATTATGTGAAATTAAATTAATTGTCTAATATAAAAAATAGTTTGGTGCGGTCGAGCTCAGAGTCTGAGAGGCTTGTCCTTTATCAAACAATTTAGTTTTTTGCTTCTTATTTAGTAGAAATATTGATGTTGATGAGATTTTCTCCAAAATAATAACCTTTTTCAACCTTTATAGCTCCACTGTTGAAAATGAGGCTCTAACATTCACAAATGACATTGAAATAAAATCCAGTGAGATTCAGGATGAGGAGGCGCCATGTTAGGAAGAGAAGTGGAAGCTGCAGGATCTTCAGAACAAACAGGTCATGATGCTGGGCTACTGATTATCCCTCCGTCTAGACACAGGATCAATATAGCCAGTTTAAAAGATAAATGAATGGTTATATGCCAGACATGGAAAACTGGGATGGTCTCCATGCCATGATGTTCAAGATTTAGGTCTCATGGCATCTCAAGGTGTCAACATTGCAGCCAGTAGGCTCAGAGAAATACAGCTTTATTTTGTAGCAATTCAAGAGTATCATGAATATTATGATTACCACACTTGACTTTTAGAAAAACTTTAAATGCATAGGAATAAATCAATCGTCGTTACTCAAACATCTTCCAGCTCATTTTGAGGGTACTGAGCCATTCTCAAGTCAGACTAAATATATAATTCCTCCAGCTAGTCCTGGTGCCTGGTCCTAATACTTGCACTTCCACTCGTTTCACCTTGTACTTTCAGAGGGTGTGAGTGTGTAGTGTGTCCCAATCCTCCACATCCAACTTTAGCCCTGGACCTTTTGGGCCCAATTGCCACCCTTCAGCTAAGTCCACATCCAGACAGACTTCGGCTAAGGGTATTACCTACAATTCAAGAAAATTGACGTCAGTGTTTCTTATGAAACTCTCAGTACATTTTTGGTCTATAAAGTCACAGCCCTATTAAGAAAAAAAAGTATACTTTAATATACTAAATCTTAACATACTTTATTGATGTACTTAAACTGTACTATTTTGGAATAACTTTTTGTGCTTACTATATTTTATTGTATTTAAACAGTATTAAATTAAAATTTTTTGTATACTTAGTATACTTTAAAGTACTTTTTTGGAACAACTTCAAGTTGTACTTAGTAGGGCTGAAACGATTCCTCGAGTGATTCGAGTACCTCGATTATTAAAATTCCTCGAGGAAAATTGACCTGCCTCGAAACTTTGTTAATTTATGCTTTATCATTTAGCGCACCGTGTTTCAGCCGGAACATTATTTGCGTTGAGCGGAGCTCTGACTTCCGCCTCTGAGTTGTTGACGGAAGCTACGTGTTAGCGGCATAACGTCCAATCTTCAAGTTCGGCCCGTGTGGATTTTACTAATTGGTGATAATTCCAGGTTTTCATCGTTTTTGTGGGACCAATAAACATCCTTAAAATGACCGGCGCGATGCCGGGAGTTCAGCAGCCTTTCTGCTCTGGAGCTGCTGGTTGAACGGCGGGAAGAAGCTGCGGAGGATTTATACAGGTGTGCGGAGACACTGAACACGGCGGGCGGCTGAGGGTTGATGCTTACAGGGTAAGAGCAGCTTTACGGACGAACCGCACAATAAACTTATATCATCCCGGTCTGAACAAACGGGAGGCGGAACAAGGCTGGTAGATGAGTTTCTGAACGGAGGAGCCGTAAATATCCCGTATTGCTCCCCCGATCTACAAAAAAGTAACGGGTAGGGAAGCTCAAATGTGGAACAAATAGACTGATGTTGATATCCGATAGTAACACTGGTGTTATGGAAGATTTACCAATATTTTATTTCATAATTGTTTTTATCCGATTACTCGATTAATCGTAAGAAAAATCTATAGATTACTCGATTACTAAAATAATCGTTTACAACAGCCCTAGTACTTAGTATACCTTAAGTATACTTTTTTATGTACTATTTATATATATATTTGAGTATACTAATTCTGTCATAGAGTTATATTAAAAATATACTTTTAATATACTTTAAATATATTTGAAATATACTACTAATATATTAGTAATATATTTACATTACACTTAATTTTTAGTTATGGTTTACTGCTATTGCTAATAAAGTACAATTTTAATTACTTATAATGCGTCTTTATTCCTACTTTCCTATTTTGTACATTACATGCATAACTACACTGCAGTACTTACATTGTTTTAGGCTACAATTACATGGAAAGATTAATTACACAAGATGGTCAAGGTAATTCAAATATTTTGTTTTATTACCAACATTTTAAAATTGTCCAATTTTACTCACAACTTTATGAACTTTACATAAATTATCAGTTTACACGTTAAAAGTGAACACATGAACATGAAAATGTAAGTGTGACATGAAACATGAAAGTTACTTTAAAGAACAAAAATTATAATTACATTGTGCTTTCAATGTATTACCATTTTGGTAACAATTTATTTGATGGGGTGTGCATAAGACCAGGGGTGAAAGTAGGGGGGTACGGTAGGGTACTGTGTACCCCTAAAATATTAAGTGGGGGTACGCCGTACCTGCAAGAGAGAGGAGCAGCTGTCTGCTGTAAAAAAAATCAGTGGGTTCACTGTGCAGCCGTGAGTGATTAGTTTTTTAAGAACAATCTGAAACATGACTTAATCAGTAAATAAATAGATTTTTTTCCCCATTTCATATTGTTTCTGAACTCTTCGTACCTCACTAGAGCAATACGTCGATCGCAGAAGGTTTTGAGTCGATCTCGGCATTAGGAGACAAACTGAACGCCGCCAGGACGCCGAGCCCAGCACGTCCTCCTCTGAGTCCTTATCAAAACGTTCGTAACTTTATTAAAGAACAACAACAAAATTAACAAAAGATGCTCAAATTAATGACCCAACAACAATAATAATCATAATTTCTACAAGTTGTGCAATTCTGTGCGTTTCAGTTCCATTACCAAAATAACTAACAGAGCAGGAGTTTAAAATTAACTAATCAACCACCGCTGTGTTCAGGGAAGCGCTTATTAAAAATCGCAAAATAAATATCAAGCCTGAAAACCTGATATCGTAACGGACTAAATGTTTTTAATGTAATCTGTGCTCGGCTCGAAGAGCGCAGGTGGTTGCCGCGGCAATGGGTGTGCTTGTGTGACAGAGAGACGGAGAGTAAAATGGTGCGAGTGGTTTTGAGATGATCACCTGTTCGGGTTACTTTACCTTTGCTGTGGCTCATCACAGCCGCTGTAGTTTCTGAACGTTCAATAAATGACAAACTTGGACTAATTACCTTGTTCTTTGTGAGTATAAGTCATTTACAACAAACATCAAACACGGTAAATATGTTTCATTAAGTATTTAACAAACAAATGACTTCTGCCGCGATAATTATGTGAAATTACATTAATTGTCTAATTAAAAAAACGTTTTATTGCTCTCTGGCATCTCGCTTTGAGCTGAGAGACTGAGAGGCTTTTCCTCTATAAAACTATTTTTTTTTGCCTCTTATTTAGTGTAAATATTGATGTTGATGTGATTTTCTCCAAAATAGTAACCTTTTTCAACCTTTATAGCTCCACTGTTGAAAATGAGGCTCTAACATTCACAAATGACAGTGAAATAAAATCCAGTCCAACATCTGGTTTGAGGTGATTCCTCTGGAACCTGTTGGAGGAAAAACATCCCAACTTCAGAAGATGAGCTGTAACCTAACAGAGCTCTGTGGTTCCTCCTATCAGTATGAGATTCAGGATGAGGAGGCGCCATGTTAGGAAGAGAAGTGGAAGCTGCAGGATCTTCAGAACAAACAGGTCATGATGCTGGGCTACTGATTATCCCTCTGTCTGGACACAGGATCAATATAACCAGTTTAAAAGCTAAAATGAATGGTTATATGCCAGACATGGAAAACTGGGATGCACTCCATACCATGATGTTCAGAATTTAGGTCTCATGGCATCTCAACGTGTCAACATTGCAGCCAGTGGGCTGAGGGAAATACAGCTCCTTTTTGGAACAATTCAAGAGCTACCCAGCTTTTATTGCTTCGCAAAAAATATTAATCAGCACAGAAACTTTTTGTCATAGTAACCCCAAGAATTTAAAACTACTTTCACCCCTGTGTAAGACTGACATGACACTGTCATAAAGATTACACTTGTCATCCAACTTTTAAAGCAAATTCTCATTAAAATTGATGTTTTAGAAAAGTCAATCAAGTATTCCTGATGTAAGTAGGATAATATACAAATATTGGTCCAAGATTATCCATAAAATGACTAAGAAAGTTAGACACAATACACTGCATAGAAAAAACTTATAATCTATGAATAAACCTTGATTAGTCATTCCTTTTAATTTGAATTAATGTTTTATTTGCAGATTTGTTAATTAATACTCTAATTATTCTTTATTGTTTTAAGTCACATATTGTTCTTATGAAATCTCATTTTAATAGTTTATTTATTTTATCAGAAAGAGAGATTTTGTAATAGCTTTTAGTTTTAATGTTTTATAACTTCATTCCAAATTATAATTTCATTCCTTATATTAACTCTCCTCCTGTAATTTTCCTTTTGTATTATAACTCAGTAAACTTAGGATTTTAAAAAGCTGCTCCTTTAAAACTGTATTTTGTCAATCTTTTGACTCTCTTTTTATATAAGGCCTATACGAGAAAGTAATGTCTCCCATCGTGTTGAACCCAAAACTTATCTGTATTTTAGAAGCAGTTCCATAATTGCTAATTTGTAAATCTCCAATTTAAACCAATTTAATTTGAATCATTCTATTTTCTTATCATTTTAAAACCCTAAAGAATGACTAGCCTGTTTTACCAGAGTAAAGTTAACCGTGTCACTAAATATAAAAAATTACTTATCTTATTTTAATCATAGTTTTAAATCCCAGATTTTCAACCATTTTAACCTTTGATCCATTTATTCTTTTGAAAACCTATTTATGAAATATTTAATTGAATAGTGAATTACCCTTTTTATATTGTTTATCAATTATCAATATATTTTCAATTTTGGGGAGAAAATTGATACAACAAAATTTATTAAATGATGTAAATATTTAGTTTAGACCTTCCTGGACAACTTAGTTAAATAACTTATTTTAAATCATATGAAGGGAAATGCAACAATCCAACGATCACTTTCCCTCTTTTAGGAAACACTGTTTTGTATGAACTATTTGACAGGTAATATTAAGTTTAGTGTATTCAATTTATAAATTTTAATTATTTCATATTACCCTCTTTATTCTATAACAACAAATGTTCTCTCATAGACTATTATAATAGGGACACGGTCGAACGCCTTCTCCAAGTCCACAAAACACATGTAGACTGGTTGGGCGAACTCCCATGCACCCTCCAGGACCCTGCTGAGGGTGTAGAGCTGGTCCACGGTTCCACGACCAGGACGAAAACCACACTGCTCTTCCTGAATCCAAGGTTCGACTATCCGACGGACCATCCTCTCCAGGACCCCTGAATAGACCTTACCAGGGAGGCTTAAGAGTGTGATCCCCCTGTAATTGGAGCACACCCTCCGGTCCCCCTTTTTAAACAGGGAGACCACCACCCCAGTCTGCCAATCCAGGGGAACTGCCCCCGATGTCCATGCGATATTGCAGAGTCGCGTTAGCCAACACAACCCCGCAACATCCAGAGCCTTAAGGAACTCCGGGCGGATATCATCCACCCCCGGGGCCCTGCCACCGAGGAGCTTTTTGACCACCTCGGCGACCTCGTCCCCAGAGATTGGAGAGCCCAACCCAGAGTCCCCATGCTAAGCTTCCTCAACAACGGGTTCGAGGGTTGCCGCCGCGACAGGCACCAACAACCTTGCGGCCGCAGCTCCGATAGGCCGCCTCGGCAATGGAGGTACGGAACATGGTCCACTCAGACTCAATGTTCCCCACCTCCCCCGGAACGTGTTCGAAGTTCTGCCGGAGATGAGAGTTGAAGCTCCGTCTCACAGGGGACTCCGCCAGACATTCCCAGCAGACCCTCACTACACGTTTGGGCCTGCCAGGTCTGACTGGCTTCCTCCCCCACCACCGGAGCCAACTCGTCACCAGGTAGTGGTCAGTGGACAGCTCCGCACCTCTCTTCACCCGAGTGTCCAAGACATACGGCCAATGAGACGGTGACAAAGTCAATCATCGAACTGCGGCCTAGGGCGTCCTGGTGCCAAGTGCACATATGGACGCCCTTATGCCTGAACATGGTGTTCATGATGGACAATCCGTGACGAGCACAGAAGTCCAACAACAGAACACCGCTTGGGTTCAGATCGGGGGGGCAGTTCCTCCCAACCACGCCTCTCCAGGTCTCACTGTCATTGCCCACGTGAGCGTTGAAGTCTCCCAGTAGAACAAGGGAGTCCCCAGGAGGGGCACTCTCCAGTACCCCCTCTAAGGACTCCAAGAAGGGTGGGTAATCTGAACTGCCGTTTGGCCCGTAAGCACAAACAACAGTCAGGACCCGTCCCCCCAACCGTAGGCGGAGGGAGGCTACCCTCTCGTTCACCGGGGTGAACCCCAACGTACAGGCGCCCAAATGGGGGGCAACAAGTATGCCCACTCCAGCCCGGCGCCTCTCACCGTGGGCAACTCCAGAGTGGAAGTGCGTCCAGCCCCTCTCAAGGAGACTGGTTCCAGAACCAGAGCCATGTGTCGAGGAGAGGCCGACTATTTCTAGCCGGAACCTCTCAGCCTCGCACACTAGCTCCGGCTCCTTCCCCACCAGAAAGGTGACGTTCCATGTCCCAAGAGCCAGCTTCTGCAGCCAAGGATCAGACCGCCAGGGTCCCCTCCCTCGGCTGCCGCCCATAGCACAATGCACCCGACCCCTTTGGCCCCTCTGACAGGTGGTGAGCCCATCGGAAGGGGGACCCACGTCTCCTCTTCGGGCTGAGCCCGGCCGGGCTCCTTGGGTAAAAGCTCGGCCACCAGGCGCTCGCCATCGTGCCCCACCTCCAGGCCTGGCTCCAGAGTGGGGCACCGGTGACCCGCGTCCGGGCGAGGGAAAACAAAGTCCAAAATTTGTATTCATCATAGGGGGTCTTCGGGCTGCGCTTTGTCTGGTTCCTCACCTAGGACCTGTCTGCCTTGGGTGACCCTACCAGGGGCATAAAGCCCCAGACAGCATAGCTCCTAGGATCATTGGGACACTCAAACCCCTCCACCACGATAAGGTGGCAGACCAAGGAGAGGTCTTCTTATGAAATTGATTTCCATCTGTTCTTTCAAGTGTTTAAATCTGAAAATGTCTTCTTGGTACAAGTATACACACCTAATGAAAGCTTTTCTGCTACCTTTACTACACACATGCCAGTGCATTAAGAATGCGCTAAGTCTCACAGCAATAATACAGTATACGCAAGGTTTTGGGTTTTTCCCCCCTAAGTATTAATCAGTCTCTTTGGACATTTGATATTATTTCAAGGAATGGGTTGAATGACATTATCTTTGGTATATTTTCAACATGTTCGCCAGCTAGTTTTTTTTAGGTATTTCTGTACTTTGTTTGTACAAAGTACAAATTCTTTTGTTTTTTCAAACAGAATGTAAAATGGCCTTCACTCATTTTTTTATAGGTCTTTCGTTTTTTCGTGCATGGAGGGGTTGATTGCAACTCATTCCAGCAGTGGGCAGGTTGGCATTGACCTTGTCAGGAGACAGTCACAATGTCTGCTGAGAAACAAAAGCATCTCACAAACTCAGGCTCATTTCTAGGGTAAACAGAGATTCATCAACACACCCAACATGAATGTTTGTTGGACTGCTGGGAGAAATATCTAAAGTTCAATCATGTGGAGAAGATGGCAAGTTCACAGGCCTTGGTTCCAGAGATGGGTAGTAACTTGTTACATTTAATCAGTTACAATTATTTGAGTAACTTTTTGTAAAAATAAATAATAAAATAAGTAGTTTTACTCTAGTTTTACTGTCCAATACAAGTAACTTCAGTGAAGATAAAACAAATATATTTTGACCATAACTATATGCAGTGGCGCAACTACACATTATTCAGGTGGATGCAAAAACATAGATTGGCGCCCCCCCCTCCCCCGACCGAGGGACGGAACGTCAGGGTGAAGGAGCGACGCTCACTCAGCACCCCCCCCCCCTCCCCCCCCCCCCCCCGAGGCGACGATACGTGAAGGGTAAAACTCGCTACATTTACCTCGTTATGGCGCGCAGAAGTGTACGGGAAAACATCATCGGCGCGCCGCCCCCTCCAGACGGGGTTTTGGCGCCCCCTCTGGTGCTGCGCCCCTATGCGTTGCATACCCTGCATACCCACTTTTTGCGCCACTGACTATATGAGACACAGAGACACAGACCTCTTGTTTCTACACCAGCTTTGCTGTTTTAACTTTATCTTTTATAAAACAGTAAATGCTACATATTGTCGTTGGAAGTAAATTAACCTGTTCTAATGTGTGAAATATACCCTCTTTAAGTAATGTATTAATTTAACATAAAGTTAATGTTGAAAAGAAAATTGATTTGCCTAAATGTGTTTTTTATATATATATTTGTTTGGACAGATTAAGAAATTAAATTCTGATGTTGCTTATTTTATGTAACAATTGTATATTCAAATTACTATGTAGAATAATTTTTTTTTACTGCTGAACATAAGCAGGTTTCATGGTATTTACATAACACGTCTGGCGTTATTTACATAATGTCTGGCGGAGTCCCCTGTGAGACGGAGCTTCAACTCTCATCTCCGGCAGAACTTCGAACACGTTCCGGGGGAGGTGGGGGACATTGAGTCTGAATGGACCATGTTCCGTACCTCCATTGCCGAGGCAGCCTATCGGAGCTGCGGCAGCAACCCTCGAACCCGTTGGTGGACACCTTCGGTGAGGGATGCTGTCAAGCTGAAGAAGGAGTCCTAGCTGGCCTTTTTGGCCTGTGGGACTACAGAAGCAGCTGATGGGTACTGGCGGGCGAAACGGCATGCGGCTCGGGTTGTCGCTGAGGTAAAAACTTGGGCGTGGGAGGAGTTTGGAGAGGCCATGGAGACAGACTTCCGTACGGCTTCGAGGCGATTCTGGTCCACCATCCGGCGTCTCAGGAGGGGGAAGCAGTGCAGCACCAACATTGTTTATTGTGGGGAAGCTCCTTGGTGGCAGGGCCCCGGGGGTGGATGAGATCCGCCCGGAGTTCATTAAGGCTCTGGATGTTGCAGGGTTGTGTAGGCTTACACGACTCTGCAATATCGCATGGACATCAGGGGCAGTTCCCCTTGATTGGCAGACTGGGGTGGTGGTCCCCCTGTTTAAAAAGGGGGACCGGAGGGTGTACTCCAATTACAGGGGGGTCACACTCTTAAGCCTCCTTGGTAAGATCTATTCAGGGGTCCTGGAGAGGAGGGTCCGTCGGATAGTCCAACCTCGGATTCAGGAAGAGCAGTGTGGTTTTTGTCCTTGTCGTGGCACACCGGACCAGCTCTACACCCTCAGCAGGGTCCTGGAGGGTGCATGGGAGTTCGCCCAACCTGTCTACATGTGTTTTGTGGACTTGGAGAAGGCGTTCGACCGTGTCCCTCGGGAGGCCCTGTGGGGGGTATTCCGGGAGTATGGGGTACCGGGCCCTTTGATACGGGCTGTCAGGTCCCTGTATGACCGGTGTCAGAGTCTGGTCAGCATTGCCGGCAGTAAGTCGGGCTCGTTTCCGGTGAGAGTGGGACTCCGCCAAGGCTGCCCTTTGTCACCGATTCTGTTCATTACTTTTATGGACAGAATTTCTAGGCGCAGCCGAGGTGTTGAGGGTATCCGTTTTGGTGGCCTTAGGATCACATCTCTGCTTTTTGCGGATGATGTGGTCCTGTTGGCTTCATCAGAACGTGATCTGCAGTTCTCACTGGAGCGGTTCGCAGCCGAGTGTGAAGCGGCCGGGATGAGGCTCAGTGCCTCCAAATCCGAGGCCATGGTCTTGAGCCGGAAAAGGGTAGAGTGCCTTCTCCGGGTCAGGGGGGTCGTCCTGCCTCAAGTGGAGGAGTTTAAGTATCTGGGGATCTTGTTCACGAATGAGGGAAGAAAGAGCGGGAGATTGACATGCGGATTGGGGCAGCATCTGCTGTGAAGTGGGCGCTGTACCGGTCCGTCGTGGTGAAGAGAGAGCTGAGCCAAAAAGCGAAGCTCTCGATTTACCGGTCGATCTACGTTCCCACCCTCATCTATGGTCATGAGCTTTGGGTCATGACCGAAAGAACTAGATCACGGGTACAAGCGGCCGAAATGGGTTTCCTCCGCAGGGTGGCTGGCCGCTCCCTTAGAGATAGGGTGAGAAGCTCGGCCTCGGGGAAGACCCAGGACACGCTGGAGGGATTACGTCTCTCGGCTGGCCTGGGAACGCCTTGGGATTCCCCCGGAGGAGCTGGAAGAAGTGGCTGGGGAGAGGGAAGTCTGGGCCTCCCTTCTGAAGCTGCTGCCCCCGCGACCCGACCCCGGATAAGCGGAAGAAAATGGATGGATGGATGGACATTGTTTTAACAGCAAGAGACAAGTTGTCTAAACATTGCCTTTTAAGTTCATTAATCTTGAATTGTGACTTTTAACTTTATGCTGTGATTTAAAATAAAATAATTATTTAACAATATGCAACTGCCCTCACATAGTTAAAGAGCACATCACTATTATTTCTTCTCCTAATATCAAGTTAAAATAACTACTTATTTTAGAATAATTTAAACTATTGTTTCAGACTGAACAAAATTTTTCATTGTGATGTTTCATTAAATATCACAATGAACTCTGCTCAAAAACATTTAGTGTGAACAGGACATTATCCTCAAGCTTTGCAAACTCTCAGTTGCATTAAAGTAAACATTTGCTTTAGTAACACACACAAGCGTCACATCAATTTAATACACATCCATCTCACTCGCTGTGCAACAGAGGATACAAAAATGTGCCGCTAAGCACACTGTGAAACAGTTCCCACTCCTGTCTTTTTCTTCTTTCAGTTTTTCTAAGTGCTAACCTAAAAACTCTAGTTTATTCAACTCTTGGAGGCTTGACAAAGTTAATAAAAAGTTAACACAACCTACTACTGTAAGTTTATCTTTGTACAAACTCACATATTTAGGTTCAATATCTAAATCTTGCTAAATTTATTTGACTTAAAGAGTAGAAGATACTAGACACAACTAAAACTCAAATGTTTTACAGTGCATTATTTGTATAATTTTTAGTATTTTTCTTTACCAAAAATTTGGTTTTGGAGTCCTCTATTTCTGCTGATAATGTGGATTGCTCATTCACACACCTGCTATAAATGTATTGCATCTCTGACAGTGCTGTTTACATTATATCTTATATGAATGCAACATCTAGTGGTAGTAAAAGTAACAAAAACAAAAATAGCACTGGACTTAAGATTAAGTGTGCACCAATTTTATCGGTCAGCAGATTTGTCTGTGCTGATTCCCTTAATTTTAGGGGACTGGTGATCAGCCGATGTTTACATGTGAAGCCGCTCACTGCTCTATAGTGAGAGGTTTGACTGATAGACCGGCCCACCAAGTCATATCTCCATGTTTCAGCAGTTAACAATAATCTGTTGCCAACTCACTGACTTTCTTGCTGTATTTAGTGACTTGTCAGACAAAAAAAGATTGCTATCAGATAAAATCTGAATTTGCAGGCCAGGCTATTTAAAGATCTGTAATTGGCGATCGGCCAGAAAACTGCAATTGGTGCACCCCTACGATGGAATACACCCAGCTAGCAAGCAAATGTTCAGACTACATTTGGCTAATGTAGTCTGAATGTCAAATGTCAAATGTATTTAATTTCAATCCAATGGGATCTGACTTGTTCGGTAAGGTATTGGTTTCCATATTTATTTGTATCATATTCTGACCCATTATATGGTCAGAGCATAAAAAGTTGCAAAATTTGTTCACGGCGTATTCTTGTGTGTGTATCACGCGGTGCTTCGTCGTGCTTCATCATGACCACGCTGCACCATTATCTTAGACTTTTATTATACATTTTGAGTGGCCAAAAATATTTTTTGTGTAAAATGTCCTGCTCTTTTTTATTAATGTTGTAGTTTCCTGTACCACAGTGGTCAACATAACTGGTAAGTAGGTAATCAGGAGAGGTTGGACCACTTTATTCATGGGCTGCACAGCACAGTGGAAAAAACTGTTTTGCTTCAGTCCCGCATATCTATCAAAAGCCAGCTTTTGCAAACTAGTTAATGGTTTCTTGTCAATGAACAAAAAATCTCAATGTTAAGTCTCATCCATATTAGCATGTCGTTTATTCTGTGATTAAGCCTGGGCTGCTGTCAACTCACTAAACCGTTTTTGTGTAGAATCTGCTGAGAGGACAATCTGATGTTATGGAGACATGTCAGAAAAAGCAACCCTGAAAAATTCTTATTTGCAATTAACAAGCAGCTATAAAGGTATCACATCAAACATGGAGGAGAAAGTACTCTGGTCAGATGAGACCGAAACTGAACAAAACTTTGACCAAAATAAAAATTGGTATTTGGAAAATTATATACCAAATGTTCTCATTTCAATCTCACTGAGCTGAAAGTATTTTTCAAAGGGGAGAATATAAATATAAATACTTGCCAGTCTTTTTTGAAATTCTGTTTGCAAAAAATACTGAAGATCATGGTTTCAGATCAGCAATAATTCACTTTCTGTAACAAAGTTAGCTGAGCAGGTGAAGAATGGCTTTTCTTGCCATGAAAAATGTTTAACAGAGAATGATTCCAGTTACCTGGTGGCATGCTGTGAGTTCCTGACTCAAGTTATTTTTTTATTTAAAAAGGCATCTTGGTTTTCTGTTGCATTTTCCACCTTGCTGAAACATTGATCTCCATAAGGTTAGAAACATAAACTATTCTCTAAATCTCAATTAAAAACACATTCTATTGAAAGTTAGTTGTCATTTTCAACTCATTTTCATTAAATAATTGTAGCAGGAAATATGTTTGTGCAATGACTAAAAGAAACAGTTATTGTCTTGTGTAGATGTAAATTTGACTATATTAAGAGACATAACAGAAGGAGACTGGACGCAGCTGTAACTTGGCAGATGGAACAGTCATGAGCACGCTTTTCCTGTGTTCACAGGTCTATTTAGCTTCTATAATTTTTCTTCTGACAGACTGATGCATCGCAGATGTTGGCTGTGATGCATTTTAATGTTTTGAGAAAGAAAGGATTGCAGGATTCTGCTTGTTCAGCTGAGTTGCTTGGTCCAGAATACTCACACTGTGGTGCTGTTCTTCTTCCTCATCCAACTCTGATTGTGTGTTTCTCCTTCATGGTTTCCTTCATGTGGTTATGATAGTGTATGTATGTAGAACACCCTGTCATCAGAACCAGACTGCTGTCCCTTGTTTGCATGAGGAAAACGCAAACCATGACATCAGCCAAATCATGAAATTTACCTTTAAAGCCAGACTTGAGACTTTACCCAGAACTGCTGAGAACTTATTTTATACACTTTGCACTGGATAATCCACATATTATGCATATAAACAGCCTTATTACCTGCAGCATTGACACAAACATATTAAAGAAACGTGATCAGGTAGTTTTAAGTCTCTTCGGATGAGACCGTTAATCATCAGAACAATTATTATTGTTCCATTCGCAGTTTTTGAGGTCTTGACTATCATAAACAAGACAATTATTTCAAACACAGCAGGAACTCTGCAACAGAATGACTGAAAAAGCAAAGAAACATGATGTTGCAGTGGCCCAGTCAAAGTTCAGGTCTAATGACCTGATTGACATGTTGTGCAGAAACCTTCAGGCCCTGTGTACTTCACAATCCCAGGACATTGAAAAGCAAATGTCTCGTATTTTGTCCTGATGTTTAAGGCCGGAGTCATGTCCATGTAAATCAAAAACACTTGGAAACTATGACATGAGTCATGTCACTCAGGCCAGGCTGTCACCTGCACACAGCACACCAGAAACAATGGTGGGCCTCCATGTTGATTCTGTGCTGCAGCACCTCAAAAGATTATTTGGTATTTTAAAGCGGAAACTGCTCTTTCTGGAACATATATGCAGCCAACAATTAGATGTAAGAGATCATATGTGCACTTCTGTACCAGAGCCATTTAGGGACCTTAAATAACTGCTTTATGCAACCAAAGCGTTACAAAATATGTCTGGATCAGAAAGTTCACAAAGTTTTACCGCCTCCTACAGGCCTGGCATGAGCACACAGTATCATTTCTTATGCTAATTGGATTTTCATTGCATGTGCAGCATCATTCTGCTGTTGTGTAAACAATTTATATTTTTGGGATAAGCAAATATTTTTAGAGATTCTGTTTAAACAAAGCGTTGGAGAGCTGTGCACAAAGAAAGTTAATGGAGCTGAATGTGGTTCTACTAAACTATTGAATTATGAAGTACAATTAGTTTTTTTTACATTTGTTTGGCTGCCTTTAACACCTAAGTTTCAAATGTGTGCCTATATATTTCTTCCTTATTTTAATTGTAAGTAGTTCTTTAATTGTCCTGTGAGATGATATATTTACCCATTTATCCATAACAACTGGAACTTTCAATATCCAACAAGTTATTTTGGCAATTTACCGTTTATTAAACGAGTGCCCCCCGGATTAATTTCACTCTCTGCAGCTGCAGCTGTGAAATTACTGTAATAGCCCGATATTGGCTGGAAAGTGCAACGTCTCCCCTTTCAGAAACCGTTGGAATTTTTCAGATAACGCTACGTGTGGCGGAATTACGGTGCAAATTTGGCCGTGTCGTCGGCGACACGTTCCGGTTTTTAAACATGCAATGACAGAGTGGAGTCTGTTGTTTGGTTCCATACACATGAGGATGATTTAAATCTTTCTAGAACCTGTAAAATACCAGGGGCCTCATGCATAAAAGACTGCGCAGTTTTCACACTAAAACTTTACGTACAGAAACATTTAGAAAAGTGCGGTGCACAAAAAAATTTGGATGTACCTTTACCGCACCTTTCCTTTGTATATCCCAATTTGTGGTAAATTGAGTGCAGCTGCTGGTTCGCCTCTCACCACCCATAAATACATACGTAAATTAGTATAAATACCCAGAAGTCTGCCACCACGTAGGGCAATAACCACGGCAACGTCCTTGTTTGTAGCAGTATAAGTATTTCTAATGATAATAATTATATATTTTATTTAAAAGGTGCTTTCAAGGAACATAAGGTAACCTCAGAAAAATAAAAATAGTACATTTTAAAAAAAGAAAAATCTAAATAAGAAAAATAAGAAAATAAATACATCATGCAAATGCCTATTAGAACATTAGCGCTTTCAGCCAGGATTTAAAGACAGACAGCGTGTCAGAGAGTCATTTGAGTGGGTAAATTGGACATTTATGTTGAGAATTTGTTTTCAGTTTAACTAGAATTTGCTTAGGACTTATTATTTGGGATATTATAACTCAATATAAGTAACTATTTAGTTGCAGTAATTTCATGGATTTAGTTAGCATTTGATAGTAGGTCCACAAAAACGAACTATTTGTGGACCTTTTACAGAATGGACTACATATCCTATGATGCTTTAGAACTAGTAGAAGAAAAACTTGAAATTAGACGAGGAAGAGAATTTGGAGGGGTCTTATCCCAGAAAGAGCTATGTTAGCCGAGTTTCTACACTTTGTATTCCATCACTATGTGTGATTTGTGGAGAAGGTGCCAAGAGAGGAAATTGCTGCAAGCAGTGTGACATACTATTTACCTCATCATGCAGTGATAAGAGAAGATAAGGCAACAACAAAGCTAAGAGTTGTGTTTGATGCTTCTTGATGCAGTGAGATTTCTGTGGTTCTCAGGACCATCTACAGATGACACAGATGAACATTTGCTGGTGCTCAGAATGACAAGAGTGGTATTTGGAGCTTCATCAAGCCCATTCTTACTAGCAGCTACTATAAGGAAACGTCTGAGACAATACCAGTCAGAACAACCAGAAGCGGTAGAAACCATCAACTCATCTCTCTATGTAGATGACTTAATTTCAAGTTCCAGTGAGTTGAAAGAGGCCTTCACAGTGACTACCACAACTAAGAACATCATGTCTGCTGCATGAATGGAGCTATGTAAATGGATAACAAACTCGGCTGAGCTCAAAGAAATGTGGCAAGGAAGTTCAATGGATTGCACCACACAACCAGAGACATGTGGATCAGTACTAAAGGTCCTGGGCTTAGTGTGGAGACCAGTAACTGATGATTTTGTGTTCAACCTCAGAGGATTGCTGGAAATTCTGAAGGAGAAAAATAACACAAAAAGAAGCGTCCTGCAGTCGTCTGCTCGCATCTTTGACACGTTAGGCTTCTTGACCCCTTTCACCATCAGAATTAAGTGCTTGTTTCAAGAAATGTGGGAGAGAGGAGTAAAGTGGGATGAAGAACTGCCACCTGATTTGTCCAAGAAGTGGCAGCAGTGGTGTTCAGAGCGTGTTCAATGGTGCTCAACTGCACCAATTGACAATCCCACGATGGCACAAAATGGACATGCCACAACTGAACAGTCAGGATGTAAAGTTACATGTGTTTTGTGACTCAAGTGAACGAGCCTACAGTGCAGTCGCCTATCTGCAAGGAAAAACTAAGGAAGGGGAAATGATAATGAGTCTGGTGGGATCCAAGTCCAGGGTGGCTCCACTTAAAAGGATGACACTGCCACGGCTGGAGCTAATGGGAGCTGTAATAGCCGCCAGGTTTGGGAACACGCTCATTAAAGTTCTTCAACTAGACCAAACCCAGCTACATTTATGGACAAACTCTATGATAGTGCTGCTTTGGATTCAAAGCTTTGCCAGGATGTGGAAGCAGTTTGTGTCCAACAGAGTTACAGAAATTCAGTCTCTAACTGATCCACAGGCATGGTCACATTTCCAAGGGAAAATCAATCCAGCTGATCTTCCCACCAGAGGGTTGTCTGTCCAAGAGCTGATCCAGACCACATGGTGGTGGCATGGACCTTGCAGACTAACATTACCTGATCAGTCAGAAAACATCCAGGAACCTATTCAGGAAGGTGAGGTGAGATCTGAAATGAGATCCAAACACCAGGTTGCAGTACACGTGGTCAATCAAGATGCAGAGTACTTAAAACCAATGTTAGAGCTGGAAAAATACAGCAAGCTAAGGACAGTGATCAGAGTGACAGCCTGGATAAGGAGATTTATCACAAATGTCCGCTCAAGTGCAAAAATCAGTGGTGAGCTGACAACAGAAGAGTTGGAAAAGGCAGAAAAACACTGGATGAAAGTGGCTCAGAATTAATTTTCAAGTCAGAAATTGATATGCTGAAGCAAGATAAATGCCTCAACACTGACTCTAAAGTTCGAGAACTGAAACCATTTCTGGATGAAGATGAGCTGCTTTCTGTTGGAGGAAGGCTGCAACAATCCGAACTTTCATACAGAAAAAGACACCCATGGATTTTACCTGGTCAGCACAGATACACAGAAATGTTGGTGCAGTGTCAACATGAGAAAATGATGCAATGCAGGTGTACGAGACACTTGAGTGCAAACTAGAGAAAGATATTGGATTGTGAGAGCACACCAAGTGGTCAAAAAGGTTGTGTCAAGATGCACATTTTGTAAGAAATTCAGTGCCAAGGTGGGACAACAGACTACTGCACCACTGCCAAAAGATAGAGTAACAGAATCCCCACCATTTGAGGTCACAGGTGTGGACTTTGCAGGGCCGTTCTATGTAAAGGAACAAGGCTCCATGAGAAAATCATATGTTGCACTATTTACCTGTGCTGTAACTAGAGCAGTCCACCTAGAGCTGGTTTCAGACCTGTCCACAAAAAACTTTCTGCTGGCTCTAAAAAGATTCATCTCAAGAAGAGGCTTGTGTAAAGTGATCTACTCAGATAACGCAATGACATTCAAGAGACCTGAACAGGATTTAAAGAAGCTCTGGGAAAGCATTAAAGACTCACAGCTGCAAAGCTTCTTCTCTGAGAAGGGCATCACCTGGAGATTCATTGTTGAAGGAGCATCCTGGTGGAGAGGATTCTGGGAGAGATTCGTCAGGTCAGTAGAAGTGATCCTACGAAAGGTACTCGGCAGAGCAAAACTACTTTTGAAAAATGTGGACGACTCTTACTGAAGCAGAGGCTATAATAAATTCCAGACCTCTAACATATGTGCACAATGATGTGGCTGAGCCACAGCCTCTGACACCTGTCCACTTCTTAGTGGGCCAAAGACTGACTAGTTTGCCTCCAAGAATATTCTCAGCTGATACCAAGCATCCAACAGCAACCAAGGAAGAGATGACCCGGAGATGGCGCTACAGGCAAAGACTCATGACCAACTTCTGGAATCGATGGAGGAAGGAATACTTGTTGGACTTAAGATCAGCACATCGGTGTGACTCCCCGACTCAGTCCAACATGCAGGTGGGGGATGTAGTGCTCATTGGAGAGGACAAGACTCCAAGGCAGAGCTGGAAGCTGGGAAGAATTGAAGAACTGTTCCCAGGCCGTGACAGACTGGTGAGGTCGTGTGCTGTCTGAACGACAGCCGGGACTGTTTGGCGGCGACTAGTCCAGCTGCTATATCCTTTGAAAATTTAGATAAACTGTTGTTTATTGGAGGGGAGGATGTTGCGAATTTGTTTTGGGTTTAACTAGAATTTGATTAGGACTTATTATTTGGGATATTATAACTTAATATAAGTAACTATTTAGTTGCAGTTATTTCATAGATTTAGTTAGCATTTAATAGTATCTGGTTCAAAATGGACTATTTGTGGACCTTTAACAGAATGGACTACATATCCCATGATGCTAGTAGAAGAAGAACCTGAAGTTAGACGAAGAAGAATTTTGGAGGTTTTTTTTTCCCAGAAAGAACTATGCTAGCCGAGTTCCTACACTCTGTCATATATCATTATGCGATGACGTCGGCCCCTGGGCACCGACGTCATTGCCGCCCTGAGCCGCCGGAGGTCCCGGCCCCTGGGCCAAGCCTGCAGCTGCCTCCGGTTCCCGCAGCGTCAGTCCCCGCTGCATCCGGTCCCCACACCAAGGCAACGTTAGTCCCCGCTGCCTCCAGTCCCCGCACCAAGGCAGCATCTGTCTCCGCCCCCAGAGTTCCCCGTGCCTGCTGCTTGTGAGCAGCCCCCAGAGTTCTCCGAATTTCTTGTGGCTCCGATCCCCGAGTTTGCGGATTAGTCTCCGCTCCCTGAGCCTGCTCCTCCCGAGTCTCCGCCCCCGGGCCCTGAGAGCCTGCAACCGGCCCCATGGGGTCCGTGAGACGCCCGCCGGACTCGCCTCCGGGACTCCGCTTCCTGCGCCGGGGATGCCCGCCGGACTGTCCACGGCAGGTCCCGCCCTGACCGTGCGTTTTGTTTTTTTCTTCTTTGGACTGAGTAATTCTGTTTTTGTTCCCCGTGGACTCTCATGTCCATATTGTACATTTACAGAATTAAGATGCTTTCTGTTCATAGCGCATTCACAAAGCGGGCGGCTCGACGGAAAAATGACTGCAGTTGCACTGGTACCGATACCGCACGGCTCCTTCTTTAAGTTTTGCTCAGAGCTCCAGGATGAACAGTCTGAGCAATCTAAACACTAATGAAACATAATCAATATTTTCCAGCAGATCAATGTGATATCTGATTAATCGCTCCCTCTTAATCCTTCCAATGGTGATGTTCTCCATCAGAACCAAAGCGCTCCACAATTTCGTGGCTCATCTCTATGGAGCTACTGATAGCCTACGTGTAATTGCATACACATCTTGATCACCTTAAAAATAATCAAACCTGTTTGGAGTTAATCTGCTGATCCAAACCTGTTTTCTTTTTTCAGTGAGAATTAAATTACCCCACAGATGCATTTCCTGCGCTTCAGCGCACAGACCAATCTTTAGGAGACAAAAAACTGAGGAAATGTATTATTTACAGTGAGGTTGTCGCATCCTTTTATTTTGGTTTTCTTTATTTTGTGTGTATGTTACGTTATTGTATGAAAATAAATGCTATCATTTTCATCATTTACGTTTAAACAAAATATTGAAATCATGAAAAAAACATCGGGTTTATGCTTCCTGGTCTAAATAAATGTATGTAGTCAGATTTCAGTGTATTTAGGTGAGTTTTAATGTTTTGTAGTTTGATATTGTTCACAGAAAAAATTTGCATGGCTGCCGCACATTTTCAGGCCAGGGAAAAAGTGTGCGTATATTTATGCAAGCTTTGACGCAAAGTTAATTTTTATACATGATGACTTGTGCATAAAATATGGTGCCGCACATTCTTTGTGCGCACGCTGCTTCATGCATGAGGCCCCAGATCATGTTTGTTATATTCTGGCAGGTGAAACTCTTCAACTGAAAGATCTTCTCTATGTTCCCATGAATGTGCAAACAATTAGTGTGGTCTCATGTCTTACATTGTTTATCTATGGTTAATGTAAGTGTAGAAGGGTGAAAAACAAGTCAGAAGTAAATAAAAACAATAAGTAAGAAAATAGGCACCCCAACAGAATTTTTTCTTTTCGTATCTTTAATTTCTTGTAATAAGTTCTTTAGTGTGATTTCAGTTACTCTGTACATTTCCACACACAACCGCTAGAAATGCCTGTCTTGTTGGTGGCATAGAGAAGGTTGGGCACACAGAAGAAGAATAAATCTTCCTGTTGAATCTTAAACAAATTTCAACGTGTGTGTCGCGTCTTTCTTATACCACAGCATCAGACGTTGAGGGAAGAGAATTTCTACATTACCCTCAGCCCATTCAAGGCTGCAGGGTAACATAAGTAACCACTTTTCCACAGTGAATTTCAGATTGTCATGTTAGAATCAGTTGCATTAGAGCTATTATGGATATATAGACGGACGGACGGACAGACCAGGAAAGAGCTTTGCTTGTTTATCAGTTGATTAATTAAATTAAGCACCATTTTCTGAATTACTATAATTGTCTTTTAATTTTGATTATATGAGAGTACCTTGAACTTTGACCCAGTTGCTGAAAGATGATTATGTCACAAGCGGGATGCTATAATTTGGCCGTGATTATTCCTCAAATTGTAATTACCCAAAATGAGAGGCACCGTTTGGACATCCTCTATTTAAATGTTTCAGCTACAGTTTTCATTGAATAAACAAATGTAGGAAAAATCCACTTAATCCATCTGATTAATCAATGATTACTTCATTATGCACAAACGATGCTGTCAATAAAGCATAAATCTGCAAAGGAAGCATGGTGATCTTTGTTAGCATGCTTCCCAACACTGGAGGTCCTGTTTCCGTTTTATTCAATTTACCCACATTCACCATGTGCAATGAGAAAATTATCCCTTCCTATTCCATTATTCATAATTTGGTACAGAAAGGAAAAAAATATATATCTGACTGCTAATCCGATTAAAAATAAATATGGTCAAATACGTAGAAGGGTGTATTGTAGTTTGGAAAAGATGTTCTAACAATGATTGGGTCTACTGGGACATACAGTAAGTATGCTGCTGTGCTAATTTATGCACTTAAAAGACCCCAATTATATGTACTAGACTAAGCAGTAACCTATGTGTACTGGAGAAAGTTCACACCCAGCTCCTTTGTTGTCCACATATAATTAGTTACAGGTTTAATTGGCCAAATAAATCATTGTTTAGCATTAACAGCTTTAGTATCAGATGCACGTCTGGAGCTGCATAATCAAATAAGGTTATTGATATCTTGAAGTCATGTGCACATACTGGACCTAGTTAACTGAATTAGGACCTACAAGTTTTGTCAGGGAGTTCTTGCAGCCATCTTGCCTAATCCCCAGGTCCCAGTTTAGCAAGCGAGATGTAATCAGGGCAAGCTAAGGTTGTTTCAGATGAATAGGGAATTCTCTTTACTGCTGTCCTGTAGTTAACAACCTAATATTTGTAACTCCCATTCATTCTTGGACACAAAATGGAAGAAAATACACTCTGAGAATAAAGGGATATTTCAGATATTTTAAAGTAGGGTTCTGTTAAAATGGATCTGGGACAGTTGGGCAGTTTCTGTGCCAGGCATATCATGTTTGTGTGGGTTAGGTTGTGCAGTTTATGCATGTTGGGGCTGTGGCTGTGTTCGCGTGGTGTGATGATATTGTTGTGCATGCCCTCTGATAATATCCTGCAGGCGCCTCTGCCATTTCACACATAGTGTATTTAAAACACACATGAACCACTATTACATCTGTAATAGTGGTAATTCATATTGCTACTGTGATCCAGTACTCACCTCAGCATGCTGCATTCTTGAACTGACGTAGCTACTACACCTACTTTTTTAACTCAATCTTGTTAATATCCTGTAAACCATTTTGGGGCACTCATATAGAATTCATACCTCGACTCATTACCCGTTGACCCAAAAACAATCAACACTGCGACATCGGAGAAGAATACCACACTAATACACTCCTGATCAAAATCTTAAGACCAGTCAAAAAATTGCAAGAATTTGCATTTTGCACTATTGAGTCTTAAGAAGGTTCTATAAGTAGAGCGTCACAATGTTAAAGGAAAAAATCTGTGCAAGAGACAAGAACTTTTGAGCAGGGAATTTTCTGAAAACTGCATTTACACTCAAACATGATTTTTTCAGCTGATCAAAAGTTTAAGACCATAGTCTTTAAAAGCCAAAAGCTGTGCAAAAATCTGCATTCCATGTAATTTTCTGTCAAGTCTTTACACTGTCAAGACCTCCTGATGGCAAAAGCAAAAAAAGCTCACTGACTTTGAACGTGGTAGGATTGCTGAGCTGCAAAAGCAAGGCCTCTCACAACGTGCCATCGCTGCTGAGGTTGGACGCAGTAAGACAGTTATTTTGCATTTTTTAAATGATCCTGAGGGTTATGGAACAAAAAAGTCAAGTGGTGGACCCAAAAAAATTTCACCAGCTCTGAGTCGCAGGATCCGATTGGCAGTCCGTCAAGACACGAGACGATCTTCTACCCAAATTAAGGCCATTACTGGTGCTGACTGCAGCCCAATAATTATCAGACGGCATCTGCGAGAGAAGGGCTTCAGAAACCAAAAACGTCTTCAAAAGCCACGTTTTCTTCAACGCCACAAAATTGCCCGTTTGGAATTTGCAAGGGCGCACCAAACATGGGACACTGAAAGGTGAAAGAAAGTTGTCTTCTCTGATGAGAGAAGATGAGGTCCTTGGGTCCTTAGCCCTGACCTGACGTACCTTCCTTTGGAGGGGGCGCCGATTTATGTTTTCACATCCACCTGAATAATGTGTAGTTGCGCCACTGTTGATTAGTTAATTTTAAACTCCAGGTCTGCTAGTTATTTTGGTAATGGAACCGAAACGCACAGAATTGCGCAACACCTTGTTGAAACAATAATCACTGAGGTTATTCATTGGGTCATTAATTTGAACATGTTTTGTTGATTTTTTTGTTGTTCTTTCATAAAGTTACAAACGTTTTAAGTGAGCCAGAGGAGGACGTGCTGGTCTCAGCGTCCTGGCTGCGTAAAACCTTCCACGATCGTCGTGCTTAAAACACACAACAGGACTTCATTTTTCACAAAAATAATCTCTTATTTCCACTTTACATAACCCAAGTGACCCTGACCTTAGGTCATGAACTGATGGCTGGACATTATCATTTGCAGAATTCATGGCTCCATCAATTACAGATTTGTCAAGCAAAGCAGTCCCTTAGCATCACACTGCCACCACCAGGTTTAAATGTGGGTATGATGTGAGGACTGCAAAGCTTTCAGTGTTGCTGTAGGTGCTTTGTGCCTGGATTGGTTTTGGGTAAGCTTTTACAGTATTTTGGTCGGTTAGTAACTACTGGGAAACTTCACAATGTTTCCATGTTTGTTCATTTCTGGATAGAGGCTGTCTCTGATAAAGCCCTGAGTCTTGAAATGTCTTTATATTGGAACCTTTTTATAGTAAAGCCCACAGAAGAAATCTGAAAGGGGTTACATACCTTTTCACCTCAGTGTATCTGGCACATTTACAACACTTTAAGCATTTTAGAAAACCTTCAGATAGCTTTTGATGACATCTAAGTGTTACTATGGCTGAACATTTAATAAAACAAATAGTCGAAGACAAATCTTTCCTACAAAATAAATAACTAACATACAAATATCTATTTTTGCAATGAACTGAAACTGAACTCCATAAAAAACCAGAATTTACACCTTTTGTACAGCACATGCAAGAGATTACCTCGATGCGGTCATTATACCTCAACTGCGCTTAAAATGTGCACTGAAATAATCCTCAAATCTGCAAGTGATGAGAAATGTAAGCCTATTAGGGCTCAGGTGTTGTCAAGTTGTCACTTTGTCAGGCTTGAATATAAAATACCAAGGGGGAGATTGTAGGCATGGATCTCATCTAATTTCTCAGCTGCACCATTTTAAATGCTGTGAAGAGCCCACACCATAGGATTCAGGTTAGGTGCAAGCTGTGGTGAATTTCTCAAAGTCCTTTTTAGATGTGTCACAGATAAAACTCATGCATACAAAGGTGGTGTTTTCAGCTTTAGAACCAGAGAAATGTTTTCACACCACAAAGGCTTAAGGGGGAATTTTTCCTGCTTCTCTGCATCTGCTTAAGAGTTCCTTCAAGATGTGATCACTTTGCCCTTTTCTGGCAGCAGAATATGTTCTTTTTCATGGGAAGTGTTTATCATGGTGTGCAGTGCTTCAACAGATACTGTAAGTAGCTATTTAATTGTGATATAAACCAATGAATATGTAGCAGGATGAAGCCTGCCCCAGGATTGAGGACACTTGGCACCTAATTGCCTCCTAATAGGTGTGGAGCATAAAGAGAGAGTCTCACCTGTTTTCTTCATACCTGCATTTGGTCATGCTTTAGTAGGAAGGTCGTTTGGTTAGCTTGCATGGACCATAACTCTAACATTAGTGATGGGTAGATGAGGTGTCATGTATCGTTTTGACACATAGCAAAACTGTGTTGATTCTGTGTCGATACTGTGTCACTCAATACTGACACCTGCTGGACATTAAAAATTTCTACAGGCAACGTAGTGATTTGATGACCACGTCCATACAATAAGATTTAAGTCTTTGTATTTTATTGAATATTATATATTGTATTATGTTATATCTTCAGTTAAATTTAAAATATATTTGATATACAGTCAATAAAGAATGTACCATAAAGTGAAAATTTAAGTGAATGTGTTTGGAATGAGGATGCATGGACTGTTTTTTTCCCACATATTTTAATTTAAAAAAAAAAGTTTTTACATTTTAAAATTTAACCTGTTACGCTTTTTTGACAAAACTTCTGCTGTGGAAAAAAATTTAGTTAACATTACATTTACAGTGAACCTTTGTTTTTCTTAGTGGTTGCATTCCAAAAATAACCTGTGAGGCGAAATCCATGAAGTAGTTACCTTTATTTTTTACAGTTATTATACAGCATAAATAAATACTCTACATTGAAACCAAAGAACAAAACCTGTTTTCAGGTCAGCGGATGTGCGTGTGCATCAATCAGGCCTTAATGTGATCCAGAGTCATGTCATTAAAGCGCCTCCTCCAAACTGCCCCAGACTCACAGCTGTGTCTACGGCAGAGCGATGGATCTCATCAAACGAGCCTCCGGTCGGGTTTTGCTGCCTCTGGCCACAGTTTTTTTTTTTCCGCAGACATTTAAAATTTCAGTTTCCATCTCCTGAGTGGCCAATCTGTATTAAACACCGTAACATTATTGGCACTCAGGAAGAGAAGAAGCGCGGAGACTGTTTTTACCAGTCTTATGGTCAATCAGGATGCAGAACACTGAAAAAAAAAACTGCACAAAAAAATCTGCGAAGCAGCAGCGATACCGTGAAAAGTGAACCGCGTTATAGCGAGGGTTTACTGTATATGAAATAATTTATAAAAACCAACTGAGTAATTTGTAGAATGGCTGCATATCTGAGTTTATCTAGGTGTATCTGAGACTTTATTCTCATGTCTGGCCTCATAATGCCTCAACATTATGCCTCAAAAGCTACTATCACAAAACGTACTTTCACAGAAAACACAGCAGAAACATTTAATCAAATCTACTCTTCTTCCTCACTCTTAAGCTATAATGACGTAGATAAGTTGGAAGATGATTTTCAGTGCAAACTTTCAGATATCATTGATCACATTTCCCCCATTAAAGTGAAGGTTGTGACAGGTAGGAAGAAATCTCCATGGAGAAATGCACAAGTAGTTCAATCTGCAAGACAACTCTGCCGTAGGGCCGAACAGAAATGGCGTAAAGCTCAACTGCACGTTTATTATGACATCTACAAAGAAAGACTAAGTAACTATCACACAGCACTAAAACATGCCAGAGAGGCTTTCTTTGCAGATGTTATAAACAAAAACACTAACAACGCTCGAGCTTTATTTGCTACTGTTGACAGGCTCACAAATCCTCAGATGACGTTGCCACCTGAACTTCAATCTAACAGCCTACAACAGAGAAAATTCAAAAGATCAGAGGATTAATCTGCACATCCACTCCAAAGACAGTACCAATGCTGGGCCCAAACAAAACAAATGCAGGAAAAATGACCCAATTTCAACTACTAAATTATAAAACCCTAGAAGAAATTATAAGTCAATTAAGCTCCAGTTCCTGCTGTCTGGATGTCCTACCCACACATTTCTTTAAGAAAGTCCTGCCTGTCATTGCTAATGATCTGATCCAAATAGTAACTCATCGCTCTCTTCAGGTGTTTTTTTCCCCCAGGCTTTGAAAACAGCAGTTATCAAACCACTTATAAAAAAGAACAATCTGGACAAATCACTACTGCAGAATTACAGGCCGCTCTCCAACCTCACATTCATCAGCAAAAGTATTAAAAAATAAGTTTTTAAACAATTAAATAACTTCCTAACAATAATGAATCGCTTTGACTCCTTCCAGTCTGGTTTTCGTGCTTACCACAGCACGGAGACGGCCTAGTCAAAGTGTTCAATGACATCCATATAAACACAGACTGGGAGAACCACAGTGCTGGTTCTGTTGGACCTCAGTGCAGCTTTCGACACTGTTGACCACGACATTTTACTGAACCGACTGGAGAGTTGGGTCGGACTCTCCGGACCAGTGCTCAACTGGTTTGAATCCTACATAAAGAACAGGGATTTCTTTGTTTCAATCAGAAACTTCTCATCAGAGAGGTCAAAGGTCACATGTGGGGTACCCCAAGGACTGTGAGCAGCGTTTTAACAGATTTTATTTTATTAAAAAAAAAAAACAGATTTTTTTTTTATTCTTTTAAAATGATTATGCCCATTTATCTCGGTGCCCCATGGATCCCTAAATTTTAAGGGCAAAATGACGATGCCAAGTATAATGAATGAAAGGAGCAGATACAAGGTCTTTTAGATGCTAATGATTTGGCTGAATCGCACAAAGTAAAGATTTTGATTGGTGCCTTGTCTGGGTTACCCAGACGCCAAATTAATGTGCTCAGTGACGATGAACGTGATAGGGTGACAAAAATATTTTCAATCCTCCATGACTTGTATACAAAGAAGGTTCCTGTGTCTGTTTTACGGTCACAATTTGTTGGTTGTGTGCAGAAACCAGGCGAGTCTGTCCAGGCGCATGGGCTCCGGTTGAGAGAGCTGTGCCAAAAATTACAAAAACATGATGAAACGCAAGCACCCACTGATACCGACCTTAGGGACCAATTCCTGCTTGGCCTGGAGGATGGTGTCATACTTCAGATGTTAAAGCGAGTTGTGCGCCTGGATCCTGATGTAACCTTTAGAGCTGTGCAACAGGAGGTTCTTCTATTGGAAGAAGAACAAAGTCCCAGGTGGTCTGAAGTAACATGTGCTGCGGTAAGGGACCCTAACACTGTTCAATCTCACCAACAGAGTGACGTGTGGAAACAGGAGCTGAAAAGGGAACTCATGGAGGAGGTGAAGGTTCAGATGAAGGACCTTGCCTGTGAACTAATCAAAGACCAGAGATCGATGGGTCCGACACAAACCTCAGCACGCCCCAGGACCATCTCTCCACATCCCCAGGTGAAACACCAGAACCGTCACAACAGTTACCAATGGGATGAGGACGGTAGGCCCAATTGTAGGGTGTGCAAACAGCCAGGTCATATAGCCCGATTTTGCAGAGAGTCCTCGGTAAACCAGCCAGCTTTAAACTTGCACACCCTACTGTGGAGGTACATGCAGCGGGGTTAGGTCAACAATACCAAAGGGCCACTACTAATTTAATGGGGAACTGGCCCTATGTGGATGTTTTCATGATAGGAATTAAGTTAGAGGGACTTTTGGATACTGGCTCACAAGTGACGCTTATGCAACAGAGCCTTTTCCTCAAACACTTTCCTGACTGTAATGTTAATAATGTTCCCATTTACATCCAGCTTAAGGCGACAAATGGCCTGAAGATCCCCTGCAGAGGCTACGCCCTAATGGATTGAGGGTGTTGATATTAACCAGAAAGGTGTTTTTGTAGTGACTGATGAATGCTCCACCAATCCCTTCATCATTGGCATGAATATAATCAGGCCTTGTTGGCATGTGGTTTTTAGTAACCCTGGGAAGCCTTTGTCCTTTTGCTGCCAGAGCCCGAGGTCCCAGCGGGCATGGCGAGAAGCTTTTTCCCTTTGTCAGAGGACAGCTGTCGTTACGGAGGACGAGTTTAAGGGATACGTCTGGCCAGCTCAGCGGCGAGGGGTCAAGATTCCCGCAAGAAGCGAGGTAGTGATCTGGGGACGAGCTCGAGCGGGACCAGCATGGAGAGACTACTGCGCCCTGGAGGAGCTCAACACTGTCACAGTGGCCCGCATCATTGCTATCGTCAGACATGGTAGGTTCCCTGTTCGTCTGAAAAATGTTAATAATTTTCCAGTTACTCTAGGGCGCTACCAAAACATTGTCCGCCTCTACCAAGTCGACGATGTGGATGTCCACGGAGGTCGAGATGTGAACTTGGCTGTTGATGACTGTGGGGTGGTGCAGGTCGGCCTGGTGGAAGCTGTGGATACCTTAGAGGAGAGCAAAAGCTTCAGCCTACAAAGGCTAGTAGAACAACCAGATTTAACACCTACCGAAGCTGGTAAGCTGACCACCTTACTGCAAAAATGGGAGGAAGTGTTTTCTAAGTGTGGCAACACTAAGATATGAGTCTGGTACTCTGCTCCTCACAGCAGGGTAACCAGAAGTTGTCAACAACGCCACATTGGGAATTGCACCCAAGGAAATACACTGCCAGTTGGCTCGAGGTTCGTGACCAGAGAGAACAAGACTTTTCCAAAAAAAGGGATTATATTTATTGTTTCATGTTAAAAAAATAGACAATCACAACATAAGGAACACAATAGGAAGGGATTGTACAGTACTGAGGCCTACCAGCAGGGGGAGGGCGGTCCAAATGGGAACTGGTTCCTAAAATAAATGTATAAATCCAAAATAAATCACCCCAAACACTTGTGAACAGGCATTCAATCATGAAGAAACCAACACCGGCCACTCGCACAACGCACAGTTCCAGTCTCCCAGGAGGCCCCTCCCACTACCGTCAGCTCTCAGCCTGGAGACAAGAGGGTGGGGTTAAACAAGCAAATACAAAAAGAACACAATTACTACAATTTAAACTTGGCCAAAGACTAAAATGAGGTTACCTCCAACATAACCAATTAAAATCATCAATGCTTTAATAGAATAGTCTAAAACAATCCATGGCTGCTACCTGCAGTGAGGCTGGAGGCTACACAAAACAATAGAATGTTCCAAAGTAACAAATTCAAACCAAAGAAAACCCCAAACTAAAGAAACTTAATGAAACAAAACAGATTAAACAAAGCAGTAGCAAAAATGAAACAAAGTCAACCAATGAAACAAGATAAACTAAACAAAACACTGAAACAAAACAGCAGGGTCTCCAGTGAGCTGCAGCAGTGTCAGAGCTGGAATTAAATCAAAAGGTTAGTAGGTGATTTACAGAAGATGGAAGGCAGAGGAAACCATTGCCACCTACCAGAGCTGGATGACTTCACCCCAACCCAGAGGATCCTTTCCAGCCCACAGCGGGAGGATCAGCTTTCCAATATGTGCTATATATAAATAATTGTTATTTTTGGTGTTATGGAGCTGTATGGGTGCAATAAAACAATACATACCCGTTTTATGTGCAAACTGCACTGGGGAGGGTGAATTACAGCCACACCCCAGTACCAAGTAGCTTCCAGTGGTTTTCTAGATGTAAACAATTCAAGTCAAATACTGAATTTGTAGGTCTTATGCCAAAGGAGAAACATTACTTACTGATGTTAGAGCTTTAAAACCTGCATGCTACCCAAGCAACCTTCCCAGCGACGTGTGACCAAATGCCAGCATAAGCAACCAGGTGAGAGAGTCTGCCTTTATACTTTATACTCTCCACCTCATGAGGTGATTAGGGGCCAGGTGTTTTGAATATTGGGGAAGGCTTCTTCCTGCCACATAAGCATGACGAAGACTTTGGTCGGATGGATGCCATCAAGCACACCATTCCAACGGGAGATTCAGACCACTGCCGCCACTCATGTATAAAGTAAGGAGGTCCCTACTAGCAGACATGTTGGACAAAGGTGTGATAACTGAAAGTTCCAGCCCCTGGGCTGCACCCATTGTTATGGTCAAGAAAAAAGATGGGAGCTGGAGGATCTGTGTTGATTACAAAAAACTGAACTCGGTTACTCACAAAGATGCTTTCCCTCTCCCTAGGATTGAAGAAACTCTAACCTCCCTTCCCAATGCAGAGTGGTTTTCCACTTTAGACCAGGCCAGTGGATACTGGCAAGTTGAAGTAGATCCAAAGGATAGAGAAAAGACTGCCTTTACTACACCCTTGGGCCTTTTTGAATTCCAGCGCATACCACTTGGTCTTTGCAATGCACTGCAACGTTTCAGAGACTAATGCACCAATGTCTGAGTGGTCAGATTGCTGAGTCCCTGCTTGTATATTTGGATGACATAATCGTCTATTCACCTGATTTTGATACCCACCTGTGGCTGGAAGAAGTCTTCATGTGTCTGTGGAAGCACTGCCTGAAGCCAAGACCCGACAAGTGCAATCTGTTCCAGAGAGAGTTGAGATTTCTGGGTAACGTGGTCAACCAGAGGGGAGTTCTGCTTGACCCGGACAAGGTGGCCGCAGTTACAGAGTGGGCTGCTCCAAAGTGCATTAAAGAAGTGAGGGCATTTCTGGGCCTGACTGGCTATTACAGACATTTCATCCAGGGGTTCTCCAAAATTGCACGCCCACTTAATTCTCTGTTAACAGGCATTCCTACTGATAAGAAACATGGCGCCAAATTAATTGACTGGACATTAGACTGTCAAACTGCGTTTGACAAACTAAAGGAGGCATTAACCCAAGCACCGATACTGGCCTATGCAGATTATACCCAACCTTTCAGTCTGTACACTGACGCCAGCAATCATGGATTGGGTGCAGTACTGGCACAAAATCAGGAGGGAGAAAGCGAGCAATCGCTTATGCCAGTCGCAGTCTACACCCGAAATGATGCAAACTACAGCTCATTTAAATTGGAGCTCTTAGCGTTGAGATGGGCAATCACTGAAAAATGTAAAGACTATTTAACTGGTGCCAAGTTTACAGTGTTTACTGACAATAATCCAGTTGCCCACCTACAGACTGAGAACTTGGGGCTGTGGAACAAAGGTGGGTTGCACAGTTGGCCTCATTTGATTTTGAGGTGAAGTATCGAGCTCTAAAAGAAAATGTGAATGCAGATGCATTGTCCAGATTCCACAAGACTACAACCAACATTGGCTGCGTTGTGGCAACTGTAATGGATGCAGATGCGGAAGACATGGCTTCACTCGAACTAGGGGAGGACTGACAGACCCTACAGGGGGCAGATTCAGAAGTACATCAGATACGAGTGTATGTGGAAAAGGGGAGAGTCCCAACTAAGACTGAGCAGGCACTTCTAAGTGAACCAGCCAAAAAGTTGCTGAAACATTGGAAAAGACTCTGCATACACAAAGGGATTCTCTGCAGACGTGTGTTTGACTCCTATGTATGTGAGCCCCGTTTCTAGATTGTGTGCCCAGATTCTAAGCGCCAGGAGGTCTAGAGGAAATGTCATGAAGCTACAGCCAACGCAGGAGTGGAGAGGACCCTCGCTCACCTGAGGCGCCATTTCTTCTGGCCAGGCATGGAAAAGGGGGTACAGTGTTTTCGGAATTGGTGTGTTGTTTGTAGTCTACAAAAAAAACGTGTAGAACAACGAACACCTCTTAAGCCGATAGCAGTATCTTACCCTTTAGAGGTAGTAGCCCTTGATTTTCTCTTGTTGCGCCAACCGAGTGACACTTATCAAAGTATTTTAGTAATGACTGATATGTTCACCCGTTACTCATGGGCTGTCCCTACACGTAATCAAACTGCTCAAACTACTGTTCGTGCAATTTGGTCTCATGTCATCCAACCGTTTGGCTGCCCAGCGCGTTTCCATTCGGACCAGGGACCGAATTTTGAATCAGAACTTATGAAAGAGCTGTGCAGTTTGTATGGCATTTCTAAAAGTCGCACTACCCCATATCACCCAGCAGGTAACGGGAGAGTATAAAGGATGAATCAAACATTATTAAACATGCTTCGTTTACTCGAGGTTGAAAAGCAGAGTAGGTGGCCAGAGCACTTACCAGAGTTGTTGCATGCTTATAACAATGTTATTCACAGTGCTACTGGTTTCGCTCCATCTTATCTCATGTTTGGTCATCATTTTAGGCTTCCGGTCGATTTGAGTTTGGGTGTGTTAGATACACAACCTCGCAGGGACTTACAGGGATGGGTCTTAGAACACCATCAGAAGTTGTCTCATGCTTATGAGGTAGCCCGGAGTAAGATAACTAGTGCAGTAAACAATGAAAAACGGTGTTATGACAAGAAAGCCAAAGCCAGTGTGCTTCTCCCTGGGAAACGTGTGTGGGTCCCTGACAGGAGCAGACAGGGACAGGGTAAACTACACAGTTGGTGGGACCCAGAGCCATTTGTAGTTGTGGGTGTTGTTGGGGACACAGGTTTGGTCTAACGTGTTAGGCCAGAGAAGGGTGGGAAGGAACGAACCTTGCACAGAAATGCTCTAAAGACCTGTATTGCTCCTTCCACAGACACGGTGAGAGAACAACCTCTGTTGAAATGCATGAACTGCCTTTAGTGCTCTATTACCCTGTAATTAACAAAGAACCAGAACAAGTACTGCACCGCTCTACACGCGATACGAGGCCAGGACTGGCCTTGTTAAAGTGTGGGGTGGGGGGGTGGTAATGTGGCCTCAGTTTTCCTTTTTTTGAAGTTCTATCTGTGTTTTTTGATTGCTTATTATATTTTGAAGTTATGTACTTTCTTAGATTTAGTTGAGTTAAACTTTTGAGTTACTGTTTTGCATGTTTTCTGATTTGTTATTTTTGAGGTCACGTGTCCGGATACCCAGAGAGGCCCACTGCACCGGGGCAGGTGCTATGCAGCTACTTAACTAGCATGGAGACTGAGAAGGATACAAGAAGGCAATACGCGGCTAGAAAAGGAGCAGACAGACCTGGGGTGATTATCCTGTTGGAGCTGGAGTATGGTGTATGCGGATCGGTGGACAAGACAGGGAGACTGGTCGCTGTTAAGGAGCAGGCGGCTGGATCATTGACGAGGTTCGCCAGGAACTGGAGGATTAACCGGATCGAGCCAAGAAGGGGTTGAGAGTGGTGGAGGACCGCGCCTTTTCTTCTTTGCCCAGCTCAGACAATTACAGACTTGCTTTTGACTTATCGTCAAGGATAAGTCAAAAGCAAGTCCTTCTCTTTTGATTATTTGTCTTTTAAAAAAATTATTGTAACTTTTATGGGTTTGTTTTGAAACTGTCCACAATACCTGCAGTCATTTATTGGGTACGCCACTCGGGTGCCACACTAGGACCCCTTCTTTTTAATATTTATATGCTCCCACTGGCTCAGGTTATAACAGGAAATAGGATTAGCTACCATAACTACGCGGATGATACAAAGCTCTACATCACAATGTCACCAGGTGACTCTGAACCCAGAACAGATCAATGTGTGGATGTGTCAAAACTTTCTCCAGCTGAACCGAAACAAAACTGAAGTTATTATCTTTGGACCTAAAGAGGAGCGAACTAGAATCAATGCACAGCTTCACTTATTACAACTGAAAACCAGCGATCAGCCCGAAACCTGGGAGTAGTGATGGACTCTGACCTGAACCTTCAGAGCCACATTAAGACAGTCACAAAGTCGGCCTTCTATCACCTGAAGAACATCTCCAGGATTAGAGGACTTAAGTCTCAGCGAGATCTAGAGAAACTCATCCATGCGTTTATCTTTAGCCGCATTGATTACTGCAACAGCGTCTTCACAGGTCTGACTAATAAATCAATCAAACAGCTGCAGCTGATCCAGAACGCTGCTGCTCGGGTTCTCACTAAAACCAGGAAGATAGAGCACATAACACCAGTTTTAAAGTCCCTACACTGGCTCCCTGGAGCTCAGAGAATAGACTTTAAAATACTGATGTTAGTTTATAAATCACTGAACGGTTTAGCACCACAATACATTAAAGATCTGTTATTACTGTACCAAGCGTCTAGACCTCTCAGATCTTCTGGTTCTGGTTCTGCTCTGCATCCCTAGAACCAGAACCAAACGAGGAGAAGCAGCATTCAGTTTCTATGCACCACAGATTTGGAACAAACTTCCAGAAAACTGTAAAACAGCTGAAACACTGGCTGCCTTCAAATCTCAACTTAAAACCCACCTGTTTAGAGCTGCTTATGGCTAAATTAGGTTTAGAGTGCAGGTTTTGATGTCTTTGATGTTTTTAATGTTTTTATCTTTACTTTCCATCTAGTTATTAACTTCTTTTTATTTCTCTTTCACACTGTCTATGTAAAGCCCCCCTGGAAAATGTCCCAGTTAAACGAATCTATATCTAGGGGTGTGAGAATTCTTGTTAAATGACATCTTAACTAAAACTCTGAGCTGTGAGGATCCTTGTTAAATGGCGTTTTAACTAAAACTCTGAGGTGTGAGAAGTTTAACTGAAGTCCTACAAGGGGTGTGGGTTTTAATATTTTTATCTTTAACCTTTCTTTTTTTTATTCTCTTCGTCTTTCTAACTGTTTATTCACTGTCACATGCTGTTTTTAATTCAATTATGTAAAGCACTTTGAAATGCCTTGCTGCTGAAATGTGCTATACAAATAAAATTTGATTGATTGATTGAACATTGAAAAAGTGGATTTATTTAAATAAGACAGTTTAGTTAAACATATGCGACACTTAGCCTGCAGAATATAATATGAAAGTAAACTAAAAGTCAGTTTCAGCTGAATTTGGATTCAGATAGATCAAGTAGAAACTGACAAGAACCGGATGAAACGACAAAAATGAAAACAAATTTATTTTCCAATATAAGATCAAAATGGTCCCACACTGCGGAAACATTTCCTTTGAAGCTGCTCCATAGTTGACAATGTAAAAGATCAAGAATTTGTTTGGCCAATGTATTTGACAGATTGACAGATTTGCTTCCTTATAAACACAGTTTGGAGCTTTAATGTCATTTCAAAACAGGTCCTGCATCGGTCATGTGACTTGCTGAAACCAATACGCGCACCGACACGGGTTATGGTCTATGGGCTTGACACATGCGCCGACGCATCGGTGTTGCTGGACCCATCACTATCTGACATCAGTAAGTAATGTTTCTCCTCCTGTATAAGATCTGCATTTTCAGTGGTTGACTCAAATTGTTTAAATATAGAAACTGCCTGGAGTCTCCTGCTTGGTACTGCAGTATGGCTGTAATTTACCCTCCCCAGTGCAGTTTAGCAACATAAAACGGGTATGCAATTGTTTTATTGCGCCCATGCAGTTCAATAGCACGAAAATGACAATTATTTATATATAGGAAGTACTGGTAAGGTGATCCTCCTGCTGTTGGGCCGGTAGGGGCTCTCTGGTCAGGGTGCAGTCTCAGCTCTGGTAGGTGACAATGGCTTCCTCTGCCTTCTACCATTTCTAAAATAACCTACTAATCTGTAACTTCATTTCAGACAAGGCTGCTGCAGCTTGCTGGAGACCCTGCTGCTTTGTTTTCTAAATTTTTAGTTTTGTACTTTTTGTTTAAATGAGTTTTTTTATTATTATTCTATTCTGTGTGGCCTCTGGCCTTGCTGTGGGTTCTTTTGAATTACTCAATGAAAGTATTTATTTTTAATGAACGGTTATGTCTGAGGTTAGGGGTAACCTAATTTTAGCCCTTGTCCATGTCTAAATTGTAGTGTTTGTCTTTTTTTTTTTTTTTTGCTTTAAGTCCACCCTTTTGTCTCCAGGCTGAGAGCTGAAAGTGGTGGGGGGCCTCCAAAGGGGACTGGACCTGTTTGCTGTGCGAGTGACCGGTGTTGGGATTTCTTCATGATGGTGTCTGTTCACCAGTGCTTGGGGTGATTTATTTGGATTTATTAATTTGCTTTAGAAACCCGTTCCCCACATTTGGACTGCCCCCCCCCCACCCACCCCCCCACCCCCTGCTGGCAAGACTCAGTACTGTTCACTTCCCTTCCCATTGTGGTTCCTTAAATTTTAATTGTCTTTTTAAACATGGAACAAAGTGTATTTTTTGGTGGAATAAATTCTTGTTCTCATTGGTTACAAACCTTAAATGCCTTACTGGTGATCAATTCCCAAGGTGGCGTTGTTGATGCCTCCTGCTTGCCCTGCTTTGAAGGGCCGAGTATCAAAATTCATGCCCTTGTGGTGCCACAAATACAAATCTGATGGCAGTTACTGCTCTAAAGTGAGCAGTGAAGGACAAAGGAGATTCTTTGAATCCATGTAATGGATTATTGACTTGGATCCCTGGAGAATATATATACTGCATACGTTTGCAGTGATAGGTTGACACACTTTACACTTTAACTACGTAGCAGAACACCCGAAATGGATCCATACGTCTCTTTTTTTTGTCCCTTTACTCTAGTTCATTTAGGATTCTGAACAGGGCCATTTGTTGAAAAGCTCAACATTAAACTTTTATTTATTTAAAACTAGAAATGCAACAATTACTACACCTTACAACCACTTGTGTCAGGTTTTCCAGCATTTTAGCTTTCAGAGTAATTTATACCACACTCTGAAAGATGCCATCCTGTAGACAGAAACTGATGAGTGATAGAATCACATTGAATGTACTGCTACATTAGTTTCTGCAAAACGAGATCCAGTGCCCATTTACTGAAGTTTGAACATGAGCTTAGTAAAATGTCATACTTTGGTCAAAAATACCAATGAGTTGCAAGACAAATTTGTTTTCAGCAACAATTACAGCATCCTGTAAAAGTTTAACTTATCCATACCCATATGCAGTGTATGGAAAACCTGGAACAAACTTCTAGAAAACTTAAAACAGCTGAAACACTAAGTTCCTTTAAATCTTGACTAAAAACCCAAATGTTTAGAATTACTTTTGAAACATAATCGATGAAACAATCAAGATTTTTATGTGCAATGATGGCACTTGACAAAATATAATGCTTCAATTGTTGACTATGATTTTTATTTTCTGTTATGATGTAAAGCACTTTGAATTGCCATGTTGCTGAAATGTGCTTTACAAATTAGCTTGTCTTGACTTAAGTCCTAAACCTCCACTCACTGCAGTGGAGGCAGAGTGAGTGTTTTTAGGAGTGTAACGTGTGTTAAATTACATGTTACACTTGTTACAAGTTACTAAAAATACCTTGTAATGTTGGTTCAGAATGCACATTCACCAAATAAATACAGCATGTATAACTGAACGCATACAGAATGTTTTAGTGGAGCTTGGCTGGGAACTTAACTTCTGAGATGGAACTTTGGAGAAATAAGCGGCAAATTAAATGGGCAATCGCTTAAGAACCCCAAACGACTGCAACAGGAACATGAAAAAATTAAGGCAACATTGCAAGTATGTTTTTGATCAGGGAATAACATAACATGATATAAAGCTAAAAACGTTGATTTTGCATTATATGCTTTAAAACAAAATAATGCTAATCCTGGATCTCCATAAAAACCTCAGTTTGTCAGTGGCGGTGGCTAATTTAATCTCAAAGAATAATTTATCTGAAAAAGATGTTTTTTCTTTCAGCTGCCTTTGGAAAATATTGATCATGAGTCCCCAGAGTTCCTGGTTTGTCCTAATATCTGTGTTTTTCTTCAAAGGACTGGTGTTCAAAATATCCGTGACACAAGTGGAAGATTGGCACATTTCTCCTGCTGTAGGACAGACTGTCTTATTTCTCACTAATATGACGCAGCGGTTTTGTCCACCAGGGAACTTAACAGGTCACAGTCAGATGCATTTGGAAATAAAACAGCTTACAAATGATCAGCGCAATAACGTGATTGTATCAGTGCCTGGTGTTAAAGCTAATGGCTATGTATCCATTATTCATATTCATTTAGTTATTAACCCAACAGGTAGACATGAGATGTTTATTTAAATTCTGCTTAATAATTCAAAACAGTCCTTTAGAGATAAGAACGAACTTAATTGTGTCAACATTTAAGAATGTTTTTTGGTTGTTCTGGTAATTTTTCATAATGTTACAAATCAAATTCTGCTCTTCTGATCAGCCTGGGCTTCTGTTGTCCACGTGGCTCAGGCTCTCACTGTTTAAACACTGAATTATAAACAGAGAATATTTTCAGTTAGCAGACATAACTGAGTAGAATTCAGTTGATTGCTACAGTCAGAATCCAATATCAAAGTTTGGTTTAATTACACAGAACAGGTGCTGCACATCCAGAGACAAATAACAGAACCATCAGCCACATTTGCAAAACAATCAACATAATGCAATGGATTTATCTGTCATTTAAAAGTCTTGTGCATAATCGTGTTCTGTTGAATAATTCCTTACAATTACTCATGCACTTATGCTCAACAAGAATAGAGCTGTGAGCAGTAAAACATCAGTTAGTGTGTGTGTGTGTGTGGGGGGGGGGGGGTGTTCTCTCACTGCTCTTCAGTCCCCCAACCTTTAAAGGGAAAGGCCAAAATATTTACATGCACATTGTGTTTACAAATCCTCATGTAGATCTCATTCTTGGCTACAAGCAGGGGCGCTGTATAGGGGGGAAAAGTGATGACAATTCTAGGGGCCCTGACCAACAGGGGGCCCTCCACAATTTATTTATTTATTGTTCATAGTGTCACGACCAGCTCAAAGGCGAGGACAAAAAAAGGGAGACAGACGAGCGGATCTATAGAAACAATAATTTATTTGATGACCAAAATACGCTCCGGGAGATCAAGGCAGCCAGTCAGAGAGAAGTGTGGACCAATGCTGCTCGTTCCGGTCTGGTCTGGTCCGGAGGGCCAACAAGCAGTCAGTGACTGACTAGACGTCAGTATTTATCATCTGCCCGTAAGTACAATTAACGGCCCATCTACCTGCTTCCTGAAAAGAAACCAGAAAACACAGAGGACTAGAGACACCTACTGGAAAGGAGGGGATCGTCACACTCCCCCCCATAAAAATGGAGTCCCAACGGGAACTCCAAAAAACACAGCGATTTAGCCCAACAACTAGGTGACAATTACAATTACTAATGGACTTTGCAGTCTTACCACAATCACCCATTCAATCCCCACCTCAATAGCTCAGCCACCCTAGCCACTGGAAAAGCCTATAAGAAATTGGAGAAAAGGGGACTGAAAATTAAATACATAGTACATTAAATCTAAGCACATGGTGCCCTGGATAAGGCGTCTGCCACAATATTATCCGAGCCCCTAATATGGTGGATATCCAGGCAATAGGGCTGCAAAAACAACATCCATTGCCTCAATCTGCGATTCGGACACTGCAATGAATGCAAACATGTTAGAGGATTGTGATCAGTATAGACCACCAGAGGAACACTGCCAGAATCCAGGTAGATTTCAAAATGCTGCAAAGCCCAAATTAGTGCCAGTGTTTCTTTTTCAATGACAGAATAGTTAATCTGAAAATGGTTGAATTTTTTAGAGTAAAAACTCACAGGTCGATCAACTCCATCATCATCTTGCTGAAATAAGACAGCACCTGCACCTACATCACTTGCATCCACATGCAGGTCAAAAGGATGATCCAATTGTGGAGCTGCAAGAACAGGGGAGGAACAGAGGACAGATTTGACATCATCAAAAGCTTTCTGACAGGAAGCTGACCAGGTGTACTTCACTTTATCCTTCAGCAAATCTGTCAATGGAGAAACCACCGTAGAAAAGTTCTTACAAAAACTGCGGTAGTACCCCACAAGACCCAGGAACCGCTGGAGTTCTTTTTTTGTTGTTTGTACGGGATACTGTAAAATTGCAGTTATTTTAGCTTCCACTGGACGCAGCATCCCTTGCCCCACCACCTTACCCAGATAGGTAACAGTAGCCTTAGCAAAATCACACTTGGACAAGTTAATTGTCAGGTGAGCTTCAGCCAGTCGTTCAAACAGCTTACGCATGTGAGCCAGATGTTCCTCCCATGTATCACTAAAGACCACCACATCATCCAAATATACGGCACACCCTTCCAACCCAGACACAACCATATTCATGAGACGCTGAAAGGTTGCAGGTGCATTTCTCAATCCAAAACTCATTGCAGAGTAAGAGAACAAACCAAAGGGAGTTATAAAGGCAGAAATCTCTCTAGCTCTCTCAGACAATGGAACTTGCCAGTAACCCTTCAATAAATCAAATTTACTGACAAACTGAGCTGAACCCACCTGATCAACACAATCTTCCATGCATGGCATAGGATAAGCATCAGATTTTGTAACCATGTTGACTTTTCGGTAATCTGTACAAAATCTAAAACTTTTGTCAGCCTTCTCCACCAACAAACAAGGTGATGCCCAGCTAGATGCAGAGGGTTCAGCAATACCATTATCAAGCATGTACCGAATCTCCCCCTCCATTACCTTCCGCTTCTCCTCAGATATCCTGTAAAAGCGCTGGCGAATTGGCTGTGCCTCACCTATATCGATATCATGTTGTATTAGATGAGTTCGACTGGGCACATCACCAAACAAACAATGATACTCATTAAACATCGCCGTCAACTCAGTGCCCTCTTCCTGAGACAAATGTGAAAATAAAGAATCCAAATTCCTCAGTGCATCAGAATTTTTCAGCCTGCCAGTCAACAAACTCTCATTAAGTGGAATCACCTCATCGTTTTCAAGTGCAGATAAGAAACCCAAACCACTCACTGTAGCTACAGAGACAATTTTCTCAACCTGCACCTCTTTATCTTTGATAGATACCTGTGACTCCCGAGTGTAATAGGGTTTTAACAAATTTGCATGGCAAAGCCGTGTTGACTTCCTACACCTCGGCGTTGACAGCAGATAGTTTTGATCTGACAGCTTGCGCAGGACTGTAATGGGCCTGTAAATCTAGCCTGAAAGGGGGAACTGACAGTTGGCAATAATGCAAGTACCTGGTCACCAGGACTAAAACACCGATGTTCCACCTGACGGTCATAGATGCGCTTCATCTTCTCCTGAGAAGAGGTCAACTTCTCCCTAGCCATTTCCACCCCCACATACAAATGATGTTTAAACCCATTGACATAGTCAATTAACTTACTTGGAGGTTCTGAAGGACTCACAGCCTCATGTAACAGCGGTCCACGCACTGCATGTCCAAAAACAAGCTTGTTTGGACTAAAACCAGTGCTCTCTTGCACCACCTCACGAGCAGTTAACAGAAGCCATGGTAAGCCATCCTCCCAATCCTTGTTTAACTCCACACAGTAGGTACGCAACAAAGACTTGAGGGTCTGGTGGAACCTCTCCAGAGCACCTTGACTCTGAGCATGATATGCAGAAGCCCGATTATGCTTGACCTGCAACAGTTTCAACACTTGAGCAAACGAATGAGAAGAAAAATTTGAACCTTGATCAGACTGGATAACTTTTGGAATACCAAAAATAGAAATAAATTGGGTCGAGCCTTCACCACAGACCTAACAGTAATAGTACGCAGTGGATATGCAGCTGGATATCTTGTTGTCTGACACATTACAGTCAACAAATAGTTACTCCCTGCCTTAGAACGAGGTAAAGGACCAACGCAGTCAATAATGAGGTGTTCAAAGGGTTGCATAACCACCGGAATTGGATGCAAGGGAACCGGCTTGATGCTCTGGTTTGGCTTCCCTGCCATCTGACATGCATGGCAGGTTTTGATATATTCAGACACATCCCTTTTTAACCGAGGCCAAAAAAAATAACGCAGGATATAATTATAAGTCTTGTGGACCCCCAAATGACCTGATTGATCATGGGAAGCCCGCAACACTTCACTGCAAAATTTGGAGGGAACAACAGTCTGACAAAGTGAACCCCCATTTCCGCACCAACAATCCATCCTTCAACACATACCCACAAGCCACACTCTCTTCATCAGTGACAACCTGATCAAAAAGATGACGAAGAGAAGAATCTGCTCTCTGCTCCGCCACCAGGTCACTGCGAGAAACAGACAAAAGAGAATCAGGGACATAAAGAGAGAAAAAATCACCATCTTCTGCACCTCCACCTTCATGGTCAGGGACAGATGCAGACTCAGCACGGCACATAGCTCGTGTCACCGCACAAGCTGTAAAAACCCCAGGGAAACACTGAGCACTCTCATCCAACTTTCCTAGAACAGGGGAAGAAGTTACCATGGGAGCAGGTAGTGGACCATCAGGCCACACCCGACCACCAACAAGATCATTGCCCAAGATTACATCCACTCCCTCCAAAGGAAGTGCAGGGCGCACCCCCATGATAACCTCTCCCTGAACCAATCCACAAGTCAATGTCAACCTATGCAGTGGAACTGGTTCCACCATAAGTCCCATTCCCCGCATCAAAACATGGTCTCCAATGTTGGTTTCCTCAGAAATGGGTAATACAGAGCTCAGAATATATGAATTAAAAGCCCCAGTATCCCTCAAAATTTTTACCGGTATCGTAGCATCACTCCCCACCATGGACACATGGCCGTCAGAAACAAAAAGTGAAAAATCCCCCTGGTCCAAAGTGTAGTTCCATCCTACATCCACCTGTTTAGAGGAAACAAAACCATCATGTTTTTCAGAGACAGCAAAAGCAACAGATTTCACTTGAGCACTTCGTTTAGGGCATTCCCGCTTCCAGTGGCCTCTGGCTTTGCAATAATGACATACATCAGATGGATCCACATACACATGCCCACTGGAAATCCGTTCTGACGTACTGTTCATATCAGAACTAATGCCGTCCTCCTTTGCATGACTGCTCACAAAAGATTTGCCACTCCTGTAACCAAAATCACAGCGAGGTTGATAGTCATGGCCACCCCTGTGTATAAGAACATATTCATCTGCCAGCTTAGCAGCTTCAGCAGCTGTTTTCACGTTATGTTCACTGATATATACAGCAATGTGACTTGGAACAGAGTTTTAAACTGTTCCAGGACAACCAGAGTACAGAGGTCAACAAAAGTGCTAATTTTTAAGGAAGCACACCACCTATTGAAATGGATTCCCAGCTACCTGGCAAATTCAGCATGGGTTTGTCTCCCAGCCTTCTCCCATGTCCGAAACCTTTGTCGGTAAGCCTCTGGTACCAACTCGTAAGCTGTTAAAACAGCCTTCTTCACAGTGGTATAGACTTTACTTTCATCCTCTGTGAGGGCAGAATATGCTTCTTGTGCTTTGCCTGTGAACACACACTGTAAAAGGAGTGTCCGGTCCAAATCAGACCAACCTCGACCATCAGCAACACGCTCAAACAGGGAGAAAAAGGTGTCTGGATCCCATTCAGAAAACTGAGGAACTAAACGCAGATTATTCCCAACATCAAACGAGCTAGACGTTCCCCTACCGGAAGCATCAAGGGGGGCGTTGCCCGCACTACTTGAACTCAATCTACGTTCTTCCAACTCCAGTTTTTTCACATCCAACCTTTTTTGTTCTATCCCAGCCTGCAGTAAAAGTAGCTCCCGCTTTTGTTCAAAAGTCAGTCTAGTGTCAAAAACGTCAGTGTCCAACCACGTCGCGCCAGCTTGCAACTTAGATGGTCTTAGCACACTGGAGTCAGTTAAATTAGCTTTAATGACGGCTTTAATACTCTCCTTAGACCGCTTATCACTGACCTCCAACTTAAAATGTTCAGCGATCTTTAGTAATTGTTCACGTGTGCAGCATTCCAACCCCTCCTCAGACGGATCACGCAAAATCCTCAACAGCAGCCATAACATCAATTATCCACACAACACCTGAATTCCAACCAGTAGCACTGAGCTCCCACAATCCCAAAACAACCACAACGTCACAGCGACCCCGTCCCTCTAACTGCCTAACCAGAATCTAACTAATCTCCCCCGCTAGTCTTCGGGTGTTACTTGTGATGGGTTTTTATGCACTGACGCCCGAGAGTCCGAAAAAGCAACCAATAAATGGCGACTCCCTGCAACTCCGGATGTGCTCCCGAGACAACCGCTCTACCCACGTTCACACCACACTAAAATCCCCCCACAACAACCTCCATAAGGGAAATTGTTGTTAAGCCTAACAGGGACAGAACCACCGCGACCTACTTTGAAGGAGCGATCACTCAAACTGCTACACAAACACAGTCTCTCAGAACAGATGTACAACGGCTGCTTCACTCACCAAACCCAGCACGCTCGTCAACGTCCCCCAACAAGACAGAGTTCACAACTCCAAACACACTACCTGACAGCTGACGTCCAATCCGAATTCAAACTGACGAGCCCCCATTTGTCACGCCCAGCTCAAAGGCGAGGACAAAAAAAGGGAGACAGACGAGCGGATCTATAGAAACAATAATTTATTTGATGACCAAAATACGCTCCGGGAGATCAAGGCAGCCAGTCAGAGAGAAGTGTGGACCAATGCTGCTCGTTCCGGTCTGGTCCGGAGGGCCAACAAGCAGTCAGTGACTGACTAGACGTCAGTATTTATCATCTGCCGGTGAGTACAATTAACGGCCCATCTACCTGCTTCCTGAAAAGAAACCAGAAAACACAGAGGACTAGAGACATCCACTGGAAAGGAGGGGATCGTCACAATAGAAATAAAAAACAAAAATTGGGGTCCTGTCAATTACAAAATTAATCATATTGTATTTTCGAAGATTGTTTTTAGCAGTAAAAATGTAATGTTCCCACTCCCAGATCAAAAATCACACATCCATATTTACCCTGAACGCCCCCCCCCCCCTCTCCTGTGTTTGTCAGTTTCTGGTGGTGCAGCTCTGTGCTGCCTTCAGGAGAATGGGACATCAGAGCATCATCCATAAAACTTCACCCACATGGCATTTATTGTTCAAACCAGAGCTTTCATTGGAAAAACAAAAGTTCCAGATCCTTTTAATGCCATAGAAATATGAGATAGAAACATGGATTATATCTTTATATAGACCTGTCTATTGATTTATAGATTAATAGTTTTACTGGACAGAAATTACAAAGAACAAATCTGGTTCTTAATCAAATCCTAATGAGTCAAATTGAAAGTGTCATGGAGTCATCAGCCTCATGACATTAACACTGGCATGAAAAATAATATTGAAGAAATAAATATATCAAATCTAATTAAAAACATAAATAAGTGATCAGTTATTTACTGTTATGGTCTGTAAGATATATTTATTCTCAGTACTAGATGTGGTCTCAACAAACCCATGACACTTCAACAATATTATTTTACCTTTTATGTGGAAATAGCGTCTGTTTATTCTTGCCATACAGTCTCTGTATTAATTATTGCTAGTAAGGTCTTGCCATACCAGTTTATTCCTCTGTATTTACTTTGGTTTCTTAGTTTATTCGTTCATTTTGTTCTTCATTAATTTCCATTTAGTTTCCTTTGATTACTTTTATCCTCTCTTGGTTTATTGCTATGTCCACTTTAGTTTCTTTCCTGTTGCTAGATTTATTTGATCGTTTATTGACCATCAGTAATCTTCACTCATCACCTGCTGCGCCGCCTAATCAACACATGATGTACATGATGTGTTTCACATCATGTACATCATGTGTTGATTTTTCACTGTTCAGCGTCGGATTCTCTGTTTTCGGATTCACATCTAGTTCGTTGCTCCGTTTTATGTCCCACTTCTCCTGTTTCAGAGTTTTGTGCAATGTGCGCCTCAGGTTTTTTTTTACCCCCTAAGGTGCAGGGCGGTAGGGAAACGTATCGATGGGGAAAAGGCAGACTGACATAAACCTTTTAAAACAACGGAAACAATTTCAGCATTCTGATTATTGGAATTTAAAAGTCACCCATGGAGGGATTTCTTTATTTAAATGGGTTCGTTTTTCAGAGGGATACATAGTGAGGGTATCGTGATTTTAGTAATTACATGTTTATAAGAGCAATTTTCTGTTGTCCTTCCATGGAAGCATGCAGCTTTCAAACGAATAATAAACACTTTTTAATATAAGTTGCTGCTTTGACATGATCACAGAATTGCCAAAACATATGTATAAAAGCGCCAAAAGCTACAAACACTGAATAGAAGAAGAGCTGCAGAGAGACTATATATACCACCTTCTGTCAAATTTTAATCCAAGTTTGATGGATTAAACGTTATCAAAGCCCGCCCCCTTTAATTACCCCCTCCTCCTCTCCCCCTCCCCCATTTGTGACCTCCTGACCTTCCCCCATGGAAAGTTTGTGACCTCATGACCTTCCCCTATGGAAACTTTGTAACCTCCCCCCTCCCCCCATAGGACGTTTGTGACCTTGTGACCTTCCCCTATGGAAACTTTCTGACCTCCTCCCCTCCCCCCATAGGACGTTTGTGACCCTGTGACCTCCGATACCCTTCAGTCAAATTTTAAACGGAGTTTGAAGGATTAATTGATATTAAACCCCTCCCCCCTTCTTGTGACCGGAAATTCCCCCTACGAACAAAGACTTTAATCATACGGGAACTTTGTAACCTCCTGACCTCCCTCTGTGACCATCTGCTCACCGTTAACTCCTCCCGAACTCTTTGAATTAACCAATAGGAATCATTTACTTGTAAGTGAATAAATAAATATACTATATTCTAAACCATGTTGAATTAGATTAGGAATAATGTAACTATCTCAGGTTTTAAACAGATAGATACACATGCACGCACACGCAGCATGACAGTCATTAAAGAATGGGGCCGGGGAGTCTTACTGCGGGTGTGTGCGTGCGTGTCCTCAAGCATGAGAAACCCGCAGGATACGTCAGACATTCCTTCTGACAATAGCTTACGGTGCGTTATTTGGTTTTGGACAACAGACTTATAGTCTGGTAAGAGGGACTGACCTCTGTCCAGCACACCAAAGTATTTGTGTGTCCCTGCATAAGAGCGGGTAGAAACCTCTGAAGGACAACAACAGTTTAACTGTTTTACTGCAATATTTAGCTTACGGTGCGTTATTTGGTTTTGGACAACAGACTTTTAGCTAGGTATGAGGGATACCCTCAGAAGGAAAACAACAATTTAACTGTTTTACTGTAAATATTCAGCTTACGGTGCATTATTTGGTGTTGTTCTGACCTCCCGACCTCTCTTTGTGACCATCTGCTCACCGTTAGGACGTTAGGTCGCATTTGAATCGAATACGTATCGGATATGGGTCACATTGGAAAAAGAATCCGACCTGTGCTGTTCACACTGCCATGAAAAGATCGGATACAGGTCGCATTAAGTCAAAAAAATCGGAATTGGGCCACTTGAGGCTACAGTGTGAGCCTAAAAACCTTTATGAAGTTATCCATAGCCCTTTTTTTAATCTCATTTCACAAGCTTCTAAAAGTAGATCAAACCACGTTTTAGTCCAGGGTTTCCCCCAGAAAACTTACTAAGCTCGGTGGTCGGGGTGCCGAGGCGGTTCACCGGTGGTCCACTGTGTTTTTGTATTAAAAGATGTTAAGTGACAGGAAATGTAAAAATATTACTGGGTGTGTTAAGGGAAAACAGCATCAGTGAAACGCTATGTAAACCCACAACTAGTCTTAAAAACAACAAATCAAAAAAACACAATTAAAATTAACATTAATCATTTGCACTTTTGTTTAATACAAGTTAAGTCAGCAGCTCCATCAGGCTCCCAGGGCTTCAGGGGCCCCATAAATGCTAATATTTTAAAACAGATCACAGATACTGTTACGACCCTGGGCCTTGTGGGCCTGGGTTGCAGGTCTTGTCTGTCTTTGTGCTCCTCCCCTTTACAGGTGCTGCTGATCAGGTTGATTGGGAGCGTAGAGTATTTGAACCTGGCTATCTCATCTCCTGGGTCGCCTTCAGCGTCCACTCTGCTACTTGACGCTTGTGGTGTTTTGTTGCCAGACCTCAGCTCCCCTCCTTTCTGCAGATTTGAGTTTGTCTTTGTTGTTGCACTTCAACACTTCCATATGCACTCATACAACACATCTAAGCATTTGCATTACACCACTGATACGGATATCCACAATCCATTGTTGTTTTTGTTAATAAATATTCCTTTTTCTACACTTTAACCCCTGCATGGTCTTCTGTTTTATGACCTTGAGCCAGTCGTAACAATACGTAAATGCTAGAGATGTGCCGATCAGGTTTTTTCCTGCCGATACCGATCACCCATGAGGGCCGATCACTGATACCGATCACATAATTATTATCATTATTTTTTTTATCATAAACACTACCGGTTACATTATGTGGAAAAAGGAACCACGAATTCACCTTAATTTAGACAAAAACTTGTTTTTAATAGCTTTTTCCAAGAAGAAACCTAAACAAAACAGGCATTGTACAAATTGTCCTGGTATCAATAATACTATCTTTAACAGACTGACAACATATGAAGGCTCTGAAGAGGCCAAATAATGCAAAGAGTCAAAATAAAACCTCTCAACATTGCCAAAAAAATTCAAGTATAAAACTTAACATTCAAAGGCAAATATAGGATCCATTACAATAAACAATCCAGAGTTACTGAATGACAACTTCCTGATAGCATGGCGGCTAGCTGATTACTGCTAGTTCTGATTGGCTGTTTCTGACTGAGCGGACTTTATTAAAGAACAACAAAAATCAACAAAACATGTTCAAATTAATGACCCAACAAATAATCTCTGTAATTATTGTTTCAACAAGTTGTTGCGCAATTCTGTGCGTTTCGGTTCCATTACCAAAATAACTAGCAGAGCAGGAGTTTAAAATGAACTAATCAACCACAGCTGTGTTCAGGGAGGCTTATTAATGATCACAAAATAAATATCAAGCCTGCAAACCTAATATCGTTACGAACTGAATGTTATGTTTTTAACATAATCTCAGGAACAATAGAACCAGTTTAAAAGCTAAAATGAATGGTTATATGCCAGACATGGAAAATTGGGATGACTCCATGCCATGATATTCAGAATTTAGGTCTCATGACATCTCAAGGTGTCAACATTGCAGCCAGTGGGCTGAGGGAAATACAGCTTTATTTTGTAGCAATTCAAAAGCGACCCAGCTTTTATTGCTTCGCAAAAAAATTAATTAGCACAGAAACCCCTGGATTTCACTGTTATATAAAGAGCTGCATGTACAAAATGTCAATATCTGTATATTTTACCCACCTAGCGTGAAACCTGTGCATGTTTGGATGAAAACACAGCTGATTTCCTGGCAGAAATTGAAGCAAGACAAAGCTCTTCCTCAACAGCTCTCAGTCTCTCTGTTTTTAGTTTTTATAGTAGCCAGGCTAGAGAAGCTCACTTCACACAGATATGTTGTGAGAAATGGACTCATGCTCTTTCCAACTATTGCTGAGCTTCACTGTCTTTTCTATCACTGTCGTTACAGTCTTGCTAGATTCAGTGCTCTCACCGCTACCTGTAACATTCATGCATCACTAATTTGCTTGTTTTAATGTAAAATGCTGTGTACCTACTGCCATCTAGTGGTAAGAATATTACATGATTACGCCGCTAGTCACTGCTATAGCAGAGACACTCGAAGATGGCATTATTTGCAGATAGTTAATTAATTTTTTTTTTAAATTTAAGACTAATTACCATATTTTCCAGACTATAGAGCACACCATACTATAAGCCACACCTTCAAATGAAAACAAAATCTGGAAACGTACATAGCCTTTATAAGCCGCACTGGCCTATAAGCCGCTGGTATTTCTGCTGCTCTTGGTTTTCTATAAGGACCCAGCAGAGGGCTGCATCCTAATAAATCTGCTGGATTTATTAAGGACGCAGCCCTCCGTCTCCATAGCCGAACCATGGTTTCGCCAAGCTTACGTACAGCGGCTCCATTTCCCTCCTGTAGTGCCAGATCGATAGTCTTCAACTTAAAAGCTGAATCATGAGTTTGAAAACATTTCTCTGTCATAGCTTGTGCTTGTTCTAAATGAAAATTAGCACTTTTTTCTTTGATTTATAATTTTGACTTCCAATGATTCACTTCCTGCTAAAGAGTCCCCTGGTGGTTGAAGAAAAATCCACAGAAAAGCCGCACAGGGCTATAAGCAGAATGGTTCAAAGCTTAGGAAAAAAGTAACGACTTATAGTCCGGAAAGTACAGTACCGTAGGTGAAATTGGATCATGGCCGCGGCACAGTAGTTGAAAAACACTGAACTAGTACACCGGCCAACAGGGAACACATAGATAAACTTTGTCAGTGCAGACAGAGCCGGGTGCTGGCCGCACAGAATTCTTTATCCACAAATATAAATCATTCTCACCACTCGCTCAACGCACCTCTGAAAGCGTGACTAGTTATTCCTGCAATTCATGTAGAGCTGTGCAACCAGAGCTAACGCAGTGTGGTTTAAACTCCTACCTTGATAAAAAACTCTGGAAAGAAACATAATTCCTCTCAGGAGGTTGTTGTAAATATCCATACAGGTCAGCCTGTGTCCAGTTTGAGTGAAAGGAGGCGGCTGAGGTAAACTTAAGACATCCAGCTACTGCAGCGCGCGAGTCAATGCGCAGAGTTGCCAGCTGTGTGATTGGTCCGGCTTTAAATGCATAAACTATAAACCTATCTTCTATGAACATATCCTTTAGGAATAAATCTGCTCTGCCAGTGAAACACTCAGAGCAACAGAGACGCTTGCAATCCAGCTTAAAAAAAACAAAACTTTTTTTTTATTTATTATTTTTCAAAAAACATAATCAAGACTTAGCCTGGTGGTGGGGCTCGTAAAGCATGGCAGCTGCCATGCCTATAAGATACTGGGGGAAACTCTGTAGTCTCTAATTCCTCAGTGCTGGATTTCCATGTTATGGACATCGTAAAATAACCTGGCAAATATCCCCAAACTTTAAGACAAGAGGCTTGAGCTTAAAACACAGAAATGGACAGAAAATCCTTAAAATCCCCTAAAGATTTCTTTGACGTTACTTTTTATGTTAATCAGAAAATAGATTCAGTGTCTGGGAAGAGTCATGGCATTTTTCAGCTGCAGCATGAACACCCCCTTCTACACTGCCCCCGTACCTCCTCCTCTGTTAGTCTCTCAGTGTGCAGTCAGATGTTCCAGAGGTGACCTACTGCCACGCTGCAGTGTTGCGTTGACAAAGAAGGCAGCTGCAGTGCCAGGAGCATCTCCCAGACAAACAGAGCAGATGCCTTCCACTAACAAACAGCACAGTGGGCTTCGGGTGGGCCTCCCTGTCAAGCCTTCACTACTCCAGTACTGAGTTGAGCTGAGTTGAGCAACTGCAGCAGATAGTGTATCAGTAATACTGACTGCCACAGCCAACATGCTGAGAAGATCCAGTGGGTTCCTGGTGTTCAGCTGCTGCTTTTTCCACCTGCGGCTTGTACTTCATTCAATTATGGTTTTGTTCACAAAGTGATTTTTTTTCATGTGAAATGGAATGATATCTTAATGGAGATGTCAAAGAGAAGATATTTAAGTGCAAAACACTGGTGATGGTTAATTCATCGTGCTTTTTGTGCAGAAATGAAAAACTCCTTTGTCCCTCGTGCAATAAAACTTCAACTCCTCACTGGAGGTTGGAAGGAGGGCTAACAGGAGTACAATAGAAACAGGAACTATAGAATCAGGCTAAATGTTAATGTAAAAAAAAAAAAAGTTGTTTAAGTGTTTGATGTAATGGTGCTGTGTGGGAGACTGAACTACAATTTCCCTGAGGGTAAAATCCCAAAGGGATGAATAGTATCTATCTATCTATCTATCTATCTATCTATCTATCTATCTATCTATCTATCTATCTATCTATCTATCTATCTATCTATCTATCTATCTATCTATCTATCTATCTATCTATCTATCTATCTATCTATCTATCTATCTATCTATCTATCTATCTATCTATCTATCTATCTATCTATCTATCTATCTATCTATGCTGTAGTTGGGGATATGCTGTTTGTTGCTGAGCATAATCATGTGAAACTTCTGTTAAAATCATTTGAAGGCTCAGAATCAGTCCAGTACCGGCCCACATTCTCAGGGGAGAAAGACTCACCTGGTATAAATAAAATTTTCAACTATTGGAGTTACGAGTAAGATAAATTTATTTAATCAAAGAATGTCATGAATATGTGTGTAGGGCTGCACCGATTGCAGTTTTCTGTCCATAAATCAGTTGGCCAATAAATGTACATGTATATAATGTAAACAGCACTGCCAGAGATGCAATAAGTTTATAGCAGGAGTGTGAATGATCTAATGATCGGACTGTTGATTGCAGCCAGTCCACATTGTTAGCAGAACTAGAGGATCCCAAAACCAAATTTTGCTTAGGGTCCCATGGAGGCTTGGGCCGGCCCTGACTGTTACCTTTAGCTGTTATAAAAATGCTCTGTATCAAATATGCCTTAAAAGAAATTTGACTTTTAAGGACAATTTTAAAGAAATTTGCATTAAAAGCCTTGCAATTGGGCCAATTGCAAGGCCCAATTGCAATTGGGCAGGAGTCTTTAAAAACTCCCACCCTGTCTGAAAATGAGCCGTCAGCACAATAATGCTCCTCATTATGCCTTATACCACTGTTCTTAGGCGTGTTGTACTGTGAAGTAGTTTGTGTGATGAGCTCAGCAAATGTGCAGTGCCAAAATCTGTTTGCTAATTGCTGCTGTCACTAGTCTGGAGGAGCTGAGTGGGGGAGTAGCAGGAAAGTGCTGCTCTGTGAGGTGAAGGCTTAGTTGGAGACTGCAACTCCAAGGAGGAGGTGTGTGTGGAAACAGGTGGCAGTTTGTGAGACAAGACCTTACACACTGACTTGTTGCCACGGGAGATTCAAGTATTCCTGAAACATAAATCAAAGAAACACATCTGGGATGTTTTAATGAGGAAATATCATAATAACATGATGTAAAGCTTGAAAAAGTAAATTTTAGAAAATACCTCCCCTTTAATAAATTCTGATCTGATAATAGCTATAAAATGGATCAAAATCTGGTTTAATATGACAGCTGATGAAAAGGCTGATTGGATCAAGTCATTGACACTGCAGTAATTCATGCATGTGGAAACAGTGTATAGTGGCATCTACATTTTACCAGGGAAAAATCTCCTGCAGAACACGGCTCAGTGTGAGCAGCTATGTACTTTGACAACTGCTCTCCAGAGAGCTGCACAGATTTTATCAGTTTATTTTGCATTCCAAGAAACCGTGTTAGAAAAATGCCAAACTTGTGATAGGGTGGAAGTTTTTGCTCATACCTCCTTGCAGCGTAATTACATTCATATTCCAATATGATGTTTATTCTACTAAAAAGGAGCCCAAACAATGCTGTCTCATACAAAAGCTAGCAGGACTTAAAATGAAGATACACAGATGCTGTAAGGCAGAGCAGCCATGACAGCTGGTCCGCAGACGAGGGCGTTCTGTGTCTGATGCATGTGAAGAGGCAGCATGCCTGCCAACCTGTCCCGTCCCTTTGCCTGGTCTTTGAAGAGATGTCAAAACAAATCTGGATGCAGCTTATAACCTTAGGTAGACCTAATTGACCATTCAAATCTAATTTACCCTCTACAGTATACAATACAGTATACAGAACAATTTAAAGGTTTAATGACAGGAATGAATATCAGTTCTTTGGCGCACGGGCCCCACCAGCTGATTTGAGCTGAGATTTGATGCGAACTCAATGAACATCCCGATAACTGATTAGGGATGCTCTCCCCCCAAAAAAGGGCTGAGGCCCGAGAAAAAGTGAGACCTAAAACTTGTGAGCTGACTTGAGGATGCAGAGAGAAAAATACAGTACAGGTTGTCATCCAAAGGAGTGAAGAAGTCTAGAAGGTGAGAAGGTGATAGGAGGAATCAAATTTGATTGATATAGGGGTTTTCATGATATCATGATGCCCAACCGAAGAATGAAGGCCTGCTCAGAGAAGGGCTGAAATAATACCAGGCAAGAGAGTGAAGGATAGTTGAAGGCTTGGAGCCAGGCAGGAGATTGGGATCAGTTTAGGGGACACACAATCGCCTGGAGAAAGACTGGAGGATAGATACCCTCTGTAAGGGAGCCACGCTGAAAAGTATGAGGGAAGAACAAACAACTGAGACATGGGCCAATAATGAGAGAAAGGCTGGGACACAGGCCGGCTGCAGGGGCAGGCAACGCTGGGACATAGACTGGAAAAACTCAGACGTAAAAATGAACAATTAAAGATTTAATGACAAAATGAATAACAGTTCTTTGGCGCTCGGACCCCGGCAGAAGATTTGAGCTGTGATTACTGTGAACTCGGGTGAACACCCCCGACGCTGATTAGGGATGCTCTCCCCCCATAAGGGGGCCGAGGCCCTAAGGTGACAGAGAAGGGAATAGTGGGACCATAAACCTGTGAGTTGACTTGAGGGACAGGAGGAGGAGAATGCTGAGAGGAAAGAAAAGACACAGGATAGTAGTGGTCAGCCGATAGGGATGCTGTTCATGAGAAAAGGTGAGGCGCTGATAGGACGACTCGATCTGAGGTGACAGATGACACGTGGAAACCAGCGGGTGGAAGAAGGCCAGCAGTGAGATACCATAACGGCATGATGCCTGGCTGGTGAATAGGGACCAGCTGAGGGATACGCAGCTAGAATGGTACCAGGTAGGAGGATGCAGGACAGCTTAGCGGTTATTGTGGTGGCGTAGAGCCAGGATGGTGGATGATGGCCAGCTCAGGGGTTACAGTCTGGAATGAAACCTGAAAATAAGGGTGTGAAGGACAAAGGGGAAAGATATGCATAACATTGACAGGATAAGAACATGCTCTTTGCATGAGGTTGACCAACCACCACCAGAGAATTGCGCAGTGCTTGTCTGGCACTGGGGGAACAGCGGGCAGAGAAGAGATACATAATAATGTGAAGGGAATGTTTTTGGCTTATAGTTTAAACATGACAACTTATAGCGGAGAGCGATGATCTGGGATCGCTTGCAAAAATTAACTCTCGGGGAAACGGGTTACGGCAGTGAAACGGGTTTAGTAAAATTCTGAGGACTTGAGCTGCTGAAATAGAGGTTAAAGCTGCACCAGCTTTGCTGGAGTTTCCTCCCCCAAAAAGGGGCCCATGCCCGACTGCTGAAGTAGAAAGGGTAAGATGGGAGATAGACGGCATCGACCAAGAAGAGAAGGATGGCCTAGGAAATAATGGTATGCAGATTGCTGACGATTTTGAACAAGAGATGAAATCTAGAAACGCCAAGTGGGCCATGAGCTTAAAATATCAAAATACGGGACAGTTTGCTTGTCCACAGGGAGGCAAGTAAAGCTTCTGAGAACCAGAATTACCTAGGACAACTTAGGGAAACCTTAAACTTGAGCTAAGACAGGGGAACGCTTGATAAACCCCAGAAAAATAGCAACTGCTTGACCATGTAGGCCTTCTAGTTTGCTTTGTACTGCACACCCGGGATAAAACATGAAGCAGCAATCAGCCTCTATGCAGTATAAATCTGGAAGAAATTCCTACAAGTCAAACACGAAAACATGAATGTTAAAATTTGTGGCTAAACTACTTTCTATTTAGGGATGCCTCTGATAGGTACTGAATAGGACGTGAGAATTGATGTGAGAATTTAATGGATGATGTAAGTGAGAATTCATGGCTTGTTCAATTGGTAAAGGTCTGGAACGATTGTACCAAGATTTGACATGGAGGAATTGTTAGTCAACTTCACGTTCCGTCTGCAGCAACTGTACAGCGTGTGACGCCTCCACAGCTAAGGCAAAAACTCCTAAATGCTGGATGATCAATACGTTTCTCGTGCACAGAGTAAATTGGTAATATGACTTGTATTATCACACAGTCAAAGACAACGTAGTATGCTGAATGTCAATGAGTTAGCCGATGTTGGAGCTGAGATAAATGCGGTAACCAAGACAACCCGAAACAATAGGCTGCACGGCTCTCTGTAGCTGAGTGTTCATACGTGTTATACAAATGAGTAATCCCTCTACGCTGCCCCGGCTCCAGACAAGTTTAACATGGAGGGCATTGGCTTATTGGGGGCAAAATGAACACATACTTAAGAAAATGAATAAGGTACAGTGCAGTAAAACTACTCATATGAGGACCTTTTCCAAAATACTCAATATCGAGAGTCCTACACACTTTGAACATATCAGTGGGCTACAGGCTACTGGTTGACAAGCCAAAGGTGCTCGATTTGTATAATTGTTCTATCATTTATTTAACATTACCTGCCTCCAACAGCATTGCTCAACTCAGTCAGTTCACTGGGGGAAAACTGTGCAAAGCTCTAGCGTATTGTTGGTTGCTGCCATAATTCGAACACACACCTGTGCAGCTTGTACAGCAGCAGGTCTCTTTTGCTGTAGCACGGGAGTAAACCCAGTGAGAGAATCTTAGAGCTCGTATTGCATTTAAAGGCGCCTCCCTCCCCAAACACGACGATTCAATTTATTCATCAGTCAGTTAAAAGCCCTTAAGCATTTTGGGTGCAGCCTGAGTGGCCTACGAGTTCGGGAGAGGGTAGGCTAATTGAAATGTGTTTCGTAATGTTGCGAATGAGACATGTGAATGCTACGTCTTACTCTGACAGCCCGAGACGGGCTTAGAGGGAAATCCAGAAAAGTGCTGCAGAAGAGAGAAGCTGTTGACGTGGCTGACCAATCGCGTGGCAACGGTGTGAAGACGATGCGAAGAGCGGCGGTGGAGAAATGGAGAGATAATGGATGGTGAGCAGGGAGAAAACGGTGATGTGGATCGGCGAGACCTTAGCGGGCGAAGGAAGATGGCCCGAGGTTGTAGACAGTGGGACAGGGCCGTGCAGGCACAGGTGAGTGGAGATGAAGATGGTCCATTCCTGCGGTACTCGTTCTGACCCAGTAGGTCAACAATCCACTACCTTTTGCTGCTTCTATCAGATCCTTTCTTTTTTGTTTCTGTCGTCTTTCTTTACGTGGCATCTTTTAACAGGCTGTCTCCTCCACGTAGAGCTCCGCAGTTAGCTACCTTGTCTCACTGACTGTGCGGGAGGCAATTGCGTCATGCGTCACGGGCAAAAGGTCAAAGGTAAGAAGGTGACCGGAGGGTTTATTATGTTGTTTTTCGGAGGTGGATCGTGGAGTAAGTGAAACCCCAGACAGGTGAGAGATAGGCGGGAGAAGCTGCTTGAAATGATCGAGGCTGGGGCCGGGAGAGAAATATCTTGCATCCGAGGAGTGTCTGAGGGGAAAAAGAAAGGACCAAGGCAGGATGCGAGGTAGATGGACGGGTAATCACGAAGCTGTGGAGAAGCTGAGACGTGCAGATGAACGAATTGAACGCAGCTGGGAACCGGCTGACGGCTTGGGTGTTGATCCTTTTATGCAGAGCTTGATTGATGATTGGACGCGCCAGGTGAGGACCAGTCTGAGGTCGGAGATGAGCATGACGCCTATGGGCGAACGGAGGGGACGGAGTCTTTCAGCTTGAACTTTCGGTATTAGCTCCATGTCTCCAACTAGAAACTCCCTAAACTCCACTGAAATTCTACTGAAAAACAGGTTTGCTGTTCTTCAGCTGGAACTTACAATGGACACCCAGCCTCCAAACATCAACAAGAGGTATGATACAAAATCAACACTACTGCCTCCCGAAGTGGCCCAGAAACCAATATCTACACCAAAACCTCCAGGGGCAGCAAACGGAATAAACAGTTTTTGTAGAGTAAAAGAAAACAATGCTTGCCTGCTTTCATAAGTGACACAGTGGCTGATATAACAGAGGAAATACTCCCATTAAACGTTGACGATTCAAACATTGAGAATCTAATCATTGATCATAATCAACATAAACATTGGAGCTGATGATCTGCCCAAAAACAATCCTCAGATTATGAAAAAGTACTTTCAACATCTTTAAAGCATACCTGAGAAATCAAAGATTTCTGAGAACTGAGAAATTATGTGGTCCATTTCCAAAAGCGGGATGTGGAGATGAACATTATAGCAGATTGCTCACAATTAAAAAATGGCTTATTAAAGAACTCCCTGCTAGCTCAGTGACCTTCATCGATAATCTGAAAATCTTTTTGGAACGTTATCACCTCTTCTGAAAGGATGGAGTCACTTAAACAAGCTGGGAAACAAGTCTTTACTGCTAATCTCTTCAATACTTCAATACCCTCCAACACAGGACAGTTCAAACAATAAGATCACTGTAAGAGCAAAGACAGTAGAAGGACAAGCACAGAGCTCGCAGGCACACAGTGTCCCCAAACTGATGCTGGTATTCCAACTCAAAACAATCCCGTTCACCCCACTCCTTCAACACCTTGTGGGAGGCAAGACTGCTTCTTGGAACCCTGGTGTCCCCGCTGCTTCTGCACCTACTGGATCAGAAGCCTCATCTCATCTAGGACAGCACAGCTCATCAGATATTTTGCCACCTGAATTGATGTTTCTTAACAGAAATTTCTTTGTTACAATAGGAAACTTCTCATGAAAGTGGACAGAAGTCACATGTGGGGTACTCCAAGGCTCACTCGTAGGATCCCTCTTATTCAATATCTATGTGCTCCCACTGGTTGAAGTTATAACAGTAAATATGATTAGCTACCATAACTATGATATGCTGATGATACACATCTCTACATTACAATGTCACCAAGTGACTCAGAACCCATCCAAACACTAAACAGATGCTTGGAACTGAAAAAAATGTCTGGACCATAAAATTCTCCTACTGAACAGAAGCAAAACTGAAGTTATCCTTGGACCTAAAGAGAAATGATCTAGAGTCACCACATAGCTTCAGTTATTACAGCTAAAATCCAGTGATCAGGCCCAAAATGTAGGTGTAGTGATGGACTCTGAGCCACAAAAAGACAGTTACAAAGTCAGTCTTCTGTCACCTGAAGAACATTTCAGGATCTCCTCTTGAGTGACTAATCAAGAGGAGGCACTTGATTAGTCAAGAGTCTATAGATCTTTAGACTCTAGAGATGTAGAGAAATTCTAGATCTAGAGAAACTCATCCAGGCATTTATTTTTAGTCGCATTAAAACTATAATTTTAGTGAGAACTAGTTGTGCTAGATGCACATCTTGTGCTAGCGCACCTCTCTAGGTGAGAACTAGATGTGCTCACCTGTTCACAGACGTGAACTAGATGTGCACATCTTATGCTTGTTACACTGTTGTCACACCATAGTTTTAGATGCAGGAGTTCTAAAGTCTTTACACTGTAGCTCAGAGAATAGACTTTAAAATACTGTTACCTTATAAATCACTGTACGGCTGTACAGTGATTTATAAGGTAACGTTATTTTACCACAATACATTAAAGATCTGTTGTATCAATCTTCCAGACCACTCAGAACCTCTGGTTGTGGTCTCCCCTGCATCACCAGAACCAAATGCGGAGAAGCAGCATTCAGCTTCTATGCACCACACATCTGGAATAAACTTAAAGAAAACTACAAAACAGCCTAAACACCAAGTACCTTCAAATCTTGACTAAAAACCCACCTGTTTAGGGTTCCTTTTGAAACATAATCAATGACACAGTAATCAACATTTTGATGTGTAAAGCAGGCTTCCATAGTATTCAGAATAATGGATAGTGACTAAAAAGTTAACCTTCTTCCAAATGTTTGCTGTGTGTTCTACATTATTTCAGGCAAACTACAAACATGACTTTGTGGAATGCATAACTTATGCTTGTTCTTACACTGTGGTCACACCATAGTTTTAGATTCAGGAGCTTCTCCCTGTAAGCTGATGAATTATTGTTGTTAATTACTCATGTAATGTCTTCATCAGATTTTATTTTGGAGTTGGTACTGTAAATAGCAGAGCAGTCATGAAGTTCGTTTTTGAGGAAAAATCACATGAATTAATCTTTAATCCTAAAACTGATTAAGAATAAAGGGTGTGACCAACCGTGAGTCCCTCCAGTTTTTTTTATAATTCTGTGATCACTGAAATTCACACAAAAAAAATTAATCTGATAAAATTTGTACATCAGATTTCATCAGCAAGGCAGTTTGTTTTACATAATCAAAATACAAAAATAAATTGTCTTTAAAACATGCAGTCAAAATCAACAAATTCACACATTTTTTGTGCTATTACATAATTGTGGGTTTGTTACAAATTTTCTACAAAATTAGTTTAAAATATTGGATTTAAATGGTTTAAGCTAACTCCCACCCATTGCAGCATTTCTAACTTCTACTCCCCTTCTGCTTCAGTCTTACTTAATGTGAAGTTATAGTTTGTGGATGGTATGGCGAATAACCAAAAGTCATATCTACCCTCATACGTAGGTGCAAATATTTCTAAAATAGCAAATCAGTGATTTTGATTGCAAAAAAAAAAAAACACAAAAACAATCATAAAATCTTGGAGGGCCTGATCAATTTATTGTCACAAATAGCTTAACAGAGTGCTAAATTGAAATGACCGAAAATACAAAAAAATTCCTAGGAGAAAATAAAAGAAAAGTAAAAATGTTTTCATCAATTCATAAAACTAAACATCCGGGAGCTCAGATGTTACTCTGCTTTCTCCAAATGAAGTCAGATGAGAAAATGGTTCCTGAGTTTTTAACAAACTGAGGCTTGAAGCAATCCCCCTCTCACTGAAAAGATGAAAACAGACAGCTGTCTCATTTAAACACGTTTGCAGTCAGCATTCCCACACGCCTGCATTATGACATTACAAGATAATTATGTACCATGAAAATGGGCTGAGCCTGGGAGCCTTCTGCAGCGATACGGATAGAAGGACTGAGCAAAACCATTCTTTTCTCTGAGCCATGTTCGGTTTCTAATAAGTTCTTTTGTAGAAGCCAATGAGCCTCCAGAGCTGCTAAGCTCTTACTCAAACATGATCCTTGCCATGTTGGGGATTTGCAGGACAATTGGTTCACTAGTGATGTGAAAAGGTCAGACTGAGGGGCTTGTCCAGTCCCAAGCACTAAAGCTGCCACGCAGACCTCCACATCTGACCTGGAGGCTACATGTCTTCATGTCCCCAAGACCTGACTGGCAGGTAGAGAGCTGTTAAGTCACCAGAGAGTAAGAAAAGAAGTCTGAGAAGCTGACAAAAGAGTTAGTTTCTTAATAACATGAATAGATTTGAATCCTAGATTTAAATATTTATTGAGATTCAAGTAAAAACTTCTATAGATTCCAACAAAAATTAAAACCAGCTTGTATCTTTATTAAAAAGAATAGATGCAATCTTATTTTTTGTGTGACATTGATATACTATATTATTAACAGGTAAAATTTTCTTTCACTTTTCAGACACAAATTACTAGATTTGACAGGCAAGAATAGTTCTGATTCCACAAACAATATGTTACCAGGTACTTATCTCACTTCAGAGTGACACAGGACCACCTCTACAAGACCAATTTTGATTGAGGTTGCACATATGTGGTTTATAGGATTTTTTTCCACACATTTTATTTTATTTTTTGAAAGGAGGGTGCCGTAACTTGTGCCTTTGCACACATTAAAATCGAGTGCAGGCTGGCTTTACTGCCATTTCCAAAGAGGTGGCTATCTTTACTGCACTGATAGATGGGGGTTCTGGTGCTGGCTGTCGGCTTTAATCTGACACTTCTGATAATGCTGACACTACTGTAGGAGCAATAATAATGTTATTTAAAATATTCATTGCCTCAGTAAGTATTTTTCTGTCTGTGAAAACCGGCCTTGGGTCCAATCAGAAACTGAGATTTTAAGTTAACTTCTTTTGCAATCAAGCTCTGTAAGAGAGTTTGATGGTATGTGTGAGAGGGTTTGTAAGTTTTGGCCCATGAGACCTCTCATAGTTTTTTCCTTTACTGTGGGGCATACCCCAAAATTAATAATATCTGCATTTCCACGTTTCATTGAGTTAACATAATGGACCTTACCACAGGGGCCGCGTTTCATTGGCTAATGCCCATTTTACGTCACAGCGTAGCTACCACGTGCCTGACCGTCTCACAAACACAAACTACAGTAGTAAAGACATGCTAATGTACATTGTGGACTAGCAGACCGGCAGAAAGTTTTTGCATCAGGACTCGAAAACGAATGGTTCTCCACTGTCAGTGGGGCATCTGTACAGGCGATGTCAGGTATCCTGATCGTATTTGTGGAACTAAAATTCAGAGATTTCCAAAATCTGAAACGGAATGCCTGCTTGGATCAAAGCTTGTGAACGACCGCATTAGCAGCTCAACCATCGTAGGATCAATAAGAACAAAGGAGTGTCTGCTGGTGTAAGTATTATTGCTTTGCTTTCTTTGTGTTTAGTGAATGCAAAAAAGAAAGTCAATAATAAACACATCCATTATGGAAACCTTTTAGCCAAGTACAGTATAGTGGCAGTACCGATACAACTTCTACACTTTGAAGCCTGTGTTACAATCTTACGTTAGCTGAACAGAACAATATGCAATGTGTACCGTATCTGACATACATTAAAGATTTTATTTTACCTGAAAAGGCTTTCAAGTAAAAAGCCTTAAGTAAAGGCTTTTTACTTAACTGTAATCGTGTTAGCCATGCTAATTGTGGTAGCCTCCGAGTACCGTGTATCAGGCCTAGGCACATACAAACATTTGCTAACAGAAATCACCCTCAAAACCATGAATGCCCGACTTACCCAGCCTTGCAACAACAATAGGCATCAGTGATCTTGTCCGCAGCTATATTTATGCTGAGGGTCTGAGGATCTGCTGTTTTCCTCATTGATCGGTAGCATTTAGCTGCGACGCGCACAATGTTGGAGGCATTGCGTGGCTAAAACATCTTTATGTTGTCCAAAAAAGATGACATGAACTTGTTGGTTCCCTTGTCCATTGTTGTGGCTGATATTTTTTGAAAATCCAGCAAAAATGCTACACTAATCAACGCAGAAATACTCTGCAGAGAGTCAGTCGAAATGAAATTACACATAGAAACTAAGCACCGTGAGGCTTTGTTTGTGAGACATGCAGTCACATGAGACTTTCAAGGGGCGTTTCTGGGCGGAGCTTGGTAAGGTCCATTACTGTACCGCGGCAGCATGGCCATGGATGACAAGTAAAATAATAGTCTTTTTGTCCTCATGTGCGAAATTTCCATATGTAAACAATAACATGCAAGGTGTCTATATTTGTAAATCTAATTATGACTGAGTCAGTGCCTAACCAGCTATGAACCCCACCGTACATCACTGATATGTTTTGTATATATTTTATAGGGCTGGGACTTTAATGCAATAATTTTCATTTTATTATTTTTGCTATATCTGCAAACAACAGTGATGAATGACAAAATTGCTTCTCTCTGCCCATTATTGGTTAATTTATTCTTCATAAACTGACCTGATTGGACACAGGAAAAAACTATTGTGTTTACGTTGTGCTAAAAGAAGTTAGCCAATTAGCAAAGCTATTCAAGCCCAAATAGCGTCTTAACGCTAAACATGTTGCAGCAGCACAGATAACCCCAATGTGAATGTCAGCATCTCCAGTCCACATTTCTAAAGAAGTTCCATTTAACGATCAAAGCTTCCTGAAACACTGGAAAGCTGAATGGCTAGAATAATGCTTTGGACCAATCCAGTGTTTGAAAATCTTGAATTACCAAATAAAAACAATAAATATCTATTGTTGAGCTCACATGCCTATCTATTCAATACTTTAGCAGCTGTTACACATACATTTTCCAACTATCGGACAGTAGAAGATATTCACTGTCTGACAGTGAAATAGAATAAAATACTGTCTATTCTATTCTATTCTATTCTATTCTATTCTATTCTATTCTATTCTATTCTATTCAGTTTGACAGTGACTTTGTGTTGAGTGGAAGTAAACCTCTGGCTGTAACTGAACAGTAAATCAAATTAGTGTAAGAAAAGCAAAAGAAATGTTGAAACAGAAGAAAATGTATGGCTCTGACTGTTAGCGTGGAGGAAAACAGCATCATGACTGCTGCTGTTCTACCTGAGTCCCTGCCTGTTCAAATTTCACTCTTCAAATATGTTGTGAAAGGTCATAATGCTGCGTTTATGCCTCCCGTTTTGTCAGGCTTTTGCTTCCATCTGCAGCAGAGTGATGTTGCCTCCACAGTAGTTTGCAGAGCAGGAGGGAACCTGCTAGACATGAGGCAGTTATTTTGGGGATTCTGTATTTCCTTTAGGTGGTTGAGCTTTTTGCTGGGAGCTGGCACAACGAGGCCACTACTCCTCCCTCAACTATAAATATGAGCAGCAGATAAGAGCTTCATCTTCCAGTCCTGTTTTCCCACATTTTCGGCCTTTAACAGTAGGAATCTGGTTGCAAGACCTAAAAGTGAGGATTTGCAGCAGGGGGGGTGAGTACCCCCCCTCCACGACAGTCCCTGCTCAGGAGCTTGATGTGGTGTCAAGGCCAGGTGCTGTAGTGGCTCAGCTCCTCTCAGCATTCCAGACAGGCTGGATCCAGACTCTGACAGGCTTGGTCTGTAGGGACAGGCTGAGTCCAGACGCTGCTCTGACCCCGTTGCCCTCCTGTATGTTGTTTACCTTCAGGTGTTGGCACCTGCTCAAAGGAAAAAGAAAAACATAGCAATGTCTGCTTCTACCTTTCCCAGACAGGAATCAGAAATTGACAATGCTCAGGCTCAAAACACCTCAACCAAGCGCTGTGGGCCCTTTGCAGCTGCCAAAAACTACCTGGACCTTGACCATGGCTTAAGTAGATTCTTGAGGCCAAATGCACCTGGAATCATCCTTTACCCTGACAAGAACAAAAGCGGTTTAATCAAAGGTTTCTCTGCTGCTGCTCAAAAGAAATAACACCTAGCACTCAGTTCATGTTTTAAAGCTGTATGATTAAAAGTTTGAGATCACAAGAAAGTGAAATTGATCTAAACTCCAAGAAAAACTTTTATTACCTCAGGGGAAGACTGAGCATCAGCCACGAGGAAGTCCCTCTGTGAGTTAACTCATTTTCTCAGTGGCTCTCCTGCTGGATATCAGTCCTTCCTTGTGATCAGGGGCACTGTCAGGAATCTTGCCCCTCCCCCCTCACGCAGCTGCTGTTACAGTGTCTTGAGTCTATCTGACCCATCAGAAGTGTCACAATTTCAAAGGGCTTGCAACTGCCTTGCTTTCTTTGGTCCAATACTGATAACTAGTATAATATTTACTGCTCATTAATTTTACATGCAAGAGTAAAATTCAGTCTGCATACAGTATGCAAGTAGGTTGCTTACATTTTTTCTATTACTGTCTCGCCATGAGCAACAGTCATAAGCAACATGCAAAATATACATGAAGCAATCCAGACTTCTCAAAAATGATATGGAGTTGCATTTTATTCAAGCTGCAGTATGTAACTTTAATAAAAAATAATGTTTTCTCCATATTTGTTAAAGCTGTCACCATGTCATAGCAGTTTGTTATGAGGCAGATAATCTGTGAAAACAATCAATCTCCTCCATCTCCTTCCTGAATTACTATTACTGGTTAAAGTAATGCACCGTTCTGACCAAATCAACCAATCAGAACTAGGTGGACGCTCTAGTGTTGTCAATCAACTTCATTCACTCACTGCTAAATGTGCTAATGGTGGAGAAACAACTTATTGTTACAGGAAAATATTTTATCTGCCATCACTGGCAGCTATGCTTACTAGACTAAGCATTTACAACAGGCTATGCTACCTGCAGCATAGCACAGAGCAAGGGGGAGGAAGGATGAGCCATATGAGATTGTGATTGACATTAAAACTCTCCTGCCACTGATTGGTTGTTTCTAGCACTGGGAGAAGGCAGAGGAAATATATTTTTCACAGATTACCTCTCATGCCATACTGTCATGCCATAATGACAGTTTTAACAAATATGTGGAAAAAAATATATTTTTATAAAAGTTACATACTGCAGCTTTAATTTCACTTAGGAGAGAACAGGTCAGGAGGGACGTGGGTTAGAGCTGCTGCTGACTGACTCATCTGTTAAGTGGTAAAAGATACAAAGGACAAGTTAAATATATTGAGTTAAATTTGATTTTATGGTTTCAGCATAGATACATTAAAATATTAATTGTTTAACATTTAAATTTTACATTTTAAAGAGATGGCAAGTTTACTTTGTAAAAGTTCAACGAACAATATTCATAGTTAGATTGTTTCATCACCAAGGCAACAATCTGATGCTCTCAGTTTAACCTTTGAGTTTTAGCTTTTCAGTAATGCATCTTAGTAAGCTAAAATTATAATTGACTACTCGTTCACTTAAACTCGCTCCCCTCTCCCAGATTTCACTAAATCCATATTGAAATGCTGTTAGTGGTGCTGATATTTTTAGCAGCAAGAGGGGCCCCTAAATTAAATTCTGCTCAAGACCTCATTCAACCTTGGACCAACCCTGCATGATGAGCTATATCTGCTGCACAGCTCAATTCTGGATGTAGAGGGACAAATGGGAGATTTAATTTCTGTGGCTTTAGTAGATCTTCCATTTCGTGTCTGTTGAGCTTTTAGTAAGTGCCACAGAGACTGATTTGGTTGCTCAAGGTTAATAAGACAAGTTTTTCTGATCTCCGCAGATATGCATATCCATTGTGCCGCCACAAAAAATAAAATAAAATCAAAACAAACCAGTGTGCTGCACTAGTCACGAGATAAGCGTGAAAGCTCCTCCATGGGCTGAACCACTGGTAACACACCGGCTAACTGGGAACTAACATTTTATAAAGAGTCAGCATGTTGAGACGTAAACACACAGGCTACACATAATGCTTTGTTCACAAAGAAATATTCTCACTGCACACTCAACACACACCTCTAAATGTGCACTTGTGAACCCTGAGCAAAGCTCAATGTGAACATTTGCGGTTTGAATACTTTTCAATTTTATTTCTAGAATACCACACATTTTTTATCCTATCCATTACTGTGTACTGCTTTGTTATAAAATCCTAATAAAATACATAGATGAATGTAACTGTCGAGCTGATTCTTGATTTACGACTTTTAACAAAGTGGAATAATATAGTTGGACTGTTAAAGAACCCTAAATATTGGTTATATCATTTGTTCCATGAAAAATATAATTTCTGGAGCATTTTGTTGCATTTTGTTGCAATGACGTCGTGTCCTCAACAAAATAAATGAAAAATAACAGTGGAATGTGAGGCTGAACGCTGCAGAGCAAGACAACTGTTGTTTATGGAACACCAGATTCTCTTTCTCAAGTACTTTAATAGACCAGAACTCAAGTTTTTATTAATGACAATTTTGTCTCTCATTCCCCTGCACCCTTGCTGCAAAATGCACTTTTAGTCCCTGTGACTGACCAGTACACTCAGAACTGTTTACTGGTTTCCTGTGCACATTACAGCAAGAAATAAAGTGCCACCTTATCCTGCAGTGCAGAGTAATCTCAAATCCCACACACATCACACTGCTCCACTCCCACACATGAATGAGTCTTCCACTACTGCCTCCAGGTTTGTTGTTGTGTTGGGAAGTCATGCAGATTCCCCAACAGTGCAGACCAAATACCTCTACTGTTACACCGTACACATTTTAGCATCATTTGGTGTTTATCTTGAGAAAAGCAATTGGGACTGATTTGCAGCTCTAACCACAGACAGTGTTTGTAAAATCCCACTTAATGAGATGTCTTCTTCCCACTGTATATTTACTTAAATTAATCTGATGTAGATCTGTTTTGCTTGTCTGAGTTAAAAGTGGCTCCAACCTCTATACTTCAGATCAGGAGTATTGAATGAGAAACATGCACACAATGGAGCAAAAAACAGAGATTTTCATGTTTTCTGTGGCCCTGACATGCGCGCACATTCTCTGCTCCCCGCCATGCTCAGTCACATGGCAGGTCTTAAGAAAGCAGACAGAGAGTAGGCAGAGCGTGAACGACACTGAGGTTTTACCCAATCCTCCAGCGAGAGGCTGAGGTTCAGGGGCTTTGTCATGCCCCGCTCATCCCCGGGATGCTAGATGGATGTTGGCTTTCTGACAGGCTCCCGCACACTCCTATCTCCAGAATATACAACCAGCAGACGTCCAGCCACAGCTCATGTCCATAACTGCTGCAGATCAGTGGGGCTGCATTCACGCGGGCTGTAATCAATGACTATGTGAACAATTAATAAGTCAGCGATCAACCTGAACTCAGTCAGCCTAAGATCGATATGAAATACTCTTATGACCAGGCTTACACACAGTCTGCTTCAGTGTAGACAGTTACATATTTAGAACTTAAATACTGCTTTTCAGAATATTGTTCGTTTGTACTTTGCTACATCCCAGAACTTGGATCTTAATATTTCAAAAGGAAAGCAGTGGTTAAAACACTATAATACTTTCACAGTATCAGGTTTTTATCGCAGGCTGTTTCTAACCATTGTAAGCATCCCTTTCAGAAAAATATCTCTGATACAGACAGATTTTCTCACTTTTTATCTTTTGAAATGATTTTTTTGTGGTTCATTGAATTCCAAGGTCAGATTTTCTTTTTCTTGTCATTTTTATTGCTAAAATAAATATGTCTATACTGGCAGACTGAAAAAATGGCTTTTACTTCATGAGGCAAAATGATACAAACAATTACTTATTTACATTGCTATTCTGATCGTGCAAAAACACTTAACACTGACATCATAATAATCTACAAAGTTTTCAGAAGGCCAGACTACAGGAGAGTATACAGGCCCAGTATGCAGAATTAAGGCAGTGGGGAACCTTTGCCCGTCCTGTAAGTAGCGCTCCGACTCAATCAGAGATTACAACAGGAGACTTTCCTCCAACAAAGTCTTGGTGGGGGACGGTTACCACAAGAGGCCCTGACTGGTGACTTTTAAAAACAATTATTGAATCCTGGATTTTATTGGGAAAAAGAAAATAATTATTTTATTGGGTCATCACTAAGGTGATTTTTCTTTGTATTAAGAAAAATACTGAGAATATTTGTGTTAAACTGTGATGACAGCAATGTGAGTTACACAGTCAAGTTTCCCAAGGACCAAAACTTGACTGTTTTGCTCCTTGGGTTTTTGAGTTAAATGCTCCCCCTTGTGCCAAAGACAGACTACTAGGCCACAAACCTGTGTGGTGAAGTCTCTGAAGCTTGTGTTGGTGAGCTGCCATGGCCAGGTCAGAGATGTTGTCAAGGAACTTCCTGGATGAACAAACATTTAAATAAAATGCATTTTTTTAAAGTGACATAACAGAACTCGACCCACAGAAATACATTTCCTGAAAACTGGAGCAGAATGTTGAACCGTATTTTCCGGACTATAAGGCGCATAGAATGGATGCTACAGTTACGGTTGCCACCCGTCCCTTTGTTCCGTACTCTACAAATGTGGATCTATAATAAAGAATTGGTCCCCGAGTACTTTATACAGTAGGCTGCCCCAGTCATTGTTTCACTCACGGTGTTGGTGTTGCGATATTGTGCCCAACTGCTTTCTGGGTAACAAAGACCAACCGACACGCTGCCACCGCAGTCTCTGTCTCTCTTCCCCTCCACCCCCGGCTTTAAATATATAGGGGCTGGTCCCTTGGTAATCCTAGTCGAAGCACCCCGGATGAATATCTAAAGCCACTTAGTTGACATAAAGAATGTCAACAAAACAGTCCGACTCGGGTCGGCGAGGAGAGCCTTCCGTGACTGGGCCGGACGATGGTCACCCTTCTTCGTTCGCGCACAGCATGTTGGTGGAGAACGTGGTGCTGAATGACCTGCAGACGACCTGATTATCAGGTCGGTAGGTAGATAGGTCAGTCAAACTTTACTAACAAACCAGCGTTCTGACAACTATCCCAGCATGCACCGCGCACTTCTTCTTCGGACGAAAATGAAGTCGGCGGCTGCTTGCTATAGTTGCTAGACCTGTTGTGGCTCAATATATGGTGCGCCATGTATAAGGTGCACCGTATTATAAGGCGCACTGTCGGCTTTTGAGGAAATTAAAGGTTTTTAGGAGCGCCTTAAAGTGCGGAAAATACGGTAAGTTAGACTGTTTGAGATAGTTGGGCATGTCTCCAACAGACATGCCCAACTAGCTGCTGGACAGTTGGGCCTGTCATAAAAATCAAATGCTTGTGATAAAATCAAATGCATAGTTATTTGCTTTTTCATGCCTGCTATTTTCCTTCATCAGTGTAATCACCTTGTCAATGTCATCTCTGATTTGTTGAAATGTTTTTAAAAACCATTCAAATCTTAAGACTTTATGACTCAGATTAGAGAATAAAGCAAGAATTGATGGAATTCTGTTTACATTTGTAGAGTGAGACTCGAAGCTCTTGCTTCCTTTTTGGATTACTGAGAGCTTTTTATTGTTTGTTTGAACTGTCTGCCTCTGAACTCTCCTTTCATGAATTTCATCACTTAGCAGAGATTCAGCACATTAAAAGACGCCACCATTGTGTTAAATTACACTGAAGTAATGTAGCCTGTCACGGCAATCTGTCTGCTCCATCACCAGCGAGACTTCTGTCTGGAGAAGCACACACAGTTCATTACACTTTTGCCTCTAAAGTGTAAGAAAAACACAATGATGCCTTGCTTAAGTGTTCCTGTGTTTTCTCTGCCTCTGAGGCTACCGCCCTGCAGCCGACCCTGACCTCTGACATCAATGTGGAAGGGAAAAGACAGGAACTCTTAAGGGATCAATAACATCACATCACACTCTGTCCACTGTGTTAAAGAGCAAATTTTTCTTGAGTTAATCTGCCTCCTGACCATGTGCCAGTTAGCTGCTCACAGCTGGTCCTTATCATGAGGTCATGACATGGTATTAGCTTTCAGTATCACTTCAACTGATGGGAAATATTGGTTTTATCTTTACAGTTTGAACACGGACAAGAAACAGAAAAAATGTGTCATCTTGCTCTGAATGTGCTTTCACATAAACAACTGTCACAAATTCATTGAGATTTTACCTACAAATGTGAGGATGTTGGGTTGTTTGAGTTCATTTCTGTGTTCTTTAGTTCATTTTCTTTGGTTGATTCTAATTTATAATCCAACAGTAAATAAAGGGAACATATTGTCATCTATAAATTAAACTCATCTATGAAGTAAACCAATTATGAAACAAGTAACATCATATTTTGTCAAATGCCATAATCAAACTCATCAAGATGAAGCATCAGATATCAAATATATTGATCAATGTTCCAGTTGTTGAGAATCAGAGGCAGCCTTGATTTAAAGGAACTCAGTTTGTTCCAGATTGGTGGTGCATAGAAGCTGAATGCCAGAACCAAACATGGTTCAGACCTCTGAGAGGACCTGAGAGGACCTGAGAGGACCTGAGAGGACCTGAGAGGTCTGGAAGGTTGTTACAACAGCAGATATTTAATATATTGTGGTGCTAAACTGTTCAGTGATTAACAACAATATTTCAAAGTCTATTCTCACAGTGGAATGACTTTAGAACTGGGTGATTTGCTGCTCTATCTTTGGTTTTGGTATTATGTGTGCAAACAACCATAGAAAATAAGTCTGCATTATTTAAACCTGGAAAAGTGGAAACAGCTATTGTTGAAGAAATGCAAAGCTTAAATTCAGCATGATGGCAAAGGTAACACATGTTTGTTTCTGGTGACTTTCTACTGATAACTGATGAAAACAAGATTTTGGATTAGAAACCCACACAGGCTAAAAGCAAACTCTCCTAAAAAAAAGGAAGAAAAAACAAAAAAGAAGCGATTGGAGTAGATAAAGTTCAAAGCAGGTTTACTGAAGGAAACTTTTGTCTGTTATTTTTATATCAACATTATATTATGTATACATTTAGCTCTTTACTTATTTGACCCTGAATTTGTCCTTATACAACTGAGAGGACATATAAAACATTTCCTCACCTCCCAAGGAATAACTGAGTCTACATGAGGAACTCATTCTGTTGTCACCCACACACACAGTCCTTCAGGAAAACAATGTGTAAAAGAATGGCAACATTTTTTGCTGCTGTTTTTGTCAGCCTGACAGGTGATCATCCTGAGTACTGCAATTAATATTTAACCTGATAGGCTGGGGAGGCTGACATGGAGTAAAGGGAGGGTACACAGTGAAAAAAGCTATTTAAAAATGTAGAAGGAAACTATGGAAAACTCTAGATCATAAGTCGTCTGTGAATGATTGAAAAAGTTAATGTGCGTTGTCCTCCAGACCCAATATTCAATTTTAACAATGGTCCATTTCATCCTCTCATCCTTAGCTGTTGCTCTTTTTGAGGAAACCACATTCATTTCCAGTCGTGATGCATGAAAGGAACTTGCATGGCGCTTCACTGTTAGGTTTCTCTGGCTGCTAGATTCAGATTTCTATTGTTTTGCTAATAAGTGTAACAGTTGTAATTCCCCTTTAATTGATTATACATCCTCTGGTGACCGCCTAACCTCATCTCTCCTGTAAACTTTTCCTAAATGAAATCCAGCTTTCTCTTCAAATTATTCTGAGACGCTCCCCTGGAGAGTCTGACATTCCAGCCTTCCCATGCCCAGTCATATCTGAAAATAAACACAGCACCAAAGGGGGCTGCATTCCAGCATTAAGTTCCCCTCTAGCAGAACAGCAGAAAGTGTACACAAGAGGAGCAGGCTGTCCTGTCTCACCTTTTTTTATCAGTTCTAAATCTTTTTGTTCATCTTCACTTATCTGCCTTCTAAGCTTGTAAACCACTTTGGTGAAATACCTGATCTCCTCACAGAAGTTTCAAGCACAGATAAAAGAGAAAACAATTTAAGTTTTTGTTTTTACAGACTGTAAATTAAAGTGACTTGCCTGTCGAAGTTCATTGGAAGTTCTTAAAGTATCTGTACAACAGATTCCACTGTAAAAAGAACTGGAATGGATCATAAAAAAATCAGACATACCTTAGAACAGGGGTCTCGAACTCAATTTACCCGGGGGCCGCTGGAGGCAGAGTCTGGGCGGGATAAAAGATCCCACAAAAAACATTTAAAAAATATCCTCAAATGTCATCAACATTTTATTATTTCTCCAATACATGAACTGCAGGCTTTGGCTTTGACAAAGACATAATGAGGGTGTGACAAAATTTAGGGTGCGTTCACACTGCAGCCTGAATTGACCCAATTCCGATTTTTTATCAAATCTGATTTTTATTTTTTGCCGGGCCGCTCACAGCCACACAAATGCCACCTGTATGTGTCCTGCAGTCTGAACGGGCAAACGACCTGAAAGTGTTCCGCATGCGCAGTAGAGGGCGCAATAGCGTCAGCGTTCTCAGTGTTCTGCCAACCGCCATAGAAAGAAGTGCTCAGTGTTTGCGGAAGCAAACATGGAGGCTAACGGTGGAGCTTAGCTTACATATTTGAAGTTGTTGCTCAACCGGTGCAGCATATTAACAACTTAATCCTCATTATAGTCCGTCATGGTTGGTTTTCTTCCCACTTGAGCGTATCAGGACGCAGAATTTATTTAGTATCGGTGACGTTCAGTTCGGATGAATGCGGCCTGGACGTTAGGTCGCATTTGAATCGGATAGTATCGGATATGTCATAACCAAGACATTTTGAATAATGTCAACTGTGTATTAAAAGTGCCATAATTTACCAAATGAGGCTTTATGACAACAGTCATAAATATTCATGAAGACTTACTCATGTTTATGACAGTGTCATGTCAGTCTTATTCACCCCCCTTCAACTAAAGTGTTACCGACAAATCTAATAAAGACAATGATGTAAGTCGTAATAATACATTACTATTTTACAGTATTTAGGTATGAGTGATGAGTTGTTTAATTTTCAGATGTACTTATTTGAGATGTTCAAATCACCAGCAACGTTTTCAGACATCCTGGAAAACCAACTGGGAGACCACCAGCAAAATTAAGGAAAAGAAAATAAATAAGTATTAAGTAGAAAATATATAAAAAGTAAATGCATATGACTTGGGATTGTCTATTCAATTCAGTTTGGTTTATTTATTTAGCATCAATTCACAACAAATGTCACCTTGTGGCACTTTAAAAGAGGAAGAAAAAAAGATAATTTCAATCACACATGCATTCCAATTGATCCTATCACAAAACAGTGCAGTAAAACTGTAACTGTTACCCTCAAAATGCTCATATCAAGATGGGGATGTATTGTGAGGAACAGGATGATGGGGTAAAGGAGCTGATGCACCCACAGAAATGGAACTTGAAGGCCATTTTTGTACTAAGAATAAGGCCAAGACTTAAATGTGAATACCACACAGTCTTTGTCATTAAATTAGGATTTACTTCCTGATGAGGCTTGCCAGAATAGTACTTTTGAAAATATACTTTTAGCAGTTATTAAGCATACCAAGTGATATAAATATATTAAAACATCAGTCACCCTAATTAATCTATATAATGTCTTTCACTTGATGATGGAATTACTGAAAAAAATAACTTTTCAGTCTTATTCTATTTTATGGAGTGGGTCTGTACATTTGCTCAACGCTTGCCTACAGTTGAGAACAGTGACAAAATTCATTAACATATTTTGTGAATGTAACCCACATAAAATGGGGATGCCTCTTTAAGAAACGGAGGTTAGGGAAGCTAGGTGGTCTACCTAGCCAATGGGAAGTTTAGTTTCCAGTGAGTTTAAACCAATCAGAATTCAGACTGCCGCTGCAAGCCCCGCCCTTCTTCCCTGTATCTGCAGCATTGTGTGTGTAAGCGAGAGAGATCCGCGATGAGAAGGAAACGGTTAAGCTGGGCAACGTGAGTCTGTGTTAAAATGGTTATAGTACTGGATACGAACTAAACAAACGCATTCCCAGATATCATCCGACTTCTAAGCTGGAAGTGTGAAAAAAAAAGAAGACAACTTCACATTTTCTGCCAAACACCGTTAGAGCTAACTTGTTACCTCTAACGGCTAACGGCCACTAGTTTAGCTCTAACGGCTACTAGTTTAGCTCTAACGGCTACTAGGCTACGGTTTAAGTTCATCTCGTTCTCCATTCAGTTGAAGGTCAAACCTAAATTACACTATATTCTTACTTTGTTCATGATGAAAGATCATATTATTGAGGTTAAAGCATGGAAAATATGCCTTATTACACTATCTAGTGCCCCACAGGTCCGGACTGAGAGCCGCCATATTGACCTGAGTGAAGTTGGGCCCCCCACCTTCTTCAAATCAGACAAAATTGGTGTCAAACGTTTGTGCTACGTTTGTGCTGGTTTGTGCAGCAAAAATTTTTGTTTGTGCCGCTATCATTTTAAAGATATAAAGAAATGTTTCTAGAGGTCATCCAAGGTCAACCCCCGACCCACCTTCTTCAAACCAGACAAAATGGGTGTCAATCAACTCGGCTACGTTTGTGCTGGTTTGTGCAGCAAAAATGTTCGTTTGTGCTGCTTTGGCTTTGAAGATATTAATGAAAAGGTAAAGGTCAAAAGGTCAGGTGATCCAAGGTGAACCAGCCCTCCACCTTCTTCAAATCAGACAAAATGGGTGTCAATCAACTCGGCTATGTTTGTGCTGGTTTGTGCAGCAAAAATTTTCATTTGTGCTGCTTTGGCTTTGAAGATATTAATGAAAAGGTAAAGGTCAGCATAGCCAGTGATGACTGCAGATAAACTGTTTTCCTAGAACAGTACATTGTTTTTCTGCCATTTTCTGCCTTGAGACAATCTCCTGGCTCTGAACGGTTGTTGAGGGGTGCATTTCTGCAGTTGGAGGAGAAGCCAGATTATTGTTGTTATTTTTTGCACAGATTAGATGTATTATACTGTACTAAAATAGCTACAGTTTTGGAAAATGTTTAAAAGTAAATTTCTTTTATGAGCCTTGCATACTGCAGATCCAAGTGGACAAACCTACCTTGATGCACTGCTATGAAGTATTAAAAAGAAGTGTTGATGATTGCTCTTGATCATAACATTGAGCTCAAAATGGGTGAGTAGATGCAAAGCACATGTTTGGTTTTATTCTTATTTTTTTGTTTTTCAAATGTACAGTTCGTCTAATAGCACCCTCTAGTGATCAGAAGCTAAAATACAGGTCACCGAGATAGCTTTGGGAGGTGTTGTACCCACAGACATAGTACAAGAGTAGACCCCGCATTGGCTGCTCCGGTGCAGGAAATACGGCGGCCATCTTGGAGAGGTCGTCTTCCTACTTTGCTCAACCAAAACAACAGAAGATGCCTCAGCACTGAGGGATATTGTTGTTCTGATTGATGGACTATTGATGTGAGGCTCAACAGACAACATTTCACGAGTAAGATGGACATATTATTGTATATATTTTGTGATTATAATATTACTTTACTGTATTTATGTCCACCAGCGAGATACCAGCTAATATTAGCTACAGTGCACGAAGCTGAAGTTGGTTCCGATTTCTAGCTTCCAATAGCTAAAGGGCGATTCCACTTAATTTTTCACTACCTTCCGCATCATTAATCGGCTGTAGTTTAAAATCTACTATACCTAGACACTTCAAACCTGGACAAGATTATTCTGCTCTAATAGCAGAATATTTAAAACCATGTTTGGGATTTGTGAAACCTTTTTCTGATTTGTGAAAAATCAAGAAAGTTAGATTTTCAACACTTGTTTTGGATCATGAGCACTTCTTTAACACTTATCATTTTGCTGTTAAATTAACTTTTAGCAGTTAATTTCCTCTCCTGTAATTCAATCTTCATATAGATTTGTTATTGCATTCGTTTCATCTCCAGTACCTTCCGTAAGGGGAGCATGAAGTGGGTGATTACTTAAAACAACTGAATGTTTTCTTTATTGTGGTATTGCCTTTTTTAAAATCTACATCCAGCTACGAAAGTAGTAGTGCATAAGTACTCTTTTTGTTTTGCATATGCTTTATCCCCCAGTTGTTTGTGGTACTTCGCTGCTTTATCTGAGCCAGCATCTGTGAGAAGGTGCCTCCAGGTTAAAGGAATTGCTTGCACTCATTTTTGCTCCATGCTTGCATGTTTACTATAAGGGTTTGCTGTAAGTGAAGGACAGATGAAAATTATGTTCACTGTGGATCAATTCTGAACAAAAATGTAACGTTGCATGCAAAAAACTGGTTAAATAATCTCAACTTTTGATGTAATTTTATGTGTTTAATTGACATTTCCAAGTTTGAAGTTTGACATTTGTTATTTTTTAAGCAAGGACATTTCATAACAACAGTGAATAGCCTGTTTTCAATTTTTGTTTCATTCTGGTCAAAATCTAAAGCCAGGTAAATTCAAATAATCCACTCCAGGATTGTAGTTTTCAGTATCATTTCTAGTGTGATCCAGATGCCAAAAATGTTTTGAAAATCTAACTTTCTTGATTTTTCACAAATCAGAAAAACGTTTCACAAATCCCAAACATGGTTTTCAATATCCATCTTGAAGAGAAGAATAATCTAATCCAGGTTTGAAGTGTCTATGAGTTGTATTTTTTTTATTAGAAAAGTTTTAGTAATGAAAGAGGTGCCAAAATTGGTGAAAATCGAATTTTAATAAGTTTTCACAAATCAGACAAAGTTTTAACAAATCCCAAACATGGTTTTACATATTCTGCTATTAGAGCAGAATAATTTAGTCCAGGTTTGAAGTGTCTAGGTATAGTAGATTTTGAACTACAGTCGATTAATGATGCAGAAGGTAGTAAAAATTAAGTGGAATCGCATATTTAAATATACTGAACTATGTACCAATGAAAAAAAAAAAAAAAATACAATTGTTTATAAATGTAGCTTTGATAGATGTTTGAATAAGTTCTCCAGCAACAAAAAAGCGTGTAATGATCGATTACATGCGCTGATCTATTATTGTGCCTGCTACACATATAACGCTGAGTGGAGTGGTGGACTGCTCCAAGATGGCCGCCCTCAATCATGAGGCATCTATTCTTATATTATGTCTATGGTTGTACCTACACTGCAAAAACTGAAATCTTAGTAAGATTAAATATCTTAAATTAAGGAGATTTTTCTTGTTTTCTTTCTGACAAGATAATTTTTCTCACCAAGAGGGATTTATGTAAGAATATTTTTCTTATTTTAAGTGTTTTTGTACTTGATTATCTCAGTAAGATATAAAAGCTTAATATTAAGAAAATATTACTTATTGTGAGTAAATATGTGCTAGAATCTAGAATATCAATATTTACCAATCAAACTTCAAGTCTAGAACTTATTTTATATAAGTAAAAATTTCTTATTTCAAGCACAGAAAGCGAAATCACATACTTAATGAAATGTCTTCAGATAATTAAAACAGACTATGTCCAAATGTTATTGTCAATGAAAAATAAAAAAAACCCATGAACTTATACTCTTGTATAAGTTGGCAGAGTGTACTGGAAATTATAATTTAATATTTAAACGGTTGACATTTAACACAACAATTTCAGAGACAATATCAGTTTATATATCAAGATAATTCTTGTCATGTTTCCATCTGCTATGGACCTTAATCTGATCTTCTTGATGCAAGATGTGGGACCTCTTACTGACATGTCATGAAATGTCTATTGATGTGTGATTTGAAATGGCTGGTTTTCCACACAATGAGATTAGAATCAACAATATTGATTGGCTCAATGTCATGATAAATATTTTAAATTTTGGTTTATATTTCAAATTCTTACATTATAAGTTACTAATATTAGTTTGAACAATATTTTATTCATCATGTTTGTAACCCCTTTTATGACATCATACAATCCAAATGGGAAATCGCCCAAAATGTCAGTGAGATAGTATTAATGTTCGATACAACAGATTTTCTTTCTGATCCAATACTGAGCAAAATTTAAGCTGGTATTGGCAATACAGATCCCATACTTTGTGGAAAGACAGTTAATTTGTTTCTTAATTAAATAAAAAATAAATGTAATCCATATCTTGGCTTCATAAAAAGAACACAATGTACTCTGATGCACTCATTTTAAACTCAGAAGTACATTCATTAAGACAACAATCTTGTTTACTATAAGCTATTTTAATTCAGCAGAAATATACAAAACATGTGAAAATGGAGTTGCAAACTAAAAAAGGAAAATTAGTTAAGTAATAACCCTACTAAATAGACTGCTCAAAAAAATAAAGGGAACACTTAAGTGTTCACTTAAGTGTTTAAGTGTTCCCTTTATTTTTTTTTAGCAATGTTTAATTATTAAAACTACTATAAAATGACAGCTGAAATAGCTCCGTGTCACTTTTTTTATAATCTTGTCAGCATGTTCATTTCTGAGTGAGTGAGCGTCAGCAGCACGCTGCGCTTGGGCATTACGTCCTTACATACTTACCAGGCGGAAGAAAAAGTAGTTCCCATTAAAAACGTTTCATTTAGGCAAGATCTCAATAATTTAGTTACTTTCTAATGTGCTCTTGTTAATCTACATTATCTCAAATTACTAAAGTGTTCTAAGTATTGATCCTTGGATCTGACAATAGATTTTAAAGAATTAAGTTCTGGTATCGGAAGAATCGATATTTCAGTATCAATCCGCACATCACTAACGGCAACGCCAGAGATCATTTAACTGCCCTGATTAACGGTTAATTCAGTTGTAACAGCCTAACTAAGCTTTTATCTATTGTACTTTTATAAGATTTTCTTTTGGCAAATTCTCTAATCTCGGTTGGACATGGATGAAGATGGAGGACTTTTTTACGTATATAGGCCTTACAGCTGCGGTACTCAGAGGTAAGTTTAAAGTTGTCTGTCTTTCTAAGATAAGCTAACTGAAGCTAGTTAGCATGTCGTGATATGCCAATTTTCATCCGCGGTTAAAGAGCCGCTCTTGTGAATATGATCTTTGAACAGTTATTAACCACAATAGCTGTGGCTTAAAAATAATATCGACACGAGTTCTTGGTAGCTTCCGTTTTTTAACATAGCTAAGATGGCTTCTCATTCATAGCTTCTGATTCGGGAAATGGTTAAAGGGCAATTCCGCCTAGTATTTCACTAACTGAGGGTGTTTGATGTGCTGTAATTTAAAAACTTAAATGCAATGAGTCAAAAAGGTTAGATATTCCACACTGTTACCAGGATATTTTAAACACTATTTTTAATTGGTGAATTTAAGTAGTCCTTGTTTGATTTAATTAAAATGACTGTCTTGCCACCTTGAATTCATGTAATATTGTAATTGAGCACATTAACTAAAATAAGACTTGTTTTATTTTTCAAGTAAACCAAACTGTTGCCATGGTGAAGCCTATGCCAGACACATCTCCAATCACGTATTGCACCATCTAAAAGAAACTTTGGGAATTGCAAGTGGCGGCATCCTTCACATTCTCGAGGTAAGAAATTTATGATACTGATTCATCATTACACTGATTAGTCCCTAAAACGTGGTTTGTTTTGTGATTGTTTTTCTGTCTGTGCTCCAATTAGCAGATGACCCAACAACTTCAAACAAGACCACTTTTCAGCTCTGTGGTGATCGTGAAACCAACTTTCTACTGGCCATTGGAACCATGTCTGCCCTGATCTTCTGATAGGAGGACATCATAGCTACTACACCTTTCAGCATCCGTGTGTCTGTGGCCACTCCTCTCTGTGCTGCTGACAGACGTCTTGAGAACGCCGTCCGTAACTGAGGCAAGACTTCCACATATAAAAGGCTATGGCTTATTGGAAGAAGTTCATTGCGGAGGAAGCTCCTATTGTTGACATCTAATCCCAAGATTTTTTTTTGCTTTGGACAATTTGGTTTGCTTGACTCTTAGTGCGGCAGATGTGTCAGATCGTCATTGTTCTGTCATTTTACAGGATTGTTTCAGAATCAGATGCCCATCCAGACTTTAAATTCTGACCAGTAGTCATGTTTTATTGTGTTTATGTGAAACTTAAATGTAATAAAGATGTTAAAAGTAATTGAACTTATGTCTTCATTTCAGCAAGCCAATAACATCTCTTGTTCCAGTATTCACAGGATCAATTTGTGGATTTTTGTCTTGGCATAAGAACCTTGAGTAAAGCTATGACGAAATATATATTTTAATCCTATGCAACAATAAAAATAAACTAGATTTAGGTATATCACTGCAAAAAGTCCCCTTTCAAAAACAAGAAAAAAAAGTACAAAAATAGGGTATAATTTTCTTAAAATAAGAAAAATTATCTGCCAACAGAACAAGAAAATTTATCTTGTCAAGATTTTCTAAAACAAGAAAAAATATCTAACCAAGATAAACCTACAAATATCTTAAAATTAGTGTATTTGTACTTAAAACAAGCCAATTTTACTAATACAAATAGAATATATGAGATTTATTTTCTTAATACATAGAACATTTTTCTTAAAATAAGAAAATTTTACGCTATTTCAAGAAATTCACTGTCAAGTAACATTTTCTTTACTTGAGATAATTTTTCTTAAAATAAGATAATATATCTTACTCGTATAAGTAAAATTGGCTTGTTTTAAGTAAAAATACACTAATTTTAAGATATTGTAGGTTTATCTTGGTTAGATATTTTTTCTTGTTTTAGAAAATCTTGACAAGATAAATTTTCTTGTTCTGTTGGCAGATAATCTTTCTTATTTTAAGAAAATTATACCCTATTTTTGTACTTTTTTTTCTTGTTTTTGAAAGGGGACTTTTTGCAGTGTACCTGTTCATTCTAAATAAGAGCTAGTTTGAATTGAATTTCTTCCAGGTTAAAATTAAATTATTCATGTTCATAGGTTAGCAACTTATAATTTAAATGAAATTCCCAGTTTCAACATGAACAGGTGATCATTGACCTCTGATGACCTCTAGAAACTTTTGTTTTAATATCTTCAAAGCCAAAGCAGCACAAACGAAAATTTTTGCTGCACAAACGTAGCCGAGTTGATTGACACCCATTTTGTCTGATTTGAAGAAGGTGGGTCGGGGGTTGACCTTGGATGACCTCTAGAAACATTTCTTTATATCTTTAAAATGATGGCAGCACAAACGAAAATTTTTGCTGCACAAACCGGCACAAACGTAGCACAAACGTTTGACACCAATTTTGTCTGATTTGAAGAAGGTGGGGGGGTGGTTGACCTTGGATGACCTCTAGAAACATTTCTTTATATCTTTAAAATGATAGCAGCACAAACGAAAATTTTTGCTGCACAAACCAGCACAAACGTAGCACAAACGTTTGACACCAATTTTGTCTGATTTGAAGAAGGTGGGGGGGCCAACTTCACTCAGGTAATGCAAGCTGCTGTTGAAATCTTTTTCATTTAGCACATGCTAGTAGCAACACGAAGGATCAGCACTTTTTACTGTTACAGTTATCGTTCGGAAACGACCGTAATCAGTTCAGTTAAATCTAAACTTGGCAACTTTTTCTTTTTCTACCGTAATAAATGTGATATTCAATTGATCAGTTATGACTAAAATTTTGGATGTCCGCCCCCCTCTGCTGCTGCTGCATCGCTGTGGAAAACCTGGAGTGGCAGAGATATCTGAGGCTTATATGTGTATGTTCACTGGTTTAAAAAAAAAAAAAACTTTGGGGTTGTGGCTTATAGTCCGGTTCGGCTCATAGTTAGGAAAATACGAACTATGATCCTTCCTGGATCTTTTTCTGTGAAGAACCCAGAGAATGTTATTTGGTTGTGCTTTCTGGAAAACAATACATTTTTACATCTAGGCACTCCTTCAATCGTCACACTTTTTCTGTTACAAACTGACTCTGGCCCCCAGCAGAGAAGGGAAAAGTTATGTGGCCCTCACAGGAAAAAGTTTAGGACCCCTGCTCTAAGCAGTGGTTCCCAACGCTGGTCCTCAGGGACCACTGTCCTACATGTTTTGATGTGTCTCTATATTCTGGCCAAGCAGATTCAAATGATTGCATGACTTCCTCTGCAGTCATCAAGCCATTCATTTAAGCAAGGTGTGCAGCAGCAGGGAGACAGCCAAGCATGCAGGACAGTGGTTCCTGAGGACCAGGATTGAGAACTGCTGCTCTAAAAGAACATTTTCCTAGGCTACCACAAAATTTTTGAACAATTCAAAGTAGTAGCCAAAGCTTCACAACTCTAAAATGATATACATATGACATAGTTAAGGAATGAATGCAAGTGGGACCCAGTGATGGCATAACCAAACTTATGCCTGGTCTCTCTGGCCTGCTGCAGATTCACTCAGCTCAGGATGCTTCATGAAATACATATACAGTGTTTTCCTTGACACAGAATCCCATGATGTAAGATTTGCTAAAATTGGACTGGGTTCATGTGTCTCATCAGTTGTCTGCACAAGCTGGCAAAACTGGCTAAATGACAACCTGACAAAACGTGTGACCTACCAGGTATGTTGATGGCTACTAAGTATGTTTAACTGGATATTTTACTTTTGGTGTAGAGTGATGAAAACATACATATGTAATATTATTATTTTAATCTATGCTGAGCAGCACCACAGGCATTTTTGGTATTTCTTTGCGTTTTCTTTACGTCCCATGAGGAGATAAAGAGGTTTGTATGTACATTTTTTTGTTCTAAGGGTTTATCTCTTTTTCCCAGAAAATGTTAATAAGATGTGTGTTTAGTTGCTGAAATGAGAGGATTAGTTGCTGTCACTCTTTGAGTTTTGCAGCTAATTTGCAACTGTGGTGGAGAGTCGATATTTACACTGACTGATTTATTCTTTTCCCTACTTCTTTGATCTTTGTTCGACTGTCACAAGTTGATGTCTTTGTCAGATGTTCCTGAATAAAGGTGAGACCTGCCTGTTCCTCCCAGTTTGGCAGGAGGTAAAAAAGCTCATTGGAGATATAAATATAGAAACATAAAGGTTGTCATGAGGTGCAGCAGCAATAATTGATACAGGCTTTTTTTTTTTTTTATTGGGGCATTATCCAATCATCTCTGCTGAATATAGCTGTGCTTTTTATAGTTCTCAGTAGTGACAGCATACACAGATGTATTTACACTACATGGAAAGTCCATTCCATCACCTTTCCTATAAATTATTACCTCTTTCTGGAGAGCTGTATATTTCTTTGACAATGTTTTAAAATTCATAGGCTTTTACTGAAACATAGGAATTATAGGTTGGTGATGGATTCCTCCTTTATTTATTGTGACTTCCTACGGGCAAAGACTGTAAACATTTTTGCAGTGCATTTGAGCTGTCAGCTCATAACCTTTTTTCACTCATCTGTTCCAACAATTTTTCTTATACTGCAGCTCTAAAAATATTCCAGAACCGTCAGATTTCCAACCCGGACAACCTCCTTCCCCATCTCCCACCCCATTGAAAGACCTGCGAGTGTAGGTTTGTAACACATATCATAGATCTCAGGAAGAGAGAAAACCTGCAGCAGGCAGTGGATTCATGCATGTGAGTGAGTGAAACTAGGATTGGTGTTTTGGATTGAGATATCAGATCATCAAAAAGGAGTTTAGAGGAAAATGTCAGAGAAAAGAAGCTCAGTTTGACAATAGATGGTTTACTGCGGGTCAGCATTAGACTCGAAATGTGGCTGGACAGCTTTCGGGCCTTCAAGGAGAGGGATGCTCCCATCAAATGGAACATTGAGGATGATTATTACATGACCAAAAGCATGAAGCTGGATGTCACTTTGACCGGCGGAGGCTCTGCTTTGGTAAGGAGGAAGTGAGGCGACAATATGTCTTTTGAGGTGTTTTTATTTCGGAGCTCCAAGTTACACCAACATCCTCATCAACAACCACACTTAGTGAAACACAGCAGCTTACACTTATACCTGAGGCAAGTTCCACTTACACCAGGTGAAGGGGTGACCACAAAAAAAAGGACAAACAAACACTATTTACACAAACCTACCAACAATAAATGATCCAACAAATATTTACATGCATGCAAATTATTAAAACTAAACTATTCTAAGGTCAATCAAAAAGTAACTAACAAAATAAATCCTCAGAGTGTTACCCCTCTTAATGGAAGCTGGTATGTTCCAGGAGCATTTGTCTCCCTCTCTGCTCCACCTTGCTGAGACACACCCAGAAAGGCAAGTACTCAATTAACTCAAATTGACTAATCTAAATCAAAACAAACTGACATTCCCCCCCACATTCTCTGAACAGGAAAGATGGCCAGTCTCCCTACCCAAAAAGAATGTTCACCAAATGTCAAAGTAACTGAAATAAAGAACTGATACAAAATACATTTGAACTGAAAATAACATAATATCAATAATCAACATGGGATGGAACCCCCTGGTCTCCATCACACTGGAGCTGCTTGAAGTGAAAAGGGGATGGGGGAGGGTCAGAGGGCTGGGGTTATAAGAGGGAGGAATCACAGAAAAGGACTTGGGAGATTGGGAGTAGGCCAATTTAACACGAGAAGGCACACTTAACACAGGAATCAAACTAAAATGGTTCGATTCTCACAACAGAGCTTACATTCCTAGTACTTACTTCCTGTCAAAATCAGTTGTCTTTCAGGTCTGTGTTCTCCATAGTAAACGTGTACCAGGTTAAAGTTGTTGCCCTCAGAGTAAAGAAGACAACCTTCCTGTTCTTGGCAACAAGCTGAAACGTTAATGACTTCTTTCACTAAATCACCATGTTTTATCAAATTCATATTTTATTGTGAAAACATCTGTGGTGGGATGGTGTTCCACCCTCCACCACTCTGTGCACCGGGCACTGTTGATTGGTGGGCCTATAAAGGCCCGCCTTTATAGTTGGGCGGGCCGCTGCAGGGTGCGTGCGTCTTTGTTTCTCCCACTGTTGCTACGGTCGGCGGCTACATGTCGGCTTGTGGGTTTGGTCGACTCGTCTGCGATCAGAAGTGGGAGTTTTGCTATCTGTGGCTGAGATCATGGTTGGCTTTTGCGTGCTACACCTGTCGTGCGTTTCTGCAGTGTTGCTCTGATGGCGTTGCCGGCTGCAGCTGGAGGTTGTTGTGGCGTGCGGCTTCCATCTGGTCCTCACCTGCTGACCCGCTTCCTCCCGGGTTAGGCTGTGTTTCCACCCCTGGGTAAGCTACCTGCCATTTAGCTTTTGATTTGTTTTATCTGTTAATTGGTTTTCTGTTTCAGGCAACTGATTGTTTGGAGCTGCAGTGCTTTGGACGCTCTGCTGTCTTGTCTTGCCGTTGTTTTGGCCGCTCTCAACTAACCCTTTTGCGGATTGGGCAGGCTGTGTGGGCGGGGCGTTACTCCTCTGGCCCCATAGAAGGGCATTTGGAAGCCGATGACAATAATTTGTTCCATTGTTTTCTTTTATAGTTTTGTTTTGTGATTGAAGTTACTAATTTGTTTTCTTTTTGTTTGATTTACTAATTTCTTTTGCATTGCATGTTTGTTATTTTGGAATAATTGAACTTGTCCGTCCTTTTTTCCTTTTGTTTCAGGGACCGAGTAGTAGACCTGAAGCCTCGTTTTTAAAAATGTTTAATATTGGTTCTAAAATATTGTGCACTGATAAATCTGTGTTCGGGTGCATCTTGTCACTTAAAAAAAAGATCACCACCTGCTGGTCACACATCGAACATCCTCCAAGAACCTACACATTACATCTACATTAAAACTTTTAATCAGATATTTTTGTATTAGAATTATTATTCAAATTAGCTTTATTAGCCAACGTGTGCACAAAAAAATCTTTGGTCTTGAAACGCAAAAACACTCGCATTTTAATTTGTTTATAAATGTATACATTTTAGGGGATGGATAAAAAGAACAGTATATAGATATATTTTAAAGTTTAAAAAAAATAAATAAATAGAAAATAAAAAAAGCAGTGTAATAGTGGATAAAGGCTCATCTTTTTATAGCAGAGTAACTGACCACTCAGGCTGTAAGGTGTTCCTTGTGTTCATCAGAGATGTGGTGAATGGATTTTGCAACAAAAAAAATGCCCAGTTGGGTGAACTCGCACGCACCCTCTAGGGTGCGTGCGAGTTCACGCACCGTACATGTGTTTTGTGGACTTGGAGAAGGTACCGGGCCCATACTGTCAAGTTCCTGTATGACCGGTGTCAGAGTCTGGTTCACATTGCTGGCAGTAATTCGGGCTCGTTTCTGTTGAGAGTTGGACTCTGCCAAGGCTGCCCTTTGTCACCGATTCTGTTCATTACTTTCATGGACAGAATTTCTAGACGCAGCCAAGATGTTGAGGGGATCCATTTTGGTGGCCTTAGGATCGCATCTCTGCTTTTTACAGATGATGTGGTCCTGTTGGCTTCATCGGAGCATGATCTGCAGCTCTCGCTGGAGCGGTTCGCAGCCGAGTGTGAAGTGGCCTCCAAATCTGAGGCAATGGTCTTGAGCCGGAAAAGGGTAGAGTGCCTTCTCCGGGTCTGGGGGGATGTCCTGCCCCAAGTGAAGTAGTTTAAGTATCTCGGGATCTTGTTCACAAATTAGGCTAGAAGGGAGCTCAAGATCGACAGGCGAATTGGCGCAGCGTCTGCAGTACCGATCTATCGTGGTGAAGAGAGAGATGAGTCAAAAAGTGAAGCTCTCGATTTATCGGTCGATCTATGTTCCCACCCTCATCTATGGTCATGAGCTTTGGGTCATGACTGAAAGAACAAGATTGCGAATACAAGCAGCCGAAATGAGTTTTCTCCGTAGGGTATCTGGGCTCTCCCTTAGAGATAGGGTGAGAAGCTTGGTCATCCGGGAGGGACTCAGAGTAGAGCTGCTGCTCCTTCATGCGAGAGGAGCCAGTTGAGGCTCGGGCATCTGGTCAGGATGCCTCCTGGACGCCTACCTGGTGAGGTGTTCCGGGCACATCCCATCGGGGAAGACCCAGTACTACGTTTCTTGGCTGGCCTGGTAACGGCCCGTGATTGCCCTGGAAAAGCTGGAACAAGTGGCCAGGGAGAAGGAAGTCTGGGCCTCCCTTCTTAGGCTGCGACCCCCATGACCCGACCCTGGATAAGCGGTAGAAAATGGTTGGGTGGATGGATGGATGGTGACGAGCAACCGCCCAGGGAGGCATCTTGTGGGGGTAATATCAGCACATCTCCCACCTGGACCCCAAATACTCCCCTGCCTCCAGCTCTTACAATCAGAGGATGAAAATGTCAAAAAATGTCAACAGTGCCTAATGCCATTATCATACAAACACCACACCCCCTGCCTAGGAGGGTGAGGTGTTCACTTCAGGATACTTGATGGGAAACGGTTATGTCCTGAATGTGAATGAATGAAGGAATATGTATTTTACCTAGAAAGCAAGCGATGGTAATTCAACATTGAATTACCATCCTCCCCTCTGTCCTCTCCTCTTTTCTCTTCTTCTGTCCTCCTTGTCAAGATCTTGTTGAGAGAATTTTATTATAAGGCGAGGGTTAATCACATTTTAAATTAAGCATTATATGTTGAGTGGGTTGTGATTGCTTTCTGTACATTTTCTTACTTGTCTGTAAATTTTATTACCGACTGTGCATAATACGTTGACACAAAAACTTCTATAAATTACTACAGGCGGTGGAGAGGTTCATCCCCCTTTTTACACTAGTGCTACACAGCCCCTTTGCTGCTGGCTTGTTTGCAACCAGCTTCTGAATTTAATTCTACTCTGAGCATTTTTGCAGTATGTTTGGTGATATGCTTTTATCTTAACTGTGTTTATTGAAAATAACTGCATTGTTTTGTGCCTCTTGTAACCCATGTTATTTTGGGGCAACCCAGATATTTTTAATAGTTGAGGTTATGTCTCCCTTTGTAATTTTTTTTATTCTGCCCACCACTCTAGGCCTAAGTATGAAATCCTGCAAGAATTTGTGGGATTTAAGGTTGTAAAAGTAGTGTGGGACCTCTTGGTTGGTCTGGGACAGCATGTGGGGGACAAAAAAGTTTAGGGCTGGCTGCTGTAGGTGGGCTTTAAATCATTTTATCATGTGCCTACTGATATGCCTTGCAGTTTCTATCTAGTTTTTATCTATTAATTCAATTTACTTATAAGAAGGAAGTGTTTGTGGTGATAATGACTTTAACTAATATTATGAGGAAATTGACTTAATTTTCTTATTTATGCTGCTCAGGTCCCCATTTGATGGTGAGCTACAACTAGCCCAATTCTCCAGTCATTTCAGTAATATGTCATGGCCAACTGTGTCAAAGCTTCACTGAGATCCAACAGAACCAGAACTGTGTGTGGTATGTTGATTTGGATTCACCTTTAAGGTGAGTGGTGGGCGGCACCAACGTAGCCTTTAAAGCCAGGGGTGTGGCTTGTTTTGAGCTGTGGAGACGGCGTTGTGGGAGCTTCTGTGATCCTGTCCTTCCTCAAGCATCAAATAATGGTCTTCAGGATTGTGGTTGTGTTGATGGTCCCGTTTTGCTCTCTGGGAGTTCGTGTGGTCAGGCACACGTCGTGGGCGTGGAGTTCTTAACCGAGATCCTGAGGTGTTCGGGACTTGGCAGTGGATTGCTGTGTGGTTCCCCCCTCCCTCCTCCTGCCGCTTCCTGGTGCGCACCTGGCCTAATTGTCCGTGGCGCAAGGGGAGCGCAGCCACGCCAACGCCGTTGTTTTGTCCCTGCTTTTGCTTCATGCCTTTTCAGCTGGGTGTCATTTACCCAATTGATGATTTATTTTTATTCTGGCCAGGGTTCAACCGTTTATGGTGAGTCCCTCTATTATTTTTCAGTATGTTTATTTACAGTTTGTACTTTATTTATTTATTTTGTTTGCATGTAGGTTTAATTTGTCAATTGCTTGCATGATTTGTTTTATTTAGTTTGTTCGTTGCTTTGCTCGTCTTGCTTTTTGCTGTTAATTTGCTTTGCATGTTTTTCTTTGTTTGGGTTGCAGTGTTTGTTTATTTTCTGTATTAATTTCTTGTTTAGTTTTTAATTGGATTTGAAAACAGAACTTGCCACTGAAGAGCTATTGTGAAATATGTATTTTGTGAAGTTTGTAAACTGTCTCCTTTAAAGTATATATTCTATTGTAGGCCTATTTTAAACTTTTGGAAAGAATAAATCATTCATTTTTAAACATTATGATCCACCTCTCTTTGTTCTCCCGACCTGGCGTGGCCTTTTTGTAGATATTAGAAGCTGACTATTCCTGGTTCCAAGATCTCAGGTGGCGTTGTTGGTTGCAATATTTTAAAATTTAATAGGAATGTGATGACAATTCTAGGGGCCCTGACCAACAGGGGACCCTCCACAATTTATTTATTTATTTATTGTTCATAGAAATTAAAAAATTGGGGCCCTGTCAATTACAAAATTAATCATATTGTATTTTCGAAGATTGTTTTTAGCAGTAAAAATGTAATGTTCCCACTCCCAGACCAAAAAACACACATCCATATTTGCCCTTAACGACTGTGGCAGTTACTAAGCTGCTAAGAAAAGTTAGAAAATCAAGTTTTCAAAAAAAAAATAGAGGGAAAAGGCAAGAGTGTTAATTTATAACCCAGTTTTTCTCCAGTAAGCATAGCTACCAGTGATGGCAGATACCGTATTTTCCGGACTATAAGCCGCTACTTTTTTCCTATGCTTCGAACTATGCGGCTTAGAGTCCGCTTATAGTATGTGGATTTTTCTTCAACCACCAGGGGGCTCATTAGCAGGATGTGAATCATTGGAAGTCAAAATTGGAAATAAAAGAAGAAATTGCCCATTAAAACTGAATTAGGTTTTAATAGGGAATTGAAATTTGAGAATGTTGTTGATCAGTTAAATAGCATTGAGGGGAAAAAGATTTTTTGTTTTTTAAATAATACTGAGATGATTATGAGAATTTGAGGTATAGATATTAGGATCCAATAGATGGCAGTAGTGCAACTATAATGGAAATAATGGATGAAAACTGCCGTTGAAATCTAAAGAAGCAGAAGAAAGTGCCCATTTTCATTTAGCACATGCTAGTAACAGACAGTAAGGAGATTTTTCTCTTCAAACCCATGCACCCTCATAATCAGTTCAGTTAAATCTAAACTTGGCAACTTTTTCTTTTACAACCATAATAAATGTGATATTCATTTGACCTGTTATGACTCAAATTTTGGGTGTCTGCCCCCTCTGCTGCTGCTGCGTCGTTGTGGACAACCTGGAGCGGCAGAGATATCTGCGGCTTATAGTCCGGAAAATACGGTAAATGATTTTCTTGTAACAATAAGTTGTTTCTCCACCATTAGCAAATTTAGCAGTGAGTGAATGAAATTGATTGACAGCGCTAAGAGCGTCCAACTGTTGTTTTGGTCAGAACAATGCATTACTTTAGCTAGCAATAGTAGTTCAGGAAGGAGATGGAGGAGATTGATTGTTTTCACAGATTATCTATAACAAACTGCTACGACATGGCGTAGCAGTTTAACAAATATGGAGAAAACATTTTTTTTATTAAAGTTACATACTGCAGCTTGAATACAATGCAACTACATAGCATGTTTTGAGAAGTCTGGATTGCTTTATGTATATTTTGCATGTTGCTTTTGACTGTTGCTCGTGGGGAGACATTTCAGTAATAGAAAAAATGTAAGCAACCTACTTGCATACTGTATGCAGACTGAATTTTAATCTTGCTTGTGAAATTCATGAGGAGTAAATATTGTACTAGTTATCAGTATTGGACCAAAGAAAGCAAGGCAGTTGCAAGCCTTTGAAATTGTGACGCTTTTGATGGGTCAGATAGACTCAAGACACTGTAACAGCAGCTGCGTGAGGGGGGGCCCAATACAATTTTTTGTCAGGGGCCCCAAGATTCTTGGCAGCACCCCTGACTGTCAGTGAACACGTTGACAAGGGCAGTCTCAGTACTGTGGTGATCACGGAAACCAGACTGAAAGACTCAACAAACTCATACGAAAGGCTGAGTTTACTCCACTGGAAGTGGTGATAAGAGACAGATTGCTGAAGAAGATCAGAGCTATCAGGCATTATGCCTCTCATCCCCTCTACAGTAAGAAGCAGACATAGGCAACAATTACTACAGCCCAGATGTACTAAGGAACTGTCATTAAGTGGAGTTTTGTGGTGGTGAGGATGGACGCGGCAGGACCGAGGTTATGATGAAAATATGATTTAATGATGAAAGCAAGGTGTACAGAAGTCCAGGCAGCACAGGTGCGCAATAAGGCTAGAAACTCAGACACTGAGTTTCTAGCCTTATTGCAACTGGAAAGACTCAAAATGGGCACGGGGAGACACAGGCTGACATCTGACACAAGACAAAGGTCAGACCAGGAGCAGGAGACACAGGTGGGAGCATTCAGGGGCAGACAGACAACACAGGAACTAAACTGACACACAAAAAACCAAGTTTTCACAGGAACATTCAAGCAAATCTTTCTGCCTGAGGCTCAGACTTTTTTAATACACATGTATCAGAGTTGTGCATTTTCAATTATTTTTAGTAATATACTCAGTGATATATGTATCTTTCAGACTATCACTGCTCATTATTTTTTGTTGTATGTTTTTATTAATAGCATTATTTATTTATTTAAATTTTTGTTATGTGCTGTGCTGGGAAGAACAAATTTCCCCTTTCGGGGATCATTAATGTAGCGTTATCTTATCTGTCTCTGAAAGCAGTTCTTGTGATGTCCTGCTTGTAGTTTTCTTCACTATCTTGCCGCAGTGACTACAGCTGAGGCTCCTGCTCTTCTCCTCTTACTCCCCCCATTTTGATTTCCCTGTCATATATTTGCTTTATTTCTTCAAAACCAGATTATTAAATGCTTAACTAGTGTCAACATTTTATTTTTTGGTCAAAAGCACACAAAACATTGTGGAAGCTAATGTCTCTTAGCTAAGAGTGGTGAGCTAATTGGCATATTCTAAAGGCACAGTGCCCTTTGGTAGTGATTACCCCGTTAGTGATAGAGCATGCAACATTATTGGCCTCATCAGTCTGTTAAAACTTTGGCAGTGTGCTTTAGGCCTTTTGGAAACGCTATTGGGTAAAGTCATTTGAAATTCATTTACTTGCAACAGAATTTCAAAGCTAAATGCTTTGCATGCAGGTGTCCATAGCATAATAACAATAATATCAACTGATTTGCTTCCATCTGCTCCCTGCATCAGAATGCAGAAAGAGAATTAGAATTACATCTGCTACCCAAAAAGCTGAACAAACTCCCTTCTAACAAAAGACATGAGCACCTTCTTCAGCTTTCCTGCACTTGGAGAGGAGGATGCAAATGAGCAGGCTGTATCCAGTAAACAAACAAGAGCTGAACAAACCCTCCCTAACTCTGCAATGTTTTCAGGAGCTTCACCTCAGCTGCCTAATGAGCTACATAATTTGTCTCAGATTCATTTTACAAGATGCAGCCGTGTTTGTGTTTATCTGATAGCTTGTGTTTGGATAAGGAAGTGGTGCACAGTTTTTTAGAAGTAGGCTGTTCATCATTTTGCGCAGCGACTGGAGACTATGAGCCGGACAAACCTCCCCACTCCTCAACATCCCTCTTAAAACATTCGCCTGACTGCAAGCCATATATGTGACCACTTTCTGCCAACATGGAAGACGGGCTTTATGGGAACAAGTGATTTCTTTTTCAGCCTGGATCATGGGTCAATGGCCCTTTCTCTCGCTATTTCATGGCAGAGTTGGTGAGACTGAAGAGCTCCTCTAACCCGAGCTCCCCATTCCCACACATTCTTTGGGGCTATTGAATCCTCCAGAGCCTCACAGTTTGTTCTTGTTCTTTTGCAGCATTGTGTTTTACTTTATTGATCCTAACGAGGGCATGATTTGTGTCATCCCAAAAAGCAGAGCGAGCTGTTTGTCCAGATTTATGTGCTGCACCTTCAATGAAAATCCCTTCCTAGTAAAATCTGTAACACGCCTTGTTGTTATCTTATTGAATAACTGCCATGATGACAGAGTTTAGGGCTTTTTGTCACTGTAGCTGGGGTCTCATCAGACAGTCTTGTAAAAAAAAAACGCTTAACTTACCTATAAAACGTGTCACTTGTAACTTTTTATGTGGATATTACGATATTGATAAAACATAATATTGAATTGATGATGTCCTTTGCTATCCAGCACTGGAGGCTTCAGAATCATTCTGAGAAAACAACAAAGGCATTTATATATCCTTGTGCTTAGGTATGACACAGTATACCAAAGCAGGAGGATGAGTAGAGGTATACTATATAAGTAGTGTGTCTGTAATACGATGTTGAAAATGGTAACAGAACTGAGAATGGGATCATTCTTACTCATCTGCATTCTTCTGGAAAAAAAACTGAAAAAAAGAGATTAATTTGAAGAAATGTAGATATCACAATGAAGCAATTTACTAAGCATGACCTAATGTTTCAACTATTCAACTATAAATCAAATTTTAAATTATAAACCAATTAAACTCCTGTCCTACCCACACCTTCCTTAATAAAGTTCTGCCTGTCATTCCCTCTGATCTGATTCAAATAGTAAACTCATCTTCAGATGTTTTCCCTCAGGCTTTAGAAACAGCAGTTATCAAACCACTGATAAAACATCCGGATAAATCACTGCTTCAGAATTACAGGCTGATCTCCAACATCCCATTCATCACCAAAATGACTGAAAAAGCTGTTTCAACAGTTGTCTACTAACTATGACCAACAGTTTTGATGTCTTTCAGTCTGGTTTCCATGGTTACTACAGTACTGAAACTGCCTTGTCAAAGTGTTCAATAACAGTCATATAAACACAGACTATGGAAGAAGAACCACACTGCTGGTTTTGTTGGACCTCAGTGCAGCTTTTGACTTTGTTGACCATGACATATAATCCTGAAACGACTGGAAAGTTAGGTAGGACTCTAGTCTCTAGTCTAGTCTAGGACTCAACTGGTACAACTCTTACAAAAAGAACAATAGAAAACTTCTCATTGAAGTGGACAGAAGTCACATGTGGGGTACCCTAAGGCTCACGCTTTTGACCCTTCTTATTCAATATCTATATGCTTCCTCTTACTCAAGTTATATCAGGAAGTACGATTAGCTACCATAACTATGATGATACATAGATCTACATTATGATGATTCATCCAAGCACTGATGATTACAATAAATAAATGTGTGGATGTTCGATAACTTTCTCCAATTGAACAGAAACAAAACTGGATAGATAAAAGATAAAATTAGCGAGACAACTTAAACAAGATAACTCCAATAACATTCCACTAATTAAAAAAGATGGTAAAACATTCACCGCAGCCAAAGACATAAATAGGATCTTTGAAGAGTTTTATAAAAACCTCTAACCATCCACTAATAAACCTGACACGGAAGAAATTAATGTTTTTTTCTCATCATTGAAGTTGCCTACCATCTCCAATGAGCAAAGAGAAAAATTGGATTCTCCTATCACTTTGGAAGAAATCAAAACCACGATCTCATCTATGAAACCTGGGAAACCTGGATGGCTTTCCAGTCAAATATTATAGAAAATATATTGACACCGTTGCCCCAGTACTTCATGATGTATATAGAGAAGCCTTTGGGTCAGCCTGGCACTTTCAATAAGGCTCTGATATCACTTATTCCTAAAAAAAGATAGAGATGTTTCAGATCCATCTAAATTTCAGACCCATTAGTCTTATAGGAGTAGATTGCAAAATATTAACAAAAACACTAGCATCATGGTTAGAAAAAGTACTTCCGGTTATCTTAAATGAAGACCAGGTAGGCTTTATTAAGAACAGATCTTCAATCGACAATATGAGAAGGGTTACCCATCTAATACATTTAAATTACTCTAATCCAATCCCTGTTGCGGTGCTCTCTTTGGATGCTGAGAAAACCGACCGCGGGTAGTGGGGGCGGTCACCACCTGCACGGTGCTGACGGTCACGGCTGCCATTTGCATTTGGATTTGGATCTAAGTTCTGCAAATGGGTGGAAATATTATATTCTAAACCAAAAGCAGTAATTATGAGAATTGGTCAGTTATCCAAATTTTTTCATCTTTCCAGAAAGACAAGACAAGGCTGTGCCTTGTCCCCATTGCTCTTCACGTTGGTTGTGGAACCATTAACAGTAGCGATAAGAGTTGACCCAAAAATTAAAGGAATTCATGCAGGAGGAAAAGAGCACAAATTGCTTATGTATGCAGATGACATCTTAGCTGTTATAGCAGATCCAATCGTATCTGTTCCAACTCTGTTACAGTGTATTGAATCATATTCAAAATTTTTAGGATGTAAGATTAACTGGAACAAATCTGAGTGTATGCCCATATCCCAAACATGTCACTCAAATGATATTACACAATTTAACTTCAAGTGGGTTCCCTCGGGTATGAAGTATCTGGGTATACAACTTCACTTGAATCTAGAGGAAATAATGCTACTGAATATGGAACCGCTTCTTCAGAAGATAAAAGCTAATCTTAAAAAATAGGCAAAATTGAAACTCTCTTTATGGGGAAAGGTGAATGTAATAAAAAGGGTGATGGCCCCATTATTCAGTTATGTGTCCATGATGGTGACCATGATGTTGACATTCCATCCCAGGTTTACAAACAGTATGAGATTTATGTTAAGGACTTCCTATGGGACAAGAAGAAACCCAGAATTAGCATTAAGAAAATGTGGTGTGCAAGGGACATAGGGGCCATGGCCCTCCCTAATGCAAGGCTATATAATCTCGCATTTGAAATATCTAGGTTGTCCAGATATTTTGAAAAAGGAGAAACAAAGCTGAGCTGTATGAACATTGAAGAATAATTAGTGAACCCTTTCAGACCAATAGATATCCTTTCTCGTGGTAAAACAGATAATAGAAAACCTCTTCCCACAAATTCAATATTAGCACATTCTAAATTAGCATGGAAGGAGATGCATAAAATACGTAGGATATCACATTTTAAACAGTTGTACTCTTCATTGTGGTTTAATCCGTCCATCTGTATTGGAAGGAAAACTGTTTACTGGGAACAATGGCTTGTGAAGGGAACACGTATTGTGGATGATCTGTATACAGATGGGGGTTTTGTCTTTTTCAGATGTCATGCTGAAATATAATAGAAAAAAGATAGTTTCTGGAAATATCTACACATTAGAGACTGTATTATTAAAGACAATTTCATACATAAGGATAATCCAATACAGGAATTTATGGACTCAAGTAATATCAAATATAAGGTATCCACATTTTATAAATTATTTAATAGTATGCAAAAGGATGTATGTAAAAGTCTGGGGATTGTCTGGCAGAGGGACCATGGCTGCATTTTTAGTGATGAAGAATGGTTGAAAATATTGTGAAATAATGGGAAATATATTACAGAATCAAGAGGGAAATTTACGCACTATAAGATGGTACATAGATTTTATTTCACCCCATCCAGGCTCCATAAAATGGGTCTGCTCACCAATAACCTATGTTGGAAATGCAAAACTGAATCAGGAACTTTTATACATGCGATCTGGGAATGTAAATGCATTTCCCCATTTTGGAAAATAGTATTACAGTACATTGGAAAGTGGATAGGTGTGGGGATACCATGTCGCCAAGTCTCTGCTTATTAGGGGATCCAGCAGTGATGCCCAATATGCCAAAACACTGTGGTGCAGGTGGGGACGGTCACGGCTGCCAGAATAATCCTCAGACTATGGAAATCTTCAGCTGTTGGTTAAAAGCTGGTTGGAATTAATGTTGGAAATAGTGTCATATGAACAGATGCTGGCCAAACTAAATAATGACATAGAAAATTTCAATAAGTCCTGGAACTGTTTCCTTTTCTGCAATACTGGGACAAGTAAACTCCTATGATGAACTGCTGTTTTGGAAAATATTGACGAGTGATCACTTCTGTTTACTGTGGTTGTTTCTGCTAACATCGAGGATATTTAATCTTTTGTGAAACTTTTATTGATTTGACACGCATTGACATTGTTATTTTGTTTTGCTTTGTTTTATTTGTGGTTTTTGTTTTGTGAGGGAGTGGGGGGGGAGGGGGGGGCTATGTACATGTGTTCTGAAACAATAAAAACTTTAATAACAAAAAAAGATGGTTTTATTTTAATCAATATCATCAACAATCCAAGGCAGAATATCAGCAAATAACAGACATTTGTATCCAAAAGGCAGTATTAAAAACGGATCTGCAGGGTTCAATATTGATCAGAGACAAATATTATTCAAGCTAAAAGCAGTCAGCTAAAGGTAGACTTCCTCCATCACCCACTCACTAAAGTCAACAGGTGAGCAACAGGTGATCTTATAATCACTACCAACACCACATGATCCAGAGCAATGCCTGTCCACTACAACTAAACAGGTACGGAATTTCTTTGCTCCATATTTTTTTACATTTGTTACCTGTTTATTTCCCGCATGAAGATGAAAAAGATGGGTAACTATCACCTACTGAGTAGTACAACAGATAAAAGCATTCTTTTCTTCTCCTCCTCCTTCTTCCTCTTCATCATCTGTATTTACAGGGTGGAGAAGCGGAGCTTATTATTACCTCATCGTGTCTGTATCCCAGCCCAGCCCTCTCTCCTAAAGGCATTTGAGTAAACACAGCTAGGTTGTCGACATTAAATCCTGACTCTGCTCTGCACCACACCGTCTCCCTGGCCCTCTTTCACTCACAAGATATATTAGCAAGGGTCCTTTCTCTTCTCACTTTCCCCAAGAATTCACACAGATGCATTTCCCAACAAAAGCAGGCCATTAATCTCCTGGAAGGTAACACAATCTCCTTGAAGCTAAGGTGCAACATGCCACTCTGTGATTTAGTATGGACACACAAGGACAAGCAAGAATACTGAGAGACAGCAGCCACTTCACACACTGTAAAGATCACTAACAAACTGCAAACTGAGCACACAGGGCTTTTCAGGGATCTCAGCATTTGGTGACACTTTCACCAGGGGAATAGAAAAAGCAACTTGAAGCTGATAAAAACACCCTATATGTCAACATAACCCCCTTCAATCAAGTCATTGTCACCATATATATTTTTGTTTTGTAGCGTGTCAGCATAAATTAGAATATCAAAGTATATACATTGAGTCAGAGGATCATTAGTCACAGTTTAGTTTTATTTAACATAGTTGTTTCAGCCCTTTGTCACCATTCTGCCCTAAAAGATGTATATTTTCAGTAATATAAATTTCCACTTCTTAAGGCTTGCAACTAAATTTTCTGACTGTGTATACGTAGTACTGAAACCTCAACATTTTCCTTCAGTTTTCCAGCAGCTCTACTTGTGCACTATAAGTTCAAGACCCTACTATGTTTATGCTTTGTGTCACAAATTATTTATAACAATCATGCAAATAAACTAGGACCCTGTTTTTGAATAGGGTTATTTCTCAAGAAGACTTGATTTAAAGGGGGACTGTACTGATATTCTGAAATTTCCCAAGAGCCAGTGTTTGCAATGTTTCTGAGGCAACCTGCATATAGTACAAAGATGAACTGGGAAAGTAAAATTGAATACTCAAGGGAGTCAAGCGTTACATGTGGATTTAAACTTGGTGGACAAAGCACTACAGTAATAAAAGGTACCTGAAGACTCACCACACAATTGTTTTCAAAGCTAAGTCCCTACAGACGGTGCAACCCAACAATCAACTTGTGATGAATTTATTGTAAGCTATGAGATTTCATATTGTGGTGCATATGTGCTAAAATTGCTGTAAGGTCAATTTGTTTGCGTATGTGCGTTACATCAATATATGGAACATGGTGGTGCTAGGATTGACACTGTCAATAAAATAAGAAAATAAGTAATTGTTCTTTATTTGGCAATTAAATGTTACTGAAACATGGGAAATATCAAGGCCAGCAAAACTGGCGGGACCCGACAAACTGTTGTGGCCTTCAGGTGTTGACGTTACGGTGACAAACAAATATAGGGGCCTTTTAAAAACATCCACTCGGTACTCACCATATCCATAGAAGTGTAAACTCTTGCAATAATATAGATGTGACCACCCCCCACACACTTTACGGCCCTGCCCTGCCCATTCATTGGTCCCACCGGACATTTACACAGACTGCACACAGCTCTGACAATCTGTGACTGGCATCTTTGTCTGTACTTATATGCAGACAGAGACAGCGACAGATAAAACCTACAACATTGAAATCTGGACCAAAAGGCTCAGTTTGTCATAACAGTCGCCCAAAGGTTTACATACATGCTCCAGCTCCGGGTCGGGATCAGGAACCGGTCTGACTCTGATACGGTCACTGTCTAAACCAAATCTTTCTAAAATTAAATGAGAATTCTGTATTTGTGCCACATCTGGTCCAAATGCCGTATTTATAGAGCTGTGGTGACGTTTTCTTTCCACCGGACAGTATTGGAAAAAAAACCTCTGATGTCGGTCATGTCCGTTAACGGGTCCAAATGCTCACCTACACTTTGCTCAGAGCAATTATTTTTGCTAAGGCCGAAAAATTGCGCAAATAGTTTTTTGTTGTTGTTTTTTCGTCCAAAAGCCAGCCAGCCATCAGTAGTCGATGGCTGCTGATGGTTTTCAGGTCTCTGTTGGCTGCTGAAATTCATTTTTGTTTGTTAAATAACACATTAAAGTTTAATCATGGTGTTTTTCATTTTGTTTTTTATGCAAAAATATTGTCAGCAGTTCAGCTGGTTAATGTGTCCCACGCAGAAATCTTTCCTGTACAATTAGTGGAACAGCAAACATAATCTGCGCCTTTTGGCTTCAGACCCAGAGTAAATAGCAGCGCTACGCCGTAACGTGATGATGCGCTGGAACCATTAGTTTGTCCTGCTACTGGAGGACACTTGACATCTATTTTTGTCATGAAGTGGTTTTGGAGGTGGTGAGAAAGACGCTGGCAGGCCCAGGTAGACATGATGTAAATGATAATTTAATGATAAATTCATACAACCGAGAGCAGACTGACGACAGGAGACAAGACGATTGACTTGGACCCGACAAGAGACAAAAACAACAGGTGGACTTAAATCCACAGGGAGGGTAATCAGGGAATGAGACACACCTGGGAACAATCAACAGTGAAGACAGGAACTTGACTAAACACAGAAAACCTCAAAAATAACTACACAGAAAACACAGATCGTCACAATTTTATTATATGGTTTTACTCTTTCAAATATTTGACCAGTCACAATTTTTGTCATATTCTATCCATCTTCGACATTATCATGCGTATTTTGCACTTGCAATTAATCGGTGAGCAGAGGGCGCCCGTGGCTGTATGCACCGTGCAGACCTTGACATTTTCCTTTAAGTAAAAAAAGAAAAGATTTTTTAAAATTATTTTATTATCTAACCCTCTTTAAAATTGTAGAGAAAAAAAAATGTTTTGTGTCAAAACATCATGTACATAGCTCACATCTGTGTGGTACATACTTTGTAGCCCAGATGGGGTGTTGGGAATGCCAAAACCTAAATCGTATTGGTCAGTTTACTTTTATTTGGCAGCCCTGCGCTTTTTCTGTAAGCTACCGGGTCGCCGGTTTATGAGCTTTCTTTGTGGTTTGGCAATAAAGCTGACGGGTCACCCGGTTGGACAACTGTTTAGGGTTACCGCTAATTAACCGGCTAGCTACGCATGTCAAAAACACATTGGACTCTTCAAGTTTGACACGTGTGCACTTTGCATCTGGTTTAAGTCTATGTCTATGTGAAGTGTCGGACGCGTCTTCAAAGGCTCAAAACGCAACAAACGGTTCAAATCGCGCCTTGCTAGATGCTCGAAACGAGCTACAACGGTTCTGGACGCGCCTGACACTCAAAACGCGTTTGGTGTGAACACACCATAAGACTGAGTGTTAAACAATTAAATCTAGTTGAAATGTTTGCCAAAAGAGTAGAAATTAATCAAACACTGTTGCTCCGCTTGCTCTGGATGTCTGACACACCACCTCAACATGGGAATCTCTATCCTCCAATCACACGGGTAGGCTTTGCTTTCATGGCCTTATTATTTATCATTAAAAAAATAGATCCGCTGTTTTAGGCACGTGTGGCCTGTATTTGTGTGGTTTAGGTTTATGCTGGTTTTTCACAAGCACATGATGCGCTTTGGAGATGTGGTTGTGCTCTTGTGGGTCAGGTGCAGTAATAGTGTTGTGCTGCCCTCTGATAATATCCTGCAAGCACCGCTGGGTGAGCAGTTACTTAACCATTAAGCATATGATGTAATGATGACAAAACCTTCATACAACATGTTGCTTTAATAACATTAATCTCTGTATTCAGCTGTTCATGAGGTTGGCTGCAGGCATTTGTCCAACTTTTACATTTTTTCAGACTCCAGTTTTAAAATGGAATCACATTTATTTTGCTGTCTAATGCTCTGTGTAAAGTGCACCTTGCGCATTTTCCCCACTGACAACTTTTAACCATTTTTTCTGATTATTTTCCACCAAATCTTTATGACCGCAGTGCATTTAATAGTCAGCAATCAGTAAATCAGTAGCCAGATCGCAATGTATAGCAGACCTGACAACTTTGGCCTTCAGGTGAGGGGAGATCACTTCAGGGCAAATTGTGACAAATCCAGAGTTGATTGACAGGTGCCATCATGTCAACTGAGCAAGTGCGCACACCTGATATTCAAAATGACGAAACACCTCATGGCCCCCCCACTTCAAAAATGAATCCGGCTGGTGAGTAGGAAGATGCACATCTCTGAGCGAACAGCAACAGAGAGACAAGGCAAATATGAAAATGTTTGAGTGTTTTAGAGTGGACAGGTTGACATGAGACAGAAAGGAGTAGGACAGCAACACTGCAGACACAGAGCTAAGCAGACCTGAGCATCAGAATCACAGTTATTCAACAATCACCTCCTGATACTGATATTAGGTAATGTATGAAATATTTGTATTGCTAAAAGCAAGGTAAAAAAAAAAAAGACTTTTGAAAAAAGTTACATCTGTTTTTGTATGTACAGCATATTCAGACGTATGCCGTAACTGGCTAAAAACATAATTCATTTTGTGTTATTTCCAGTGAATTAATCAAAAGGTTTTTAAATTTTACATAGAATTTCTAATGCCTCCAATAAATGGCTGAGTTCTTTACATTCTTTTTATGTCTGACGGTGTTGACAAAAACTCTGGACACAATTTCAAATATTGCGTTCCCTCGCAAAAGGTTTTGTGTATTCTCGCAATACTGTACTGATCAGTTTATGCGGCATAATTGAATACTTTAAGCCTTTCTTACGGTGGCTGCCGTACTTTCTGCTTCAATACGAGGCTATGTAAGGTTTTTCCATGAATGTTAATATCTTTGTGAAATATCTGAAGTTTTATTTATTTTTCTTTAGTATAGAAATGCACCACAAACCTATAACCAGAAACTTTCCGTAAGTAGGAAAGAAATAAAAATACATCCAAACTATTTGGACTTTTTCTGAGTTATTACCGTGGGGTAATAAGTCATCTGTCATCTGACAGTTTTGATTGTGTCTCTGTTGTGCTGGAAGTCTGAATGGTTTAAAGGGCCGTTTCCATGTGCAGATCCATCTCAACCCACAGACACAAACATGCAGTTAAATAGAGTTTCAATCAGTTTTTGCACCAAAGAGTTAATAATAATAAGTTTTCACTGAGGCTCTGTAAGTGTCATATGAATGAAATAAGTAATTATTGATATGCAGGGGTGCCGCCAGGAATCTTGGGGCCCCCTGACAAAATATTTGTTTGGGCCCCCCTGCACAATTTTTGAGTCTATTTGACCCATAAAAAGCGTCACAATTTTAAAGGCTGCATCTGCCTTGCTTTCTTTGGTTCAATTCAGATAATTAGCACAACATTTACTGCTCATGAATTTAACATCCAACAGTCCACATCCAGTATGCAAGTAGGTTGCTTACATTTTTTTCTATTAGTTTTAGATACTGAAATGTCTCCCCATGAGCAACAGTCAAAGGCAACGTGCAACTACACATAAAGCAATCCAGACTTCTCAAAAATGTTATGTAGTTGCATTTTATATAACTTTCATAAAAAATAATGTTTTCTCCATATTTGTTAAAGCTGTCACCATATCATAGCAGTTTGTTATGAGACAGATAATCTGAAAACAATCAATCTCCTCCATCTCCTTCCTGAATTACTATTACTGGTTAAAGTAATGCACCATTCTGACCAAAACAACCAATCAGAACTAGGTGGACGCTCTTAGTGCTGTCAATTATCCTCATTGACTCACTGCTAAATGTGCTAATAGTGGAGAAACAACTTATCATTACAAGAAACCGTTTATCTACTGTCATTCAAGCTGCAGTATGTAACTTTAATAAAGAATATGTTTTCTCCATATTTGTTAAAGCTGTGAACTGAGCATTCACAGTTTTGTGCTATACTAGTTGTAGGACGGCACAAGTCAAGGTGGTTGGGGGGAAGGATGAGCAGCACCACATGAGATTGTCATTGACAGCGTAAAAACTCTCCTGCCACTGACTAGTTGTTTCCAACGCTGGGAGAAAGCAGAGGAAATAGATTTTTCACACATTACCTTTCATGCCATACTGTCACAACATAATGACAGTTTTAAAACATATGTGGAAAAAAAATTATATAAAAGTTACATACTGCAGCTTTAATTTAACTCAGGAGAGGACGGGTCAGGAGGGACGTGGGTTAGAGCTACTGCTGACTGACTCACCTGTTAAGTGGTAAAAAGTACAAAGCACAAGTTAAATATATAAATATGTACGTAATTTATTTCCTTAATTCATTAAATGCTCGATAAAGAGAGGCAAACAGTAGTCTGTAGCTAAGCTAATTATGCTAAATGGTTGATAATCTCACACAGTCTACTCACCTCTCTTGGAGAAAAACTGGGTTATAAATTAACTCTCTTGCCTTTTTCTCCCTCTCTCTCTCTTATTATTATTTTTTTTGAAAACCTGATTTTATAACTTTATAACTTTCTTAGCAGCATAGTAACTGTGACAATCGTTCGTGTCTTCCACTGCTAACAGCGTCACTCTGAAGCGCTCCAAGCAGGAACGAATCATTTAACTCAGATAGGGTAGGGGGGTACAGGGCAAATATGGATGCGTGTTTTTTTTTGGTCTGGGAGTGAGAACATTACATTTTTACTGCTAAAAACAATCTTTGAAAATACAATATGACTAATTTTGTAATCGACAGGGCCCCATTTTTTTTATTTCTATGAACAAAAAATAAATAATTAAATTGTGGAGGGCCCCCCGTTGGTCAGGGTCCCTAGAATTGTCATCACTTTTCCCCCTATACCGCGCACCTGTTGATATGACAGGAGCACGTGGCTTTTGATGTGGGCGTGACTGTCACCAAGTGTGAATGGGAAGGTTACTGGCGCGGTGGCTTTGTGTGTATGAGGAGGCAGCACTTGTGCATTGTTTGGCCCTGTCAGTCTGTGTTGCAGTCCTTGTAAAGTTTGAAGCATGATAATCAAAATGGAATAAATCTATAATTGTGACAGAACAAATAAGTGGCCTGGAGTTAATTGGATACAGGCGTCCGACAGATGCGATTCCCCGGGTTAACTCAGTGCGGCCCTCTACCACCATTAGTTTACCGCACATTTAGGCTTTTTACATATATATATATATATATATATATATTTGAAATGTTAAACTGACATTCGTGACTACAAAATAGACCAGCAAATATTGCAGTAAGCATATTGCGAGGGAACAAAAGTTATTGCGAGGGAATGCAAAAGAAAACATTTTGCCTGTGTCCCCTAGAGGGTTCCATAGAATGCAACCTGCATTTGACTTGGAATGAATGTTTCCAAGTTTCAGGTTTTTCAGTTGTCTTTTTTGAAAGAATACTTACTGCATCATGCCTGCAAGTATTTTGCTTTTTTTTTCTTTGTCTAAATAAAGGTAATTTTATGGTTCCATTTTGCCAGGTCACATAGTAGTATGTACTGTATACCCAAAGCAAAACTCTAATTAATGAATGGACTAAGCTCTGATCTGTCCATCCAAATGGCGATTCCATGCATAATGAGTGCATACGCTCAAAAAATGTGTGGCGCCATATTTTCACACAAGTCATCATTTATAAAAATTAACAGAGTGAAAGTTTGTGTAAATATACGCGCACTTTTTACATGTACAATAACAAACTACAAACACCAAAACTCGCATTTGGTGGTTTTTAACCAGATGGAGCATCATGAAAAATCATGTTAAACTCAGTTTTTCATGATTTTTATCTTATTGTTTAAACTTGAAACAGTGAAACTAAAGCATTTTATCCTCATACTGGTAGCACACACACAGATATATAAATCCAATAAAATAGGAAATTGTCTCTTAAAAATAAAACTATTTGTTGTACATGTAAATGCACATGGGTTTGTGTGCTGAAGTGCATGAAATGTATGTTGTTTGTGGGGCAGCTTTACTCTCTGAAAAAGAAAATTGGTTGGATCATCAGATTAACTCCAAACAGGCCAGGATAGATGATTCTTAAGGAGTATAGACAGACACATAGACATAAGTAGCTGTGGAAAGGTCTGCGTAATAGCGTAACGATGTCAGCTTTGGCACTGCCGGAAGACGGATGAATTCAGAGGGAGCATGTGTTCAGAGACCATATTGATCTGCTGGGACATGTGGATGGTTTATGAGCCTTCAGATTAGCTGGACAGACTATCCTATAGCTCAGCGCAGAATTTGCCCCAAAGATGGCACTTGTTCCAATGTGCTTTAGGGCTCAAAGGTTTAAAGAAGTCGTACGTTACCGGTGCAGCTGAAGCCTCTGACAAGTCGAGACAGTCATCATTCAGTCGAGCCATGCTAACTTTGTGAATGTTCTTTTATGAATACAAAGCACCTCCATTCTTTAAATGTGCAACTTATATGCACAAACCACCACCCCAGTCTGCCAATCCAGGAGAACTGCCCCCGATGTCCATGCGATATTGCAGAGTCGCGTGAGCCAGAGTCTCCTCCTTAGGCTGCCACCTTATTGTGGTGGAGGGGTTTGAGTGTCCCAATGATCCTAGGAGCTATACTGTGTGGGGCTTTATGCCCCTGGTAGGGTCACCCAAGGCAGACAGGTCCTAGATGAGGAACCAGACAAAGCGCAGCCCGAAGACCCCTTATGATGGAAAATATCTTTGGATCTGGCGTTCCCTCGCCTGGACGCGGGTCACCGGGGCCCCACTCTGGAGTCAGGTCTGGAGGTGGGGCACAATGGCGAGCGCCTGGTGGCCGGGCTTTTACCCACGGAGCCCAGCCGGGCTCAGCCCGAAGAGAAGACGTGGGTCCCCCTTCCAATGGGCTCACCACCTGTCGGAGGGACCAAAGGGGTCAGGTGCAGTGTGTTACGGGCGGCAGCCGAGGGAGGGGACCCTGGCGGTCTGATCCTCGGCTGCAGAAGCTCTTGGAACGTGGAACATCACCTCTCTGGTGGGGAAGGAACCGGAGCTAGTGTGCGAGGCTGAGAGGTTCCGGCTAGAAATAGTCGACCTCACCTCGACGCATGGCTCTGGTTCTGGAAGCAGTCTCCTTGAGAGGGGCTGGACGTACTTACACTCTGGAGTTGCCCACGATGAGAGGCGCCAGGCAGGAGTGGGCATACTTTTTGCCCCCCATCTTGGCGCCTGTACGTTGGGGTTTACCCCAATGAATGAGAGGGTAGCCTCCCTCCGCCTACGGGTGGGGGGATGGGTTCTGACTGCTGTCTGTGTTTACAGGCCGAACAGCAGTTCAGATTACCCACCCTTCTTGGAGTCCTTAGAGGGGGTACTGGAGAGTTCCCCTCCTGGGGACTCCCTTGTTCTACTGGGGGACTTCAACGCTCATGTGGGCAATGACGGTGAGACCTGGAGGGGCAGAAGTTAGGGAAGTAGAATGGAAGTTACCAGAAGTAGAGTCAGCAGTAAGCAATTGTTTAATAAACCTGAAACAACTGTCAAATTCATTACAACAGCTAGACCAATAATAGAGCTTCGGAGCGTGACGTCACTGCTCTAGTCGGAGGGGTATCAGCGCCTTCTTTGGTGTCCATAAACAACAGTCTTGCAGTATAAAAACAACAGTCTCGCAGATTTTTTTAATCCAAGTTACTTAAAATAATTTAGCTATGGTACAAACTTGCTGCGTTATTGTCTGTAATGTCCGATCACACGACTGAAACTGTAAAAAGATGGAAAACGGACTTTCGTTTCACTATTTTCCTGCTTGGAAACAATGCGAGGAGGCTAAGCTATCGGAGCTAATGAAAAGAAAACTAATGTCCTGGTATCAGCGTTGAGACGCTGATGTTACGTTCTCCAACATCCCCAGATACCTACAAGTTTGCTCCAGACATTTCCATTCGGGTGAGTGTCTAATTTTGTTCGATGATTTTGTCCGAGTGTTCATGTTAAGTTTCTGTTGAATTCATTTAGGTCGGGCTAATATTGTTTAGGTAGCATAGTCCGAGTTTTGTCAGCGGACCTCGGGGTTATTACATTATTGTGAAGTAAACTATTTTACTAGTGTTATCAAATTTAGAGCATTAATACTGATGTGTGTTCTGATATGTCCTCTTAAAGGCAAACCGACGTATGAAATGGATGAGCTCAATCCTGACTGGGTTCATCGCTGAATATGGGTCACTGTGAGGTCAACGGCACAACGTCGGACCGACATGGGCGTCAATTAAAGAGGCGATACAGCAAAACCATCAACAAGTTACTGAGACTGTTTTTATTATTTACCCCAGAAGAGGTAAATAATGAAAACACAGTAGAGGCAACAGAAGAGGAGTAAGTTGGAGAGGCTGAGGAGGAAGAAACCCAGGAGAGGAGCTCAGCAAGGCTGCAGACTCTGAAGAGGAACCATTTGTGTTGAAATACAGTAGGAAGTGGCTGTTTTCTCTCATTTAATAATTTAATGTATTAAACATCCATGAGTCGTTTGATTCAAGCACTTCAAGTTGCATGTAAACAGGTGAAGAAATGAATCATATTTTAAGTAAAAATTTGATATTTAAATATTTCAGGTAATAAACATACATGTAATGAAAGATTATATTTTTAAATAAATATTTTATGTGATTAAAGTAAACAATTGTATAATCCGACATCTGTCAGGACACTGGGTTTTTCGGTTTGTTTTACTTTTCATTTTATTTAGCTTCATGTTTTTATTAACTTTAGTTTAGCCCTTCATGGTCCTTTTAATATTAGAGGTATTTAGTGTAGTTAGAATTATATTATTGCTTTTCCTTGTTTGTCTGAGTCCATGTCATGTGGAGAGCCATTTCAGTCAAAATTAAATAAATAAATAAATAAATGGGTGAAATAAATAAAAAAATGAGTAAAATAAATCAGAAAATGAAGAAAATGAGTGAAATAAATAAAAAATTTGTTAAATAAATAATTTAGCTTTTTCCTTAACCCAAATTTTTATTTATTTTTCATATTATCAATTTCTCAATTTCCCTTTTTTCATTTATCTATTTTTCATTTACCCATTTTTCATTAATTTATTTTTCATTTAACCATTTTTTAATTTAGCTTTTTCATTAACCCAATTTTTTATTTATTTTTCATATGAATTTCTCAACTTCTCTTTTTCACTTATCTATTTTTCATTTACCCATTTTTCATTAATATTTTTTTTCATTTAACCAGTTTTCAATTTCCCTTTTTTATTAACCGAATTTTTTCATTATTTTATTTTTCAGATTATCAATTTCTCTTTTACATTTATCTATTTTTCATTTATTTTTCATATATATATATATATATATATATATATATATAATCATTTTTTGGCTCATCCTCTCCATAGATCGGGCTTCAAGTAAAGCTCCAGACCTCACAACCTGCCTGCTCTTCCTGGCTGTTTCCAGCTTTCCTCCTCGGAGTCACCAGGCACCAAGCTTCCCCTTCTGGTTCACCTTGGACAAAGTAAGATCTACCACAGCTCGCCTTTTCAATCTCATTGTTCCACATCCCAGATCGGCACTAACCTTGCCCGTTTCACTACAGAACCGGAGTTTTTCCACCACCTCCTGGTTTCCACAAACACCTTCAATCTCTTTTGTAAATAAATCACAACAAACTGTGTGTCATGTCTGCATGTGGGTCAATAAATTACCACAAAACATGGCAAAACGTGGAAATAAACATGAATACAGTAATTCTAGACAAACCTCACTGCTTCCAGTTTTCAAACATTCTATAGACATTGTAGTATCCGTAAAATACATAGATTCAATGTATTTTAACATTGAATCCCAGAAAGCAATGTTTTTTTTTGCTTTCTGTTTTGTTTGTTTTTGCAGAAGAGGGCTGTTTAGGTCATAAGTGGAAGTGGGTGCAGAGATCACACAAGCCCAATATTTATACTGTTAAACTTATTGAAACTTCATGAATGGACAGAGTAGTCTATCTTATGAATATTTTAAAATGTATGTACAAAGCACATAAACCTTTACCAACAAATATTTAAAACAGATTTGTAAAGCGAGAATGCAAAACAAATATCATGAAGTAAAAATGGCATTAAATTGATGATTTGTGTCTTTTTTGGTGTATTTGAAATATTTGATAATAGACATCTGAAGTGAATAGCTAATTTTATTTTTTAGAGAAAAAATAAAATTAGCTATGTTTAATTCTTTCAGAATTCTTTCAGCTCATTTTCAATTATAATTTTGTATTTATTACATAAACTATTCAATTAACTATTAAAATATTATTTTCTGAGCTCACTTTTTACATCATTTTGAAGCATGGTTGTCAGTACAGTTGTTCCTTTCCTTAATTATCTTCATCCAGAATCCCCACCCCCAAGCATCCAGCATCCTACACCCCCGCCCAAGATCTAGCTTTCCAAGTCAGGTCCAGACTGAATGAAGGAGAATATAAAGAGATCTGAATGTCAGTGGGGAGCTGAGTGCATTCCGTTCACCATGTCCAGAGAGAGGTCACCCAGAACAACTTGTGATCCTAGGACAAAGCTGACGACAGCAGGTGGCCACATAAAGAAAAATTCCTGCAAGAATTAGATCTTATCCCAGGGAAGTGCCATTGAGTCATAGATAATACAGCTCCCACTCCACCATCCTGCTGGGTCCAGAAGTATTTACATTTCAATTTCTTTACACAGCGATGCTTTTCATTTTGACCAGGGTGAGATGACAGTGCTGCTGCTATGAAATAAATGGGAAGCAGTTGAAAAACAGAATTATCCTCAGGACCTGAAACATTGCTCAGAATGCCCCACTGTTTCTTTTCATGTATATTTGTGAGATGCAGCAGAAAAATCCCACACACACACACACACACACACACACACACACACACGCACACACACACGCACACACACACACACCCACACACGCACGCACACACACGCACACACACACACACACACACACACACACACACACGCACACACGTGCACACGCACACGGCAGTCATGTACTTGTAACATAACCACTATGTTTGTATTTTTCCTGGATAAATACATTAAGAGTAAATGTATCATCTGGCTTGTATAACAGTTGTTGTTATTTAATGGTAAAATATATCCGAATTTCCACTTTTAAAACTGATTTTTGAACAGGTCATATTGGTTTTTAGGTGTGGCTGATATTAATGTATAAAAAGGGGCGTGTGCGCGCAGCGGCGCAATCAGAGAGGAAGACGCTCCCCGTCAGGTCCGTGCAGCGGGAGACTTGAATTGACTGAACGTTTAAAACAATGAATAAATCGGAGAAAAGAGATAAAACGGTAATCAAATTCGCCCCAGCGCCGCGGATCGTTGCGCTTCAGGAGCTGGATTGGAACTCGCACCCAGGAAACGCCGCCAGGTCAGGAGGACGCCAATTGGCTTGAGGACGCCACGGGGGGAAAGAGAGACATTCCCGGTCCGATCTGGACTTTACGTTTCTTTTTGGGGATAACATTGGCGGTGGTACCACTCTTTTTCTCTCATTTTTCGGGAGGGGTTTTTTGACGCTTTGGATTTTTTGTTTTGGATTGGGACTTTGGATTAAAAGGGGGAAAGTCTCCCAGGATTTGGAACTTTTTGTGGACAATATTCGTATTAAAAAGGATCGAGAATATTTGAACATTTAACCATTTGAGTTTCTTTACTGACATGACATGTTTCTTTACTGACCCTAACCCTTTTGAATTTTTGGTTACTGATTTATTTATCCAGATAACTATTATTATTTTCTTAGGTCGTGGTTTTTGTAATAAATCATTGTTGCTAAAAGTCAAACAAAATTTCATTCTGAGTGGTTGACTATTTATTTTTGTCAATTTAACTGGTGGAACATATTTTACCTGATGCCTGTGAAGTATCCCCCCTGTGTGTATTTGTGAGTTCCGCTTTAAATAGAAGCTGAATTTTACATACTGATAGACATAAATTCCAGATAAGACTGCCACCCATTCACACACACACACACGCACACACACACATGCATGTTTACCCCCAACAGAACTGGTATTTTATTATTTCATCTGTGCAGCTGCATTTCCCCCCTCCCCTGCTTTCTAGTTGTCTGGGGGGCATATAAATGATGCATGAGAATGAAAATGTCACCCTCAAAATAAAGAGAAACCAATTTTGCCACCTAGAAAATGGTAATTTTTAACTTTTTCCTCAGTGTATCCAACTTTTCTGTCAGAGGTCTCTAAGTGAAATGCCAACTCATACAAAAAGCCAAATGCTTCAAAGCATTCAATGAAGGGAAGACATTATTCACACAGATGGTGGATGTCACATGACCAGAGGTCAGCAAATGTGATCTAAACAGACTCGGATCTCACTGTGTTGCTAATTCTGGACGTCACAATGGGACAGGTACTGGAGACATGACTAGCTATTTTGCATTTTTTAAATAATGACCAAATCACTTATCAACAGAATATCACATGTTTTTTCTGCACATTGGAGTTGCTACTTGATCAGATAATCATTCTTTTTGATCACAAAATTTTCACTAAGTATTTTATGTGACTAACTTGAAATAATAAACTGGCATGTTATCTGCCCATTCATAACCTGCTTTGGCACAAGCTACATATGTGTTACATTCTGTGTACATATTTTTCTTCTGATGATTTTTTAAAATATCAGGTGCTTTTAATTTTCCTTTTTCTTCAAATTTTTTTCTGAGCGTTTTCTATTTTTTCATTAAAGATGTTTTTTTTTTTTTGTAAGGATGTATTAAAAAGATGTTTTTTTTGGGAGCCAAAAGTCTGGCTTTGCTCTGGGTTTCACTCAGTGACATGAAGAGGTTTTTTTATATGAAATGTGTTTTGGTGTTGGGTGGCTCAGTTGGAAGAGCTGGAAGAGAATCTGTGGGATTTTTACTTTTACAAAGTGCTGTAGATAAGATACTCATAAACATAATTTAAAATGGTATGAAACATTTTTGGAAACAAGACTCCAAAATTACGGCTTTCAAACAGCCATAAACATTTATTCACAGTGCAACTTTTGTTTTCTTTGCCTCAGAAGAGTTGGCCTTTTACATGTACTCTGACTTTACTTTGTCACTATGTTACATCTTGTATAAAAAAGTAACATTTTTGTGTGCCCAGTGAAATTCTTTAGTTTCATATTGGATGCGGAACGCTTATCATATGTCTAAATAAAACATTTGGATGTAAAGAAAATAGACCTGGGTTACATGCATGGCTACAGTCCTCGATGCGTCTCATAGCAGTCTGACCACCTTTCTCGGATCACTTGCTGACTAACAGCTGATACTTTGATGTCACTAACTCACATGCTGCCCACAGTTAGTTTGCCAAATGGCTTGAGACAACCTATTTTGGATTCCTCCATTGTGGCTTAGCTGAACCTTTTTCAGAACCTTATTCAACTAAGTCACGTAATTGAATTTCTGATCCACTCTCTCATACTGTTGCTTCAGTGCCAAAATGACTTATAATCAGATACAAAGATGGTGTTGATCTAAAGGCAACAACTCCCAAGATAAAAGACAGCTTTTCTTTTTGGTGGCTAATAGAAATTTCTTCCGGAATTTAAAAAGCTCCATAAAAAAAGATGACAGAGTGATTTCAGAAGATCAAAAGAAAGCATCTATTTTAATTTCACGTTTTAATGTGTGATGCATTTATCTTTGTCAGTAAAGTGTAGTTTGTGCCAACATTTTTTTAAAAGACTGTAATAGTGCAGGGTCTTAAAGAGACATGACAGCCAGAAAGGAGGAATGAGCAGCAGTTGGCTGGAATGTGTTGAGTCCAAGACTTCTGGCAACTGGATAGTGTGGAGGAGCCACTTTTCTGTGCATCCTTCAACACTAATTGTAATTTATCTGGTGGTTGATGGGGAATTTGCAACAACAACACAAAGCTTTTGCTAATACAGTGTTTCTCCAACCCTGGTCCTCAATGCACACTGTCCTGCATGTTTTCAATGTTTCCCTGCTTTACTATGCCTGATTCAGCAGTCTGCAGTTCAGCAAACACCTGTCAATTGAAATCACCTGGGCTGAAGCAATGAAACGCCTACAGCATGCAGGGCAGTGTGCCTTGAGGACCAGGGTTGGGAAACACTGTGCTCATAAACACGGATGCAACCTTCAGTTGCTTCTTATAAACATGAAATTCATGTAGGTTTGTGAAAGTTTTACCATTTCTGCTCCAAAGGCCTGATATTCTGGGTCTTTATGAGGGGAAAACCAACATCCTAAACATATCATCATATGTTTGTGTTTTCTATCAGGATGGTAATGTTTCCAGGATTGATCACGTTTGTCTGTTGAACCATGACAATCAGATTAACGTTTCTGAGTACATGCATAACTAAATGCTGACAGAAAACAGAGATGAAACATTAACAGCCCCACTTCAAACTAACCAGCCTAGCTTTGTAAAGTAGCATTGCAGAGTAGCTTCTGCATATGACTCTGATTGTTGCCTTTAATCAAACCATTCCATTTTTATTTGTAGACTGCAGTTAAATAAGATTGCTCATTAGGTTAAATTGATGAAAAATCCTGGATAATGGTTGTGTTTGATCATTTTCCCTTCGGTCGTTAAAAGGAGTGTAAACACAGAGTGCCACATTGTCAAACTGGTTCCCAAAAGCCTTCCTTAGCCGTCACATTTCCAAGGAAAGTAGCTCAGCATAATATTTCTGAAACTGGGCTACAACATGACGGTCAGAAAGCTAAACAAATAACCCGCAAAATTATTTAAGTCTTTGAGCTGCGATGTAAGACGCTGGTTCTGCTCTCGCTGTTGAAACGCTGCTACGCTACAGGTAGTAATATTTGACAGACGGAGCGCCGCTTCTGCTCCACCTGGTAGTGACTCTCACACCAAACCTCTGTTTAAAGCTGCAGCATCTAACCTAAAAAATACATTTTACATACGTATTAAAACTTTTGCTGTCCTAACATGAGACAGATAATCTCTAAAAAAAATAATCGATCTCCTCCCTGCTATGCATAATTACTCCACTCAGTCAGAAACAGCCACTCAGAACTAGCAGTAATCAGCTAGCCGCCATGCTACCAGGAAGTTTTCATTCAGTAAATCTGGATTGTTTATTGTAATGGATCCTGTATTTGCCTTTGAATGTTAAGTTTTATACTTGAATTTTTTGGCAATGTTGAGAGGTTTTATTTTGGCTCTTTGCATTATTTAGCCTCTTCAGAGCCTCCATATGTTATCAGTCTGTTAAAGATAGTATTATTGATACCAGGACAATTTGTACAATGCCTGTTTTGGTTTTTTCTTGGAAAAAGTTATTAAAAACAAGTTTTTGTCTAAATTAAGGTGAATTCATGGTTCCTTTTTCCACATAATGTAACCGGTAGTGCTTATGATTTAAAAAAATTATGTGATCGGTATCGGTTATCAGCCCCCAGGGTGATCGGAATCGTCAGGAAAAAACCTGATCGGCACATCTCTACATTTCATTATTTTCATTAAGAAGCACATTTCTATGTTAAGTGTAGTGCATATATTTGCAGTGAACAAATCCACTGTCTCTCCAATCAGGTTCACATTTAGACTGAATGAGTTCATGATGGATGGAACAGGCTATTGTGGTGGCAGATAAGTGTCCTGTGGGCCATGTGAAGCTTCCCTGACTACATGTTTTCTGATAAAGTGGCTATCAGTCTCCTTTACTTCACACACCTTTTCTAAAGATGTTTCTCTTTACATCTGTTTGATGAATATCTGATCTAAACATCTTACAATGGATGAGCTTTTCAAAGACTCAGAGAACCACAAAAAACTGACGTTTGTGCAATGCAGGACAAAAGGTTTTTTAATGAAATCTTTTCAGATTTTGTTGATATATGGTTTTTGATTGAAATGCAAATAGTCACAATTAATTAATTACAGACGCTGTAGTTAACTCAAGCCAACACAATAGTTTTTAAATGAACAAAAACATGAAACAAACTTTCAAAAAAGCTTGTAAATGAAACTCATAGATGAGTTGAATGGTAATAGTACAGTTATTATTGTATAGTTAAATATTGTCTTAATCTTTTCATTCCTTACCATGATACTATTAATTCCTCTGGTTCACATGAATACATTAAGAGTATTCATGACGCAAAGATGCATAATGTTCTTGTGCAACGGCTGAAGACACTTGCATGAAGAAAAGCAGCTGTCAGCACTCGGAACATGCAGCTTTTCAAACTGTTGGGTCTGGATGGAGCTGTCACTGCTTTTCCATCTTAACAAGCCCTTTACTCATGGCACATGAATGGCAAAGCCACAGTTGTACCTCCTCCACTCCTCACAGGTTATCATTTTAATTAGTGTTGAAACAAGCAAGTAAACAAACACTTCATCCATTTAGTTGGAAACAATTGCGACAGCCATTCAGAATTCAAATCTGTAAAATGGTAATGTCTATTCATGGTCGAGGCCCCCTTCCCTTTGTCCTCCGCTGGACTCCCACTGAGATTCATGACATGATTTGAATACGAGACACAGAGCTGGCACCTTGCTGCAGAGAGGGGATCACACTGATGGATTTAGGCCCAGCAGAGAACAGAGTGCAAATGGGGATTTTGTGCATTACTGTTTTAATAAAAGAATATGAAACATTCACAGAGAAAGCAACAGAATTTGCAACATCAGAAATATAGATGAAGGAAGCCGAATTAACAGAAAAAACATCGACTGTTCAATGTGTAAACAGTGTTAATATATCCAAAAGGATTAAGTTAGATTTAACGTAACAAAATGATTAGCCTGGCCACTGACTTCCTGTGCAATTACACTAGAAAATATTCTTACTTCTAGCACAGTCTGGGTTTTCTTTCTCCCCTTTACTCAGGTTGCCTCCAGTCAATTTTTGACTGTGCCAATCATCAAACATTAGAAGAAGTTGCAGACGATGACTTCTCTTTCTGCGCTGTTTTAGAATTGTAGTCTGCCTGTAATTTTAGCAACAAAGGAAGTGAAGAAGCAGTTCAGTCCATGTTGGTCACACTTGAAAAATATTTAATTAACATCAACATCAACAGCCGCTTTGTTCGGATCAGCACTTTTTTCTTCGTGGTGGAGTAGGGAACCATTTCATCCAAAATTAAATAAATATATAGGGAAAATAAATTATTTAAAAAATTAATAAATGGGTAAAATAAATATATGGGTAAAATAAATACATTTGTTCATTTTTTCATTTATCCCTTTGCTATTTATCTTTTTCATTTCTCTTTTTAATTTATCCTATTATCATGAATCCTTTTCCAATTTTCCATTTCCATTTATTCTTAAATTTTCCATTTTCATTAATTCTTTTTCTTTTATTCTTTTTCAATTTTCCTTTTTTATTTATCAGTTTCTCCCCAGAACTGGGGGAAAAAAAGGAAAATAAATATATGTTGATGAGGAGGGGCAGCGTCATCAGTGTGGCCCACATGCATATATGTTTGTATGCATATAAAGTAAATATGACTGTATTAATTCAAGTTCTTTGTGGATGTGTAACAAATCCTCTTATAAAAAAGAAATGCACACGCTCAGAGTTATTTGCCTTGTTTTTTATACAAATTTAGAAATAAGTATGATTGCAGCTTTCCATTCTCAACGCTAGAAAAACGATTTGATTGAAGTAAAAAGAATGATATGACACGTCAGCTTCCTGAAGCAGTTACGACTTGTCCGCTACATTTAATAACTAATCATCCGTTTTCCCGGAATCATGGCATTATAACAGTTACTCTTTAATTTTTTACAAATAAACAACCCCACACCAAATCTATAACCCACTCTATGCATCAACCAAAAGGAGATATTTCATCAATAATGATAATAATCCATTGAAAGTCCATAATTCATCAAAAATAAAGTTCCGTTCGCACAAAAAAACAACAACTTTGGGGCCCAAAAAATTCATCAGTCTCTGTGCACACAAAAAACAATAAGAAAAAACATGGAAGGGTCTCACCGGGACGGCGTTTGTGTACCTGGGCGGTTCCCTTTGTCAGGCCTGGAGCGCGAGCGCATCGGGTCTGGTCATCGCCCCGTGTGGCTTTATCTTGCTTCCAGAAGGCTTGATTCCTTCAGTAGTTGATCAGGCAACGCTTTTCCTCCAACAATCAGGTATCTCCAGGCTAATCTATCGAGCTCCCCGGTCCGTCGCTCAGCGTCCTTTCCAAGCGTGCTGCCACACCCACTTCTCTGTCAAACCCATTGTCCCTTGTTTCTTTCATAAGTTCCGGTAAAAGTTGTGACCCAGATATTTTTTACTCCGTGGACTCCTACAAATACAATACATACATGCAAGACATTCTTATGTACATATCAATACAGAAAAAATTATGGGTATTTCATTAACCCATGCTTTATTCTCAGAGGTTACCTTTTTTTTTTTTTCAGGATACTTTATTTCATTGTGATGTCACAGATTTGGCAAGCTATACGCTTGCCAAAGTGGGTAAATATTTCATTCTTCAAGATGCTGGTAATTTTCTGAGCTTTGCTGTCTTTGAGTGGAAACACCTCTATCCACTTGGTAAAATAGTCAATGATTACCAGCAGGTATTTATTTCCATTCTTGCTGCGAGGTAGAGGACCCATCAGGTCAACGCTGATCTTCTTCCAAGCCTCGGTTACTGGGGTAGGCTGCATGACCCCTGCAGGCTTTTTGTTGTCCAGTTTATATTTTTGGCAGGTGACACAGGCTTTAATGTAGGCCCAGACATCTTTTCTGACCGAGGGCCACCAGGCTACTTCCAGTATCCTTAACAGGGTTTTTAATTTTCCTAGGTGCCCGCTTAGAGGATGATCATGGAAGTAACTTAGAAACTGATTTATCATAGACTTGGGTACGACCATCTGAAACTTTTCGCCTTGGTTCTTGATACAGGACTTCCTGTACCAGACATCCTGTACTTGACAGAACCCTATTCTGTTGCGGTCTTTATCAGCCGACGTCTGGACCATGTCAATCAGAGAGGAATCCTTCTCCTGAGCCATTTTGATTTCAGCCAATGACAAAGGCAACTCTGACTCAGACTTGGACAAGACTGCTGCAACATACATCATGTCAGTTTTACGCACTGCTCTGGACAGTGCATCAGGAACCAAATTATGTAACGCTTTTCTATATCGTACTTTGAAGTGGTATTCTTGCAGCCAAAGCACCCACCGGGTCAAACGAGAGGATGCCTTTGGACAATTGAATGCCTAAGTCAATGCTGCATGGTCAGTAAATAGTGTGAACTCGGATCCTTCTATGAAATGTCGCCACTTCTCAACTCCCCACACTACAGCCAAGCACTCTTTCTCTGAGGTGGAATAATTACACTCTGCACCCCTCAGAGATCTAGATGTATAGGCAATGACCCGCTTGCCCTCAGGTGTCATTTGCACCAGTACTGCGCAGAGGCCTACATCACTGGCATCTGTGTGTATCTCAAACGGCAGTTGGAAGTCAAGCTGCATATATATATAGGGGCCTCCACCAGGGCTTGTTTTAACTTTTCAAAGGCCTGCTGGCAGTCTGGACCCCAGTCCCCCTTGCTGTTTTTTTTATGTAGATGGTATAGAGGTGCAGCTATGTCGGCAAAATGGGCAATGAATTTGTGGTACCAGCCCACTAGCCCCAAGAATCGCTGAAGCGATTTCTTATCTGCTGGTTCAGGGTAATTTGTGACGGCCATGCTTTTACTTGCATCTACTTGAACCCCCCTCCCAGACACTATGTGACCCAAAAATTTGAGCTCTGATTGAAAAAGTTGCTCTTTCCCAGATTGAGGGTCAAATTTGCCTGGTGTAACTTGGCAAAAACTGCCTCCAGATCTTTTATATGTTGTTCAGGTGAGGGAGAGAAAATGATCACATCGTCAATGTAGACAAAACAAATTTTTTTACTCTCAACTCTCCAAGCACTCTTTCCATTAGTCTCTGAAATGAGGCACTAGCATTTTTCAGTCCAAAAGGCATACATTTTAACTCAAAGCCCAAAATGTGTTATTACGGCTGTTTTGGCTTTACTTTCTTTAGCCACTACCATTTGCCAGTAGCCCAATTTTAAATCCAGTGTGCTGAAAACTGAAGCTCCATTCATGGATTCCAGCAACTCGTGAATCAGAGGCATGGGATGAACATCCTGGCGAGTTTTGGCATTTAAGGCACTGTAATCCACACAAAACCTAAATGACTTGTCTGGTTTTGAGACGAGGACCACAGGAGATGCCCAAGAGGATTGAGAGGGCTCGATGATGCCATCTTGAAGCATTTTTTCTATATGCTCTTTGATTATCGGTCGTTTAAAGGGTGACACCCTGTAGGGTCTAGATCGAACTGGCATCTCATCTGTGGTGTAAATGTGATGCACTTCCATAGATGTTTTTCCCAATGTATCAGTGCACACTGTTGGCCAGGCTTGAAGGAATTGAGTAACTTCAGGGGTTTGGTTCAAATCTGCTGGCCCTCTCTTTGCTGGGAAGTCATAAGTGTCCTTAATGGGCAGAGCCATGAACAGACTCAGAGGAGATGGACTAGGACACTCAGTGGAATTGCTCAGTGGTGGAGCAACGAAAGGGTGAAATGAATAACCTCTGGGCCCTTTGACTCCATAGGTGTGATCACCTAAGTTGATGATGGTTGAAGTTCTTGTCAAGACATCCAGACTTAGAATAATAGGAAATGTGAGGTTAGTATTTTCAACCACAAAAGTGTCTAACAGGCAAACCTTTGATTGTCAGCTTGTTTTAAATGTTCATCTGCCGGGGCCATTTCCTGCCACTGGCTATGCCTCATTAGTGTAAAAGTGCAGGCTGTATCCAAGACAACATGGTATCTGTTGTCTCTGATCTCTACAGGAACGTATAAAAGTGAAGTTGCCAGCTTCGGCCCTCGTTGAACAACAGACACTACATCTGCTGGTCTTCTGAAGTTCCCTTTAGATGCTGGTTTTGCTGGAGCTTTGCCTTTGGATTTTTCTTGGTCCACCTTTCCCCAATAGGCCTTTGCTCCTGCACAGTCTCTTTCTACTTGGGACCCTACTGTAACCAGCTGATCCATGGTGGTGACAGTTCCTTGGAGGCAACCAGCCAGTTTAGGATTACAGTTATTTAGGATCTTTCTCACCAGCTCGGCTTCTGAGATATCAGGTTTCCACCTCAAGCACAACGCTCGATAGTCGAAGGCGAAGTCTCTCAGGCACTGCTCAGGCAACTGCACCATCTCTCGAAGTTTTTCTTCCACCTCTGAGAGGTAATCTGGGGGGAGAAATGCAGCATAGAAGGCTTCCTTAAAATCCTTCCAGTTCTGGATTTGATTCTTGGCTACACACCACCAGCTGTGAGCGGGTCCTTTTAAGACACCGGTCAAAGCTCCAATTAATTCAGGGTCAGAGAGTGGTCTCACAGACAGGAATGTTTCACACTGGTCAATAAAGTTCAACACATCTGCTACCTCTCGTGCCTCTCCAAATGTGGGAAAGTCCATGTGGATGGGAGGTTTGGCATAAACTACAGCCGTTCTACCAGAAGAGAGAGGTGCAGCCATGTGAAGGGTAGATACTCCGCTACTACCAAAATTTGTACTCCAGTAAAAACAGTAGCACTTCAACATGTTTTTACTCAAGTAAATGTAAAAAGTAGTTGACTAAGAAATTACACAAGTAAGGGTAAAGAAGCATTTGGTAAAAAGTGAACTCAAGTACTGAATAACTGATCAAGTGATCAGTTATTTAATATCTAAAAAATTACACAATTAGTGGGCCAAAAAAACTAAAGTGGAAATGTTGGTATTTTAAAGACAAATGACAATTTTGTTCAAATAAGAATAGTGATGCTTCTTAATAAAATTAAGTAAAAAGTTCAACATATTAAAAGTACTCCTAAAAGTACTCCTGTGTTTCAAAAAGTTACTCAAATATACGAGGGGGTACCCAAACGTTTCGAGAATGACGCTGCTGCACGCGCAGTTTTCATAGTACACGATTCTGCCACTAGGTATTTGTTCAACCACGCCTTGTCAATCAGTGTGCCAAGCGGCGTTGATGTGGAAAGTTTCGTCTACCCGCAGTGAATTTTCTTGTAAGAGCTGTTTTGTCCAGCCGTCGTTTTTCTTCATGGAGAAGTTTTATGAGCAGCGCGGCTGAAGCTTTGCTTCCTGCTCGGGAAAAAAGCATCGGAAACCGTTCAAATGTTTGAAGACCGCTTACAAGGATGACGCTATGTGTCAAGCTCAAGTTTACTCGCGGTTCACACGCTTTAAAAATTGTGAAATGTCTCAATTGATGATCAACGGCTTTTTTCCGGCTTCACAGCACGACTGTGAAGCTTTGCTTCCTGCTCTGGAAAAAAGCGGTTGATCATCAGAATCGTGTACTACAAAAACTGTGCGTGCAGCAGCGTCATTCTGGAAACTTTTGGGTACCCCCTCGTATTTGAATAAATGTAATTAGTCACTCCTAAACTCTGCCCTTCTGAGGGAACAGGAGAAGGACCTGATAAGGAAATAAATTAATCTTATTCTGATATTAAACACTGTTTCAATTAACAAACAAATTATGTTAGGTTTATTCAAGGATCAAGGAAAATAAGGGTCAAGGGTCAGACCCATGGCTGACATTGTGAACGATGAGGAGAACCGTCTGCACTGTGAACAGCACCAGAACTCCTGATGGATCTCCTTCCAGAAGAAGTGGAGAGATGGCCGACCTCCACAGAGAAGAGTTCATACAAAACACTGACACTTTCAGATTGCAGATTTCCAAATGAAGGTTTCCGTAAGTGAACACAATCATTATTCAATAAACCAAACAGTTTAAAATAACTGTTAGGGTTACTATTAAGAAGAACCCAATATGTCAATGTTTGTTCATTTCTATCTTGTACAATATACAAGGTACGCCACTCACTGTTTACCTGTCATGTTGAATAATCTTCAGTGTAATATGAAACCAAAAAATAAAACGGTTCCAAAGCTTTCAATCTGTGTTCTATTTTTGCAGATTTGTTTTATTAAGATTATGCTGAGTTTAAGCTGTTTTAAGCCCCAAACAAACAATCCATTTTATTGTGTCTAGGACGTGAAAACATGAGATTTGATTAAATTAGAACTACATAGATGAGAAGGAACACAGCTTTAATAATAAGCAAACATATTTTGTTTATTCAAAACAGGTCATTGTTGCATATCAATGCTATAAGAACAGCCACATTTTTTTAAATGAATGTGTCACCAGTGCATTTGGCCGGGTGTTCCTGCTCCAGAAAGGTGAAGGTCTCTGGTCATCCTGAAGCTGTGAGCCCACTGGGAGTCTGAAGGGAAACGCTGAGACCAGAGGCCTGCAGGATGGTCTGCATCTGAAAACATACATGATGGAAACATTAATGAATGTACTGCGCCAAAAAGCTGTACTTTTGACAAAAAAAGCAAAGGTTTCATAGTAGTCATATTTAATAAATTAGAATGAGTTCCAAAGAACTTGTTAGATTAAAAGTACTTTTTGAAAATAACATTTAAGCAGAATAAACATATTTTTCACTGTTGATGTAATATCCTAATCCTCAATGCCATGTTTTCATTAATTAAATAAGAAATTATTATTAACATAAATAAAAGCTTTTAATTCCTCTCCTTGGGCTGCCACCTTATCGTAGTGGAGGGGTTTGAGTGTCCCAATGAGCTATGCTGTCTGGGGCTTTATGCCCCTGGTAGGGTCACCCAAGGCAGACGGGTCCTAGGTGAGGAACCAGACAAAGGGCAGTCCGAAGACCCCTTATGATGAACACAAACTTTGGACTTTGTTTTCCCTCGCCCGAACGCGGGTCACCGGGGCCCCACTCTGGAGCCAGGCCTGGAGCCTGGCTCCATCGCATGATGGCGAGCGCCTGGTGGCCGGGCTTTTACCCACGGAGCCCGGCCGGGCTCAGCCCGAAGAGGAGACGTGGGTCCCCCTTCCGATGGGCTCACCACCTGTCCGAGGGGCCAAAGGGGTCGGGTGCATTATGCTAAGGGCGGCAGCCGAGGGAGGGGACCCTGGCGGTCTGATGCTCGGCTGCAGAAGCTGGCTCTTGGGACGCGGAACGTCACCTCTCTGGTGGGGAAGGAGCCTGATGTAGTGTGCGAGGCTGAGAGGTTCCGGCTAGAAATAGTCGGCCTCACCTCGACACATGGCTCTGGTTCTGGAACCAGTCTCCTTGAGAGGGGCTGGACGTACTTTCACCGTGGGCAACTCCAGAGTGGGAGGCGCCGGGCTGGAGTGGTCATACTTGTTGCCCCCCATTTGGGCGCCTGTACGTTGGGGTTCACCCTGGCGAATGAGAGGGTAGCCTCCCTCCACCTACGGGTGCGTGGACGAGTTCTGACTGTTTGTGCTTACGGGCCAAACGGCAGTTCAGATTACCCACCTTTCTTGGAGTCCTTAGAGGGGGTACTGGAGAGTGCCCCTCCTGGAGGCTCCCTTGTTCTACTGGGGGACTTCAACGCTCACGTGGGCAATGACAGTGAGACCTGGAGAGGCGTGGTTGGGAGAAACGGCCCCCCCGATCTGAACCCAAGTGGTGTTCTGTTGTTGGACTTCTGTGCTCGTCACGGATTGTCCATCACGAACACCATGTTCAGGCATAAGGGTGTCCATATGTGCACTTGGCACCAGGACGCCCTAGGCCGCAGTTCGATGATTGATTTTGTCATCGTCTCATCGGATTTGCGGCCGTATGTCTTGGACACTCGGGTGAAGAGAGGTGCGGAGCTGTCCACTGACCACTACCTGGTGACGAGTTGGCTCCGGTGGTGGGGGAGGAAGCCGGTCAGACCTGGCAGGCCCAAACGTGTAGTGAGGGTCTGCTGGGAACGTCTGGCGGAGTCCCCTGTGAGACGGAGCTTCAACTCCCATCTCTGGCAGAACTTCGAACACGTTCCGGGGTGGTGGGGGACATTGTGTCTGAGTGGACCATGTTCCGTACCTCCATAGCCGAGGCGGCCTATCGGAGCTGGGGCCACAAGGTTGTTGGTGCCTGTCACGGCGGCAACCCTCGAACCCGTTGGTGGACACCTTTGGTAAGGGATGCTGTCAAGCTGAAGAAGGAGTCCTATCGGGCCTTTTTGGCCTGTGGGACTCCAGAAGCAGCTGATGGGTACCGGCGGGCGAAACGACATGCGGCTCGGGTTGTCGCTGAGGCAAAAACTCAGGCGTGGGAGGAGTTTGGAGAGGCCATGGAGACGGACGTCCGCACGGCTTCGAGGCGATTCTGGTCCACCATCCGGCATCTCAGGAGGGGGAAACAGTGCAGCACCAACACTGTTTATAGTGGGGAGGGTGTGCTGCTGGCCTCAACTCGGGACGTTGTGGGCCGGTGGGCAGAATACTTCGAAGACCTCCTCAATCCCACCAACATGCCTTCTGTTGAGGAAGCTGAGCATGGGGACTCTGGGTTGGGCTCTCCAATCTCTTGGGACGAGGTCGCCGAGGTGGTCAAAAAGCTCCTCAGTGGCAGGGCCCCGGGGGTGGATGAGTTCAGCCCAGAGATCCTTAAGGCTCTGGATGTTGCAGAGTTGTGTTGGCTTACACGACTCTGCAATATCGCATGGACATCGGGGGCAGTTCCCCTGGATTGGCAGACTGGGGTGGTGGTCCCCCTGTTTAAAAAGGTTGACCGGAGGGTGTGCTCCAATTACAGGGGGGTGACACTCTCAAGCCTCCCTGGTAAGGTCTTTTCAGGGGTCCTAGAGATGAGGGTCCATCGGATAGTCGAACCTCGGATTCAGGAAGAGCAGTGTGGTTTTTGTCCTGGTCGTGGAACACTGGACCAGCTCTAGCAGCGCCCAACCAGTGTACATGTGTTTTGTGGACTTGGAGAAGGCGTTCGACCGTGTCCCTCGGGAGTCCCTTTGGGGGGTACTCCGGGAGTATGGGGTACCGGGCCCTTTGATACGGGCTGTCGGGTCCCTGTATGACCGGTGTCAGAGTCTGGTCCGCATTGCCGGCAGTAAGTCGGGCTCGTTTCCGGTGAGAGTGGCACTCCGCCAAGGCTGGCCCTTTGCCAGCCTTGGCCCTTTGCCAAGGCTGCTTAAGAGTGTGACCCCCCCCCCCCCCCTGTAATTGGAACCTTGGAAAGCCTTGGAAAGCCTTTTTAAAATCGGCTTTTAAAAGGCCGATTTGAAAATACATGAAGGAAGGAAAATTAACAGTGCAAGTAAAGTCCTCAGACAATTGATGAAACTTGATATTTCCTTATAAACGCAGGTCTTGTAAAACAGATAACAGTTTTACAAAAATACTACAAAGGTTGTTCTTTCTGTAAACCTGTGACTGCGGTGCTTACACCCACTGCTTTGGGTTTCTGAGTACTTCCAGCATCTCCGCCTCCCGGGAACCTTTACCAGGCTCGTGCATGTACTCACACCTGGCAGTGAGGGGGAGTGACATGAGGATACTCTCGATTGTAGAGCCAGGTGTGGCTCTAGAATCGAGCCACACCTGGCTCGATTCCCTTTGTCACCGATTCTGTTCATTACTTTTATGGACAGAATTTCTAGGCGCAGCCGAGGTGTTGAGGGGATCCGTTTTGGTGGCCTTAGGATCACATCTCTGCTTTTTGCGGATGATGTGGTCCTGTTGGCTTCATCGGAACGTGATCTGCAGCTCTCACTGGAGCGGTTCGCAGCCGAGTGTGAAGCGGCCGGGATGAGGCTCAGTGCCTCCAAATCCGAGGCCATGGTCTTGAGCCGGAAAAGGGTAGAGTGCCTTCTCCGGGTCAGGGGGGTCGTCCTTCCTCAAGTGGAGGAGTTTAAGTATCTGGGGATCTTGTTCACGAATGAGGGAAGAAGGGAGCGGGAGATCGACAGGCGGATTGGGGCAGCGTCTACTGTGAAGCGGGCGCTGTACCGGTCCGTCGTGGTGAAGAGAGAGCTGAGCCAAAAAGCGAAGCTCTCGATTTACCGGTCGATCTACGTTCCCACCCTCATCTATGGTCATGAGCTTTGGGTCATGACCGAAAGAACGAGATCACTGGTACAAGCAGCCGAAATGGGCTTCCTCCGCAGGGTGGCTGGGCTCTCCCTTAGAGACCTATCTCTGAGAAGCTCGGTCATCCGGGAGGGACTCAGAGTAGAGCCGCTGCTCCTCCACATGGAGAGGAGCCAGTTGAGGCTCGGGCATCTGGTCAGGATGCCTCCTGGACGCCTCCCTGGTGAGGTGTTCCGGACACGTCCCACCGGGAGGAGGCCTCGGGGAAGACCCAGGACATGCTGGAGGGACTATGTCTCTCGGCTGGCCTGGGAACGCCTTGGGATTTCCCCGGAGGAGCTGGACGAAGTGGCTGGGGAGAGGGAAGTCTGGGCCTCCCTTCTGAAGCTGCTGCCCCCGCGACCCGACCCCGGATAAGCGGAAGAAAATGGATGGATGGATGGAAAGCTTTGAATTGTCTATGTAATAATGACTCTATAAAGGGTTTATCTGAGAGGTGAATTACTGAAATATATTAACTTTTCATTTACACTCAGAGGAGCCCAAACTTCTTGAGACCAATATCTACTTTTTCTCTCAATAGCCAGCTGAGAGCTACCTCATGACACGAAGATATAAAAATTGTAAATTAAACTCTATTGACTTATTTTATATGCAAATATCTAAAAGTTATAGCAGACATATTAAGGTAACAGAAAACCTAATGCAGTTCTTCCTCAGTGAGATTCTGAGACTGGGAGGAGGTTACTGGTTTCTCAGTCAGAAGCTGGTTGAAAACCTGAGGCCAGCAGGTGTCAGTCAGTCATGGTAGATCTGAACTTTGGTTTGATGACCTCAATATGAGAAGTTGCAGACTGACGGGAGGAACCACAGAGCTCTGTTAGGTTGCAGGGTTGTCAAACTCCAGTCCTCAAGGGCCGCTGTCCTGCAGTTTTTAGATGTGCCAAAGGGACAAAACACTGGAATGAAATGGCTTAACTACCTCTTTCTAATGACTCCTAAACTTTAGACCTTCTGTTCTGTTTGCTAATCTTTGCTAATATTAGGTTATTGCAGGTTCAGTAAATTAGCTGAAATTCCAGAATGTACTATCAGCATGTTGCACAGAAGACAAAAATACAACAATGAATTGTTTTGTTTCTTTTTAGCTGCAGTAAAAAGATATAAATTACCCTCAATGTGTTTCAAACAGAAGTCATGGACCAAAAGCAGCAAAAATATGTTTAGTTGAACTCATAAAAAAACCTAAAATCATATCTTGGGGAAAAAAAAAAAAAAAAAAACTAGGACAGATCAAAAGGACCTGTCAGCTTTGCGAATTATTGATTAGAAGTGAGCTGTCAGTCTGATCTGTTTAATATCTGTGTGTTCAGAGCAAACTCCAGGGGCAAGAGCACATTACAGGCTTTTCAAGTTCTCTGTCAGTCTCGTATTGATGGCTGTGCCACCTCCAGCTTGCTGACTGATCGCTGGAAGAACATCCTTCTGACTGATGTGACAGACAATTGGCCTGATGTTCCACTGCCACCGCTTTCATACAGTGCAGTTCAGATTGAACACTGACTGACAACATCTGGTCTCTTCTCGCTGCTGCAGCATCACAGACTAACCACAACAGTTTTCCAAGTCCTGCCCTTATTAAAGCACATTGGATGGAGATATAAAGAGACTTTTGATGTAGCAGATTTCTTTGGTAATTCATTGAGACAGCTCCTGATGCTTTTGGCAGGTGGAGTTATTGTGCAGTTCTCAATACAAGAAGTGTCTATAATGAGCACCTTTGTCCAAAAGCATATAAATTGTCCAAGCATGTCTTTCTTTTAGGTTGAACTATCAGAAGTTTTAGATCTCTAGATTATCCAAAGTAGAATTGAATAGAATAGAAATATCATTTATTCTCCCACAGTGGGGAAAATCAGGTGTTACAGCAAGACTCTGGCTTTTAGGGTCACACAAAGATTTATATTTCAAAAATATAAAAACAAACAAAACTAGGAAGAATCTATTCCATATTCGATTATTACTTAAACATACTGTGCAGTTACCAGAAATGGGTATGAGTTGGCCCATCATTTTCAGCAGAGTAAAATAAACAAGGCTTGCTCTTCTCATTCAAAGTGCAGATGTTGCTAAGCTTTCTTCACCAGACCAGAGGTGCGGAGGGACCAGGTCAAAGTTATTTGTATACCCAGGAATCTAATGTTCCTGACCTGCTCCACTGCGGCATCATTAATCAGGAAGGGGTGTGACTTGGCTGATTTTTCCTGAAATTAACAATTTCTTTTGTTTTGCTGACATTCAGGATTAGATGGTTTGCATCACACCAGTCCACCAGATGTCTCCCCTCCTCTCAGTTTGTTGTTGTCCCTGATGAGACCCACCACCGTCGTACTGTCCGCATGATGTGGTTTGTACTGAACCACATCATGGCACAATTATTACTTCATGTTCATCTATCATGTAAAATTCATTCAATCAATCAAATTTTATTTGTATAACACATTTCAGCAGCAAGGCATTTCAAAGTGCTTAACATAATTAAAATAAAAAATAAAAACAGAATAAACAGTGAAAAAGGGACAGATATTGAAAGATTAAAACAGATAAAACTTGTAATTTAACCATAAGCACCTCTAAACAGGTGGGTTTTAATTTGAGATTTAAAGGCACCCAGTGTTTCACATAATGAATGGGAAGTAGAGACTGCAATACTCATGCTCCTCTCTGTCACAGAAGCATTATGTGCACAAGAGTTTTACATCTTGCTCTGAGAATTAACTAGACAACAGTATATTAATTATGGCATGCAATATTTGCAACATCACATATGCAGTTCTTAATTAAACTATATTCAGGGAAGCTTGAAATGTGGTGATATGGTGAAGTGTCTATAAAACTGGAACATTTAAATGAGAAAAAAACATAGTTGCCAATCAATTTTCTATTTCTTCAATAAAAACAGAAAATATTAACAGTGTCCATCTTTAACTGAAACTCCTGTGAATCAAGCAGTTGAAACCAGATATTTACATACTCTAATGATCGACCAGCCTCCTTTCATGCTTCCATGATCACTCATGCTCAACACAATGGTATTGGAAATGTAACCCTGTTTGGTAATACTTTATTTGAAGGGGTGTGAATAAGACTGACATAACACCTGTCATAAACATCAGTAAGTCTTCATAAATATTTATGACTGTTGTCATAAAGTGTCATTCGGTAAATCATGACACTTTTAATACAAAGCTGACATTATTCAAAATGTCTTCGTTATAACAACTTGACATTAACCAAGAATCATATGTCATAAATATGTCATAATAGTAGTCATAATGATTTAATTACACTATCAAAAGCTTTAACAGAACAGCGATACATTTTTCCACTACCTGAAATAAAGCGAAACAAATAGGACCAACAATAAAGATTTCATTAAGCATTACTACACTGTGAAATGATTTAATAACGGCCAATAACAATTTCTTTTACATCAAGTAAAGTGGAACAAGTATCAACAGTTATGAATATGTCATTAAGTGTTATTACAGTGTCAATATTATCTCTTACCTCAAGTGAAACAAGTAGCAACAGTTAAGATGTCATTAAGTGTTAATACAGTGTCATTAAGTAAAGTGAAACAAGTAACAGTTATGAAGATGTCATTAAGTGTTATCAGTGTCATTGTTAACTTTGACCTCAAGTAAAGTGAAACAAGTAGCAACAATTATAAAGATGTCATTTAGTGTTATTAGTGTCAAATGCTATGCTAACAGAGTCACTGATATTAAGTCTTACCCCAAGTGAAGTGAAACACATTGGACTACTTATAACTACCATCATAGCTGTAGACCAAACCCTTTGTATATTGGAATAAAACAAAAGATAACTTGTTCTTCAAACAGAGGGTTTAACGTCTAGTCAATATTTTGTTACTCTGAAATACTGAGTGAAAAAGCTGCGATACGTCAAAGCATCCTAAATATTGAATGTGGCTTCTCTGCCAGTAAGCTAATACAAGTAAATGGACCGAACTTTATAAAGTGCTGTTCTACAAAGTATTTTTAGCTAATACCTGTCATTACCACATTTTCTCACACACACTAATATATTTGGTCATCAAAGGAATTACTAAAGACAGAGTTTCTAACTTTTGATGTGATTATTTAATTGTTTTGGGGGGTTTCTGTATAAAGAGCACAATGTTTTTATTTAATTGAAATTATTCTGATAATTTGTAGATTGACATTGATGAACAGACACTTTTAGAGTGTTTTATTAAAGAATATATATACATAATTCCATAATTTAATGTATATTTAACGTTTCTAGGCAAGAAACAACTTTCTTGTATTTATTTTTTATACATTATTGAGATGACTTTTGATTTATAAATCAGTCATTGTCAACCATTAAACTACATATTTTTCTTAATTTTTTCCAGAGAAAAAATATGTATTACAGTACGTCAACTCTGCTATTGACAGGAAAAAGTTACAATAATTCTAACAGTGTAAATTATTTTTATTTCATTACATCAGCTGTTTTAATACACTAATAATTCAGATTGAGATATTTAAAAATACACAAAAAGTGAAAATAAAACATTTATACTGGGAACACGGGCCACAGGCAGGGATTCAGTCTGCTGGTCACACTGGGAGAACTCCAATGACTTCTGAGACGTCCTGGTTCACAGGCTAAAGCCAAGAATAAAAGAGAAATTATCCAAAAGTGTAATAGAAAATACATATATGTTTCTTTCACATTCAGAAAGACATTTTCAGCATGTTGGGGCTCTGACTCGTAGCATCTTTAGAGCTAAATACCGAAACGCAGGGGTGAAGGTAAGGGGGTACGGCAGGGTACTGCGTACCCCTAAAAGATTTAGCGGGGGTACGCAGTACCTGCAAGAGAGGGGAGCGACTGTGTGCTGTAAAAAATCAGTGGGTTCACTGTGCAGCCGTGAGTGCACCCACTAATTAGCCGTGACTGATTAGTTTTTCAAGAACAATCTAAAACACGAATTAATTAAATAACTTTTTTCCCATTTTATATCGTTTCTGAACTGTTCGTGCTTTGCTAAAGCAGGGGTGCAACACGTCGATAGCGGAAGGTTTTGAGTCAATCTCTGTGGTTGGTGACAAATTAACTAATCAACCACCGCTGTGTTCAGGGGAGCTTATTAATAATCGCAAAATAAATATCAAGCCTGCAAACATAATATTGTAACGGACTGAATGTTATGTTTTTAACGTAATCTCTGGTTGGCTTGTGGAGCGCAGGAGGTTGCCATGGCAACGGGTGTGCTTAAATGGCGGAGACTAAAAAGGTGCGAGTGGTTTAGAATTGATCACCTGTTCGGGTTGTTTTACCTTTGTCTTCACAGTAAATTTCTCAATGTTAAATATGCGGTGTCACAATTCATTGACTCTTTCAGAGCTAATACAACAACAGATTGAGTATAACGCCCCCTAGAGTTCGTGAAAATTTCCAGAGTGTATACACGTCGTGTCAATTTAACTCTAACAAGCTCCGCCCACCTCCTCCTCTCAAACCAACAAGTCTACCCGTTGCATGGACGTCATTTTTCTCCTGCTTGAAAGACTGCGGTAAGTTTCTTTTTATAAGATAATAATGCAATTTGAATTGTTTTATAAGAATATTTTTTGTAAGCCCCATTATCCGAGTGAGTTTTAATATCGTAATACTGAGTTTAATACAGCAAACCTGACCAAGTGAATGGCTAGCTTAAAATGTTTGTCCAACTCGACTATGTACTCCTTAAATCCATGTCCAAGTGATATTGTACGGATATGCGTTTTATTTATTTAAGAAATATAATATAAATTTAGCAAAAGATGTCTGGGTTGAGACAAAATAAGTCACGTTGGCTTTATGGCTTTTCAGGTCAACAGTAATGCTAACCGTCCAGCTACTTTTTATTTTTTTATTTACTTTTTTATTTTTTTTGCTAAGTAAATTATATCGTTGGTGCCACGAGTTTGCTAAACTAGCTATTAACTGCTCTGCTTCTTTTTTACGCTAGTCCATATTTTATTCGGGTTGAGTATGTCTAACACAGTTTGGTTTATTTTCAATTAGGCTTCACGACTCCGAATTGTTGGAACCGTAAGCGGGAGCTAATAGTCCAGCTAGTTTCATATTTATCACTGAATTTGGCGCGAGTGATGATTTGCGTGCTCTCCCTCGTGCCCAGCACAATACCTCCACTGTAAACCTTGCTTGACTCCTCCATTAACCGTTGCTAATGCTAATGGAAAAGGCGACAAAGAAGCGAGGTGTTTAGTAACTGTCTAACCTAGATAAGAGTACAAACAAAGTCAAGTTACTTTGCACTCAAGCCATTAATGTGTAAACTTTAATTGTGTTCTATGAAAACCATGTAATGTAAGCTGTATTGGTTTGTGAAGCAGTTGGCAGGTTTCACAAATTGAAAGCATTTCAGTACTAAAGATGAATGACTGAGGAATTATGTCCTGCAGGAACCATGTTGATTAAAACAAGACTTGGCGAGCTGCAAAAATTTCAGTCAATAAGTTTCTCATGATGATGAGCTGGAGGTCAATTGCGTAAGTTAACAACTCCCAGTATGAGGTTTTTTTCAAGATGGCGGCGTAGCAAGTGGTCGACTTCGTCTAGCTGCGCACCACATGTTCGGTATTTGAGCAGACTACCATCCTCCTTCTAAGATTTCCCAACTAAATGAGGTGATACGATCGCTGATGAACGCCTCTTCGACTTACGCCAACATTATGCCGCCCAAAATTCTTAAGAAAATGAACAAGACCGGTGAAGTGGAGTCCAAACTAGCTAGCACAGGTAAAATGGCTAACGCGGAGCTATCTGCTGTGCTACCAGTGGCTGGTGGGGCTGCTGTGCTCGACCCGGCGCTTCGTCAAGTCATTGAGGAGATCACTGGGAACATCTTATCAGTTATTTCCCAGAAAGTGGACATTCTGACTGAAATGCTTAAGAGCCAGGCCACGGAGTTAAAGGTGCTGGTCGGACGCATTACAGAGGCCGAGGACAGGATCGCATTTCAGGAGGACGGCCTGGACCAGGCCACGGCCCGCATCAAAAAGTTGGAGAAAGAAACCCTCATGATGGCTCAAACGAATTGACGACATTGAGAACAGAGGCAGGAGAAAGAATATTCGGGTGCTCGGTCTAAAAGAGGGCGTAGAGGCTGGTCCTGGAGCCCTACAATTTTTGGAAAAATGGCTGCCTGAATTTCTAGGAGTCGAGACCAAGAGCGGCCGGATCAAGCTTGAGAGGGCGCACCGTACACGAGCTCCACAGCTCGGGCCGACACAGAGATCAAGACCAATGCTGATCAGATTTCACAACTACCGGGATCAACAGCAAGTTCTCGAGGCAGCGCGGCGTGCGGGGAGCGGAGATCAGCCCCTGATGTATCAGAACTCCAAGATCATGTTCTTCCAGGATTTCTCGGCGGACACCATGCGCAGGCGGAAGGGATTTGACGCGGTAAAGAGGCGGCTGAGGGAGGCAGGTATCCAGTACTCCCTTCTCTACCCGGCTAGGCTGAAGATTATGCGCGATGGCGAGGCAAAAATTTTTAATTCGCCGGATGGAGCGATGGAGTTTGTGGACAGTATAGGATGAAAAACTCCTGCCGAAGTTCTGAATAGATCGGCACCAGAGGTCGGCTCTGTAAGCTTGCTCTCTCCTTTTTTTTCTCTCTCTCTCTTGTTACTTTATTATTCTCATTGTCACCCGTGAGAACAAGTGATGGGAGTAATTATTATGACTATGATTCTTTTCAATCTGTTCTGCTCAGCTGCTTTTCTATGACCTTTTTCTTTTGTGGTGCGCAGCAGCGGGGAATGTGTGATGGACTTTCTCTTTTAGGTTAATCTATCTGTGTGTGTCTTCACCAGGGAGATGAGACACACGGGTTTAGTAAAGGTAGGGATGGCCCCCGGTGGGTTTGGGGGGAATGCGCACCTTGAAAGCGCTTTTGTTGTTCTGTATTGTTCTATGTTGGTTCTAGTTTGTTGGTTTTGGTTGGTTTTTGTTCAGCTCAATACGTTACAGTCCTTATACTTAATCATTAGTTGGGGTGGCATTGCATTACTACATTATAACTTTAAATTATAAATGTTAAGAATATGTACATGGAACATTAGGGGAAGCCATTCACCAATTAAGAGAAGAAAGGTTCTTCAAGCCCTAAAGAAGGAAGGTGTAGATATAGCGCTGCTGCAGGAAACACATTTAAACGACTCAGAACATTTAAAACTACGGCAATGCGGCTTCGAACATGTTTTTTTCTCCTCTTTCACTAATAAAAGTAGAGGAGTTGCAATCCTTGTTAAAAATTCAGTGCCCTTTAAAGTCATAGAAAGTAATAAAGATGAAAATGGGAGGTATGTGCTTGTGAGAGCAATGATATATGGAGAAGAATTTGCCATACTGAATGTTTATTTCCCACCGGGCCATCCTATTAACTTCTTGACAGGAATAATGGCAAAACTTGTGGATCTCTCTCTTGAAAATGTTATCGTAGGAGGCGACCTCAATTGCCTTAAGAATCCACTGATTGATAGGCTCCCAATTAGCCCCCTCTCTATTTCAGGTAAATCAAAACAGATTTTTGATCTCTTCGAGGAGGCGGGGTTTGTGGATGTATGGAGAAAACTCCATCCTGCTGGAAAGGATTACACTTTCTACTCCAACCCCCACAAATGCCACACACGTATTGACTATTTCTTCCTCCCTAAAATTACGTTAGGACAAGTTGCCTCATGCAAAATAGGACACATTGTTATATCCGATCATGCTGCAGTGTATCTAAATTATTCCGTTAAAAATGCTAAGATTCGGTCAAATCACTGGAGACTAAATCCTTTAATTTTAAAAGATGAAAAATTTGGGAAGTATTTTCGAACAGAATTCAAACAATTCCTCGCTATCAATTCTCCCTCCGCTAGCAGCCCTTCCTTGCTTTGGGACACAGCCAAGGCATTTAGTAGAGGATTAATAATATCATACATGTGCAGCAAAAAACGAAGAATTGCAGAACAACAGGACATATTGGAAAGAAAGCTTAAGCTTGCAGAGAAAGAGTATCAAAAAACCCTCGCAGTCCAAGCTGGGAGAGCTTAATGCTATTCGGTGTTCGTTGAACACAATATTGACACAGAACGCTACAGACAAAGTTAAATTTGCTAAACAAAGATTGTTTGAACATGGGGATAAACCGTGTAGATACCTTTCCTATCTTGTAAGAGCGCGAAAGTCCTCCCAATCAATTGCCTCAATTTCTGACCAGAAGGGTTCGTGCTCTACAAATCCAGAGAAAATAAATGCAATTTTCTTTGATTTTTACAAAAATCTGTACCAATCTGAGCAATGTGATAACTCCCAATCTTCAATGGAGACTTTTTTCTCCAAAATTAAGCTGCCCATTTTACCAGAGGACAAAAAAAATGACCTAAATGCAGAAATATCAGAGGTAGATGTGGAAAGAGCCATCAGATCTCTCCAGGGAGGGAAGGCACCAGGCCCAGATGGGCTCACTTCAGAATTTTATAAAACATTTATGGATCTGCTATCTAAGCCCTACTTAGCCATGCTGAATGATTCACTTAGTTCAGGTGTTCTCCCCCCTTCCCTCCGAGAAGCAAATATATCCTTGATTCTTAAGAAATCAAAACCTCCAGAAAACTGTGGCTCTTACAGACCCATCTCACTACTTAATGTTGATCTAAAAATATTGTCCAAAATTTTAGCAAAACGCCTGGAAAACATTCTACCCCTTGTGATAGGGATGGACCAGACAGGTTTTATCAAGGGGCGTAATTCCTGTAATAACCTCAGACGTCTTTTAAACGTAATCCAGCTGTGTCAGCGGCGCGCGATGGATGGTCTTATAGTCTCCTTGGATGCAGAAAAGGCGTTCGACCGTGTGGAGTGGCCATTTCTTTTCTATACCTTGCGCCAATTTGGTTTGGGCCCCAACTTTATCAGCTGGATAAAAGTCCTATATAGTTGTCCTTTGGCTGCGGTTATTACGAATGGGCTTAGGTCTAATAATTTTGAGGTGGGAAGGGGAAATAGGCAGGGCTGCCCCCTTTCCCCTCTTCTATTCACCCTTGCAATCGAACCACTGGCCGAAGCAATTCGTAGTGATCCCTCCATTATGGGTATCAACACTGATCGGGGGACTCATAAAATCTCTTTATATGCCGATGATGTCTTGTTGTTTCTTTCCAGACCTGCCACTTCGGTTGAAAGAGTCATCACAATCATTAACCAGTTTGGCTCATTCTCGGGATATAAAATAAACTTCTCCAAATCCGAGGCCATGCCTCTTGGTGGACAACTTCATATCCCTAGTTCCCCCTTTAAATGGTCCCCTGCAGGATTTAAATATCTCGGTATATCTGTTACACCTTCCTTTGACCAGATGTTTAAAACAAACTTTCTTCCATTATTTGAAAAAATTAAGCTAGATCTTGAACGTTGGAGTGGTCTTCCCATATCTTGGCTAGGCAGAATCTCGCTTCTTAAGATGAACATTCTTCCTCGCTTGTTATACCCAATCAGGATGATTCCTATTTTATTTACTCAAAAGTGGATCCAAAAACTGAAGAGTTGGTTTGGTTCCTTTATCTGGGCCAAAAGAAGGGCATTTATAAAAATGTCAACATTACAGTTACCAAGAGACATGGGAGGCTTAGATCTCCCAGACTTAAAAAAATATCAAGTGAGTTCTCTTATTCTATACGCTCGAGAATGGTTATCTGATAACCCATCCGCAGTCTGGCTAGATGTAGAAGCCTCGTTATGCGACTGCCCTCTTAAAAGCTTGCTTTTTCTTAAAAATATGAAAACAATAAATAAATTTTGTAACAACCCAATTACTGTGAATACAGTCAAGGCCTGGAGGACGGCTCAAAACATCGAGGGCAGAACTGGGAGGACATCCTCACTCACACCCTTTTTCGAAACCCCGATTTCCTTCCAGGTATGTTGGATGCGGGTTTTGGGGAATGGGTGGTTAAGGGTATCTCCTCTTTAGGTTGTCTTTTTAAGGAAGGGATCCTCATGTCTTTTAATCAAGTTGTGGAAGCCTTTGGAGTGGGGAAAAATAATCTCTTCCGTTTTTTCCAGCTGAGAGACTTTATCAAAAAAGAAACAACTTTACTCAGGGACTCTGAGGTTTCGGGTGTTGAAAGATTGCTTACCAGTACTCGTGTTGTGTCACTCAGTGTTTGCTACAAAACATTGAAAGGTCATAGGAGTCACTTAACAACTCTGGCCCAGGCCTGGGGAGATGAGCTGGGCATCGAGATCACTGATGAAATGTGGAACAGTATATGGAACTCTGCCAGAAAAATTTCTATTTGTAATCGCTCTTGGGCGCTGCAACTTAAATTATTACATAGAGCTCACCTGGCCCCAAATCGGGTCTCTAAGTTTAAACCAGGGTCCTCTTCCCTGTGCCCTAAATGCAAGATATATGAAGGCAACCTCACACACTGTCTTTGGTCATGCCCTAAAATCCAGTTATATTGGGAATCAATTCTGGCTGAGGTAAGGAAAATTATCAAAACTAATATCGATCTTGATCCAGTATCTCTTCTCCTTGGTCTACCAAATAAATATATTCAAAATCAAAACATGAGTAAATTGTATAATGTCCTTACTTTCTGTGCTAGAAAAAATATTCTGTTACAATGGATCTCCAATAAATCTCCTACTATTTTTGGGTGGAAGAAACTTGTCTTGGAATATATACCTCTTGACTTCCTAACATGTCTAATCCACTTTAAGACGGATACTTTTGTCCGGATATGGAAGCCCTTCCTGGACTATGCTGAAGGACACGTATCCACCATCTTGTCCCGAGCTTTTATAAATGCCTAGGTGTAATCGTTACAATGTCGGAAACATGTGTGCCCCCCTCATCCTCTCTGTCTTTTCTTTTATGTCTCTTATGGACTGGACTGTTGAGCTCTTGTTTTTGTTTTGTTTTTGCTTTTTGTTTTTTGTTTTTTTTTGTTTGTGTTATGTTGTTGTTTCTATTAAACAAAATTAATAAACATATCTACAAAAAAAAAAAAACAACTCCCAGTATGAGAAGAAAAGTTGAGGTTCAAAGAAGCAACCAAAGAGGATGATGGTCACAAATGCCATTAAAAGAGGTTGGCTGGATAAACAGAGAGATTCCAGATAAAAATCAAACCATACTGGACATTTATATAAGAATTTAATGTACAGTTCATGAATATAATGGACTCATATTCAAGAACTCAAGGTTGGTAGTTCCACATAAATTGAGAAGTGAAATGTTAAGAAAAATCCATGAGTCACACATGTACATGTCTGACCGTGACATCTGATCTTCTCCTCCTGCGAGTTGCGCTGAGACCAGGAGGTTTTCCTGGCAGTTTTATCAGCAAACAAACAAATATCCTCTCAATATGGTGTTTGACTCAGACTAGTTTAAACAGAACCCCCATGAGTGAAGACGTTATGCCTGGACGTCTGGCTCATCAAAGGGGAAAAGCATTGGTTCCATCTGAACACTCTTGAGGGGATTTTACTATACCATAATTTTGGTCTGACTTGGTTCACATCCCAGAAAACTGCACAGTTAATGGCCTTTTTTCTATTGAATAATATTTTGAATCTGTAATGAGGTGCATACACAGGAGTGTAGTTTAGTGTTCCTCTGGGGCAGCTTCATTTCCTGCACTAGGGTAAAATGGTGAGGAAAGCGCGGTTAATGTTTCATATTAGATGCAATCTTAGTTGGAAACAACATCCGCCTTCTAGTTAGTGATACATCTTTGCCACAGCACACAGCATTACAATCCAGCAAACTGAGCATTCCAGCTCACCTTTCCTGACTTCTGCTTCTACATAAAGGAAACAAAGGAGGAAGAGATATACACTATGAGAAAAACTGCTGGTGCAAAAATATCTGAAGAACTGTCCACACATGGCTATTGTGCAATCAATAAAGTATTTTTCAGAATCTCTCAGGATATGAATAAATTCAGGGAGAGGAAGAAAATACTTTTTGCACCATGGAATGTATGGCAACATTGTTCATCTTGCAGTTCACTCATAACTTCATGGCATTCTTCACAGAAGAAGGACTAAAAAACGTTAAGAAACCCACCAATATACCTGCCTGGGGTGAGAGTTAACCCAATACTTTAGTGGTTCATAGAGCTTGTTTAATGTGATCAGAGTAGCATCTGAGCTGGGGGTTTTTATTCTCTTGATTAAAAATACTTAAATTGCTATGATTATGCATGAGTTTACAGAGTCATGTAGTGTACAGAGTCAAGATTTTGTGCAAGCAGTAATTGCTCAGCGTTTGGTGTGGTTTCCTTTCTCAAACTGGAGGTCAGGGAATCCTCAAAAGTTTACTTTTTATTGGAACACAGTAGGGTTGTGTTCACACCAGCCCTGCTTAAACTCCAATGTTGAACTCTGGTTCATTTGCTTATAGAAAGTCAAGTTAATGAAAATGAAACCCTAATCCTTACCCTAGTCTATCAGACTCTCAGGTGTGAAAATACCTTCTTGTATTTAACTTGTGAAAACAACATTAGGGTTGATAAAAAGCAGAGAAATATTCAACAAGCATTGGACAATAAATTCTTACTCAGTTTGTTGGATCAGGGGCTGATAGCATAAGAAGTCTAATGAATGTTCACAAACTACCACTTTGAACAGTAACATGACCTGATCATACATCGCTGAATCTCTTGCAAAAGATTAAATAAGACCCAGTTAGACAGTAAAATTGTGCTGTATAGCAATATAAAAAGCCAGTTGATTGTTTTAATGACTGTAGTCTACAGAATATAGTTTATAGGTTCCCTTAAACAACAATACCCTTTTATCTGCTTGGCAGCTCACACATGCTGCTGATCAACCTTCAAAGTTTGTTTTAATAATCTGTAATAGTCAATATAGAAATGCTATGTTTTATGAGGTGATAGTTCATGTTGTAAAAAGTATCCATCTTCATACATATAAAGTTATTTTCCATCTCATTTTCAATCCATAGGGATTTATACGTTCTTTTGAGAACTTTTTTAGGAAGGTCTTCCACAAAGCTTAAGGTTTTTATAGGAATTTCTCAAATTCAAGTGTGAGGTAAAACACTGTTGGAAGAGACGATTTGCAGATTCTTGCTTGAGATTTGCCCCAGTTTTACTGCGTGTAGTCTGTTTATACTGTAATAACCGTGTTTTATTGTGTCAAGACTGTCATTATCAGGATCACTTTCTAGCAAGACAGTGGAACTTTGCTGCACAACAATGTTAAGTGCCATCTCTGAGACCAACCTCAGAGATGGCTCAGTCTGTCACAAGTGACGGAGCATCTGCATGATGTAGCATGAGGGTAATGTGGGGTATCTGTATTGTTCAGAGTAGCAATGCTCATTGCACAGAATTTTTTTACATGTTGAAAAACCTTCTATGATCTGGTTTAACAGAAAAAACAAGCTGTATATGCCATAGCATCAAATGTGCACAAACATTTTTTTAATCTCCACATAAATGTAAAGATTCTTCCTGTGTAAGTCAGCTCTGCTATAACAAGAGATTTAAATGTGAATTTTAAGTTCAAATTATTTCAGTTTCACTGACAGCACCAATTAGCATAAAGAGTAGTGTTGTTCATATAAAGAACTCCAAGTACTCTTTGATCAGAGACTTGCAACAATGGGACAATAAAGCAGCAAGAAACCTCCCGCAGAACCAGACTCAGGAAGACCGATCATCTGCCCTGACTGGATGGGAAACGGCAAGAGTGAAAACAAACAAACCACTTGATACTGAGCTTGTCAGTTCTGCCAGCAGTCACAAACAAAAACATGCTTTTCTGCAAAAATTTACAGGATGTACAGAAAATGAAGGCTAGGAGGGAAATCAACAAACCAGGATCAGTCTAAAAAGAAAGATGGAGTGGAGTATTCCTGGATATCTTGTGGTAGTTTGTTCTAATGGGAAGATCACCTTTTCCTATGCCACGGACTATAACTTAAACCATGTCACAACAAATCTAAAATCCCAATGTTTTTCTGGATTAACTGAGTCATTCCTCTCACTTTCTGTATCGCTTGGCCTTTTTGGAAAGAATTGACGTTAACTGAAAAACTTAAGCTTTTATTTCAAGGCATTGACTTTTGCTTCTGTATTTATCTTTTTAGTCTTTATTTGCATGTCATTTTTGTGTTGCACATAAAGCCTGAGTACCAGAATTATAAAGGTTCGCATGAGATTATTTTTTACATTTTTGGATGCTGCACAGCCATTATTTGGAGCATTTCAATAACCAATACATCAATACAATCCTTAAATCCAGGTCTTTCACAATTTATATGTTATTAATCCATAACAACTAAACAAAATGCTAAAAACTGCAAAGAAAAATCCCAAAAACGTAATTCGGTTCATAATTCTTTTTCCAATATATTGCAAATATAACAATTTCCTAATCTTATTTACCAAATTTGTCAATACAAAAAGCTGCACAGAGGCCTTCTGAACCATAGAACTTGTATTTTGATTTTTTGCAGAAGTTAGTTTTTCACATACTGCCAAGTTTATAACATCTATCCAAAGCAGGGATAGAAATTTCCTTGTCATATAGACTTTGTATATTGTGGCGGACATTTTACAACAATGTATGCTATTTGAGTCCTGTTTGTACCGTTACTGTTTCTCAATAAAGATCTATTTAAAAAAAACAAAAAAACATGTACAGCACACGTAGCTTCGTTTTGTACACCACTTCCTCATAGGTGGTGCAGGTATGCTGTATACCTGGCACAATGTGTATGGTACAGCATTTTGTACCCAGAAATAAAGTCAGACAGGAAATGAAGTCCTGTGAAAATATCTCACGATATCTTATGCTGTCGACGTGAGGATGGGAGATCCAAACCAGGAAGTGATTGCGCAGATCTAAAAACCATATAGATGGATATCGCGAATGGATATGCCTCGTGTGTCTGGTTCCTTCGTTTACTATAAATCTGTGAAGTCGTAAATGCGGCCATGTAGCGCTTCTGGACATGTGGATTGTTGGAAAAGTAAGTAAAATTCTTACGGTTTTATATGCAAAAAAAAATTGCTCTACCTTACGTGGTTTGAATTCTACCAGCATTTGAAAAATATTTACATACAACTCAGATCGCCGGCGATCCGGCCGTCCGTAACACATTTTCTGTTTCAGATCTGAATGAGTTTTCTAAAGTTCCACCCTACTCCTGGTCCTCTGTGGGTCTGGGCTTGCCCTCCCTGCCAGAGACAGACCACATGCGAGACGCGACAGTCAGGACCACCTGTTGAAATAGTGGATGGCTAATTCTAGAAGTGACTTCAGACTGTCTCTCCATTACCACCCATCTGACAGGCCACCAGCATCATTCACCCCACCACAACCTATCTGTCTTGCATGCCCCCAGCTGGTGCGCTGTTATGGCAGTCCCCTTGATTGATAGACTATGTCTACTCAGGGTTAATTTACTCTCTTGAATAATGCATGGAATGATACTACTACTACATTCTGCAACTCACCATGGGGTGGGGATTCTGGGTTTCTGTGCTTCTACGAAATCAAGTGTGGCCTCTATTTTTACCACTCATGCACTCATGGAAAAGACAAGAGAAAAAAGGCATTTTAAAGAGGAATATCACATATATATTAGGAAACTGGGAAACATCATGTATTCCAAATGATTGCTAAGAAGAGTGATTAAAAAGAGTTGTTTAGAGGAGAGATATGAAATGTAAGACAGGCAGACCACCCGTCATTCTGGCACAAGTGGGCAGGCATATTTAACTGAGGTTGTAAGCAACACCAACAAACGTTTACTCACATGTTATGTGGATAAACAAATTAGTCAAGTAAAATAAAATACAAATCACATTACTAAATGACTTCAAAAAGATTTTTCTCAAGTAAATGAAGACCAAAAAGAAATATACTGAAAATATGAATTGTCCATTATGAGATGAGAATTAAATGGTTCTGGTCTGCTCTGCATCCCCAGAACCAGATCCAAGCATGGAAAAGTATCATTCAGCTTCTATGCACATCAAATCTGGAACAAACTTCCAGAAACCTGCAAAACAGCTGAAACACTGAGTTCCTTCAAATCTAGACTAACTTAATCTATGTGTTTGGATACGTTTCATATTTCTCAGGAATGCTCTCACATCAGTGGGGAAAGTCCATTTTGGAGCACATACAGACCACTTCTTCAGCAACCAGTATCAAGAGGAATTTTGCAAAAGACTTTGTCTGATTGAGATATCAGTTCCTTCTGTCTACTAAAACAAAGTACGCAGCATAGTGGTAAGCTCCAGATAATGTTAAAATGACAGCAAATCTCATTTTAGACAAGAATGCTGTGTTAATAATGACATCCTGACCATTGGTTTGATACAATGGTACAATTGAGAGAGACGGCCAGAGAGAAAGTGAGGGAAAGAGAGAGAGAAAGAGAAAATGGAAGAAGGGCTGAGGGTAATTAGGTAAATGAATCTAACATTAACAAGTACCTAGACATAATAAACCTAAAGTCAGGTGCGCGGTATAGGGGGAAAAAGTGATGACAATTCTAGGGGTCTTGACCAACAGGGGGCCCTCCACAATTTATTTATTTTTTGTTCATAGAAATTAAAAAATAAAATCGGGGCCCTGTCAATTACAAAATTAATCATATTGTATTTTCAAAGATTGTTTTTAGCAGTAAAAATTTAATGTTCTCACTCCCAGACCAAAAAAAAACACTCATCCATATTTGCCCTGTACCCCCCTACCCTATCTGAGTTAAATGATTCGTTCCTGCTTGGAGCGCTTCAGAGTGACGCTGTTAGCAGCGGAAGACACGAACGATTGTCACAGTTACTATGCTGCTAAGAAAGTTAGAAAATCTGATTTTCAAAAAAAAGAGGGAGAGAGAGAAAAAGGAAAGAGTGTTAATTTATAACCCAGTTTTTCTCCAAGAGAGGTGAGTAGACTGTGAGATTATCAACCATTTAGCATAAGTAGCTTAGCTACAGACCACTGTTTGCCTCCTTTTCACTAGCATTTAATGAATTAAGGGAAAAAATTACCAACACATTCATATATTTAACTTGTCCCTTGAACTTTTACCACTTAACAGATGAGTCGGTCAGCAGCAGCTCTAACCCATGTCCCCCCTCACCCGTCCTCTCCTGAGTGAAATTAAAGCTGCAGTATGTCACTTTTATATAAATATTTTTTCACATGTTTTTAAAACTGTCATTATGTTGTGACAGTATGGTATGAGAGGTAATCTGTGAAAAATCTATTTCCTCTGCTTTCTCTCAGTGCTAGAAACAACCAATCAGAGGCAGGAGAGTTTTAGTGTTGTCAATGACAATCTCATGTGGTGCTGCTCATCCTTCCTCCCCCTTGATTTGTGCCGTGCTGCAGCTAGCATAGCACAGAGCTGTGCAGATTCAAACTGTGAATGCTCAGTTTAGTTAGCATAGCTACTAATGACGGTAGATAAACGGTTTCTTGTAATGATAAGTTGTTTCTCCACCATTAGCACATTTAGCAGTGAGTCAATGAGGATAATTGACAGCACTAAGAGCGTCCACCTAGTTCTGATTGGTTGTTTTGGTCAGAACGGTGCATTACTTTAACCAGTAATAGTAATTCAGGAAGGAGATGGAGGAGATTGATTGTTTTCAAATTATCTGTCTCATAACAAACTGCTAAGACATAGTGACAGCTTTAACAAATATGGAGAAAACATTTTTTTAATTAAAGTTATATACTGCAGCTTGAATAAAATGCAACTACATAACATTTTTGAGACGTCTGGATTGCTTTATGTGTAGTTGCACGTTGCTTTTGACTGTTGTTCATGGAGAGACATTTCAGAATCAAAAACTGAGAAGAAATGTAAGCAACCTACTTGCATACTGGATGTGGACTGTTGGATGTTAAATTCATGAGCAATAAATATTGTGCTAATTATCAGAATTGAACCAAAGAAAGCAAGTCAGATGCAAGCCTTTAAAATTATGACGCATTTTATGGGTCAAATACTCAAAAAAAAATTGTAACAGCAGCTGTGCGGGGGGGGGGACAAACAAATTTTTTGTCAGGGGGCCCACAATTCCTGTTGGCACCCCTGCCTAAAGTAACTATAGTTGTGAAACATGGTAAAACAGAAGACTGATCTTATCAAAGAGAGTCTAAGGGACACAGTATAATAATTAAACTAGAATCATTGATCAAACCCCAAGACAGCTCAAAACAACCCAGGACCTGACATCTATATACATCATTTTTCTAATAACCAAAGTTTTTCTTTTTTTCAACAATATTTTTATTGTATTTTTTACAGATATATCTGCCATGTAACCAATACAGTCAACAAGACCAACAAACACCCTCTTAGATGCACATCTGCATAAATTCCTTTAAGTATACAGGAAATAATAGTCCACTTCTGAGGCTCCCTTGTTTCCATTATGGTCCGACATTAATCTTGTCTTTAGCTGGCTTCTTCATCTTGAGACAAGTCCACACCTTCAACAAAATTCAGGATGGGTCTCCAAATGCTTTCAAATAATTTGCTTTTCCGTTTTTGAAGATATGTTATGCGTTCGAGAGGTAAAGTCTTCAGCATGTGCCTGGTCCATTATTTGATGCCTGGTCCTGTTGTTCTCTTCCAGAATAGTGCTATCAGTCTTTTAGCTTCTAGTAGACACATATCTATCAACAGTTGTTCACATTTGGTAAACAAATAATTTTTGGGATACAGACCCAAAATTAGAAAAACCGGATCTAGTACAATGTCTTTTGAGACAAGATGTTCTACAGTTTATTTTATTGCTTTCCAAAAATTTTTAATTTCCCTACATTCCCAGATACAATGAAACAAAGTCCCCTTTTCTTTTAAGCATTTTGTGCATATGCCTGGTATAGTAGAATTGTACCGATTTAAATTGACTGGTGTAATATAGACTCGCATTAACCATTTGTACTGCAGTAACCTTTAACTGAGTTAACTGTTTGTTTCTGAGCCCTAGTACAGACAGGCTGCCAATCCTCTTGTGACAAGTTTACTCCCAGGTCTGACTTCCAGGTTTCCAGTTTCAATGTTGAGTCCTCTGGGAAATTCAAAACCATAAAGTTGTAGAATTCTGAAATCGCACCTTTACTTGTGCTATCTTTGCAAGCAATTTCTTCTAGCTGAGACTTTGGTGGCTTGGTTAGTTCTTTGTCCTAATGTAGCTTCTGAGCTGAAGGTATTTAAAGAAGTACTTTCTATTTATATTAAATTTCTGCCTGAATTCTTCAAAAGACATCATGTAAGCTGTATTTGCTTGATACAAATCTTGAATTTTATCTATTGCCTTTGTGGCCCATTGTTTAAATAAAGAATTTGCTCTTCCAGGAGTAGAATCTTGGTTTCCCCATATTGGAGTAAACTGTTCTTTTGTGAATTTTTTTAACGTCATACCATATTTTGATCATGTTTTAACTAGAGGATTAACCGTTTTTTCCAATAATCTTGGGACTGAATCAGAAAAAATATATAAAGGTAAGGGTGGACTTACTGACTCAGATTCCATTTCTGTCCATTGAGGGGCGTCCCTGGCATTAAAGTAATATCTAATAGTCCTAAGTTGGGCTGCCCAGTAATACCACTTCATGTTCGGACATCCTAGTCCTCCCTCATTGTGAGGTAAGTGTAAGAGCGACATTCTAACCCTTGACCGTTTATTTTACCATAAAAACCCAACAATCAACTTCCTAAAATTATCAAACCAGTTTTGCAGGAGGCGGCAGGGGGACATTCTGAAAAATATACAATACTTTTGGGAGTATATTCATTTTGTAGCTGTTGTTCCTGCCAATCAGTGATAAGGGAAGGGGCATCCATCTATTGATATTTTCAGTGATTTCTTTTTTTATAAATCTTTTGCTTTTGTTGTTTTAATTAAATGCAATAAAATAGTCCTCATTTAACAAGTAGCCCGCTATACTAAAGGTTTGTAAAATATCATAGATAGTGTGAAAAGTTAATGATACGTGTTAAATTAACCCATTTAATCCCCAATTTTCCCAGACATGAAAATATTAAAATCAGATGCCCTTTGAACTAATCAAGGGGAAATAATTTTTAAAATTGTGGAAAAATATGTGAAAAAGTGTGTATTATGATCGGTCACAATTGTGACCGGTGGGATAATATGGTGTTCTTATACTAAGATGAGCTAAAAGTGCTTTTTCCAAATAGACATGATCATAATATGTGAACATTGTTTCTTTATTGGAATATATCTTGCCACAGCATTACTACATAAACAAAAAAAACATCTACAGTAGAGGCTTTCATTTATATTTCTGAAAATTATGAACATTTGTCACACTGTCATACAGTAAGACTCAATAGACTTAGTCCAGGAGTCTCCAACTCCAGGATATGAGGGCCAGTGTCAGGTATCTTTTCCATCCGCCTCTGCTTCAACACACCTGAATCAGGTGATTAGCAGGACTCTGGAGAACTGGACTGCATAATGAGGAGGTGATCCGCTTAATTCAGGTGTGTTGGACCAGGAACACACCTGAAAGTTGCAGGATACCGGACCCCGAGGCCTGGAATCAAAGGAGAGTTGTATGGCTCCTTCTCACCATCTGGTGACTTTGGTTTTCTTCAATTTTGGGTTATTTCATCCCTTTCTTACTTTCCATGTACTTTCTTGAAGCACTCAATGTGCAATAAAGCCTTGAATTTCTCCAAGGCATGGGTGGTGCAAAAGCAACATCTCTGGAAACAATTCTTGCATTGACTGACCAGTAAGTGTCTTGGTCACATCTTGTCATAACTTGAAGAGAAGTGTCCATTTGAGATATATTTCCATGACCTACTGGCCTTGTACCAAACCTTTGCATAAGATAATATGCCACAACCCATGATGAGCAAATCGGTCGTTCCTCCTAGGACACATTTGGAAAATAATATCTGAAAGGTAAAGGGCCTGTACTTGTATAGTTTTTTATCAAGTCCAAATGACCTGAAAATGCTTTTCACCACATTTAGTCATTCACCCATTCACACACACATTCCCACACTGATGGCAGTAAGCTACTATATTGTAGTTACAGCTTCCCTTGCACAGTCTGACAGGAGTAAGGCAGTCATTCACTGGCACCTCCGGCTCCTCTGACTACCACCGGCTGGCATGGCGGGTGAATTGTCCTCTTGATCAAGGTCACAACAACTGACACAGACAAAGTGGGGGTTCCAGCAGGCAACCCACCAGGTACAAGATAAACTCCAATCTCCTAGGCTACAGTCATCCTATTTATAAGTGTGCTTTTGAGATGGGCCACCACCACTTCTTGGACCTGACCATGACACTGAACCTTGAGGGGTTTAGGACATGAAGGTCTACACCTCTCATGTGCTCATTGATCTAGTTGACATCAGTCTCTGTATAGTTTTTTCTCATTTTTGTTTCTACTATGAAAATATTGCTGTTTTTCTAGTGGATCAGCAGTTTCTCATCTTGTGTCGGAACCTCATTAGGATCCTCTTTTTCTTTTAAAGGGTACATCAGAGAGACAGTTGTCCCTTTATCATAAACTTTTTCCGGTGGTAACAGAGTGCCACAGGACTGACGGGTCAGATTATCCTCTTTTCCCATGAACTGATCATATGTATTCAAAATCAGGCATGGAAAATGGCCCATCTTCCCCATATAGTCCATGTCTAAGCCACCACTATCAAAATCAGCAAGGATTCAATTTTTCTCACAACTATACTGCTCAAAAAAATAAAGGGAACACTTCAGTGTTCACTTAAATGTTAAAGTGTTCCCTTTATTTTTTTGAGCAGTGTATATTTTTGTATGCTTTGTCTGGCCATTACTAAGTCCAACAGATCAAGAACCACACTCAAAATTAATCTTAAAAAGGAAGAAGTTAGGAATTGGAAGAATTTGGTATGTATTTAATAAGCTCACCTAGGTCAAACGTATTATCCCACCGGTCACTATTGTGACCATCAACATGTTTACACATCCTGCTCACACACCAAACTCATTTTTGTAAATGTAAAGGTGTATATCATAACTAGACACTTTAAAGATGATGTGCACCAAAAATCTTTGCATGTTTATTTAAATATACATTGCTAGCATCTTCTTTGGGAGGTTTGTTCTCGCCAAGGATCAACAATTACTAACAGAACTAGATCTTTAGTTTTATTCTGTCAATCTGTTTGACCCGCTTTAAGCAGTTCCATAATTTCTCATTTGTAAATTCCCAATTTAGATCATTTTAATTTGAATCCTCATATTTCCTTCTCCTTTTAAACCCTCCAGGAATGATTAGCCTGTTGTTTTTTACAAGAATGAAGTTAACCCTGTCACTCCATATTTAACTGACTTATTTTATTCTCATCATGGTTTTAAATCCCAAAAGTTCAACACTTTTACCTTTGAAAAATTGGTTCTTTTGTAACCCTTCTATAAAATATTTATTTAACTGAATTACCCTCTTTTGTAGTGTTTATCATATTTATCAATGTTTTTGACAGTTTTGGGGAGAAATTTGATACAGCTAGATTTATTAAATTGAATGAGGATCTACATGCAGATTTGGGTTGATTTCATATTGAATGAAAGCTAAGGATATATGTACATTTTTAGGTCTGATAGGTCTACATAACACACCACTAAAAGTTTCTTCACTGGTGTTAAACACTATATTAATGGCAGATCATGGGTAAACAGTGTACAAAAGTTTAAAAATGACAACATAGGTTTGATAACATTTTATTTAAGCAAAGAGGAACAGATCTTTAAACATATTTGACTCCTTTTTGACTGTCAGAATAACAGTCTATTGTCTACAGAAGAACAGAGTCCATGAGGTTAAGCTTTGTACTGTATGAACCAGGGAAACAGTACAAGTTGTGGTAACCCCAGTTTCACTCTGGTTGGCGTCACTTTGATTCCTTGTGATGTCTTCCTCTCATTCTGGTGTGTAATGAAGCCACTTCTTGACAGTTTTACTGCAGTCCTCAAGAGTCAGCTTTAGGTCAAACTGCAGAGCAACGGCTGAAAAACACAAAAATAAAAGTGAGGAAGGTGCCGGTTAGAAATATGATAAACATTTGAAAAGTTCTGAAAGACATTGAAAGATTAGACAGTGTACTGGTTACAGGTCTGAGAACAAATACAAACCATATAGTTCCCCATGTACTCTTTGTGAAATTAATATTTATCTTAGTCTTTCATTAATATTTATCTTAATGTTTACGTATACAACTACATTTACCTATCAAGCTGCAGTCTAGTGTAGGATTTATGATGCTGCACTCATGTTAAAATGAGGGAATAAATATTTAAAATAAAGGCTTTTATCAGAAAACCTAAAGATAAAACTCAGGGAGGATCAGGGTTTATTTAACACACCAGAGACAGATGAATAGAGCAAAAGTTAATTTTTCCAACTACAGTATAAATTATTTATAATTTATAAATAATTTATACTGTATAAATTATAAATAATTTATACAGAATAAACATCCATCAAATAGCTGGTTTAATCTTCAATCAACTACAAATATTTCCAAATAAGTTTATTAAATTCATTACAAAATGTCCACGTGTTGATAAAGATCCCACACCAGTAATAATAGACCAGTTCAGTTTAACCAGTTACCAATCCAAGAATCAACAGACTGAATCAGTCATTAGCAGGTTTAGTTCAGTGTTTCACCTGCCTTACATGTTTTAAGTGTTTCCTTTCTGCCTCACCTGGATTTAATCTGTGGATGATTAACAACCTTCTGCACTTCTTGATGGCTGCAGACGGTCATGCAGTCATCTAACTCAGTTGTTCTGGAACAGAGGCACATCTAAGTACGTCCCTAAGCACATCATAATAAAAAATGAAAAACAAGTGATGTACTATCACAACAATTTAGAGCTCACCTGGAGCAGCCAGCCTTTCACTTCTTTGTCCACCACATGCTCTCCCAGATCAAACAATAGGCCCCGCCCTATTTTAAAAACTCAAATCTCTCAAAATCTCACAGGATTTCATACTTAGGCCTGGAGTGGTGGGCAGGATGAAAATAATACAAAATTAGACATGACCTCAATTATTAAAAATATCTGTTTTGCCCCAAATCAATCAATCAATCAAATTTTATTTGTATAGCACATTTCAGTAGCAAGGCATTTCAAAGTGCTTTACATAATTAAAATAAAAACAGCATGTGACATTAAATAAACAGTGAAAACACATTTAAGATCAAAGTAATATTGAAAAACTTACCATAAAACTGCTCAGAGGAGAATTCAATTCAGAAGCCAGTTGCAAACAAACCAGCAGCAAAATGGCTGTTTGGTTGGGACAAACCACTAGTGTAAAAAGGGGGAGTCGGACTGTACAACTCCTAGTAGAGACTTGTAGATGTTTTTATGTCAACACATTGTGCACAGTCAGTAATAATATTTACAGACAAGTAAGAAAATGTACATAAAGGAATCACAACCCAGTGTTCTCAACATGTAGTGCGTTATTTGAAACATGATTAACCCCCACTTAGTAATAAAATATTCTGACCCAGAGCTCAAGGATGGGGGAGGGAAGAAGGTATGAGAGGGGGTAAAGAGGGGAAGGCTGGGAGGAGCAAGTGGGTGTGGGGAGTTTTGGGAGGGAGTAGGGGGAGATGAGAAGGTGATGAGGGGTGCAACAAACTGCACAGATTGCACACACTGTCCTGCAACTCTTAGATGTCTCCCTGGTAGAACACACCTGGATCCAATAGCTGAATTACCTCCTCAGTGCAGTCAGGTTCTCCAGAGTTCTGCTAATGACCTTATTATTTGACTCAGATGTGTTGAAGTAGAGAAACATCTAAAAGTTGCAGGAGACCGGCCCTCGAGGCCTGGAGTTGCCCACCCATGCCCCAGTCCCTGACGCAGCCGTCGCAGGCTCGATTTCCGGCCTTGGCAACCTTTGCTGCATGTCTTCCCCTTTCTTGTCAATTAATTATCAAACAAAGGCCACTGGAGCCAAAAAAATCTTTAACAAAATAAAATGTGAACATTTAAAACCCTCACCTAAAATTAAAATTCCCTCATAAAATTGTTTTCGCCCAAGGAGGAGGGGAGGAGATTGAGGGGTAGATGGGCTTGGTGAGGGGTGAGTGGTGGGGGAAGGGGTGTGTGCATAGAGGGGTGTGAAAAACAGCTTACATTGATTGAACATTTAGATCACGAGTTCTTCCCCAAACCTTGTCCTCAAGGCAAACTGACCTGCATGTTTTCATTTCAGCAAAACCCTGTTAATCAGACATCAATTAAAATCATGTGTGCCGAATTAGGGAAATGCCTAAAACTTGCAGGGCTTGGAGGACCAGTGCTGAAACACATTGGATTCACTTTGACTTTACTTGAAATAATTAAGTTTGATACATTTGTATCCCTCGTCTGACACAATGACTCAAGCTAACTAGGGACAGGATTCCTACTAAGCCACCGTGGCTCTGTGGGTAGAGCAGTTGTCTTGTGATCAGAAGGTTGACGGTTCAATTCCAGCTTCTTCCTGCAAGGATCAAATTGAGTTGGATGATTATAATATAGTGAATTGGTTAAACTTTATAACTTAAGTTGGATAAATTTAATAAATTCAGTTGGATAAACTTATTTGAATTGCTTGTTACCTACTTAAGCAATTCAATTAAGTTGCTTCAACTACTTTCTTTTTAGAGTGTGTTTTATAGTTGATCCACCGTCAACCTAAAATCAACAATTCTAACTATTTTTCAATGTTGATTTAACATCGTGTGCTATCTGGGTACACACATATTCATGACATACTTTGATTCAATTAATTTCTCTTAGGTGTAATTCCAAAAGGTAAAGATTAAATTTATGTTAGGTGAGTCTTTCTCACCTGAGAACGTGGACCAGTACTGGGATGATACAGTGCCTTCAAATAATTGTAATGGTGTTCCTGGAGATGTTTCATAACTCATAACTTATAAGTTGTATAACTTATAAGTTACATATCTCAGGCTACGTCCTAGAGTAGCTCATCAATATAATAGTATAGTAGCATTAATATATGTAGTCTGATATAAAATCATTTTACTAGACAATGTCAAATGTTGAGTTTTAATTGTTATCAAACATGAAGTTAAAAAAACCCTCAGAAGAACAGGCCAACCATGACAATCAACTCGTTTAAAGTTAAAACTCTGTTTCACACAAATACAAAGACACAAGCATAAATGTTTGGCTGTTGAACTGCATTATCAAACAAAATTTTCTATTTCCAGCTCACACATCTTTTTGGTAAACATTACATTTCCCAGATACATGCAAACTTACCTTTATCTTGGCTTTTTTCTGCTACTCCTCTTTTCTCTGTCCCTGAAGGACAAGTTATTTTATGCGACATTGTTTTGCTTACTTATATTTCATCAGTGCTTTGGAGGTTTGGATGCGCACTGCACATTGCAATGCAGCTCATATTACCGGCGAAGCATGACCTACCACAGCCACTAGGAACCCCCAGAGCAATTTATTTTTTCTTTTTGTCCATATAAAGAATGATTTCTGCATGATCATATATTTATATTATTGTTAAAAAAAATCTAAATGTTATAATGAAATTGTGTGGTTTTGTTGATATAGTCACATAAAAAAGTCTCCTTCACTCAAAGTGACCTCTGGTGACCCCTGACCTTAGCAGACGTTTAATTTCCTTATGGCTTGGGCTGTTATCACAAATACTTTGACAATAATTTACATCCTAATGAGTGCATATTAACCTGACACCACTAGAATCTAAACCATCAGGCCAACACACTGCTGTTTACTCTCTGATATTCTCACACTTAAGCCTGCCTGATCTTTTACATGTCCTATATATTTGTTACATTCTTTAATAGCAGCACACCTCAGGTTATGTTTCTCTCTTGCCCTGATCAAACAATAAACTGGGACTTAGTTTCTAAACAGAACAGATATCTTCATATCCATTAGCAGATATATGATGGACAGGATCAGAGTGAGCAGATCATGTACACTTCTGAAAAGACAGAAGAGGAAAGGTGATGGGTCCCAACAGGGGCACGGTATAGGGGGGAAAGGTGATGACATTCTAGGGGCCCTGACCAACAGGGGGCCCTCCACAATTTAATTTATTTTTTGCTCATAGAAATAAATAAAAAAAATCTGGCCCCTGTCAATTACAAAAATAATCATATTGTATTTTCAAAGGTTGTTTTAGCAGTAAAAATGTAATGTTCCCACTCCCAGACCAAAAAACACACATCCATATTTACCCTGAACCCCCCAAATGGTTAGTTTCTGTTTGGAGCGCTTCAGAGTGACGCTGTTAGCAGCAGTCAGTGGAAGACATGAACGACTGTGGCAGTTACTATGTTGCTAAGAAAAGTTATAAAATCAGGTTTTCAAAAACAAATAATAATAAGAGAGAAAGAGAGAGAGAGAGAAAGAGAGAGAGAGAGAGAGAGAGAAAAAGGCAAGAGTGTTAATAATATATAACAGTTTTTCTCCATGGGAGCTGAGCAGACTGTGAGATCATCAACCATTTAGCTAATTATCTTAGCTACAGACTACTGTTTGCATCCCTTCCACGAGCATTTAATGAATTAGGGAAAGAAATTACCAACATATTCATATATTTAACTTGCCCCTTGTACTTTTTACCACTTAACAACAGATGAGTCAGTCAGCAGCAGGGATGAAAGTAGGGGGGTATGGTAGGGTACTGCGTACCTGCAAGAGAGGAGCGGCTGTCAGCTGTAAAACATGAATGGGTTCACTATGCAGTCCTGAGTTCACCCACTAATCAGCCGTGACTGATTAGTTTCTCAAGAACAATCTAAAACACGACTTAATCAGTTAATAAATATCTTTTTTTCTCATTTCATATCGTTTCTGAACTGTTCGTGCTTTGCTAGAGCAGGGCTGCAACACGTCGATCGCGAAGGTTTTGAGTTGATCTCGGCATTAAGTGACAAACTGAACGTCGCCAGGAGGCTGAGAGCAGCAGGTCCTCCTCTGACTGGCTTAAAACGTTCATAACTTTATTAAAGAACAACAAAAAAATCAACAAAACGTGTTCAGATTAATGACCCAACGACAATAATAATCTCAGTGATTATTGTTTCAACAAGGTGTTGCGCAATTCTATGTGTTTCAGTTCCGTTACCAAAATAGCAGATCAGGATTTTAAAATGAACTAATCAACCACAGCTGTGTTCAGGGAGGCTTATTAATGATCGCAAAAATAAATATCAAGACTGAAAACCTGATATCGTAACGGACTGAATGTTTTAAACGTAATCTGTGCTTAGCTCAAGGAGCGAGCAGTTGCCACGGCAACGGGTGTGCTTAAATGACAGAGATGGAGAGTAAAAAGGTGCGAGTGGTTTAGAGTTGATCACCTGTTCAGTTATTTTACCTTTGTTTACCTTTGCTGTGGCTCTTTACAGCCGCTGTAGTTTCTGAACGTTACGACAAACTTGGACTAATTACCTCGTTCGTCTGCGAGTACACCACGTCATTCACAACAAACATCAAACACGGTAAAATATGTTTCATTAAGTATTTAACAAACAAATGGCTTCTACCGTGATAATTAAATTATCTAATTTAAAAATAATAGTTTTATTGCTCTCTGGCATCTCCAGAGTCCGGGACAATTTTCCTCTATCAAAATTTTTTTTGCTTCTTATTTAGTGGAAATATTGATATCGATGATACTTTCTCCAAAATAATAACCTTTTCAATCTTTTCCATGCCATGATGTTCAGAATTTAGGTGTCATGGCATCTCATGGTGTCGACATTGCAGCCAGTGGGCTGAAGGAGGATATACAGCTAAATTTTGCAAGAGCTACCCAACTTTCATTGCTTCGCAAAATAATTCATCAGCACAGAAACTCCAAAGCACACAAAGAAGCAATTGTATACATATATATGTTTTTATGTAAATATTTTTTCACATGTTTTTAAAACTGTCATTATGTTGTGAGAGTATGGTATGAGAGGTAATGTGTGAAAAATCTATTTCCTCTGCTTTTGTCCCAGTGCTAGAAACAACCAATCAGGGGCAGGAGAGTTTTAGTGTTGTCAATGACAATCTCATGTGGTGCTGCTCATCCTTGCTCCACCTTGATTTGTGCCGTGCTGCAGCTAGCATAGCACAGAGCTGTGCAGATTCAAACTGTGAATGCTCAGTTTAGTTAGCATAGCTACTAATGACAGTAGATAAACGGTTTCTTGTAATGATAAGTTGTTTCTCCACCATTAGCTCATTTAGCAGTGAGTGAATGAGGATCATTGACAGCACTAAGAGCGTCCACCTAGTTCTGATTGGTTGTTTTGGTCAGAACGGTGCATTACTTTAACCAGTAATAGTAATTCAGGAAGGAGATGGAGGAGATTGATTGTTTTCAGATTATCTGTCTCATAACAAACTGCTATGATATGGTGACAGCTTTAACAAATATGGAGAAAACATTATTTTTTATGAAAGTTATATAAAATGCAACTACATAACATTTTTGAGAAGTCTGGATTGCTTTATGTGTAGTTGCACGTTGCCTTTGACTGTTGCTCATGGGGAGACATTTCAGTATCTAAAACTAATAGAACATTTTCAGGCGAATCCAAATAGAGACTATTGTTTTTGTAGCAATAAACTTGCTGCTAAGAAGCTAAATGTTGAATTTAGTTTCTGCTATATTGTTTTGTTATTATTTCTCCTTAAACCTATCCTTGTTATAAAAAAGGTTAAATTTGAAAAAAAATCTAAATAATCCTCAAGACTATAAGGAACACCTTTTGCAGAATATATACCTAGATATTTGGCTTTTTTAAAACTAAGATTCAGGCTATATGTAGGAGGGTGTGCTGGTTGTTAAAGCAAGATAATGAGCCTGATGCAGCTAAAAAGCTTTGTGAACCTGAGCTGAACAGAGCTGCTGATGCTCTGCTTGTAACTGGCAACATCTGTCTAATTACTCATTTGTTTGATGGTGTGATTGTAAAAATGAATAAACTAATGCTCCTTTTGAACCCATGATGTCAAAAACTCCTTCTTTGTCAATGATATTACAAGCTGTTGAGCCAAGCTGATGTAATGATGATGAGCTACTCAGAACATTGATCATTAAAGTGGGGTGGCAGTTCCACTCACTGCAGCTCTCCTCCTGCTCTGTGCTTCCAGGCCCTGACACTTTATCAACATGCACTTAGCCGACGGCTCCCCTTCTAATGACTCTCTGCGCTCCAGCTCAAAGTCATCTCAGTAACATGCATGCACTCAGTCCAATTAATATGCCAAGACTTCACACCACCGCCTCTGCCTGGATATCAGATATGAGCCTTGCTAATTTGAACAATATAGCAAGCAATGCTTCACATGACAGCCGCTTCCAGTTGTTCACGCAAATGTATTGTCTGCTTTTATAGCACCATAGAGGAGTGGCAGACCGGGGTGGGGGGAGAGCTGAAATTGGAGTGTGATGTGAGGCATTCCTGAAGCACTTCACTGATTTGTCAAGGGTAATTCTCAGTTGTTGTTTTATTTCTTTTCTTTTTTTAGATGAGTTTTTGGTGGCATTTCTGCTCTGCTGGACAACGACAGCAGGAAGTGACAGTTCAGATCACAGAAAGGGAAGGGATGACATGCAACAAAGGTCATGAGGAGGAGACGTGTCATGTACCTCAACAACCCGTCAGGACATCCCATAAATGCTTATTTCCATCCTTTGGCTTTACACAGATTTTGAACTTTCATTTCCACTTTCATATTACATTGGTTTTTTACTTTTTCTAGTTTTGAGGTGGTCTTTCTTTTAAACTTTTACTGGATTTTGTTCATGTTTTTCTCTGTAATTACACTTTTATTTAAACTTCAAACACACACATCACTCGGTTCTGATTTGGACCGAGTGATGTACCCAACCTAAAAAATTCAAAAAAATAGATAACAGGACGTTAGCATGACCAAACATAACCTCCTTGAGCTCAGCAATCAGATCACAGCCACTGGGCTCTGTTGTCCTCCAGTAATATCACACAAACGTTTTTGATACGTTTTTTCTAGAAGGAGAACTTTTTGGTTGATTTAACATTTTAAAACATTCCCAAACTAATTAGAAACCAAATACAGCCAGCAGATGTACAGTTTGCCTCAGAAAATATGCTTCTACCATTTAAAAGAACCTTAAAGATGCACTTTAAAGTGTGGACCGTCATCTTCTATTGCATGACATCCTCGAGTTGTTCACACAGATCTTAGTCAAATGAATCATTTTTGTTGGCATACCAAAGATTTATAACTTTGAAGAAGCATCCAAAAGAGTTGTGGTCAAATGCTGGAAAAAAAAAAACCTCTATTGGAGCAAAAACAACTAAACAAAGAGCAAATTCAACATGAAACTTTGAAACATGGAACTAAATGGAGATGGAAAATACACTGCTCAAAAAAATAAAGGGAACACTCAAATAACACATCCTAGATCTGAATGAATGAAATATTCTCATTGAATACTTTGTTCTGTACAAAGTTGAATGTGCTGACAACAAAATCACACAAAAATCATCAATGGAAATCAAATTTATTAACCAATGGAGGCCTGGATTTGGGGCCACACACAAAATTAAAGTGAAAAAACACACTACAGGCGGATCCAACTTTAATGTAATGTCCTTAAAACAAGTCAAAATGAGGCTCAGTATTGTGTGTGGCCTCCACGTGCCTGTATGACCTCCCTACAATGCCTGGACATGCTCCTGATGAGGTGGCGGATGGTCTCCTGAGGGATCTCCTCCCAGACCTGGACTAAAGCATCCGCCAACTCCTGGACAGTCTGTGGTGCAACGTGACGTTGGTGGATGGAGCGAGACATGATGTCCCAGATGTGCTCAATCGGATTCAGGTCTGGGGAACGGGCGGGCCAGTCCATAGCTTCAATGCCTTCATCTTGCAGGAACTGCTGACACACTCCAGCCACATGAGGTCTAGCATTGTCCTGCATTAGGAGGAACCCAGGGCCAACCGCACCAGCATATGGTCTCACAAGGGGTCTGAGGATCTCATCTCGGTACCTAATGGCAGTCAGGCTACCTCTGGTGAGCACATGAAGGGCTGTGTGGCCCTCCAAAGAAATGCCACCCCACACCATTACTGACCCACTGCCAAACCGGTCATGCTGAAGGATGTTGCAGGCAGCAGACCGCTCTCCACGGCGTCTCCAGACTCTGTCACGTCTGTCACATGTGCTCAGTGTGAACCTGCTTTCATCTGTGAAGAGCACAAGGCGCCAGTGGCGAATTTGCCAATCCTGGTGTTCTCTGGCAAATGCCAAGCGTCCTGCACGGTGTTGGGCTGTGAGCACAACCCCCATCTGTGGACGTCGGGCCCTCATACCATCCTCATGGAGTCGGTTTCTAACCGTTTGTGCAGACACATGCACATTTGTGGCCTGCTGGAGGTCATTTTGCAGGGCTCTGGCAGTGCTCCTCCTGTTCCTTCTTGCACAAAGGCGGAGGTAGCGGTCCTGCTGCTGGGTTGTTGCCCTCCTACGGCCTCCTCCACGTCTCCTGGTGTACTGGCCTGTCTCCTGGTAGCGCCTCCAGCCTCTGGACACTACGCTGACAGACACAGCAAACCTTCTTGCCACAGCTCGCATTGATGTGCCATCCTGGATGAGCTGCACTACTTGAGCCACTTGTGTGGGTTGTAGAGTCCGTCTCATGCTACCACGAGTGTGAAAGCACCACCAACATTCAAAACTGACCAAAACATCAGCCAGACAGCATAGGTACTGAGAAGTGGTCTGTGGTCCCCACCTGCAGAACCTCTCCTTTATTGAGTGTGTCTTGCTAATTGCCAATAATTTCCATCTGTTGTCTATTCCATTTGCACAACAGCAGGGGAAATTGATTGTCGATCAGAGTTTCTTCCTAAGTGGACCGTTTGATTTCACAGAAGTTTGATTTACTTGGAGTTATATTGTGTTGTTTAAGTGTTCCCTTTATTTTTTTGAGCAGCGTACATTCTGCAGACTCCCTCCATAAGAATGGGACAGCAGAAGCCTCTGTAAAGATTGTCAAGCAAGCTTTGCACAATGTAGGATGGGATAAAGTTTTTACATAGGGTGAATCACAAACATTCCTGAATGTTTGGCTAATAAAAGACTAATTGATACAAGAACTCAGTGCTGAGAAGACTTCATAAACTACATCACACCAAACTATTTCTTGATAGAACCAGTCCAAGAGGTGATAATTGTGCTTTTGACTTTAAACATCACTTACTCAAGAGACTAAAGTTTATCCAAATGTAAGGGAACAGATTCTAGAGAAAGTGAAGTCAACTGGTTGGGTCAAATTTGTTTGTCAGAAGTAAATGACATTCAAAGAAGTGGCATGTAACCACTGGAGACATCATTTGGCTTGCAGACCAAAATGCTCTGAGAGGTCAGTACACTAGCGGAACAAGTCAGCGTCGGGCCGGGGGGCGGGGCCAAGCGCTGCTGGAAACTGTTGAGCAGGGGGCGGGGGTGTTGCGTATGTCTCGATTTTTACCCAGGAAGCATTTCGGCTAAACTGTTAGTGAAACAGCCATTGGGGCTGACTAGTATATTTCAAGTCGCTTAGTATATATAAGCGACTTGAAACCAATCCTCCCTCCCTGGCACTTCCAGACCCCCATCCGGTCCGGCTCAGTGGGGTAGCCGCCCACCCAGCCCCCCCTATAGGTCAGCGCCTGGGTCAGTACAAACTTGGCAAATGGTTGTTGTAAATAGTGATGAAAAGGGGATTGTGAGAGATGTGTATGCAATAACTTATTCAAGTCACCACATCCAAATTGTGAAAGCTGGAGGACAAACAAAAAGGAGAAAAAACTCCTAATAAAGTCATCTTCAACAATACTTTACAGAAATGTCAGGCATACGTGTTACTACCAATAGAGGAACAAGAAAACTCTGCTGTGACAAGACCTGGTGAAAGACAAGGAAAGGCATGACCTTCTAAGAGTCAAAAACCAGGAGCTCATTGGGAAGTATCCAATTAAATCAGTAAATAAAAAACTTGGATGTAATCACCAGTGGCACCTCCAGACATTTTTTTCTGCAGGTGCTAAACAGGTGCTAAGGAATTTACTGAGGGTGCTATGAAGGATCTTTTTGTCCCTATAGTTATCAACAAACACGCACGCACACACTCACACGCACACTAAAATCTCTGACATTAACAGTCACCAATAAAGTGGATAGTGAGTAATGTGGTACTGTACAATTCAGTTAAAACATATACAAACACGACTCATTTACTGTATTTGTAGAGGTTAGTATGTAAACCGTTTCCCCACCTGTATTTGTACATGGAGACAATTTCAGTCCACAATGCTGGATGCACTGCAAAGTCAGACAAGGCTGAAATCACTCACTCACCATCAGAAGTTTTCATAACAAGACAATCTGCCTGTTATTGTTACTGTTGGTGAGTTTTGATCCACTTGTTTGTTTTTTAACTTGAATTAACTCCATGCTTTCATGCTTCGATTGCAAATTTGTGTCCGGCGCTTTCATGACAGCTCTTCAATGATATAGCTGCTTTCCGCCAATTATTAAAGCCAAGAGCGGTAAATGCTAGTTCTAGGCGGAATCTGTGTCCTCCTTTTTTGCAAAGGAAAACATGGCATCTTTACTTCCGCTGTATTCTAACCACAAATATTGATCTTGCCAGCCTTTGCTAAATCTTCTCTGTTCCAGTCCAAACAACCATGATGGGTATTTTGGTAGAAGTGGTCATCTTGGTCCATCTTGAGGACTTCTATAAGTAATGCTTGCCTTACCGAATAAATAGGGACAGTATTTTAAAATTTAAGAATTCCTTCAGTTTTTTTATTTTATGGTATTTTGGGTGTTCCATAAAAGGCCTGACCATGCTGCAATCATAAACAACTTCATAGGTGAATGAATAGTTGGAACCAACATTGCTGCAAGATTATAAAACTTCCAAAAGCCATGAAACTTGTCACAGTTCATTCCACCTTGTGCAATGCTCAGATCCGAAATATAGAGACTGACAGGTAGACAAATTGATGGGCATGCAGCACATAGAATCATTTTTATGGTTCACATGAAACATGCACACTTCTTTCTTCAACCACCCAACCCCCACCCACTTACTATGAGCTCAGAGAATATCATCTAGTTTATCATGCAGACAGATTGTGAGTCGAGGATATTGAGTGTGAGAACAACTTCTTTATAGCACTATGTTGAGATTAAACACCCACACATCAGCCTGTTCCTTCTGCTTAAACTAACACAGTCTGACAAACAATATATCTGCAGCCAGACTGAGATGTAATGACAGCACAGGCTTCCAAAGTGAAATTCACAGAAAAGACAAGCATTTAAAGCCCATAAGATATAAATTGACCATGCATTCAGATAAACGGTGCTCGGTAACAGATTAAAGTGATTGCCTTTAGTTTGTGTTTTCAGTAAAGTTAATCACTAGCAGGCGAGCTGCTAAAACAAAGCAATGTGGATCTTGATGTTGAGAGAGAGAAATAGTCTTGAGTCTGCATCAATTCAACCGCTATGAGCTAAGGAACTACAATGTTCTGTCACTAAGTCACAATTTAAATGCTGCATTATACATAAACATCTCAACCAGATGCAGTTCATAAAATGTATTAAGAATTTATGGTCCAGAATCAAGCACCAAGTGGGCCACACGTCAGGATTTTTAGCACCTTGTTAAGAGTGGAGCTCAACATGAATTATGCATGGTGAAATATTGTTCCCTTGCCCCGTCTGTGGATTCCTCCACTTTAAAAACAAAGACAAATCTGAGAGTCAACAGGGCTGCTCCATTTAAGAGCACTTAACAATTATACAAACAGCTCTTCTTGAAGAAAGGAGTACATTTACAGTTCAAACCACATGGTACAGTCTATCAAACATCCCATAACCTTTTTATTTTGTCTCCTTTGGCATTTAGGTTGTTTTCACACCTGATAGTCTGGTAGACTTGGTTTGATTGGGACCAAATTGCAATATTTGTTCCATTTTCAACTGGTGAAAATGGAAAAAATTTTCACCAGCTGAAAATTTGTTTCACCAGCTGGTGCAGTGTGTATTTGGTACACACTGCACTGTACCAAATAAATTTAATCCATTGAAAAAACTGTTCCCCAGCTCGGCTGTGGTGGTGCTGCAGAAAAAAAGTGATGTCAAATTTTAGTGGTTGTAGGATTTCTCTTTTGTCTTTGGAAAAGGAGAATGAGCCATTTCTCCCACTATCACTAGACTCGCATGTTTGTTTTGGTTTGTATTTACCTGCAGAATAGCATAAGTGTGTTTGTGAGCTCAATTATGTGTGCTGTAAACTACCCCATTGGGATCAGGCCAACAACATCTTTGCCAGCAACAAAATGGATGTTTTGGTAGAAAAGTGCCTCCTAGTGGACATACTTGAAAATATATGATAAGTTCTGTGTCACGGTAGATTCGAAAGTAAACTGAATGTGGTGTGTTTAACTTGGCTCTTCACAGTTTTTTGACCGTTACATGTGGACTGGTATGCAAGATTGAGGAATTGTTTGTGATATCTGCTCAAAGAGAAGTAAAGTTTGCCATTTATCAGACTTTGTGTGGATTTTGTAAGTAATTCATTTCATTAAGAGATGCACAAGAGCATATTGTGGAAAAGTAATGCGTCAGCTAAAACCCAAGCTAACGAACGTCAACAAAAGAAAACTGAAACCCATTGAACAATATAGTGGCTTTACACTGAAACAAATGAGCAGCCACTACAATTCCTCTTGATCCAAATATAATTGCTCTATATTTGGAAGCATGACCAATAATGTTTGAACGGCTTGGTATTTTCCTGATATCAAGATATTTGAACTGATCCTTCTGTTCACTGATTGGCCTGGTTGAAATTTAACAAGCTAAATAGAGTTTAATAGGAGAAATCCCAGACAGAGCACTTGTTATTCTGACCTTCTCCTCTTGCCGCCCCATTGGTGACAGATAGTAGTCATGAACATCCAGCCATACGATGGTCCCATCTATCACTGAATTACATATTTAATGGAATGGTTAGCAAAATAACTGGAATTTTGGAAATAATGTATATTAATCCAACTAAAACCCTCTCTAGTGCTGTTGGATTCACTTCTCCCATTCCACTAAAGGGCTAAATAGTTGCTTTGTATTGATACGTGAATTAACGTGTAGAAGAAGAAAACTAACGATGGAGCAGTAGTGTGCTCAGATTGCCATTAGCTTGAACTAACAAGCCGAACCTGCCATAAAATCATATCTTACTGCTGTTCATGAGTGTTGCCCAACGTGGTGAGTTATAATAACGCTGTAAAGCTGTAGGAGATAAGTTTTTGTTATCTGTTCTAAGCGTGCGCTTGTTGAATTTGCTAGAGCTAATTAGCCAAATGCTAGCTGTTGTTTGCTGCACTGTGATATTTGAATGCCAACACTTAGGGGGCGTTTACACGACAATGATCCAACAAAAACTGAATTTTTGTTCCGTTTTTGTTGGATCCTCTACATGAAAATGTTCTAATTACAGTCTTTGTTTACACAGTAACGGCACACATTGAAAACGTGTAATGCTCTCGCTGCGCTTAGTTAGTGCTAGGTTCTTTGAAGCTAAGTGTGCATGTGTTTAAAAAAAAGTTCTACTTGAAGGCACATGGATTCGCGTTTCCCCATCAGGTCCCGTTCTCCCATAGATTGGGAGAAAACACGCATTGTGTGCGTTTGATTAGGGCGCATGCAGTTGGAAAAAGTGGGATAACTTTGCAGAAACACCTTGTTTGAGGTTTCACGGTGTCTGTAGCGGCCCCGGACTGGAAGCTGTTTATTGTTTTTACCTTGGAATGGCCAACAGTCTGTTATTCCTATATCAATTTGATAAAATAGGAGTTTCCGCACAGGTAAGGTAAGGTAAAAAACTTTATTAATCCCATAGGGAAATTAAGATTGTTGCTCACACATTAATTCACATCCACACAACATTAAGAAATTTCGTACACAATATACACACATTAAAAACAGTCTAGTAAAGAAACTTAAATACATTAAAAATGCTAATTACTCCGTCTCCCTCCATTAACCCTCCCAGAAATCACAGCATTGTGAAGCCTAATGGCCCGTGGGACAAAGGAGTTTTTAAACCTCTCAGTTGAACATCCCAGTGAGAGAAACCTGTCACTGCGTGAGCTCCTCTGATTGGAGAAAACAGTATGCAGGGGATGTCTTGTGTTCTCCAGGATTAAGCTGAGTTTAGGCAGTGTCCTCTGTTCCACCACTGTCTCCACAGACTCCAGGCTCACACAAACCACAGAGCCAGCTCTGCGGATGAGGCGGTTCAATCTCTGTATGTCTCTCTTCTTTGCGTTGCCCCCCCAACAAACAACTGCGTAGAATGTAACAGTAGATACAATGGACTTATAAAACATGTACAGGAGCTTAGAGCACACATTGAAGGAGGCTAGTCTCCTCAAGAAGTACATTATACTCTGTGCTTTCTTGTACACATTGTCTGTATTGGAAAACCAGTTCAGCTCATTGTCCAGTTGTAGGCCCAAGTATTTGTATGTGCTGACCACGTCTACCTCAATGCCATCAATGATGGTAGGCTGAGGCAAGAGGGGCACCAGCCATGCTGTTCAATTTCTCCTGTAGTAGATGGGGTTGCTACAGGAGCCCCATCTCCTGTAGCAGCCTGTGCTACAGGAGGGGCTGCTCCTGTAGCAGGGGCATCTCTCGCCCATGTTTTGGATGAAAACATGGATCTGTTGGAATGCTACTACTCAAGTAAACCTAGTCAGAGGGGTTATATGCAAAGACTGCGGGAAGAATGGTTAGCAGATAAAGTACAGCATCCTCAACACCCACCCTCCCTCAATAAGCGAACTGAAGAGGGTCCTTGACGCTCTGCACCTGGGATTGCATCATGTTCACGACCAGTTGCTCCGATGTTTTCAAGACGTCAGAGCAACTGGCCTATAATCATTTGGCTCGCTTGGGCGACCCTTTTTTGGAACAGGAACTATGCAAGATGTTTGCCATAGTGTGGGGACCACACCCAGTCGCAGACTCAGGTCAAAAACATGCTGTAGAGGTTCTCCTAATTCCACAGAACAGGCCTTTAGAACCCTAGGACTCACCCGATCTGGTCCTGTAGCCTTACTAGGATGGAGTTGTCATAGCTCAGTCCATACCTGGTCAGCGGTAAAAGAAGGAGGATGAGTGGTGAGAGCAGATAGTGAAGGTGAGTAGGAAATACAGGCAGAAGGGGGAGATGTAGAGGTGGAAGAATGTTTGGTAGGAGGGGCTGGAGGAGATTTGCGAAAAGGTGGAAGCTGAGCCGATTAAAAAAAGTGTTAAGTTCGTTGGCTCTCAGAATCCCCATCCACTGCAGTGCCACTCTTACCACTACAGCCTGTTATTGTCTTCATGCTGTTCCACACCTTTCGCATGCTCACTAAAATTCTTTTCCAGCTTCCTCCTATATGTGTCTTTAGCCTCCTTCAGGCAGATTTTAAGTTCCCTTTGTATCCTCTTCATCTCTTCACAGTTTTTCTTCATCTCTTCACAGTTTTTGTTCCTGAACGCTCTCTTTTTTCTGTTCAGGATAGTCTGTACTTCACTGGTGACCCAAGGTTTACTGTTGAAAAAACATTTAACTGTTTTGACAGTGGCAACCATGTCGATGCAAAAATTCAAATAGTCTGTCATACACTCCACAGCCCCCTCAATGTCCTCCCCATGAGACCCCACTACAACACTCCAGTCAGTGATCGCAAGACAGTCTTTAAGAGCGTCCTCTGCCTCATCGGACCACTTCCTGACTTGTACCATTTTGACTTTTTGTCTTTTCACTAGCGGGATATATGTAGGTCGCAGATGTACAAGGTTATGGTCCAATTTACCAAGAGGAGGAAGAGTGGCAGCTGAGTAGGCATCCTTGGTGTTTACATACAACAGATCAATTGTTCTATTTCTCCTTGTGGGACAGTCTACAACCTGGTAAAAAGTAGTGAGGGTACTGTCTAAATTGACGTGATTAAAATCACCAGAGATGATGATAAAAGCCTCTGGATACTGGGTTTGCAGTGTTGAGGTAATATTACTAATAGAATCACAAGCTGCGTCTGCGCTTGCTCTTGGCGGAACATAGACACACACAGCTATGATGATGTGTGAAAACTCATGTGATATGCGATAGGGTCTGGTGCTAACTGCTAGTAGCTCCAAGTTAGCACTGCATAATACAGTCTTTACAGTCAAGTGGTTTGGATGGCACCATTTTTTGTTCGCGTACAGAATTAGGCCTCCGCCCTTACTTTTCCCGCTGGCATTAAGATCCCGGTCCGCTCTCACAGTGGTGAAACCAGGCAGATCCACATTAGCATCCGGTACGTGGCTGGTTAGCCACGACTCCGAGAAGATAAGAAGACTGCTTTCCCTGTAGCACTGTTGGCTCCCAACCAGTGCTGTCAGTTCGTCCATCTTATGGGATAGGGCATTCACATTCCCCATCCCAAGTGAGGGAATTGGTGGCTTTAGATGCTGTCGAATTCTTGATCTAGCTTTTAACCTAGCCTTGTGTTTACAGCCGGATCTGCAGCCCCGGTACTTCCGCCTTAGCTCCGGTGGAATAGGATGGCGAAGACCAGCCATAGCTGGTCTTCCCTGGACTTCCCTCTCCCCCATGGGGAGAGGGAAGTCTAGGCCTCCCTTCTGAAGTAGCTGCCCCCGCGACCTGACCCCGGATAAGCGGAAGAAAATAGATGGATGGATGGATGGATGGATGGATGGATGGATGGATGGATGGATGGATGGATGGATGGATGGTAGTAGACTGTTTGCTGCGATGAGATGAGAAGAGTAAGGCTGAAATAGAGGTTGAAGTGCGCTAGACTCTCTACAGCTATTCATTCCGTTGATAGTGTCAGACCAAGTCTCCCTGTGCCATCTGATAATCTCTTCCACCATGAGGCATACTTTCCCTGAAACATCATGTCCACCTTTAGCTCTACCTGTACAAGGAGTACCACAGGGAATCCTTGGACCTTCACACCCTCAAAGGACAGATTAAACTACTGCCAACATCACTCCAGGAATGGTTCCAGTCATGCCATCAACAAACAGTGGGATGGTAGACTTCCCAGCATCAACCTCCCACCTGACCGTTTCTTCATCAAGCAGAACACCTCTTATTTATTCCAAGCCCCCCATGCACATGGAGTTCCCGACATTTGAGGGTGCAGGAGAAGTTTCTGATGTCTTAAATTTCATCGATCAGTGTGAGAAATATTTCACAGTAAGGACCCTGTATGATCCTGAAATATTGGGAGCTTTAACAGCTGTCTTAAAAGTCTCAGCTCGGAGTTGGTGGAGTGTGGCTAAAACAAGATACACAACTGGTTTGAAATTAAAAATGGCTCTTGTGCTGCCTTTCTACCTCCAGACTATTTTTCAGAGGTGGAAGAGAAGTTAAGAAACATTGTCCAGTTTCCAGAGTCTGAGACTTCGCCTTTGAGTATCAAGCACTGTGTCTAAGATGGAAGCAGGACATCAGTGAGACGGAACTTGTGAGGAGGATTTTAAACAACTGCAATCCAAAGATAACAGGCTGTCTTCATGGCACAGTCACCACCATAGATCAATTAAAGGTAGGATCCCAGGTTGAAAAAGACTGTGCTGTTTTTTTTATTGACATAAACTGAGTGACTTAAATCCAACCTAATATTATTTTCAAGGGATATTTGGTTACAGATCTATTTATCAGAATAACTATTATAATTTATTAGTATTGTGGTCTTTTCTGAATAACTCATTGGTGCTAAAAATCAACACATTTCATATTGAGTGGTTGGATATTTATTTTCTTATCGAATTAAATGGTATAACATATTTTACCTGATTCCTGTAGCAGATCCCCCTTGAGTTTATCATCAGTTGCACTTTAAATCAAGCTGAATTTTACAAATTGATCAGTACAGTGTAGCGAGAGAACATTAAAGAAAAATTTTTCCCCATGTCCCCTCGAGGGCTCCATAGAGATGGACACACCATTTATTTAAAAATATATATAAATCAACTGTTGAGGAAAAATGACTATTTTTAGTGTTTAACACAGTTTAAACATTTTAGAACGAATTTCTTAATCGTGAACAGGTTTGTGTTAGTGATTTAAAACCCGAAGAACTATTGCTGGGTTAAGCATTTAAAGTACAAAGGAGAATAGAGATCTGCAAGAGAATTTCGGCTCAGACCCCTGGAGTCTTATCATTAAAGACAGGAGGTCATAAATTAACATATGCAGGAAGGGGGAGGACAGTATCACTTGAATTACTGTGAGAAAGGGAACTTTGGTCGGTTCATGTAACCAGGATGAGAAGTCTTCCAGAACTAACATCTGACATGGTGTAAAAACTGAATATAACATAAAATGTTTTAAATCACTAACATTTAATTTGTAAGACATTTTCTTAGTTATTAATAACATGTTCTGACTAAAAATTGTATTATCCTATTTTAGAATTAATTTAGTCAATGATGAATGTATTTGAAATGGTATTATTTCTGACTATATTAGAATCAAATGAAAATGTTTTGTTTAGTATTAGAAAATACTTAGGTTTATGGTGAATGAATGTCTTAATTCTTATTTGTTTCTAATTCCTAATTAGAAACAGGAATTGTACTTCATTATTTTCTGTTGATATTATATCTATTGCTTTTGTTTGATATCAGGACTAAACTTTGGAGATGCTGAGTGCAGAAGAACAAATTGGGTTTTTGGAGATAACTTTACATTGAATTAAAATAAATACAGTATTAAAGGTTTGTTCCTGGCAGAGCAGAAGAGAAACCAGAATTTCACAGCTACCTGTGAGGTTCATTCATCTGTTTCTGTTGGCCCAGATGGCTGAAGAGCCGCAGGAGGCCGGATAGTGTTAAGAAAATACATTTAAAATAAGTTAGTTTTAGAATTTATCATGACTTGATTGAAATACCATAATTATAGTTTTAAAATGTATAACTTATTCTGACCTATTGATCTTTATTTTACTGTAGTTAAAGCAGATGGTTTGCCAAGATCTCTGATCTGCTCTTTGTCTGTCTGGGAAACAATCAGTAGGAAGTTCTAGCTTTTCACACTGATCTGTGAAAGACATAAACCACCATGAATTCGGAGAGTCTGCTTCTACCTTATTTAACAAAAGGTGTTTGATCTTGTGAACAAATTGCAGGGACTTTTTCTAAATTTAAAAGGGCCAGAGATGCCTTCCAGTTGGTCAAGTAGAGATACGCCTTATTTGAATACATTAAGAGGAAAACACACCTACAGGTATAAAAGTTTGTGCACAAGGGAAACAATTCAGAAAAAGCTGATTTATTTTACTTCTGCACCAGCTCTTTCTCCAAGGACGTCCTTGATATTTCTCTGTCTTCTTGTCTCAGGTAACAATGTTTGTATCTGTGTTTCTTCAGTTTCCTGTACTATCTTGTACTTTCTTCTGATTGGATTAAATTCTGTAATTCTGTGACGTCAACACGCATTGTTGTGTTTCTGTCCCCACATGTGGCCACGCGAGAGAACCCGGGATCAAAAGGAAGAATCAGAGCCAGATTTTTTGCTAAATTTAATTGTATAAAAATTCTTCCTTAACATTTGGGGGCTCGTGCCGGTTCCGAAGTCTCGTTGTTCGCCTGTGGGGACTTTTTGATACGTTTGGGCCTGACGCTGCGGTCTGGTAAGCCGGTGTTTTGTTACTTTAAGTTTGCGGGCGGCGCCGCTTCGTTTGGCCCTTCCAACTTCCCTTTGCTGTGCGACGCCACAGAATTATGGAATTCTCTGCAATGTAATAGAAAATTCCCCCCGAAAAGAGCAAAAATAGTTTAATGTTGATGAATGAATACACATTACAGGGGGCCGGTGGCGGGCCCACACAGAGTACCACGCGCAGTCTCTGTCTCAAGCTAGGCTTTAATTTGTGGCCTGCAGGAATGTTACTGTGCCTGTAAACTAACAAATTTAATTGGATTAAATTTTGTGTATTCTAGAATAGTATTGACCTGAATCGGCCAGGGAATTGCTCGTTCCTGAAGGACTGATAATTTTGAGGGTTAAATTGGCCGAGTCTGTCGCTTTATGCGATTTTAAGGACTTTTAGAAATTTTAATTAGAAAATAGGGCATTATGTCGCCTTCTTCGCTGGCTCTTCGTAAATTATGTAGCTGGGCGGATTGATGGAAGAACATATTGAAATTGAGTTTTGACCCGACTCTGAAAATTGAGAAGTTGATGAATATTGAGAAATTGTTGAAAAAATTGAGAAGTTTAATATGAGAATCTCTTGCATGCAGAAGATATATTTTTTAGCTGGCTTCAAAAGTTCATCCTCTCTTTTCTTCTTTTTTCCTGTTACCTGAGCCTGTCTCTCTTGTTCTCTGTTTTTCTCTGTATCTGTGCTGTTTGAATGTAAAGAGCTCTGTGTGTCTGTGGCGCAGTGTGAGCGAATCAGTGTGAGTGGGACGCTGCGTTTGAAAACTGCTGTTTGTGTGGATTTGAATTCATGTTTTGTGCTGCGGATCTAGTGTAACGTTAAATATGGATATTGATTTGTTAAATGATAAGATTCTGAGTTTCTGTTCAGGTCCGTGGAAATCTTTGAATGAACAGATCACAGGTTTACTTAGCGTTTTGGAACAATTGGGGTGGAACACAGTTAAAGTGACGGCAGACGATTTGAAACGGGCAGTATTACAACAGCATAAACTTTTAAATACCGAAATGCCTTTGGGCCTGATTTTAAGTCAGGCTTTGAAACGGGCAGTCGCGGATGAGACTGCAGCCCAGGAAGACCTTCGTGAAGCTGGTTTGTTCACTAAGGGTGCCGCTTTTAAAAACCTGGAGAAGGCAGAGCAGATCAGGCACGAATGGGCTCGTTGCTTGGTTTTTTGGCAAGGAACAGTTCATCTCCATAAACAGAGCTCAGATGCAGGGATTCTTTTCCCCCTCTCGGCTCCTTTGCTTATCCCAAAATTTACTTGGGACCTTACTAATAGTCCCAGACTCTATTTGGACAGGGGTATTGAAATCTGGATTAAACATACGGGATTACATCCGGCTGATCATTCAGAGCAGAGGGAACAATTTCGTCAGGCCATCCTAGCTGGTGTCCCTTCTTCTGTAGCTGAAAAGATGACCCAAAATCGGGAGCTGATAGGTTGTGATCATGCTGAGTGGGAGAAACATCTGTTACATCATTTGCATGTGTTTCAGGATGCGGAGAGGACTGAGGTTGATGAGCTGGAGCTGTTAAAGAAACAATTGCTTAAGCTTCAGATAAAGGAGGCTAGATACAAAGTGAAGGAACATGAAAAACAAATGCAGGTGGGAGTTGATACATTATCAGAAAATTTTCCACCTGTTTTGGGTCGGGCTCCTGTTCCAGCAACACATTCTGGCCCTCGCATGTATGCAGCTGCATCTTGGCAGAATTTGGCTCCTGGCTGGCGTGGCAAAAGGAAAAGGGCACCCGGTTTCTCAGGTGTGAGGGGAAGAGGTCAACAAGGTGTGAACTGCAGGGACATGTGTTTTTATTGTGGCGAACAGAGCCACTGGGTTCGACAATGCCCACACAAGCTTCATATTCCTGTTGGAGGCAGTACGGCTGACATATAGCTGCCATGAGAAGCCCCAGATCCTGCGTCGGTCCCATGATGTGATGCACAGTACAAACAAGCTGGACGATATTGACACACGCAGGACCTTTTGATCTGAGATCACTGCCAGATCTCCTGATCGATGTGAAGAATGATGGACATTTGTTGCCATTTTGTGGTGGTTGCAGGAGTGGTACACTCCATACTGAACACTGACCTCTGTGACTGAATAAAATCAGTGGTTTTTTTCTCTGCAGTACACTGGACTCTGCCTGTCGCCACATTTTTGCACACGCTTGTGCATGATTTTACACATGGACATTTTCTGCTGCAGTTATCAGTGGAGCACCTGGCTGACAGCTGGACACGAATGAACACACCAAGCTTTGGTCCTGCTTCTCACTTTGGAAACCCTAGATCCGAACACTTGTGTTCTCTGGGCGGATTTTTGACCTTTTCCCATGCCACCCTGTTTTAATGATTTAATTGGACAGAATGGTTCCAGGAGTAGTTTGATGTAACTTTAGTAGGTAGTGCCTGGAACATGTTTTTGCATTTTTGTGGCTAAGTAACTGTTGCTGGTGCATGAGTTTGACTCAAAAGCGTGCTAGAAGTGGCAGTGCCATATGATCTTTTGGCTCTGCACTTTGGCTGATAGCCTTAGTTATTGGGATGTGTAATTTCATGCTCCCTGTTGATTCTAGACTGACGCTATATTCCTGCTCCTCGCTTTTTCTTCTCCCATCCATGAAACATATAACATACAGTGTTCTGGGCCACACGTCCCACTGCCTTGGGGCACGCTGACATCACACCTGTCGCTTTTGATTTTTAACCAGGTCTTCCCTTTTGGTCGTTTACATAAGTCTGCTGCAGTGGAGGGGACAACAGAAGCTGGCCCGAGTGTTACTTATTAGAGGTCAAGCTTTTATTCAGTAAAGAAAGGAATAATATTTTGTTAAATGCACTTACACTGTGTTCTTGGATTAAGGCCGCACATACTTATCACATTCAGTTAGTGAGTGTTATACACTGTGTACATCTGAGCTGTCAGTCTCCAGGAACATAGTTTCCTTTAGTTTTGATATTTTTTTATTTTCATTTTTGTTGTTTCAAATCATTTAGATGTCTGCAAGCCACAGAGCTGTGAGTTTGAATCACCCCGGGATATGACTGTGGTGGACATGCTGCACTTTCTTTCTATGACTAGGAATGGTAGGACTTATGCTCCTAGATTATCCTGATAACGATTGGCTCTAACTTGTTGCGACTTCCAATTTAGTTTTGATGTTTCTGGGGCTGAACAGAGTGCACACAGTTCTGCCTCAGAAACAGGGGGAGAACACATCTGAGTGCTACAAGTGAAAGATTTGAGAAGTCTGTACACAGACGGTTCCTGTTGTAAATATGAAATAAAAGCAGCATATGCACTACTATAAGATTTAAGTAGTGAGTTTCAGGAACAGAACCAATCCATAAATTGAATTTTGTTTGTGTGGCACATTTCAGTAGCAGGGCATTTCAAAGTGCTTTACATACAGTAATTGAAATAAAACAGCATGTCACATTGAGTAAACAGTGAGAAAGAGAGATTTTAAAAAGATACAAATATTAAAACCCACACCCCGTTTAGGATTTCAGTTTAACGACGTTTAACTGGGACTTTAGTAAAAAACATAGAAGACAACAAATGCAGGGTTCTTAAAAACGCATAAAATATGACACTGAAATGGAAATTGGTAGAAGCATTATTCCTGTGTTAATTTGTTATTGTGATTGAAACAGGGGACGTGAGGAAACCAGGACGAGAGTGACAGCAGAAGGCGCTGCCACTGACAAACACAGCCAAGAAGGCTGTTTGATTCTTGTCATTCCTTTAAATGGTAAGTATTAGAACTGAAGCAGATGGAATAGAACCATCTGTACAAAATCTTTTAACACAAAAAGGGGGTGTCACCACTGGAGCTGTCTGATGAGCAATAAGGAGTCAGTTAATGACAGACTGACGAGGACTGAATGGTAAGGTGATTCTTTCTCCGGATATGAGACTCCAGGTTCTTCAAGAAGTCTATGGACTTGGCATGAAAGGATTTCACAAGTGATGAAAACCTGGAGCACAGGTGGTATCTTTTCTCAAAGACATGGTTAAAGGATAGATATGCTGACGCCGGTAGGTATTAATCTCTCTGGATGCAATACTCAAGATACCTAGAGACGTGGCCAGTGCAAAAAAAGACAGCTAAGCTTTCATATTCTGCTTGATCAAACATTGCATACCACGCTATGGGTTTCTAACGAAGATCAGGTGAGTAAGTGGTACTCCTTTTAGGAATCAAAATCTGCAGAATGTGGAACAGATGCTCGGATTGACCCATTTATTCGGTACAGTATATTATCCCCAATCACAAGGCAAGGTTGAGAGAGTAAATAAAACAAAATTGGCTATAAACTGTGCACAGTCTAAATTTAAATTGGGTAAATGCATCGCTTATTATTGGATGTTTGTTTGAATGTCCATTAACAAATCAACAGGGTCCATATGAGCTCCACACAAGAAGGATGTTTCCAGCACCTGCACTCTGATTCCAGAATGGACAGGTGAACCTGCACATTTATTTCATAATGATGTTTTTAATGAGTCACAGGTTCTGGCAACAGAGTTTGCAAAAATACCAGACGTCACAGGACCGTCCAGGCTCAGGACCGGTCCCAGGAATCAACTGGGTGTGACTGAAGGTCATCAAAAGACAGTGGTCTGAACCTCGCTTCACCAGACCATACCAACTCATGGAGAGGACGTCTCACGCTGTCCGTCTGCAAGGGAAAGGAGACACCTGGTTCCATTGGAGTCAGTGCACAACAGCTGAGGAGCCACACAACGCGCTCCGAGACGTACAAAAAGATCTGCAGCTTCAGACGAGGAGCGTCTGCAGGCACTTCCCAGGACCGAGGAGGATCACCAATTCCAGGCAGGAGTGTGGCAGGAATTCCTGCCATGACCACTTCAATTTCCTGGAATTCGAGGCTTAAAAGGCCCGGACAGACATAATACTCCTGTTTCCGGTGTCCTTATATTGAGAAAAGGAGATTGCACCCTCTCCTTAAACTCACTGTTATATTGGCACAATACATCCAAATTTCAATGAGCAACGGACACTCAGGTGGGAACCTGAGGTTTAAACCCGATGAGGAAAACGGTTACACGAAGGATCAAGTTACAAGAAGATCACCGTTAACACATCTTCTCTCTTTTGCGTCTTTTCTTTGCGAACTCTTAATGAACTTTCGTTTCTTTTTTGCGCGTATTTTTGGATGATTTCTTGACGAAAAACTTCTTTTGTTTTTGAGAAGAAAGAAGAAAAGACACTGACTCTAAGACTATTATTGAATTCTGTAAAAAAAAAAGAGAAACTTGTAATTGATTTTTATGTGTTATAATTTCTTTTTCCTCTACAGCTTTGTTTTTGGTGTTGATTTTTTCACTGTTGTAATTGTTATGATCAGTATTGATTTTGTGATTAGTGTCCATCTTTGGTAAGTTTTGTGTACCTCAGTTATTTTGCCATTTTATCATTTTTGGGTGATGATTTGTAATGTGTTTTCCTTGTTCTGAAATAATTGAGTTATAGGATTTTTAAAAGGTTAATAGGTAGTTTTACATTTACATTGAGATTGTTACAAATTTTTGGGATACTTCAGGTGAGTATTAAATTACTGGACAGAACAAATCTAGCCAAGTCAAGCCAAGTTTATTTATATAGCACTTTAAAACAGTTCCACTGACCAAAGTGCTGTACAGCCACGGAATTAAAACAAGTGAAATAAAAATTAAAAGCACACTAACACCAAAAATACAATCACTTAAAATGAAGACACACAATGCAATACAAGAACATACCGAAATATACAGTAATAATAAATATCACAATAAGTAATGTAAAAAACAATAAAAGTAACTAAAAGTAACAGCAGCTCAAACTGAATCAAAGAACAGCCGAAAAAGGTGAGTCTTAAGAGCAGATTTAAAAGTTGCCAGAGAAGTGGCCTGTTTTACCGACATTGGCAAAGGCTTCCAAAGTTTAGGAGCTGCCACAGCAAATGCCCTGTCCCCTCTGAGCTTCCTCAAAGTCCTCGGCACCTCCAGGTACAGTTGACTCGCTGATCTGAGAGCTCGGGAAGGGCAGCGTACACGTAGCAGCTCAGAAAGATAAGAGGGGGCAAGGCCATTTAAAGATTTAAAAACAAATAAAAGAATTTTAAAATGAACTCTAAAATGGACAGGTAACCAGTGCAGAGAGGATAAAATAGGGGTAACATGTTCTCTCTTCCGCGATCCAGTTAAAAGCCGTGCAGCAGCATTCTGGACCAGCTGAAGACGAGACAGAGAGGACTGGCTTACACCAACGTATAAGGAATTGCAATAATCCAACCGAGTTGTGATAAAGGCATGGATTACTACTTGAAAGTGCTCAGCTGATAAAATGTTCTTAATCTTTGCAAGCCGCCTCAAATGAAAGAAGCTCGATTTCACTACGGCACTGATTTGCCTGTCCAATTTAAAATTTTCATCCATTACGAATCCCAGGTTTGTGACAGAAGGCTTTACATATTGTGATAGCGGACCCACGTCCACTGGAGGAGACCTACCAGTGGTACCAGGGCCAAAAACAATCACTTCCGTCTTTCTTTCATTAAAATTCAAGAAGTTCAGAGCCATCCAAGTTTTAATTTCATCAATGCACTTCATTAAAATCCGTACAGAAATGAGTCCCTTGTGATTTAGGGGCACATAGATCTGTGTGTCATCCGCATAGCAATGAAAAGCAATATTGTGTTTCCTAAATATTGACCCAAGAGGAAGCAAATATAAAGAAAACAAAAGAGGTCCAAGTATTGAGCCCTGCGGCACCCCACACAATAAAGGAGCAGGGGATGATCTAAAATCATCTAGGTTAACACAGAAAGACCTATCAGCCAGGTAAGACCGAAGCCACGCTAGGACAGTGCCTTTGAGACCTACATAATGCTCTGAACGAGAAATTAAAACATCATGGTCCACCGTGTCAAAGGCCGCAGTCAAATCTAAGAGAACTAAAATCACAGGGTCCCCAGCATCTGTAGCCAGAAGAATATCATTAAAAACCCTCAACAATGCAGATTCAGTACTGTGAAAAGTTTTAAAACCAGACTGAAAGGCCTCAAGAATATTGTTTTCATCGAGGTAGGCTTTTAATTGGTTATAAACAACTTTCTCTATAAGATTTTAGACATGAAAGGAAGCTTAGAAATAGGCCTGAAGTTGGATAACAAAGAAGGGTCTAGGCCAGGTTTTTTGATCAGTGGTTGAACTAATGCCTGTTTAAATAGTCTTGGAACCACACCAGTAGACAGGCTACTATTTATAAGAGCCAGAACAAAAGAGCCTAAGACAGGAAGAACCTCTTTAAAAAGCCGCGGTGGGAAAATGTCAGTTTCAGAACCTGAGGACTTAAGATGACCAATAGTCTCATATAATGAAGACAGAGTAACAGGCTCAAACTGGTTCAAAGCAGTAGAGCAATTGACAGAGACTGAAGGGTCAGAGGCTGAGCACGTTATTTGTGCCCTAACACTGTCCACTTTGTCCACGAAAAAAGTGCAAAATTTCTCACATATCTCCAGTGATGGCTCAAAGCCCGTGTACTGAGGGGCATTCAAAACACTATCAACAATACTAAATAATAAGCGAGGCTTATGACGATTAAGCAAAATTATATTTGACAAGTGCTCCCGTTTGGCATCTTTCACTATTAACTGGTAGCGATGCCAGGAACCCTTCAGCAGCTGGAACGACACCTGCAACTTGTCTTTTTTCCACTTTCGTTCAACTTTTCGGCATTCACGGCGAGCAGCACGAGTTGTGTCATTCAGCCATGGTTCTAATTTAGTCTTCAATTTCCTGGGTTTCAATGGAGCCACTTCATCTAGAACAGACTGACATGTAGAGTAGAACCAGGAGGTGAGAGCCTCAGTATCAGAAGATGTGGACATAGAAATGTTTTCATCAAAAATCGCAGAGAAACGAGTAGCCGTGAGCTGGTTTATAACGCGATGGCACCGTGCAGAAACACAGGGTTTAACAGAATTACCAGGCTATTGCCTGGTAATTCTTATTAAGGTTATTGAACAGCACCGGCTTATGGTCTGAAAACACAGCATCACCAATCAGCAAGTGAGAAATAGACAACCCAAATGACAAAACAAGGTCAAGTACATGACCACCTTCATGTGTGGGCTCAGACACCCACTGAGTGAAGTTAAAAGAATCAATCAAATTCAAAAAATCTTTTACCATCGGTTTGTCTGGGCAGCAAACGTGAATGTTAAAATCTCCAATAATGAGGACTTGATCATATTGGGGCAAAACGTCTGCCAACAGTTCAGAAAAGTCATTCAAAAAGTCCTTATTGCATCCAGGAGGTCTGTAGATAACAGCACACAGCAAGGGGTGGGAGCGACCCAGCTCAAACATACTCAGTTCAAAGCTGGAGGAGGAGAAGGCCGCGGACAGCGGCTTACATTTGTATACATTCCGAAAGAAAGTCGCTATTCCTCCTCCACGACCTGATGTCTGGGGACAGTTCAAATAAACACAGTCAGGAGGTAAGAGTTCAGAGAAAGCACTGAGCTCACCAACACTCAGCCAAGTCTCTGTCACAGACAGGAAATCCAGTCGGTTTAAAGTGAAGAAATCCTTAAGAATAAAAGTTTTATTTGAGAGGGATCTGGCATTTACCAGGCCGATCTTGACAGGAGCCGGTAGGGTCGGGTCTTTAGCGCCGCAAACACCCCGACGGAGAGCCTGGAGATTCGTAGTATTAACTCCCTGCTGCCTGGAGCGGCTCGGAATACGGTAACGAGGCCGCGGCTGCAGAAACAGTCCCTCTGAGCCAGCCACCGGCACCAACCAGGTGTAAGCAAAATCCCAAGGGCACCAAGAAAGGCTTCTTTCAGTTGTAGCAATCCGTGCTAAGCAGACCTTCAACCTCACCAGCCTACCGCTGCGTTTCCCTCGGGCACGGTGGCGTTTTCTCCAGAAAGGTGGAGCCGGAGCGCAGAAAAGGTAGTCCGGAACTCCCGATAGAACCGGAGGCAAAGTTTTTGGATATCCATAAGAAAATTTCGCCTCTGCTAGGGATCGGAGATCCAAAAGAGTTCGGCGGTCATAAATCAGTAGAGCGCTGGTGTAAAAACTTTGAAAAACAAGCGCTGATACAACATTAACACACACAAATAAGGTGAGGACAGACGGCACGCCGTACACACTGGCGCCATCTTGAAAAGAATAGGCTGCAATACTACACGTGACCTTGGAAACTGAGCTGTGATTGGTTGCTTCATAGTCTCATGAGAGCGACCCCGTTATCAGGATTATCACATGATTTAATAAAGAGTTTGAGAAACCGGAGAAAATTTGTAGGTGAAAGCTAGAAATTTACACCCGGGTTACACCCAGCTGGAACAGTGGGTGCATCTGGAGGATGTCTTAAAGAGTTTAACTGGTGTGCGCAGCTCTATCCCCAACATGAGGAGTGGTGGAGTGAATGCCGTGGAGTCTTGTACAGTTGAGCGGCATGCCATTAATGGCAGTGGGAGGTGCTAATGGCACTGTAATACTTAAGGTAATACTTAAAATAGAGAAAAAGTACCAACGCCAGCAGCTCCCATCTTGTCACACAGTAGAACCTCTCTGCCTTGTGAAAGGCCCTGCTAAAAAAAATCAAACATCACTCTCTCCCCATCCTAGCAGTTTAAAGGCTGAGAACACTTTAAACTGCCAAAGTCCCCAATACAGTCTTTGGTCTGGCATTTTTTGATAGGGGTACCTGAAAATAACCACTGCGGAGGTCCAGGGACAAAAACCAGTTGGAACCAGACACCAGGTCCAGTAACTCATCAACCCTAGGCAGTGGACACAAATCTTTTTCTGTCACCTAAGTCAGCGGCCTGTAATCAGCGCCCAGGCGCAACTCTCCATTCTTTTTAGGCACCATGACAACAGCAGCCACCCAGGGACTGTCTGAAGCCTCAATAATGTCAGCCTGCAACATGTCCAACACTGCCTTGTCATATGCTTCCTACTGGACCAAGGTGGGTCAGTGGGGATGACATTTTATTGGGGGTGCATCTCCCGTCAAAATGTCATGCTCCACCAACTGGGTCCGCTCCACCTAGTCTTCATTCAGAGTAAAGCTCTCCGTAAAGTCCATGCGCAGCTGCCATAGTTGCTCTTGCTGCTGGGTGTCCAAACCCCACATTTCTAACTGTTTTTCCGAAGCCTGCCATCTTGTCCCTCTCAGAAAACTCCTCACAGCCTTTCAGACATCCTGGTTAAACATGTTGGCATTCTTTAAGACATCCTGTCTGATTGTGGTTCTTAGTTCATCTCTCAGGTCTGGAAACAGTTTTGCAAAACTCTGAAGTCTAAGGTCAATCTCAGATCTGGTTTTCACCCTCAGTCCAACAGTCAAACAGAATGTATGAATCAAGAACAAAGAATTAAACAACCCAACAAAGAATCCACCTTGCGCTGTCTCAAGTCCACCAACCTATTTGACAAGAGTTAATTTCTTCCTTCGGTGGAGTATGCTCACAATTCTCATGTTTCTTCAGCCACTGGTCTCTCCCCTTTTGAAGTTTCCTTTGACTCTCCGTATACATCCCACGTTCCATGTCTCAGATCCAGTGGTGGGAAGTAACGAAGTACAAGGACTTCGTTACTGTACTTAAGTACAGTTTTCGTGTATCTGTACTTTACTTAAGTAGATTTAATAATGGATACTTTCTACTTTTACTTCACTACATTTTACAGTAAGTATCTGTACTTTCTACTTCACTACATTTCTACAAAACTGTCGCGTTACTCGTTACATCTAAGTCGCGTTGCTCTTTTCTTCCGTTAAAATGTGAAGTTCAGGGATTTAAGGTGGCGCCGTAAAATCCGAGCAATAACGTGACTTAGTGTCTGTTGTCACCCATCGGCTCCACCTTTACTCGCACTCGGAGCTCCAGACATGCGCAGTGGTTTCCTCTGAGCGGGAGGAGATGTTTGTCTATAATATAATGGCGCTGCATAAATTGATATGGCGACATGGAAAATCAGCAGCGCTTCGCTTTCACAGACGGTGGGACTTGGTCCAACTTTTAGCGTCACTTGGAAGGAAAGCTTAAAGAAAGGTAAGATCTGTGCTAGCAAAGCTAGATGTACAGAGACACATGTTGCATCTGATGAAAAAAAGTTGTCACTCATGCGCTGAATTATTGTGTGGAGGTTTTGACTGAGGTGTCGCAAATATGGGACAACGGTGTGACCAGACCAAAGTCTGCAATATAGTGATATGACATTCAGGAACGATCCGATTCTTCTGGACGGATCTTTACTAAGTCCTAAAGGACTGAAGCCTCACTGAGAGCCGTTCTTTGTTCTTGTGTACACTGAGGTAGCTATATATATATATATATATATATATATATGACAATATATATATGACATTCATTTAATCGCTGAATAAGTAAAAGTTGAACGTATGAACACAGAGCATGCTCATTGCTCATTGATTGATTTCGTCTCCTGTCATGGTGGCAAACATCGCAGTGGGAGGGAGGATGAAAACAGTCACGATGCTCCTTCTGCTTAGTTACTTGTTGCGCCGTTGGACAGTGTTCATAGTTGAACATTATTTACCGTTAATTGCATGTTTCAGTTGTGGTTTCTGACATGTGCAATATGGGCAACCGCCCAGGGCGTTATTTTTCTAGGGATGGCAGGAGACATCTGCGGATTGTAGCACAGCGATGAAAGCAAAACAGAATGAAGTGAGTTTTAATTGATACTGGCTAAATATATTTCAGCTCTAAGTATTTAATATCTAGGTGTTTTTATGGGAATGTGGATCTTTCAGATCAATCTGAAAACCAATTTTGATAGGTAAACTTAATGTTATTGTGTCATTTAGCGCGGGGCGCTGGTCTTGGTCTCGGGTTCGGTGGTCTTGACTACAACTCTGCTACATGGCTCCTTGGTTGCCTCCCCTCACCTTCTTTACATCCCCTTTCAGTTAGATTTCTTTCTAAATAAATGTGACTAATGAAGTTCATGCTATGTTAGGACAGGAGACAAAATGTTTCCATCCCTGAAATTATGATTCATAGAATCACATATCTAAGTCTAAACTGTTACAGAGAATAAACACAATAAGAACATGTTTAATCTGTGGTAGTGTTCATTAAAATGGCACATTTCTGATGTATTAAAATTAAATACGATCGGCACACTTAATGATATTAGCGATTAGGTAATGCATTCAGCGAGTACTTTTACTTTTAATACTTAAGTATTTTTAAAAGCCAGGACTTTTTTACTTTTACTTAAGTAAAATGTTAATGTGGTACTTTGACTTTTACTTAAGTACATTTTTGACTGTGTATTTGTACTTTTACTTAAGTAAATTTTTTGAGTACTTTCTCCACCACTGCTCAGATCAAACCAGTCCATTGCAACATCCTTGTCAGTCGAAAAAGATGAATGTCTTGCTGAATGTAGGGAGCAGGGTGACTTAATGAGGAGGTAAAGAGCTCCAGTGATTACCTAATGCTAATCCGGTACTTTTAATTGCATTGCTCATTATCTGGCTACTTATCATTTTGCCTGTGCAGCCAAGCAAAATAAATACTGTTCAGAATCACTACCTGCTTGGAGTTCAGGTAAGTTTCTCACAATAGTGGGTATCCATAGCAACTAGCATTCTTCAGCCCCAAGCAAAATTAGGTGGGTGTTAGAACTGGAAGTAATGTTGTTTTCAGTCATCTATACAGATTTGCACAATTTTATGTCCTATACGTACCATTATTACTGTTAAATGTGCTAAAATTATATGTTTTCATGCAGTCAAGCAGTAACAGATTGAGATCTGAGCATATAAGCCTCTGCTATAACCCACTTTATTCAAAGACAGTGCTAAAGTACAACTTTCCCAAAACCATCATCTTGTTCTCTTTATTTCTCATTCCAAGTTATTGTGGCTATTTAAAATATGGTATATAATGTTTAAAACCTAAATTGTATATAATGTTTATAATGTCAATGGTACATTATATAATGGTATATAATGTTTAGAACAGCACATTTTAAAATGTAAAGTTTTAATCTTTAAACCATGAAATTTTAAAGTTTGCTGAAAGGCTGCTAGAGCATAATGTTAAAACTTTGTTGAAATAAATACAATTTAAAGCTGAAAATGCTAGAATGATCTTTAGTGCAACATTTAAACTAGTACATAATTGGGTATACTTTTAAAATGAAGCTAGTTAAAATGTTAATTTTTAACTTGCCAAAAGTTAACAGCAAACTATGAACCTAGCATGCACTTTCCTTTATGCGAGATAACAAATTAACAGGCCCTGGACCTATTTGTGTTAAGTAATATAAGGTAACACTGCTGCCTTAGTTAAATTTTACATGATTTAAGGATCTGTAAGTCATAGTTGTCTAGGAAGATGAATCTATTGGGGTTGCACCAATTAGTCGACTAGTCGATTCTTTTCTCTGCAATGTCTTTTTTCTGGGGCAGTCGACTAGTCGCAATCACGTGACAAAACAGATTTTTCCAAGGAAATGAAAGAAGATGGACCAGGTGAGTTCGTCAGATAGCTGAAACTGTATAAAAATTTAAATAATTTAACAAAGAGAAACTGTAAATTACAGGATAAGCTACCACATGAGGGGCTTTGCGCGGCGCAGTGGTTAGCGCGGCGCCCCGCATATAGAGACTTTATCCCGCGGTAGTCAGGACCCAGTTGGCACAGAATGATTCTGCACACATATTACTGTTGATTTTACATGGAATCAATGTTGATCCAAACATCATCTGTATGTCAATTTTCATGCACATTTCTGTTGATTTTACATTGAATCAGTTACGAGTCAATGTTGATTCAACCTTCATCCGAATGTGGATCTGCATGTAGATTTGGGTTGATTTCATATTGAATGAAAGCTAAGAATATATGTAAATGTTTAGGTCTGATAGGTCTACATCATAACATACCACTAAAAGTTTCTTCACTGGTGTTAAACACTATATTATTGGCAGATTATGGGTAAACTGTGTACAAAAGTTTAAAAATAAGTTTCGAGTTATGGTGGCCATTGTCTGACGTCACTGAGAAAAGGGTCTATAGTCGATGTCGACTAGTCGCGGTGACGTCATAGTGACGCAAGCGCAAAATGCTTCACAACTACTTGGAGGCTTTATCAGCTATTTTCACAGCAAATATTGACACAAAGTACAAATACACAGACAAAAATGTACTCAAGTAAAAGTCAAAGTACTACATTAACATTTTACTTAAGTAAAAGTAAAAAAGTACTGGCTTTTAAAAATACTTAAGTATTAAAAGTAAAAGTACTTGCTGAATGCATTAGCTAATCGCTAATATCATTAAGTGAACCAATCGCATTTAATTTTAATACATCAGAAATGTGCCATTTTAATGAACAATGCCACAGATAAAGCATGTTTTTATTGAGTTTACTCTGAAACATAGTTTAGACTTAGATATGTGATTCTATGCATCATAATTTCAGGGATGGAAACATCTCCTGTCCTAACATAACATGAACTTCACTTTTTTTGCCACACATTTATTTTGAAAGAAATCCAACTGGCAGAGGAGGACGTGGAACCAAGGAGCCTCGTAGCAGAGTTGTAGTCTAGACCACTGAACCCAAGACCAAATCAAAACCAGCACCCCATGCTACATGACAATAAAATTAAGTGCACAATCAAAATTGCTTCTCAAATTGATCTGAAAGATTCACTTTCCCATAAAAACACCTAGATATTAAATACTAAGAGCTGAAATAAATTTAACCAGTGACAATTCAAACTCTTCTTCATTCTGTTTTGCTTTCATCTCTGTGCCACAATACACAGAGGTCTCCTGCCATCCCTAAAAAAATAACACCCTGGGCGGTTGCCCATATTGCCAATGTCAGAAATTGCACCATTAAACATAGCAATTAACAACGCTCAACTATGAACACTGCCCAAGGCCCAATAAGCAAGAAGTAACCAAGCAGGAGGAGCACCGTGACTGTTCTCATCCTCCCTCCTGCTGCAATGTCTGCCACCATGACAGGTGACGAAAACAAAGAGCAATGAGCATGCTCTGCGTTCCTACGTTCCTGTTTTATTTATTCACCAATTAAATATAAAGATATTTTAATGAAATAAAATAGCTACTGCAGTGTACGCAGAGCATTACAAGAACAAAGGGGTTGTGTGTGTAGAGGGGTGTGAAAAACAGCTTACATTGATTGAACATTTAGATCACGAGTTCTTCCCCAAACCTTGTCCTCAAGGCAAACTGACCTGCATGTTTTCATTTCAGCAAAACCCTGTTAATCAGACATCAATTAAAATCATGTGTGCCGAATTAGGGAAATGCCTAAAACTTGCAGGGCTTGGAGGACCAGTGCTGAAACACACTAGATTCACTTTGACTTTACTTGAAATAAAGTTCCCTCGTCTGACACCATGACTCAAGCTAACTAGGGACAGGTTCCCTACTAAGCCACCGTGGCTCTGTGGGTAGAGCAGCTATCTTGTGATCACAAGGTTGACGGTTCAATTCCAGCTCCCTCCTGCTACATGTCAATGTGGGCACCCAACCGTTCTGTGTGTTAAATAAATGTCGACATCGACTATAGACCCTTTTCACAGTGACGTCAGACAATGGCTGCCATAACCAGTGGCGGAGCTAGACTTTTAAAGTTGGGGGGGCCACGGGGAGGCCAGGACCACCTCTGGGGGGGCAAAATTTTAAATGTGTGTGTGCACATATATATAATTTAAAAAAATAACCAAACTGATTATTTGGTTAGTTTTTAAGCCCCTCTGTCATGTTATAATTAACACCTTTGACTGGCGCACATGGAGACATGATAGACTTTATGCAGAGTTCATCGCAGAGGAAACTAAAATCAATCAAATTAAAGATCCTTTCTGAATATCATCTCATGGACACTGAACTAAATGCATCTTTCTGACCGGGAGCTGACAGCGTGTTGAAGAGTTATGGACACCTTGGTTAGGAAGCTCTGGTTGGACAGGTAATTTGACAGGTAACAATATTTCGGGTCGGATCAGAATTATTTGCCTGATGGTGGTTCGGGCTTCTAATGAGTTTACATTTAATGAGTTTGGAGCACACAGAGAAAACCTAAAGAGAATGTGACCTATTGTAGTTTAAGTAGAGGAATAACAGCTGACTGTTGAGAGAGGAAAGAAATTAAAGTGCAGATCCGTTAGGCAGAAACAAGCGCAGTGCGCTGGGCAATAAATGCTCCAGTTAATCACACATGAGATGACAAACGCCAAATATACAATATATAGTTACACTGCTTACGTTAATGGTGTTTTAAAAGCAAAACCAGTAAAAACTTAACCTAGTTAATATGTCAGATTCCCTCCTCACCTCGTCTTGATGAGAACAGAGAGCAGTTCACTGGTTTCTGTCCAAACTGTGATCAGCTGACCACTTGGTGCTCAGACAGTTTCAACTTTACGCACAGAGAACATCGTGGAGCTCATTATTAATCAGACTAAGAACAATATCTGTCAGAAAATCATCTCTGATCTGGTCGCTTTAACGGACCAGAGACTTTGGAGAGTCCAGCAGCTGATCCACTTCTGCGGGGTTTTTCTCCCGCTGAGAGAAGTGATGAGGGATCAGGAAACGATCAGAGTTCTGCCGTCTGCTAATCACGTCATTTCGTGAAATCTTACCTGATTTCAAAAACGTTCTAGCAGAGAAATAATAAATGTTTCGTTTGATGACTACAAATTGGAAATAAAATTATTTTTTCTTTGACGGTCAACGAAAAAACTCCAGCGCCACCTCTGATCCGAACTATGAACATTGTCGGCCCCTCTTCGGTTTTTTCTTTTTTTTTTTGCGGAGGATCAATAAATAACTTATTGGTGTTTTACCATCACCACCAGGTATGACGTGCTTTAGCCTTTGAGTTGCACCACAGCGCAGCATAACTGAAACACCCAGGAGAAGAATATCAGAGCTTGTTGTTATGAGTATAAAGGAGGCTGGTATCGCGCCTGATAAAAATCTATTTATTTATGTCACATGGACTTATATAAAGTTTTATACATTTTCTTTTGATATATTTATTATTGTTTTTCTTCTTTAGATATTAGGTTGGCTTAGAATGATTCCAAATAATGTACAGGAATGACCTGGTGCTGTTACATGTCAATCATCTGGGGGGGGGCCACTAGGGGGGCCAATCAGATGACAGGGGGGGCACTGGCCCCCCTGGCCCCCCCTCTGGCTCCGCCACTGGCCATAACTCGAAACGGTGTATCTTTACTTCCGGTGTGATTTTGCCTCGGGAAACCTGACTGAAAAATTCACAGATACTCATTATCTTAAGGATATAATAAAAGGTAAGGTTAATAATAACAGCATTAAAGTGTTAGATAACCATCATTACTCATTGTCAATCCACCATTCTCTGACTGTGTATATAATAAACAGCCTCCGATCGGAGAGTAAACCAGCTAGCAGCAGCTTTAGCCACATTTGGGAACATGTATACACCACTGATTGTCAGTGCTGTAACGTTTAGAGGTTCACTTTCTGTATCAACTTTAATAAAACAGCATTTAAGTGTTAGCCGTTATTAGTCATTGTCAATTTACCATTCTCCAACTGTATTTAAAGGAACCAACCTCCGATGGGAGAATAAACCAGCTAGCAGCAGCTTTAGCCAGAGTTAGGAAACATACAAGTACACCGCTTCCTTTCAGTGATGTGTTGTTAAAAGTTTCACTAAAATCACTAACATCTTCCAACACTGTTGTTTAGAAAAGCATTTTAAATATTGATTTAAGCACCATCTACCAAATAATTTACATATTCTGATGTGATTCATAATTTCTCCATTTGTTTTGTTGTCCATCTTTCTCAACAGTAGCTGACCTAACAACCTACTGTAGCGTAGTTGAATCTGCGTTGTGTCTTGTGAAAATAACAGCCAGACAACAGCTGAGCTGAAGGCACTTTTAATGCTCCTGCATCCAAACAGCAGAAAATAGTGGTCAAAACAGGCCTTTTCTGATCAGTGCTCCACAGCGCCTTCTCCCACGGAATCCGAACAGAAAGAGCCTGAGCAGCGCGTGTGCAATTTATGTAAAATAACACATTCACCTTACAAAATAAAAATAATGGCAACAATAATTAGTAACTAAGTCCAAACATGAGCATTATACTTTTGAACAGTACATGAATAACAAAAAAAATAACAATTAGACAAAATATTCCCACCAAAAGCAATGAAACATCACATACCTGCATCCAAACAGCAGAAAATAGTGGTCAAAACAGGCCTTTTCTTATCAGTGCTCCACAGCGCCTGTTTAACCATGAACAGTACTATTTTCAGCACATGGATGTAGCATTTTCATTAGCAATGTTTCATGAAGTATAAGAGCAGCTAAATGTCTGCCAACACGGTTCTAGCACTGTTTAGCAAGGTTTGAGTGCCCCAAAGCACATTATCTACAAAAACATATTACTTATACTTAAAATGCACTTATTAAACACAGAGAACAAAACTTCATACCTTCTCCCACGGAATCCGAACAGAAAGAGCGCGACGGAGAGCGTGGGAAAACCTTTCATGAACTATAATGGTATGACCTGTTAATTTTTCTCCTTAAACCCCGAATTAACACCCAAAACAACAATATATGAACTCAATATGTTCAATAGTAGAGAAAACAATTCACATTTTCATTCACAACACACCACATTTAAATAGAAATAATAATTTTGAAACAGGAAGTTACACGCTGTTTTGCAATGGATTTGCCGTCTTTTCAAAATAAAAGCTACCAGTGCTCATACGAGTTCCCACTGGAATAGCTTATCACTTGACAATCTAGTGTAACAACATCACACTGCTACATTCACCCCCTCTGTTTTACACTAGATTTCGGGCATATTACCCAAATAATAAAGAAAAACAAAAACCAAGCAAATAAAATAAAACAAAAATAAACACACAATTTCTTTTTTTTTTTCAAATCTGACCACGACAATACATGTGACCCAGATATACCCTCCATACAAGACCAAAATGGTCGACCAGCAAAGAGCTATTCATTGAAGAATTAGGAAAGATGAGGGGTAGCTAAGTCCCCACCTCACCATAGAAGACATGCCACTTACACATCTATCATAGAGTACACCCAAAATCACCCCAATGCGTCCAGTGCAATGGACAACCTAAATAAAATCATGACCAGACCCCATTATAAGAAGTCCCAATAAAAAGAAAAACAATAAAATAACACAAAATAAATGGCCCTATGACAAAATCTTAACTCTCTGTGTGGACATTGTCTGAATCAACCTGTTAACAGGTTTGATAAATCTACCCAGTCTCGTCCGTATCCCTTCCCCTGGAACGACTGAAGGAATCGCTGAAGGTACAACAGTAGCGATTGAGTCTCTTCCAGACACATGTGAGCCACTAATGGCCTTAGTTAAACCTATGGTGTCACTTTGGCGTAAACCTACGCTGACAGAGTCTGAAAGCCGGTCACTATTGTGATCCTCAGAGTGTGAGCTCTCTGATCCATGATCCGCCCCATCCAAGACACTCCTATGGTCCCCACAGGCAGACATGATCCCTCTACCCTGAACACTACCATCATTTCCTCCAATACCTGCAGTCATCACCACACTAGACTCTGGGAGGGAGGAAACCCAGTGAGCTGTTCGAGTATCACTGTCCCGCTCACCTGGAACCTCATCATCTGACGGCCCACCCTCTGAAACTGTGTTTGAAAAAGAAGTCTGAGACACCGAGTCATCCCATGATGGCAGAGGCAAAAAGTTTACAGGCATGATCAGATTCCTATGAACTGTCCTAACCCGTCCTGTGACAGGATGACGAATAACATAGGTGTTCAGTTCGCTGTTCTTATGAACCACAATGTAAACCGTGTCCTTCCAACGATCAGCCAATTTCCGTTTGCCCCGTTCCCCTTTGTTAGCCATCAAAACTCTGTCTCCTTTCTCCAAAGAGTGTCCCTTAACCTTTCGGTTATACACCTCAGCTTGTCTCAACTGTTGTTTCTCAGCGTGTTGCAGAGCCAAAGTCATTGCTTCTCTGAGATCCGTGCCCAATGACTGAACATACTTGTCCATGTCAGCAGTCTCTCCGTCTAAGAGGACACTGCCAAACATCACATCAACAGGTAACCTAGGAGTTCGCCCGAACATTAAAAAGAAAGGCGGCCAACCTGTTGTTTTGTGTACCGTGCAATTATAGGCAAAAGTCAGTGTGTTAAGCATCTGAGGCCATTATTCCTTTGCCCGAGGAGGCAATGCACGGATCATGCTACCCAGAGTGCGGTTCAGACGTTCAGCCTGGCCATTTCCCGCAGGATGATATGGGGTTGTATGGCTTTTACGAACACCGGCCATCTGGAGTAGCTCGGCAATGAGGGAACTCTCGAAATTAGCCCCTCTGTCAGAGTGAATACAAGCTGGAAACCCGTATATGGAAAAAAAATTATTCCATAACACGCGAGCCACTGATTTGGCAGACTGATTTGGACATGGGTAAGCACATGCGAGTCTGGTAAAATGGTCTGTCACCACTAGAACGTCGATGGACTTGTTATTGACATCCTCTGCGGACCAGAAGTCAATACAAACTAATTCTAGTGGTGCTGATGTCACAACAGAATCAAGTGGAGCCCTGGCCTCAGGTTCAGGTGCTTTGCTCAAGACGCATCTCTTACAATGACTCACATATTCTTTGACATCGTGTTCCATCGAGTCCCAGTAAAAGCGCTGTCTGGCAAGCCACAGTGTGCGCTGCTGACCTTGATGGCCTGCATCATCATGCACCCCTTTCAACACCTGACATCTCAAAGCAACTGGAACCACATATTGGAACACTTTCTTCTTGCTCACCACATGTTTAGAAACACGGTACAACACACCCAGCCGAGTCGTGAGTTTACCCCACTGTCGCAATGTACGGCTTGTCTCCCGCGATTCGTGGACGCGCTCACGTCGGGATGGTCGACTTCCCCTGTTCACATAAAAGGAAACCCGGTTGATCACAGGATCCTGACACTGCTTATCATACAACTCCTCATGAGTGAGGACAGGCAGTGGGCACTGCCCCACTGGCAACAGTTTCTCCAGCTGTTGTGTGTAGCAGGTTGCTCTCATTTCTGCACCTTCACTCCAACAACGGTGAGACTTAAATAAGGCTGACACCTCATCATGAGAAACTCTCCCACCATTGTCCTTAACGTCCACACTGCCTGTGACGGAGCCCTGGATCAGAGAGGTAAGTCTAAGCTTCCCATCCACAGACTCTTCCCGAGAAAGGCGAAACATGTTCTGAACATCTTCCACCAACAAACCCCTGGCCTCTTCCAGCAAAGTGTCATATGGAATTCTCGTCAAACGGTGCATCATCCTGTGCTGAGCAAATGGTTCCCTGCTCAATGCATCCGCCACAATATTTCGCGGCCCTGGAATATACTGAATGTCAAAATCAAAGGGGGCCAGCTTGGCCACCCACCTCTGTTCGCAAGCATCCAGTTTCGGCTTGGTAAGAATGTACTTCAGAGGATTGTTGTCAGTCCAAACAGTAAATTTATGCCCACGCAGCCAATGACTAAACTTATCATGAATAGCCCATTTCATGGCGAGAAACTCGAGCCTATGAGCTGGGTATTTGGACTGTGCATGATTCAAGGACTTACTAGCGAAGGCAATGGGCCTCGCAATGTTGTGGCCTTCTTGTACCTGTGACAGCACAGCTCCTAATCCGGAAGATGACGCGTCAACAGAGAGCAGGAAAGGCTTTGTAAAGTCAGGGTGGGCAAGAAGAACCTGCTCCGTCAACAAAGCTTTCAAGGTCCTAAATGCTTCGCTACAATCTGGGGTCCAGTCAGCCGCGACAGGCTTACGCGACAAAGCTGGTTTCTTTTGGCCCTTGCCCCTCCGTGGCTTGGCCGTCCCTGTAGTCAGTTGGAATAATGGCTTGGCAATCACAGAGCAGTTCTCAATGTAGTGCTGATAATACACCACCATGCCAAGAAAAGAGCGAATCTTCTTAGGAGATGGCGTGGCGCCATCAGGTTCCATAAGATCTGCTTCTGACACACCTTCAATTGCCTGCACTTTGTCAGGGTCTGTTGCTATGCCGTCTCTCGTAACAATGTGACCCAAGAACTTGACCGACTTTCTCAAAAACTGACACTTGGATGGAGACAGCTTTAAGTTATGTTCTTTTAACCGCCGGAACACCATCTCAAGCCTTTGCAAGCTTTCCTCCTCAGACTTTCCGAAAACCAACAGATCGTCCAAGTAACAAAGAAGGCTTAAAAATTTCTGGTCACCAAAGATCGTGAGCATCATTCGCATGAAAGTGGCCGGGCTGTTACACAGACCCTGTGGCATGCGGTTATACTCGTGTAATCCGAGAGGAGAGGAGAAAGCAGTGTATTTCTTATCATCTTCATGAAGTGGGACATTGTAATATCCCGAAGTCAAGTCCATTGAGCTAAAGAATGCGTTACCTCCCAAAGCTGCAAGGATGTCAGCTTGATGTGGTAAAGGGTGCGCATCTTTGACTGTACGGGCGTTCAACCACCTGAACACTACCATATCTGAGATGGTCTTGTTCCTCTGTCCATGGCAGGTTCAGTCAATCAGCTGTGGGACATCTGCTGCCTAGTCAAAGTATCATGGGCCTCTTGATTTAAAAGGAGACAAACCAGTACAGAGCCTCCCTGCTCCTGCAAGTCACACTTCTTGGATGAACACTCATGCTAAAATTAAAGCTGCCATTAAGGACCAAAGACATGAGGTTTGTGGCTGTTTCTTTAAAACATCTATTTAATAATTATATTAAACACTACATGGTTACTACAGTAAACTATTTAAGTCATTGATAGAGAAAAAGTATTTACAAAAGGCATATCAATTTTATTTCAACAGTATGTACGCAGGGTTTACAACTTAAGAAGACATCCATGTTGGGTCCTTGGCGGGGGCCAGTCTGCAGTGAAGTGGTGGATGACAGAGGCAATAATATACTGTAGTGAGCAGTTTGAAGCAGAAGTCCCACCATGTGATCCACAGGGTTTTCCCTACAAGCGTCTTCCTCCTCATGTCTCAATCGTAGCAGGAGTTTAACTTCTCAGGACGTGGTGGAGTAGCGGGTGTTTGGCATAACTGTTAAGTTTTGGACTTGTGGCTACAGGTAATGTCGCTACTTAGCGGGTGGTGAAACTAGAGTAAGTGAGGAGGGTTTAATACGATCATTCATTTTACATGACGGGTGGCAACCTGTCTATAAACATCTGATTAAGATTAGAGCCTAAACACGTTCTATTTCCAAAAAAGGCTACGTAATGTTAGCCAGCTAACAAATTACTATTGCTGTCCTAGCATATCAACTAACAGCTACAAAAAAACAAAACATGTACCTTCGTAGTCAAACTGGTATCAATCAGCAAGGAATTTGTCCAGTTTAGATTATGTTGATGTAGAAAAATTGTTCACAAATAGTGATATATCTTCAAATCATATTTGTGGCAGCTGCTTTAGAGTCCAGAAACAGCGTTAACTACACACACCGGAACTAAAGATACACTGGATCGAGTCAAAACTGAAGTTGTGTGACGTCATGTGAAAAGGGTCTATTATCATGATTTAGTCGACCTTAAAAAATAAGTAGTCGTTCAACCCCTACACATCAGTGGGGAAAGACAAGGAGAAATTGCAGTTATGCCAAAGCTAATTTAAAAAACAAAAGTTAACAATTTGGGATCTTTCAAACTGTTTCAGGTAATAATAACTGAAGTCAGGATGTTGATGGAAAGACTAAAAACTACCAACCAAACTTTAAAATGCATGCTGTACAGGCTTTCTGTTTGTTTTACATTCTACTAGAGGTAGAATGTAACAAATTCTGCAAAGCTCAGTTTTGCATATTCACATACATTCTATTATAATATCCCTGCTCTAATGAGCCAGTTTGTTGTACATTTGGCATTAAATTCTCAGAAGAAATGGTAAAAAATTGCCGGTTCTTTCAGCTAAGTAAACTGTACTGAAAAAAAAGCTTCAGAACAATGTATGTATTCTAGTTCCCTTGTTCAGATAAGAAATAACAGGGAGTACCAACAGCAACAATATATCTGTGAACTATGGTGAAGATGTGCCAGAGCTTTGGAAAGGAGTCCACACGTTTGATTAAATGTTTAACTATAAAATAGCAGCAGCTCTGCAAAGAGATGTCTTCATTAAGTCCTGTGAAGAAATAAGTCGAACTCATAAGCTGGCGTTTTCCCCCCACATCATCTGAGTACATAATTTCACCATTACAAATGATGTGGGGGGTGAGGGAGGTCCCCTTCCCCTGCTCATCTGCAGCAAATTAAGACGCACAGCAATGAATATGCTGGAGCCATTACTTTGTCTCACTGTGACCTTTTCACTGGGGATGCAAGAATAACATATGTTCCCTAACAAGAATTCTTTTTCTGCACATTCTATTTATCTCCTGGGCCTCTTAAAGTCCTAGCCTTTGTTGTTTATGGTCACCCTCAACTTCCCAACCCAGCACCTATCACAGTGTACTTTGCTGCTTCATTATAGTGATAAAATAAAATGTGAAGTCAGAACTTCATGACCTTGCTAAACTTAAACTGTGCCCAGATTCAAACACATGCATATAGGAAGCAAATATAGGGCGCAAATTCAAAGTGTACCTCAGTGATTGGAAGTCTCCATATAAATAATTCAGTGACGATGGTAGTCGTGCTCAGAACTAAATAAACATGGATTTCAAGTACTGCAATTTTCTGACTGATGTGGCTGCCTAACATGGTACAGAAGTTGAATGCTTCTCTTACAGACTCAGTTACCTCGCAGAATGTTTAATTAGAAACATTTAAGACCCTCAGTAGTTTCACTACACAACATCAGCCATTTCCCCCCAATTTCTTTTGTTTATTATCATGTATTTTTAGAAATCAGAGATTAAAGAGCATGGATGTTTTTGCAGACTGCTGCTGGTTTCACTTAGAAATGCATTCCTGGACTTAGGATTTTACTGAGGCATATAGGGAGAACATCTGGGATCTAATAATTTTTTTTACCATATGCACAACGGCTACAGCAGTTTGAAGGCAGAGATTGCTACAATAGTTAGAAAAACTGATGTAGTGTAGTGGTTGATGGATGATCTAAAAGTAGAGAGGCAAAGGCAGTTTATAGATGAAAAATGTTTTAATGAAAACATTTACAAAAAGAGCCTATGGGGAGCACAAGGAGCCAGAGCCGAACAAAAACCGTAATCAAGCTTCACAACCACTCAGCACAGTCTTGAGGCATTGAAGATAGTTATCGAAATCTTTTTTGTACACCAAAGCATGGGGGCATTGCTAAGTCTCAACTCTGACCATTTGTCATAAAACATCAAAGTTGAATATCGTCCACACACTGGCTCCCAGGTGCACCACACTTTCTTTGTGTCATAATAAACCAGAGCTCGTCACATTCACATGCTCAATTAGTGACATCACCTTAACTCCGCCCCCTTTCAACAGGAGGTCACCTGTTTTCCTACTGGTTTTCTTCATTTTAATCTTTGATTCAGAGGTTTAACCCTGTGTTTAATGAAAGAGAACAACATGATGGTAAATCTCTATCTATGTGCATCGTCCGATATGCACCAAACTTGATATGATTGACCTTTGTTAAATTGGAATTTGACTCCAGTGTGCCCCTACATTTTTCCAAAAGCTATACCTCCTTAATACATCAATCAAACTCCACCAGAGTTTTTGTGCATCATCAGGAGCACTGCTCAACACATTGGTGTGCATCACTTAGTTGACCATTGCGCAAATTGTGGAAGAGCATTGACGATGACGAGTAGGTGGTGTTACTGGATCTACCACGGTCACCATGAGGTTGGAACGGCGCTGATGATTGATTGATTGATTGATTGATTGATTGAATAGCATCTCAATCCTAAGCATGTTGCAGCAGCACAGACATCTCCAATGAAAATGTCAGTGTCAGCCGTCCATATTTCTAAATAAATTCCACGGAGGATCACAACTTCCTGATACACTGAAAAGCTGAACGGCTAGAACACTTTTTTCCAGGGGTGTCAAACTCATTTTGGTTTAGGGGCCGCATACAGCTTAATCTGATCTGCAAGGGGCCACACAAGTAAACTCATTGCAAGATTAAACAAAACCAATAAAAGTGGCCCAGATAGCACACAATGTTAAATCAAAGTTGAATTATAGTTAGAATCGTTGATTTTTGGTTGAAGTCGGTAAATGACGGTGGATCAACCATCAAACAACCATCCAATCAAACCGTTGAAACTGTGTCATTGAATCAATGTTGTTTTGTGGTTGAAATCTGATGACTGAAATGCCGAGGTCTGATCAACATCTGATCTATGTTGAATCAATGTCAGCTGTTTTGCCACACCTCTTCCCCTCCTCTCCTCCTCATCAGAGCTCTGGGTCAGAGCATTTTATTTTTTGAGCGGGGGTTATCCCATTTTAAATGAATCGCTCTAGAGGATAGTGAGTGCTGATTCCTTTATGTACATTTTCTTACTTGTTCATAACAATTCTCACTGACTGTTTGTGTGTGATATATTGACACAAAAACATCTACAACGTACTACAAGGTGAGGAGCGGTACACCCCTGCTATTTACATGAGTGGGATGACCCAACCACACAGCTGCTTTGCTATTGGCTTGTTGGCAAAATATGTTAATTCAATGTTGAATTATGATCACAAAGGTTGCATGTATGGTTGAAGTTAACAACTGACGGTGGATCAACCATCAAACAACCATCCCACTCTAGCCAATTAACTATCGTTGACACTGTGTCATTGAATCAATGTTTTGTGGTCAAATTTTAATAGTTGAAACACCAACATCGAATCCAGTGTTTTTCAGCACTGATCTTCAGGGCACATTGCCTTGCAAGTTTTAGGCATTTCCATTATTAGGCACACATGATTTTAATAGACGTCTGACTAACAAGGTTTTGCTGAACTGAAAACATGCAGGTCTGTCTGACTTAAGAACCAGACCTCAATCATGCAGTGGTGGCCCTTCTCCTTTAGGTTAGTTATTTTCCAGTGGAATGCAAGAAGTCTTATTAGTAATGGGTTAGAGTTTAAGAAATATATTTCAGATTTGACAGTTAAACCTCACCTGATTTGTATCCAAGAAACCTGGCTTAAGCCTCGTATGGATTTCAAAATTCCTGGGTATACATCAATTAGGAATGATAGAAAAGAAAGACAAGGAGGGGGAGTGGCAACTTTTATACAAGATGGTATAAGATATAAAGTGGAATCAATAGGGAAGTAGAAACATCCAGAGACACCGTGCACAGGCGTGTGCAGGAAATGGTCTACAGGTGCCGCATTCCTCAGGTCAATCCACTTTTGAACCAGAAACAGCGGCAGAAGCGCCTGACCTGGGTTACAGAGAAGCAGCACTGGACTGTTGCTCAGTGGTACAAAGTAATTTTTTCGGATGAAAGCAAATTTTGCATGTCATTCGGAAATCAAGGTGCCAGAGTCTGGAGGAAGACTGGGGAGAAGGAAATGCCAAAAGACCAGAAGTCCAGTGTCAAGTACCCACAGTCAATGATGGTCTGGGGAACCATGTCAGCTGTTGGTGTTGGTCCACTGGGTTTTATCAAGGGCAGGTCAATGCAGCATCTATCAAAAGATTTTGGAGCACTTCATGCTTCCATCTGCTGAAAAGCTTTACGGAGATGAAGATTTCATTTTTCAGCACAACCTGGCACCTGCTCACAGTGCCAAAACCACTGACCATGGTATTGCTGTGCTCAATTGGCCTGCCAACTCTCCTGACCTGAACCCCATAGAGAATCTGTGGGATATTGTGAAGAGAAAGTTGAGAGACGCAAGACCCAACACTCTCGATGAGCTTAAGGCCATCGAAGCATCCTGGGCTCCATGACACCTCAGCAGAGCCACAGGCTGATGGCCTCCATGCCGCATTGAAGGCTGCAAAAGGATTCCTGACCAAGTATTGAGTGCATAACTGAACATAATTATTTGAAGATGGACTTTTTTGGTATTAAAACACATTTCTTTTATTGGTCAGATGAAATATGCTAATTGTTTGAGACAGGGGTTTTGGGTTTTCATGAGCTGTATGCCAAAATCATCAGTATTAAAACAAAAAAGACCTGAAATATTTCAGTTGTTGTGCAATGAATCTAAAATATGACAGTTTAATTTTTATCATTACATTATGAAAAATAATGAACTTTATCACAATATGCTAATTTTTTGTAAGCTGTTTTTCGCACCCCTCCACCACCACACGCCATTCAAACACCTAACCCCTCTACCTGCCAAACACACACACACACCCCTCAATCTTCCCCACTTTCCACTCTCCTCCCCTCCTCTTTGGGCTCCAGGTGAAACAACTTTAATTTTAGGTGAGGGTTAATCACGTTTTAACCTAAGCACTATGTGTTGACAACATTGAGTTGTGATTCCGTTCTGTACCCAGATTGCACATGTTGGCAATTCAACATTGAATTAACATCTTTTGCCAACAAGCCAATAGCAAAGCAGCTGTGTGGTTGGGCCATCCCACTCATGTAAATAGCAGGGGTGGACTGCTTCATCCTTGTAGTACGTTGTAGATGTTTTTGTGTCAATATATCACACACAAACAGTCAGTAAGAATTTTTATGAAGAAGTAAGAAAATGCACAAAAATGAATCATCACCCACTATCCTTTACAGTGGTTAATTTAAATTTTGATAACCCCCGTTCAGTAATAAAATGCTCTCACCCAGAGCTCTGATGAGGTGGGGAAGAGGTGTGACAAAACAGCTGACATTGATTCAACATTGATCAGATGTTGATCAGAAATCACCATTTAATTCATTAGATTTCAACCACAAAACATTGATTCAATGACAGTTCCAAAATTGGTTACTTAGCTAGAGCTGGATGGCTGTTTGATGATTGATCCACCATCAGTTGTCGACCTCAACCAAAAAGCAACCATTCTGACTATAATTCAATGTTGATTTACCATCGTGTGCAATCTGGGCAGTTTGTTGCACCCCTCCTCACTTCATTATCTCCCCCTACTCCCTCCAAGCCTCCCCCCACCCACCTGCTCCTCCCAGCCTTCCCCTCTTTACTCCCTCTCAACCCTTCTTCCCTCCCCCCCTCTTTGAGCTCTGGATCAGAACATTTTATTACTAAGTGGGGGTTAATCATGTTTCAAATTACACACTACATGTTGAAAACAGTGGGTTGTGATTCCTTTATGTACATTTTCTTACTTGTCTGTAAATATTATTACTGACTGTGCACAATGTGTTGAGATACAAACATCTACAAGTCTCTACTAGGAGTTGTACAGTCCACCTCCCTGTTTTTACACCAGTGGTTTGTCCCAACCAAAAAGCCACTTTGCTGCTGGTTTGTTTGAAACTGGCTTCTGAATTGAATTCTCCTCTGAGCAGTTTTATGGTAAGTTTTTCCAATATTACTTTAATCTTAAATGTGTTTATTAAAAAATAAGGGCATTGTTTTGTGGCTATAGTAATCCTGGTTATTTTGGGGGCAAAACAGATATTTTTAATAATTGAGGTCATGTCTCATTTTGTATTATTTTCATCCTGCCCACCACTCCAGGCCTAAGTATGAAATCCTGTGAGATTTTGTGGGATTTGAGTTTTTAAAATAGGGCGGGGCCTATTGTTTGATCTGGGAGAGCATGTGGTGGACAAGGAAGTGAAAGGCTGGCTGCTCCAGGTGAGCTCTAAATTGTTGTGATAGTACATCACTTGTTTTTCATTTTTTTATTATGATGTGCTTAGGGACGTGCTTAGATGTGCCTCTGTTCCAGAACAACTGAGTTAGATGATTGCATGACCGTCTGCAGCCATCAAGAAGTGCAGAAGGTTGTTAATCATCCACAGATTAAATCCAGGTGAGGCAGAAAGGAAACACTTAAAACATGTAAGGCAGGTGAAACACTGAACTAAACCTGCTAATGACTGATTCAGTCTGTTGATTCTTGGATTGGTAACTGGTTAAACTGAACTGGTCTATTATTACTTGTGTGGGATCTTTATCAGCATATGGACATTTTTGAATGAATTTAATCAAATTATTTGGAAATATTTGTAGTTGATGGAAGATTAAACCAGCTATTTGACGGATGTTTATTCTGTATAAATTATAAATAATTTTTCCAACTACAGTATAAATCACCTTTTGCTCTATTTGTGTCTGGTGTGTTAAATAAACCCTGATCCTCCCTGAGTTTTATCTCTAGGTTTTCTGATAAAAGCCTTTATTTTAAATATTTATTCCCTCATTTTAACATGAGTGCAGCATCATAAATCCTACACTAGACTGCAGCTTCATAGGTAAATGTAGTTGTATACGTAAACATTAAGATAAATATTAATGAAAGACTAAGATAAATATTAATTTCACAAAGAGTACATGGGGAACTATATGGTTTGTATTTGTTCTCAGACCTGTAACCAGTACACTGTTTAATCTTTCAATGTCTTTCAGAACTTTTCAAATGTTTATCATATTTCTAACCGGCACCTTCCTCACTTTTATTTTTGTGTTTTTCAGCCGTTGCTCTGCAGTTTGACCAAAAGCTGACTCTTGAGGACTGCAGTAAAACTGTCAAGAAGTGGCTTCATTACACACCAGAATGAGAGGAAGACATCACAAGGAATCAAAGTGACGCCAACCAGAGTCTAACTGGGGTTACCACAACTTGTACCGTTTCCCTGGTTCATACAGTACAAAGCTTAACCTCATGGACTCTGTTCTTCTGTAGACAATAGACTGTTATTCTGACAGTCAAAAAGGAGTCAAATATGTTTAAGATCTGTCCCTCTTAAATAAAATGTTATATCAAACCCATGTTGTCATTTTTAACTTTTTGTACACAGTTTACCCATGATCTGCCAATAATATAGTGTTTAACACCAGTGAAAAAACTTTTAGTGGCATGTTATGATGTAGACCTATCAGACCTAAAAATGTACATAAATTCTTAGTTTTCATTCAATATTAAATCAACCCAAATCTGCATGTAGATCCACATTCAGATGAATGTTGAATCAATGTTGATTCCCAACTAATTCAATGTAATAACACAAATATGCATGTAAATTGACATATAGATGATGGTTGGATCAACATTGATATCATGTCAGATATGGTTGAAACCCTAACGTTGATTCAACATTAAAGTCACCGACCACTTTCACTGTTTCAATGTCAGCGTTCAACTTTGATTCAATGTTTCAATCATTCTGTGCTTTCTGGGGGACTTGTTGATTTTTATATTAAACAAATTTCACTTTAACAAAATATATTATGAATAACCTCAGAGTTTTTAAGAACGGTATCTGCAATTTCTACAATACCTTTACTCAGTTAAACATTTATTTAAGTGCATTATGCATAAAAACTGATCTCAGTGATTGTACAATGTTGCAAAACATTTATTCACAGTTTTTGGAACTTAAAAACACTGTCCTGCATCACAAAATACATGAAACAGATAAAAAATTTAATGATTTAAAATAAAATGTTCCACATCTGGAAAGCAATTTGAACAAATTATCTGGCTTCACACATTCGAAATCTTAAGTGTCAGCTGTTTTAAACAGACATTTGATTAAGTACATTTGTTGATGCATAAAATGTATACATATAGAAAAACTTATATACATAACATGTATGTACGTTAGCATGCACAAGAAATATGAGGTTGCCTGGATCAAAGTAAAAAGCTGGTAAATCGAACTGGTAGAATCGAACTTGTTTTCAGAACCTGAAGCTCAGTGCTGCCATCTGCTGTTAGTTCCGATGCAGTGTTGCATCATGTTGTCTGCTCTGAATAATACACAGCGCCCCTCGTGGACAGTATAGGAACTGCAGATTTTCAGTTAAACTAAGTATATGTTTTTTTCATGAATACTGATAATGCATTTAGCCCCTGGGTCGGACTAAATCGTTCGGCGGGCCGGTTCCGGCCCGCGGGCGTACGTTTGATGCCCCTGCTTTATACCAACCGGATGTTTGAGTTACACAACTGATTAAAAGCAAGAAATAAATTTGTTTCGAGCTCATGTGTCAATTTGCTGAAGAATTTATTAGCAAACAAGTAATTTTTTAATTAAAAAATGTTGCTTATTTTATCAAAATGTAGTTTTCAATTACACACAAAAGACTGTTATTTCTAATTAGCAAATAAAATACTTAATATTGAGTCATTTACTTGCAGTTTTGAATACATCGATACTTTATTATCTCTTTCTTCAGCTTGAGTGGCATGACAATCAGTTTAAACTTAGATCACATTACAGCTTATTTTTCAGCTACAAAGCACCTTTAAACTTCCCTCCTTCTACAAAAGCAAGCATGATAATTAAGTGGAAGCTGTTTGCAACCTCTCTGAGACACTGGAAGGAAGAAACTGCTTTTCAAAGGGTGCTAATATCACCCTTTGAAATAATTGAGTGGGAGAATCAGAGATCTTGTTCTTGGGAAATTTGAATGCTACAAGTTAATGTAGACTAATGTAAGAAAAAGAACAGAGAATGAATCCCAACCTCAGAAATAAACATGTTCTCACACCATGTTGCAAAGTCCCAAAGAGGAGGAAACTCAACCCAACTTTAAAAACGTATTTTGTTAATTCCTTTTTTCCCTGTACAATGTGAGTAATATATTTTTGTATTTATTTTTAACTAGTGGATGCTTGGACATTGTTTTAGTTCCATATCCAGTTTATTCCATTGTTTGACTCCAGTTAGTGATACAAAATCTTTTGATAATTGTTTGGATACTTCTGTGTTCCCCTTAAGTTGTACCTACCATTAGTGATGAGCAGATGAGGCCTCATTGGGTGTATGGCACATTTCCCAAACTGTCAATATTGTGTTGAAACTGTGTTGCTGCATCACTGCTGGAAGTGACATCTGCTGGAATTAAAAAGTCATTGCAGGCAAATACAATAAAGACTGTAAACTGAACAAGGTTTATTTATATGTTTTATGTTTTTATTTAGAAACATCAGCTGCTGTCACAGGTTATCATTGGAGAAAAAATAAAATGCATCTGTGTTACCAATTCATTGTAATTACATGTACAACAGACATTAAAATAGAAATAAACACAAATTAACAACCATGACAAACCTGAACTGGGAGCAGATGGTTGAGTTGAAGGTTCAGTTCAATCTCCTGCTTTCTGGAAACACCAGGGTCTATCATGCAGTGTTAACCGATTCATCCCCTCAGGCCGGGCACAATGATGCCTCAGCCTTGTGGAAGAGGTCCAGTTATAGTAAGACAAAACCTGGGAACAAATCCACCATTTCATCTACTATATATACTATATAAAGTTAATTCATGTAAACTAATTCTGATATCCTCTAGGATAGCGTTTTTTTACAAAAGGGGGGCGCTGGGATGCCTTTGGGGGGCGTTTAGTTGAAGGCAAACTTTACACCTTAAATCCACAACAATACCAGTTTAGACTTTGAGCAACTCGCTAAAACTGTATTGTGTAACATTAAAACATGCTTGGCTGCAACTGTATCGATGGCAGCTCTTCTTCTTCTCTTCAGTGTTTGTAGCTTTTGGCGCAGCTCCACTATGCATCAGTTCAGCGTTACACCGGCTGATGACGCTGCTGTGATTCACCTTGTCTGGTATTTATGTACACATGTTTTGGCAGTTCTGTGATCATGTCAAAGCAGCAGCTTATATTAAAAGGTGTTTTATTTCCATTTGAAAGCTGCCCGCTTCTATGGAAGGACAACAGAAAATCGCTCTTATAAACATGTAATTACTAAAATCACGATACCCTCACTTTGTATCCCTCTGAAAAATTAACCCATTTAAATAAAGACATCCCTTCATGGGTGATACCACGATAGAGAGCGTTTATTTTATAGCGTTAACACCGGTGCTTTCAAACCATCCCACTGTCTGTGGAAAGTCCCAAACTTCCCCAACCATCACCTCCCTCATGACTCATTGCAGCAACTCTCTTAGGTACTTCCCTTTTCTACTGGCCATCTGTTTCCCCCAGCGCCCCCGCCCAGCTCAGTGTACTAATTACAACACAGGTTATTCTATTTCTCACAATCTTAAGTCTTTCTACATTTCATCTCTGTAATTCATCACAAAACATAATCAATTTGTTACTTTATCAACTTATTACTTCAGTATGTCTCTTCCTCACTCATCATTTCTAATCTTTAATAATTAATTATCCTTATACAACAATCAAGCTGTTACTGTTAACTCAAAGGTACAAACCTAAATTTCCATAATGCATTATAACATTTTAACTAATCAAAAATTCAAAACATATATTTGATTATACAATACAGACATTCTTACTTTCACATGTGCATTATGTTTTATATTGGTTTCTTTTAATCAACATTAAATCAATAACAAGATTTGCTGTTATTTCTCAGACCTTTATTCCGTTTTCTGCATGTACCTGGACAGATCTCACATACTTGTACCAGTTTTCACTACAACACAGGATCAACAGAACCAGTTTAAAAGCTAAAATGAATGGTTATATGCCACACATGGAAAACTGGGATGCACTCCATGCCATGATGTTCAGGATTTAGGTTTCATGGCATCTCAAGGTGTCAACATTGCAGCCAGTGGGCTGAAGGAAATACAGCTTTATTTTTGTAACAATTCAAGAGCTACTAGCTTATATATATATATATATTCCGCCCAGGAACAGGCCCTAAACACCAGAGCAATAGAGGCTCAGATCTACCACACCAGACAAGACCCAAGGTGTAGGTTGTGCAAGGAGGCCCCTGAGACAGTCCAGCACATAATAGCAGGGTGCAAGATGCTGGCAGGGAAAGCGTACATGGAACGACATAACCAAGTGGCGGGCATAGTGTACAGGAACATCTGTGCAGAATATGGACTGGAAGCCCCGAGATTAAAGTGGGGAACACCCCCAAAAGTGGTGGAGAATGACCGAGCTAAGATCCTGTGGGACTTCCAGATCCAGACAGACAAAATGGTGATGGAGAACCAACTGGACATTGTGGTGGTGGATAAAGAACAGAGGAAAGCCGTTGTGGTGGGTGTAGCAATACCAAGTGATTACAACATCAGGAAAAAGGAGCACAAGAAACTGGAGAAATACCAGGGCCTCAGAGAGGAACTGGAAAAGACCTGGAAGGTGAAGACCACAGTGGTGCCTGTGGTCATCGGGGCCCTCGGGGCAGTCACCCCCAAACTGGAGCAGTGGCTCAAACAGATCCCAGGAACAACATCAGACATCTCAGTCCAGAAATGTGCAGTTCTAGGCACAGCCAAGATACTGGAGGAGAACCTGAAGCTCCCAGGCCTCTGGTAGAGGACCCGAGCTCAGAGGATGAAACAGACCACCCGCGGAGGGTGAGAAGGGAATTATTTTATTTTATATATATATATATATATATATATATATATATATTTTTTTTTTTTTTTTTTTTTTTTGTTGTTTTTTTGTCATAGTACCCCCAAGAATTTAAAACTGCTTTCACCCCTGGTCATACTAAATACATCTAAGTTTATTTATAAACTGAACATAGATATGTTTCATAGAAATTGTTTACATAAGCAAATTAAGCAAATCACATTAAGCAACTTGAACAAGTTATTTTGGGGATGTAGGCCTTTCCAACTCATCAGATGCCAGTTTCACAGCTTCACATGTTGAAAGACACCAGACAAATCAACACAGGAGAGGTGCTTCCAGAGGTAATGGTGCTGCATGGAGAAGACAGCTAGTAGCATTAGAGTGTATGAGATCAGTGGTAAATCCATTGTAATCTCCTTTTAAGCTACAGACCTGCTCCACAGAGGCCTCATAAGCAGGTGATGGCCCATTATGAGTGGCCCTTTCATCTGGCCGAAGGAGATTACATCTAAGGAATGTTCCACTCTCACAAGTTCTGGAGCTCCCACAATGCCTCATTCTAGTCACATCCACTTTAAGGAGATGTCTCACAGACCTTCAAAAGTAACACACATAATTTGCCTAAGACTTACATTTTCATTGAATTTTAATGTGGTGTTGCTGAACAAGTTAAGATTCCAGAGATGGAACACTTTGTCCTCCAGCTTTCCTGATGTTTGACTGTGCAACACTCAGTCTGAACACACTGACGTAACATTAACATCCCAAGTGAGGATATGCTTCTATTTTCACAGAATCTCTGGATAGATTTGACCACATGTGTTTGGTGAAAAAGAAGATTTCTGAAAAGGCTTGCTAACACATAACACTACAAACAAATTCTGAATGTGTTGTTAAAGGTCATCTTCTAAGGAGACCAATCCATTGTTTACTCTGTATTTATTGCTGTACAATGGCTGCTGGTAAAGGAAAATAGGTAACACTTTATTTGAACATGTCACGTTCACACCACACACATTTTGAGCATCAGGCACGTCTGATGTAGTGACTTTTATCTCCGCACCATGTGTTCTCAGGCTATATAGTACACATCATCTTATAATTTGCTAGATTAAAATTGGAGGAAAAAAACCTGTTTGCCTGCCTTTAAAATATGTTTAAGAAAGGACTAACCTTACCGTAATAGAGTTTGATACATTTAGCAAACATTACAGCAAGCTATTTAACAACATGTAATTTAAAGTTAGCTTTAAATTGCTGAAAGCTAACTTTACCTAGAAAGAAAAATATAGGGAATGTTTTCTTCTAAAAGAAATTTTAAATTTAACAAGAAGCGTACATTATAACTATTAGGTGACATTTTTCTGTTTCCTTTTGCACACTGGGCCTCAGCATTGTAATTGAACAAGATGAAGACTTCTTGATATTTTCATCAGACTACATTACAGTTGGTGCACTGCTGCCTCTCACTGGTGGAGACAGCGTATTGCCCTACTCAAAACGAAGATTTAAATAAGGTCATGTTTGAAATGCAAAGTTCATAAGTGTTTTGTTGTAGTCTTTTGTTGTTTGCATTTGTTTTACTGATCGAAGCTTTTTACCAAAGGTGGGGACTTGAGTCACGTGACTTGGACCCGAGTCAAGTCATGTGGAGGGGGGGCAATGAGAGACAACAAAACGCTTAAAGCAGATATGCTCCCAAAGGTAATTTCTTTTGGGTACATCGATTATGAAGTATCCAACAAAAAACGGATTGCAACATGCAAAACCTGCAAGAAAAGGATCTCAGATAGAGATGCAGCAACTTCTAATTGGTTCGACATTTGGAGTTGCACAAACAACTTCATGAAACTGTTTTGCTATGAAATAGCTGACTTTAGGTAACTTTGTGTTATTAGCATGTCCTTTCTACGTTGATGATACTGCTTAGCTTTCACTTGTATGCTATGTTTTGTCATGCTGTATAAATCCAGTCCTTCAAACGCATTCACAAATAATATGCAGCATGTTAGATCAGGATTGCTGGTGGATAGTGAGCCGGGCTGCGTATCAGAAAGCAGGTTCTGTACCTGAACTCAGGGAAGAGAGTTTCTCTCAGTCGCCATCTGACAATAACAGGGCCGGACGCTTGGGCCAAATTTCGCCCCAAGCAAAATTTGGTTTTGGGATCCTCTAGTTCTGGTAACAATGTGGACTGGTTGCAATCAACAGTCCGATCATTAGATCATTCACACTCCTGCTATAAACTTATTGCATCTCTGGCAGTGCTGTTTACATTATATACATGTACATTTATTGGCCAACTGATTTATGGACCAGTTGATTTCTGGGCATCGATTTCCTTAATTTTGGGGGATGGTCATTGGCCAATACTTACACGTGAAGCTCATCTTATCTCCTGATCTTATCTTCGTCAGCAAAGGTTTATAAATCAGCCTCTGTCCTCTTCAGCTCTGCAGTGAGAGGTTTGACTGACAGATCGACCAGGTCATGTGTGCATGTTTGCAGTTAACAATATTCACCCCACTGTTGCCAACAGTGACTTGTTATATTTAGCAACATTTCAGACAAAAAAATGATATCATCCAAAATCAAAATGGGCAGGTCAGGCTTTTTAAAGATCGGTAACCAGGTATCGGCCAGAAAACTGCAATCGGTGCAGCCCTACACACATATTCATGACATTCTTTGATTAAATAAATTTCTCTTACTCGTAACTCATAGAATAGATCATCGATGTAGCAGCTATGTAGCCTGACGTCAAAACATTTTGCTAGACAATATCAAACATTGAGAAGTTTTAATTATTGTTGTTATCAAACGTTATCAAACACGGCATTTTGAAGCCAAAAATACCTCAGAAATATGCAAACCCAACCATGAGAATCAACTCATTTAGAGTTAAAACTGAGCTTCACACAAACACAAAGACCCAACCATAAATGTTTGGCTGTTGAACTGGACCGTTCAAGGTCGCTATCAAGCTAATTTTCTATTAGCAGCTCCACTAATCTTTCTGATAAACATTACATTACCAAGCCACATTAAAACAAACCTTTATCTTGGCTTTTTTCTATTCTTCCTCTTTTTTCTCCCTCCCTGAAGAAAAAGTTCTTTTTTGAAACATTGATTTGCTAACTTAACTTCTGACGGGAGCTTTGGGCGTTTGGATGCTCTGCTCATAGCATGGCAACTCATATTACAGTTTGTTATGAGACAGATAATCTGAAAACAATCAATCTCCTCCATCTCCTTCCTGAATTACTATTACTGGTTAAAGTAATGCACCGTTCTGACCAAAACAACCAATCAGAACTAGTAGGACGCTCTTAGCACTGTCAATTAGCCTCATTCCCTCTGCTAAATGTGCTAATGGTGGAGAAACAACTTATCATTATAAGAAACCGTTTATCTGCCATCATTGTGAATGCTAACTAAACTGAGCATTCACAGTTTGAATTTGCACAGCTCTGTGCTATGCTAGCTGCAGCACGGCACAAATCGAGGGGGAGGAAGGATGAGCAGCACCACATGAAATTGTGATTGACAACACTAAAACTCTCCTGCCACTGACTGGTTGTTTCTACAGAACCCAGGGAGAAAGCAGAGGAAATAGATTTTTCACACATTACCTCTCATGCCATTCTGTCACAACATAATGATTAATTTTTTTTCACATGTTTTAAAAAAACATGTGAAAAAAATATTTATATAAAAGTGACATACTTTAATTTCACTCAGGAGAGGATGGGTCAGGAGGGACGTGGGTTAGAGCTTCTGCTGACCGACTCATCTGTTAAGTGGTAAAAGGTACAAGGGACAAGTTCAATATATGAATTTGATGGTAATTTATTTCCTTAATTCATTAAATGCTAGTGAAAAGGAGGCAAACAGTGGACTGTAGCTAAGCTAATTATGCTAAATAGTTGATAATCTCACAGTCTACTCACCTCTCTTGGAGAAAAACTGGGTTATAAATTAAAACTCTTGCCTTTTTCTCTCTCCCCCTCTGTTTTTTTTTCTTTTGAAAATCAGATTTTCTAACTTTCTTAGCAGCATATTAACTGCCACAATCGTTCTTGTTTCCTACTGTCTGCTGCTAACAGTGTCACTGACTCTGAACTGCTCCAAGCAGGAACGAACCATTTTACGCAGGTAGGGGGATTCAGGGCAAATATGGATGTGTTTTTTGATCTGCTAAAATACAGTAAAATTTTTACTGCTAAAAATAATCTTTGAAAATACAATATGATTAATGTTGGAATTGACAGGGTCCCGATTTTTTAATTTCTATGAAAAAAAAAAAATTAAATTGTGGAGGGCCCCCTGTTGGTCAGGGCCCTTAGAATTGTCATCACTTTTCCCCCTATACTGCGCCTCTGGTCTGACTCAAGGGTCAAAGATGGAAGGCTGCACCACTGTGCGTCTGCTTAGCCATTTTTATGTGTCTGAGGTGGTAATGTAAGTACTGAATTAGGAGGGCTTGGCCAGCAGCAGTTTATTTGCAGCAGTTTAGTGCTAAAACACCACATTCCTAAATTAGATCAAAACAGACATAACTTTTCTGGTGAAATCTTAACTTTGGGAAATCTCAATATTTGGGAATGATTTTGTTTATTAAATGTAATGAACATGTTTTACAAAGCAAACAAACATATCCTAGCTTGCTCAAGGAAGTGTAACAGTAGACATTTAAAACTTTATGCATATTCGGGATAATCCTGGATGTAAAAGGACAAAACAAATGTCCCTTCCTGCCAGAGCTGTGCAGAGACCACTAAATTGGCAGGTGCTGACATGTTTGGTTACCTGACTCTGGTGCAGGACAATTACAAACACAACACAATCAAAGGTAAGTCTGGAGTTTATTTCGAGCAGCAGCTGGGACAGACAGGTGAACGGAAGGCAACGGGCAGGAAGTGGGGATCAGTCGGGGATTCGCTCTGGTGGGAAAAGGTGAGTTACTGATATGTCGTCTGAATGGGAGATCAATGTGCAACGGAGAAGAGGCTGATCTTACTGTTGGTGGAGATGAGGTGGTCCTGGGGTTGGGGTGAAAGGAATATCCACTGAGACTTAGATGTGACTCTCCAGATGCTGTCTTCCAAGCTTAGGGGAGGAGGCGAGAGCCTGTTGGAGGGTGGACAGGCAGGCGAGCGGGTTGATCAGGGAGCGATCCAGCAGCGAAGGTGGGCAGATAGGAAGGAGCCAGGCAGGAGATGGAAAGCCACTATCAGCATGCAGCTGATGGGGAAGCCACCGGGAGGGAAACAGAACCAGCAATGGTTCGACTCGGACCAGGAATGAGAACTCTGAGATGGAAAAAGCGGACAGGTACACAGTTACAATCGTGACTGGAACTCACTAACATATGTTACCAGAAAGCTCAGGTACCACTAGATACGTAGAACCATCTGGTATCTGCCACCAGAATCCAGCTCCTATTTAACCGCTCCTCCTGATAGGATAATGAGCTGCAGCTGGCTACACCTGTCCGACACACCCTGCAGGAGAGAAGGTAGGAGACGCACACACTCACAGCACTCAGCTCAGTGGATATGACAGTACCCCCCCCTCAACGAATGCCTCTTGGTGGACAACCAGTGGTAGAAGCAGATGAACCCTCAAAAGAAGGGATGAGACCAGGGTCCAAAATAAAAGAACTAGGAACCCAGGACCGATGTTCCGGTCCATACTTCACCCAGTCCACCAGGTATTGATGGCCACGCCCACGAGGGCGGACCGCAAGAATGCGCCGGACAGAAAAGGCAAGATGACCACCCACTAACCGGGAGGGTGGAGGGGGTTCTGGCGGAGGGCACAAAGGACTGGAATGAACGGGCTTGATTTGAGAAACATGAAAGACTGGGTGAACATGGAGGTGAGACACGGGTTCAAGGTGCACTGTAGAAGGGCTAATGACTGAAATGATGGTAAACGGGCCAAGGAACTTAGGAGAGAGTTTCTTGGAGGCAGACTTGAGGGGAAAATTCCTTGAGGATAACCAAACCTCTTGACCAGGGGTGTAATGGGGGGCTGGCACATGTCGTCTATCTGCAATCTTCTTGTTCTGAAGAGAGGTACGTTGTAGGGCAGCCTTAGCTTGACCCCACACTCTCTGGCACTTCCTGAGGTGGGTCCTTACAGAATGGGTGGCTGATTCTGGAAAAGAGGATGGTAAGAGAGGTGGCTGATAGCCAATAGAGGCCTCAAAGGGAGAAAGACCTGTGGCAGCCGAGATATGCGTGTTGTGAGCATATTCCACCCAAGGTAAGTGGGTGCTCCAAGAACCAGGATCTGATGCAGAAACACAACGCAGGGTATTTTCCAACTCCTGATTCAGTCTTTCACATTGCCCATTGGTTTGGGGGTGGAAGCCAGAAGATAGACAGGGCTTAGCCCCTAGTGCAGAGCAAAAATCCTTCCACACTTGGGAGACAAACTGAGGCCCCCAATCTGAGACAATCTCAGATGGGATGCCGTGCAGGCGGATGACATGCTGCAAAAGAAGTCTGGCTGGGTCAGGGGCAGAAGGAAGCTTGGGCAATACCACAAGGTGGCCTGCCTTGGAAAACCTGTCAATGATACTGAGAATGATTGATTTATTATGGGAGGATGGAAGACCAGTGACAAAGTCCAGGGCAATGTGAGACCATGGACGCGAGGGAACTACAAGAGGCTGAAGGAGGCCAGCGGGAGAACGGCTGGACGATTTACCCCTAGCACAGATGTTGCAGGCCCCAATATATTCCTGTACATCCTTGTTGAGGGACGGCCACCAGAAATAACGGTGGAGGAGTCCAATGGTGCGACTAACCCCAGAATGACAGGAAAACTTTGATGCGTGACCCCAATGGATCACCCGAGACTGCACAGAAACGGGGACAAAGATTCGATTGGGGGGACCTCCTCCAGGGTCCGGTTCATCTACTTGGGCTGCTTTAATGAAACTCTCCAGCTCCCAAGTGATAGAGCCGACTGTACAGGTGGGCGGGAGGATACTCTTGGAGAAGTCATCCAAGCTGTCAGGGGAATGTTGTCTAGAGAGGGCGTATGGTTTATAATTCTTGGACCCAGGGCGATATGTGATAGTGAGGTTGAAACAGGAAAAGAACAACGTCCAGCGGGCTTGTCTAGGATTCAAACGTTTAGTGGACCGCAGGTAGGCTAAGTTTTTGTGATCTGTCCAGACCAGGATGGGTTGTTCTGTGCCTTCGAGCCAGTGTCGCTACTCCTCCAAAGCCAATTTGATGGCTAGGAGCTCCTTGTCGCCGATATTATAGTTGCGTTTGGGTGGGGTGAAACATTTAGAGAAAAATGCACATGGGTGAAGTTTATTGTCGAGGTGAGATTGTTGTGACAGGACAGCCCCTACCCCCGTATCGGATGCCTCCACTTCTAGAACAAACTGAGTGAAAGGGTCTGGGTGAATCAGAATGGGTGCATTGACAAACCTTTTCTTGAGTTCTGAGAAGGCCTGGTCCGCTTCTCGGGTCCAGGAGAAGGGTTTCTTGACTGATCTAAGAGCAGTGAGGGGGGCTGCAATCAAACTGAAGCCTCTGATGAACCACCTGTAGAAGTTTGAGAAACCTAGGAAACGCTGCAGCTGCTTCCTGTAAGTCGGGACTGGCCACTCCTGAATAGCCTGAATCTTCTCAGGGTTGGGCTTCACCTGTCCACCCTCAAACACAGAACCCAAAAAGGTTAAGGAAGACACATGAAACTCACATTTATCTGCTTTTACAAACAGGCTGTTTTCCAGTAAGCATTGAAGAACCTTTCTGACGTGAGTCCGGTGTTCCGCGAGACTGTTGGAGAAGATCAAGATGTCATCCAAATAGACAAATGCAAATACATTCAGGTAGTCCCAAAGGACATCGTTCACTAGGGCCTGGAAAACTGCTGGAGCATTGCAAAGTCCAAAAGGCATAACCAGGTACTCAAAATGTCCGATGTGGGTTTTGAAAGCCGTTTTCCATTCATCCCCCTCTCTGATTCGAACTAAATGGTACACATTGCGCAGATAAAATTTGGAGAAGATGGTGGCCTTTTGGACTGACTCAAAGGATGAAGAAATGAGAGGGAGAGAGTATTTGTTTTTAATGGTGATTTAATTTAATCCCCGATAGTCAATGCAGGGACGGAGTGATTTGTCTTTCTTTTGGACAAAGAAAAACCCCGCCCCATGGGGGAAGAGGATGGACGAATGATGCCAGCGGAAACTGATTCATTAATATATTTCTCCATGGCTTCACGTTCGGGTCCTGATAGGTTGTATAGCCTGCCTGAAGGTAAGGGGGCTCCAGTGAGCAGTTTGATGGCACAATCATAAGGATGGTGTGCAGGAAAAATAGAGCCAGTGTCTTGCTGAATACTCTCTTTAGATCATGATACTCGGTAGGAACAGAGGACAGATCTAGAGGTTCTGGTCCAGCAGTAGAAATGGGAGAACCCCTGGGGACAGCAGCTTGCAAACAGCCACTATGACAGTACTCACTTCAATACTCAATGAGACCAGTTGACCAGTTAATGTGTAGGTTATGAGTTTGTAAGCAAGGGTAAACTAGAACAAGGGGGGGCGGACTTGGTAGGGAAAACAAAAAATGAAATCAGTTCATGATGATTTCCTGAGACCACCAAAGAGAGTGGGTCGGTACGGCAGATTATGGTAGTTAATGGACCTCCATCCAAAGCAGACACTGGAATGGGAGCAGGGAGAGTGTGGACCGGAATGCCGTACAGTTCAACTACCTCTGGATTGATTAGGTTTTGTTCAGATCCCGAATCTATAAATGAAAGTATGGGGTGAGCCTCTCGACGGATACTAAGAAAGGAAGGGATACTCAGGTGAAGTTTAGTGGTGAGCTTGCCCGCCAGCACCCCCACACTCACTGACGGGCCTCGACTTTTGGGCGAACAGGGCAGTTGGCAATGAAGTGAGTGGGGGACCCGCAGTAAAGGCAGCACCCAGCGTTTCTCCTACGTTGTCGCTCCTCGGGTGTGAGACGGGCTCGACCAATCCCCATAGGTTCTGGTGCTGGTAATGGGGATGGAGAGGAACTCAGGGATGGAAGTGTGAATCTGGGACTTTCGGACCTCAATGGGGGACAGTTCTTTGTCTGTATTCGGTTATCGATACGGACTGCTAAATTAATTAGCTCCTCCAGAGTCTTCGATTAATCGTGGTAAGAGAGTTCGTCATTCAATTTCTCTGAGAGCGCATTGCGGAAGGCTCCTTTAAGAGCCGCATTATTTCACCCCGTCTCCGCAGCCAAAATGTGGAACTCAACTACAAGCTCAGAAACAGAGCAGTTGCCCTGTCTTAAATCCCAAAGCCTCTTACTCGTGTTTTCACTGCTAGCTGCCAGATCAAACACTTGTTTAAAGGATTCGATAACGTCATCATACAAGTAAAGATGTATATTTGACTCGTTCGTTACTGCCTCAGCCCATTTTAGGGCTTTCCCCTTAAAAGACCAATGACATACAAAATCTTGCTGGCGTCATTGCGGAAGGATTGTGGCGATCGGCCAAAAACCGAAGCGCATTGGAGGAGAAATCTCCTGGACTTCCCCTGTTCCCCGGAGAACGGCTCCGGCGGGGGGGAAACAACCTCGCGGAAGCCGGGTGAGGGGGGAGTAGTGACTGGTGCTGACGGGGTAGCAGAAGCACCGGGTCTTGCAGCAGACGACTTAAGTTTAGTACTTATCTCTTGGAGCTGCTGGGACAGTTCAGAAACGCTCTGAGTTAAAGCCGACTGCTGCTGCTGTATAGCTTGGAGCTCGTTGTTATGGCGACCTAAAAGGACTCCCTGCTCCGTTAATGCATTTTGTAATTGAGTCACCTTGGCCAGATGGTTCTGACATGTTTGGTTACCTGACTCTGGTGCAGGACAATTACAAACACAATACAATCAAAGGTAAGTCTGAAGTTTATTTCAAGCAGCAGCCGGGACAGACAGGTGAACGGAAGGCAACGGGCAGGAAGTGGGGATCAGCCGGGGATTCGCTCTGGTGGGAAAAGGTGAGTTACTGATATGTCGTCTGAATGGGAGATCAATGTGCAACGGAGAAGAGGCTGATCTTACTGTTGGTGGAGATGAGGTGGTCCTGGGGGTGGGGTGAAAGGAATATCCACTGAGACTTAGATGCGACTCTCCAGATGCTGTCTTCCAAGCTTAGGGGAGGAGGCGAGAGCCTGTTGGAGGGTGGACAGGCAGGCGAGCGGGTTGATCAGGGAGCGATCCAGCAGCGAAGGTGGGCAGATAGGAAGGAGCCAGGCAGGAGATGGAAAGCCACTATCAGCATGCAGCTGATGGGGAAGCCACCGGGAGGGAAACAGAACCAGCAATGGTTCGACTCAGACCAGGAATGAGAACTCTGAGATGGAAGAAAAACGGACAGATACACAGTTACAATCGTGACTGGAACTCACTAACAAATGCTACCAGGAAGCTCAGGTACCACTAGATACGTAGAACCATCTGGCATCTGCCACCAGAATCCAGCTCCTATTTAACCGCTCCTCCTGATAAGATGATGAGCTGCAGCTGACTACGCCTGTCCGACACACCCTGCAGGAGAGAAGGTAGGAGACACACACACTCACAGCACTCAGCTCAGTGGATATGACACATGCTCAAAAAAAAAAAAAGGGGGGCACATCTAACCGCATCTAGGACAGAATATTATAAGCCTCTCAGCTTTCAGAGTTTAATAAACAATGATAAATTACAAAATTGTGACATATATAATCAAAGCTAAGGAAAATCTCTATATAGAGTATACAACTATGCATATGTAGGATATTTTATTAGTAATTTTTTTGCAGGTCTATTTTGTTATAGGGAAGTTTTGCAATATTCAAACCCGCAATTTAGCAAGATATGTAAATCAGAGCTGGACCACCAGACATATTTTGTCTTTACATAATTACACTATTAAAAATGTAAACAAGGGCACAATGCAACCTTTTAGTGACTGTAATCTATAACAGAGCTGCCTGTTTGCTGCAGTGGAGATGAAGACGGTCCATTCAGGAAAGCAGAGCTGCATAAAACTTTAACATGAAACTGCAAAAAAAAGAAAAAAAATTGAATTGTTAATGCATGTCACCATGAGAAAAGCCTACTGAGTTTTGCTTAAAAAAAAAACTTCTTTTAAAATTAAAATCCCACATTTTTGTCTCATGAAGTGAATTTTTTTTCTCTGCAAAACAAACTTATTTGCGCGTGTCAGAAATGTTTTCTTGCTATTCTAAGTTTTTGTTTTGCTTGTGATTCTCACATGACGTCGTGGGCAGAGACTAAAATCACAACAAAATATTTCTGATGTGCGCAAATAAAAGTTTGTTTGGCAAATAACTTTTTAAGTTCACAAGACAAAAATTAGTTATTTAATTTTAAAAGGTTTTTTAAACAAAACTTTTTGTTTTTTAAAAATAAATCATTACAATTCCAAAAGTTTTGATTACAATGTTATTTTACTTAACTGAGGTTAATTTTATTTTTCATTGAATAATTGGGGGAAAAATTTACTTCATACTCTTTAAACCAGACCATAAACTTACTTAAAGTCTGGGTTGAGTTTTTCCCCTTCATTAATGACACTTTTATTACATACATTATATCTATCACGGTAATTCAGGGTGAGTTATTTTTAATTCTATATGAATATCTTTGTTGGACTTTTATTTAAGTGTTATTTTCCTTCAAGATACATTTACCTAACGCTGGAATAAATGAAATGTACATTATGCAGCAAAGGAAATTAGAAGATCCGACATATATCCATTATAGAGATGATCAGTTTTGGACGAGTGATGTGCCCCTATTGCATAAGCAATACTGAAGAATGACTGATATCAGTAAAGATACAGGGAAGAAGCTTTTTAGTTATTTAGCTTTGCTAGCAAAGTTGTTAGCTATCAGCTAGCTAATAGCACAATAACAAAAGCCTAATGTCTGTATGATAAAAATACTGAATCGATAGATACGAACAGTTTCTCCTCACCTGGCTGTCTCCTCCCCTCAGTAGTTCTTCAGAGAAAGGCAGACGCAGAGGCCTGTCAGTGTCTGTTGTATTTCATTACCTCTCTGCTTAAACCGCGACTCCGAGCTGAAGCAGAAACGATACTTCAACGTTTTCCGTCATCTGACAAGCAGCAAGTCTACTCCACTTTATTCACCAAAAACTGTTCTGTAATCTGGAACGTTCGCTACATTGAGCTCCAGTTAGCCGCCTTATCTCACTGCGCGAGAGTCAACTGCGTCATGGGCAAAAGGTCAAAGGTAACAAGGTGACTTATGTTATACAAAACCCCCAACAAAAAAACAAATAATTGGTGAATGTTATTATGTGTCAGAAGAGGACTTAGGAAATAAAAAATAAATAAAAATAAATAAATAAATAAAAATTTGACCAAAGGGCACTTGGGGGCAAGGAGCAAAAAAGGGCAGGTGCTCAAGCCCCCCCAGCTCCCCACTCAGCACGTGCCTGCTTCCTGCTGTCTGAAGGCACAAAGAAACTCATGTTATCCACCAGCTGCCTGCCCAAACACACAACAGGCAGGCTCAGGTATTTCTATTCAGCTCTGATTAATTAACTTTTTATTATGCTTTAAATTAATTACTAATTGTTCAAAGTACAATAAATAAACATGATTTGACGTTGGAAATTACTTTTTGCAAATAGTCTTGGGCAGAGAGCAGACACTATACACAGATGCACGTCACAGGTCATTATCAAACCAATTTTTCCAACTACTGAAGAGGTTTATTTTTTTAATTCCTCTGTATTTTCAATTTCTTAGATATAAAACAAATTGACTAATTAGTTTGATATCTTTGTTTGTATGGATTATTTTATGTTGTTTCCAAATTAAATGTGAATACCATGAAGCAGAGGTGGGGTCACATGACTTGGACTCGAGTCATTAAAATCAAGATTTGAGACTTGACTTGAAAAAGTGCTCAAAGACTTGGACTTGACTTTGAATTTCACACCATTTACTTGGGAATTGACTTGAAGCTGTTTACTTGTAAAGACTTGATATTTTACTCAAAGTCTTAAAATTTAAAACACATTATTTATAAAATGGCTCCATTAATTAATGTCATTTATTACATTTCAACAGGCGCAGACCGTCCCTCTGTTTTTCCACACTCTGTATGTATGTGTGCATAGCTGCAGCACAACCAATCAAATTAACAGGATTTGAAAATAACGGGAGAAAAAAAATGAGACCGAAAAAACACTCAAAGCAGATATGCTCCTGTGAGTAATTTCTTTTGGGTGCATCAGTCATGAAATATCCAACTAAAAACGGAGTGAAACATGCAAAACCTGCAAGACCAGGATCTCAGATGGAGATGCAACTTCCAACTGTTGACATTTGAAGTTGCACAAAGAGGTAAGAGGTACTTTTCTTTTACTATGAGACAACTGACTAGCTAACGCCGTGTTAGCAACTCTGGGTTTCGTTAGAGATACCGCTCATCTTTCATTTGTATGCTATGTTTAGTCATGCTGTATAAATCCAGTGATTCAAATGTATCCACAAATAATGTGCACCGTGTTAGCTCAGGAAGGAGAGACAGCAGGCACAAATCATGGCACTGGCAGCTATTGTGGCACTTCCGATGACATCTGCCACAAGTGCCACGACCTCATACTGGCACCTGCCAAGGGCTGCCGCTGCACTTCTATTGACAGCTGCTTCGGTGCCACAGGCTACCATGAGCTGACACATGCTGCAGGTATGTGTCAGCTAAATTATTCATTAGAATTTACTCCCCTAGATAACAAATCCTTAAAATCACTTGATTTTGAGCTCAATGCACAATTAATGTCTGAGGCTATCTGAAGGGTGCACTGCAAATTCAAAAGTGTTATATGTTTTGGTGTCAGTAGACTTTCTGCAAAAGCAGAGTTAATTTTACTCTAATAGAGTCACATTCTGTTCATGTAAGTCTGGGGTGTAAATTATTAGTAGTTAAAATCCAGTGTTAAACCAAAGTGTTTCCATATCAAATCTAGAGGTGTTAAAATAGAATCAATAACTCTTTACTTCTTAACTCTGAACTCCTACAGCGGCTCTAACACTGAAGGAGTTAATTCACTGACTCCGCCCAGAATCACAGATTCCCACCGAAGTGAAGTGACAGAAGTTGACAGAACTGTTGTGTCTTCTTATATACATTTTGCAGCATGTTTTAATTTTTTTATTGCCTATTTGTATTAGTGCCAGTCTGGTTGAGGACGGATCTCCAGTCAGCCTAACCTCTCCCTCCCGATCCCTCCATGGATTCTTCGAAGATTCAAGCTCCAAAAATGATTATGTGTTAATATCTCTGAAACTCTACTTTTCTGTAATTGAGGCTTGTTGTTAGAGTTGTAGTAAAATGTATTCCTTCGTGCCATTCCTCATTGTTATGTATTTTGTTTGTTATTATTCAGAGACCAACACTGACTGTCCTACTCAGAGACTGAAGACTGTGTGATGCAGTAGAGGAGCATGTTGGTGTCTCCGGCCAAACGTCACGAACAGCCCAACAACCTGAAGCCAGTCTGTTAGTGAGTGGACATCTCTTTGGTGGAGTGCAGAGAGGAACTGACTCTTATCAACAGAAATAGAAACTGTTGATAGAGACAGTTTCAATCCAGTATTACAGTATTACTGTAATACTGGATATTACAGTACAATATCTAGTACTGTAATATCCAGTATTACAGTACTGTAATATCCAGTAATCTACCTGTTAAAAGAAAATGTACTCTATCACAGTGGTCCCCAACCCCCGGTCCGTGGACCAATTGGTACCAGGCCGCACAAGAAATAATTAAATATTTCTGTTTTATGTATTATTTGAGTCTGGAGGATCTTTTATTTTGAAAATCCTTTAACCGGATTCTCTCGGTTACTTGCGCGCCAACACTGAGGTCATAAGCAGCAAAATGAGTAAGAAACAGATCAGATGTCTTTGGAAAGTTTCTTTGCAAAGGGGAAAAGGCCCAGAGAAGAGACAGGAGGATGGATTTATCCCGGACCGGTAGGTGAGTCCCACATTACAAGCCGCTCTGCGTAACATGCGGCGACCTGCTGCTAATGAGGCAATGAAGCTTCAAACTGCTTCGCCACGTAGAGACCAAGCAGGCTGTGGATATTAGCAACACTTCGGGTGTCATTGTCTCTCATCACTCCCAGATAGGACCATCTGGTTGCAGAGAAACAAGCTCAGGGCTCCGTTAGTCATTATCGTGAGTTAAAATTTTCACGAAAGTAAAATGTTCATTTTTGTGGCACATTTGTATCTTATTTTGAAGGGATATATAAACGTTACCATAGCGACCAGAGTCAGAGCGTTTGGGCAGTGGTCGAGAGGAGAGGAGTAGAGCTTGTGAGTCTTAAGTCTGGTTTAGACGGAAAGATTTAAGAATTGTCGGCCGCTTCTCCAAACCTCTGTGACCACAGAGCTGATAAAAGTCCAACAGGTTCGATCGGTTCGTGTGTCCAAGGCAGGAGCAACACGAACCACTTCCAGTCACGAACATCCTGATTCCAGAGGATAATCCAGCAAAACCCCCAACATAGCATACAGCAATTTAGAATAACCAAACACGAATGACGATGCAGCAAAATTTTCCAAGTCTTGACCGGTCCGCGGTAATAAAAAGGTTGGGGACCACTTCTCTATCATATTACATGAACTGCATGCATTGATACAGGCTTTACTTTCTCCACCTTGTACTTTGAACAATTTCATGCATATGGTATTGAAGAAAAATGTATGTATTGCACAGCTGATATGTCAGACCGTTTAATTACAAATAACTCTTAAGAAGTTAAAAAAAATACTCAGAGTTATTAAGATCTAACACTAAATTAGTGTTAGTAAGTGTTAAATGATTAACTCAAGCAGATTTGATATTTGACACTTTATAAGAGTTAAGGTACCAACTCTCCAAAAAGAGTTAAATTAACACTTTCTGGTGTGGACCTATACAGACACTTTAAAAGTGTTGAAATCAAATCTGACAGAGTTAATCTGGGCCTCCTGGATTTGCTGTGTGGGAAGAGCCCGGGCCCTGATGAAATTCCAATTGAAATGTATAAAAATTTTCAATTCAAACTGATACCTCCAATGCTTGACATGTATCAAGAATCCTTTAAAAAGGGATCTCTCCCTCCCTCACTTAATACAGCAATCATCTCGCTACTCCTGAAGCCAGGTGAACCTGCAACTCAATGTGGCTCACATAGGCCAATTTCTCTTATTAATAATGATGTTAAAATTTTGTGTAAAGTGTTAGCTAGGAAGTTGGAGCCACTTTTACCCATGATGGTCCACCCTGATCAAAATGGTTTTGTACATGGAAGACGGTTTTCACAATATCAGAAGGGCGTTTAATGTAGTTTTTGAGAAATCTGAAGTTCCCATCCATCCATCCATTTTCTTCCGCTTATCCGGGGTCGGGTCGCGGGGGCAGCAGCTTCAGAAGGGAGGCCCAGACTTCCCTCTCCCCAGCAACTTCTTCCAGCTCCTTCAGGGGAACCCCAAGGCGTTCCCAGGCCAGCCGAGAGACATACAGTAGTCCCTCCAGCGTGTCCTGGGTCTTCCCCGAGGCCTCCTCCCGGTGGGACGTGCCCGGAACACCTCACCAGGGAGGCGTCCAGGAGGCATCCTTACCAGATGCCCGAGCCTCAACTGGCTCCTCTCGACGTGGAGGAGCAGCGGCTCTACTCTGAGTCCCTCCCGGATGACCGAGCTTCTCACCCTATCTCTAAGGGAGAGCCCAGCCACCCTGCGGAGGAAACCCATTTCGGCCGCTTGTACCCGTGATCTCGTTCTTTCGGTCATGACCCAAAGCTCATGACCATAGATGAGGGTGGGAACGTAGATCGACCGGTAAATCGAGAGCTTCGCTTTTCGGCTCAGCTCTCTTTTCACCACGACGGACCGGTACAACGCCCGCTTCACGGCAGACGCTGCCCCAATCTGCCTGTCGATTTCCCACTCCCTTCTTCCCTCATTCGTGAACAAGATCCCCAGATACTTAAACTCCTCCACTTGAGGCAGGACGACCCCCCTGACCCGGAGAAGGCACTCTACCCTTTTCCGGCTCAAGACCATGGCCTCGGATTTGGAGGCACTGAGCCTCATCCCGGCCGCTTCACACTTGGCTGCGAACCACTCCAGTGAGAGCTGCAGATCACGTTCCGATGAAGCCAACAGAACCACATCATTCGCAAAAAGCAATAATGTGATCCTAAGGCCACCAAAACGGATCCCTTCAACACCTTGGCTGCGCCTAGAAATTCTGTCCATGAAAGTAATGAACAGAATCGGTGACAAAGGGCAGCCTTGGCGGAGTCCAACTCTCACCGGAAACGAGCCCGACTTACTGCCGGCAATGCAGACCAGGCTCTGACACCGGTCATACAGGGACCTGACAGCCCATATCAAAGGGCCCAGTACCCCATACTCTCGGAGTACCCCCCACAGGGCCTCCCGAGGGACACGGTCGAACGCCTTCTCCAAGTCCACAAAACACATGTAGACTGGTTAGGCGAACTCCAATGCACCCTCCAGGACCTGCTGAGGGTGTAGAGCTGGTCCAGTGTTCCACGACCAGGACGAAAACCACACTGCTCTTCCTGAATCCGAGGTTCGACTATCCGACGGACCCTCCTCTCCAGGACCCCTGAATAGACCTTACCAGGGAGGCTTAAGAGTGTGACCCCCCTGTAATTGGAGCACACCCTCCGGTCCCCCTTTTTAAACAGGGGGACCACCACCTCAGTCTGCCAATCCAGGGGAACTGCCCCTGATGTCCATGCGATATTGCAGAGTCGTGTGAGCCAACACAACCCTACAACATCCAGAGTCGTAAGGAACTCCGGGCGGACCTCATCCACCCCCGGGGCCCTGCCACCGAGGAGCTTTTTGACCATCTCGGCGACCTTGTCCCCAGAGATTGGAGAGCCCAACCCAGAGTCCCCAGGCTCAGCTTCCTCAACAGAAGGCATGTTGGTGGGATTGAGGAGGTCTTCGAAGTATTCCGCCCACCAGCCCACAACATCCCGAGTTGAGGTCAGCAGCACTCCATCCTCAGTGGACAGCTCTGCGCCTCTCTTCACCCGAGTGTCCAAGACATATGGCCGCAAATCCGATGTGACGATGACAGAGTCAATCATCGAACTGCAGCCTAGGGTGTCCTGGTGCCAAGTGCACATATGGACACCCTTATGCTTGAACATGGTGTTCGTGATGGACAATCCGTGATGAGCACAGAAGTCCAACAACAGAACACCACTCGAGTTCAGATTGGGGGGGGCGTTCCTCCCAACCACGCCCCTGCATGTCTCACTGTCATTGCCCACGTGAGCGTTGAAGTCCCCCAGTAGAACAAGGGAGTCCCCAGGAGGGGCACTCTCCAGTACCCCTTCTAAGGACTCCAAGAAGGGTGGGTAATCTGAACTGCCGTTTGGCCCGTAAGCACAGACAACAGTCAGAACCCGTCCCCGCACCCATAGGCGGAGGGAGGCTATCCTCTCATTCACCGGGATAAACCCCAACGTACAGGCGCCCAGTTGGGGGGCAACAAGTATGCCCACTCCTGCCCGGCGCCTCTCACCATGGGCAACTCCAGAGTGGAAGTACGTCCAGCCCCTCTCAAGGAGACTAGTTCCAGGACCAGAGCCATGTGTCAAGGTGAGGCCGACTATTTCTAGCCGGAACCTCTCAGCCTCGCACACTAGCTCCGGTTCCTTCCCCACCAGAGAGGTGATGTTCCACGTCCCAAGAGCCAGCTTCTGCAGCCGAGGATCAGACCCCCAGAGTCCCCTCCCTCTGCTGCCGCCCATAGCACAATGCACCCGACCCCTTTGGTCCCTCCGACAGGTGGTGAGCCCATCGGAAGGGGGACCCACGTCTCATCTTCGGGCTGAGCCCGGCCGGGTTCTGTAGGTAAAAGCCCGGCCACCAGGCGCTCGCCATCGTACCCACCTCCAGGCTTGGCTCCAGAGTGGGGCCCCGGTGACCCGCGTCCTGGAAAGGGAAAACCAAGTCCAAAGTTTGTGTCCATCCTAAGGGGTCTTCATTTGGACTATTCAAAGACACTTTTTATTAAACTGTGGCAATAGCAACGGTTTAGTTAATTTCTATCATCACTATAAGTTTCAGGCTCAGGATTTTTTTTTTACTTTAAGCCCTGCATGTTGTAGGGACTGGTTTATTTTTAAGCCTGTACTTCCATTGTTCATGTATGAACAATGGAAGTACAGGTTAGAGGCACTAAATTGTCACTAAAGACATCACCGACACACCCCAAAGTCATCTTCTTCTAGGTTCTACTATAGATTTTGAGATTTATTGGAGTGGTATTACCATGCACAACTTAAGAGTACAAGCCCTGGAGATATTTTATCAAGCCAGCATCTACTGTCAAAATAAATAAAAATCACCTGAAATTAGAGATTGTTTTAGAAATAAAGTGAGGACTGAAAGCTACACTATTTTGATACCACATACAGCTCTTATCCCAGGGAAGTTATGCAGGTAAAAGCTTTCTGACATGCTAATTTCTTGGCTTTTGATAGGTTAGATTTATGATTCACAACTATGCAAAGGCAGCAGAAGAGAGAGCCTGTGGAACTGGGGAATCTCCAGGCCCACAATACTGACGAGCTGGTTATAATAATAGCAGCAATGATGGAAAGCTGTCACCTATGATGGATGATGCTGAGGGTAAACGGTCAGACAAGTTCCTCTGCCTCACTGTTCATCTGTCTTCACAACAGCTGTTCTGCATCTTGCCAAAGGGAGTGTGGGGGAGTCGTGTCGCTTAGGGGAAGTGACAAGGGTGTGTCTGTACCTTGGACATTATTACCAGCTGTTTAAGGATGAGCCAGCTCACCAGGAGCAGCAGGATATCCATCCTGCATGCCTTCAGCGGATGTTCACTGCAGTTTGACTTAGACTGCTCTTCTGTTTCCAATTAATTTTGTCTTCATGCAGATGTGATTTGTTGCAGTTATCATAGCAAATACTGCAAAGAAATCTAAGCTGAAGAATCCAGTCTTTTAAAGATGTGTTGGTCACAATGCCAACTCGTCTCCAGGCTGAGTAGAGTTTACCCTCTGCATCAATATAGTCCTTTATTGTAGATTTTAGGTATTCAAATTCCTTTTCAAAATTCAGATCTGCTGGGTCCAGGTTGCCAGTTCGTTCTGTCATAATGTGTTGTTGAAGTTGACCCTTCGCAGCAGGTGAGAAACATTTTATATTTGAGAAAATGTAATGAGAACAAAATAAACCTGAATCCAACTTACAAAGGGGAAGTCCAGAGGAGTACAAAAACAATCCAAAACTGAAAACACAAGGATATCATGGGAGAACATGAGGGAAGTGATGAGACGAACTGGCAAGTTGACTGAGATAGAGGAGCTTAGATACTGGGAGGTAGAAAGTGGACACAATGAACCTGAGCTAATGAGCTAACTAATAGGTCTGAGTAGTAGAAACTGGAGTGAGGCTGAAGGTCAGGGAGAAGGTGGCACAGGAAAGCTGTGTAGATATACTAGTGGATTCAAAAGAGTGAGGGAAGAAAACAAAAGGAAGCTGGAAACAATTCTAACACTAAAGAAACACTCACCTTTAAGAAGTGATGAACCAGAAAGAGAAAAAAGACAGGAAGGGAAACTGTGAAAGACCCAAAACAGAAACAAGGCTGATCTAAAAATAATAAGAAATAAGGAATACAGAGCTGGAATAATTAGAATGACTAAACAAAAAAATAACCTAACTAGAATCACTAAAGAACGGCACAGACTCAAACATAAAAGTATAACTAAACCTAGAATAACAAGATGACTAAAAACACTACGAGGGACATAAGGAAAACAAGAACAAGACAAATCTAACCAAAATAAGTAACATCAGGTAATAGAACTAGAGAAACCTAAACTAAAGTGAACTAGAAAATAACTGATAAAACAGAAGTACAAAAAAAAACAAAGTCCCATCCCAAAACCCAGATTCTTGACCAATACAACAGCCTGCTCTTCAACAGATAAGTGAACGTCGGGGGGGGGGGGTCTTATGTAAAATAGAATTTTTTGAGCTCTACCTCACGTTAGAATGTTAGTCCCTCTTCTAAACTTATCTGGAGCATTGCCTTGTTTCTTTTATGCGTGTCTGAGGCAGGGGGGTCGTTTTAATGGAATATTTTCGTTAACTCAGCTCCTCCAGACTAGCAGCAGTAGAACTGCAGGCTACCACATGTTAGCATAGGAGCTGCTTCTCAGCGCAATGCTCCTAGGAACAGTTGTAAATGGAATCATGGAGGAGCATTATTGTGATGACATACTGAAGTGGAGTGTCCACCAATTTCTTTAAAATCCTATTTCATATACATAGCATTTTTGTAACAAAGTTAATTGATTGTGATATAAAACAGCACTATGTGCCTGGAAAATTCATAATACCTCCCTTTTCCACCAATAATGCAACAAATTAATTTGAATAACTCAATAATTTGTCAATAATTTGACAGTTTTACTGAACACGTGCAGGTAGTATCACTGTTGCCCTGCAGCAAAATGTTTCTGGGCTGAAATATTGGTCTGGTGTCTTCCTGCATGGAGTTAGCATGTTGCTCCACATGCATGAGTGGGTTCTATTACAACCCTGAATTTAAGAGAACCTTGAATCAGTGAGGGAGGTCAGGGCAGAGACGCTGCTCGGTACGTGCTCTCTCACAAAAGGAAGCATCTGAACGAATCCATGCAATGCACTGACGTCAGAAAGGGAGCAGCAGCAAGGATGCGAGAATGACAAGAGCAAAATGAGGTGAAATTCATTAGCTGTACATATGTGCTGAGTCCTATTTGTCAGAACGCTGCTGCTCGGGTTCTCACTAAAACCAGGAAGATAGAGCACATAACACCAGTTTTAAAGTCCCTACACTGGCTCCCTGGAGCTCAGAGAATAGACTTTAAAATACTGATGTTAGTTTATAAATCACTGAACGGTTTAGCACCACAATACATTAAAGATCTGTTATTACTGTACCAACCGTCTAGACCTCTCAGATCTTCTGGTTCTGCTCTGCATCCCCAGAACCAGAACCAAACAAGGAGAAGCAGCATTCAGTTTCTATGCACCACAGATTTGGAACAAACTTCCAGAAAACTGTAAAACAGCTGAAACACTGAGAGCCTTTAAATCTCAACTTAAAACCCACCTGTTTAGAGTTGCTTATGGCTAAATTAGGGTTAGAGTGCGGGTTTTGATGTCTTCCATGTTTTTATGTCTTTAATGTTTTTAATGTTTTCTTCTTTCTTTTCGACGTTTTAATGATGTAATGTTTTTGTTTTTTTGTTTTTATTTTTATTTTTTTATTTTTTTAAATCTCTCTCTTTCTCACTGATTATTTCTGTTTTTAATTCAATTATGTAAAGCACTTTGAAATGCCTTGCTGCTGAAATGTGCTATACAAATAAAATTTGATTGATTGATTGATTTGCTGGCAGACTGGTGTTTGTTTTCACTGTCTACTCCTCAAGATTTAGCCATCTGCCCAAGAGACCGTGGAGGAAAATTCAGCCACCATCGTCTTCTCTGTACACTGGCTGATGCTTTTTTTATGTAACAGTTTAGGAGTTTTAAATGACATGAGATTGTATTGAGCTAAACTAGCTCACTTTTTTTCCGCTCAGCTTGTTGCAAAGTGTCATGCTGAGGCCAGATGTTTAAAGTACAGACAGCAAGGTTCTGAAGTGGCACTCAAGAGAGATGTCTGCATAATTCCTGTAGGCAGATGAAGGGAACCTTTCAGACGGCGCCGCTGTCAATCCGACACCTTTGAAGCGTGCCAGCTTCACACAAAATCCCAAACAAAAAGAAGGTGGAAAAAATACTGCACAGGGATTCACAGAGGGGAAAAGTTGATGTCTGTATTCCACATTTTAGCATGTGGTTTTTCTGCAGCAGGAGTTTTATTTATGAGCCAAATGAGCAGCACATGCAAGAACAGTGCAGGAGGGAGGATTCTAAGTACAAGTAGGTACGAGTAGAAAGGTTGTCTATATTTAAAAAATATTTAGATGATTGTGTGGAGCAGTGATTTGCATATTATGAGACATTTTTTACGTGGAGAATCAAAAGAAGAGAAGCAGAGAAAGGGATATGTAAAATGTTCCCTCACCTTTGTTTAAATGTTAGTTGTTTTTCTGTTGACATAGCTGTTGAATCCGTCTCTATGCCATGACAGTATGGCATGAGACAGATAATTGGAGAAAAAAAATGAGCTCCTCTGCCTTATCCCAGTGCTCCTAGTTCTAGTAAGAAACAACCAATCAGAGTCAGGTTTTATCAAACACACCCTCATCTGCTCTCCCTGACCTCCTCCCTGCACCTCCCTTCTTTGCAGCTTCTTCCCATTAGCAGAGCCTTCCATGAATGCTATGGCTAGTTAGCATGATGGCCATCATCGGTGGAACAGCATGTTGTTTCTCTGCCATTAGCACATTGAGCGTCACATAAATGAAATGATTGGCAGCACTAAGACCCTCTTCTTTGCTCTGATTTGAGATAAGTCTTTTCACAGATTATCTTTTATATTTTATTGCCATGACATGGTGACAAATATGTAAAAAATATTTTTAATAAGATGCATATTCTGCAACCTTAACTTGACAAATCCCCTCTGCAATTCCACCTATTTGAGGGAAAACAGCAAGAACCTGGTTGTTGTACACTGTTAAACTCACTTTATTCAAACTTTGAGTCATCAATAACAGAATCTGATCAAACAGTTAATGATTTATGTAGGATGATGTGGAGGAACCTCCGTTTCTGTGACTAATGCTATTGTAAACAAGTTCATCTTCATTTTGAGGCTTTTGTAGTAATTCACTCAGAAAGATAGAGCACAGGATAGAGGGAACAATGTATGTTGGTGTCAGAGGTCAGAGGAAAATGGCCAGACTGGTTCAGTTGATAGAACGGCAACAGTAACTCAAATAACCACTCGTTACAGAAGTGGTTATTTGCAGAAGAACATCTCTGATTGCACAACACCTTAACTTTGAGGTGGATGGGCTACAGCAGCAGAAGGCCACACCGAGTGCCTCTCCTGTCAGCAAAGAACAGGAAACTGAGGCTACAATTCATACATGCTCACCAAAAGTGGAAAAATGTTGACTGGCCTCGATTTTTAATACTACGTTCTGATGGTAGGGTCAGAATTTGGCGTCAACAACATTAAAGCATGAGTTCATCCTGCCTTGTTTCAACAGTTTAGGCTGGTGGTGGTGCAATGGTGTGGAGGATATTTTCTTGGCACACTTTGGGATCGATAGTACCAGTGAAGCTTGTCTGTTACTACCCAATAGTAAGTCCCGCCTACTCCTCACAACTCTTTGGACTCACTACTGCCCAGTTCTCTGTCCAACAGGTCCGGAAAATCCCCAGAACTCGGGCCTTACCCTAGAGATAGTTTGTGGAGAATTATCTATTTAAACTGGGGTCGGAAAGGACTCGTCTAGCTCTGACTACCTTCGATCCAGAAGTTACGACCCTTTACAGTTGAGGAACAATCAGCTGAGTAGCCCTCACAGCTGCATAACCCCTACAACCACTCCTGTTAACGGTAGCTCCTCTCCTAAAATAACGGCACTTGTTAACGGCTAGATTAAGTTCAGTGACTTAGATTTAAATCCCAGGGTCATTATTCTAACACTCACCAGAGGAAAACACAAAGCCACCCTATCTCTAGAATCATGTATGTTAACTTTACCATATTTAGGAGAACCAACAATAATTAAGACTGACACAATTAAACTCACTGTTCACAATTCTCATTGGAATTTTAGAATATAATTTTATTAAGCAAGCTTTAACAGGGGCATATGACAACAGGTCAAATTCCCAAAGGTTATAAAAGAGGTAAAAATATAATAAAATCAAATTAAAATCAATCACATCCTATCCTTATTCTTATCCCTAACCTGTGTCACTAAGTTTACTGAGCGAGGCTTTGGGGGAAGCTGGTCAACTCATACCCGATGGTTCTTGGTCTCGGCAGCTGTAATCTTTAGATGTCCTTGGTCAGAGTCTTTGTCCAGCCGGAGCAAAGTCCTCTTTACTGACGAGAAGCGGAGCAAAACCGTACGTTGTCCTTATAACGTGCAGAATCTTTGTCTTTAAATGACCTCCGTCTCTTTTCCAAGTCGGCTGCAACTGAGTGGAGAGCGTTGGGTAGAGGCAGAGGAGTTGGTCGGATCTGGAACCAGGGTCGGGGGCTGGTGGAACTCGTCCCTTCTAGGCGGCGTGAAGTCTTTGAGCTTCCCTCAGTCCCGGGGTGTGGTCCACTGCTGGTCTTTAGCCTGCTTCCTCTTGTTGGCTCCTCTTCTGCGCCGCGGACGAAGAACCCCGTTCCTCTCCTGAGCTCCACATTTTAAGCCCTCTCAACTTAGGGCAGTCTTCGGGGCAGGGCTGCGTCACTTTAGAACCTTCCCACCACGTCTCACTGTCTGTGGAAAGTCCCAACCTTCCCCAACTCCCTCGTGACACATTCCTTCCTCATTACCACATCGTCTGTACTTCCCTTGTTTACCGTTGACCATCTGTTTCTGATTCTGCCGCACCCTCGCCCCCGCTCAGAAATGTTTTACTTTGTCGACATTTTACTTCAGTATGTTCCTTCCTCACTCATTATACTTAATCTTTAATAATCAATGATTATTATACAACAATCAAGTTGTTCAAACCTCAATTTCGATAATGTAATAAAATCAACTGATTAAGAGTACAGATCATACATTACAGACATTTCTTTATTGGCATGTGTATTATTACATTAAACCTGTTACAAACCATAATCATCATTAAATCATTATACAAGGTTTACTGTTATTTCCCAGGCCTTTATTCCGTTTTCTGCGTGTACCTGGACAGATCTCACATGCTTATTCCAGATTTCATGACAAGCTTTATGTCAGACACCGCATACACAGCAAATTCAAAAATGTTAAATGTTTTCCACTCTGTTTTGTGCAAAAGCAGAGTTAATTTTACTCTAACAAAGTCACATACTGTTTAGAACTCTGGTGTGTATAATATTAGTCGTTAAAATCAAGTGTTAAAACAGTGTTTCCTTATCAAATCTAGAGGTGTTGAAATGAAATCAGTAACTCTTCTTAACTCTGACAGCTGCTACAACATTAAAAGAGTTAATTCACCGACTCTGCAATGGAGTGGCAGGATCCCACCGCAGCAAAGCAAAGCAAAGCGACAGAAGCCAAGTCATTTCAGAACAACTTGCTTTCCATGTCTGACTTGTTGACCATGCTTCATAAGTAGTTTTTTTTTTCTAAGACGGTTTATATTGATATTATTTTGAGATGAGACCAACCTGTATGATAGACGTCATGTTTGCCACATTGCTTGGTGACGGCATATTTAGTTTAACACAACGGGGGAATTTTTCTGCCATATTCCAAGAGGACATGTTTTCAGTCTGAAAGAAGGATTTCATGTCTTTTGTTTTCAAAACTTTTAATACTTTTGCTTACATTTTTATTTTGAAAGCAGGACTTCATGTCTCTATTCTGAAAACTTGTAATGCTTGTATTCAAAACTTATCTTAAAAAAATCAGATCTGCCTAAAATAATCAACCCTGCTGCTGGCATTATCACTAAAACCAGGAAATGAGAGTACATCACTCAAGTTGTAAAGTCCTTCCACTGCCTTCCTGTAACTCATTATTTTTGTACCATTTATTTTGTACCAAAATAAATGGTACAAAAGCAACGTATTTGATGTGTATTGATGATTTTGATGGTGACACTCATCAAAAGGTGTTTGTTTCTGGTTTTCTCAGTTTGTTGACTGTATGATGTCCTTTATGACTTTGTAGTTAGTATAGTTATGGATGATGGTGGATAAAGTTTTCCTGGAATGGTGACTGTTCTTCCATGATTAGGAGCATGATTGACATGTGAGCATGTTTATATATATTTATATAAACATAAAATGTTTATATAAATATATGTAAACATATATTTATAAAATATATGTTTATAAGTATATAAACATATTTAGAAAACCTAAATATATGTTTTATATTTTAAGAAAAATATAAACATATTTTTATAAATTGGTCATAGTGCAGCTTTAATGAAGTGCAAACATATTCAACTACATTATTAAAGGTTTTCTTCCTCCTGTAACAGATTTGTTTGTTTTCCGGTTAAATTTTGACATCATAGGTTGAAACATTTTAAAAAGGAATTAGCCTGCTCAAATATTCACCAGTTGTTCTGAAGTACATGCAATGTTTAGAAAACTTGATTCGGCCAGATTCTACTTTCTGACTCCTCATTGTTTGCAAAGTTAGCAAAAAATCCTGCACTGACTACTGAGAGGGCCGACATTCAGCACCTGACTTCATAACGGCCACACATGAGACGGGAACGATGAGGAAACATACCAAGTGACCTTTAACACCCTGCAGAGGCTGTGAGAGCAGAAGAGGAGAAGGTAGAGATGAACAGGGATGATTCAGTCATTATTCAAATATAACCTACAGGTGACACCCGCACAGAGAAAAACGGCCCCCAGGTGCTGGGGAGGGCTGGGTGAATTGTTCTTACTCCACAGTTCTTGACCTCTGGCAGAGAGATCCTCATTTATTACTCACATCATTTAGCATACACAGTGTAAGGGACTGTTTTAAGGATTTGGCCTGTTGGGAAATTGAATAATCATCTTTTTAATTGCAACAAATTGTCAGTATAAAGCCTAAAACAGCAACTCATAACTTCACTGAGTTTTTCTAATAAACAAAAAAATGAAACTGCAGGTTGCTTCCCAACTCTGTCGGTTTTTTGTTTTTTTGTGAATTTCACCGTTGGAAGTTCCATCACATGCATTGTTTGCTTCTATGCCATTTCACAACATGAAACCTTTAGGGAATCTAAATAAAATATTCCTAACAATCAAACAATGCAATCACGTTGAGTTAATTTTTCAAATTGATTTGAAAGTCTTAGATGGATAGATGGACTCTATCGAAAGAAACCCAGAAAATCGCACTGAGTTATTAACTTGCAGAATTCACTCCTTCTGGATCAGTACATGGCGACAATCACTTGTGTTGTTTACTTTACAGCAATCCCTCATACATGCATAGCAACAGAGGAGAGAACAAAACTCTTCTTCAAATAGAAAGAAACCTCCAGCAGAACCATTGTGAACACGGGCCATGACACACTGAAGGTTTCAGAAGGCAGAGAAGACAAGAAATGAACAAAGTAAGAAGCCATTGGCAGTAGTGGATTCTTTGCGACTTATCTAAGCACTGAGTTGATTTTAAGGGCTTCAGGATGAAAGAGAAGACATGTTGATGTTAACTTTTGCTTAGCTATGTACAGTGACACTCCAGTTCTCCAGGAGCTTTCAAACTGAGCTTTGGTGGTCCCAACTAGTGTTGTCATAATTTAAGATAGCTGTATATAATCAATACTCAATATGACTACAAAGGAACCCTTTCACACTTGCTTAATTTGCTATATTTCCTTCAACATTAGTGCTGCAGTAACAGACACTCAGCGTTTTCCCTCCCTAACAGGCTGCAGGTTTAAGTAAGAGTAAGTGTAAATATTCTTATTGTGCTGACTCCATCATTATGTTTTTGTTTAGTATTCCAATGTTACATTGTAAGTGAAAATATAGAGCCTTAGTGACACCTAGTGGACATTGTTCACACACTTAATTTGGTCAGTCGAGCAGAACTTGTCCAGCTGCACGCATGGTGTCATCAACTGTCCGTCAGACACGTTTGTTCCTTGGACACTATTTGTCTGTAAGTTCATTTTATTAATTGTAATTTCAGTATTGTGTTATATTTTATAAGAAAAGTTCGATGTTTCCCAACTAGACTTTATTGCTACATCGTTAGCTAATTGGTGATAATTAAGAACCATCTGTTTGCTGTAGTCTAGTTGTTTTCTGCATATTATCTAATGGACATGTATGTGCTTTGTTACAGTTTTACAAAAATCAACAGTTGAAAATAAAACAACAAAACTATCAAGAACTTGATTATTTTCAACTAAAGTGTTAGCTAGCTGTCTAGCTTTGTAAGTGCACACATCGTGAGGGCAGCATACTTATAATCAAACCAACATCAACCACTGGTTAAACCAATATTAATTATTGGCATAATTATAAGTCATTATTTTAAGTATTTTACTCTGGGTTTTATCCAATCTCTCAAAATGTTTAGATTTTATTCTTTAAAAACCTTTAATGCTTTAAAATAAGGAATGGTCTGAATTATTTTTAGACTGATGCAAGAAAGAAACTTCCTCTTTATTAAGGAAACCAGCTCTTCCTGTTTCATGACTCTCTTTCTGCCTGACTTTGATTTTTTTATGATTAAATAGAAAAAAGTAGAATTAAACAAAGTTTGCAGGACACAATAACAACACACACAACCAGATTCATTTTATTACCGTCTGACTCCACTGTTGGGTCTTGATGTCACCTGTGTCATTAATTTTAAGGTACATTTATTTATTATTACTATTAAACTAAAATCTCCAGCATGGGGAAGTGGGATGAGCTCGACTTTTCTCGACAAGTGTTTTTAATCTGTTCTGTCTTAAGTGACCAACTTGATCATGTAATTTTAAGAAAAGCATTCAAAATGCATTTGTTGCAAGAGAGGGTCGAACCTAGCATAATTACAAATAAAAGCAGAAATATATAAGTGCTATATTCTTTTTGTCTTCGTTAGACATGTGTTTTCGTTAAGAAATGAATACATTTCGAATTGCCTTTTCCTTTCACATGCGTTTCTATCAACTGCTCAAAGTTGGGAAAATTAAGTTGAATCGCACTTTAGCTCTTTCCCGAAGAGGAAGCTGCAATCAGAAGCAAAACTGCCTGAAAGTTTTCATCACACATAGAAACAAACAAGCGAGATCACTTGTGATTACTGTTATTACCTAGCACCAACGTAATTAGCCTGAGCTAACGTGAAATCTAAACTATTTGGAAGACAATGAACCACTAGCGGAACAAGTCAGCGTAGGGCAGGGGGGCGGGCCAATTACTGGGCCCCTAACGAATCACCGGGCCCCTTACGTGCATCAGCTGCTGGAAAATGTTGTGGGGAGGGCGGGGGGGGAAACTGAAACTGTTGACCTTAACATTAAATACACCTTTCTCAACAGGTGAGGGCGCACTTTTCCCGTCTATAATCAGACATTTAAGCGACTTGAAACCATTCCTCCTTCCCTGGCACCTCCAGACCCGGGCCCCCATCCGGCCCGGTTCGGGGGGGGGGGGGGTGCAGCTGCCCCCCCAACCCCCCTATAGCTCCGCCCCTGCAATGAACGAATGTTTAAAGCGACACTGAAGCATCTTTATTATCTTAGTCATTATTCTAATATTTTTAACAAAAAGTTTTGATCCCGATGCTTACCGTTCACAGCTTCACTTAGAAACCGGAGCTCTCTGCAGCAGCAGCCACACAAACACCAGCTTCTTAGACCAACTCTGTTCTCTTCCTCCATTATGTCCGCTTCATCTTCATTACCACTTATGAGTGGTACATTGAAAAAAACACGGATTCAGAAAGAGCAGACTGAACTTATATAGCGCTTTTCCAGTCATTTTGACCACTCAAAGCGCTTTACACTAGTCACATTCACCCAGCCACACTCACATTTAAACACCAATACGCAGATCGGTAAGCAATTTGGGGTAAAATGCCTTGCCCAAGTGCACATCGACATGTGGCAGGAGGAAGCTGGAATCGAAACTATAACCTTCCGATCGCAAGATGACTCTAGCCACACAGTCGCAGTGTGGTTTTCATCCTGGTCGTGGGACACTGGACCAGCTCTACGCCCTCAGCCAGGTGCTGGAGGGTGCATGAGAGTTCGCCCAACTGGTCTACATGTTTTTTGTGGACTTTGCTTTCGACCAGTGTTGTCGAAATCCAACACTTGATCTCTCGAGACCAAGAGATCTTGGTCTCGAGACCATTTTTTGATGGACTCGGTCTTGTCTCGGTCTCGGGCGCTGAGGACTCTGCATTTTATTTCAAGACCAGTCGAGACCGCAACTGTGAAAACATCACTGAACATGCAGCAAACTGTCCAGTTTATTTGTTAACATCTTTGTCTTCAGTGGATGCAAAACGCACCGATAAAAGTCCAACCAATAACGTGACTTGCCAATTACTGTACGTGTTTATGTTTCTCCCCCCCCCCATTCAGTTGCACACGGCGCTCCAGGACATGCGCAGTGGTTTCCTCTCAGCAGCAGAAGATCTGTCTAACCGTCAGCACTAGAATAACGCTGCATAAATCATAAGAAATCTGATGGCCACAGCTAACTCAGCATCGCTTCGCTTTCACAGACGGTGGGGACAATGTCAAACTTTTTTTGTCACTTAGAAAAGTAACTCAAAGAAGGTAAGCTCCATTGACATGATGCTAGCAAAGCTAGCTGAACAGAGACACATAAGCATTTGTGATGGGAAAAAGTCACTCACTGGCTGAATTATTGTGCGGAGATGTTGACTGACTTGTCGCACATATGAGACAACGCTGTGTCCAAAAGTCTGCAATGTAGTGATGAGACATTCAGGAGCAGTACGATTCTTCTGCACGGGTCTTTACTTATTGGATAGGACTGGAGTGTCACTGAGAGCCTATCAGATTACCATACGCTGTCAGGATAGCATACATCAGAGGTTCCCAAACTGTGGGGCGCGCCCCCTAGACGGGGCGCCGTGCCATTGCAGGGGGGCGCGGGAAGCCGTCTGGATGAAAAAAAAAAAAACATGATCGCTGTATGCGCTGGGTTTTTACTTTAGAACGGCCAAGTCTCTGTTATTCCTCTGTCAATTTGATACAGTAGGAACTTCCACACTTCCCATATCTGTGTCCTCTGTCACTTTTATCAGCAGTTAAAACTGTTTAGTCTGTTGTTAACATGTGGAAACCTGTTTTTCCAAGCCGCCTTTAAACGCAACATGAACGTTACGACGCTCGCGCTGCGTTTCCACCTGTGTGGCAGTGAAGGAGACCTGCTGCTGCTGGGCAGAGCTGCTCAGGTGTTGGAATCATGGCAGCAAACCAGCAAAACGCAAAGAACTTTTCACAGTTTTTCCCCCCAAACTAACCGACTGAGGTAAGTGAAGCAGTAAATCTTTAGCTAAAAGATGACTAGCTAGCTAATATCAATACATCACCTTAAGCTTGTTAACAAGTAGCTTATAGGCTAAGTTGTTGTCTATGTTCAGCTACATGGATTCATTTTGCCCCCCAAAAAGTTGTTAAATTTAATATTGATTAAATGTATTAAGTATTTAATATCTAGTGTTGCCCTGTGACAGACTGGCGACCTGTCCAGGTGACCCCGCCTCTTGCTCGGAGCGTTAGCTGGAGAGGAACCAGCAACCCTCCTGACCCCACTAAGGGACAAGGGTGTAAGAAAATGGATGGATGGATGGATGGATGGATGGATGGATGGATGGATGGATGGATGGATGGATGGATGGATGGATGGATGGATTTAATATCTATGTGTTTTTATGGGAATATGGATCTTTGAGATCAATTTGAGAAGGAATTTTGATCATATTTCACATTTTATTATATCATGTAGAGCGCGGCGTTGGTCTTGTCTCAGGTTAGGTGGTCTTGAACACAACACTGCTTTTGACTGTGTCCCTCCCTCCGATGGCTAAAATGTGAACACAACTGAGTGTTCCAAACAGACAATGATTCCATCCATCGTATAGAATTCATAAAGCAGGCTAACATTAACCTTCTTTACCAATACCATTCCAACTTAAAATGTATAGACTGTGCAAATAAATAGCATCAGTGCTAGGAAACCACATTTCTTAGAACAATGCCCAAATATCCAGCCAGAATTATGCCAGAAGCGTGCTGATGTAAAAAGCATATAATTCAAGTGGAACTTGCCAAAAAAACATTAAACCATATTTTATTGAGAGTTTGTGTGCACCTTTGAGCCAGTAGTTTAATTATGAGCCTATTTGAATTCACTATAAAGTCAAACCTGTGCAACCAAGTTTTTTTTTATTGTGAAATTTGCTGCATCATCAGGCGGGTCAGTAAAAAACAAATTAAATTGTGAGTTTTGCTGTGATATTTATGAAAGTGATGAGTGCATGTAAACTTTTGACCACCACCGTTAGTATTCAATTGTAATTTTGTATGAGAATAGGTAAAAGTTTAACACATTTCTTACTGACTTTAAGTTTATGTTACAACTTCCTTAAGTGAAAAAGAACATCTTTATTGAGTTAGAGCAGGTCCGTCCTAGGATCTTGGTGTGTTTCTGTTTTAACACATCAGATTTAAATCACTGAATTCATTCATTCATTTAATCAGTTGTGTTGATTTAGCAAAACAACCACTGTGTTCAGACTGTGTTCTTTACACCAACATCACAATCAGATTATTCTGACACTAAAAGATCCTATGATAATTCTCCAACACCGTGACTTTCTTGCAGCTTTGTATGTGTGGTGAAGCAACATGGAGTTTTAGAGCTGTGACAGGTGCGACAAATGAGTTACATTACAGCAGACAACTCCACCTATACCTGTCTTGAAAATAAGTGACATGTACTGCACAGCATCAACATCTGGTGATGTTTGCTTCTTTGAGCCATTTTACTTCAGTCTGCATTGTTATACTGTAGTGTACAGAGGTGAGCCAGAAATGAGAGTTCCATGTGAGAACATGAAATAATGATGAAAAACACAGGGAGTCATCAGGGGGGTAAAATGCCTATTGGCTTGAAGATTTGATCACCATCCCAATTGTTTTACACAAAATATATATATAGAATGGCTGAGTGACAGATGGATTAACTACACTGTTCAATCCAAGGAGCAGCTTCATCCTTAACTCTGTGGGGCACTTGGTCCCTTGGCTGAATAGTTGCTACAGGAAACTAAAGGTTTTCTTATACATGCTTGAAAGAAAATCAACGCAACACTCCAGAGATATTTGTAATGAGAGAAAAACATTATAACATGATGTAAAGATCAAAAAGTTGATTTTATGTCATACTGACCCTTTAGAAAAAGGCTCTTGGTTGCTTCTGTGAAAAGACTATCTTTTAACTTTTCAAGGATTCTTAAGAGGTTGGTATGTTAGGAAAAGCCATGAAATGCAGATAAAGTTTTCAAGTCTGAGTGTTTCTTCTGTAAGATTTGGAAGTCCAGGAAAAATCTTTGTTTTCCTGTTTGCATCACCATTTAAGTCAATTGATTTCAAACTAAACTTTATTTAATCTGTAATTTAATTTAACTTTATTTAATTTGTACAAAGTTATGACTCAACCAAGGTTTCTGCATCTTAAAGAAAGCTTTATTACACATACCATAATCCTTCCCTTTCATTAGACAGCAGCAAACAAACAAAGTAAAAGATAACTGAGACAGTGACATTGAAAGAACCTTGTCTGGACTTCTCGTGATGAGCCTGCTGGGCAGATTGCTGGGTCTGGGTGACTCATTGTATTGTCAGGAAGGTGCCGCTGATGCAGTGGTGGGAACCCAGAGGTGGCATACTGAGTGACTGCATTGAGAAATTGACAGCAAACTGCAAGGCAGGTTCATGAGCCACTAGGTCAGCTAGAGAGAGCGTGCTCAAATGTCAGAGCAGATCAGTAACAAATCCAGACTGAGGATGAAACAGAAAATACAGGAACAATGACTGTGTCTACAGGCTGTGATAACTTTCCACTAACATCATCAGATAAAGGAAAGTTTCACCAGATCTCTGCTCTGTAAGAACAAAATTCAGATCCAACTTGAAGTTTTTTGATTCACAAAGAAGTTTCACATCTTATTTGGATGCGTTGCCATTCCAACTTATGAAGGAAACAATATATTTTACTGTAATCAACATTGTGTGTGTTTGGATTTAAATGAAGAAAATGTATAAAATAGTTGGGATGGTCAAGCAGGGTCTTCTGGTTTGTATTTACAAATCTACAGTTTAAAACAGACTATTTACAAACATTGTATAAAAAAGACATTCCTTTATTTTTCTGACTGACTTTAAATCATTTCTTGTTTTGGCTCATTTAAAATATTGGAAACATTTCTAGGGAGCTGCTCTGTTGTACACTCATGCTAGCAGCAATATTCTGTAAAATTCTATAAAAATGTAGGGCATTAGATTTTTGTTTTTCCTGACATTACAAGTTATAAGCAGACTCCACTATGGAATATAGATTTTGATAATGGGCCATGTAATGATTCATGGGGCACAAAAAAATTCATTCAAGACAACAACACCCATTTATACTATTACAAAAGGAAAATTAGAACATCTCAGAGGTGCCACCAGGAATTTTGGGTCCCCTGACAAAAGATTCGTTTGCTCTCCAAGCAGGAACGAACCATTTAACTCAGATAGGGTAGGGGGGTTCAGGGTAAATATGGATGTGTGTTTTTTGATCTGGGAGTGGGAACATTAAATTTTTACTGCTAAAAACAATCTTTGAAAATACAATATGATTCATTTTGTAATTGACAGGGCCCCATTTTTTTATTTTATTTCTATGAACAAAAAATAAATAATTAAATTGTGGAGGGCCCCCTGTTGGTCAGGGCCCCTAGAATTGTCATCACTCCCCCCCCATATCCCCAAACCTTACAAACTACACACGCACCCCCCCCCCCCCCCCCACACACACACACACACACAAGCTAATTGCACCGTGTGTGGTGTCCACACACGGTGCAATTTAGCAGAAAGTGAATCTAGCTAACAAGATGGAAGAACTTCGAGCCCTACCAAGGACTCAGAAAAGTATAAAGAATGTAGCATAATGTGAGACATAGAATTATATTCCTGACACCGATGTCAGGAATATAATTCTATGTCTCACATTATGCCTCCATTCCTTATGCTTTTGTCGGCATCTCTCTGCCAGGCTTCCTGACTATACGAGCAGACAGATTTAAAGAGCAGCAGGAAAGAGGAGATTGTGTCATCCAGGACATGTTACTGTAAAATATCATCTCTGCAGTCCAGACATTGAACTTTTGGCGCTAAGTTTCCATCCAAGAGAGTTCCGACCATGTGACTGAGATAGTCCTCAGCCAGATCCCTGCAAGCAGTTTTTTGTGGAGGGGGAGGCATCGACCACTCCAGTACAGGCAGTTCTTTCTCAGCATTCTGGCCCTGCACACAAGCTACTGCCTTGTGGTTTTTTCTAGACTAACCTCTCCCAAGCTCAACTACAGAGTTTGGGGGACCAGAAAATGCTGGCCGTGAAGCTGCCACTGGAGAAGTAGCGTCATTGACTGGAGAGGTCCAAACAACCATTTGTAGTCTTTGTAGTCTGGATTGACCACAAAAATCTGTCCTACGTTAATTTTGCCAAAAGTTTAACCCCATACCATGACCTTTGGTTATTGTTTTTCAACTTCATCTGAATTTACAGACCAGACCCCAAGAACCTGAAGCCAGATGCGCCGTCTCGTCAGTTTGAACTTGAGGCTCTGAAAAAGGAATCAGAGTGTCTTACCAGCTTCATGTGTGGTTGCTACTCTCTCCTGAAAGATTGAGCAGTTGGCGAGGAAGGCTCAACAAGAATAACCCATCCCAGTGGATTGTTCTTCCAACTGTTTATTCCAGAAAGCACTTATTCAAAGGCACTCCATAGGGTTCATTCTTCTAAGTTTGCCTGCCATCAGAGAGTCTAATGAACCTTAACCTAATAACCTAGTTTAATAACCTTATTGCAGTGACATTTCTGGTGGCCATCAGAAATGGCCATCATACTAGCTTAAACATCTGCTAGTATGTTTCCTACTGCACCATCTGTAATCAAGGAAAATCTAGCAACAACCCTCTGGTTATTGTGCCCTGTGCCTGTCCCCGGAAGACCCTGGTCATACATTGCAATGGACTTTGTTATGGGGCTACCCCCATTCAATGGTACCTCTGTTATTTAACCATCGTTAACCGATTCTCAAAATCTGACCATTTCGTAGTACTACCCAAGTCTGGAGACTGCTGACCTTCTGTTACACCTTGTGCTGTGTCTACATGGCATCACGCTGGACATAGTTAAAGACCAGGGGCCCCAGTTCACATCTAGGATCTAGCATGCCTTCTGTCAAGCTCCCCCAAATTGGACCAATAACATGTTGAATATGGCAAGTAGCCAATCAGAAAGTACAGTGACATAAGCACTGAGAGGAATCCCAAACAAGAAATAGCTGGCATAGAACAATGGAGAGTCTGATGGACAGTCTTTTTGATATGTGGACACATGTTTATTCAACATTTTATGCAAACAGAAATTAGTTGGAGCGAAATTGCTAATGCAGTTGATGTACCCACTAACTTTTCAGCTATCCATCATTAACTTGACATAAATTGGTTACAAGATTATTCATTCAGCCAGGGCTTGACACTGACCAGCCACATGCATTTCAGGTAGAAACATTTACTAATGCTTGCATGGCAACACAAGGGTATGAAATAGTTTGATACTCTGCCCCTTACATGCACCTCCCAGAGCAGAGTAACCAAAAGATGTTAATGACACCTTGGGAAATACACCCAAGGAAATAGGTACAGCACCAGCAAGTGTTGAGAATAATTCAGAAGAAGAAGAATTAAAATCTTTTGACTCGTTTTTATTCTTTCTTCTGCCCAGATTCCTCAATGTCGTCATTGTATGAGCTGAGCCACAAAGACAAAGACAAAACGCTTTCCTAGTACAATCATAACAACATTTATTAGACCAGTGGTCCCCAAACTACGGCCCGTGGGCCAGATCCGTCCCGCCTCCACATTTAGTCCGGTCCCCTGAACAATATCAGAGAGCATGTTGATTTTTTTCATATACCATATTTTCCGGACTATAAGCTGCTACTTTTTTCCTGAGCTTTGAACCAAGCGGCTTATACAGTGGGGCAAAAAAGTATTTATTCAGCCACCAATTGTGCAAGTTCTCCCACTTAAAAAGATGAGAGGCCTGTAATTTTCATCATAGATGTACCTCAACTATGAGACAAAGGGAGAAAAAATAAAATCTAGAAAATCACATTTTCTGATTTTTAAAGAATTTATTGGCAATATATGGTGGAAAATAAGTATTTGGTCAGCTACAAACAAGCAAGATTTCAGGCTCTCACAGCCGTGTAACTTGTTCTGTAAGAGGCTCCTCTGTCCTCCACTTGTTACCTGTATTAATGGCACCTATTTGAACTCGTTATCAGTATAAAACACACCTGGTCACAACCTCAAACAGTCACACTCTAAACTCCACCATGGCCAAAACTAGAGAGCTGTCAAAGGACACCCGAAACAAAATGATAAAGCTGCACCTGGCTGGTGTAACCCAGGTTACATTATAGGACTATTAATTGAATAATCCAATTTAAAGTAAATTCAAGTGATTTGTTAAAACTTCTAGGTTCGTCTACTGGAGGCAGAGGCAGATTGTAAAAACACAGAGACAGTTAGATGGTGTGCAATTAGTGAAGTGTATTACTATGTACAGTATATACAAGTTTAAAGCACAGTTTATAGTCCAACCGGATTTCCTCAAAACAAGGAAGTCGATAAGTCTTTAGTCTTTGTTAATGATGAAGAAAGTAATCCAGTTCCTTCGGAAAAAGATTTTTGGGCTGTATCTCCATCCAGCTCGAAAAAGAGAAGATAGAAGTAGTTATCCTTGGATCCGCTAAGGGTTAGCTCGCCAGTCCGGTTTAGCCAGACAATCCTGAATATATCCCATCCAGTCAACCACTTCTTGAGCGGGGGTGGAATCTGAAAGGTACCTGGCCTGTATAAACAGGCCTAAATGATCAATGACATGTACATGTATACTTCAATTACATAATTAAATGCAATCAATTCCTTTTTCACAAAAGTTAATAGGCTGGGGAGCTAGTGCTAGCATATTAGCTCCTGACCGAACACTCACCAGGTCCCTCTTGACCACTGTGAAAGCTACAACTTTCTGTTGATTCAATACGTCTGCAAGTCCGACAGCGTCTCTCCTCTGGGGTCCGATTAGCAGCTATATAAGTCGTTCCTGTTAATTTGGGACGCCGACGTGCAGCTGTTGCGTGATTACAAAACCGCGCGAGAACAATGTTGTTCTCGCTTGGCTGTTATGAATAAATTAAGGAGCGGAGGAGTCAAATAAATTTTTTAAATAACTAAAATAAATCTAACAAAAAATAAAAAAACAGAAAAATTATCCTGGTTACACTGGGAATACTGAATCTGCAATAGGTAAACAGCTTGGTGTAAAGAAATCAACTGTGGGATCAATTATTAGAAAATGGAACAAGACCACTGATAATCTCCCTCGATCTGGGGCTCCACCAAGATCACACCCCGTGGGGTCAAAATGATCACAAGAACGGTGAGCAAAAATCCAGAACCACACGGGGGAACCTAGTGAATGACCTGCAGAGAGCTGGGACCAAAGTAACAAAGGCTACCATCAGTAACACACTACGCCGCCAGGGACTCAAACCTGCAGTGCCAGACGTTCCCCCTGCTTAAGCCAGGACATGTCAAGGCCCGTCTCAGGTTTGCTAGAGAGCATTTGGATGATCCAGAAGATGACTGGGAGAATATCATATGGTCAGATGAAACCAAAGTAGAACTTTTTGGTCAAAACTCTACTCGTCGTGTTTGGAGGAGAATGAATGCTGAGTTGCATCCAAAGAACACCATGCCTACTGTGAAGCATGGGGGTGGCAGCATCATGCTTTAGGGCTGTTTTTCTGCCAAGGGACCAGGACGACTGATCCGTGTAAAGGAAAGAATGAATGGGACCATGTATCGTCACATTTTGAGTGAAAACCTCCTTCCATCAACAAGGGCATTGAAGGTGAAACGTGGCTGGGTCTTTCAGCAGGACGATGATCCCAAACACATCACCCGGGTAACGAAGGAGTGGCTTCGTAAGAAGCATTTCAGGGTCCTGGAGTGGCCTAGCCAGTCTCCAGATGTCAACCCCATAGAAAATCTGTGGAGGGAGTTGAAAGTCCGTGTTGTCCAGCGACAGCCCCAGAACATCACAGCTCTGGAGAAGATCTGCATGGAGGAATGGGCCAAAATACCAGCAACAGTGTGTGAGAACCTTGTGAAGACTTGCAGAAAACGTTTGATCTCTGTCATTGCCAACAAAGGGTATATAACAAAGTATTGAGATTAACTTTTGTTATTGACCAAATACTTATTTTCCACCATTTATTGCTAATAAATTCTTTAAAAATCAGAAAATGTGATTTTCTGGATTTTTTTTCTCCTTTTGTCTCTCATAGTTGAGGTACATCTATGATGAAAATTACAGGCCTCTCATCTTTTTAAGTGGGAGAACTTGCACAATTGGTGGCTGACTAATTACTTTTTTGCCCCACTGTATGTGGATTTTTCTTCAACCACCAGGGGGCTCTTTAGCAGAAAGTGAATCATTGGAAGTCAAAATTGGAAATAAAAGAAAAAAGCGCCCATTAAAACGGAATTAGGTTTTAATACGGAATTGAAATTTGAGAATGTTGTTGATCAGTTAAATAGCATTGAGGGGAAAAAGAAGATTTTTTGTTTTTTTAAATAATACTGGGATCATTATGAGAATTTGAGGTATAGATATTAGGATCCAGTAGATGGCAGTAGTGCAACAATAATGGATGCAAGCTGCTGTTGAAATCTAAAGAAGAAGAAGAAGAAGAAGAAGAAGGCGCCTATTTTCATTTAGCACATGCTAGTAGCAACACGAAGGATCAGCACTTTTACTGTTAGTTACTGTTTGGAAACTACTGTAATCAGTTCAGTTAAATCTAAACTTGGCAACTTTTTCTTTTTCAACCGTAATAAATGTGATATTCAATTGACCTGTTATGACTAAAATGTTGGCTGTCCGCCCCCCTCTGCTGCTGCTGCATCGCTGTGGAAAACCTGGAGCGGCAGAGATATCTGCGGCTTATATGTGTATGTTTACTGTTTTTTTTTTTGTTTTTTTTTTTTAACTCTGGGGTTGCAGTTTATAGTCTGGTGCGGCTTATAATCCGGAAAATATGGTATTTCTTTCATAAATAGTGTTATTTCTTGGATTTTTTTTCTGTGAAGTACCCAGAGAGGGTTATTTGATTATTATTTATTTCATTAATAGTGTTATTATTTATTTCCTGACTTTTGTTCTGTGAAGAACCCAGAGAATGTGATTGTGCTTTCTGGAAAACAATAAATGTTTACATCTAGGCACTCCTTCAATTGTCACTTTTTCTGTTACAAACTGATTCCAGCCCCCCACCAGAGAAGGGAAAAATTATGTGGCCCTCACAGTAAAGAGTTTGGGGACCCCTGATGTAGAGACTTTAATTTTGAAGTATAATAAGCCACTTTTTCAGTTTATATGTGTGATTTATTTGGGCGGGGCCTTAAATCAGCATTGGGTTGCACACCTGAAAAATAATGAGGTTTCTACAGCAGTTCTCAATTCCTTTATTTCCATTTTAATAATCAGCATAATGTTCAAACTGTAACGCAGTGATATTGAGAATGAAAGGAAAATATCATAACCAAAAATCATCTGACCATACTAGTGCAAGGGATCGATATATTTTTCTAATGTCAGACTCACCAGCTCAGCATGCATTGATCTTATTTTAGTGTCGCTTATTGCTTAGTTACAGAGCTTGTGAGTGGCTTTGACCCATCTTTATACTGGTGCAACAATGTGTTGAAGCAAATGCAGGCACTCTCAGGAAATGTCTACTGAAGTCCAAATTAGTGACGAGGTAGCAAACTGTTAATGCAACAAAATGCTTTTACATTTATTACTGCAGTTCCGAATCACTTATAATCAGCTGTCTGAGTCTTATGTACAGATCAGTTGTTGCAAACACATCATCTGTGACATCCAGGTTATGCTCTGAAATCAGGTCCACACAGATACTGAAGACATCTTCATCTCATGGAAAATCTTTGAAAACACAGTTTTCCAAGCAGGCTTCAACCCTGTTCAGGTCAATGCTGTGTAGATAGTCTCTGGTTCCATACGCCTGAGGTACTGTGTACATGATGAATGGTCGCCCATGAGGACTTTGTGAATTGTGTGCTGGACGTATCATGTGGTGGTTCCAAGCTGAAGCAACTTCATTTAGTTCTTTCTAGAAGAAAACAAAAACCCGACTAAACTCAATAAGCATTCAAAAGTAAAACGGAAGTGTGAATCTAGCATGACTGATATTTATCCAAAAACAGGGACATTTAATTCAAGCAACTACCCAAACATGCAATCTGTGCAATATTTAAGATATGCTATTAATTTAGTATCATACTCAGAAAATAAATCTTTGCACATTATAACCACTTCATAGCAATTATAAATATTTTCAATAGGTGAGAAGACAGAGCAGCTCAAATCAAGCTCACCTGTATTATGTGGAGAAAACAGAACTGGATCAAGGCTTTGTCCAAGAAGTTGTCCGAGAAGTGACCATCTGCTTTCAGTTTGTCAAAACTGAAAGCAGATGTATTCAGTTTTGACAAACTGAATACATCTGAATACATCTGCGAAGTGATACATTCACTTCGCATTCACTTCGCAGGGTCAATCACCATCTTTCAATCCGCTGATTTCCAGTGCTTGGACCAGATATTACATTATCACTTTCAGGTTGATCGTCTGTAAGATGCAAATATCTTTGCATGTCAGCTGCATTAACATTTTCTGTCCCTAAATCCACTCTCAGTCTTTCAGGACAACCCTCAGCGTTAATCACTGCATCCATGAAGTATCCAGCAATGACTCTTGGATCATTATTTGTTTTGTATGCCTCAAACCATATCAGCCTTCTGGAAAAACCGTCAATGCAACCATTGATCCCAATTCCAAATGGTTTCAGCTTATCATAGCCGTCCATATGCCAAACATAGTTTGGACCACGACTACAGTAAATCCGTCTCCTCAGTCGATTTCTTGACCTTAGGTCCACTCCTTCACCATCTAGTAAGCGTAAAAGGACTCGAACTGTTTCTCTGTCTGTAACAATACCATTCATCCAGCATTTTTGGTGCATCCATCGATATCCGTGACATTGTCCAGAGGTTTCAAGTTGCTGACGAATGAAAGCTGCCTCTACACTCACATCAGTTTTGTTCTTTCGGTGCCAAAGTTTCTTCTTATTAAAAATCCTTTCTAGTGTCCTCTTGCTAAGAATAACCCCATGAACCTCAGCCAGCAAAGCAAGAATTTCCTCATTGGTTAAACCACATCTGAAATACTCCTCAATTTGTTTATAATCCATTAAAAGGAGAAAAATCTGTTTTACTGATTAGACAGATCAAATGGAATACTGTGTAAATCTCATACAAGACAGCATGTCTACTAAAAAATATGACAAAATAGGTTGTTTTGGAAAGTCGAAATTATGACTTCCTGTTGGTGTTTTATTTTTTCTTTCATGGCGGAAATGGGCTTCCGTAGATTTGACACATAGCCAAACTATTGATACTGGGTCACTAAATACTGACACCTGCTGGACCTTAGAAGTCCTTACATACAACCTAGTTGACACTGTCAACTGACACTGATTTGATGACATAGTATAAACAATAGTATACTTTAAGGTATTGTTTTTGATGTTGTATTATTTCATATTTTAGTTTAAATATAACATATATTTGATATGAACATGCATTTGTGAACATGTATCATAATGTAAAAATCTAAGTGAATGTATTGTGAATGAAGATGCATGTGGACTGGGATTATTTTTTTATTTTTTTATCTTTGTCCTTTTTTAAAATTCTTATTTAAAAAAATACATTTTTCCAATGTTTTAAAATTGAGTCACTTACATTTTTAGATATAACTTAAAAAAAAAAACATCTGCACACATGCCACAGATGAGGCTGAAGTGCAAAGATATTGTAAGGAAAGGCGGAAGAGGTGGATCGATTATCTTTTAGTTGGTCCCAGTTTCCCATAAGATAGATCCATTTGGAACCTCAAAGATCAGAGGTTCTTTTGGCAGATGCATCCTGTTGGCAGATTTATAAAACAGTTTGGTGCATGAGTGTCTGTTCGAAAGAGTTTCTGTATTGGTCACATGACTTTCTTTTAGCGATATGCACACCGACACGAGGTTTCACTCTGAGCTAGACACATGTGCCAATGCATCAGTGTTGTCAGACCCATCACTAATAAACGCCTATGCCTGCTGCATTTGGGGCCACTTTAAAATCACACATCATTGCACTGAGGTTTTCCATTCAATTGTTCAACTCACGAGCCAATGAACCGTCCAGCTTCATTTGCTCTCCTACGACATCAAGTGGACAATATTATGCAAATAGGGAATGTGAAACACATGATATATGTGAAGCCTGGAATTGAATCAACAAGTAAATAACATTTGTCATACTGATACATAAATTCCGATTATAATATTAATCTGCTTATATGAAACTGGCTGGGATAAAAAGAGTAATGTAAGAGGAAATGTTTCCATTATTGATGCGAATTCACTCATGCAAATTTTACACAGACACATACTTTTCACCTGTTATAGTAATTCTTCCACACATCTGACCAATTTTTTCTTTGGTAGAAAACATTTAGAGCTGGTCTGTGGGATTTGCTTCTAGTGTGTAGTACACATTAATTTGAAGTACACAGATTTGACCAATATGTCATTATTTTTTCACTTTGACAACTAAGAATATGATTGTATATTTGTCAAGGGTCCAAGCAGGTAAACACGTTTAAATAACTTTAAATATTAACAAAATTCTGTCTTTTTAGGGAAGGTTCTGTGCAGCAATTTCAACCTTTCTGTAAGACGATGTTGTGGCAAAAATGAAGCTTAAAAAATTTACATTGACCTCAAAAAAGGTACAGCAAGATCTTTCATTTTGTGATTGTGTGCAACAGTCACAAAAAACATTGCAACATCCTAGAGGGACTAATAAATCCAGATGTTGTGTCTCTGGATTCAGAGGTTTTTTGGAGAACATTAGAGAACAGCATCATGAAGACCAAAGAACACCGCAGACAGATCAGGGAGGAAGGATCAGGGTTACAAAGCAGGTTCAAAGTTTTGATCATTTTGCCAACAAAGTCTCTGTCTATCTGAAAATAGAGTATTTCCCTGCTGGAAGCTTAAGATAACATTGCTGTCCACCTAAACTGTCCCTAAACATGGGAAATAAGTTCAACACACCACACTTTTCAGATTATTTATCAAAATTGGTGTATAAATTTTCTTTACACTTCATAATTATGTACCACTTTGTCTATTAGGGAGCAAAAATCAAATAATAAACATTGAAATTTGTGGTTATAATAGAAAATAACTCTTTCCTTAAATTCTGTAAGATATAGGTTATCCACAGTCCAAATGTGACAAGTATTATATTGAATCAAATTATCTGGATTTGAATATATCTTTATCTGGTCTATCTCAGTTCATGTGTCTTTGATCCTGTGGAACACAATCTTAACATTCATTGTCAGGGTATTGAGGCGTCAGAGCAGCTGGACTTCGTCTCATCGGCTCGCTGATCCTCTGCATGGAAGTTTTGTTTGGATCTTAATTCCAGCCAACACCACAGAGTTTCATTTCTTAGGAATTAATTATTATTTGGCATTCTGGACTGACAGTTAAAGACCCAAAAGGCAGGAATATTCTGAGCAGGTTGCTGTAAATCTCCCGTGAGCGAAGCACTGACTTCGTTTTGGAAAACTGATAAAAGGCTGAGATTGATGAAGGCTGGGTGACATTAAGGTGGATAAGGACTGCACCTATCAGCCATACTTTAATGTAGGAGACATTGAAGATGAAGCTATAAATATAGTAATGGATAGTGTTGATTTAGGGAGGGGGAATCAGTGAGTCAGATGTTTGGACACCATCACTGTTCCTCATTGATAGATTACTTTGACAGAATTTAGACACTTTTCTGGACCTTTCTGTGTGAAGACGATGAAGCCATTTAAAAGTTTTTAAGTGTTTCTTTTGCTTTGCAGAGTTTAAAAACGAGAGAAAATGTGATGTGTGTGCGTGTGTGTGTGTGCCTGCGCACGCGTGTGTGTGCACAAAGTAAAGAGCTGGTGACAGCCTCCTCTTGGGTTTCTGACAGCTGACGTTGTAGAGCACCAAGAATGTGCAATATCTCCCAGTCGCTGACATCATCCGCTGACAAGCCGTGCATTTTAAAACAAAGACATAATCACTGCACCTGGAGCTGGAGTTCTGGGGTCACAAAGGTCACAGTTGTTTAGATGTTTTTATTCATTGAGGCACCTTGATTATTTCTAATTGTTCTCCGACAGTGAAAGAGAAGCCAACTGTATATTTACAGGTGAGGTTTCTCAGCTCTACTCTGTGGATATTTAATTTTCAGTTTTGGGGAAGTTGGGCTGCACAGTGGTGCAGTTGGTGGAGCTGTTGCCTTGCAGCAAGAAGGTTCTGGGTTCGATTCCCGGCCCCAGTCTTTCTGCATGGAGTTTGCATGTTCTCCCTGTGCATGGTGGGTTTTTTCCAGGTACTCCAGTTTCCTCCCACAGTCCAAAAACATGACTGTCAGGTTAATTGGTCTCTCCAAATTGCCCCTAGGTGTGAGTGTGTGTGTGCATAGTTGTGTGTCCTGTGTGTCTCTGTGTTGCCCTGTGACAGACTGGCGACCTGTCCAGGGTGACCCCACCTCTCGCCCGGAACGTTAGCTGGAGATGGGCACCAGCAACCCTCCCGACCCCACTGAGGGACAAGGGTGTAAAGAAAATGGATGGATAGGGAAGTTGCATCATAACATTATAAACACATTTAATGTGAGAAAAAATGCTGATGCAAAGAGAGCAAAATAAAGATGTAACTGTTTCCAGGATTCCCTTTGATCACTGTCCACATTTTAGACATGACTAATCAATCCTTTGTAAATTAATCAATACCTCAGACTTTGAAGGTAACTGTGATTACCCTCCACTTAAGAAACCATGAGAAAATTGCAGACATATCTAATCTTCCTTTCTTATCTAAAATTCTTGAAAACATAGTTGCTCCTTGAGTGTGTGAGCATCTTGTCAGGTGTCAGAGTTCATCAGCTGCATCAGGCTAGAAGAGCTCTAAGAATCAGATGGAATTCAACAACAGTGAGTTCTGGGCCAATTACTATTTTATTCAAATGCGCTTCCACATTATTAATTTTTATTATTATTATTATTATTAATAATAATTTATTATTAATTTTTCTCTAATATATTTTAGTTTTCATCTTTCTAGCCACACATGCTTTATATACTGTCCATCCTTGTCCAATGTTTATGTCACGAATAAGACTTTTATTAATTTGCATCCTAAAATCGTAACCAAATCCAATGTAAAATATCTACAAGTTACATTTGGCTCCTCACTAAACTTTGACTCATACATCAGAGTATCAGAAAATATTTCCTTTTCTTTTTCTTTAACCATTTATCCAAAAATTACTCTCTTTTTTTACTTTGTCTTTCCCTCAGTGATGCTTTTATGTATTTCTGAGGACTCCTTGAATTTCCCATGACAACCATTAAGGGTGTTTAAACACTTGCTTCCACAAAACACTGCCTACTTCCATGAAGCTCCTCCTGGGAGCTGCAGTCTCAGCCACATATTTCTGTCTAACCTGCTGGCAATGAGCTTCTTAAAAAGACATAGGCCCAATTTTGGTGAGTCAGATAATGCTATGATGCAAAGTCTAATTTCTTTAAATGTATTTTTGATAGAGGTAACATTTTTTGTAATGACTGACAGATACTAAGTTAACTTGATAAGAGTTTTAAAATGTTTCTATGTGCCTGGAAAAAAATAACAGAGTAGAATAGAAACTTTATCATTGTCATGAAAATTGTCCATGTGACACCCATCACTAACTCGTATCACCCTGGTCTTATACCCTTTATAATGGTATAACTTTATCTCAGTGGATAAAGTTTTGTGGTCACTGAATGGTCAGGCTCCTGATTATCTGTGCGCCCATTTTGTCTTAATTTATTCAGGAAGCTCACAACAGGTTCTTTAAGGCTCCCAGAGGCTGAGAGTGATGAATGCTTTTAAACAATACAGTTCTCCAACCCACCCACAGAACAGGTCCACACCAGTTTCTGCAGCGACTTTCACAGAAAACCTAGTTTCACAAGTTCATGCATAACTACTAAAATAACATCCAATCTTCTGTATATACTCTAATTTAAAAGTTACAAATCTTTTCCTTAAAGGACCTTTTTACTTTGACTTTACTTGAAATAATCCCACGTCTGACCATGACTCAAGCTGACCAGGGACAGATTCCCCAGTAAGTGACTGTGGCTCTGTGGGTAGAGAAGTCGTCTTGTGATCAGAAGGTTGTAGGTTCAATTCCAGCTTCCTCCTGACACATATCGATATTGGTGTGTGAATGTGACTCTAATGTGAAGTGCTTTGAGTAGTTAAAGTGCTGTGTAAGATTTGAGTAAGTCTGACTTAAATATGTCATCTTAAACATACTTATTAAATTGTTTAACAAATTGAGTTGGATGATTAGAATATATTGAATTGATTAAACTTAATAAATTAAGTTGGATAAACTTAATTGAATTGCTTGTTACCCATAGAAAGCAATTCAATTAAGTTGGTTCAACTTTTTCTTTTTTTACAGTGTACTAAAGAATGAAAAACTCCACAAAACGGGTTCAAATTCATGATCCAACAAAATAATAGTCTCAGTAATGATTGTTTTAGCAAGGCGTTGTGCAATTTGGTTCCATTAAAAAATAAATATATAAAAAAGGCAACTTAAAAACAGACTCTGACTAGCAGAACAGGAGTTTAAATTAGCTCATCAGCCATCGCTGTGTTAAGGGAGCACTTACTAATAATCGCAAAATATAACATGAGTTATGATTAAAAAACATTTTTCATTACTTTTACTTTAGTAACTCATTGTTTTTTTCTAACCTGCCTAAATAGTCAGTTGAATAACAATATAGCAGTAAGTACATTTAAAATACAATTTCTCTTTAAAAATATATATCTGAGAATCTTTGTCAACTCTGCTAATATATGATTCTTTTTCTTGAAATTTGTAGAAATACCTCCCACAGCAACAAATGGCATGGAATGATTTCACTTCCCTTAACTGATAAAGAAAAAATAAATCCATATGTATATTTTAAAAGTATTTACTAAAATCTTCAATACAACCTACATTTTTACTTTACGCTGTAATCATTTTATTGGCACACTTTATACTTAAAAGAATTATTGTTGCTAATGATTGTAAGAAAAGAAAAGGTTAATTGGCCTCTCCAAATTGTCCCTAGGTGTGAGTGTGTGTGCCTGGTTGTGTGTCTCTGTGTTGCCCTGTGACAGACTGGTGACCTGTCCAGGGTGACCCCACCTCTCGCCCGGAACGTTAGCTGGAGAGGCAGCAGCACCTCCGACCCCACAAAAGGAAAAGGGTGTAAAGACAATGGATGGATGGATATTGTACAATGCTTTGTGTCTGTGAAAAGTGCTTTACTTACCTCTGATCAGAGTTGTGGACAGCAGATGTCCCCAGAACTTTATTAATTTGGATAATGTTTTAAATGGTAGAATGGACAAATATCTGAAAATCTGGTAACATGATACAAGCCAAAAATGACTGAATGGTTAATATGATTACTAACGTACTTTTAAAAGCATCAGTTTGAGAATGTGTAGGGGCAGATGTATATTTTTCATTTTTTGTGTTTTTTGCTGAATTGTAACCCCAGAATTAAAATATCAGCTAGAAATGTTCAGTTAATTATTTTTTACACCAAATCTTAAATATGACAAATGAAGTTACGTCTTTGAGTGCAAACGTAAAACTGCTTTCACAAGTATGAACTATAAATTGGATTGAAAAATTTGAAATTCACTGTTTTGCTTTGTGCAAAACTTCCATGTGATTCCAACTTTTTCATCACTTTAAAGTTCTGCTTGGTTTCCACAAGACCCCAAACTGAATTATTAAGACTTACCCAAAGATTGAGAGCTGAGCAGAAACATCCAGTCTTCAGAAATCCAGAGTGAAGACGGTTCAAACCAAGTCAGCCTGTTTTATCAGCAAACTCCAGCTTTGATGCTCCCTGAACTTATGCCATGTTTATTCTGAGAGGAGGAGGCTGCCCTTTTCTACCTCTTAATCCACACAATTTATTTGTCACTCTATTTAAAGGGCGATTTGACTTGGGGATTTAAAAGATTAGTCTCTTTTTAAAAAGGTAACATTTGATGAAATTGTTCTTTTTAAATCTCTCCATCGAGGAGCAAACATCTCAAGAAGCACTTGAAGGAAACAGACGGCTGTGATCTGGATGTGTTGGTAAAGCAGTTAGGGGAAGGAAATGCCAAGATCAACAGCTTTCTTTTAATCCCACGTCAAATAACTAAGAGTAAAAACTGTAGGAAAGTCCCTACAAAGAAGCTGTAGAATTACAAAGAACACTGTATATGTTTATGTTAATTATCAGTATATGAAAACACATTTTCATCTCCACCTTTAACAGAAGTACACTAACAACCAGTTACTTATCACTCAGAAATATTTAACCTTAACTTTTAAGATTTATGTAATTTTAGTACATGACAAATTCCCAATTACTTTTTTTTAGACATTTTAACATAAACTTATTTATAAATATGCCTTGTTACACTAATGAATATGCATCATATAAGGTTTTTACATGATACAAATAAAGCATATTTATTTAGTTTTTTCTTGTCCTTACACGAGTTTCCGTCAAGAAATGTATATATTTTTTCCCATTTCCTCTAAACATGCGTTTTTGTCAAGAAAAGTAAAAAATTTGTTTTGTCTTTTCCTTATACAAGCCCTCTGTTTGTCATTGCCTCCTGCATCATTATGTTAATGAGGAGAGCTGCCTTATATGTCCAGCTGCTCTACTATTGGCCAATAGAGCCATAAGGTTTTTGTATTTAGGATTTCTACAGTATATTAGTATAGTATACTAAATTAATAATGAGCATATTTATTTCAAATACATAAAGTAATTTGTTTGAATCACACAATAATCAGGTTACCCCAAAATAAATAGCAAATATTTCTTTAATTATGTGTAATTTATGGCTATGTAATAAACCAAATTAATCAAATGCATCACATTTATGTGACGCAGGTAATGACGCATAAGAACAATCAGACCACCTTCTTAATTCAATAGCTTTATTAATATTAATAAGCATTAAACATGTCAAAGATATGAAATTATATTTTCACAAATTGCATTACTGCCAGGCAAATCAATGGAAAAATTGGATTTTTAATGCTTGTACTTTTGCTGAAAGCTTGGCTGAGTCCAGGTCCCTCAAGACTTTCTGGTACACCTTGATTGTACACTTCAGGCTTTTTGGATAGCTCAAGTTGAGGGTGTAGATCAGCTCATAAAGCATCATGCATGCATTGCTGACCTGCTGCAGGTAATGGAGAACTTCCACGCCTTCCACCAACATCAAGGAAGAGTCCACTACCTGGATCATCAGCACCACGATCCTCTGCTCAGACAGTCTCCATACCCATGGTTTTCTCTGTCTTAGCTGAGCCTCTCTGGGTTCAATGTCTTGGAATAGAAAGAGAACAGAATGATGGGCTGTGTGACCCTAACCTTGACCACCAAAGTTTAAGCAGCTCCTCCTTAGGCCAACTGATTTAATTTGAAGATATTTATTTAAAGCACTGAAATATGCATACATGAGAATAAGATGGATGCAAGTTCAAGGTAACACTGAACTGATCACCTCCTAAAAGCCTGGACAAAAAAGCCTGTGTGTTTTTCAAGGTGCAAGTGGAGGATCACAGCTCTTTTCCTGTATCAGAACACCATTTTCCAGTGAAACACATACAGACCCACATTGTGAACTCATCTTCAATGTCTATATAAATAAATACCCAGGTTTGTTTATTAGCTTAAATAATTTAGAACACAAAAGGACTTTAAAAAAAAACTCACAACGGTAGATTCTTGACACACAGGAAGTGAAGACGAGGGGTTTCCTCCCTCACAGCATGGATGTTACATGAAGCAGATCCTATACTCTGTTCATTAGATAATAACTGGGTCAGAAAATAGCGCTGACATAAATCACAGCAAATGCTTTTGTGCATCTCATAAGAGCCCAGCTAGAAATTATATCTAAAAACTTCACTGCAATCAGCTGCTATTAAAGGTAAAGAGAAAAAAGTTTAAACACATGCAAGCAGTCGCTCAGACACACAAATTTTTCCATCTCCATTCATAAAATCATCAAGGCTGAGCGCACACATTGAGCATAATGCAGTGAAGCTTTCGCTTGTAGCATCTGGTTTCATCTGCTGAGGGAATGTCAGCATGAGACTGAAATGTTTTCAGGTTACAAATTGAGATATTGAGAAGAGAAAACCTGACAGCTGATCCAGGAGGGATGTGCGGATGCAAAAAGGAAGGAGGGAAGTTTGGCATACAGTACAAGCCTCTCAATCCCTCCAAAAAAAGATTCCATAAATATATTATGGGACCTCAAAGAAGGAGAGGGAGAAAGTCAAACATTGCCTCTGTCTGAAAGTCACTAGATGAAAGCATCAGTAGTCAGGACTGTGATGCACGTGAACACACTCCTGATCAGTGCAGTGGCAGTACTTTCACATCTTGTGGTTGTGAATTGAAACGTGCAGCACCTGGAAAGCTTGCCTGCTGCTGGAACTCCAACCTTTTCCTTTCCCTCACAGACTCGGCCCTCGTTTTTGGGAATCAATTAAAGCTGGAGCCGTCACCGCACCATGTGTTCAGGGGATTAGTGGGTCACTCGCTCTGATGCGTATGCTCTGCCTGTTCTCACAGCTTTACATGCTGAAACAGGCTTACCTTACACACAGACGATATGAAGCAGATACAACAGATGGTGAGTGTAGATGCTTAACATTGAACCTGATTCTCAGCAGCCGAGATTCTCTCTTCTTTCTTAGACACTCAACTGTCTTTACAGCAGAAGCAGGATCCAGGCTGTAAAAATCTCCCAGCAGAAATATTTTTCTTTATTATGATAGATTTAAAGGGGAAAAGGATTGTAGGATTACATGGCGGTGACAAATGTCTCTAAAACAGAGGGGATCAAAAGTTCAGCACAGCCCAGGGATGCTGGGATGGTGGGGTTGCTTCCAAGACGCTGTGAAGCCGTGCCAGGGCCACGGAGCTGCATGGCAGGAGATAAACAAACCTTGCTGCTGCTCCATGATGGCGAGGAACGCAGAGGAGCAGAATCACCTCTCTGACATAGTCTAATTCCAGGTCCACACCCTGAGCCGGACTGTCCCTGAACGAGAAGACAGTGGGATCAATTAGGATAGCTATTCAGCTGAGTCTGTTTGCGGTTCAGGTCACAATTTTAAATACTCCCATTGTGGACATAAACACCCTGGTATTTTGGGGTTCAATGGTTTATTTGAGCTGGCTGGAATGATTATACAATGACATCTAAGTATAATAATTAGGTTCTGATTCCTATGTGTGGTTTCTCTAATCTACACAAGATAAAAATGATCCATCCATCCATCAATTTTCTTCTGCTTATGTAGAGTCGGGTCGTGGAAGTAGCAGCTTAAGACGGGAGGAACAAGTGGCTTTGCAGTGGCATCTCCAAAGCCACTTGTTGCAGCTTCTTCGTGGGAATCCCAAAGCATTCCCAGGCCATCTGAGAAACATAGTCCCTCCAGCTTAGTCTGAGTCTTCCTCTGGGTGTCCTCAGTGTGGAAAGTGCCTGGAACACCTCACCAGGGAACCATCCAGGAGGCATCCTAACTAGATGCTAGAGCCACCTCAACTGGCTCCTTTCGATGTGAAGGAGCAACGGCTCTACTCTGAGTCCATACCGGATGACTAAGCTTTTCACCCTATCTCTTTCTGCAGAAAGCTAATTTCAGCCACTTGAATCTGTGATCTTGTTCTATTGCTTAGCTTTCTGACCATATGCTCATCCAGTCACTCAATCTATGTTAGTAGCATAGGTGACTGCGCAGGGGTTAAGCACAACCCACAGAAACAGGCCTTAGTCCTCAACGTGGCCATTGAAGGTTCGATTCCCAGTCTGGGAAAGGAGGGTAATGATTCCCAGTCATTACCCTCCTTTCGTGTCAGAGCACTTTCAAATAAAGGCCGCTAGAGCCAAAAAAAAAGTTTTGGACAGTGGTGTGGGGGGGCAAGTAATGGAACTAACGTGGAAGGCAGAAGGTGGCCAACAGGTGCAAATGACACTGGACGAAAAGTGAATTCTGACGCGAATGTCAGCGACAGATATCGACAGCAATCGACAGTTGGCGGGGCAGCGCAGTTTCGACGGCCGCAGTTGAATGTTGTCAAATGCGGAATCCTAGAGGGGGGGAGGGGGTTACAGCTTAACGACTCTACTTAAGTAGAGACCAGGAGCACTTTGTGATCCTGGTCTGTGAAAAGTGCTATAGAAATAAAGCTTACTTACTTAACATGTGAATAGCAACAAGAGACAGAGAGTGAATTGTCAGTCATTGGATGAAAAAACAATGACATCACAATTCATTACTTACATGTGATTGGTTGGTAGATATCCCCCTATTGGACTCACTAGACCTTTATAATTACAGGCCTGGTTAAGCCCCTCCCTAATAAATTATAAAAAAATAACCCAGAAATAAAAATACACCAAGCACAAGGTATAGGGTATAGGGCATTTTTGTTGAAAAAGAAATATGTACATACATGCATATAAAACACATCTACAAATAAAGAAACTACATATAAAATAAAACATCTATAAATAAAAAACTTCAGTTTAAAAAAAAAAATAGATTACAGCACAAAATGCTCGTCTACTTCTGGGCCGTGTGGTGGTGGCGTTCTTTCTGAGCATGATCCAACATACAAATGCTTATGACGCAACATGCTGTATTTAGGGTTAGCTTCAAGTCTCTTGTAGTTTGGAGCAGAGGTTGTCGAGCTCCTGGCTGCGGAAACTTGGTGGTTTCACAATCCAGCCCGATTCACCCTCGAAGACGCCATCCTCTTCATCAGACATGAGGTCAATGGTGACACCTTCCCAAAAGGAAATCTCCTCTGCTGCCAGGACGCTCTCTCTCGCCTCCAGCAGCTGTTGACACAGAACAGACATTAAGTCATAAAGAATCTTTATGAAAACATATTGTTGAAACTATACTGACATTTTAAGTGTCTTGGTTAAGAAACACCAAAGGTGGGGAGGTGTAATCCATTTGTCATTGAAAACTATGGCTATTTGGTAAAGTATCAACTCCTGAATATCATGTGAATAAACATGATATTTAACAAAACATTGATAAAAGTACTTAAGTGATTTGTCATTAACCATTGAGGCTACATTAAAATTATTAAACACCATCTTGTCCCAAAATGTTACAGCTTCTTAAGAAAATTAAATGTTATTTTTCTTTTCACTGCTGATTGCATTCATACACACATATATACAAACATGCATGCAAAACTGATGCATTTGATGCAATTGTAACATCTCTAGTTATAAATCTTACCTGCTTCTTTCTTTAGCTACATCTGGATGACTGGCAGTAGGTCCTGGATGCAGCTGGAAAACATTTTTGTGCATCGTCAATACATAGCATAATTACATTATATACATAAACAATGTTGAACCATAAAATATCAACATTCTAAAATAGTAGATACTCACACAGTTGCATCTCTGTCCTCATCACGGACATCAGAACGTTCCAGAAGAGTCTGATTGAAACAAATGTGACTCTCATTCTGTGGAGTCTGTGGAAATGAATGTAAAATTAAAAAAATATTGTGGCAAATATATTGCTTTCTCAAAAATACACAAGTAAATAAGTTAAAATTATTCTCAACCAACCATTATACAGTCGGGAATCAACGCAGTGATTATACATTCCCGCTTCATGACTTCGTCCTCAGATCCGTCCTCCATCCGCCATTTTGAAGATCTTTACTGTTTTCCACACTCTGCCTTGCAAACTCTGCGTTACAACAAAATAAATAAAATAACCGGAGGATCAGTTTTCCTTACAAATATGCGAGTGTTCACTATTCACTAAATGTGAAATCATAACTTACTGAATTTCTCTTGGTCCTGGTGGACTCAGAGCTCCTCGGCACCGTGGTCTGAGGTCTGGCTGGTTCTGCTAGGCCATTTTTCAGGTCTGAAAAAAAATCAAAGAAGATGCGAGTATTTTTAAGAGTTCAGAACATCACATGTAATAGAGATTACAATACAAAATCTCACCCTACACTTGTTTCGGCATTAAGAAAACGACAGACCGCTTTCTGTAAGAAACAAACAAAACAACTGGCCTCGCTCCACGTGTTATTTAGAAAAGCTTTCTTACCGTGAGTTCGGTCTTGTTGGACCGCCGCGGTGTCATCTGTTGTTTTCCGCCGGATCATTGCTTAATATCAAAACAATACTGAAAAGGTAACTCCATGAAATAGGACTTTTTCCACCATTTCACACAACGCACGGGTATTTTCGTTCATGTTGGGTGTAGCAGTTAGCACTCATTAGCACCAGTGCAAATCTTCCTCGGGGAGTTTAATGGCGGCTGCTTGACCGACTATGAAAGCGCATTACTGCCACCAACTGGACTGGAGTGTTAAATGAAAGTTGACAGAAAAAAATACATTCTAAAAAGTTATTTTTTCAAAAGTTACGTGACAGTATATTTTATTTTTATTATATTAATTGCTAAAATGTTTCTAGCAATTAATTATATGTTTATTTACTCAATTCTACTTTGAGCTGTCTCCTTTTTAGTTTATACAGAATATGATTCATAATCTGTGAGTTATATTTAATGCTTAACTAACAAAACTTTAAAAACAGAATACAAATGTTTATACTCTATCAGAAGGTATCACACACTTTCAACCATTTTGTTCTTCAATGTAAACTTGAGAGTTAAGCAACTGAATACTGAAAAATCTGTAGTTTCTTAAGTCCTGTATTGTGATGTGGAATGACCACTACCACTCTATTATAGCATGACTCTGGGTCCTAAGGCCACCAAAACGGATCCCCTCAACACCTCGGCTGCGCCTAGAAATTCTGTCGATAAAAGTAATGAACAGAATCGGTGACAAAGGGCAGCCTTGGCGGAGTCCAACTCTCAGCCCGACTTACTGCCGACAATGCGGACCAGACTCTGACACCGGTCATACAGGGACCTGACAGCCCGTATCAAAGGGCCCGGTACCCCATACTCCCGGAGTACCCCCCACAGGGCCTCCCGAGGGACACGGTCGAACGCCTTCTCCAAGTCCACAAAACACATGTAGACTGGTTGGGTGAACTCCCATGCATCCTCCAGGACCTGCTGAGGGTGTAGAGCTGGTCCAGTGTTCCACGACCAGGACAAAAACCACACTGCTCTTCCTGAATCCGAGGTTCGACTATCCGACGGACCCTCCTCTCCAGGACCCCTGAATAGATCTTACCAGGGAGGCTTAAGAGTGTGACCCCCCTGTAATTGGAGCACACCCTCCGGTCCCCCTTTTTAAACAGGGGGACCACCACCCCAGTCTGCCAATCCAGGGGAACTGCCCCCGATGTCCATGCAATATTGCAGAGTCGTGTAAGCCAACACAGCCGTACAACATCCAGAGCCTTAAGGAACTCCGGGAAAATCTCATCCACCCCCGGGGCCCTGCCACCGAGGAGCTTTTTAACTACCTTGGCGACCTCGTCCCAAGAGATCGGAGAGCCCGACCCAAAGTCCCTAGGCTCAGCTTCCTCAATGGAAGCCTTGTTGGTGGGATTGAGGAGGTCTTCGAAGTATTCCGCCCACCAGCCCACAAAGTCCAGAGTTGAGGTCAGCAGCACACCATCCCCACTATAAACAGTGTTGGTGCTGCACTGCTTCCCCCTCCTGAGACGCCGGATGGTGGACCAGAATCGCCTCAAAGCCATGCGGAAGTCTTTCTCTATGGCCTCTCCAAACTCTTCCCACGCCCGTGTTTTTGCCTCAGCGACAACCCGAGCCGCATGCTGCTTCGCCCGCCGGTACCCATCAGCTGCTTCTGGAGTTCCACAGGCCAAAAAGGCCCGATAGGACTCCTTCTTCAGCTTGACAGCTCCCTCACCAAAGGCATCCACCAACGGGTTCGAGGGTTGCCGCCGTGACAGACACCATCAACCTTATGGCCGCAGCTCTGATAGGCCGCCTCGGCAATGGAGGTACGGAACATGGTCCACTCAGACTCAATGTCCCCCACGTCCCCCGGGACGTGTTCGAAGTTCTGCCGGAGATGAGAGTTGAAGCTCCGTCTCACAGGGGACCCCGCCAGACGTTCCCAGCAGACCCTCACTACACGTTTGGGCCTGCCAGGTCTGACCGGCTTCCACCCCCACCACCGGAGTCAACTCACCACCAGGTAGTGGTCAGTGGACAGCTCCGCACCTCTCTTCACCGGAGTGTCCAAGACATACGGCCGCAAATCCAATGAGACGATGACAAAGTCAATCATCGAACTGCGGCCTAGGGCATCCTGGTGCCAAGTGCACATATGGACGCCCTTATGCCTGAACATGGTGTTCGTGATAGACAATCCGTGACGAGCACAGAAGTCCAACAACAGAACACCCTCGAGTTCAGATTGGGGGGGCCGTTCCTCCCAACCACGCCCCTCCAGGTGTCACTGTCATTGCTCTCGTGAGCGTTGAAGTCCCCCAGTAGAACAACGGAGTCCCTAGGAGGGGCACTCTCCAGTACCCCCTCTAAGGACTCCAAGAAGGATGGGTAATCTGAACTGCCGTTTGGCCCGTAAGCACAAACAACAGTCAGAACCCGTCCCGCCACCCGTAGATGGAGGGAGGCTACCCTCTCATCCACAGGGGTGAAACCCAACGTACAGGCGCCCAGATGGGGGGCAACAAGTATGCCCACTCCTGCCCGGCGCCTCTCACCATGGGCAACTCCAGAGTGGAAGTATGTCCAGCCCCTCTCAAGGAGACTGGTTCCAGAACCAGAGCCATGTGTCGAGGTGAGGCCGACTATTTCTAGCCGGAACCTCTCAGCCTCGCACACTAGCTCCGGTTCCTTCCCCACCAGAGAGGTGACGTTCCATGTCCCAAGAGCCAGCTTCTGCAGCCGAGGATCAGACCACCAGGGTCCCCTCCCTCGGCTGCCGCCCATAGCACAATGCACCCGACCCCTTTGGCCCCTCCGACAGGTGGTGAGCCCATTGGAAGGGGGACCCACGTCTCCTCTTCGGGCTGAGCCCGGCCGGGTTCCGTGGGTAAAAGCCCGGCCACCAGGTGTTCGCCATCGTTCCCCATCTCCAGGCCTGGCTCCAGAGTGGGGCCCCGGTGACCCGCGTCCGGGCGAGGGAACATTTACTTTAGTTTGAATATTATTCACAAAAATACTTTATGTACAATGAACCATTTTGGAACATGGTTTTTATTTATTTTTTTGATTAAGTTGTGCAATTCCTCCCATCACAAGATAAATCTTCAGATAGGAGGAATGTCAAATTAAGATCACGTTTCACAAAAGTCTATTGTATGTATTCATGCATATTCTTCTTTTATATCATCAATTCAACCAAAACTAAGTTTTTCAGTGCTCCTAACACACATGTAATATATATTTTAATGGATAAGATAGATTGTTCTCTCCAAACATACTTCTTTATGGTGAACAGAAGGTAAAAAGGGTTAGCCACAAAATGAATAAGAGTCAAAAGGCAGTGCTCAACAGTTGATTTGCATTTGCATGGCTCTCAGCAACTTCATTTAAATACGTAAACCTCTGCTAGGCACAAGGGGAAGGGGGTTATAGGGGAACACGGACTCACAGCGTTTTTGACCATTTTTGGCAGTGTTCAACTCTGACAAAAACCTCTTGCCGAAAGCCCTCAATCTCCATGTGCATGGCAGAACAAGGTGTCAATACCTGACGAAAATCCCATTTTTCGTCTTGTGTGAGCAGCAACAGAGAAAACATGCAAACAAAAAAAGAGACAAACAAATGAAATCCAGCAAACAAGAAGAGATTATGCCAACTAAAAGCAAATGAAATGCAGCAAACACAAAAAAAAGAGACGCAAACAAAAGTCCCTCCTGCTTTGCTCGACCAAAACAGCAGAAGATGCCTCATCAGCACTGCGGGATATTGAATAAATAAATAAATGAGTCAACCAAAAATATTTACAGCTATTACCAGACTTAATATCTGCGTTTCACCTCCACTCATAGGGGAAAACTACTGGGAGTTTTTAAAACGATTTGCCGGGAGACATGCGTTCTCTCTCGGTGTACCGAACCTGGAGCTCCCGGCCAGCTGACAGCTGGCGAGGGGAGCTGGATGTTAATGCAGCGGGAGCAGACAAGTCTGAAAATGTCAGAGCAATATTGTAATTAAGTCATTTACTGTTGAACTGAGCAGATATTTCAGCTCTATACATCTACATTCTCGCCTAAAAACTTTATAAAAAATCATTTTGTGTAATTTTAAGTGTAACACAGCACAAATAATTTTGCCGCCATTGCTGCTTTTCTGAACACCCGTTTTAAAGGATGCAGACCCTAAATTTGGCATAGACTTCAATACTAGACGCCTCATGGATCGCTGAGTCCTACGTAACAGCGTCGCCATCTTCTATGTGGCAGCAGGGCGATCGGAGCTCCTTAAGTCCTGTGATGTGTGTTTCAACTGTTTTACGAAACAAACTGGATTCATTCTCATTACCTTCCTCAGGTAAGGATGAAAGATCAGAATTACTTGACTTTGCAGCCAGAAATTCGCTTTTAAACAACCGGAAAATATTTCCTATGCAGCTAAATTGGCCCGAAATAACCGCTGATTGTTAGCGTAGCAGCTAATATAACCGCTGATTGTTAGCGTAGCAGCTAATATAACCGCTGATTGTTAGCGTAGCAGCTAACGTTTCATACTGTTTTCTAATGAAAGAGAGCTGATGAGAAACGGCTGTTAGAGGAGAAGTGAATTAAAAACCAGAGGATTTAGTGAGTAAAGGTCAGTCAGGATCAGAGCTGGAGCTGCTGGTCTTCAGTCTGTTTCCAGCTCAGCTTCACCATGTCGGTGTTTAGCTATAAAGATGCTACGAGTCAGAGCCCAAAGTGCTGAAAATGGCTTTTTATGAATGTGAAGGAAACATTTATGTATTTTCTATTTCACTTTTGGATAATTTCTCTTTTATTCTTGGCTTTAGCCTGTGAACCAGGACGTCTCAGAAGTCATTGAGTTCTCCCAGGGTGACCAGCAGACTGAAGCCTGTGACCAGTGTTCCCAGTATAATAAATACATGTTTTATTCTTTCACTTTTTGTGTATTTTTAAATATCTCAATCTGAATTATTAGTGTATTAATGTAGCTTATGTAACGAAATAAAAATAATTTACTCTGTAAGAATTATTTTCACTCTTTATTGTCAATAGCAGAGTTGACAAACTGTAATAAATATTTATTATCTGGAAAAAAGTAAGAAAAATATGTAGTTTAATGTTTGAAAATGACTGATTTATAAATGAAGTCATTTCTCAATAACGTATAAAAAATACAGAAAAATTATTTGATTCTTGTGTTAAAATGTTAAATGTACATTAAATTATGGAATTATGTAAATATATTCTTTAATAAAACACTGTAAAAGTGTGTCTGTTCATCAATGTCCATATAAAAATGATCAGAATCATTTCTATGAAATAAAACATGTGCTCTTTATTCAGAAATGCCCCAAAACTATTAAATAATCACATCAAAAGTTAGAAACTGTCTTTAGTCATTTCTTTGATTGCCAAATATGTGTGTGAGAAAATGTGTCAATGGCAGGAATTAACTTAAAATACTTTGTAAAACGGCACTTTATAAAGTTCGGTCCATTCACTTGTATTAGCTTACTGGCACATATTCCACATTCAATATGGCGGACGCTGTTACGTATCGCAGCAACGGGCCGACCCTCCATGAGGCGTCTACGTATTAATGTCTATGAAATTTGGACACAGCTGTTTTTGTTCAACTGCCTCTAGTGGACTGGAGCACTTCCGTTTTCAGCACTTTTTGTTTGCATCTTTTCTTTTGTTTGCTGCATTTCATTTGTTTTGTGTCTCTTTTTTTGTTTGCATCTTTTCTTTTGTTTGCTGCATTTCATTTGTTTTGTGTCTCTTTTTTTGTTTGCATCTTTTCTTTTGTTTGCTGCATTTCATTTGTTTTGTGTCTCTTTTTTTGTTTGCATGTTTTCTCTGTTGCTGCGCATTTGCACCTGTCGGCCACCGTAGAAGGGGGTAAAAAGCAGTACTTTCCCTGCCAAAGCAGGAGACATGACAGATATGGTTAGTAGCTGTGTACTGCTTTACCTGCTGTCTGTCTGTGCGCTCCAGATGTCTTTTTTTCTGCATTGAGCCTTCATGTAGTCATACTCCGTCAAAGTGCTTGTTTTTTAAATGTCATATTAAATTTGTTGTCTTGATGCATTATGACGTGCTTCACCCCCGAGATATTTTTCCACGCGAACTTCCCCATTCTGTTCCGCATGACATTGCTTATTTGCTGCAGCGTCTCTGTGCCGTGTGAATTAGAGGGGCAGATACGCTGTACACTGGCTTCTCTAGGCTGCAAAGTATTAGATACATGCGATCAGTTTTTGTGATCAGCGATCACAGATCATACACATTTTCACAGAAATTGGCCAATTATGATCGGTGTAGGGTACTTGGATGTAAGTACAGCAGTTACTGCAGTACATGTTTTCATGTAGAGTTACTTTGTTTGCTTTGTACTATAGAGGGCCGGGACTTTAACATGTGTGGGGACAAAACTTTTTTATTTCAATCAATTTTATTTATAAAGCACCCTTTATGTTGGAGGCAGCTCACTGGAGGTACATGTGGAGAGGCGTTTCTGAGAGGTTGCTTTTCTTCCGATGAACCCAATCTGTCCCAGTTCACAGCTGCAGCCAGAGCTGTGAGAAAACTGTCTTCATTGTTAAGCTGGTGGGAAGTCCTATGATTACGTAACTGGTGAATATCAAAAGTGATGTACTTTTTATCTTTTCTTCACTCTTGGACTAGCCGAGAGTCTCAATGGTAATTTCTTTTTTCTCACTGTTGAATAAAGTAATAATAAAAATGCATTTTGATTCAATCTTGATTGACTCAGTGTTTCATCTCCAAATAAGATTAACTAATTAATCTCCATGACACGTGCTAAATTAATTACATTGATTTTAACACATAAAAAAAATTAACATGAGTCGCATTTACTTTCACCTGGTGTGCCCAAGTTGTACTAAAAAGAATCAGCCTATCACTGAAGCTAACCAAGCCTAGCCAGCTAAATTACATGTTAGCTGGCTAACATGTAATTTGTTAGCCAGCTAACAAATTACATGCTAAAGATGTTGCAGCAGCACAGACTGTGAATGTCAGCATCTACAGTCCACATTTCTAAAGAAGTTCCATTTAACCTGAAACACTGGAAAGCTTTTGGACCAATCAGATGGTTGAATAAGATTAAAAGCAACAACTATCTTTATATGGAGCTCATATGTCTGTTTATTCATTAATTTAGAAGCTAAGAGGGTTTCTGAATTTAAAATGTTGCTTATTTTGACTATAGTTTTCAACGAATTAAATTAATTTATGACGGATCTTACAATTCTATTAAAACATTTTATGGAGTCCCACGACAAGTACTACACAATGATTTATTTCAGAATCCTGTATTACTCTTTAGTTCCTTCTGGTTACTGTTCTATAACCTCCCTAATAAGCTTAGGGAGGTTAATTAGGTTTCTGTAATTTGCTTTCAGTGCCAGAACATCTCGAAACATTTCAATCTTACAATTTCTGTTCCTTGATTGCACGTCTTACATTTCGGACATGAGAACAAAAACGTTGCGTGGTGAGACGGGACTGAAAACTGAGAGCAGGGTGGTTAAACATTTGGTAAAATATAAATTGCTCCCTAAAACAAACTTTTCTGTCACCGCAAGTCTGAAATACTACTACTTCTTCTTCTGTTGATCAGTATTGAGAATGCTGTTGTTGGAGTGTGAAATTCTAAATGAGTCTCATTTTAGATTAAACCTCCATCCAAGAGAAAATCCCAGGGGGATAGAAATAGATTTATTCTGTTTTCGACCCTCTGCTCATCTTCTCCTTCAGAGGCAAACTACCCAGCTGTGTTTTGCAGTGAGCAAACTGAGTGAAGACAGACAGCTCTCTCCTGTGTCTCTACTGGGCTGCTCTTAATCTCGCCTTCTGAACTTTATGCATCTGCACACACCATAGCTGTCCGTCTGTGTTACTTCCAATCCTCCTGGTTCTGTCTTCAGAGTGAAGACTCCACTTGAAGAGTCCCCACAGCGGAGCCCTGCAGACAGTGGATTGCTTGGTCCAGCTGTAGGGAACCTCTCGGATAAATTGTCTGGCAGATTTTGCAAGGATGGAAGGATTGATTTGGTACATGAGAGAAATCATACAGTCATAGCGTCCTGCAGTAGGCTGCCTGCAGCAACATCCTGCCCGTACTTCCTGTAACAAAGCGTAACATTTTAACATCCTCTTGTATTTTCATTCTTTGTTGCCTGTCCCATTGTCCAAATGTTGTGTCCTTGTGATATTACATCATTACATTGCTGGAAGTTAATTTATTTCAGTAACTCCATTACCAACAGAAAACATAATAAATTGGTTAACTCCAGACTTTTCAAGCATTTATTTTGTTAATCATGTTTATTTTCTGCTCACAGCTAATGAAAACATTTAAAATTAGAATATTACTTCAGACCAAGAGAAACATTTTAATATATAAATATGGACATAATGAAAATTATGTTCAATACCTGCCTAAATGTTATTTTCAAAAGGTACATTTAATCTCATTGCTAAGCCTCATCAAAAGCATATTCTAATTATTTAATTAATTATTCAAATATGCATATCTTCCTCTGTCCTTTCTTGTCTCAACCCTCTTTCTCTCCATTTTTCCTAATATTTCTTTCGTTATCGTGTTGAAGTTCTCCTTTCCTCCTTTCTCAAGTTCTTCCTTTTATATTTTCTTCTTTGTATCTTCCCTTTCTTCTTTTTCCATGTCCATACTTCCCTACTCATTTGTAAAGTTTAGGGAAAATTTTTAATCTGTTGAAACAACACTCTCCAGAAGTTATTTTAACATTTATTTGATACTGATATGAGACATTTCAATTCAGTGCTTAATGATAGGTATTAATATAGTTATTCTTTTAGAAATGTTCTCAGTGATCAGTCAACCTACTTGACTCTTTCTGCATATCGTAGCAGGAGTTTAACCTCTCAGGACGTGGTGGAGTAGCGGGTGTTTGGCATAACTGTTAAGTTTTGGACTTGTGGCTACAGGTAATGTCGCTACTTAGCGGGTGGTGAAACTAGAGTAAGTGAGGAGGGTTTAATACGATCATTCATTTTACATGACGGGTGGCAACCTGTCTATAAACATCTGATTAAGATTAGAGCCTAAACACGTTCTATTTCCGAAACAGAAAGGCTACGTAAAGTTAGCCAGCTAACAAATTACTATTGCTATCCTAGCATATCAACTAACAGCTAGAAAAAAACAAAACATGTACCTTCGTAGTCAAACTAGTATCAGTCAGCGAGGAACTGGTCCAGTTTAGATTATGTTGATGAAGAAAAATTGTTCACAAATAGTGATATATCTTCAAATCATATTTGTGGCAGCAGCTTTAGAGTCCAGAAACAGCGTTAACTACACACACCGGAACTAAAGATACACTGGATCGAGTCAAAACTGAAGTTGTGTGACGTCATGTGAAAAGGGTCTATAGCAGGGGTGGGCAACTCCAGGCCTGGAGGTCCGGTCTCCTGCAACTTTTACATGTCTCAACTTCAACACACCTGAGTCAAATAATGAGGTCGTTAGCAGGACTCTGGAGAACCTGACTGCACTGAGGAGGAGATTCAGCTGTTGGTTTCAAGTGTGTCGGACCAGGGAGACATTAAGAGTTGCAGGACACCGGACCTCCAGGACCAGGATTGCCCACCCCTGGTCAATTGCCTCTCGAGCAGTGAGATTAGGAGGCTAACTGCGGAGCTCAATGCGAACGTTCCAGATTGCAGAACAGATTTTGGTGTATTAAAAAACACATTTTTGGTGAATAAAGTGGAGTAGACTTGCTGCTTGAATAAAGTGGAGACTTGCTGCTTGTCAGATGACGGAAAACGTTGAAGTATCGTTCTGCTTCAGCTCGGAGTTGCAGTTTAGGCAGAGAGGTAATGAAATACAACAGACACTGACAGGCCTCTGCGTCTGCCTTTCTCTGAAGACGTGCTGAGCGGGAGGAGACAGCCAGGTGAGGAGAAACTGTTCTTATCTATCGATTCAGTATTTTTATCAGACAGACATTAGGCTGTTGTTGTGCTATTAGCTAGCTGCTAGCTAACGACTTTGCTAGCAAAGCAAGATAACTAAAAGCTTCTTCCCTGTATCTTTAATGATATCAGTCATTCTTCAGTATTGCTTATGCAATAAGGGCACATCGCCCGTCCAAAACCAATCATCTCCATAATGGATATATGTCGGATCTAATTTCCTTTGCTGCATGATGTACATTTCATTTATTCCAGCGTTAGGTAAATGTATCTTGGAGAATAACACTTAAAAGTCCAATAAGGATATTCATTTAGAATTAAAAATAACTCACCCTGAACTACCATGATAGCTTTGATTGTATATCTCACAATTTTGTAATTTATCATTGTTTATTATACTCTGAAAGCTGTGTGGCTTTAATATTCTGTCCTAGAATGCGGTTAGATGTGCGCTTTTTTTTTTTTGAGCACCTACCCCTTTAGTGGTTTCTGCACGGCCCTGGCAAGGAATGCAGTTGGGTCCTTTGTCTGAAGAGCGGCGCGTTGGCACCATAGTCAAAAGAGTCCACTAGGGGGATTTGTGTGCTCTTCTCTAAATTCAATACAAGAGTAAGTGAAGGTGCACTGGTTTCATCTTGTCATCATTCCTTCTCTTATAGTTGTCCCTCTTTGTAATGAAGGTCTTCATTACTTGGCTGTACAACACTTAAAATGTGTGTTAAATGATAAAAGAAACGGATACAAACAGATTGAAGTATTTATTCATTGTGTGTTTTTATGCAGTGGCATCTCAGCTGGAACTGATGGTGACCTGTTAAAATACAACAAACAAAAAGTTTGTATAAAGTATTGCGATTGTTTGAAATGCACTGAAATGTTTGAAGGCTTTGTGTGGCTTACCTCCGTCTCTTCCTCTGCAGGGTGTTCAGGCCAAGAGATTCCCCGGGGGTCTGAGCACTTTTAAAGGTTGCAGAAGAGACCAAAGCAGATGGAAGAAGGGGTGCTGTGGTGGTGTAGGGGCAAAGCACAACCCATGTACTGCCGGTGGTCGAGGGTGGCCTGCCGACACCCGCCGCATGCCCCCCGCCAAAACCACCCCCAAATAAAGGCCACTAGAGCCAACAAAACCTTAAGAAGATAAAAAAGCAGATGGAAGAGGGGGAGTAATAGAGCAATGCACTTTATAAATTTAATGTTGGATTTATCAATAGATGTGCTTTTAGAGATGCTTAAAATGAATAGCATTTGGTAATATATTATTCTGAAGATTTGGTTATTTTGTCAAACTTCCTTTGTTTCTTTGTGTGTATGTATTTTGTTTTACCCCGTTTCTTGGTGGGTTTGTTAATTGGAACAGCCAGCGACTATAAAAGGCTGCATGTTGGCCACATTGGTTGTTGTTGCTGTTGAGACCCTAGGCTGCTGTAAGCAGGGTTGTTTGTTAAATGTTGGTGGACAAACATCCAGTGGGATTTGCACCGTTTCTCTGCCTCAAGTCTCCTACTTCCTCCAGCCGCTAAGGGCCATTCTAACACTCTTATAAGGGCTAACACTAGCTTCTGAATAGTAGTTGTGTCCTTGTGTTTCCACGCAGCTGATGCTGATAAAACAGGCAGGCAATATCTGTTTCATGCTTCTATGTGGCCCTAAACCTTGTGCTAAGCTTTGAGTCAATTTTTTTTGGGATGACATCTGTGTATCGGAATGTTTATTCGCTGTGGCTTATTGATTAATTCTGTGTAGAAGAGAGGCAAGCTGACTCGGAGTCAAACATTGAGTATAGGACAAAACACTACAGAAGCTGTTTACCTTATTGCAGACAGAAGCAGTGAAATTCAGTCCAGTGCAGACTGTAAACCAGCTGACCAGATTCTTCTTTGTTTTTGTGGATGTTCAACCATGCTTGCTGTGACGGGGTTCTCTTATGACTTGGTCAAACATAAATGACTGGCCAAGGCCAGAGATTACTATAGAGAAATTTATTAAACTTTTCTTCAGGTGATCAGAGAGGAAAAGTGCATAATAGGTACTGAGGCCATCCCAGGCAGGTTAAAATCAGACAAACGGTATCTTCAATACAAGAGTCCATCACCTTCAGTGTAACTTGGCAGGAGTCTAGCCACCGACTGCCTCTAAGTGGAACAGAGCCCTGCTTTGAAAAAAACAGGCTCCGCCCACAGCAAAAACAACTAACTCAAGTAAACTCTTAAAGTAAACGAAGTAATAATAAATAATACCAGGGGAAAAAAGAAATTCCCTTGGTATACACAACATGGAGGGGTTCTGTATTTGTAAATCTGATTATGATTAAGTTGGTGCCTCACCAGCCATGAACCTCACCGCATGTCACTGTTAGGATGGATATATTAACTGAAGCAGGAACACAGCGTGTGCACCTATGATGAACCACGTCACTTTAAACTGCAACAAAAAGTAAGTTAATGATTGTGTATGCTCGTATGTATGCGTGTGTGTATGTGTGTGTGTGTACTTGCATGCTGACACGGACTCATAATTAAGTCCCGGCTCGTGACGGCTCCTCCGTCACACCTTTACAAAATGAATATTGCTGCATGCATGATGGGATGACATTTATGGCATGAAATTAGCATATCACAATGAAATTTATTTTCCCGGGCAAGTTTTTAAAAAATTTTTTATAAACATTATTGTGAATAATATTACATGGCCTAGTCCTAGGATATAAAAAAACAGTGAGCACATCCATCCATTCAGTAAACACGTTTATTCCAGTTGGGCCTTTTAGTATAGTGTGTTTTTTTAAGCAAATCTTATTTAGTTTTACACTAAAGTGTGAAAATGGTACAAATGTTATCAATGTTATGACTTTTCGTCAGAATACAAAGTAATCTACAGTTAAAAGTGACAGATTCTCTCAGGAAGCAGCTCAGACTTGGATTAACTGGTTTTAACATTACAATTTCACTTTTAATCTAATATATCCTGTACTTTTCTATAGCCTATGTTTTACAAACTTAGCACATTCTTTAACTTTAAAAGTATCTCATACCACGATTGTAAAAATATATATATATATATATATATATATATTTTCAATTTCCGGTTTTAGAGTGAACGCTGGCGCGACTTGCTGCCGCTGCTCGCCGGTTAAATTAACTTAGTTTATGGTCTTGTGACCTAATGGACTATGCAATTGCACTAATCAGGCTGACTAACTTTTGTCTGTTCAGCTAAATCGCCGTTTTTGACAACACTGCGTGTGTACATGGACTAGCTTCCACTCTCCTGCTCTCATCTACTACCTGAGTCTTACCTGTCGCTGCTCACCTGTCCAGGCTGCCGACTCCTCTTCTACAATGCCAACTAGCAGGATATATATCTGGGCTGTGCTTTTCTGGACTCTCCTGGCACTCTTTCAACAACCTGTTACAGGTCAGATCCAGTATTCTGCTGCTGAGCTCCTCCGGCTGCGGTTTCATCTACCTGCACTTCCCCCTGCTTCACTACTCATCTCGGATGCAACTTTCCTACCACGCCGGAAATACATCCACCGCGGGTCTCGTCGGAACTTCCAAGAGGACACGTCGAAACCCATTCAATCCATCTGGTCTACCTCTCGTCGTCTCCGGCGTGCTCCCAACCGGGTTGTTGACCGCAGCGTGCTAGCTTGCCTAGCCCGGTCAGCTAACACTCCTGCAAAGTCTGATAACTCCTCTGTAAACTTCGGTCTGCTTAACATCCGCTCACTCACGGGCAAGGGACATCTCATCCAGGATCTCCTCACTGACCGTAAGTTTGACTTTCTATGCTTGACTGAGACTTGGCAACAACCTAATGACTTTTCTCAGCTCAATGATTCTACTCCACCGGGGTTTGTTTACATCTGTCAACCCCGTGGCACCGGCCGGGGAGGAGGTCTCGCGATAATTCACCGCGAGAAGTGGAAAGTCTCGCCGTTGTCTGCTCCCACCTTCTCTTCGTTTGAATCAACTGTGTGTCAGCTCTCTGGACCTACCCCCACCATCATCACAACCATCTACCGCCCCCCGAAAACTAACAGTGACTTTCTGAATGACTTTGCTGCTCTTCTCACTCACCTGTCAACCCTCTCACCAAACATCATAGTATTGGGTGATTTCAATATTCACATGGACGATGGCAATAGTTCTCTGACTAAAGACTTTTCATCCTGCCTCCAGAGCTTTGGTCTCCAGCAGTTCATCAATGTTCCCACTCATTCTAAGGGTCATGTCCTGGATCTAGTCTGTTGTTCTGGTGTTTCCCCCTCTGATTGTACAGCAGATGAACTTGCCATAACTGACCATTTCCTCCTCTCATTTAATATTTGTCTCCCTCTCTCAATCACTAAGCTTTCCCGTCTTATCTCCTTCCGTAACATTAAGGATATTAATTTAAATTCTCTCTCCTTCGGCGTCAATTCACTCATGGACAATATATACTCAACTCTAAATTCAACCACCCTTGATGACCTGGTCTCACATTACAACACTGGTCTTCACTCAATACTCAACTCTCTTGCTCCGTTAAAAACAAGATCTGTTTCTTTGCTCGTTCTGCCCCCTGGTTTACTCCTGAACTTCGGCTCATGAAGGCCAAAGGACGGCAACTTGAGAGGCTCCACCGGAAAACTGGACTAGTTGTTCATAAAGACATTTACAAAAATCACATATTACATTATAAGACTGTATCACTCAAGCCAAATCCTCTTACTACACTGGTTTAATCTGTTCAAATGAAGGCTCCACCAAGTCAATATTCTCACTTTATAAGAACATCATTCAAGTTCCGGACTCTCTACCTTCATACTTGTGTTCAACTGATTTTGTAATTCCCTCATGTCATTTTTTGACAGTAAAATTCTTAAGATCCACCAGCATCTCAGCTCACAACCCTCCCCCTGTCCTACTCTTGAACTTTCTCCTCCAGCCCACTCCTTCTCTTCCTTCCAGCTCCCAACAACATCAGAAATTACAACCCTTATACACAAATCCAAGTCGTCCACCTGTCTGCTTGACCCCCTTCCCACAGTCCTGGTTAAAGCCTGTGCCCCATCCATACTCCCTCTTATCTCTGCATTATTCACTCCTCTCTCTCCACTGGAACAGTTCCTGCTTCATTTAAAATTGCTGCCATATCCCCTATCTTAAAAAAACCTGGTGCTGATCACTATAATCTGAATAATTTCCGTCCTATCTCCAACTTGCCTTTCATCTCCAAAATTCTTGAGAAGATAGTAGCATCCCAACTTCACACTTATTTATCCAACAATAACCTGTATGAACTGTTCAGTCTGGTTTTCGTCCCCTCCACAGTACAGAAACAGCTCTCATAAAATCAACCAATGACCTCCTATGGCAGCTGACTCCGGCTTGCTGTCCATTCTCATCCTACTTGATTTGAGTGCAGCGTTTGACACTATCTGCCATACCACCCTACTCAACAGACTTTCCTCTATTGGTATCACTCAGACTCCTCTAACTGGTTTAAATCATCTCTCTGGCCGCACTCAGTTCATTCGGATCAAAACCTTCCTTCCCAGCCTTCCTCTGTCACATCAGAGTTCCACAGGGATCTGTCTTAGGGCCCCTTCTCTTCATTATTTATCTCCTCCCCTTGGCAATATTTTTCGCAAGTATGGCATTGATTTCCACTGTTAATGCGGATGACACCCAGCTCTATGTTTCCAGTAAGCCCGCCTCCAACCTCCCACCGTCTTCGCTTACTGACTGCTTGACTGAAATAAATCCTGGTTCTCCTCAAATCTGCTTCAGCTTAACAGTGATAAAACAGAGGTTCTTCTCATTGGTACCAAATCTACTCTGGCCAAAATCCAAAGCTTCAGTCTTGTAATTGATAACTGTCCCGTTTCTCCCTCCCCTCAGGTAAAGAGTCTGGGTGTCATCCTTGACAGCACCCTGTCTTTCCAGTCTCATATTAATAACATACCCGCTCGGCTTATTTTCACCTACGCAACATCAACCGCCTCCGCCCCTCCCTTACTCCCCATTCCACTGCCATCCTTGTTCACTGTCTTGTGACATCACGCCTGGACTACTGCAACTCCCTTCTGTTTGGTCTCACCCAGAAATCTCTTCATAAGCTCCAACTGGTCCAGAATTCAGCTGCCCGTATCATTACCAAAACCCCATCCATGCACCACATCACTCCTGTCCTGCAAAGACTCCATTGGCTGCCCACCAAGTTCCGCATAGATTACAAAATTCTTCTGTACACTTTCAAGGCCCTTTACAATCTCTCCCCACCATATCTTTCAAATCTTATTCATATTGCCATTCCCTCTCGCTCCCTCAGATCATCCTCCTCAATCCATTTCACTGTCCCCTCTGCCCGTCTCACCACCATGGGGAGCAGAGCTTTCAGTCGCTCTGCTCCCCAACTATGGAACTCATTACCACCATACCTTAGAAACATAAAGTCATTATCAAATTTTAAAACCGAACTCAAAACACACCTTTTTAGATCTGCCTTTTCCACATGACACAATTGGTTTGCCTGATTTTACATAGTTTTTATATAGATACATTGTTTTGTTTTATTTATTTTTATCTACTTTTACTTGTTACATTTTATTTGTTTCTGTCACAGTTTTTTACTATTGTACGGTGTCCTTGAGTGCCAGAAAGGCGCCTTTGAAATAAAATGTATTATTATTATTATTATTATATATATATATATATATCATAAAGGGGAAAGAGAAGTTTGGAAAAATGAAACCCCACTTCCTTATCAAGACTGATGTAGTGCCTTACGTATATATGCATCCCATAAAACTGTAATCTTTCAGCTACTAACCCTATGACTCATGAAGCAATATCTATGATCAACAGTTTAAGATAAGCGTCACAAATCTGTGCAGCATCTGTGTTGTGGAGCGGCAGGAGGAGCGTTGCACTTTGACACCAAACACAGGGCCGTAACCTAGAGGCTGGGGCGGGAGGGGGGAACTGTAAAATCCTATTTATCGTTTTCCAGACAATAGTGGAACACACAAATTACAAAAGTTTTTTTTTGTACTGTTGTAACCGTTACACAATCTTCCCTTCAGTTCAACCTTATAAGTGAAGACACATTGTTGATGTTACCATTATAAAATAACTTGCAATTAAGTTTTATCTAAACTCAACGTAATTTTCACAGGTGGTGGAGCGTTGAAGTTAGCAGCTGCTGAAAGTAACTAAAAAAAAGTTACTTTTAATGTAACTTACTTTCCAAATCAAGTAATCAGTAATCTAACTTTTTCAAGGAGTAATCAGTAATCCGATTAAAGATTCTTTTTCAAAGTAGCTATGCCACCACTGTCCGCAGACAGTTTGTCAGATGTCCTGCAAACACTGAATTCAAGCCACAGTAAAGGCAGTGAAGCCTGGTGGTTCAAACATCATTAGCTGGGGTGGTTTCTTGTACTATGGCAGAGTTTCTCAACGTCGGATCTCACCGCCCCCCTGCCCTGCATGTTTTAGGTGTTTCCCTTCTGCCACACCTGAATTGTATCTCTGGGTGATTAACAGGCTTCTGCAGTACCTGATGGTCATGCAATCTGGAATAGAGGCACATCTAAAAAATGCTTTGAGGACCAGAGTTGAGAAACACTGTACTATGGTGTTGGTCCCATTTATTGAATACCAAGGATCATGGATCATTTTGAGTTAGGGTCGCCGCCCATCCCATAAAATACAGAATGGTTCCGTATTTGGCTGTCAAATGTTGCGTCCCATATTGAACCGATACGGGGCGTGACTTGTTCCGTTTTCTATAAATGTCCTATAGACATGCCTATCACACACATAGGCGTGCAACAATAATGACCAAAATAAAACACAGGAAATATTAAGGTCAACTAAATTTTCATGGCAGGAGTGAATGCGGGGTGAGGGGGGCTGTCAACCCCGGTCTTTTTAAAACACCCTTGACCCGATACTCTACCGTCCTTAGAAGCAAAACCTCTCGTAAAGATAAATACGTGAGTGGACAGATGCAAATCCCAGGCTGAATAATGTTAGTGAGGATGAATAAAGACAATTTTAAAAAATGTGTCCACCGTGGTGCAGTGTGCTGTATGATACTAGACAGAATAGATCAGAAGAGGAACTGCAGACCTGTCAGAACCTCAAGAACCAGAAATCAGAATCTCTTCATTCTCAATCATCGTGCAGAACATTTTGCTATGATTAAGTTACTTAGTCGACTATATTGGTTTGATTATTTGCTTATTTAATGTATAGTAGTATCAACCAAAATATTACAAATGGTCATTTAAAGAACAAATCATACAAATAGATAAACAGTAAATACATAATTTTTTCCGACTTTAAAAGGTTTGTTGGGGTTTTCTGCATGTTTTATTTTGACATGTTGATGTATTTTATGAATTCAGTGTTCAGAGATCATTTAATGTATTATTAATGCACCAGACATTGACCTGCAGCCATGGGTGGTTCTAGATGGGGGCCAACTAAAGAAATTATACTAAATAAATGTCTTATGTTAATACTCAGTGGTGATTTTTTTTTTAACCTTCACAAATTTTCTTCAACAATGAATTAAATATTTAGTGCTGCACTTTTACTGCTATATAGAGATAGGATCATACTTTCCATCTGCCAGGGATTTGCAACCTGAATCTCTGGAGTCAAATGTGGCTCTTTGGCTCACTTAATATACTCAACGATGAACTATTGCTCTGTTTATTTTTTTTGTTTCCAAAAACACCGACTACTCCGGCCCTCAGTGAATTTGGTCTAGACCAGGGGCGGGCAATCCTGGTCCTGGAGGTCCGGTGTCCTGCAACTCTTAATGTCTCCCTGGTCCGACACACTTGAATCCAACAGCTGAATCTCCTCCTCAGTGCAGTCAGGTTCTCCAGAGTCCTGCTAACGACCTCATTATTTGACTCAGGTGTGTTGAAGTTGAGACGTGTAAAAGTTGCAGGAGACCGGACCTCCAGGCCTGGAGTTGCCCACCCCTGGTTTAGAATCAGCCTCCAAACCCAACTCCTTTTTGTATAAATTACTCTGGTAATGTTATTTAAAATACCAGACTGTTCACTTAACTTTTATACTTTTAGCTGTCTGAGGAGGCATTTTGAATATTAAATCAGGTGTTATGATCGTAAATTACTCAGTACTTGAGTAGTTTACCAAATACTTTTACACTTACTTAATTAAACGTGTTTAAGGTATGCTACTCTGATTGAAGTACAATATTGGGATACTCTTTTTGACCTCTATGCATGATCGATTGCTCTAAGGATCACTTTTTAAAAACAAACACTGCCATTGAATAATGTCTATCACTGCAGCAGACGTCCCACCATGAGAATAGAGCAACACGCGTCATGGTGTGTGTCCCTTATTTTTATTTGTGAAAGGTGGCAACCCTAGTTTGAGTAAAACAGAATGCTGGAAGAAGTCATGTTGCTGTATGATGCAGAGGACATACCCTTAAAATAGGTGTTTCGACAAGACAATGACCCCGGTAAATAATGCAAAGTTGCTCTAAAAGTTGCATTAAAAGTGCCAATTTTACATGATTTTGTAAATGACAATTTAATGCAAAGTTGACATTTTTAATGGACTTAAGGCAACTTTTAGAGCAACTTTGCATTAAAAGTGTCATTTTTTGAACGACACTTCATGACAACAGTCATAAACATTCATAAAGACTTCTTTATGTTCATGACAGATGTTATGTCAGTCTTATGCACATCCCTTCAAATAAAGTGTTACCATAATGCCTATTGTATACCATATTGAAATCTTACATGGCACATTCACATGTTGAGAGCAAGCTACTGGGGAAGGCCGACAGAAGTGAGGCTGCAGTTATGCACCAACGGCCCTTCTGACCAACACCAGCAGGCCAGGTGAGGGAAGTGTCCAGCCCAGGACACAAATGACGACAGCAGGCAACTGCAGGGCAAACTCCTACCGTTGAATCATCAATATATATCGATTTGTATTCGTGTTTACAACGCATACTATACTGGAAAATAAAATAGAATATATTACAATATATTTTCAGTAATACATTGTTGTATTTTCCTTTTGTAAAGGATGACTCGATGCAATCTGATGGGGTTCCTTGGATAGAAAATGCGTAAAATAGTTTGAATAATGACCTGAACCTGATGCACTGTTTTACAACTAGGATCAGTTGGATTGTTTGTAAGATTGAATTAAGATGTTTGTTTTTGGTAAGGTGCCTTAAAATGACATATTGTAAACTGATGCTTTATAAAATAAATTGAATGTTTCACAAACATAATAGGTGTGACGGTTTCTAAACAACTTAGCCAGATAACACCTGTAGTTAAGTGTGAGGTTTTTAGAAACCAACACATTTTTTGTAATTAGTTATATTTTAATAAAATTCCCCAAAATGAGAGATTGAAATATGATGACAAAGGTCGGCCTTGCTCAGCATGAGCATTCTAAAGCGATACTCTGATGTGGCGGCCACTTCTCACTGGCACTATATTCTGAAAATGTATCTTGAACATAATAGCCAATTAAAAGTTTAAAATGTATTCATGGCATCTTAAGGCCTAATAATGCAGTCTTTCTGGGAATAACTTATTCAATCGTAAAAATATAAAAGGTAGAATAGAAATGAATTATCAACTTAAAGTTCTACAAATGCATCTGCTGGATGCCTTTTGTATGCTACTGTGAATGCTTGTTGGTTTGAATCTGAGCCGTTCTTTCTGTAAATAAAATAAAAGCAATGCTAGTTATTAAAAGCCTGGCTACCCACGTCAGTCTATAAGCATCGGTAATCACTGACCTAGTGTAGAGCACACAGACTCATGCTGGAACAAATTAACTTCAGGAAGTAGCTGTGTCTACAGCTGTGATGGCAACATTTTGAGTAGCCAAACAGCCACTGGAGTGGCTGATATCACCTAATGGAAGCAAGTACTTGTTAGTGTCAATATACTGCCACACTCACCAAGGGTCCTTCTCACATTATAGGGATGTGGGTGGCTGGGGACTGTTGATAACAAGCTTCTGGTGACATGCTGCCACATTCTGAAGCTGTAGCTGAGATCAGTGGGGGTCAGACAGAACACTAACCAAGAGGCCACCATTAGGCTGACAGCTCAGCTACCATATGAAGTCCTCAAATTCAGTACACCTACCACCTGGCCCTGGAGTATATGAGTCACATGTGTACTTGAAACTCTATATTTATGGTTTCACATACAAGTGAAAGCAGAAATTAAAAAGACACATCAGACCACACTTATTTTAGGTCAGTAAAAATTAGTAAAGTTATTTACATTTGCTGAATGCTACACTGATTAAACAATATGTTGTAAGGGTACTCAGAGCGGACCCGGAAATTCAACCACACAGGAGTAAACGAAAGGAAAAAGTTTATTTTTAGATCTGCTCAGGAAGAGGTCGTCAAACACAGCACTGAGGAGAGGGGAGGAGGCTGGTGATGCACAGATAAAGGAGGGGTATCTTAGAAACGTTCAGGTTAACTGACCTGTAGAGCAGTGGACGGGTGGAGCAGAGGGTCTGACGACAGGGAGATGCAGGAAACCAGTGGAACAGGCTTCTGTGGAAGCAATGAAGATCTTCACGGGGAGATCCAAACCACAACACCCAGGGACTTGGTCGATAATAAGACAGAGGTCATACAGAGAAGGACAGAGAGCAAACTTAGCTTTGAGGGGCAGGCGATAATCGGTGGTCGTGAGGCAGAGCTTGGGTCAGGGTCCAGAAATCCAGAATAGAAGGGATCCGTGAAGGGCTTGGCAGGAGGGGAAAATCCGTGGACAGAAAGGGGTCATAGAAACACTGAAGGCTTGGAGGGAAACACTGGATCTCTACTGGCTTGTGGCTGTCGATAATCTGGCAAGGAAGCAGAGGCTGAGGGGTGTTTAAGTAGGGCGAGGCCCAGGTGGAACAGGTAAGCAATCAGGCGTGGCAGGTGAGCTCAATGAGTGCTTAACACAGCATGGACAGGACATGAGTCATAACAATATGTCATTAATTTATTTATTAATGTCCTCTCCGTGGGCTGCCACCCTATCGTAGTGGAGGGCTTTGACTGTCCCAATGATCCTAGTAGCTATGATGTCGGGGGCTTCATGCCCCTGGTAGGGTCACCCAAGGCAGACAGGTCCTAAGGGAGGAGCCAGACAAAGTGCAGCCCAAAGACGCTTTATGATAAAGAAGGCCTTTGGAAACCATGTTCCCTTGCCCGGATGCGGGTCACCGGGGCCCCACCCTGGAGCCAGGCCTGGAGGTGGGGAGGATCCCGGTCAGACCTGGCACTCCCAAACAAGTTGTGAGCGTCTGCTGGGAACATCTGGCAGAGTCTCCAGAGGAATTTGGAGAGACCATGGAGAAAGACTTCTGCACGGCTTTGAGGTAATTCTGGTCCAGCATCACAGGAGGGGGAAGCAGTGCAGCACCAGCACTGTTTATAGTGGGGATAGTGTGCTCGATTTATGATCAATCTGTTTAACGATAAATGATCAATTTATTGTTAAACAGAGGTGGGTTGACATGACTTGGTCTAGACTCTAGACTGTTCTGCACGTTTAAGCAAGAAGTAAGAACAGGAGCTCCAGCTACAGGGTAGAAGACGAACAACACAAGTCAGAAAAATTTTGTGCTCTTCCCTTTTATAAATCTCACAAATCTACATTTTTATGTGCTGCCATTAAGTGGATACACATACATTTGATGTAAAAGTCTTTTTTTTTTAAATAAAATATTTTGTAAAATTATTTAGTGTTGGGAAGCTGGGGTTTGGGTTCTGTGGAGGGTTTCTGTAGTTCTTTCAGTTATCCATCAAAGGGAGCCAGGAGGTTGTTGCCGGAGGGTGAATCTCAGGTGCTGATGACACACACCTGCAAGTCATCTTCCTCATCATCCAGAGTTTAAAAGGAGGTTGTCGCCAGTCCTGCGGGGCCTGAGTGTTTGGCTTTCATGATATGCTATGCCCCTAAGTGTTTTCTCTCTAAGTTCACTGAGTTCCTGGATCCTGCTACTTACCTTTGCAATCTGCTTGCAGGTACTCTCTGCGGTGCTGCCTGAGTTTTCTCTTCATGAAGTCAAGATTCTTTGTAATGGTCCCTGGTTCAAGTTCCATGACTGGTGGTAATCTGCTCCACCCCCTTCAAGTCTGTGCTGCATACCTGTTGCATACCAGATATTTGATTCTCTGTTGGGTACTGGAGTTTTTGGCCTTGTAGGGAGTTGTTTTTTCCACCAGGAGGAGCCATGAAGTTGCTGTCTGGTGGAGGGTGGTTCCCGCGTACCTGCGAGTAATGTGAGAGCTGAGGAAGTAGAGACGCTGGTGGGCCTTCCTGACCAGACAGGAGGTGTTGGTACTCCAGGTGAGGTCACTGGATATATGAAACTCCCAGGTACCGGTAGCTGGTGACCACCTCCACAGCTACTCCTCCGATGTACAGGGGCTGAAGAGGATCCTGGTCCCTTCTGAAATCCACCACCATCTCCTTGGTCTTCTTCACGTTGATGCAGAGGTTATTTTCTCTGCACCACTCCTCCAGGTGTTCCACCTCCTCTCTCTATATGGACTCATCACTGTTTATGATGTGATGAACAGTGACACAACTGCTGTGTTGTTGGCAAACTTCACTATATGACAGCAGTCATGCGTCAGCAGAGAGAGGAGGAGGAGGCTCGGCACGCAGCCCTGTGGCGAGCCAGTGCCGAGGGTGATGGAGGAGGAGAAGATGTTGTGGATCCTCACAGTCTGAGGTCTGTTGGTCAGGAAGTCCAGAATCCAGTTCCCTAGTGTGAAACTCAGTCCAAGAGAGGAGAGCTTCTGCACCAGGGTCTTTGGGTTGATGGTGTTTGGTGGCTTTGGCCCTCACAATGCCTGCAGCCAGTTCTTTCCTCGATTCTCTGAGATAAGGGGAATTTGTTAAATCAAGAAGAGTTGTACATACATTTGCAAGTGGATTAACAACGTTTGGTGCAAATGCAGTATGTGTTGGATGTGTTTTTGACAGTCCTCAATGCAAAGTCTCCAAGTCCAAAAGGACATGCTAGCAGCAAAGCTAGCAGTACAGTTATGAAGCTATACTGTTGTGCTGTCCTATCAGATAGTGCAGCAGTTGGTTACAATGGAAACTGAACATGGACTGATGAATAAACGTTATTGAAGTTAAAATAATTTCTTATACAAGTTCTACTGTTTTAACGAATAATTTAGTTTGATTATTCCTTCATGACAATTTACAACAGATTTCTTCAAGAGACCAGTGAGCTCAATCACTGATTCACTGATCGTACACTAGATCAGTTGTGTCCACCTTACTCCAAACCAATAAACATATTTTAATTGAGGGTTATGAGGAATTGAAACACTCAATAAAAAACTGCTGCTACAATAGCAAACAATACATTTTCAAATCATTCTTAACAAAAAAATGTCATATTCATATCTATCATTTGCTCATAAAAACAACTTTAATCTAATAAATTGTTGAAAAAAATGTTAATTATTATTTTATGTGCTCTACTCAGAATCAGGTTTCAAAATAAATATGTATACGTAGATGAAGGGGAAGCTGTCACATGAGTATGTCAAAAAGTTATGTTCATAGGTCATTTCCCATCATGAGACCAGGACTGAGTCCAAAGATAAGGAGGAACACCAAGTTACATAATACATGTTCCTCAGAACACATACGTGTGTATAGTGTATATAATGAAATTAGTTCTTGTGTCTGTTAGTGTTTTGACCAGCAGTCTGTGTAACTCATTGCATTCTCTCCTTATTGACAAACAAGTAATAGATCTAAAGATACAAATGTTTGGGATTTCTGTCTTAGTGATTCTTTATGACAGTCAATTTTTCTAATATAAACAAAAGTCAATATTATGTGTGAATCTGACAGTGGATTCATTCCTGTTACTCTTTTTTGTTCCACATCTTATCAATATTTTTATAGAACAAACATGACAACAGATCATAAAAGGATTTTTTTAAAGTATTTGGGAGGTATGTGGATAAAATGTAGACTACAATTTGCAAATTAGTGACAATATAGGTCTCATTGAAGACCTATATCGTCTTTAATTAGTTACCAACGCTGGGTGTAGTCATGGACCCTGACCTGAACCTTCAGATATACAGTATAAAGGGAGAGCAACCTGGGGACTAGGAAATTAAGTCCAACATAAAAGAAGAAGAAAATAAATCAAAAGAAATGAACAAACTAGAATCACTGACTATAAGGACTGAAATAGTGAAACGGCAATAAGGCTCATCTAATCCAAAGAAATTAGGAAATACAGACAAACAACCCAGAAAAGTGTTGATCTACTGCAGCTCAGTGTACCATGTACTGTATCTGACGAACAGCGTTTGTCAGAATATTAATGACAGAAAGAATGAAACACCTGTGATTAATATTCATGTATCATTTTGAAAAGTAACATGATTCAACAAACTAGTGTTTGGAATTATCTTTATAGACTAGCATCCTTAAATACACTTTTTTTCTTTTACAGCAAATATGTGATTTTAGTTGAATGAAGTTATTTGCAGCTGTGGCAGCATAATAAAGTGGATTGTTTTGTTTTTGCTTTGTCATGAAATTGTTGATATACAAATTTGATTTCACTAGGGGGTATAAAATCTAGCAACATATGATCTGTATGGAATTTATTTCAGAAGCACCAGGCAAATAACACTGTTGTGTAAAAAATTGGAAAAAGGCATCACCATCTGCACGGAACTTACTTCCAGAGGAAGGAGTCAGGGAAAGTTGACTTCTTCTTCCTCCTCTTGCTCAGTTATCATTAATGTCGATTTCATACTGCCAGTCCCAGGGCGATGCTCTCCTAAATGCGTGTCAAGAACATGTTGGCGTTCTGAATCCACTTCCAGACATCAAAAGGCTCCACAAATAAGACTTCTTTCATCTACTCTCTGGAATGAACTCTTACCCTCATGCTCTTTTGACCTTAAAATATTCTGGAGGTGTAAAGTGTATTTAATGGCAAATAAGTTTCACGAGATGAGAATTTCCTCTAAAACACCACACTTAAAGGCAGTGACACCACTGTCTGGGTTTGCAAATGAGGGAGAAAGTTGCTTTATTTTTCATATTGTTTCTATATGGCATCACTTACTGCTCATGAATTTAATGCAACAAATGGAAATTGTTTCCACTTGGGGTGAAATTCCGGTCATGGATAACATGTGAGTCACCCTTCCCCCACCCCTCCAGATCTGGAGAGTGAAATAAAGTCCTCACCAGCTTCTCCCTGTCTCTGTGTCCTTTTTCAGCCCAAATTCTGACAGCACATTCTGAGGTGCCATCTCCAACTTGGTTGCCATGGCCACAGTGAAGTAGTGCTTTTGGTTGTTGCACTTTGGAGCTGCCACTTATCTTGTCAGAGAAGGGTATGACTAGCTGGTGAGGTGGGGGCTGATGGGTGAATGCCACCATCCCACCCCCAGCGGAACATACGTCATATGAAGGTTTTGGAACCTTCATATGACGGTTTGTTTTAAACTAAGTGAGACTGAAACCTCTATAGACGGAATTCAGAAGTACAGTGATGGCAATGAGAATGTTCTACCTCAAAAATATGGAACTCTGAAACATGGGAAAGATACTCAGCAGCTAAAGAGCATAATTGCTATTATACCATTAAAGATTTTTCCATTTGAGAAGGATATAAGTAATTTTTATATGTTCCATTTTGAAATGTAAATAAGTAAAAAAAAATACTATTCTGTTGCTTTATCATCTTTTGGTAGATGCTTGTCTCATTTCCTACCACATGTACGCAACTTATATTTAAGTAATTTTTAAATAGAAATTTGCCTGGCGACCTCTCCAGGGTGACCCCGCCTCTCGCCTGGAACGTTAGCTGGAGATAGGGTGGGCTGCATAGTGGTGCAGTTGGTAGAGCTGTTGCCTTACAGCAAGAAGGTTCTGGGTTCGATTCCCAGTCTTTCTGCATGGAGTCTCCATGTTCTCCCTGTGCATGGTGGGTTTTCTCTGGGTACTCCGGTTTCCTCCCACAGTCCACAACCTTGACTATCAGGTTAATTGGCCTCTCTAAATTCTCCCTAGGTGTGTGTGTGTGCGTGTGTGTGTGTGTGTGCATGGTTGTTTGTCCTGTCTGTCTCTGTGTTGCCCTGCGACAGACTGGTGACCTGTCCAAGGTGACCCCGCCTCTCGCCTGGATCATTAGCTGGAGAGGAACCAGCAACCCTCCTGACCCCACTAGGAGACAAGGTTTTACAGAAAATGGATGGATGGAAAATTTGGCAGGGATGACAATTGTATCGAACTGTTTTATTCTGTGGTTACTGGACATCAGAATGTGTCTCTGGGAATAATGGTTGGATGCAACCATTGCTGTCACTGATCACAACTTTAAAAATGCACCTTAAGATTAAAAAGTAGAGTGTCTTATAAACTGTCTCAAGTAGATGCAAAGTTAGGTCTGTGGCAACATCACACTGATGTAGCTGAAAAAATTCACAGTAAAAATATTAAGATGCCTTTGTAATGTAAACAAACTAAATAAAAAGCAGTCAATGCATGTTAACATCTTAATGTTAGCAGCTTTCTATCGATACATTTTCAATGGGTGCAGCGGGAGAGAGGGAAGCAAAGTTTTATCAGCATGTACCAACTCGTGTTAGATGTGATTTTTCACTGAGAAAGAGTCTCAGATTAGGATATTTTATGAGCCGATTTGTCTGAGCCTCCTAGTTAAAAAAAGCCTCTCAAACACCCTATTGAATCACTCACATTTCCTGACCCTGATTTCTGAGTCTGCTGCTATGATTAACGTTCCCAGTGGAAGAGCTTCAGATGCAGGCAGGCTGCAGTTGCCAAACAAGGCTCTCTGGTTTTCAATGCTCCTAAGAGTCAGCTGATCCCTGTTGGATGCAGAAATAGAAATTTCAGTATATTTCTAATTGTAACTGGTATGTGGGCTGAGAATCAAAAGTGCTCTCCATAGCGCTCAGAAACCATAATGATGAGGAAAATAATGACTCTGGGGCTGGGATATTTTTATTTTTGTCCTTGAAACAAATGTTGCATTTACAAGTTTCCCTTCACAGCTTTTTAACATGTTTCTTGTGTCTTTGTTTTAAACTAAGTGAGACCATATGTTCTCAAAAGCAGACTGGGCATAAATGATAAACAACAAATATCTCGGAATGCATTTTTAACCAGTGGTCCCATTGAATTATTTCTTGTTATTTTTGATATAAACAATTTTTATCTTTAAGTCTTTGTTGTTTTTCTCTCCTCTCCTGCACTATAATCTCTTATGGTGAGGCTGTGACACCAGCTGCCAGTGATGTAGTACTTGAGATCGGTCTTGGTCTTGAGACCATTTTTTGATGGACTCGGTCTTGTCTCGGTCGCTGAGGACTCGGCATTTTATTTCAAGACCAGTCGAGACCGCAACTGTGAAAACATCACTGAACATGCAGCATACTGTCCAGTTTATTTGTTAACATCTTTGTCTTCAGTGGATGCAAAACGCACCAATTAAAATCCAAGCAATTACGTGTTTCTGTTACTCCCCTTCTCCTTCCCTCCCCAGCCTTCACTCACACGTGGCCCTCCAGGACATGCGCAGTGGTTTCCTCTCAGCAGCAGAAGATCTGTCTAACCGTCAGCACTAGAATAACGCTGCATAAATCATAAGAAATCTGATGGCCACAGCTAACTCAGCATCGCTTCGCTTTCACAGACGGTGGGGACGTTTACCTTTTATCGTAACTTAGAAAAGTATCTCAAAGAAGGTAAGCTCCGTTGACATGATGCTAGCAAAGCTAGCTGAACAGAGACACATAAGCATTTGTGCTGGGAAAAAGTCACTCACTGGCTGAATAGGGTACATGCCACGGACTTCCGTTTTAGCACTTCTGCATTTTTTTGCCACATAGAATGGTTCCGGTCAGGCACGTGCAGAGGGGGGGGGGCTTGAGCACATGCCCTTTTTGCTCCTTGCCCCCAAGTGCCCTTTTGGTCAATTTTTTTTTTTTTTGGTATTATTATTTTCTAAGTCCTCTTCTGACACATAATAACATGTACTAAAATTATTAGTTTTTTTGTTGGGGTTTTTTGTACAACATTATGAGCCCTCTAGTCACCTTGTTACCTTTGACCCGTGACGCATGACACAGTTGCCTCTCGCACAGTGAGATAAGGCGGCTAACTGGAGCTCAACGTAGCAAATGTTCCAGATTACAGAACAGATTTTGGTGAATTAAAAAAAAAACGTTTTTGGTGAATAAAGTGGAGTAGACTTGCTGCTTGTCAGATGACGGAAATCGTTGAAGTGTCGTTTCTGCTTCAGCTCAGAGTCGCGGTTTAAGCAAAGAGGTAATGAAATACAACAGACACTGACAGGCCTCTGCGTCTGCCTTTCTCTGAAGACATGCTGAGCGGGAGGAGACAGCCAGGTGAGGAGAAACTGTTCTTATCTATCGATTCAGTATTTTTATCAGACAGACATTAGGCTGTTGTTGTGCTATTAGCTAGCTGCTAGCTAACGACTTTGCTAGCAAAGCAAGATAACTGAAAGCTTCTTCCCTGTATCTTTAATAATATCAGTCATTCTTCAGTATCGCTTATGCAATAAGGGCACATCGCCCGTCCAAAACCGATCATCTCCATAATGGATACATGTCAGATCTTCTAATTTCCTTTGCTGCATGATGTACATTGCATTCATTCCAGCGTTAGGTAAATGTATCTTGAAGGAAAATAACACTTAAATAAAAGTCCAACAAAGATATTCATTTAGAATTAAAAATAACTCACCCTGAATTACCATGATAGATATAATGAATGTAATAAAAGTGTCATTAATGAAGGGGAAAAAAAACTCAATCCAAACTTTATGTTTAGTTTCTGGTTCGCAGAGTATGAAGTTAAATTTGTTTCCCAATTATTCAATGGAAAAAAAACCCTCAGTTTAGTAAAATAAAACTGTAATCAAAACTTTTGGAATTGTAATGATTCCTTTAAAAAAAAGTTTTGTTTAAAATACTTTTTTAAATTAAATAACTAATTTTGACCAAACATAAACATTTATTTGCACACATCATAAATCTGTTGTTGTGATTTTGGGCCCTGCCCACGACATCATGTGAGAATGATCAAAACTTTGAGTCACAAACAAAAACTTAGAATAGCATGAAAAGATTTCTGACAAGCGCAAATAAGCTTGTTTTGCAAAAAAGAAAGTTAACTTCATGAGTCAAAAATGTGTGATTTAAATTTTGTTAATATTTTGTCCTAAAATACGGTTGGATGTGCCCTTTTTTCTTTTTTTTTGAGCCCCTGCCCCTTTAGTGGTCTCTGCACGGCCCTGGTTCCGGTTCACAGGCAACAGTATGTTAACAGGTAACCGTATGTTAACAGTGGCTCCTCAGTCCTGCAGGGACTGTTAATGATGTCTATAGAATTATTCAGACGTCCTGAAACGCTCCAGCAACAACAAAGGATTTAAGCTGGATGTGTCAAAACTTCACAATAACTTTGAAGGTAAGTTAATAAATGTTTGTATTCACCAGAATGCCTCATAAGTCTGACGTAGCTAACAGGGACAAGCTTACAAAGGTACTATGTAAATGTTAAGTGTTTTGATTATCTGTGCAGTGTGCAATCTATATATCTATGCTGTATAGATAGATAAAGATATAGATATAAACATATATAGATCAGTCTATATTGTGCCCAAGCTATCAGTCGAAGCTGAAGTTAGCTTCCGAATGTAGCATCTAATTTGGAAAATAGCTAAAGGGCGATTACACTTAATTTTTCACTATGTTGAGCTTTTTAAATGTGTTGTACTTTAAAAACTACAACACCTAGACATTTCAAACCTAACTAGATTATTCTGTACTAACAGCAGAATAAATAAAACATTTGTGAAACCTTCTAATTGATTTGTGAAATTTGTAAAATGTCAATAATAGATTCCAGAACGCATTAGATCTGAATTATTAATTTGTGATTATTTTTTTAACTTTCCGTTTTCTTTTAATCTTTATTGTAGTTGGAGTTGGACCGGTGTTATGTTTGATGGCTTCCTGGAGGGAGAGATTGGCTGAGCTAATGTTGCCAACAACTTTTCTCCTGCTATTAACTTTTTTTTCCGTTTTGTATTCAGTATTTGTTTATACAGTATTTTTTTATTTGTACATCCTCTTGATTACTGACAAATGTCAGAACCACATGGACTGAGCTGGTTACATCAGATCAATCTGTATCTTTATTTCTCATTAAAACGACTTCTTGTAATTTTAAGACATTGTTATAAAATGTCATCTTTATTCTGCTGTAACGATGACTGGATTCTTACAATTAAAAATTCTTGTAGCCTGTCCGTAATGCTCCCTTATACAACTCACAGAACAGATGGTTGAAATAAAGGCACTTTTTGAAAATATTTTCTGTGATTTTATTATAGAAATTAAGGATGAGAGGAATCGATTAAAATCTGGTATGAAAAAAGATCTTGTATCATCCAGCCTTATTCAGCATATTAAATTATATGACTAACTACAAATTACTTAATATTCACATTTCTTTGCTGGTATTACCTAAATGTGTTGCATTTTAACATCTCACTTGAATTCCTGATCTACATGCAAATGCTTGATATAACGTAAACACTGAGAAAAGGGGAAAAAAAGGTTTGTGAAATGTAGAGAATTACAAATGAGATTCAATTTTATTGTAGGTACAAACAGGATAGCAAAATGAACAGTGAATATATAATATACTTCCTAGCAGCTAATCAGACATCAGACTTGTTTTGCCTTTACTGGTGATGAAAACTCATCACTCTGGAGGAGAGGAAGTCCGGCTCAGCCCCGTCCCGGATGACTGCATTGTCAGGGTAGCCAACAAAGTCTGCAGGTAGATTTTTGCATATCTGGTGAGAGAGATATATAGACACCCTTCTGTCAAATTTTAATCTGAGTTTGATGGATTAATTGATATTAATTGATATCAAACCCCCCACCCCCCACCCCCACATCCGGTAACCTGATATCCCCTCCCCCCAAACATATGTCATATATATCATATGATGGGACGTTTGTGAGCTCTTGACCCCCCTGCCCCCTAACATATGTCATATATATCATATGATGGGACGTTTGTGACCTCTTGACCTCTCTGTGACCATCTGTTCATCATTATCTCCTCCCAAACTCTTTGAATTACCCAATAGAATCAGAGACAGAGGGTTTGGTCTTTTTAGGGGTTTCTGTTATAAATACTGTTGAAAAAATCAAGCACTCTACTGCTAAGAGTTGTTCAAGAACTTTACAATGTATGGAGCTAAACGAGTTCATCCTGCTGTTGAGAATAAAGATTCGGATTCGGAGTTACCTAGCCCGAGAACATTTGCTAAGATGATGGCGTCAACCCCGTTAACAAATAAACACCTGCTTGATGAAGAAGAACCTACAATTGTATATGAGATCCCGATAGCAGTGAGACCGGATTTGGGTCCGGTGATGGACACACCGGCAAGCTCACCTTCATGGCCTGATCCATCTACCTCAGAAACTGTGGATAAAAGAGAAATATTGAGAAGCGGGACCTCTCTTCTATACGAGACACCAATTTCCATCTACGACAACTCAAGTCTCAGAGCGGGTGCCCTCAAAAGTTCAACATTTTATCTGACTCGTGTGCAGATGCCAGTGCTCCAGTCCTTCAAGGAAGACTGGTGTTTAAAACCTCACGGTCTTTGGGGCTCATGGGGTTATGTTTTCCGTTATGAGTCCGGAGAACTTTATCTGTACCAGCTGGACAAGGATGAGGAGCTTGCACCAATAACAAATACATGCAGCCTCACCTATAATGACTGGGCAGTGCTAAGGCTAGCAATTCCTCGTGCCAATGAAAACATTGAATCGGCCTTGAAGCAAAATACAAGAGAAGATGAGCTCGACCCTCGATCTGCAAAGAAAACCAGAAAGCGGTGTTTTCCGACCGATACTGAAATTGGAAGGGGAGAAATTCTCTTCAGTGCAGTGTGGGAATCGAAAACTACTTAGTCTTGCCGTTGGTCCTTACAGGCAAGCAGACGGAAGGGAGACAGCACGAATTCCCCAGACCTGTTTGTGCTGGAGGCATTTAATCTAGATTGTGGTGTATTCAGAACCATGCTGGCTCTCCCATTTGATGCTTGGTCTGAGAAAATGGCGGAAGTCGGGGATCGAATTTCCGAACTGTTCCGAAAATCTCGCTGCTGGCTTGATATTTTGTCAGTGAAAAAAACTCTGACATTTCCTGTCCAGCCTCTAAGGCGGATCCTTTTCTGAGACCCCGCCCACTACCCTATATAATGCGAGAGTTGCAGGGACTCTGACACCAAACCTTTAGAATGGAAGAAGCAAGAAGCTATGGAGTATGGGGGCCCTACTGGGGCAAGCCCAGTTATTCGACAGATTGCCTCTTCTGTCCTCCATCTCCTGGAAGCTACTACTACACGGATCCGTATCATCCGCCTTCTCCTCTCTTACACTACTCCTCATCGGAATCGTCTCCAGCACTCTCTCCTTCAAGTTTTCTGATACCAAGTACCCTAGCTGAAGAGGGTATCCCTCCAGCAGCAGCAGCAGCAGAGGACTCTGGAGATCCTGCTCCTAGCTACTCCCAACCTCCAGCACCAGCTGCAGAGGACTCTGGAGATCCTGCTACCAGCTCCTCCCAACCTCTGACTGTAAAGGACCCTGGAGATCCTGCTCCTACCAACTCCCTGCAAGAAGATGAAATTGACGGATGGATACCAAGTACCCTAATTGCTACCGTAAAAACAGCCTTACTGCATCTATTCAGCTTAATTTGCGTCAAGTATGTCAAGGAAACCTGCTACAGCTGCATAACAGATCACCCAAGCCAGAGGCAGCATCAATGCCTGGAAGTACCGGAGGAAGATTATTACCAGCTCAACTTTCATCGCATCACACAGCGGCTCCTGACTCCACGATTCATACCTGCTGTCCAGAATCTCCTGAGGCTGCATCGCATACAGGCTGAGGATGCAAAAGTGAAGATGATTGCAGAGACAGTTTTACATGAACTGAAATCAACATACGGAATCCAGACCGCAATTACTGACATGTATCAGGACATGAACAGTGATGAAAACCTCATTCAACTCTGTTCTGTTTCAGAGTGTTACGCTATGAATGAAAAGTAATCTCCCTTCTGTGTTGACTCGAATCATCTTATTTTGCATGTTTAAGCATTTTAATAATTACCTTTTACTGTTTGAATTCTTTTTTTACTATTAAAAAAAGTTTTAGTTACAATATCATTTGTGTGATTAGATAGTTAAATATATCTAATGTTAAGGAAGAATTTTTATATTACTGGTAAATTTAGCAAAACTCTGGCTCTGATACTTCCTTTTGATCCCGGGTTTTCTCGCGTGGCCACGTGCGGGAACAAAAACACAACAATGCGTGTTGACGTCACAGAATTACAGGATTTAATCCAATCAGAAGAAAATATAAGATAGTACAGGAAACTAAAGAAAGACAGATACAAACATTGTTACCTGAGACAAGAAGACAAAGAAATATCAAGGACGTCCTTGGAGAAAGAGCTGGTGCAGAAGTAAAATAAATCAGCTTTTTTCTGAATTGTTTCCCTTGTGCACAAACTTTTATACCTGTAGGTGTGTTTACCTCTTTAATGTATTCAAATAAGGCGTATCTCTACTTGACCAATTGGAAGACATCTCTGACCCTTTTAAATTTTAGAAAAAGTCCCGCAGTTTGGTCGCAAGATCAAACACCTTTTGTTAAATAAGGTGGAAGCAGACTCTCCGAATTCATGGTGGTTTATGGCTTTCACAGATCAGTGTGAAAAGCTGGAACTTCCTACTGATTGTTTCCCAACAGACAAAGAGCAGATCAGAAGATCTTGGCAAACCATCTGCTTTAACTACAGTAAAATATATCAATAGGTCAGAATATGTTATAAATTTTAAAACTATAATTATGGTATTTCAATCAAGTCATGATAAATTCTAAAACTAACTTATTTTAAATTTATTTTCTTAACACTATCCGGCCTCCCGTGGCTCTACAGCCATCTGGGCAAAGAGAAACAGATGCAGGAACCTCACAGGTAGCTGTGAAATTCTGGTTTCTCTTCTGCTCTGCCTGGAACAAACCTTTAATACTTTATTTTTAATTCAATGTAAAGTTCTCCAAAAACCCAATTTGTTATTCTGCACTCAGCATCTCCAAAGTTTAGTTCTGATATCAAACCAAAAGCAATAGATAATAAACAGAAAATAATGAAGTACAATTCCTGTTTCTAATTAGGAATTAGAAACAAATAAGAATTAAGACATTCATTCACCATAAACCTAAGTATTTTCTAATACTAAACAAATCATTTTCATGTGATTCTAATATAGTCAGAAATAATACAATTTCAAATACATTCATCATTAACTAAATTAATTCTAAAACAAGATAATAGAATTTTTAGTCAAAACATATTATTAATACTAAGAAAAATGTCTTACAAATTAAATGTTAGTGATTTAAAACATTTTCTGTTATATTCAGTTTTTTTGCACCATGTCAGATGTTAGTTCTGGAAGATTTCTCATCCTGGTTACGTGAACCAACCAAAGTTCCCCTTCTCAGAGTAATTCAAGTGATACTGTCCTCCACCTTCCTGCATATGTTAATTTATGACCTCCTGTCTTTAATGATAAGACCCCAGGGGTCTGAGCCGAGGCTCTCCTGCAGATCTATTTCAATACTTACCCAGCAATAGTATTTGTTTCAAATCACTAACAGAAACCTGTTCAAACTTAAGAAATTGGTTCTAAAAGGTTTAAACTGTGTTAAACACTCAAAATAATAATTTTTCTCAACACTTCATATACGTATTAGTGGTTAACATTTAATTGTCATTTCTAGTAAATAAATGTACTGATTGTGATTTCTTACTATTAGAGGAGGAATAAAATCTTTGTACCACAATCATGCTTTCTCATTATTTAACAACCGATCACCAAAGCAAGTGACTGAAGGATGGCAGAGAGAAGGTTAATGAAAAAGGTTTACTACACTCCATCACACCCCGGTAGTTTAGGAGGAATAGCTAGGCTGAAAAGAGCTCTGCAGGATGAATCAGGAAAAAAGGTTAAGGTGGAAAAAGTACAAGATTTTTATCAGAACAAGACACCTATACTCTGCATAAACCTGCACGCGTAAATTTCCAGAGAAACAGAGTTTTTGTCACGGGGCCTCTAAAACAGTTTCAAGCAGACCTTTGTGATATGCAAGCCTTGGTCAAGGAAAATGACGGTTATAATTACTTATTGACAGTCATTGACATATTTTCTAAAAGAGCGTACGTACGAGTTTTAAAGAGGAAGACTGCTGACCAGGTGGTAAAAGCCTTTGAATCAATTTTCAAAGACAGTCAGATTCCTAAAAAATTGCAAACAAATGCGGGTAAAGAATTTTTTAACAAAAAATTTAAAGCTTTAATGAAGAAGCACGGCATTGAGCATTTTTCCACTGCGAGCGAATCAAAAGCATCTGTCATTGAGAGGTTTAACCGCACGTTAAAAACAAGAATGTGGCGATATTTCACAGCTAATAACACCCGTCGTTACATTGATGTTGTGCAAGACTTGGTGAAAAGCTACAACTATGGGTATCACACAAGTATCAAAACTAGCCCTATGGAAGTGAATTCAAAAAATGCCTTTCAAATCTTTCAGAACCTGTACGGTACATCCTCAAGCACACATCGCAAGAATTCCAAACCTAAGCTTAAGCCCGGGGGAGATCTGGTTCGAATATCTAAATTACGCTGCGTTTTTGATAAAAAATATGAACAGAGTTTTACGGATGAAGTGTTTACCGTGGTTGAAACCATACTTCAATCTCCTCCTGTATACAGACTCAAAGACTTGGATGATGAACCTATACAAGGCTCTTTCTATGAAGAGGAGCTTCAGAAAGTGAAATTGTGTAAAGATAAAATGTACCAAGTGGAAAAAATATTAGGTCGTCGCACCATTAGAGGCGTAAAACAGGTCTTTGTGCACTGGAAAAATTGGCCTGAGAAATTTAACAGCTGGGTTAGAGAGGATGACCTTCGAGATATATAAAGGGAGCCAGCAATACATCTTACACAAAACAGCACCATGGAGCGCACGGTAGAGGATGAAGGGTTCTACATTACCTTACCATCAAATGCTGGTCTAAGCGTTTTTAAAGATAACACGATTTCGAGTTTTTGGGTTAATTTAGCACAGCATATTAATTTAGAAGGAGCATGGCAGGTTGCTTTAACAGAGATTTCTTATCCACATAATGTTCCAAAAGATGCTGCGTTCTTTGAATGGAGGAAGATGGGGAAAGAAAAAATTAATAGACGGAATATCACATACGGATACTATGAGACAATAATACAGCTAAAAAACGAGATTGAGTCTCATCTTAGTGCGATAAGAATCGGTATTTCTTTTCATATGCATCTTATCAAAAATAGATTATTCTTTACAAAAGCAGATTCTGAGTATCAATTGCATTTTCACGCTCCGATTGCTTACATTTTTGGCATGGAACCAGGGGAAAGGACTACTTTTTATAAACATGACAGCCCTCCTTATCCAATTGACAGGAAAGCAGGATTCTACCACATTTATTTTTACAGCAATGTGGTCGAGCAGCAAATAGTGGGAGATGCTTATGCCCCCCTGCTGCGTACGGTCGAAGTAGAAGGTAAATTCGGAGACATAATCACTCAGAATTTTAATCCTCCCGACTATCTTCCTGTGGCTCGGAAACATATCGAATCTATTCAAATCGAACTGAAATCAGACCAGAACATTCCAGTAAAATATACCTATGGAAAGACAATTGTGAAATTGCATTTTCGACCTGTGAGATCACAACAAAGCCTGAGATGATAGCTGAATGAACTCTGGACATATACATCCGTATAAAATCGGTTGATGACAAGGTTATTATTCATATGAGCTCACCGCTGTAGTGTGGAAGAAACTATTTTTACCTCAGTAGAACTGTATAAAACTACAGTAACATGACTGATAAATCCGAGAGATGATCCTCACCGGTTCGTTCATTATTATCATAACCAAGTAGGCGGGGCCTTACCGGGTTTTTATGGATCTGCGACCATGTATGGTCGTGGAATCGGGTCAATATTTTCAAGATTATTCCGGTTTGTGTCACCTCTACTAAAATCAGGCTTTTCCCTGGCTAAACCTCACTTAAAAAAAGCAGCCACCAATATTGCCACGGATGTTATTGGTAGAGCAATGAATAAAATATCTGGTTCCAGCCAGGAAGGATCAGGAATTATGGTTCTGTCAAGAAGGGCAAGGAAGCGCCCACCGGGGGAGCGGGTGCGGAACTCACAAATACGTAGAACTCTAAAGCTAAAGAAATCAAACGGGAGAAGCAAGGCTAAGGGAAGGAAGTCTGCTCCGAGCAAGGATATATTTCACTAAACGCTAATTTACTGAAAAACATGGCTTTTTTGCACCACAAATCGTCCGAATGCACCCTAGCAGAGTTGGATTTGTTTTCAGCCCCTATGACCCAGCTATCTATAGAGGATAAGGTTTACACTGAAATTTTACCGGTGTCGGCTCTTACTAGAGGCGGGCCTATTGAGTTTGTGATCCCGGAGGTGAGAAATATCTGGACTTAAATGACACTTTGCTTCATCTACGCATCAAGATCACCAATGCAGATGGTAGCAACCTGGCTAACGACGCGGCTGTGGGCTTAATTAATTATCCACTTAACACAATATTTTCACAATGTGACATCACACTGGGAGACCGATTGATATCTCAATCAAGCTCCACGTATCCTTACAGGGCAATGATTGAAACTCTACTAAACTTTTCTGAAGATACGCTAAAGAGTCAATTTACCACAGGTCTTTTTTACAAAGACACTGTGGGTGCCATAGACTCTACTGTCGTAATCGATGGTCCAAACGCGGGATTAAATAAAAGGGCCGCTTTCACCGCCGTATCCAGAGAACTTCATCTGTTAGGGGTGCTTCATGCTGATTTATTTTTCTGTGAGAGAGCGCTGCTTAATTCAGTGGATTTGAGAATTAAATTAACACGAGCCAGAGATGCATTTTGCCTGATGGGAGCCCGTGACTCAACCTTTCAACTGACAATTTTAGGCGCTTCTCTTTTTATTAAAAAAGTCTCAGTTTCTCCAGCGATCCGTTTAGGTCATGCTTCTGCTTTAATGCGAGGAAATGCCTTGTACCCGCTTTCCAGAGTTAACGTTAAAACATATTCTATGCCAGAAAACTCGAGGATATATACTCAGGAAAACCTATTTTTGGGTGTTATACCAAAGTATATAGTTTTAGGAATGGTTCACCATGAAGCCTTCACAGGAAGAAGAGACCTATCACCTTTCAATTTTAAACACATGAACGCAGAATACCTAGCATTGTGCCAGGAGGGTAGACAAATTCCCGGCAAAGCTTTCCAACCCCAATTCAACCAGGGTATATCGGTCAGAGAATTTTACAACATATTCTCTGCAACAGGCCGCCATTCAAAAGACCATCCTCTAAGCTTTGACCGTAGTGAATTTAATAACGGATACTCCTTGTTTGTGTTTAACCTGAATCCAAGTGAGGACACAGATGCTTTATCACCCATTTCTAATGGTAATTTAAGGTTGGAGATCTGGTTCAGAGTCCCATTACCGCACACAACTACGCTCATTGTCTATGCCTGCTATGACTCCATCCTAGAAATCAATTCAAAAAGGCAGGTCTTGGTGGATTATTATTAATTATGAATAATCATCAACTGGAGAGTCTCCTACATCATCTGATGGGAAAACTATTTTGCGGAGTCTGGGCATGCAATGAACTGTCTTTACTCTCACATAAGTACACAGGACCCGCATATTTTATTGTGAACACGCATCCTGCTCACATGCCTGGAGAACACTGGTTGGCTCTGACTTTGGAAGGAAACGTTGCCATGTTTTTCGACTCATACGGATTACCCCCAGATTTTGATTTCTACCCAAAGAGCATTGTAAAGTTTTTGAAAGACAGGTCTTCAAAAATAATGTATCATGATAATCAACTTCAAGACACTCTGTCTGTTGTTTGCGGTCATCATTGTGTGTATTACCTGTGTAAAAGAGCTAGCGGTTTATCATTGCAAGAAGTACTTGATTCATACCCTGGTGATGTGATAAAAAATGATGTGATGGTTTCAGATTTTGTAAAAAAATATCAGCGTTGTGTAAAAAACGAAAGTATTGTTCTTTTAACCACGGAATATGTTCTATGCAAATGTTTAAAGATTGCTACAAATTGTGATTTTCTATTGTTATTTATGCATTCAAAAAAGAGACTGTACACCTGAAAAATTCTTAAATAAAACATTTTATTGAAAAAAAGTATTTGTTGTCAAAGTTTATGGAGTATAAGTAATCCAGCGTGATGGTTTTATTCTTTTACGCGTACTTTGTCTGTTTTTGATCTCATCTTCGAAATCAAATTTAGGGGACAACACAATATGCTTTTTTACTTTTCTTGAAGGGATTTTCACACCCTCTGTCTTGATACACAGATACTGCTCACGGGTTTGCGGGTTATTCACAGAAGATACTGGAATATTTAGTTCATGTAGAGTAGTGAGGAAATCAGTCCAACCTGCAGGCTGGAGGCTTTGAGCTTTTCTTTTAAATGAAACCAGAAGGTTTTTGAGTAAATCAGTCAAATGGGATCCCTTGGTGACATTTCCTTTATAAACAAATTCTGCTCTGGGTGTCCATCCACTGTTACTCTTGGACAACTTTTTCAAAATGTATTCAGCATTTTTTCAATCTCTTTCAGAAAATGCTTTCAAAACTTCATTTGCAGTTTCTTCCAATTCAGTTGGTTTATGAACAGAATCATCTTCATGGTTTCCGGGGTCAGGCACCAGCACAGGATCGTCCTTAGCATGCTGCACAGTTACAGATAGCTGAGGCTCTTCTAACTGACCTTGCTTGATTAAAGATAGATATCTCTGTAGCAAAGCATTATATCTCTTAATTTTCTCATATGAAGTCAACCCTGTTTCATTCAATATTGCTCTCATTCGAGAATCCAGATCCTCCTCGACAGTTTCTCTGATGTTAGTCTCTGAGGGGTTCAGACGCTTAAACTGATTAGGTGAGATGAGAAACATCTTCTGAAATGTTCTAAGAGCCATTGCTTTTTTTATCTGGTCAAGATTCCACCCACCAAGTTCCCAATCAGGGGAGTAAGAGCAGCTAGGATGGGTAGAATAAACCCTCCTCCTTGACTTTTGAGAGCCAACTGTTTACGTTTTAATCCGGTTCTTTTATCGGCCAACAGTCTGATGATTTTTCGCTGCTTTTTCAATTTCTGGTGTTGAGAAGGTGTTAGTTTAATATTTCCTTTCAGAATGTTCAAAGCTATCTCACATAAAGTGAGAAAATTGGGTGAGCAATGTGCTAAAATATCTTTACGCTTCTGAGGAGTGGCTTGGTAAAGAGCTCTGAGTAAGGGAGCATTTCTTTTTATCCGCGCAGACATTCTGACTTACTTTGTTTTAGGTACATAGACAGTCGGCTATTCGTGAGGTAGTAATCCCGTTCTCAATCTGTAAGGTTCTGGGCAACTAGGAGTAAGATCTACGATTAAATACCCATGAGCTTCTTTAGTTGCATCTTCAAAACTCTCCAGGAAACTTGCTTTTGCTGATGGGAAGATTTGACGTGCTAATATATCCACCTGTAATTTATCTCTAGGGTTCTTAAAGAGCACCAAATAATTACTGTTTAGACTAATGGTGCGACTGTATTTTCCCTGCTGAAATACATTCTGTGTGAGATATAGAACGGACATATTTCTATGATGCCTATATTGCGTGAACAATTTGGCTACTTCAGGGTGGTTAGAAGCCTGGAAAATGACATCGTCCAAAATGACCAAGTGACTTTGATTCGATGGAAACAAATCTTCATCCTCGAAAGAATCAGGCAGTCCTTCCACAAATTTAATATTTTTATTCAGTTTTTGCAATTCACCATACAATGGTTGAAAAGAAGTAAAAATCCAGATAATATTGTCAGGTACAGCATTCATGACATGATCAATATTTTGCAACATTTTTCCTACAAAGTATGATTTTCCACATCCACTCGCTCCTACAATCATACATGAGAAAGGTGATTTGAAAATAAATCTCCTGAACATCACCTGGATAAGACATTTTTTATCTTAAACTCTAATAACCAAAAGGTAGAGTTGAACCATCTGAAAAAAGCCTTCTTTTGTCATACACAACCTGAAACCTTTTCAGAAATGTCGCATTTTTTAAGAACCCCTTTTTATCACGTTTGATGGTGCGCTGAGGTACCTCAATAACACTGTCTCGGGAACCATTTAAGTACCCTCCCACCAGCTCTCTGATGTTGTCAAAATTGACTCTCTCACTGCACTCGTGCGTTTGAGTAATCCCTTTCACTCGGATCACTACTTTCTTTTGTTGCTTTGTTTGATATGCATAGCTTTTGGGTCCTGCTGCCACAAATTCCTGAATTGTGTCTCCCCCCAGCTCATCAGTTAAATCTCCAAGGTAATTCCCAAGTTCTAGAGGATTCTCACAATCTTTCACCACATAGATCAAACTGTCCGTGTCTATGTAGGGAATTTTTTCCTGCACTCGCTCCAGACAGCTGAAAAGTTTTAAACGAGTGTAAGCTGTCGTAAACGATGTTTACGATGTTTACCTTGTTGGGAGGAGTGATGCAGCGTTTGCTGTAAATCCACTGCACCAGACAGGTTTCAGGACTGAGAAAGTGGAAGTACTTCACTTCGTATTTACCTGAGAATAAGAACTTAAAGAACTCATCAGGATCACTCACAAATGTGGTCTGAGAGAGATCATTTCTTTGTGCGAATTTGCCCCAGAAGCTGTTAAGACATAATTTAGCTACTTGTCTTTTAGCAGGATCACCTCATTTGTTTGCATCCAGCCGGATACCTTGATTGAGTTCATAATCTATCACATATTTCAACTTGCTCTCCTGATCCACCGCTTCGAATGGATACCCGCTGGCTTCTTGTTTCCCCTTCAGAAAGGTGTGAATGTAACCTTTGAAGATTGTGTTACTGCTTCTCTCAAAATGCCAGACCTCAGTGATTTTTCCAACATGATACCCACACTGCAATGCCTTTTGAAACTCCACACTCACCCAAACACCTGTCAGAGCCCGCTCCTCGTCCTCATGGGTGCAGGAACCTGCTTGGTTGTTAGTTTCTGCACATGTGTGACAAAGAGTGAAAACTAGCTTACTCCGAGATGTCTTGTAGGGCAGAACAGGAAAAAACAGACCCCGCGGGGGATAAACGGTGGCTCTGATGAACCCAAAGTAGTTGTTGGGATCATCAAAATCTTTGTAAATGATGGTCGGGTGGCCTAGCGGATATGCAAACCCTCTGAATTTGGTTTAGACCACGTCCTTGCTGCTGTGCTTGATCAACTACTGCAGTTGATAACCCGGGGTGTGATTCTGTATTTTGAAAAGCTTCATTGAGTACAAACGAACCAGCAGGTGAGGCGGCGGGTGAGTTTTGAGAAAGACAATTATTTAAACCGTGAAGTGCATCGTTAATTTGTCTGAAATATTCTGAGACTTCAGATTGGTTTAAAATAGGTGATCTTTGAGGGCTAAAAGCAGGGTTCGGTGAAATGTTATTATTTTCCGCAGTATTCACTGTTGAAGCTAATGTTTGCAAGTTCTGTATGGCCTTTACAATTTGTTCATGGTAAACTGACTCAGATTCTGTATTTTGAAAAGCTTCGTCCAACCTAAATGAACCAGCGGGTGAGGCGGCGGGGGAGTTTTGAGAAAGACAATTATTTAAACCATAAAGTGCATCGTTAATTTGTCTGAAATATTCCAAGACTTCAGATTGGTTTAAAATAGGTGACCGTGGAGGGCTTAAAGCAGGGCTAAAAGCAGGGTTCTGTGAAATGTTATTATTTTCCGCAGTATTCAGTGTTGAAGCAAATGATTGCAAATTCTGAATTATATTAACAATTTGTTGTGAATAATCTGTCTGAGATTCAGGATTTTGAAAAGCTTCATTTAATTCAGCTCTACCTTCTTGGTTATCCATACTACATAGAGTTATAAGAGACAGATCAAACATGAATCATTTCTCAAACAATTTTGCATCAGAGTAAACATTGTCGACCAGAATTTTGGTTGCTTGTAGTAGTAACTTAGCTCTCGCACTCATAGAGCGGTAGAATGGTGATCTTCGTTTTCTGGACCCAGCACGTTTCTCCAGAAGCCACACAGATTCTGTAATAAATAAATAATCAGGAATACATTTCTAGCAGCGGTGATATGGCATTTTAGTTGATAAAATCAAATAATATACCTGTAATCAGTCCATCCAATAAGACGGCTCTGGCTTGCAGATTGTGTGCTCTCCTCTTGCGTAGTATTGTTTGAGCTTTGGAAGCTGTGAAATATAATGAATGTGTGTTGAGATTTCATACAGGCTTTTGGTACAATAGAGGGGGAAAAAATTGAAATGTCCTTCTAGTGCTGTATTCTGACAATGTCCTGCTAAATCACTTTTACCAATACATACACATACTCACACACGCATACACACGCAGCAGCATGACTCTCCCCTGGCCCCTCTCCTCTCTGCTTCCTCTGTTAGCCTCTGTCTCTTATAGAATAAGGAATTAAAGACATTTAATTACAACACTTTAAATATACTGTACATATATTTCATTCATTCAAGTAAACTTTTGTAAAAGCTTTTATTACAAATTTCAGTTTAGACTGTGGTCTGTTGAGATTCCACGCACACACGCAGCAGCATGACTCTCCCTGGTCCTCCCTCCTCTCTGCTTTTTCTATCAGTCTGTGTGTCTCTTTGTTTAAACATAGCGTATACATTTCATTCATTCAAGTAAAGTTTAAAGTTTAGTAAATGCTTTTATTACAAATTTCAGTTTAGACTGTGGTCTGTTGAGATTTCACACACACACACACGCACACACACCTACACACACACACACACGCACAGAATGACTGCAAGGCCCCCTCCGCTTTAAAGATAGATACACATGCAGTAGCCTGTGTCTCTTATGGAACAAGGAATTAAAGACATTGAATTACAACACTTTAAATATACTGTATATATATTTCATTCATTCAAGTAAAGTTTAGTAAAAGCTTTTATTATAAATTTCTGTTTACACTGTGGTCTGTTGAGATTTCCCACCCACACACACACACACGCACACACACACAGAATGACTGCAAGGCTACCCTCCGCTTTAAAGACAGACACACACGCAGTAACCTGTGTCTCTTATGGAACAAGGAATTAAAGGCATTTAATTACAACACTTTAAATATACTGTATATATATTTCATTCATTCAAGTAAAGTTTAGTAAAAGCTTTTATAAATTTCAGTTTACACTGTGGTCTGTTGAGATTCCACACACACAGAACGACTCTGCAAGGCCCCCTCCTCTCTGCTTCCTCTCTCAGCCTCTGTCTCATATAGAATAAGAAATTAATGACATTTAATTACAACACTTTAAATATACTATATATATTTCATTCATTCAAGTAAACTTTAGTAAAAGCTTTTATTATAAATTTCAATTTACACTGTGGTCTGTTGAGCTTTCACACACACACGCACACGCACACACACACACACACACACACACAAAGAACAACTCTGCAAGGCCCCCTCCTCTCTGCTTCCTCTGTCAGTCTGTGTGTCTCTTTGTTTAAACATAGCATATACATTTCATTCATTTGAGTAAAGTTTAAAGTTTAGTATGTATGCTAATAAATAATAATTTAAAACAATAAAACTTACCAGTGTGAGGAGAATCAGAAGGCCTCTTTGGTTCTGGTTCTGACTCTGCTTCTGGTCCTGGTTCTTGTTCTGGTTCCGGGTCCGCTGTAGTTTCTCTACGTGGCGAGGGAGGAGCCGTGATGCCAACAGCGTCAACTCTCTGCCTAGGAGGTAAGTCGGATACTTCTTGCGGCACAAAGCTGTCTTCCGAGCCAGATGAGATGTAAATTACTGAATCTTCATTAGAAGTTAAAGCTATGGATGATAAAATAAATACGTTGATAGAAAACCAGTTTCCTGATTAGTTCAAATACACTATTTAAAAAAACTTACTCTGATCTCTCGTATGTATGTTGGTTGATTTTTGATCAGGAACTGTTCTGAAACCATTTGCATTCATCAGTTGTGAAGAACATATAGCTTTAGAGACAGGTCTTCTTTTTTTAGTCAGCGATAAACGATTCCTCCTGTAGTTTTCCTGGTTATCTATAAGAAAATAGAAACATAGTAAATGTTAATTAATATATATTTTTTTAGTTTTAGAACTCTGATTACATAAGTGTAAAAAAGGTACTAAAATTACCGTGGAAGAACTCTGGTTCTGTTTGGGACTGGTGTGTCTTCTGATTTTTAGTAAGATCTGGAGGAATAATAGGTATATATTTAAGATTTTCATTTTTATAGGACTAAATTATTTTAGAATTAGGGTTACAGAGAAAAGATATGACAAAAAAAAGACTTACCGATTATAACATCTGATTCTGCATCCTGAGAGAATGCACCTAAACAAACAGACATTGTTATTAAACACAAATACGTATATTTATGTATTTATACATTTATATAAACTGAGAAAGATTATTAGTATTTTTTCTTTACTTACGGTCAAAAAACTTGTAGAGGTCTTGAGACCCAAAAGTTGTAGACCCATCAGAATTAACCTGCTTGCACGAAAAACCGGACATATTTCAGAATAATGCTGGTTTAAAGATAAAGCAAAATGTAAAAGCTTACAACTCCTGTTGTACCGCAGAGCAGATGAGAGAAGATCTGTGTTGTTGTGGTCTTGCCGAGATGATGCATCCTTTTATAGGACCGTACGGCAGTGAAACTGCTAATTTTTCCTTCAGAAGGATTGCCTGAGGCAGGCAATGCCAGCTGAAGTGTCAGAGGTCAGCCTCTCTTACCTAGTTATAGGATATATCATTCTGCGGAAGAGTACGAGGTAGGTTTTCATCGTATGTTGGTTGAGACATATGATACATTCCTTTTAAAGAGGACCATGTGGCATGAATCTGCTAATTTTCCTTCAGAAGGATTGCCTAATGTATCCTGAGGTGGGCATCACCGGCTGTGGGGTCAGAGGTCACCCTCTCTTACCTAGCTATAGGATCATTCTGTGAAATACTACGAGGTAGGTTTCATCGTATGCTGGCTCAGAGATCAGATACACACGCACACACACCCACACGCACACACACACACACGCACACAGCAAGCCGTATGATGGCTCAGAGATCGGATACACACACACACAGCAAGACTCGCCCCCCTCCTCTCTGCTTCCTCTGTCAACCTCTGTCTCTTATGGGACAAGAGTTAGAGACAATTAATTCCAGCACTGTATCATGAATATAATCTGTTTAAAACCATTTGTTACAATATTCCTAATCTAATTCAACATGATTTAGAATATAGTATATTTATTTATTCATTTATATTTATTTGTTCACATCAAACTCCGATTAAAATTTGAAAGAAGGGTGCCGGGGAGGTCAGGAGGTCACAAAGTTCCCATTATATGATATATATGACATATGTTTGGGGGGAGGGGGTATTAGGTTACCGGATGTGGGGGCGTTTGATATAAATTAATATCAATTAATCCATCAAACTCCGATTAAACAGAAGGGTGTCTATATATCTCTCTCTGGTGTTCCGGTTTCAAGATCACAGTTTAACCAAGTACTGTAAATAAAAAGTCCCATCCATCCATTTTCTTTACACCCTTGTCCCTCAGTGGGGTTGCTGGTGCCTCTCCAGCTAGCGTACCGGACGAGAGGCGGGGTCACCCTGGACAGGTCACCAGTCTGTCGCAGGGCAACACAGAGACACACAGGACACACAACCATGCACACACACATTCACACCTAGCGACAATTTAGACAGACCAATTAACCTGACAGTCATGTTTTTGGACTGTGGGAGGAAACCGGAGTACCTGGAGAAAACCCACCATGCACAGGGAGAACATGCAGACTCCATGCAGAAAGACCAGGGCCGGGAATCGAACCCAGAACCTTCTATGGATCTTCCAGATCAATTTGAGAAGCAATTTTGATCATATTTTATTATTGTGTCATGTAGCGTGGGCCGCTGGTCTTGGTCTTGACTTGGTCTCAGACCCTAAAATTCTTGGTCTTGTTTCGGTCTCGATACACTCTGGTTTTGGTCTCAGGTTAGGTGGTCTTGACTGCCAGCTGCAAATCATTTGCTCATCAAGGAGGACCAGTGGGGCTTCAAGCCAATCGCAGGGTTGTTCTATTTTAATCTTGTTCCTCCTCGTAAAGATTTCAGAGTATTTACGTGTTGTCTCCTTGTGTTTCAGAACAACTCATCTGAAACTCACCTCAAGGTATAGATTGGAGTTTTAAAGTGATCTTCAAGCAATGCACTGTTTTACTCTCCCACCATATAATTTACCAAATCATCTTGCCTTCCTCTGCAATAGTTCACCTACCTGCTACTGACTTAGCTGTTCATCCTAAGCCTCCATTCCAGCTGGAGTTTAGCCACCGTTAGGTAATCAAAGCAACAAAACACACACATATCACTTTAGTCCTCAGATGAACTCAGATGAACCTTCATATTTTGAATGAAATAAACACAAAAGATAAAATGCTCAAAAATAACTGCTGAACCTTGGACAGCGAAACCTTTATTCAAGCTAAAAGTCTAAAAGAATCTTACTGTTCCTTTCTTTTTTTCTCTGCAGTTCAGTGTTTGTGCTCTTCCTGTGCCTCCCTGGTGACATGTTCATGGTGTACCTTAACCCCCGTGGTTGGTGGTGGAGGGAGATTCAAACTACTTTCATTTTCCCAGTTGCACAAAGCCTTTCTGAATATGATGCAAACGATTGTCTACTGTCACCCCCTGCTGGCCCTGGAGGAGGGAATACTGCAAGTCAGTGATTCAGAACAATATGCTTGATTTCCTTTGACAGAAAATATTCAGAGTAAGCATTAAGCTTAATTTGAATATTGGATTAAGCTTAATGCACTGATTGATAACTAGGATCAATTGCATTGCATGAATAATTGAGTTAAAATTATTTTTTGTGAAGTGCCTTCAAGACAACATTTGTTGTGAATTGTTGTTAGGTTCTTCAGTTCCCTTTAGATTATTTCTAACTGCTTCACTTGAATTTTTCCATTAATGTACATTTCAAATTGAATGTAACTATTTTTCTCTTATATACCAGCTACAAGTTAAAGCCTTGTTTATTATGTTAACATATTTATAATTTTGGACCAGGTGAGTTTAAAGTTTAATGGGCTATGTTGGATTTTGGGTTGTCCAGACCATCCTTCAGCCAATGTCCATGTTGTCACAGATGCAACAAGCGTCACATAGTTCAGTGTGGCATCGTTGTCTCTGAAGCATGTTCATCTTTCCTTCTCCACGCTGGTGGAAACGTGTGCAGGCAATGCAGATTCTTGGAGTTGTGATACTGGTGCAAACAGCTGCTGCCAGTCTCACTCTTAGCCATGATGAGTGTCATATAAGAGGCACTTAACTCAGCACTGCAGGTGGTGAAAGATTTCCATTGTTGAATCTCTTCAGTTCTCAACAGAAGTCCTGTGAGTTCTGTTGAGAACTGGACGTAGTTTCCGTCTGAATGTCCAGCAGGAGACCCAGCAGTGGTCTGGAGGTGATGCAGATCTTTGTCTTCCTGATCTTCTGGATATTCTTGATCACTTTCATTGGCTGGTGGGGAGGGAAGGACATCATCTGGTCCATGGGAGGACAAGTTTGAGTTGAGGTCAGAGGTCAGACGCACTGCAGCGAAGCTCAGACAGAGGAAAAGGAAAGAAGCAAATAGGAGTCGATTAGGGTTTGTCTTTCTGTGTTTTTTATATAAATATATTTTCTCTCTTGGGAAAAGAGATATTTTAGCCACTTATTACCCAATATTTTAAGAATTTATAAATCATTTTCTTATTCAAACACATGTAAACATAGTAAAACCAATTCTCTTTTATCCTTTGCAATATTAGATTTTAAAATGTAGAATGTAAGTTAATTTAAGTTTATGTTAACTTAGCCTGAGTGAACATCTCATCAGAGAATGATGGATTACCCTAAATGTGTTGATCCTAGTCAGCGATCAGCCGAGAGGTTTGACTGACTGACCGACCCACCAGGTCAGGTCTGCATGTTTGCAGTTAACAATATTCACTGCACTGCTGCCAATTCGGCGACTTTCTTGCTACATTTAGCGACTTTTCAGACAAAGAAAAAAATTGGTATCGACAAAAATCAAAATTGACGGGCAAGGGTTTTTTTAAGATCAGTAATCGGCGATCAGTCAGAAAACTGAAATCGGTGCAGCCCTACACACATATTCATGACATTGTTTGATAAAATGAATTTCTGTTAGGTGTAATAGTTACAAATATATTTATACCAGGAGAGTCTTTCTCACCTGAGGATGAAGTTTCACATAACTTATAAATTGATGTAAAACATAATGTTTGTTTTAGACAAATAAATTATAATGCTATTATAATGCTCAGCAAACTAAGCAGACTAATGTGTGTGTGTGTGTGTGTATATATATATATATATATATATATATATATATAGCCTATATATATACTGCTCAAAAAAATAAAGGGAACACTATAACACTTAAGTGTTCCCTTTATTTTTTGAGCAGTATATATATAGGCTCTAAGTTCATATATCAATGAGCTTAGTGTAGCTCATTTATATATTAATGCAGTACCCCTGTAGCCTGATGTAAAAACATTTTGCCAGACAATGTAAAACATTGAGAAGTTTTAATTATCAAATGTTGTTATGCCGTTTTGAAGCCAAAACCCATCAGAAATATGCAGTCAGCCATGAGAATCAACTCATTTAAAGTGAAAACTCAGTTTCACACAAATACAAACATTGTACCATAAATGTTTGGCTGTTGAACTGGACCATTCAAGGTCGCTATTAAGCTAGGTTTCTATTAGTGGCTCCACAAATCTTTCTGATAAACATTACATTACAAAGTAAAATATATGTTTAATCTTGTCTTTATTCTATTCTCTCTCCTTTTTGGCGACATTGCTTTGCTAACTTATCTTCCACCGGAGTCTGGAGGTTTGGATGCTCCTCTCATCGCGGCTCATATTACTGTACAGTGCGGTACCGACCGCAGCCACCCGGGGCACCCAAGAGCAATTTATTTTTTAATCTTTCTTTTGTCCAGTCCATATAATAAAGATTTCTACTTACATTATCAAATATATATTATTGTAAAAAAAAAATCACAATTTTATAATGAATTTGTATGTTTTTGTTGATATAATCACATAAAAATCATTACTGAAAAAATTGTTTTAAATCACTTCCACTTATGGAGCGCTACTATTTGGACTTTTTCTGAGTTATTACCGTGGGGTAATAAGTCATCTATCATCTGACAGTTTTGATTGTGTCTCTGTTGTGCTGGAAGTCTAAATGGTTTAAAGGGCCGTTTCCATGTGCAGATCCATCTCAACCCACAGACACAAACATGCAGTGAATAAATAGACTTTCAATCATTTTTTTGCACCAAAGAGTTAATAATAAACACTTTTTATTATTATAAAACACTGCAAACTAATGGTGGTAGAGGGCAGCACTGGGTTAACTCAGGGAATCTCATCTGTAAGTGTATCAATCAATTCCAAACCTCTTTGTTCTGTTACAATTATCGATTTATTCCATTTTGATTGTCATGCTCCAAACTTTGCGAGGACTGACCACACAAAGCCACCGCGCCAGTAACCTTCCCATTCACACTTAATGACAGTCACATCAACACGCCCACCAGCAGGTGTCAAAGCCGCTGCTCCTGTCATATCCATAATTACTTATTTCATTCATATGGCTCTTACAGAGCCTCAGTGAAAACGTGTTTATTATTATTAACTCTTTGGTGCAAAAACTGATTGAAACTCTATTTAACTGTTAAGGTTGAGGTGGATCTGCACATGGAAACGGCCCTTTAAACTATTCAGACACAACAGAGACACAATCAAAACTGTCAGATGACTTATTACCCCACGATAATAACTCAGAAATAGTCCAAATAGATTTTTTTATGTATTTTTTATTTCTTTCCTACTTATGGAAAGTTTCTGTTTATATCATTTATATCATAGTTTTGTTGTGCCTTTCTATATTAAAGAAAAATATATAAAACGTCAGATATTTCACAAGGATATATTAACATTCATGGAAAAACCTTACATAACCTTGTATTAAAGCATAAGTACAGCGGACACCATAAGAAAGGTTTACAGTATTCAATTATGTCGCATGAACTGACCAGTAGATTATTGTGAGGGAACACAAAAGAAAACATTTTCCCCATGTCCCTGGAAGGCTGCGTACTGAAATGATTGCCAGATAACACCTGAAAATAATTATTAGAACCAATTAAAAAGACGTTAAAAAAAATCAAAATACTGTTAACATTCCAGCATTGGTGATGATGAGTCAGCATTTTAAAAGAACATAGCTCAATTTCAAGTTAATTGCAGAGATTAATCAGTGTGATTAATGAGCTAATGGGCATTTAGGCTGTATTAACATTCATTCAAAGAAGGTCTATTTCTCTAAATATATGTTCATTAGCTGGAGTTTCAGTCTGATTTTACTCCGCACCTGATATTTGTACATGTGATGTTACAGCTCAACCTAAAACACTGCAAGATGAATAGGCAATCCCATCACATTCGATATATAAAGCAGATCATGTTTGCCCAGAAACGCAGCAGAATTCATTTTGAATTTGATTTATTTTCTCCATTCTGAGCATGTTTGAGAGAACAGTAACTATTCACTTTTACAGATCTGCTTTTCATGCTTCATGCAACGATCTAACAGTGTCAGTCATTCTCCTGAATTATGCTGTAAATATGTTGACATGCTTGCAGCTGTAAAGAAAGCATGTGCAGTGTGGGCCACAAACAAGTCAGCTGCTTTTCCTGTTGTCTGGCAGAAGTGCCATGACAGCAGTTCCTCCCCAGCCCCTCCTTTTCCTTTTTCCCACCCCAATATGCTGTGGACTGTAGAGCTCCTTCTGTATGGGGAAACATCTTCTTCAACACTACCTCAGCTACTTGTCAGGAAGCTATTCTCCTGGGGGAAGATGGAGGGATGGCTGTCATAGCTGCAGGCTGGAGAACACATGGTTGACAAGTGGAAGGAATCTCCCATTTTCTGCCTGAATCCATCAGCCTTTGATAGAGGTTGTGGTGCTGCTTGTTACAAACTGCATTTAAATATTTAAAGAGGTCATCCCTGACTTTTGATGTGCAGCTTTTAATGCAAATCACGCAGGAGATCCAGCTCCTAGCAAGCTTCGCATTACTTTATTCTTCAAAGCCAACATTTTCTCTTCCCACTCTTTTTAGTAAATTGAAAAATGAACTCTTCAACCTCCCTTTGAGGTTTTCTCCACCCCTCTGAGCAGAACGGGGAGTCAGTCTCCTCTACCTCCAACATGTGAAGCTGTATGAACTACTCTTTTGGGTAAGCATGTAAGTGTGCTTCCAGTGTACACACAAGAAAAAAGACCCCTCACTGCACCACGCTTGCTTACACTTTTTTATTCAACCATTTTCAAAAAATGTCTCCCTTTTTGGCCTTTTACATGGCCCTATAGAAATTCCCAATAAAGACAATTGCCCACAGTCTTTAACAGATTGATTGTGGATGAACCAAAATTTTCTTCACTTGAATCAAAATAAAACTCTAATGAAATTGTTTGGACAAAAGAACCTTATTCCATCATGTTCACTTGACAGAAGCTGCACCTTCCTACTGAAGGCCTTGACTGCACTGTACACAAAATGACCCTTTCTTTGCAGTGTGACATTTAGTTCATTCATCTGAGCAGTCAATCAACTATAAAACCAAGATCTGCCAGCCAGTGTCTGAAAGCCGAGGGATGGTGAGTCACTTCCTCATAGAGAACTCCTGAATCTCCTCTCTCAGGTCCCAGAAGCTTTTCAGCACTTTTCCCAGACTGAGCCACCTGACTGCTGTCTGTTAGGGTTAGGTCCTGGTGGTCAGTCTCGGTTTCCTCTAAAAGTGAAACAAACCGTCTATGGTTCAGTGCTCTTGCTGTGACAAAGTTAACTGTTTTAGTTATGACATCAACCACATGATTTATTTTTAACACCGACTTATACAACACTTCTTGATGTATAATACAATGAAAAGAAGTTAATTTCTGCTCAGGGTTCTTTTTTGCCACTTTGTCCTGGATTCTCTTTAATAAACCAACTTTTTTTCCTGTGAGATTTGGACACCTATCTGTTGTCACGCCCACTAGTTTGTCCCAGTTCAGACCCAAGCTTTCCAAACACGCATTTACCTCTGCTAAGAGCTCACTCCCTGTTGTCCTTTTCATTGACCGCATGCTTGCCAGCTCCTCAATGATGCTGAATTCTGCATTGATCCCACACAGCTGAGCAGTGTCCCGTATGTCACAGCTCTCATCCACAGCCAGGGAAAAATACTCAAAATTATTCACACTGTCTTTCATTTGCAGCACCAGCTTCGTCACGATGTCCTCAAACCTTCTCGTTACGGTGCGGCGGGAGATGGAGTTGTTCTCAAAAGCTTCTTTTTTCTCAGGACATATTTGCGCTGAAGAGTCCACCAAGCACTCCTTAATAAACTCTCCGTCACAAAAAGGTTTGTTCTTCCTAGCAATCTTGTGGGATATGGCAAAACTTACCTTGACTGCAGCTCCTCTGGATGCCAGGCGTTTTGTAAAAAGTGTTTGTTGAGCTTGCAACTTGGCTACCAACGCAGTGTTGAGGAAAAATGACTATTTTTAGTGTTTAACACAGTTTAAACCTTTTAGAACGAATTTCTTAATCGTGAACAGGTTTGTGTTAGTGATTTAAAACCCTAAGAACTATTGCTGGGTTAAGCATTTAAAGTACAAAGGAGAATAGAGGATCTGCAAGAGAATTTCTGCTCAGACCTCTGGGGTCTTATCATTAAAGACAGGAGGTCATAATTAACATGCAGGAAGGTGGAGGACGAATCATTGATTACTGTGAGAAAGGGAACTTTGGTCGGTTCACGTAACCAGGATGAGAAGTCTTCCAGAATAACATTGACATGGTGAAAAACAGAAATACATAAATGTTTAAATCACTACATTTAATTTGTAAGACATTTTTCTTAGTTATTAATAACATGTTGACTAAAATTGTATTTTTGTTTGAATAATTTAGTCAATGATGAATGTATTTGAAGTTGTATTATTTCTGACTATATTAGAATCAATGAAATGTTTGTTTATTTAGAAATATTTAGGTTTATGGTGAATGAATGTCTTATTCTTATTTGTTTCTAATTCTAATTAGAACAGGAATTGTATTTCATTATTTCTGTTGATATTATATCTATTGCTTTGTTTGATATCAGGACTACTTTGGAGATGCTGAGTGAGAAGAACAATTGGGTTTTGGAGATAACTTTACATTGAATTAAATAAATACAGTATTAAGGTTTGTTCTGGCAGAGCAGAAGAGAAACCGAATTTCACAGCTACCTGTGAGGTTATTCATCTGTTTTGTTGGCCAGATGGCTGTAGAGCGAGAGGCCAGATAGTGTTAAGAAAATACATTTAAAATAGTTAGTTTTAGAATTTATCATGACTTGATTGAATACCATAATTATAGTTTTAAATTTATACTATTCTGACTATGATATATTTTAGTGTAGTTAAAGCAGATGTTTGTCAAGATTCCGATCTGCTCTTGTCTGTTGGGAACAATCAGTAGGAAGTTCTAGCTTTTCACATGATCTGTGAAGACATAAACCATGAATTCGGAGGTCTGCTTCTACCTTATTAACAAAGGTGTTTGATCTTGTGAACAGATTGCAGGGACTTTTCTAATTTAAAGGGCAGAGATGCTTCCAGTTGGTCAGTAGATACGCTTATTTGAATCATTAAGAGGAAAACACTACAGGTATAAAGTTTGTGCACAGGAAACAATTAGAATAGCTGAGTTTAGTTTTATTCTGCACCAGCTTTCTCAAGGACGTCCTTGATATTTCTCTGTCTTCTTGTCTCAGGTAACAATGTTTGTATCTGTGTTTCTTCAGTTTCCTGTACTATCTTATACTTTCTTTCCGGGGATCAAAAGGAAGAATCAGAGCCAGAGTTTTGCTAAATTTAATTGTAATATAAAAATTCTTCCTTAACAGCAGACAACTCAGTGTTGCGCTGTTTCTCTGAGAGGTTCTTGTATCTCTTCTTGTGTTTGGTCACTTAGTGATGATGGACAGGCACGGAGCTATGGGGCCTGGGGGTGGAGGTGCCAGGGAGGGAGGAATGGTTTCAAGATGCTTTAATGTCTGATTTTAGATGGAGAAAGTGCGCCCTCGCCTGTTCAGAAAGGTATATGTAATGTTAAAGTTGCTGTCGCACCGCGCAACCCCCCTACCCCCGCTCCACAGTTTCCAGAGGTGATACACGTGAGGGGCCCGGTCATTGGCCCCGGTCATTGGCCCCGCCCCCCGGCCCGATGCCGACTTGTTCCGCTAATGATGATGGATATTATCTTCCTTTAACACAACCACCTGCGCACCACAAACTAAACACAGCTTTACCTTTGACTTCAGTAAAGAAATGTTTCGCTGTCCATGCCTTGTAGAAAATGCGGCATTCAAAATCAGCTTTTCTTTTTTTACCATGAGATGACATTTTGTGGGGATTGTGTATTCGGCTGCTAGCATCACCTGTTACTGTGCGTTAGCATTTACGTACGTGCATTCATAAACGGTGCATCAAGCCCTTTCAAAATAAAAGACAGCTGCGTCGCATGCACACAAAAATACTTTTTTATTTTTGACTGGGGGGGCCGCGGGCCGGACAGGGAGGTTCAACTGGCCTGTGGGCCTTAAAATGCCCAGGTCTGATTTAGAGCATTCTCATAGTGGTCCACCTAATAAAAAAACACTGAATCTAAATTATCTCCTGTATCCTGTAGCAAAAGGCTCATTCATTTCCAACCAGCTCACTGATGGAAGAGCTATAAAAATAGATGCAGACTGACAGCCCGGCTCGGTTAACCGGTTTAATGTGATTCAGGTGTACTGGCAGGACATTTCTTTTAGCAAAACAATCTTTATTTGGGTCCACCGGAGAGAACACACACCTGAACTTCAAGCTTTTCTCACCATGCTAAATCAAATCTGAGCCAGGGCCCCAGTCATGCATAAACATGAGCCCTCAAAGTGCAGCGACATTTTCACGCATTGATAAGAGTGGAGGAAAAACAACACGACTCTGAGCTCCCCCCTGTGTTTCTGACAGTTAGCCTGCAGCTGCATGTGTCAAACATACAGGATGTATAGAGAGTGGAGCGAGCTGGAGCTAAGTATGCTCCTATCCCACACTTATGGGGGAGGTTATTCTCAGCATAATCATCTCATTGTCAATTCTTAAAATTTTCCTGGGTCACCATTTACATGGGTCAGCTTAAGTGGACAAGTCACAACTTCACAGGGGAAATTATATTACAGCTCAATCCTGAAATTAAGAATTTGACCCTCATTAACTGGGAGCTACAGAATGCTGCAGTTCCTGCCCAAATTCTATTAACAGCCCCACACCAAGCCAGACAAAAGCCTGGAAGGAGATGAAAACGGTTCCTTGAAACAGAAGAAGTCAAAAGCAGCTTAGTGGGAGTAATTACAGATATTGATTCCCAGCCCCAATAACGGAGGGAAAATCTGACCCTTGCACACTTTGCTGCTTTCCTATTAATTCCCTCTCAGAGTTTGCTTTTCTACAATATAAATGATTCATGAAGCAGTTCCCAAGCATTAGGTAGGGCTTATTTTTATTGTCTGTTTAGTTACTGTGAGAAATGACCCTCACAGGATAAAGTTTGGGGACCCCTGGTTTACATGAACATCATACAAACTCAACATTCGCTTAAATGTATGTTTCACCTTTGTTAACACCTTTGTTAACATGCACGTATGCATACATGGAGCCTGGAAGTTCAACCAGGAGGTGTTGTCATTTCTGATTGAAAATTCAGAAGTTCTTAAACCTTTTTTTTTTGCTTTAGACTGGTGATCCTCTATGCAACGAAACAAAATACACAAACAAAAAATCCCTCATTCAGGACAAACTCAGTGCAGAAAGAGTCATTTAACACCACTGTCCAACAACAACAGCAAAAAATAACAAAAAATTCAAAAACAAAGGGTTGATTATTTAAAAGTGATCAGCCCTCGCCAAAGTGTATATGACCATCAAGTACTTAGGTTTGAGCTTTATATCTTATTTCATGTTCAAGATGAGTCATTTCCTCATCAAAATACGTTTAAGACATTCTAAAAACTCCATGGCAACCATTCAGTGGCGCTTCAATGCTTCCTCATGCAATGCACCTCCTATTTACAGACTACCCTTTTCCGGCTCAAGACCATGGCCTCGGATTTGGAGGCACTGAGCCTCATCCCGGCCGCGAACCGCTCTAGTGAGAGCTGTAGATCACAATCTGATAAAGCCAACAGGACCACATCATCTGCAAAAAGCAGAGATTTGATCCTAAGGCCACCAAAATGGATCCCCTCAACACCTCCCTCCAGGACCTGCTGAGGGTGTAGAGCTGGTCCAGTGTTCCACAACCAGGACGAAAACCACAGTGCTCTTCCGGAATCGGAGGTTGGACAATCAGATGGACCCTCCTCTCCAGGACCCCCGAATATACCTTACCAGGGAGGCTTAAGAATGTGACCCCCCTGTAATTGGAGCACACCCTCTGGTCCCCCTTTTTAAACAGAGGGACCACCACCCCAGTCTGCCAATCCAGGGGAACTGCCCCCGATATTCATGCAACATTGCAGAGTCACGTGAGCCAACACAACCCTACAACATCCAGAGCCTTAAGGAACTAGGGCGGATCTAATCCACCCCCGGGGCCCTGCCACCGAGGAGCTTTTTGTCCACCTCAGCGACCTCGTCCCCAGAGACTGAAGAGCCCAACCCAGAGTCCCCATGCTCAGCTTTCTAAACAGAAGGCATGTTGGTGGGATTGAGGAGGTCTTCGAAGTATTCCGCCCACCGGCCCACAACGTCCTGAGTTGAGGTCAGCAGCGCACCAGCCCCACTATAAACAGTGTTGGTGCTGCACTGCTTCCCCCTCCTGAGACGCCGGATGGTGGACCAGAATCACCTCGAAGCCATACAGAAGTCTTTCTCCATGGCCTCTCCAAACTCCTCCCACGCCCGAGTTTTTGCCTCAACGACCACCTGAGCCGCATGCCGTTCGCCCGCCGGTACCCATCAGCAGCTTCTGGAGTCCCACAGGCCAAAAAGGCCCAATAGGACTCCTTCTTCAGCTTGACAGCATCCCTCACCGAAGGTGTCCACCAATGGGTTCGAGGGTTGCCGCCGCGACAGGCACCAAAACCTTGCGGCCGCAGCTCCGATAGCCGCCTCGGCAATGGAGGTACGGAACATGGTCACTCAGACTCAATGTCCCCACCTCCCCGGAACGTGTTTGAAGTTCTGCTGGAGATGGGAGTTAAAGCTCCATCTCACAGGGGACTCTGCCAGACGTTCCCAGCAGACCCTCACTACACGTTTGGGCCTGCCAGGACTGACCGGCTTCCTCCCCCACCACCGGAGCCAACTCACCACCAGGTAGTGGTCAGTGGACAGCTCCGCACCTCTCTTCACCCGAGTGTCCAAGACATACGGCCGATCATCGAACTGCGGCCTAGGGTGTCCTGGTGCCAAGTGCACATATGGACACCCTTATGCTTGAACATGGTGTTTGTGATGGACAATCCGTGACGAGCACAGAAGTCCAACAACAGAACACTACTCGAGTTCCGATCGGGGGGGCCGTTCCTCCCAACCACGCCCCTCCAGGTCTCACTCTCATTGCCCACATGAGGGTTGAAGTCGCCCAGTAGAACAAGGGAGTCCCCAGGAGGGGCACTCTCCAGTACCCCTTCTAAGGACTCCAAAAAGGGTGGGTAATCTGAACTGTTGTTCGGCCCGTAAGCACAGACAACAGTCAGAACCTGTCCTCCCACCCCTAGGCGGAGGGAGGCTACCCTCTCGTTCACCAGGGTAAACCCCAACGTGCAGGCGCTGAGATGGGGGGCAACAAGTATGCCTACTCCTGCCCGACACCTCTCACCGTGGGCAACTCCAGAGTGGAAGTGCGTCCAGCCCCTCTCAAGGAGACTAGTTCCAGAACCAGAGCCATGTGTCGAGGTGAGGCCGACTATTTCTAGCCGGAACCTCTCAGCCTCACACACTAACTCCGGTTCCTTCCCCACCAGAGAGGCGACGTTCCATGTCCCAAGAGCCAGCTTCTGCAGCCGAGGATCAGTCCGCCAGGGTCCCCTCCCTCGGCTGCCGCCCATAGCACAACGCACCCGACCCCTTTGGACCCTCCGATAGGTGGTGAGCCCATTGGAAGGGGGACCCACGTCTCCTCCTCGGGCTGAGCCCGGTCGCTCCAATATCCAAACAGAGATCCAACAGTATCACAGACTGAGAGAACGATGTCTTTGATACTCAGTCTTTGATACTGTTTATCAGTTACCAATATGAATGATCGATCTGCCATCGTCATCATGAAAATCCTCACTGCGCTGTGGATTCTGGCTGCAGGTTTCCCCTCTTTGTCTTCCAGTTCAAAACACAGCGCCGCTGCCTGCTGATTCTTCAGGGAACTCTTTATATACAGAACAGAAACCACTAAGCTAAAATTAAATCACGAAGTGGATGGCAGCAGTCCCTCCAATATCCAAACTTTGAATTAATTTCGCGATCTCACTATTTGCCGCAACTCCGTTTGTGCCGCAATACCGTTCCAATTCTCTTTCACGGTTACTTGCGCGACTTTACTTGGTTTCTTAGCAACAAAACACAGCCCATCGTTATTTATTGAAGATTTGAGCAGTGGCGCAACTACACATTATTCAGGTGGATGCAAAAAAATTAATTCTGAGTCCTAAACCCACAGCAGTACTCTGACCTTTTAAAGTAGTAACTTGTTATATTAACCAAAGGCTAAAGGCTCTCTGAGGAAGGTTGGGTTGCTTTTAAAACTGTCCTAAATGAGACTGACCACCAGGACCTAACCCAACCATACACTAGTCAGGTGGCTGCAGTGTAGCCTTGGGGTAGCAAACTTTAGCATGCTTCTTTGGAGTTTATTAACATACATACAGTACATTTTTTTCAGGTGTGAATTAGGGCTTTTATTTAAAAAAGAAAATAGGTTTATCAAAGGAATGCTCCCAAATGCAGAAGCGGTCCTAGCCTGTTCGGCACCCTGGGTGGACCACCTTTCTCCCTCCACGAAGTTGTTGACCCAGGGGGGATGAGGAGCAGGAGGGCAGGAGTATTTGTGGACAGGGAGAGAGGGAGTAATTTCTAGGGTGTGTGGGGGGCACGCTCATGCCACCCCCCACAAGTGCTGCCCTGGGCCCATGTTACCCAATCAGAAACCGTCATTGCCCAGACTGTTCTGACTGCTTGGCCTAACAAAAAAGTTACACCTCCATGTGACCACCAGCTGCTCTAATAACTGTCAGAGCGCCGTATCACCTCCTACATCCACCCCCAGGAATCAGAGCAGGGTGAAGACTGAGCTGTCAGCAGTATTGCAAGGCAGGGAAAGTCAGAGAAGCCTCCTGGAGCTGCCTGGTGTCAGTATCAGGCCTCACGTATCAGGCTCTTCTTCTGTGTCTGTTGTATTTTTAGTTGGAGAAAAAACAGGCTGTAGAATGAATCTGATTTGGGTTGAACTAATCTGTATGTCTGTTCATTTGCAGGAAGCTGTTATTTTATGTTTGTTATTGTTACGAACAGCTTGTCAACATGCTACTAGGCTGTTTTCTCTGGTCCTAATTACGGACACACCAATATGAACATCTGGGCCAATATTAATATCTGATATTAACATTGATTTTCTGACCACCAAGATTTACCAATATGTTTTATGTTATATAGATTTCCTTACCCTTTAATTACTGTTAAAGGGTTGATCAGAAGATCACCTACTAACGTTGCCACATTACTAACTCGCTGAAAAATGTCAACATGAAGGAAATAAACATTGGATGTTAAATATATCAGTTTTACTCATGGAATCGATACCAGTTTGTTAAAAAAAATTAGTAACACTAGCCGATATTGATGTTAGTGCTGATATATCATGTAGCCCTAGTCCTAAAGACTAATAACTCAAAAAACACATATGTATAAAGGCATGTTATGCATGTGGTTCTGATGGCTTCTCTGGTGTAGGAATGAATCAAACAGAGCAGCTCAAGTTGTGGCGCCAGTGGTCTTGAATTCTCCATCTGCATTTCACACAATGAGCATCAAGATAAGGATGAAAATTAAGTGTCCTCAACACAACAAAATTATTGGGGATTACAGTGATCGTATAGTGGATTTCTTTCACAATAAAGGAACAACCTGTGAGTGTCCCTCTCAAGATGAATAAAGTAATTAATTAAAAATGTTCAGAAAATAAAATGAGGAGTGGGAACAAGTGGCTGGGGACAGGGAAGTCTAGGCCTCCCTTCCTAGGCTGTTGCCCCCGAATAAGATGGATGGATTGATGGATGGATGGATGGATGGATGGATGGATGGATGGATGGATGGATGGATGGATGGATGGATGGATGGATGGATGGATGGATGGATGGATGGATGGATGGATGGATGGATGGATGGATGGATGGATGGATGGATGGAATAAAATGTTGATGTTTTATGTACTGTATGCCATTTTTTGTGTTAAGATTTTATAAACTTACATTTTTGAATATTTCAAAAAATGTATGACCTGTATCTTTATATCAAACTCAATCTTGGTCCTAATGAACTGCTAATAAAGTTATTTGATAAAACATACCTGCATTTCACACAATGAGGATCGAGGTAAGGTCAGTCTGTGGCAGAAAAACAATGTTACTGTGTGGGAATTTCTCACCATGATTTCACACAAGCTAAACTCTTCTAAAACACAACAATAATGATAGATCAGCAGAACTAGTATCGCCACAAACATATTTCAATAATATGCAAAAATGAAAACCAAAAGCTTACTTTACAAGTACAATAATAATATTTTTCTCAGACATAGCAGAGTGATCCCATAATTTTTTTTAATTTCCTTTATTTAACCAGGTAAACCCCATTGAGATCCAGATCTCATTTTCAAGGGGGACCTGGGCAGAAGTCTGCAGTGCACAGCAACCTGGTTACAAAACAAAATTGATTAATACATATACACAAGTATAAAATAGTATAAAACTATTTAAAAACAGTGACACTGTTTAAAAGAATCTCGTTGCCTGTTTTTAAGAATCACTCGAAATGAGTCCAGTGAAACCAGTTCTGACATGTTGAGTTCAGACTGGAGCTGATTCCAGGCTGAAGGAGCATCACACTGAAAGCTTGCTTTTTTCTGTACAGCAACATGGAACATGCAAAAGAAAAATGTTGTTGGAACGTAAAGAATGGGAATTAATAGATCTATGTAAAAGAGAGTTTAAATATGCTGGAGCCAAACCGAGTAGAGATTTATAAATCAGGATCATCAGGTGATTGTTTCTCTTAAAAAAGGCCATTCAGCTTCTGCATACAACTCACAACGATGTGTGAGACTCTGCTACCGGTTACAAACCTTAAAGCACAATGATACAGTATTTAGTGATTGAAGGCATTTGGTCGAAGCTTTCATATATAAAACATCTCCATAATCCAGGAGCGCCAGGAATGTTGCAGCTACCAATTTACTTCTAGCTTTAAGAGAGAAACATTTCTGTAATAAAACCCAATCTTCATTTTCAATGTTCGTAGCAAATTTGCTATGTGATTTTTAAAAGAAAGCTCTTTATCTAAAATAAAGCCAAGATATTTATAATTACTGACAAACTCAATTTGTGTCCCTACAGCAGTGGAGGGATCTCTGATAGTTTCCTAGAGTGTGAAAAAACCATCGCCTTCGTCTGATCCACATTCAAAACCAACTTCAGAGTTTGTAAACGAGCTTAAACTACAGTAAAAGCAGACTGCAAGTACTGAATCGCCTGTGCAAGTGATGAAGAATAGCAGTAAATCACTAAATCATCTGCATAAAAATGATAAGAAGCATTTGACAGATTTTCACACACATAACACTTTGCTTTCTAAGGGTGAATGCTTTTGACCAGCAGATGGAGCATTTTAGCAGGATTTAACCTGAACCATTTCAACTACAGTATATTACACATACATAATGACATTTATATAAATATGTCTCAATTTTTATAGAAATGCTCAAATACAGCACAGACCCAACCTTTGTGGCAGTAGCAGACTCATCTTCACACTTGACATATTGTATTCTTGAGCTAATCTGAAGCCCATGTAAAGTTTGTAGGTCTGTTAATTGAGTCAGCAGAAGTTTAGTGATCAATGACACGAGTGGTGTCCCGATATCAGTATTGGGCCGATTCACTACTTGTAAAAGCAAGTCAATACTCTAAACCAATACCTCTGTTCTTCTAGATTTCCCTCCTGTGCTGCGCTGCAGTGCAATTCAAAGGCTAAACCAGGTGGTGGTGGTAATACTCCAAAAAATCCTGTCATTATCTATTTTTACCCACCAGTTTTTGAAAATGATAACTACTTTTCATTTGTATTTTGTGTAATTAGTAGTAAACAAGCTGGACAGATAATCCACATGGTGCCACCATCAAGCTAAATACTTACATTTTTCTCTACAGTATCGCAGTTTTGGAAATGTGTAACATTTCATCAATTGAAGTGATCAGAAGTCGAAGGCTGATGCCACCTGATCCTGCACACACTGCCCTCAGCAGAAGAAATATCCCACAGCAAAGATTCAGCTGGATCTCTTCTTTAAAACGGAAAATATTTGTTATCTTCTTTCTGATTTTATTTGAGGAATAGTGGTATTTTAATGAATTAATATTGTTTTATTTATTTTTTCTTAATGTTATAATGTTACTGTTTTATTTATTATACACAGTGGAATAAAAAAAATGCAAATTACACTACACCTTGGCTTCCATATCTGCTCTTGTCTGGAGCAGTTTTGCTAGTTCTTGTATTATTGTATTGCTGCTCGAGAGAAATTAGTCCAAAGGGGAGGTAATACTACTTTTTGAGGGTGAACATTTTTGAAGAAGAATTTGAGAAGAATGACTCAAATCTTATCAAATACAATGGCAAAATGGAAATAAAGTTATCATGAGATTATTGAGAAATCAAGCAAAGATATAAATAAAGAATGCCTAGCAATATTTTGAAATAGTTTAAAATATTTACAAAGCAAAAACATTAACAGTAAATACATTTTAGTGAAGTAATATATTTAATATTTTTTGTGGTGGACTATGCCACCTGCTGGCCTAAAAAAATAACTACATTTGGCTAAAATCCACTGAATTTGTAATCTTTTCTGTTTTGTAGTACTGCAGCAACACATTCAATCTCTTCTAAAGGCATAATTTGTTGCAATAAAAAGACGTGCTGCAATGCTGTTCTTTTATAATTCCCAAATATTGTTCCAATAGTTTGTGTAGATACTGTGATAAGTCCATACTATGTTAGATGACGGTTATACTGTCATAATCTCATTTTGATCCGTGCCACTTCATGATGCAATGTGACACATGTGGATAGCTTTTTTTTTTAATATATAATTTAACTAATTTAAGCCCTGTTGTTTCTGCTGTTCCTGGACTACCAAACCAGTCCAGGTCATGGCCTAAAACATCACAACACAGCTGGATGAGTCAATATCTTCAAAATCAAAACCAATTCAATTCAAAATTACTTTATGGACTCAAAATCAAAAATGAGAACAATTAGACATGATTCTGCTCTGCTGTTTAATTTCTTTCAAAGAAGCATTTCCAATTAAAATTACACAAGGCTAGTTCAACTTTGACTGGTTCTCTTGACCTTCACAAACCCCTGCTCTGCTTGGGAGACTGACTCAACATCCAGATTCGAGGGCAGCGCTTTCTGATTGTAGCTTCAGGTACTAGTCTATGGATGGACTTCACTGAAATGAATTTTGCAGTGAACGATGACAATAGAGGCTGATTCTGATTCTTGGGTTACAATAGAGAGATAGCAAACTGTCACACAATCTGTATCCGCCTTGAAAGACAAGGTGGATTTTAAGGCTTTGTGGGTTTGAAATTGAAACAAAGTGCAAGCTCGAGGTAGGGAAGATCATGATGATTAATGATTATAATAATCGTCATGTGAATTATGCTCAACATAGACACACTGACAGTGGTGGAGAAAGTACTCAAAAATGTACTTAAGTAAAAGTATAAATACACAGACAAAAATGTACTCCAGTAAAAGTACCACATTAGCATTTGCACTTAAGTAGAAAAGTACTGACTTTTAAAAATAATTAAGTATTACAAGTAAAAGTACTTGTTGAATGCATTACCATCCATCCATTTTCTTCCGCTTCATCCAGAGTCGGGTCGCGGGGGCAGCAGCTTCAGAAGGGAGGCCCAGACTTCCCTCTGCCCAGCCACTTCTTCCAGCTCCTCCAGAGGAATCCCAAGGCGTTCCCAGGCCAGCTGAGAGACATAGTCCCTCCAGCGTGTCCTGGGTCTTCCCCGAGGCCTCCTCCCGGTGGGATGTGCCTGGAACACCTCACCAGGGAGGCGTCCAAGAGGCATCCTGACCAGATGCCCGAGCCTCAACTGGCTCCTCTCGACGTGGAGGAGCAGCGGCTCTACTCTGAGTCCCTCCCGGGTGACCGAGCTTCTCACCCTATCTCTAAGGGAGAGAGCCCAGCCACCCTGCGGAGGAAACCCATTTCGGCCGCTTGTATCCGTGATCTCGTTCTTTCGGTCATGACCCAAAGCTCATGACCATAGATGAGGGTGGGAACATAGATTGGTAAATGGAGAGCTTCACTTTTTGACTCGGCTCTCTCTTCACCACGACGGACCGGTACAACGCCCGCTTTACGGCAGACGCTGCCCCAATCCACCTGTCGATCTCCCGCTCCCTTCTTCCCTCATTCATGAACAAGATCCCCAGATACTTAAACTCCTCCACTTGAGGCAGGACGACCCCCCTAACCCAGAGAAGGCACTCTACCCTTTTCCGGCTCAAGACCATGGCCTCAAATTTGGAGGCACTGAGCCTCATCCTGGCCGCTTCACACTCGGCTGCGAACCGCTCCAGCAAGAGCTGCAGATCACAATCTGATGAAGCAACAGGACCACATCATCAGCAAAAGGCAGAGACGTGATCCTAAAGCCACCAAAAAGGTTCCCCTCAACACCTCGGCTCAGCCTAGAAATTCTGTCCATGAAAGTAATGGACAGAATCTGTGACAAAGGGCAGCCTTGGCGGAGTCCAACTCTCATTGGAAATGAGCCCGACTTACTGCCGGCAATGCAGACCAGACTCTGACACCGGTCATACAGGGACCTGACAGCCAGTATCAATGGGCCCGGTACCCCATACTCCCGGAGTACCCCTCACTAGGCCCCCCTAGGGACACGGTCCAAGGCCATCTCCAAGTCCACAAAACACATGTAGACTGGTTTGGCAAACTCCCATGCAGCCTCCAGGACCCTGCTGAGGGTGTAGAGCTGGCCCAGAGTTCCACGACCAGGACGAAAACCTTATTTGTGGATACATTTGAATCATCGGATTTATACAGCATGACTAAACATAGCATACAAATGAAAGATGAGCGGTATCTCTAACGAAACCCAGAGTTGCTAACACGGCGTTAGCTAGTCAGTTGTCTCATAGTAAAACAAAAGTACCTCTTACCTCTTTGTGCAACTTCAAATGTCAACAGTTGGAAGTTGCATCTCCATCTGAGATCCTGGTCTTGCAGGTTTTGCATGTTTCACTCCGTTTTTAGTTGGAAATTTCATGACTGATGCACCCAAAAGAAATATCTGCTTTGAGCGTTTTTTCCGTCTCTCGTTTTCCCCCCCGTTATTTTTAACCCTTGTATGTTGAAATGGGGTCCAACCGACCCCACACACGTAAAACCTGTATCATTTTCCATAGACCTCTATGTTTGCCTCAGTTCTCGCACGCACAAGGGTTAAATCCTGTTAATTTGATTGGTTGTGCTGCTGCTACGCACACATACAGAGTGTGGAAAAACAGAGGGACGGTCTGCGCCTGTTAATACGTAATGAGTGAAATTAATTAATGAGGCCACTTTATAAATAATGTGTTTTAAATTTTTGACTTGAGTGAAATATCAAGGTTTGCAAGTAAAGAGCTTCATGATTAAGCCAAAGTAAGAAAATAACAAACTGCAGTTTGATTTTTATTGTTAATGTGTTTCTTCTTATTGAGTAGTTAAAGTAAATAAAAGGTGTTGCATGTCTTGTAAGTATTTATTACTGGAAGGGTTTTATTTTAGTGCTGCAGAGCCACAGCTAACAGCTAACAGCTAACTCCTCACTTTAGCGGCTCTGACGGAGCCTGTGCCAATCAGCGCTGTTGTTGCTCCTCCTACACTTTGGACTGAACCATTGTTCTAACAATGGTGGGGGGGGACCTGAAAATTTATTATTACTTTTTTCTGAGATAAATAGCAGATTTAGTTCGTTCTTTGCTTCTTTTGCCTTTTCATATTGATATAATTTAAATGAAAACGTTTCATCAATGATTTTTTTGGGGGGGGAACAATTCTAGACTTTTCCAAGATTGGGGGGGGTCCCGACCCCCCTGGGATTTACGCCTATGATTTACTGTAAAATGTAATGGAGTAAAAGTATAAAGTATCCATTATTAAATCTACTTAAGTAAAGTACAGATACAAAAAAAATTGTACTTAAGTACAATAACGAAGTACTTGTAGTTCGGTACTTCCCACCACTGCACACTGATAATGGCAAACTACTGGATTATAGCCCCAGCTGCCCTGGGGTAGTCTGACAGAAGAAAGCCTGTCATTTTGAATCATAAACCTTTCTGGTCACCAGTAGGTAAGGCGGGTGGAGTGCCCAAGGACACAAACAACGGGTGGAGAAGGAATCGAACCAGCGAGTCTGTAAAACATTGAAGTAAAAACAGGGTGAACTCCTACCACCATTGCCACGACCCCATGTGAATTACACGTGTTATAACAATGTAGTGAACAACCGCATTGGCTTAAAGCTAACTATAAGTTCCTAGGTTCTTCATTTTAGCATGCAGATACTATATTGTTTTCACATTCTTGTAGGAAACAAAAAATGATTGTTAATCAGTTGAAGAGTATTATAAGTTCATCTGCTTGAGGTCACAGGGGTGAAGTGCTTGTTGCCATGGAGACAGGAATGTTTACTCACAGGCTTCAACTTGATTACTATTCAAAGAGGCAGCCTCACAATCCTTATTCACTGTGGAAACAAATGTGACCTAAATTTAGTCAGAGAAGCTGTGCTTTGAAGTTTGAAATTAGACCAGGGAACTTTTATTCTTCCTTTTAGAAGGAAGTGCCTTATCAAACACATTTTGTCCCCACTTAATTCTAAATATCAAAGCTTTTGAAGACTCAATTAGCCACAGCTCGACTGTTGTCACAACACTGCTGGGGTCTTAATTTAATAGAGGGTACAAGGGCCCCTGACATAAACAAGCTTCTGAAGTTGTTTCACACAGCAGCATATTTCATGTATACACTCCTGCTTATTTGCTAAGTGCTGCTGCTGCTCTGTGAATGTCATAATATGGCAACATAAACCGTGAAGTATTTTGTGGTTGGGAGCTGCATAAAATCAATTTGTTAAAGGTAGAGCTTGGCAGATAGGTCTAAGCTCAGAAGGGTGAAAGGAAAACCCAACAGAAATATTTTCATGTCTGTGCAAATAACCTTTTCTGAATTCTGTAGGCACATCAAAACCAATATGAAAAACTTTTATATCAAAATATGATAGCCTTACAATTCAAATTTAAAAATACTTTATTAATCACAAAGGGAAATTAAATGTTGTTGTAACATATTAATTCTTCAGAGAATTGTGTTGCAGATTTAGTTCTATGTGTGGAACTAAATCTGATACATGTCCGATAGTTTTCAAAGAGTCTGAAGTCAAAACAGTCTTGTCACATTTTACCCAACTTTTATTAAGAGTCTAGGAGAGGTGTGAATATATTAGGTCAAAAAAAATTATGAATGAATTCTGAGTCAGTGAAGTGCATCATGTTGTAGTCAAGACCAGCTAAACTAAGACCAAGACCTGGTTAAGGGTCTGAAAACAAGACCAAGGGAGGTCGAGACCAAGTCAAGACCAAGACCATCACACACTACATGACACAATAAAATGGAAAAAGCGGATTTTTTCCCCCCTGTCATTATCAATTCAAACTCTTCTTTAACGCCTTTTCCTCTGCACAACAGGATCCAGGCTGACCGGGTCTGGCTCAGCATATTTGCTGCCAGTCAAGTCCATTCACCTAAGATACTGGCGGTAGAAGACTCCAGGCTCAGATTAAACAAAAACAACATTCACAAACACAAACGTTAGCAGCACTGCATTGCATACAGTTTTCCCTTTAAAAATAATGCCATTATTTTTAAATATCTCATGCTTTATAAAGCATGAGATATTTTGAGGTATACCTCATGTATAAAGCATGTGTACGCACAAAAAATGTGAGATGCATGTTTTTTACGCAAAAGTCGGCATGTATAAAAATGAACTTTGCGTCAAAGTTTGCGTAAATATACACACACTTTTTCTGTGAACAATGTCAAAGTACAAAACATTCAAACTCACCTAAATACACTGAAATCTGACTACATTCATTGTTATTTAGACCAGGAAGCATTGAACCTGATGTTTTTTTATTTTAACTATTGTTTAAAACTAAACATGAAACTGAACCGCATTTATCCTTAGACAATAACATACACACAAAATAAAGAAAATAAAAATAAAAGGATGTGAAAACCTCACTCAAATGTAAATACTTGTCCAGTTTTTGTCTCATAAAGATGTAACGTCGGTCTGTGAGCCGAAGCTCATGAAATGCATCTATGGGGCATTTTCATTCCAACTGAAAAAGAAAACGGGGTTGAATCAGCAGATTAACTCCAAACAGGTTTGATTATTTTGAAGGTGATCAAGGTGTGTAGACAATCACACGTATTCAAGTAGCTGCATAAAGGTGAGCAGCGTATTATGGAGCTCTTTGGCTCTTATGGAGAACATCACAAATAGAAGGATTCAGAGGGAGCGATTGATCAGAGATCATATTGATCTGTTGGGAAATATTGATAATGGTTTATTAGGGTTTAGATTGCCTGGACTGATCATCCTGGAGCTCTGAGCAAAACTTAAAGAGCCGTGCGGTACCAGTACTGGTCCAGCTGCAGTCATCCTTCAGTCCAGCTGCCCGCTTTGTGAATGCAAAGCGGGAATGAAAGTAGGATTTGTAAAGGAAAGGTGTGCGGCCACATGCTTGCACACGGCTTTATGCATCCCATTTTTTTGTGCACTGCACTTTTATACATTTTTCCATACTCCAAGTTTTAGTGTGAAAACTGCACAGTCTTTTATGCATGAGTTCCCAGAAGACAGTGGCTGATTTTTAAACCTTTGCTGATGAAGATAAGATCAGTGGATAAGATTGACTTCATTTAAGTATCTGCCGATCACCAATCCCCAAAAGATAAGAAAATCGGCTCTGATAAATCGACCAATAAATGTATCCTATATTATACGTGCAAATATAATGTAAACATCACTGTCAGAGATGCAATAAGTTTATAGTAGTTGTATGAATGATCTGGTGCCTCTTGCATAACTTGGAGTATGGAAAATTTTAGAAAAGTGCAGCACACAAAAAAAATCGGATGCATAAAGTCGTGCACAAGCATGTGGCCACACACCTTTTTTTTATAAATCCTAATTTGCGGGAAATTGAGCGCAGCTGCTTTTCCGCCTGTCGCCACCATAAATACATATGTAAATTAGTATAAATACCTGGAAGTCTGCCACCAAGTGAAGCAGTAACCATGGCAACATCCTTGTTTGAAGCAGTATAAGTATTTATAATAATAATAATTATATATTTTATTTAAAAGGTGCTTTTGGGGCACATAATGTCACCTCACAAAAATAAAAATACATTTTAAAGAAAAGAAAAGAAAAAATTAAAACATAAAAAGATCATGCAAATGGCTGTATGAACATTAGAGCATTCAGCTGGGATTTAAAGGCAGAGTCAGAGGGTCCTTTGAGTGGGGAATCTGGATGTTTATTCTAAATAGTGGAATCATGTGCATAAGTTGTGCATCTACAGAATAAAGATGCTTTCTGTCTATAAGGCGCATTCACAAAGCGGGCGGCTGGACTGAAGGATGACTGCAGCTGGATCAGTACCGGTACTGCATGGCTCTTTCTTTAAATTTTGCTCAGAGATCCAGGATGAACAGTCTGGATTAATCTAAACGCTAATAAACCATTATCAATATTTCCCAGCACAAGGTTTCCCCCAGAAAACTTGCAAAGCCCGGTGGTCGGGGCGTTTAGGCGGTCCACCGTGTTTTTTATTAAAATATGTTAAGTTGACAGGAAATGTAAAAGTATTACTGTGTAATTATATGTTACAGGAAAAGATCTCCAGTGAAATGCTATTTAAACCCACAATTAGTCTAAAAACAACAAATTTGCACTTCTGTTTAATCCAAATTACGTCAACGGCTCCATCAGGGCTTCAGGGGCCCCATAAATGCTAATATTTTAAAACAGACCACAGATACATAAATGTAACTTTTGTTTATTGAGATGATCAATGCTGTTAAATTTTATTCAATTGTTTAGGCATACATAAATTAAATGATTTTAAGATGTTTAACATTTAAGTACAAGATTTTAAGGAGCTGGCAAGTTTTCTTTGTAAAACTTCAAAGAACAATATTCATAGTTAGATTGTTTTGTTACCATAGCAACAATCTGATGCTGTGAGTTTAATCTTTGAATTTACAAATACAAATTAGTAAACTGCAATTATAACTTATTGCTTTTTAGGCTGGCCAATTAAACTACTTTAACACAGAAGCTGTTAGAGGTGCTGGTGTTTTTAGCAGCAAGAGGGGCCCCTAAATGAAATTCTGCTCCAGGCCTCATGCAGCCTTGGACAGGCCCTGTAAATCTGCTGCTCTACGCAGAGATGCGCAACAAATGGGAGATTTAATTCAATACTGCTAATGTGGCTTTAGTAGCTCTTCCATTTCGTGTCTGTTGAGTTTTTAATCGTCACAGAGACTGTTCTGGTTGGTCGAGTTTATGGGACGAGTTTCTCAGATCTCCGCGCGGCCGCGCACATCAACTCTAAGCAGACAACGCATTTGATATGGTTTGATGCATCATATAATTGGAAAAATAATACTAAAAATAATAAAATAATATAAAATCGGTGATGCGTGACTCCGAGGAGGGCGCGAAAGCTGAACCTGCATGATGAGGTTAGCGCTGCTCGTTATCCACAGACGGTCCGGTCAACCGGGAACACAGACATAAACTTTACAGGGAAAACAGACAGAGTCACACCCAGGGCAGCACGTTGAGATGTAAACGCAGCATATAATTGTTCGTTCACAAAGATAAATCATTCTCACCGCTCCACAACGTGACCTCTGAATTCGCTACAAATTAATCCTGTGGTTCACATTGAGCTGCGCAACCAGAGCTAATGCGGCAGGTTTTAAACTCTTACCTAGAGTTCTCCAAAGGATCATAATTCCTCACAGGATCGCAACTACATATTATTCCGGTGGATGCGAAAACATAAATCGCCCAGTTCGTGTAATATGATAAAGTACATTTTCTTTTAACAGGTAGATTACTGGATATTACAGTACATAACAGACCAACCTGAGATTCAGATCCATCATTTCTTATCCAGCTTAGGTTTCTGTTGATAAGAGTCAGTTCCTCTCTGCACTCCACCAAAGAGATGTCCACTCACTAACAGACTGGCTTCAGGTTGTTGGGCTGTTCGTGACGTTTGGCCGGGGACACCAACATGCTCCTCTACTGCATCACACAGTCTTCAGTCTCTGAGTAGGACAGTCAGTGTTGGTCTCTGAATAATAACAAACAAAATACATAACAATGAGGAATGGCACGAAGGAATATATTATTACTACAACTCTAACAACAAGCCTCAATTACAGAAAAGTAGAGTTTCAGAGATATTAACACATAATCATTTTTGGAGCTTGAATCTTCGAGGAATCCATGAAGGGATTGGAAGGGGGAGGTTAGGCTGACGACCAGTTTAGAATGTCTCATTTTCTAATTTTTGACATCATAGTGTAGTTTGTGTCACTGGTCGTTTTTTGACATCACAGTTTGTGTCATTTACATTGTTTTTTGACATCATAGCTTAGAATGTCTCATTTTATCTCATTTTTGACATCATAGATTTTAGTATATATGTCACTTTGGTTGTTTTTTACATCTTAGTTTAGTTTGTGTCATTTTCATCGTTCTTTGACATCATAGTTTAGTTTGTGTCATTTTGGTCGTTTTCTGACATCATAGTTTAGAAAATCTCATTTTCATTGTTTTTTGACATCGTGCAGATTGTGTCACTGGTCTTTTTTTGACATCACACTTTAGTTTGTATCATTTTCATGGTTTTTTGACACCATAGTTTAGAATGTCTCATTGAATCTCACATTTTGACATCATAGGTTTTAGTATGTATGTCACTTTGGTTGCTTTTTGACATCATAGAGCTCAGTTTGTGTCATTTTCATTGTTTTTTGACATCATAGTGTAGTATGCGTCACATCATAGTTTAGAATGTCTCATTTTATCTCACATTTTGACATCATAGTTTTTAGTATGTATGTCGCTTTGTTTGTTTATGACATCATAGAGTTTAGTTATTGTATTTTTCACTTGTTTTTGACATCATAGTTTAGAGAATCTCATTTTCATTGTTTTTTGACATCATAGTTTAGAATGTCTCATTTTCGACATCATGGTGTAATTTGTGTCACTGGTCGTTTTTTGACATCACAGCTTAGTTTGTGTCATTTTCTCATTTTTGACATCATAGGTTTTAGTATTTATGTCATTTTCATTGTTTGTTGACATCATAGTTTATAATGTCTCATTTTATCTCACATTTTGACATCATAGTTATTAGTATGTATGTCACTTTGGTTGCTTTTTGACATCATAGAGTTCAGTTTGTGTCATTTTCAACGTTTTTTTGACATCATAGTGTAGTATGCGTCACATCATAGTTTAGAATGTCTCATTTTATCTCACATTTTGACATCATAGTTTTTAGTATGTATGTCGCTTTGTTTGTTTATAACATCATAGAGTTTAGTTTTTCTATTTTTCACTTGAGTGTGTTTCATTTTTTGACATCGTTTAGAATGTCTCATTTTCTCATTTTTGACATCATAGTGTAGTTTGTGTCACTGGTCGTTTTTTGACATCACAGCTTAGTTTGTGTCATTTTCTCATTTTTGACATCACAGCTTAGTTTGTGTCATTTTCTCATTTTTGACATCACAGCTTAGTTTGTGTCATTTTCTCATTTTTGACATCATAGCTTAGTTTGTGTGACTTTTGTTGTTTTTTGACATCATAGTTTAGTTTGTGTGACTTTTGTTGTTTTTGACATCATAGTTTTTAGTATGTATGTCACTTTCATTGTTTTTTGACATCATAGAGTTTAGTTTGTGTCATTTTCATCGTTTTTTGACTTCATAGTTTAGAAAATCTCATTTTCATTGTTTTTTGACATCATAGTGTAGTTTCTGTCACTGGTCGTTTTTTGACATCACAGCTTAGTTTGTCATTTTCTCATTTTTGACATCATAGCTTAGTTTGTGTGACTTTTATTGTTTTTTGACATCATAGTTTAGAATTTCTCATTTTATCTAATTTTGACATCATAGAGTTTAGTTTGTGTCATTTTCATCGTTTTTTGACATCATAGTTTAGTGTGTGTCATTTTTTGACATCGTTTAGAATGTCTCATTTTATCTAATTTTTACATCATAGTTTAGTTTGTGTCACTTTCATTGTTTTTTGACATCATAGTTTAGAATGTCTCATTTTATCTCACATTTTGACATCATAGGTATTAGTATGTATGTCACTTTGGTTGCTTTTTGACATCATAGAATTCAGTTTGTGTCATTTTCAACGTTTTTTGACATCATAGTGTAGTATGCGTCACATCATAGTTTAGAATGTCTCATTTTATCTCACATTTTGACATCATAGTTTTTAGTATGTATGTCGCTTTGTTTGTTTATAACATCATAGAGTTTAGTTTTTCTATTTTTCACTTGAGTGTGTTTCATTTTTTGACATCGTTTAGAATGTCTCATTTTCTCATTTTTGACATCACAGCTTAGTTTGTGTCATTTTCTCATTTTTGACATCACAGCTTAGTTTGTGTCATTTTCTCATTTTTGACATCATAGCTTAGTTTGTCATTTTCTCATTTTTGACATCATAGCTTAGTTTGTGTGACTTTTGTTGTTTTTGACATCATAGTTTAGAATTTCTCATTTTATCTAATTTTGACATCATAGTTTTTAGTATGTATGTCACTTTCATTGTTTTTTGACATCATAGTTTTTAGTATGTATGTCACTTTCATTGTTTTTTGACATCATAGTTTTTAGTATGTATGTCACTTTCATTGTTTTTTGACATCATAGTTTTTAGTATGTATGTCACTTTCATTGTTTTTTGACATCATAGTTTTTAGTATGTATGTCTTTTTGTTTATGACATCATAGAGTTTAGTTTTTCTATTTTTCACTTGTTTTTAACATCATAGTTTAGAATGTCTCATTTTATCTCACATTTTGACATCATAGGTTTTAGTATGTGTCATTTACATTGTTTTTTGACATTATAGTTTCGAATGTCTCATTTTCGACATCATTGTATAGTTTGTGTCACTGGTCGTTTTTTGACATCACAGTTTAGTCTGTGTCATTTTCATTGTTTTTTGACATCATAGTTTAGAATGTCTCATTTTATCTCACATTTTGACATCATAGGTATTAGTATGTATGTCACTTTGGTTGCTTTTTGACATCATAGAGTTCAGTTTGTGTCATTTTCAACGTTTTTTGACATCATAGTTTAGTGTGTTTCATTTTTTGACATCGTTTAGAATGTGTCATTTTCTCATTCTTGACATCACAGTGTAGTTTGTGTCACTGGTCGTTTTTTGACATCACAGCTTAGTTTGTCATTTTCTCATTTTTGACATCATAGCTTAGTTTGTGTGACTTTTGTTGTTTTTTGACATCATAGTTTAGAATGTCTCATTTTATCTAATTTTGACATCATAGAGTTTAGTTTGTGTCACTTTCATTGTTTTTTGACATCATAGTTTTTAGTATGTATGTCTTTTTTTATGACATCATAGAGTTTAGTTTGTGTCATTTTCATCGTTTTTTGACTTCATAGTTTAGAAAATCTCATTTTCATTGTTTTTTGACATCATAGTGTAGTTTCTGTCACTGGTCGTTTTTTGACATCACAGCTTAGTTTGTCATTTTCTCATTTTTGACATCATAGCTTAGTTTGTGTGACTTTTGTTGTTTTTGACATCATAGTTTAGAATGTCTCATTTTATCTAATTTTGACATCATAATGTCAAAATTATGATGTCATTATGATGAGTTTAGAAAATCTCGTTTAGAAAATGAGATTTTCTAAACTATGAAGTCAAAAAACGATAAAAATGACACAAACTAAACTCTATGATGTCATAAAAAAAGACATACATACTAAAAACTATGATGTCAAAAAACAATGAAAGTGATACAAACTAAACTATGATGTCAAAAATGAGAAAATGAGACATTCTAAATTATGATGTCAAAAGACAACCAAAGTGACATACAAACTAAAAACTATGATGTCAAAATTAGATAAAATGAGACATTCTAAACTATGATGTCAAAAAACAACAAAAGTCACACAAACTAAGCTATGATGTCAAAAATGAGAAAATGACAAACTAAGCTGTGATGTCAAAAAACGACCAGTGACACAAACTAAACTATGATGTCAAGAATGAGAAAATGACACATTCTAAACGATGTCAAAAAATGAAACACACTAAACTATGATGTCAAAAAACGTTGAAAATGACACAAACTGAACTCTATGATGTCAAAAAGCAACCAAAGTGACATACATACTAATACCTATGATGTCAAAATGTGAGATAAAATGAGACATTCTAAACTATGATGTTAAAAACAAGTGAAAAATAGAAAAACTAAACTCTATGATGTCATAAACAAAAAGACATACATACTAAAAACTATGATGTCAAAAAACAATGAAAGTGACATACATACTAAAAACTATGATGTCAAAATTAGATAAAATGAGACATTCTAAACTATGATGTCAAAAACAACAAAAGTCACACAAACTAAGCTATGATGTCAAAAATGAGAAAATGACAAACTAAGCTGTGATGTCAAAAATGAGAAAATGAGACATTCTAAACGATGTCAAAAAATGAAACACACTCAAGTGAAAAATAGAAAAACTAAACTCTATGATGTTATAAACAAACAAAGCGACATACATACTAAAAACTATGATGTCAAAATGTGAGATAAAATGAGACATTCTAAACTATGATGTGACGCATACTACACTATGATGTCAAAAAACGTTGAAAATGACACAAACTGAATTCTATGATGTCAAAAAGCAACCAAAGTGACATACATACTAATACCTATGATGTCAAAATGTGAGATAAAATGAGACATTCTAAACTATGATGTCAAAAAACAATGAAAATGACACAAACTAAGCTGTGATGTCAAAAAACGACCAGTGACACAAACTACACTATGATGTCGAAAATGAGACATTCTAAACTATAATGTCAAAAAACAATGTAAATGACACATACTAAAACCTATGATGTCAAAATGTGAGATAAAATGAGACATTCTAAACTATGATGTTAAAAACAAGTGAAAAATAGAAAAACTAAACTCTATGATGTCATAAACAAAAAGACATGTCACTTTCATTGTTTTTTGACATCATAGTTTTTAGTATGTATGTCTTTTTGTTTATGACATCATAGAGTTTAGTTTTTCTATTTTTCACTTGTTTTTAACATCATAGTTTAGAATGTCTCATTTTATCTCACATTTTGACATCATAGGTTTTAGTACGTATGTCACTTTAGTTGCTTTTTGATATCATAGAGTTTAGTTTGTGTCATTTTCATTGTTTTTTGACATCATAGTGTAGTTTCTGTCACTGGTCGTTTTTTGACATCACAGCTTAGTTTGTCATTTTCTCATTTTTGACATCATAGCTTAGTTTGTGTGACTTTTATTGTTTTTTGACATCATAGTTTAGAATTTCTCATTTTATCTAATTTTGACATCATAGAGTTTAGTTTGTGTCATTTTCATCGTTTTTTGACATCATAGTTTAGTGTGTGTCATTTTTTGACATCGTTTAGAATGTCTCATTTTATCTAATTTTTACATCATAGTTTAGTTTGTGTCACTTTCATTGTTTTTTGACATCATAGTTTTTAGTATGTATGTCGTTTTGTTTGTTTATGACATCATAGAGTTTAGTTTTTCTAGTTTTCACTTGTTTTTGACATCATAGTTTAGTGTGAGTCATTTTGGTCGTTTTTTGACATGATAGTTTAGAGAATCTCATTTTCATTGTTTTTTGACATCATAGTTTAGAATGTCTCATTTTCGACATCATAGTGTAGTTTGTGTCACTGGTCGTTTTTTGACATCACAGCTTAGTTTGTGTCATTTTCATTGTTTTTTGACATCATAGTTTAGAATGTCTCATTTTATCTCACATTTTGACATCATAGGTATTAGTATGTATTAGTATTTTTGACATCATAGAGTTCAGTTTGTGTCATTTTCAACGTTTTTTGACATCATAGTTTAGTGTGTTTCATTTTTTGACATCGTTTAGAATGTGTCATTTTCTCATTTTTGACATCATAGTGTAGTTTGTGTCACTGGTCGTTTTTTGACATCACAGCTTAGTTTGTCATTTTCTAATTTTTGACATCATAGCTTAGTTTGTGTGACTTTTGTTGTTTTTTGACATCATAGTTTAGAATCTCTCATTTTTTCTCATATTTTGACATAATAGTTTTTAGTATGTATGTCGCTTTGGTTGTTTATATCATCATAGAGTTTAGTTTTTGTCATTTCCATCGCTTTTTGACATCATAGTTTAGTGTGAGTGACTTTGGTTGTTTTTTGACATCATAGTTTAGTGTGTCTTTATTATTTATTTCATAAATAATAAAGACTTTGCTGTATTCATATTTAGTTATGTAATTATATTAATTGTTTTACCACCCCCACGCCACTAGAGGCAGTACTAATCCCGAAAATATGTGACTAAGGAGCAGATTTAGAAAGCTACAGAATTTGGTAAAATCATTGAGCTTTGCTGAAGTAAATAAAGACACAAGTTCAAATCCATGCTGAGAGTGGATCTCCTTCAATCAGGGCTCCTCTGCAGCTCTGCTTGGCTAAGCAATGTAACGTGATCCTCTGCAGCAAGTGATGACAAAGCGGGGCGTCATCACGACTTTACACAAGTGTGTCTTTACCTCCGCGGCAGAGGCTCCACCGAACCCCTGAGACCGACTCATCGAACACCTGGGGTTCGATCGAACCCAAGTTAAGAACCACTTAGTTAACGTAAGACTGTGAAACAGACAGGTTTCAAGGTGTAGAAGTTGTATCGGTACTGCCATTATGCTGTACTTAGCCAACAGGTTTTCATAATGGATGTGTTTACTATTGACTTTCTTATGTTCATTTACTAAACACAAAAAAAGCAAAGCAATGATACTTACACCAGCAGACACTCCTTTGTTTTTATTGATCCTGCGACGGTTGAGCTGCAAATGTGGTCGTTCACAAGTTTTGATCCAAGCAGGCATTCCGTTTCAGATTTTGGAAATCTCTTAATTTGTGGAAATTTTAGTTCCACAAATACGATCAGGATACCTGACATCGCCTGTACAGATGCCCCACTGACAGTGGAGAACCATTCTTTTTCGAGTCCTGACGCAAAAACTTTCTGCCGGTAAGAAATTAACGCTCCAGTTTATTTCAGTTTTGGTTAAACAGTGACTAATTAACTTTCGTAGGTCTCCCTCATAATTGGACAGCTGCTACTCTTTTCTCCCGGATTTCTGCACGCTCATCTGTTTCTAAAGTTGAACATCGGTGACGTTCAACCGCCTCCATTGAAGCGGTGTTTGGGGTGTGACGTTGGCGAGAGGGCCACGCCCGGTGCTGATGTTCTTAGCCTGTATTTTCTATGTTAATTTCCCTTTTTCTGTTTGTTTGCAGCCCTTTTTGGTTCTTTATATAACAGCTTGTTTATTTATGGGCTGACATTGTTTTTCTTGAGGTTCAAGGTTGTTGCATTTATTGTCTTTTCTGTTTGCAGTTGCTGAGGTTGGGTGGCGGTGTTGGCGTGTTGTCTTCCTCTTCTGCGTGCTGTGATTCCTGAGTTTGGTTTGTCTCACTGCGTCTGGTGCTTTAAAGGGTTTTTGATTGCTGTGTTTGGATCCCGTCCCTATAGTGGCCCCTTCTGCTGGTAACCTAAGCTACTGCAGTTTCTTCTGTTTTTCTTATTTTTTGTGTGTTATAAGGAACTGGTTTTAAAAAGAGTATTCTAAAAGAATTTAATAAGTAGCTTTTTGTAAATTTGAAACTCAGATGTTTTAATTCCATGCGTAAGTGAACCATGTACTTTAAACAAAAGGTAATATTCCCTGGGTGAAATTCCCAGGGTGGCGTTGTTGAGCAACTTAATTGGGTTTGAAAACGGAAATTGAAATTCCACAAAATTTCTGAGTTCCATCTAGTGTCGCGACATTTGTTTCGTTTAAAACTCGGATTTCTCCTAACTTCTGTACTAGATTGCTGTGCTTTATTGGGTTTTTAAAGAATACAGTCTATTTTTAATATTGTAAATAAAGTATATTTTGCACACAACTTCTGTTTTGTCATTTGAAGCCAGACCTACCTGGGTACTTTTATTAGGGAGACCCTAGGTTATTTAACATCGATCACAATCCGGGTTCTTCCCCCGTGTAACATATGTATTTACAGAATGTTTTTCACACAGTATATTTTCATTTAGATACATAATTACATTTCAGATACATAATTTCCTTTTGCAAATACATAAACGCAAAGCTTTAAACTTTTATAGCCACTTGAAAGTAACTTGGTGTGAATCAAACTTAAGCCGCATGTAAGCTTTTATTTTGAAAGATTGTAAAGGAAGGCGCAGTAACGCCTTGTTCCATCGCGCTCCATTCCCTCAAACTTAAATTTAAAATACTAGATAATTTTAAAATAGTTTAATTAAAATGAACCTACATGATATTTTACATAGTTTTGTTTCTTCTCTCCAATAAAGAGCACATAAATTATTTTTGCTCAGGAGCTTATAATTCATGTGTTATGGTTTCGTCCGGAAGTGTTGCACGCTGTCGGCTGTCCACTGACAGGCTGGAGTTCAACTTTTGCCTCCATATGGAGAACTTGCAGCCATTAACGTCTCACTAAGCAGACTTTGAGGTTACCAGAGAACAGTGTGCTTGTTTCAGCGGTTCCTTCCGAGCAGAGTCACAGCGGAGCGGCAGCAGAGCCCGGTCCCGCCCCCGCTGTCTGTCCGTCAGTGTCACCGTCACATACTCGGTGCTGTACAGCCGCGCGCGACTTCTCGCTCCCGAGCGTTTCTTTTTTTCTCCCTCCCACCTTTGCAGCTTCAGCACCGCGACAATGTCCGAATACTTCAGCCTGTCGGACTGCGACGTCATCGGCTTCGACCTGGACCACACGCTGTGCCGCTACCATCTGAAGGAGACCTCCAGGGTAAGTTCCGCTTTGCTAGTACATAACTGGACGGTGGCAGCGACGGTTCGACCTGTCCTCGCGCATTGTGCCGGAGAAATGCTCAGTGGTTAGCCTGCTCTGGCTCTGGCTCGTGCCCAGAGAGCAGGCAGCTGGGAATGGATGTCGGACGCTCTGTGCTTTGATGTGTGTGCGTGGTGAAGCGACACTGCTGCAGTCACTTTGCGTGACTCACAGGTTGGAGCGTCGGCGTCTCGTGTATGGGTGACTTTGAATCCCCCTTAGGCCGAGCTGGAGATTTTGGCTCCCGTAGAGAACAGCTGGACCATCGCAGGTTCTGTTGGTGGCCTGCGGTTTAATCAGGCCTGGGGTCCATTTTCACCCTGTTAAGCGCAATTTCTCGTGCATCTTGTTTGCATGCTGTAGAAACACAATAATGCCAAATAACGACCTTCTCAACGGCATCCTTGTAAATGTACCCAATGCACATGAAATAGAATTTGTATGATGATTTTTCCCTAGAAAGTATCATGTCGATAATGACTCATACACTGTATGCAAGCTCAGAATGTTGTAAGTAGGTCTGGACTGGAGTTATCATGTATTTACTTTGAGACTTCAACTGCATATTGTTTTTCCCTTTAAACCCTCACATGAACAACTTCTCGGATTCAGGAAGAGCAGTGTGGTTTTCATCCTGGTCGTGGAACACTGGACCAGCTCTGGTGTAGAGCTGTGCGTGGGAGTAGGCCTGTCACGATAAATCAATTAATCGCAATTAAACTTATCGACCTCATTTTAATTATCGGCTTTATTGTCTCTTCCTGTCTTTTTTTTCTTTCTGTTGATGACATGGAATGAAAAAATGCTCAACTCCGGTTCTCTTCCTTAGTGTAATGTCCAGCGCACACTACACGAGTTGTTGGCGGACTTCCGGGCCATTTTCAAAACCTGACAGAAATCCTAGGCATAACGTTGGATCGGGTTCTGGTGCCGTGTGGTGTCCAGACACATGGGCACAGAATAACGGCTCCAAGTCCAGTTAACTAATTTTAAAACCAGGCATTAATCAGTGCTTTACTAGAATCTACCTGTGATGCATGTAGCTAGAGTCAGCGTAAAGTCCTGACTGAATAAAAATCATTATAACCTGTTTATGTCACGTTAACGAAGAACAGCTGAAACCGGGTCTATCAACTGAGGTAGCAATTTGGCTCCAAATCCTCCCCTTGTCATTTCTATATTCTTTGCACAAAATGTTGAATAAACATTAATGTTGTTTCCACATATCATCTCCAATGTCCGCTGGACTTGCACCGTGTCAGCTGTTTGGGATTCCCCTCCATAATTTCCCCTCAGAAAGCACTGAAGAGAATCCGCGCTTTCTGATTGGCTACCTGTCACATTCAACGGGCTGCATTGACGCTTCCAGTCGGAGGAAAACCCTGATTTAGATCGGAACGGGCACGACGATCTGCCGTAACACACCACACACTGCAGGATGATGGGTTACGAAATCACCAGCGGCCAACGAACTAAGATTGTCATAAGGAGAAAATAGGGGCAAAAAAATCATGTAATATGAACTAATGCTCTAGTAGTCGGATGTGCTCATCTTCTCTATTTAAATCTAGTGATTACTGAAGGACAATATAGTAAACAGACGTCATAATCTGCACTCTTTTGGTTGAATGCAGTATTTATTTCCACTTTGGCTTTATGTTGTTTAGTTTTTATTCAAGTACGTTTTTTGTTAATGGAGACTGAGAATCCATTTTATTTTTGTTTTTGGTTGTTTTGTTTATTTAGTTTATTAGTTCCTGTGTTATGTGTTTTTTTGAAAATAAAGTGTATGGCAGGAAATCGCATGCATTATTAGTCATTTCCATTAAATCAGTGTCAAAGGTCTCAAAACAATATTATCGTTTAGCGCAATAATTTTTTAGACAATCGCTCTGCAAAACTTATCATGACAGGCCTACGTGGGAGTTCACCCAACTGGTCTACATGTTGGGTGACTTTGAGAAGGTGTTTGACCGTGTCCCTCGGGGAACCCTGTTGGGGGTCTCCTGAGTATGGGGTACCGGGCCCTTTGATACGGGCTCGTTTCCGGTGAAGGTTGGACTCCGCCAAGGTTGCCCTTTGTCACAGATTCTGCTCATTACTTTCGTGGACAGAATTTCTAGGCGCAGCCGAGGTGTTGAGGGGATCCGTTTTGGTGTCCTCAGAATCGCATCTCTGCTTTTTGCGGATGTTGTGGTCCTGTTGGCTTCATCAGGGCGTGATCTTCCTTGAACGTGCAGTTTCCAAGCTTCCACCACACAGAGCAGCCTTCCTTTGTGGGAGCCAGAACAACCTTCCTCAGATTGGCAAACACCCAGTGGAACTGTGCTTCTGATTAGCTTATTAGACAAGTTACAGTTATCAGTGCAATGCTGGTAAAAACATTGTTAAAAGTTTAATAGAGGAGCATTGTTGAGATGTCTCTTTAACTGATGTCGCCCTGTCTGGTCATTTTTCTGTTATGTTTGAAAGTACAGACTCCATTGACCCTCGTAGCAAAACGGCTACTATCACATAGCATTCTTGTACTGAGCACACTGCAGAAACATTTAATCAATTATACTTCTCCCCGCCTTTATTCTGTAACCTTGTAGATGAGTTGGCAGATGACTTCCATTCTAAAATTTCAGATATAATTGATTCCATTTCTTACATTAAAGTGAAGATCATGGGTTTGTGTTGATTTTAGCGGTTTATGAGGAGCTTTAGACTAAACGGGAGACTAAGTCCCCATACTCCAAAAATATTACACCTCTTTCATTGTCATGGTACGTCAAGACATGGTTCTAAAAACAAAAAAAGGTAATAAAATATGCAAAGTAACTTTACAAAATAAGTGTCACAAAATAGTGCACGATTATGAAATAAATAAATGACAATAAAATCAATAAATGAATTAAAAAAAGGTAAAAATAATTTGAAAAAAAAAATTTGTTTCATTTCATGGGATTATTGATAAATATGCATCTTCATCTTGATAAAGATGAAATTATTATTAACATTTATTTTGAATGAAAAGGTTCTCCATAGCAAGGCATTGCTGTGCCCTCCTTTATGAGTGTTTTTCAAAAATAAAGTCGCACCTCTGGTTCAGGTTTGATTCACACATTAAGTTGCTTTCCAGCAGCTATTAAAGTTTAAGACTTCAATGGAGGGTACATTTTTGTAGTACATTTAATTATTTCAAGACGGTGCTGTCCACTTTCTGACTTTCTCCTTCCTCCTTCCTGTGTTTACAGCTCATCTATGAGAGCTTTGCCAGGTATCTGGTGGAGCATAAGGGATATGACAAGGACCTCCTGAATCTGACTCCTGCTACCTGGGATTTCTGGTGAGTGTCCTTTTGCAGGAGGTTTTTAGCTTGCAGGGGAATCTGGCACACATGTATAGATAGGCCTGTCGCGATAAATAATAAATCAATTAATCGCATGATAAATTAAAATGATCAACCTCATTTTAATTTATCGGCTTTATCATTTCTTCCTGCCTTTTTCTCTGTCTATTGATGACATTGAATGAAAAAAGGCTCAACTCCGATGCTCTCCACTGACCTTCCCGTCCTCATTCCCTTAGTGTAATGCTCAGCTCACACTACACGATTTTAGAATTGGCGGCTGATCGTCGGCCCATTTTCAAAAACTAGCCGACAAAAATATAAGTATAATGGGTTCGATCGGGTTTAATCGTGCCGTGTGTTCAGCCACACGACAAGAGCAACACGCCACACACGAACCAATTTCTCTCACCAACATTCAGATTTCAGACAGAAAATCCTGTAAAACCCACTATGTCAGACGTGAATTTAAAGGAAACGAACACAGCTGAATGAATGGCTTTGTTATCATTACAACCTATTTATGTCACATTAACGATGAATAGCCGAAATGTTCAACTGCTGTAACAATTTCGCTCCAACTCCTCTTCTTGTCATTTCTGTGGATATTCCTCTCACGAAATGTTGAATAAACAATGATGTTGTTTCCACATATCATCTCCGATGTCTGCTGGACTTTGGGCTGGGCTGTGTCAGCTGTTTGGGATTCCCCTCCGTGCTTTCCACTCAGAAAGTTTCTGATTGGCTACCTGTCACATTCAACAGGCTGCGTTCTCGCTCCCAGTCGGGGAAAACCCCACACACTGCAGTGATAAACTGGCCAAGACAATCCAACATGTTGAATATGCCCGATTTAGATCGGAGCGGTCCCGACGTTCTACCGACTGGACCCGATCAGCCGTAACACACCACACACTACGGGATGATCGGTTACGATCGCTGGACGTTCTAAGATTGTCGTAAGGGAGAAAATTGGAGCAAAAAATCATGTAGTGTGAACTGGGCTTAAGGAGGAGTGAACTATTAGATCAGATAGTGGGATATCATATTGTGATGGCCAAATCCATGGCAACACTCTAAAGACAGAAGTTGGTAACTTTTATGCACAATTAATTTTTTTATTCAAACACAACAACACTTTAGTTTCAGTAAAACGTTTATTAGTTGATTTGGATACATTTGTTCTTTTTGTTAGCGCACACATTTAGTTGACGTGTATTTATATCAACTTTAAAGTTTAATTTGCTTGCTTAAGATGACCTTTTGTGTTTTACCGGTACTTACCTGCCTTGGAGTGGCCAGACAAAAGATGGGGGCCAGGGCTCAGCAGGCTTAAATGCTGATTGGACTATACCACTAGTTCCTGCTGGCAGTGGAAATTTGTAGTTTCTTTGTTTAGATAAGTTTTGTATTTAAGTAAATATTAGTATTTAAACTTTAATATTATTTCAATATTTTCATTTTGTGAGTTTTTAGTTTAGCCAAACTTAGCTGTACTGTTATTTGTTCTTGTGTTTAATTGTATTGTGTTTAGTGACCCGTATTGTGTCCTAATTGATCTGATCAGCCAGTATATAAACTCTTGTGTGTTATTTCTTTGTGAGGTCAGTTATGTTTGTTTGTGCAGCCAGTTTGTTTCCATTTTTGCCTGAGTTCAGTTTTGTTTCTTTGACCTCTTTTATGAGCTCAGTTCATCTTTTTGTCATTTTATAATCTTAATATCTTGTGACTTCTCCTGTTTTTAACTCGGTCCATCACAATATGCTCATCTTCTCTATCTAAATCTAATGATTATTGAAGGGCAGGATAGTATACAGACTTCATAATCTGCACTCTTTTGGTTGAATGTAGTTTTTATTTCCTCTTTAGTTTTATGTTGTATTTAGTTTTTATTCAAGTGCGTTTTTTGTTAACGGAGACTGAGAGTCAATTTTATTTTTTGTTTATGATTGTTTTGTTTACCAGTTCTGGTGTTTAGTGTTTTTTTGTTTTGTTTTTGTTTTGCAGAATATCGCTTGCATTATTATGTCATTACCATTATATCAGTTTAAAATGGTCTTCAAACAATATTTAGTTTATTGCAATCATTTTTGAGACAATTAATCGTCCAGAAAAATGTGACAGGCCTACGTATAGAACACCAAATGGATTTCAAGATTACAGGTGCATTTCAGTTCATAGATTCACCACACAGGGTGGTATAGCCCCAGGATTCCTTTCAGTTAGATTTAGGAATGCATGATATGTAGACATAAACATCGGTATCAGCCAATAGCAGTCCTTTTTTAACATATTTGTATAGATCTGAAAAATAAAACTGAGCCGATATTAACAACTGATATTTATTTCCATCTTGTTGTTTTTTGTTTCTGGAGCGGAAGGGAGAGGATAGGTCATGTGATATTTGTTTGGTCATGTGACAGTGATGCAGCAAAATATTGTGGGGAGTTTAGCTGAAGCAGAGGTGATGTCAGTGGAACATAATATATACAATACACAGCAATATTAGTATAAGAAATGTTCATATTGGTACATTTCTAGTTAAATTAGACAATTAAAATCTAAAGTTCTGTTACTCAAACAATTTTAATATATTAATTTTGATTCAGTTTTCTATTTTGCAGCAGTTCACAACTGCAAGCTCGGGGCACTTTACAAGACAGACAGAATCTATTTAAACACAGAAACAGTTTCATGTAGAGCTTGTCTGGTGCTTGTTTGTCACAAGCCAAACTGGCCACAACAGGAAATTTAAAGTCCCTTGATCCAGTTGTTGAATTATTCACAGCCTGTTTCAATGTGTTTAAATAAAATTAATTATTTTTTTTACCTGGGTCTATGCAGAATATTTTTAAAGGGAGTGTGTAAAATGGCAGGCTGACTACATTATGCACAAAGGAAAAAACAGTCATCATGTTTGAATGTTTTAATCAGTCGAATGAAAAATGTATTTATGTTGTATTTAAAAATAGTGTTTCAAACACGTAAAGCTTCTTTGTTACAATTGTCTGAACAGTTGCATTGAAAATTAGCCAATAACAAAATGTAGGTGACTTCCACAAAGATAATTATATCAAAAAGAATTTTACATCATTTTTTCCCCACATTTGGAGCCAGTTGGTGAAAACACTCATCTTTACCAGATATGAAAATTATGTTGCTAACAAAGTAAGATGTATGGAATGGTTTATATAGATTTTATTGCCATCTGGGAAAAGTATTTTTCTTAATTCTTTTATGTGTTGTTTTAGTTGAAAATATTTTTAAATACGGTGCTGACAACTTTTTTTTTCATTGGAACTTTAAAGAATAAGGTGAATACACACAAACCCACCAGTATCTATCACATCTACTGATGCTGAAATAGAACCAATCCACTTTCTGAGTGGAGTTTGGTTTCTCCTCATACTATTATGTGGTGTAAGCAAATTTACTGTTATTTAGTACATTTGCTTACAATTTAGTCTTATAATAAATAATGGCAATAATTAACTTTATTTGATAAAAGGATAAAAAAAATCATTAAGTCTCTAGAACATAAAACAGTGTGGAATGTTAATATACCTACTAAACACCTGTAAAATGCTAATAATCTTGCACAATAACCAAACTTCCTACAAATAGCAACATACTACTGTTTGAGATGGCTGCTTGGTCTTATTTTTAAATTTCCATTTTGTTTCCAGTTTTAAGGGGTTGGTGGTGGATCTGGAGGACGGAAACATTGTGAAGTTGGCTGAAGATGGCACTGTTTTAAGGTATGCTTATTTGTCATAAAATGTATATTTAGATCCCAGTAAATTTTGAAAAGTATTTCTGGATGTTTCTTGCTTGAATAGGGCAACGCATGGAACCAACGACCTCAGCACAGAAGAGCTCATAAAACATTATGGACCAAAACGGGAGTGGAAGCACTTCAACAGCCTAAGCACATCCTTTACAAGATCAGGTGAGATGGTTATGTTGTAATTTATCTTTGAATTAAGTTCTGTCCGTATGTGACCCACAGCTTTCCTGTCAAACCTTAGTTGTTCTATCTTTCACCTCAGTCATAGACTCTTCTACTTCCACAAGCTTATCTTCAACCAAATCAGGAGATGCTGGCCCACCTGAGTAACAAGGGTAGCACATCTCAGGACCCCTGCAGTTTGCATATTATTGTGGAGTTGGAGTTGAAGATGCTGTCATGCACCTACTTCAAGAAACTCATTGTCCTCTGGGCAAAGCAGGCAGCCCTGTGAGGATCATGTTCTGTGATTTCTCCAGTGCATTTAACACAATTAAGCCCAATCTGCTCTGTGAGAAACTCCAGAAAACAGGTGGAAGCCTCAACAATCACCTGGATCTATGACTACCTCACAAACAGACCACAGTTTGTGAGACTGGAGGACTTTGTGTCTAACCAGGTGGTCTGCAACACAGAAGCACCAGAGGGCACTGTGCTCTCATAATTCCTTTTCACTTCAGACTTCCAACACCAGTTCAACTCGTATGACTCTGCAGTTGTCGGTTGTATCAGAGATGGGCAAGAAGCTGAGTACAGAGAGTTGGTGGACCACTTTGTGCCATGGTGTGGGAACAATTGTCATGTCTTGAATGTAAACAAAACAGAGAAGATTGTAGATTTCAGGAGAAACGGGGTTGGATCAAACCCTATTTCCATCATGGGAGAAGAAGTGGAGCTGGTTGAGGAACATAAATACCTCGAAGTTCATCTGGACAACAAACTGGACTGGACACACAACAATGAGCTGTTGATAAGAAGGGACAAAGGAGACTTCTTGAGGAAGCTAAGATCCTTCAAGGTTTGCAGCAAGAGGCTGCAGATGTTCCATCAGTCTGTTGTTGAAAGCCTCATCTCTTCATCTGTTGGGCCGCAGCATCAGAACCAGGGCTCTAGAAGAGCTTAACAACCTGATTAAAAAGTCTGGTTATGTTAAGGGAACGAATGTAGAACCTGTGGATATGACTAATCAAAGAAGGATTCTTCATAAAACCAAGAAAATTATGGACAACCCTGACCATGTCTTCATGAGACCGTCTTCAGTCAGAGGCTTCTTCAAGTTACCTGTAATAAAGACTGCTACACGATATCTTTCCTGACAACAGCCATCACTATCTACAATAACTCATTGAACAATTGAATTAATATGAGTTACAACCACGTTTTATTTCCCTTTGGGGTAAAATATTTTTGAATGAACTTGAATAACTGTTATATGTGTATTTTTTGCAGCAAAATACTACTTCTATGACAATTACTTTGATCTTCCGGGGGCTCTGCTCTGCGGAAATGTTGTGGACATGTTACACAAGGTAATGTGTGTTTTAGTAACTACAGGGATTTTTATCTGTAGATCCATTTTTAAGAACAAATCTGAATAGTTTTGTATCAACCCAATTTTTTCTCCCATTTTTGACAGCGGGGAAATGAGGTGAACTCCAACTTTTGGAAAGACATGTTGGCTGCCATTGACCATAATTACAATACATCTGCGTTCAAAGGTACCCGGTTTATCTTAAATATACTCATAGTTCAATTAATGACTTTGACAAAAGATGAAACAAACGCAAAGATATTTTTCAAAGTCGTACTTTTATTTCATGTTTTTCTCAGTAACTGGTACATAACTTAACACATCCAATGGGATATAGTTACAAAAAAAGCAGTTTGAAATTCTCCTCCAATGTTCTGTTTGTAGTCACAGTGCTGGCGTAAATGTGCTGATCTTTGATAACATATATTAGATCAGTTTTGCATATTTTTGTTTGTAAATTTAAAGGAAATCCTTAAACAAACAGAAATAAAAAAATGAACACAAATAAAAAAGTATCTGTAAATGATCCCGGTAGCTGTAGAGCACCACTTAAGAAATCTTCCAATATCATTCTGTGTTTTTGTTTCATTTCTAAGTCATAGAGTGAATGGGAAACAAGGATACATTTGGGGCCTAAATGTTTTTTTTTTAGAAAAATTGTATCTCAGATCATTGAGTAATTTTTTACCCTTGTCATTTTGAGTGAGGTTGGCAAATGGTAAAACAGATTCACAATCTTTATTTCAATTTGTGTAAACTGATCTATTTCTCTGAGCAGTTTAATGTTTTTTGTAAGGTTTTGAGGTTTACAGGGATTCATTAAATCACGTTGAGGCAATCAAGAACCCAGAGAACCCACAGTGAACATTGTCAGCAGCAAATATACCATTGCTTTCCTCATCGGGAACTTGGACATAGACTCTGTCCCCTGGGTGCAGCATAAAAACAGCACTGCCTGCCATCTGATCCAAGAAACCCTTGTTGTATTCATCATAGATGAAAACCGTAGGCTCCTCATTTTTGTAGAGGGCCACCAATGCATTTGCACCATTGACATGCACGTGGAAGCTAAAATAGTAAAGACCTGGGATCTGACAGGTGAATACACCGCTGTGGGGGTCATAGTGGTTCTCTCCATTGTAAAGAACCTGGTTGAAAGCAATAGGAGTTCCAGCAGGGGGGTAGGCCATGGTCAGCACAGCACTAAAGGCAGACATGGGAGCCTTCATCACTTCATGAGGCATCACAACCTCATGGGACTTGATTGGCATGCTTTTTTCATGGTGGTAGACCACCTCTCCTGGGGGACCAGGTGGACCAGGAGGACCAGCTGGACCAGGGAGACCATCATGGCCACTCTGACCTGGAGGTCCTGGGGGACCCATAGGACCAGAAATTCCCTTAGCTGTCAGGCCTGCTGGACCAGGTGGACCTGGGAGACCTGGGTGTCCCTTAAGTCCAGGGGGGCCTGATGGACCAGGGGGGCCAACTGGTCCTGATTCTCCTGGCAGTCCAGGTTCGCCGCTTTTACCTGGTGCTCCTGGGGCCCCTGTGTGTCCTTTAAGTCCAGGTACACCATTTGCACCAGGACTTCCTGGAGGGCCACCATGGCCTTGTGAACCCTTTGGACCCTGCGCCCCATTATGACCTGGAACTCCTGGGGGACCTACTGCACCAGGAACACCTGGTTTTCCGGTAAAGCCTTGTGCTCCCTGCTCACCCTTGGATCCTCTTGGGCCTGGTGCACCAACCATACCAATATCACCTTTGGGTCCTACTGGCCCTGACTCACCCTGAAATCCTCTTGCACCCTGTGGACCAGCTGGGCCTATAGGACCAGGACCACCTGATTGACCAGTAAATCCAGTTGGACCTGGCTCTCCTTTCTGACCAGTGGTTCCTGGACTTCCTGGAGCTCCTCTGGATCCTGGTATTCCGGGTTCACCAGTTTTACCAACACCTGGCATGCCAGGGGAGCCTGGTTGACCAGCAGGTCCCTGTGGACCTTTGGGTCCCATAGGTCCGGGTGTACCTGGGGTACCATTCTGGCCTGGTTTTCCTGGTGCTCCTACACCTGGAGGTCCAGTGTGGCCCTTAAGACCTGGCAAACCCATTGGCCCAGGGGCACCATCCCTTCCTGGCATTCCAGCCTTACCAGGTTCTCCTGGATAGCCAGGGGAACCAGGCTTGCCAACTCCAGGTTTGCCAGGCATGCCAGATGGGCCCATTGGCCCAGTTCCACCTGGTGGACCCTGGACCCCAGGAACACCAATACCTCTCTCTCCTTTTGGACCAGGAAGACCAGGGATACCAGGGTGCCCCTTCAAACCAGGTTCTCCTCTGTGACCCATTGGACCCGGAAGCCCTGCTGGTCCAGATTTTCCAACAGCTGAAAGTCCAGCAGGTCCAGGGGTTCCAGGTGTACCGGGGGCACCTCTTGGTCCCATTGGTCCAGTTGCACCGTTTAATCCTCTTTCACCAGGTGCACCAGGGATTCCGGGCTTTCCAGGAGCACCTGGGGTACCAGGTTTGCCAGCCTGAGAGAGGCCATGGGCTCCAGGTGGTCCTGGTGGGCCCCGAGGTCCTGTGTGTCCAACACCCCTCTCTCCAGGAGGTCCAGATGGTCCCATTGGTCCTGGTTCACCTGGGGGTCCTGGAGGACCTTGTGGTCCTGCAACAGCTAAAGAATAGAAGAAAAACAACAAAGCATTAGTCTGGTGGTACATCATAATACCAATAACCAATAATAAAAGCATCACCAACCACTTTATACAAGGAATTAATCAGGTCAAATGCAGATATATTTTGCAGGTGTTTTCATATGTTGAAACCTTTGACTTTTCTTGAAAGATGTAAAATACTAACTACGGCACATCTTGAGCAAAACACCACTCCCTATGATTATAGAGTGGGTTGTGATGATGGCTGTGTTTTTTCCCTAACCCACAACCTTCATAGGAAAGCTGATATGTACACACCAACCAGCTCACATGTTCTTGTCTATTGCACATCCATGTGCCTGCACTGTAGTGCACTCCTTCATTTTCTACACTGAAAATATAGCTACTTTTCCTCATCACCAGCATCACTTGCTTACAGTTCTCACCATGAGTCGCAGGTACATGCACTAAGCTCACACACCTAATATTATCCTCTAAATTGTTTACCATAAAACTGAAAATCATAATGTGACAGATCTTATTCTCATTCTATTTTCTGTTTAAATATGTGAGCTCAATTTCTAAACAAGTGAGATCTTGGGAGCCAAAGATAAAAAGTACCCAATTAATCCTGTGCAACATTGGTTCATTTCAATTAAAAAATAAAATATTTGACCTCTTTAATATATATATATATATATAGTTAAAAAGGAATTAAATGTTTGTTGAATTAAAAGGTTGATGCTGTACTCTGACTTTAAAACTACTATGCCAATAAGCTTTAAGATTTGTATAAGTAACAGTCTGCATTCGTGAAAACTGCTAAAATATTCTATTTATCAATAAATCAGAATTGGCAGAAAAGGGTTTGTCATTGTAGTAAAGAGTCTTTTGAACCAGTGTTTAGAGAAGAAATCACTCTGACAGAGCTGTCATTTTCCAACCACATGACAACTGCTGCCTGAATCCTCTCAGAAGATGTTTATGCCAGAATCGGAGCTCTTGGCAGGCAGCAATACCACAAACTGAAGGTGATGATACTGGCCCCAGTGGCTGACCTGGACTTGGAACTTTACTGACTTGGGAACAATGACTACTCTCCTGTGTACTTTGTGTCAGGCCTTTATGTCTCAGCTGATCTGCCATAGTTACAAACTATTCTGATTTAAAACAAGATGAAACATTTATTAGACTCAACTTATGAGATAATTTCTTTAAGCTTGTGGTGGGATTTGGAGACCATGAGGCCTTTGGGTGGAGCAGGGCTGCATCTGTTTTGTCGATTTTTCTAGTTCAAGCCCTCATGCTTTATTTGCAGTTATGTTCTTCTAGAGACTTACAGTCAAACCACATCAACAGCTCTGTAAGTGCTGAACACAACTTTTGAATCATTAACTTGAGTGATAAAATATATTATTAGACATCTAACAAGCAGTTGCGTCATAGCGACTGATGCCTTGTTCTTTTGTTCTTTATTTTATTGCTTTACCAAAAATGACAGCTCCCTTGTTAGTCTTTTTATTCTTAGCACAAAAGCTCTCTAACAGCCTTACCCCACCTAGCAGGTGTAGCACAGGAGCTGAGTTGATCTGCTAGGTGGGCCTTAATAACGTAGGGTGGCACAGACATGTAGGAGCCAACAGTTTGACTCGGTGTGAATAGGAGGTGTTTTACTGAAAGCTAATCGTTCTAGGGGTGATGGCATTAAGGAGGATAATGATTTGATTTTACAGCTTACTGAGAACTTCTATGGATGAGAAGTGTTTTTACTGGGTTTGGTTGGGTTATTTAGGAAATTTAGAAGAGTTTAAGAAGTTAGAGTTTGAATTACACTTTACAGTTTAACTCGCATTAAGTTCAGCCATAAAGTGCTTTCATAAAGACCTAGTGGACTACTTGGGCTTTGGACTTCCATGCTTTTAGTGGAGAGAAGTAGCTTAAGTTCTTTAGTGAACTTTCTGAAGACATATTTAGAACTACTTGCTCACAAATGTGTCATTCCTAACTTTTCTTTTCTTAATGGTTCTACTTGATTGGATTTGCCGGACCCAGCATGGAGCAGACGGAGCCTGAAACCAGCTCAGAGTTACTTGCATTGTCCACTAAGCTTGACCTGAGATGACTCATCTGTTCTTTTGCAACAGACTTATTGATTTATTGATTGTAGCAATACCATAGCAATACCATTCATCCAACAGCCATTTCCAGCACTACAGTGTGATAAACGTCTGCAAGGGTAAATAAAAAGTGCAAGACTTGAAATGACTCACAGTGACTCTTCACGGGGTAGGGGACCTTTGTCACTTTTGGCGCATAGTATCTCTCGGGGGTTCCCTCAGCCAAGGCCAGGAGGACAAAAAGGAGGCTTGTTACCCTCAAGTCCATCTTGTGAAGCTAAACCTGAACATACAAAGAGGAGAGAAAGTAAACAAATTAAAGATGTTGATTTCTGCTGCATCTTTTGTGTTTTATGTCAACCAGCATAAATGGAAAAATAACTTGTAACAGCAGTGTTAAAGATGTTCCCCAAACAATGGCAAAATCAGGTATTTCATAAACCAGTCAACCCTCAAAAATGTGACTGTTTGAACTCTGAAAATGTTAATGTTGCCTTCTGGTGGATGCTGAGCACATATGTCAGCAAGCATTGCACAGTAATGCTTCTACTTCTGTAAATTCAAACAAATGCTTCATCAAACTTACTCTACCTCCAACCATGAGCCCTCCCTGGGTTTAGAGCCAGCCAGCAACTGGGAGTCTCCCTCAGCTTCATGTAACGACCCGAAATCAAGGTCAACTTACCGTGAAGGTTTACGCTCCAAAGAAACAAGTAGTGGGGAAGGGGATAGGGGTGTCAGGAGGCTGCTGTCCCAGCACAGTACTTGTATATCCTTAGACGTAGAGTGGGTCTGCCAGTGTGAGTGGCAGCTGCTGCTTCCCAACACCCTGGGCTCAAGGTTTTTATACTGAGCTGTTCTCTGGCATCATGGAATCATCTACCTCACACGGAAGACCCTCCCTGCTCTGATGTCATTTTTAATGATGGGTGCCATGTCCCAAAGAGGCCTGTCACTTCAGAGTGACGGTTCTTCCTCTCTTCCATCTTCCCTCCCTCCTTCCTCTGCCTGCTGTCTGGTTCTTTCTGCCTGTGTGGAGTAGCGCAGGGGAGATTCTCCCTCTGGATGACTTGATCTCTGCTACTGTTCATCTGGCTTTCAGTCTCATTTGACTAGTTGTCCACATCAGATCTAGGTTTCAAAAATCCCTCTATTTTCAGGTTTGACTGACTTAGAATTCCAGGTTTAGTGTTTTTTTTCCTTTATAAATGCACAAACAGTTTTATTTTTGTTGTGTAAAACCAGGCCCTTATTGACCAAGTGGTCTGTCTCAGAATGTGTTTCTGGAAAATTAAAGGCTGTGAGAGTCTGACACTGTTTTCTTCTTGTCTGAAGACACTGCAGGATGAAACCCACACTAAACATCTTTTCCCCACATACTATGTTTTCCAGCTTTGCTTTAATCACATATTTTGACCTGTAATTTCAAAAATTGATCTTTCTTGCTGTGCTTGTAGAGACAATCGAATGATCTATATACAGGCTTGAATTTCACATCAAAAGGTGCGAGTCCTAGGCTGTGCAGAGGGAAGAACAGTTCAATGTTCAGACACTAGGAGGCAGAAGTGAGGTTTCGTCAGATGCTTCTCCACTTCACCCTGATGACAAATAGAAGTGTAGATCACAGAGGCTTCTGAATATCTCTTTACATGAAATTAGATATTAAACATATAATAAAATAACAAAAAATTAAAATTTAAGAAGCAGGATTTTTGATAAATAATTTTAAGCTCTGTGTACATCTGTGGTGTCGATGCAGTAAGCTGCTTCAAACTGAAGTTTGTTTATGGCTTCAAGAATCAGATCAGATGATGAAACTGAATTGACTCCTATGTTTTTTCTGTGTCTCTTTTGGTTTCCTTTCAGGAATGTCCCCAATGTCACTATGTCCTGGTCCCAATACTCGCACTGCACTCTACAGTGCAGTGTAGCGTATGGACTCAGTCAAAGTGTACATAAGGGTTTGAATTAGCTGGTTACAAGCATGCAAACATTTGACAGTTGTGACAGTACGCCCCTCTGTCGTAACCTTTACATCCAAAATGGCGGGACTGGTCACTATTTGTGCTGCTAAAAAGTACAACTACAATAACAAACAACCAAATACATTTTAAATATACACCATAGGTATTTTTGCATTCCAAAGTTATTGCTGGAGATATTTGATTATCCAAATTTCGTTCTGACCTGTTGAATACAGAGCAAAATGTTACAAGAAATTCATAAGAAACACTGACATCAATTTTATTCCACTCCCTGGAGAAGTAAACATTTGTTTAAAAATCATGATATCTCTAAAGAAAATAAGAACCAAATACCCTTCTATTCCATTCCCACAAAAAATGAAGATATTAATTTTATAATTATGTACAAAGTTTTCCCTGTAATGACTTTCTGCATTAGAAATTCAAAATAAATATCAATTCCTGTGCATTTTGTGACTGAGATTTTGAAACACTCCACATTTTTTCAATTGCAACTTTATTTGTTTTTAGAAAGATTTTCAAAAATGGATATTGTACAAGCAATCTATTCAATCTTTAATTTTTATTATAATAAAATTAGCTTTTCCTAACAGGGGATAAAGAGTTAAATTATGATATTAGCGATCTAATCCTTTGGTTAAGTTTTAATTCACAAATATCGCTTTCTAAAAATCACCTCCATTTTTAAGTGAAATAATTTAACGATTTTGTTTAAACATTGCAACATCACAAAGCCCCGTCTTTGTCAGTATGATGATAGCTTTGAAATAGATTTGAAATGTGTCTTGCATTTGTAAAATTTTGTTTTACTTTCCTTGCAATTAGTTTGACTGTTATTTCTTTTTTCTGCTCAGTTTATCATATCAAACTTTTGTGTTACTAATTGTGTGCCTTGTCATACTTTTTTTTTAAATTCCTATAAAGATGGAAGAAAAACAAGAAAACATTTCCATAATTCTGCCTTTTAGTTAAAAGGCAGAATGTCACATGCAGTATTGAATTGTGGATAATACACGTTGCCCAAGTCCGCATGGATGCAAGCTTAGCATGAGTACAGGAACCCAACTCATGCTAAGTTCCCAACTCAAGTAGGAATGGATGTAGGAAATTAGGACACACTACGCTCACAAGATGAATATGCATTTGAAGGACACAAGGACGGAACAAGGGTCAAGGTCCTCCTCAGTGGAGCATAAAGACCCAGGAAGGAAGAAAAACCAAAACACTATACATGCTTGCTACAGATAACGCCATTTATTAACTATTCACTGTTATAACTTAAACTCAAATCACAACACCACTTAGGTTTTTTTAAAATTATTAAACAGTTATATTTGCTTCCTAGAAAATGTAAATGTCTAAAAAATAAAGGACTTTGTGGCCATAACATTTCTATGATAAGTCTCATTCAGTTAAAGGGAAGATTTCTGACTTTACCATGAAACCATAAAGAAGATGGTGCAAGACTGTTCAGAGTATGTAGGCGTATTCACAGAAAGTTGAGCGGACGGACAAAAGTTTATTTCGCTGTCTTTCCTCTGCCTAAATCCCCCAGAATGTCATTTGGTTCAGGATTGGTGTTCAGTGAAATTATTCATCGTTCTATTGGACACATCGCAGTATAAATTGTTGATTTATTCGTCAAACTTGTCAGTATGTTAGAGTATCTAAAGTAAGTAATTTGTTGAAACAAAATCAGAACTTCTGCCTTAGAATGGCCAAGTCTCTGTTATTCCTCTGTCAATTTGATACAGTAGGAGCTTCTACACTTCCCATATCTGTGTCCTCTGTCACTTTTATCAGCAGTTAAAACTGTTTAGTCTGTTGTTAACATGTGGTGACCTGTTTTTCAGAGCCGCCTTTAAACGCAACATGAACGTTACGACGCTCGCGCTGCGTTTCGACCTGTGTGGCAGTGAAGGAGACCTGCTGCTGCTGGGCAGAGCTGCTCAGGTGTTAGAATCATGCAGCAACCAGCAAAACCAAAGAACTTCACAGTTTTTCCCCCCAAACAACCGACTGTTGATAAGCTGTTGGATGCAAGTAAAGTTAGCTAAAATGACTAGCAATATCAATACAGCACCTTAAGCTGTTAACAAGTACTGTAGGGTACTGGTGTTGTGTCTATATTCAGCTACGATTCATTTGCCCCCCAAAAGTGACCCCCCCCCCCCCTTTGTTCGTCTGGAGCTGGGGCTGAGAGTCTCTAAGAATCCACCCCTCTTCGCTCACACACATCGTTCAACCTGACAGCTAATTGTAAATCACAGGGGGGCCCAGAAATAGTTTGGAAACCACTGAATTAGGTTAAAAACTAATCTCATATTCTTCGTTTGTGTCATCTGGTCTCACACCTAGTGACTAGTAACTGTGTATAAATTGCTTAGACCGCATTTGGTGACATGATTTGTGGCTAATAGATTATTGCCAAACTAACAGATGGGTTGTTGCTCATCTGTATCGTGTAAAAGTCAAAACTGGCCCAAATCTACTTTTGGAAGCCTTTTCCTCTTCTTAACTGCATCATTTAATCTCCTACCAATTTGGCAGCCGCAGATGAACTTACTGAGCTGTATGGCATCCTTGGTAAACTCTCTGAATGAAATGACAGAGTAGGCTGGGGAGTGGAGTCGACATTTAACACGTTTCTCAGCTGCAGATACGACACTACTTCTCACCATGAAAGTGGCTGTGACCACAGTGTGGCATCAGCAGGTTTTATTTCCCCCAGGCATTTATTTATTTGTTTTAAATCTGTTCTTGGTATGTCAGAATTATTACCTCTGCATCTATATCTGTCTATCGTGAGGTTTAATGTAAACGGATACTTAGTTTTTGGGTTAGAGCTTTGCATGGCAAAATGCAGTCGGTGCACATAAACATGTAATTGGGGCCGGAGATGAACCGTGCAGAATGTTTCTCTGACACGGGGCGATGTGGAATCTCCAAGCCTCCATCTCCTGGTGTGGGTCGGGCTGGGTGGTATTCCTGGGAAGGGTCCACCGCTCTAACCATTGTTTTGCTCCTCCAAACAGCTGAACATGCTGCAGTTTTACTACAGACGTGACATAATGCTCCTTCAGACACTTTAATGAACCCTAATGATGATTGAACTTGTGTTGCAAGATGCCCAGCCTCTGTTTTCTGCACCACATTTAAAATATTCATCAAACATATTTTCCATGTGTAGCAAATGACTAATGACCATCTACCTGCTTTTTATTACCATAGCATAATGTTTTTATTTAAACATGAAGAGATTTTTCTAGTGTTTTTACACTTTTTCTAGAAAAGGTATATGGTCCTTTTGTGGTCATACTTGTGATTTTCTTTGCCTGTTGTGACTTTCTCACCACTCTTTGAATGAGGCTTATATCATGATTTTGTCTTGAAATCGTGGCCTTAACATAATATACTGCAGTCAGTCTCATGTGAACAACTTTAAATTATGAAATTTGTCATGTCGGATTGTAAAATCACGGTGGTCTTATAAGTGTAAGTGTAGTATAAGTGTGCTTTTTTATCTTAACATAATATAAAGCATAAAAGTTGAACCCAGTTACTTCCAGCATTGTCATGTTCTGGCATGGACTAAACTCCTTAATGGAACAACCTGGTCCTTCAGTATACTCAGGTGACCTCATAGTGTAACCAATAACTCACTTTTGAAATATTTAAAATTTAAATGACCACATTTACTTTTCCTTCTTCACATGCTGAGGACTTTGTCATTTTGACTGAACACCACCTTTGTACACACTGTGATGTCTGGTGCAAAGATGTTAACAGTGCATCTTTGAAAGGATTTAAGTTAAATGATGGATCATCTGGGATTTAGCCAGCATGCTGTGGCTTGTTTATGGTTTATCTTGCTCAGTAAAGCTACATTACTTACTGCTGCTGATTAGAAACATCTCCCATCTCAGTTGAGCTGACACTTCAAGAATTAAAAGTTATTTATTTAGTGTGATTGTGGAAACATTACAACTTGAGCCTTGGTCTTCTGTATCACAGTTTTCTCTTTTAGCCTTTACTTTGACTTCATTTGGTCCAAGAGGTTTGAGGACATCCTGGAGCCAGAGTGAAAGAGGAAATAATTGCAGGTTGATGAGCTGCAGCCTGTAAAGGAAAGCATGAAGCAGCAGCTAAAGATGGCGTGTTTGAGTTGGAAAGTGACAGAAGGTTAGATTTTGCGTTTTAATAAATCCAGTGTCACACAAAGGCATGAGAACTTTATGAATGGAAAGTCTAAAGCTGGACCTCCTGGCTGCAATGGCTGCAATTATGGGGACTCAGAGACAAAAATCAAGGTTGGAAGCTTGACTAACTTGAGGCCATATGAAATTCAACATAGGACCCAAAAAGCTTTTCTTAAGTTCTTTTTGTCTAAGTCAGTCATTCTAAATTTATGATCCATGTGAAACCAGAATGAAAAGCTCCAGATGTTGAACTCTCAAGTTACCAAATCAGATTTTGCTGTGATTTTAGGATTTATTTTAGGAGCAGGTAATGAGTGCTAATTATCTTAATCAAAGCAGGAGAGCCATAAAGACCTTTTCATTTTTACAGCTCCTCCCACTTCAGTTTAAATTCCCCCAGCTAAGAGTAGATGTTACAATGTGTCTCTCTCAACAACTCGTGAAATGTGTTGATTTCCCACATCTGAATTCTCAGCCAATGTTACGATAAAAAAACAACACAAGGCTAAAAATTGCGGAACAAGTTATAAATATATAGAAATTAATGAAGCAATTTGGTGTATAACTGCAAAGTGTGAATTTATTTATTTATTCATTTTACATTTCTGCAAACTCTCCATAACTTTGGCTTCTATTTAAGGGTAGTATAGGAAGTCCTAATATCAAACCAATTTGCACACAGCATGTAAAAGACACAATGAACATGTGGAATGCGCTTTGGTTAGGTGGGACCAAAGTTGTTTTGTCCACATAGAAATCACTGTGGGGTCAGGAAACGATTCCCCTAAACCAGGGGTGGACAACTCCAGGCCTGGAGGTCCGGTCTCCTGCAACTTTTACACGTCTCAACTTCAACACACCTGAGTCAAATAATGAGGTCGTTAGCAGGACTCTGGAGAACCTGACTGCACTGAGGAGGAGATTCAGCTGTTGGATTCAAGTGTGTTGGACCAGGGAGACATTAAGAGTTGCAGGACACCGGACCTCCAGGACCAGGTCCACTGTTCACACAAAAAAAATAAACAATAAAAATAACACAATGTTAACCGGTAGCGGTTATGTCCATGTTTTAAATGGTTACAAAAACTTTCCTGGCTTTGCTTCTAATGTTATTTGGCATTACTGAGACCCATAACATGGTACATTTCCATCATAGGTCTGACTAGATTGCACATGACTTGTTATATTTGTGCAGCTTTACAATGTGAGACTTCACAAGGGAACTGCTAGTAACTCGGACATTCTGTTAGTCAAACCCAGGACTAGAAACTTGTTTGTGGTACAGCATGTATTGTACAGAGTTTAATGTTTCCACAATTTTACTGAAATGTAAAACTTTTATCCAGGCTGAGTTCCCTGGGACCAAATAAATCTTTGTTTTCAATGCCAAAAATATCAGTAAAGAAAAATCCACACGCAGCTCTGAGTCACAACAGAAAATGGTCAAATAAAGGTCAGTGATAATGGCATGTGTTGTGCAGAAGAGCTTCAGCCATCACTATAAAACTCTTGTTTTGTCTGTTGTACAAAAAGTTCATAGTCTAACCACCTCCCATGCATTCCCCTGATTGTGTCTCTGGGATGCACAGCAGAGTAGAACCAGCTGCCAACTCACTATGGAGGCGGCGTTAGCGGTAAAAGGTGTTGGAGGCCAAACCCAAAGTCTTAACAGCTCCAGTGCTATTATGTGTGTGTTTTTGTGGAAGAAGTGTTTACCAAATTACGCAGGGCTCAGAATAATTATGGTGCACACAAACAAAAATGGAAAGCAGCTGGAAAAGAAATTCACATTTCGTTACATCAAAAAAAAAAAAATAATAATAATTTAGTGACTCAGCAAAGGAATGAATTTTAATTTCTAGCTAAAGGGTGAAGTCGCAGCAGCCCATCAATGGACAGGCAGCGTGTTTCCTGTTGTTTAATCTTGTTCTGCAGAACTCCCCAGTCCCTAGGGAAGATTCTCCAAACATTATTTATCAGATAGTGATTTTTCTGGGAGGAGATGTTTCTTTGGCCTGAATGTGATGGTCAAAGAGAAACCATTTGGATCAGAGCAGAAGAAGCTAACAAGTCATTCTTTCTTTAAAACCTAGAAAATAAACCACCTAATTAATTGATGGTTCAGTTTTTACAATTGGATCCCTTCATTTGATGCTGAAGCAGACACTGTGCCTTGTGAAAGTACTCCTTGAATCTTGTCTCATGACAAACACAATTTTTATTGTATTTTAATGCAAGGTATTTGCACATCCTTAAAAACTTGACATAATCTCTGTAAAATTAAGGCCTTAACATGTCTTAAGTTAATTAAAAAACTTAAGTGTTAAATACTTTATACGCAGGTCTTAAATTTCATGGTGGCAGGACTATTTAACCATATGCTATGTTTTCTTTTTTTTATCTTGAGCGGGACATTTCTGGCAAAAATCTGAGTCACAAGTAGATATCTTCGATGCATTCTGTGACTTGTGGTGGTTGAGGTTACCAGTAACAAGCTCCTTATATAGCCTTGCTAACTAAATAACTAGCTAAGTTTTTTACCTCAGTCATGGGTAAGTTCAAATTTGTCACCTGTTGGCTGGACAACATTCTACTGGCTCACTTCTGTAACTAACCCATACATACCAGGCTCTGTGTATTCTGTGCTGCAAAGCTTGATACCACGAGAACCTTATGCAGCGCAAGAAACGCACAACTGCTACCTAAACCGACAAACAGACCCCAGAAATGTCACAGTTTAGATGCCCTGGAGTGACTAAAGCACCAACACTAAATTAAGAGCAGTTTTAGTGTGACACAAACTCTGCAGTCAGAGATTTAGTAGATTTTAAACTGGATTTGACCATTGAGCCAGTCTGACCTATTGAAGAATTTTACTGCAATCACTGACCACAATCAGTTGTGATCCTTGCAGGAGTGATGCATTGAGCTCGTAATGTTTGTATATATATATATGTATGTTGTTCCCAGCTGTGTCTAGTTCCCTGATTAACTTTCCTGTGTATTTAACCCCACCTGTTGTCTCTGTCCTTCGTCAGGTCCTCGTCGTTTGCACTATGTTAGTCTATGTCGCATGTCAGTCGTCTCAGTCGTACTGGGAAGTCCTGAGTCAGCTTTGCTCAGTCTGTTTATGGTCAGTTGCTACCAGCGTGAACCTTAGCCTTCCGTTCAACTGTGCCGCCTGTACTTTGACTGTACAGCTCATCGTCATCATTAAATCATCATTTTTTCATCTCTACCTGGGTCATCAACGTTCTCTCTCACCACCATCATCCCCCCACATAATGACAATGACAATGCATGCTGCAAGGAATACCACTGTGTCATTCCTTGTAGCATGACACAGGAATGCTGCAAGGAATTCCTGTGTGCCCCTTTTATGGGCATAAAAGTGGAGAAACTCATGTGGTCACCATCCTCCTCTGACCTCAACCCTACTGAGAACCTTTGGAGTTTCCTCAAGCAGAAGATCTAAGGGTTCATATCAAGATGCAGTTCATATCAAAACAGCTCTGGGAAGGTATTCTGACATCCTGCAAAGAAATTAAAGCAGAAACTATCCACAAACTCACAAGTTCAATGGATGTAAGAATTGTGCAGGTGATATCAAAGAAGAGGTCTGATGTAACTCGGTCTGTTAAGATGTTTTACATTGAAATAGCTTTTGATTTTAGTACCTGTGACCACTTAATGCTGCACATTCAAAGAGTGACCGTTTGCAGTTCTTTATAATCCATAAAATGTTTAGAAAATCTGCAGTGCCTAATAATTTGGAACAGTGCATTTTGAGTTTTTTATTTAAAAAAAAACTGTTCTCATTGGGAGGTTTGTTCAGAAAAAATTTATTTATACTGTAATATATAAATAGTTAATGACTTGAAAATTATACTGACCATCATTTGCATTGACCATTTAGGAAAATCTGGGAAAATATCACTTGCAAAATAATTTGGAACTCAGTGTAATTCAAACAGCTTTCTTAATTTTTTTTTTAAGTTCCCCCAAATTGAGAACAACAAAATGAAGCCTTTACACCAGAAATAAACAGTAGTGAGCTTCTTAAATGGATCTTACAATTAAAAATACAGAAAAGCAATAAAAAATGGAATAAGCATTCTACATTCAATGGTTAAAAAACAATATACAACTTTGCATGAAACATTACTTTAAACGTGTATAACATCTTATTTAACCACATCAAATAAATCGGTGAGCTTAAACTCATTTCACAATGATCAACAGTCTTTCCAGAGAGAAGCAGATTCTCACATCAAACAGTTTATCTTCTCTCTGAACAATACGAGTACAAAAAGAGGCCAAGTAAACAATTCACTAAGCCTACAATCTACAGATTAGTCTGTTATATTTTATATAGCCTGAACCATTGATAGAAGGCAGGATGGATCCATGCTTTCATGTTGTTTCTGATCCTATTATCTGGATATCATAGTAGAAATCAAGGCTCATTAGACCAGGCAACGTTATTTCCTGTCTTCTATCGTCTAATTTTGGTGAGCCTGTGCAAATTGTGGCCTCAGTTTCCTGTTTTTAGCTGACAGCAGTGCCACCCGGTGTGGTCTTCTGCTGCAGTAGCCCATCCGCCTCAAGGTTCGACATGTTGTGTGTTCAGAAATGAACACTGCATACCTCGATTGTCGCGAGTGGTTATTTGTGTTATTGTTGCTGATACATTACCTCGTACCAGACTGGCCATTTTCCTCTGACATCAATAGAGCATTTGTGCCCACAGAATTGCCGCTTACTGGATATTTTCTGTTTTTCAGGCCATTCTCTCTGTAAACCCTAGAGATGGTTATGTGCAGGGGTGACAGTAAGGGGGTACAGCAGGGTACTGCGTACCCCTAAGGATTTAGTGGGGGTTCGCAGTACCTGCAAGAGAGGAGCGGCTGTCAGCTGTAAAGAATCAATGGGTTCACTATGCAGTCCTGAGTTCACCCACTAATCAGCCGTGACTGATTAGTTTCTCAAGAACAATCTAAAACACGACTTAATCAGTTAATAAATATCTTTTTTTCTCATTTCATATCGTTTCTGAACTGTTCGTGCTTTGCTAGAGCAGGGCTGCAACACGTCGATCGCGAAGGTTTTGAGTTGATCTCGGCATTAAGTGACAAACTGAACGTCGCCAGGAGGCTGAGAGCAGCAGGTCCTCCTCTGACTGGCTTAAAACGTTCATAACTTTATTAAAGAACAACAAAAAAATCAACAAAACGTGTTCAGATTAATGACCCAACGACAATAATAATCTCAGTGATTATTGTTTCAACAAGGTGTTGCGCAATTCTATGTGTTTCAGTTCCGTTACCAAAATAGCAGATCAGGAGTTTAAAATGAACTAATCAACCACAGCTGTGTTCAGGGAGGCTTATTAATGATCGCAAAAATAAATATCAAGACTGAAAACCTAATGTTGTAACGGACTGAATGTTATGTTTTTAACATAATCTCTGGTCGGCTTGTGGAGCGCAGGAGGTTGCCATGGCAACGGAAGTGCTTAAATGACAGAGAGAGACGGAGAGTAAAAGGGTGCAAATCGTTTAGAGTTGATCACCTGTTCGGGTTGTTTTACCTTTTTTTACGTTTGTCTTGGTGCATCACAGCCGCTGTAGTTTGTGAACGTTCAATAAACGACAAACTTGGACTAATTACCTCGTTCTTTGTGAGTATAAGTCATTTACAACAAACATCAAACACAGTAAATATGTTTCATTAAGTATTTAACAAACGAATGGCTTCTACTGCGATAATTATGTGAAATTAAATTGTCTAATTTTTAAAAAAAATAGTTAGGTGCTGTCTGGCTCAGAGTCTGAGAGGCTTTTCCTTTATCAAACAATTTTTTTGTCTTTTATTTAGTGGAAATATTGATGTTGATGAGATTTTCTCCAAAATAATAACCTTTTTCAACCTTTATTGCTCCACTGTTGAAAATGAGGCTCTAACATTCACAAATGACAATGAAATAAAATCCAGTCCAACATCTGGTTTGAGGTGATTCCTCTGGAACCTGTTGGAGGAAAAACATTCCAACTTCAGAAGATGAGCTTTAACCTAACAGAGCTCTGTGGTTCCTCCTGTCAGTATGAGAGTCAGGGTGAGGAGGCGCCATGTTAGGAAGAGAAGTGGAAGCTGCAGGATCTTCAGAACAAACAGGTCATGATGCTGGGCTACTGATTATCCCTCTGTCTGGATACAGGATCAATAGAACCAGTTAAAAAGCTAAAATGAATGGTTATATGCCAGACATGGAAAACTGGGATGACTCCATGCCATGATGTTCAAGATTTAGGTCTCATAGCATCTCAAGGTGTCAACATTGCAGCCAGTGGGCTGAGGGAAATACAGCTTTATTTTGTATCAATTCAAGAGCTACCCAGCTTATATATTTATTTTATTTTTTGTCATAGTACCCCCAAGAATTTAAAACTACTTTCATCCCTGGTTATGTGGGAAAATCCCAGTAGATCAGCAGTTTTTGAAATACTCAGACCAGCCCATCTGGCACCAACGGCCATGCCACATTCAAAGTCACTTAAATCACCTTTCCTCTCCATTCTGATGCTCTGTTTGAACTACATCAGATCTACATGGCCATATATATACCAAATTTGAGCTTGGTAGAATAAAAGTTCTCGGCCGAAATGCAAAGGTAGTAGCATCATGCTTTGGATATGCTTTCCTTCAACAGGGACAGGAAAGTTGGTCAAAGCTGATGACAGAATGTGATTTTTTAGTGCTCATAGTTGCAGCTCTGGTTTGTTTGTTTTTTGTGTGGAATTTTGTTTATATATATTTTTGCCTGTTTTTTCTGGTGTTGGAAGCCGTGCAGTTTGAAATATTTTTGCTCTTACTTCTTTACTTTTGGGCAATTATGATTCGCAACCATGGCAACAAGATGTTGTTTTTACAACCAAGAGCAGCTAATTAGCAGGAGCGAAAGAAAATTAAAGATTAGCAGCAACAGCAAAGGAGGTGGATTAGCATAGCTGCTAAAAACTGATGGGGTCATCCAGGACATGTTACTATGGAATGCCATCTCTGCTGCCTGGATATTGAGCTGTTAGCATGGAACTGTAACACAGTAACAGCCTTTAGTCTGAGGCTTCTTCAAGTACATAGCAAGACAGAGTGCTTCCAGAGATCTTTTCTGTCCACAGCATCACCATCCACAACGACTGAAGATAATTGGTTGATATGAATTCAGATATTTTAATTTAAAACCAGTGACGTGCGGTCAGAGGAGGCATGGAAAAATATATAATAATAAAATCATTTATATTGTTATTTTCACCCTGTGGTTTGTTCTATAAAGTACCTATTTTTTACTTAGCTTAACCAATTCTGATTAGTTTTTTCTTGAAAATCGCTGGATTTTCCCATTCAAATGGTTGGAAGCGAAGCAGGTGAGGCAGCAGCAGCTGAGCCTCACCTGGGATTGCGCAATCTCTCGCTAACTGCACTGGCTGCCATTATATGACAGCATGTTCGTCCTGTCTGTACGCCAGGAATAAAATGGCTAAAAAACATTTAATATATGGACTGATTTTCCATAATTTACCTCATGTATATAATGTACAGTATTTTTTGTCACTAACTGTGTGTGTACCGTGTTTTGTGTGCGGAGGAGCGATAAGAAACAGCAGAGAACAGACTCGAGGTGAGGCAGGCAGTTCTCTTGCCTCACCGCTGGGGGCGCTCATGATCCCAGATATTGTGACTTCACAACTGCAGAGTAAGACGCAGCGAGCTAGCCATGGAGCTAGCCACACAGTAAATAAGTAAAGTACAGCGATATATTTGTTTTCAATCAATCAATCAAATTTTATTTGTATAGCACATTTCAGCAGCAAGGCATTTCAAAGTGCTTTACATGATTAAAATAAAAACAGCATGTGACATTAAATAAACAGTGAGAAAAAGAAAGAGATTTAAAGATAAAAACATTAAAACCCGCGCCCCTTTTAGGACTTCAGTTAAACGTCTTTAACTGGGCTTAAACCTCAGAGTTTCAGTCAAATGAAAATCATTTTTGTTTTCTTCTCTCTTCCGACGTCAACATGAAAGACTACATTTCTACACTTAAACAGTTTTCTAAAGTGGATTTTCAACTGAAGCAGGAGATGATAACTAAAGTTAGACCAACACCGGAGCTGAAAGTTTTACTTCCAGACAGTTTGATGATTCTCAAACGGAGTAGAAAAGATGCCGAGGATAGACTTGGCTTTGGATGAACGGATATTTTTGTGCAGAATTAGCGGCGCATGGATTTCATTGATACGTAAAGGTAAGACAGCAATAAGATGTTTTTATTTAGTTTTTAAATGAAATGTGCGTTTTGTGGGCTACTGTTTGTATGTCTAAATAATTCAGTAAAGTAGGAGCGCTAGCTAATCTACCACAGCAAGTATTAATAAAACATTGAGCCTAAAACATACAACAATAAACTGAATGTTCTGTTCTGCACGCAAAATTCTTGAATGTTTTTTGGTGTTAAATCCTAAAACATGAAGTGGCATTGTTGTCTGTTGCTGTGGCAACGAGTCTGCGTAGCTTGGAGAATACAGATCACTTTGCTGTGGATCATAGCACAAAATTAATACCTACATTTTTAAGTTTCACTGAGTTAACGCGGCTATGGATGAATGTAAAATATTAGTCTTTTTGCCCCCCAGCGTTGTGCGCATGCGGGAAATTTCCGTAGGTCCAACAAGATGGATGGTGTCTAAGCCATAAGTCAGTGGCCTCACCAGCAATGAACCTCACCACACGTCACTGTTTAAAACAATATATAAGTGGCAAACTGTGTCCAAACACTTTGCATTGCAAACTACATTTTCATGTTGACTTCTATGTCTGCACATGGACAGCCACACTAAACTTACAGCGGTTGATATCTTTGTCTTTAACAGTGACTGTAAAAGCAAAGAACATGGGGAACCTAAACCTTTAATGTATTGGATTCACTCCATGCTGTTGTCTTATCTTTATTGCAATCTAATGTAAAACAGTCCTGGTGGTTTGTGTCCTGAATAATCTACAATATGGCTGGACTTCTGTCACCTGGCTGCTCTTGTTGCTCATGTTTGTTATTTTTGTCAGTTTAGTTGCTGGGCTGGAAAGAATTTTCTTGAACCATTCTTGACAGAGTGGGAGGAATGTGTATGGAAGTTCAGTGGCAGTTGTGTTTTTCTCTCCAAATCCAGAATAAACCCAGCAAGTACAAATGAGCAAGTTATGAATAGTTCTTATCTCACTTTCTGGGTAAATATCTCTGGTTTGACTTGAACCACAGTTGATGAATAGATTGTGTAAATGGATGTGAACTTGCTTTCAATGAAAGCCATTACAGCCATTAGGAGCTTAAATAGGGCCTACTGTAAACTGTAGTTTCTTTTATTTGGACTACTACATTCCAGGAAAGTTAACATCTGGATTTAAACATACATCTTCAGATGTCCATTGGTTTCATTAGCACTGTTGTGAAATGTTAGAAACATTTTTGTACTTTTTGACTGGTACCTTTGTTTTCTTATTAGTCCACAAGGCTCGAGGCTAGTCTGGCACTGGTGGCACTGGTGGCACTGGTGCACCAGCATAAAAGTGCACCCAAATTCTCAACATCACATGATAGTTTTACAAGATAATTTTTTTAATCACTATTCATAAAGATGATGTTGACTTGTAAATGTTTATTTACCATCTAATAAACATAAAGTTCTTCATTTGAAGCTGAAATGTACAAGACATGTAACTAAGCCTTTGAAGCTGCAATACGTAATTTAAAACAACCAAAAAACATTTTTTTAATATATATTCCTGAAAATTTTAACTATGTTTTGACAGTATATGATGGAACAGATAATCTGTGAAAACATGGAACTCCTTTGCCCCCTCCCTGTAGTCCTACTGCCATTTGCTGAAATACACAGACAGCAGATCAGAGACAGGAGGAGGGTTTTAGTGTCGTCAATCACTCTTGTGTATGTTGTAATTATAGGGAGACCACTTACCGTTATGGGAAAATGTTATCTTTAGTCTTTGGTGAACATGCTAACTAGCCTGAACATTGACAGCAGGCTCCAGTGTGAGGAAGGAACTGTAGCCTAGCAGAGAGTACTGACCCTTTTCCACCTGCTCTACTGCAGCAGCCCGGTTCAGCTCAGCTCTACTTCGGAGAGAACGTGTTTCCACCGGCGGCTCGGCTCTGCAGCAGGGCGATGCCTCCTGACAGTTGGGGTAGCGCCCCGCCTCCAGGCGCCATGTGCTGCGCTTCGTTACTATGTGACCTAACAGGAGTTGTTGTTTTTCTGAGACAAAAGAAGAAGAGAGAACTGAGCTATTGTTTTTATAGCCTGATTGGGATTTTTCTGAGATTTCAAGAAAATGCGCGGTGGGAGGAATGCTGCGATTGTGTCAAGGAGGACGGCTGATCTTCACCTTGCAGGGGGAGGAAAGCAGGTGACTCAGACGGTGCAGGTGAGCTAATGATGATTTTTGTATTAAACTACTACAAAACTTGTAATAGTTCCGAATATACATGAGCTAATGTTAGTCAGTGTGTTGCAAATAACTTAAAAATGTCCGAATTAATTCATAATATATTCCAATGTGTTTTCAGATGTTGGTAAACTGTCGCTGCAGACCATCATGGTTCTTCGTGCTCCTCTGAGTTGTAGGACGTCTCATCAGTGTCCGTCTTCCTGACTGGGTCGGTGTTTACCTTCAGGATGTCTGGAGCAGGGATCACATGAGCTCAATATGCTGATGAAACATTTCTGATTTAAAAAATGTGTCTGATGTTCTTATAGAGTAGAAGTGCATTAACAATCTGTAGTTTTGAACTTCAATAGTTTAATTATGATTCACCTGATGTCCAAGTTATATTGAGAACAAATAAAGCTGTATTCCATCTAATCTGACTGGTTCTAGTTCCATGTTTTCACATTTTGGTCACTAAGAATTATTCGGGGGGCTTAAAAGTTTAAACTTAGGGTCTTATTTATCACTAATTGAGGTTACAGGTTTTGGACACATTTTCTCTATTTCTTACATTGAAGATTCTCCAGAAGACAGAAACACAGTGAGTGGATAGAATGATGATGTACACAGTAGAAATGAATAAACATGATTTGTATTTTGGGTTCTTGTTAAAAGCAACCCTGATAATAATGTCAAAATATTTGGTTTGATGAATAATGTATTCACTATTTAATGCCTTCATTGGTAATCTACAATGTTAAGTGTCAAGTAAATATTTATATAATGTTATTTTCACTGTCTAAAGCTCCACATTTTTGGGAGGATTGTATTAGGACCTTGATGCCACACAAACTACAATATGTACAATAATGTGTGGAGTGAGTATAAAAAAGACTTTAATTGAGATCTCAACAGCATTTATTTTTCTTCTGTTTGTCTCAACTCTCCTTGTTGCTCTGCTATTTCTGCTGGTATCTGATTCCTCCTGAAGAAGATCCAGTTGTTGTTCTGACGGTTCTCCTCATCGTTCTCCATCATGTCAGCCATGTTCCTCTTCTGTTCTCCCGGAAAAGTAATCAGATGTTATAGCTTGATGAATTATTTAATTATATGTATACAAACACTTTTTATCATCCAGACTTACACAATTATAAATAACTGGAAGAGTTATGTAAATTAATACCAGTGGCCGGGCTCCGTGGGTAAAAGCCCGGCCACCAGGCGCTTGCCATCGTGCCCCACCTTCAGGCCTGGCTCCAGAGTGGGGCCCCGGTGACCCGCGTCCGGGAGAGGAAACGCTAGATCCAAGGTTGTTGTGAATCATAAGGGGTCTTCGGGCTGCACTTTGTCTGGTTCCTCACCTAGGACCTGTGTGCCTTGGGTGACCCTACCAGGGGCATAAAGCCCCAGACAGCATAGCTACTAGGATCTTTGGGACACTCAAACTCCTCCACCACGATAAGGTGGCAGCCCAAGGAGAGGATGACATAACAAATTAGTAAATTTGTTTTGTATGTATCGCCCCAAACTTCCACACAATATGTCAAACGTGGTACAATGAGTGTGTTTCAAAATAAACAGATTTGTAGTCCAGGACAAATCTTGTTCTCCTCAGAACACCACCACTTTGGGGTAGTTTTAATTTTACTTGGCAGTTTTGTGGTTTCCAGATAAATTTATCATCTATTATGACACTGAGAAGTTTTGATTTCATGGACTCGTTGTAAATCAACACTGTCAATTATTATTTTGATTGCATAATTTTCTTGTTTATTACAATTTCCAAATATCATGAATTTAGTTTTATCTAAATTAAGTGATACTTTATTGTTTTTAAACCAATGTTGTAGTGTTTTCATTTCTGTATTGACCACCTCTGAGAGTTGGACGTTTTCTCCGTACAGAAGATACTAGTATCATCTGCAAATAAAATCCTGATTGGATTTTGGATGATTTTATTTGCAGTACCCTAAAAGTTATGTTTAATAAATATGATTTTTGATTACCTTATTCTACAAATAGTTTTCTTTGTCCAATGTAGCTTCTAATCCAGTTTAATGCTGCCCCCTAATTGCGTACCTTTCCAGTTTTTTAGTAAGATGCCATGATTGATGATATCAAAAGCTTTTTTGAGAGCTAGGAATACACCAATTGCAAATTTCCTTTATCTATCCATAATTTCTTCTATTAATACCATCAGTGCCAATGAAGTTGATCTTTTTTCTCTAAGGCCATATTGACTATGTTTTGCTTTTCAATAAAATGATCTAACCTTTTACTAGCCACTTTTTCTAGTATTTTAGAGAATTGACAAAAGTCGGGACACAGGTCTATAATTATTATATGCTTATCGGCCAGATATAAAAAAGGGAATAACCTTTGGAATTTTCATTGTATTTGGAAATGCTTCAGTTATGAATGACAAGTTGCCAATGTAGGTAACACTTTGGATGTGAATAAGACTGACATGACACTGTCATAAACATGACATAACCCCTGTCATGAACATGAATACGTCTTTATGAATATTTGACTGTTGTGATAAAATAATGACAATAATGTCATTATTTTTTAATGTCATAATAATGAAATTTTTAATGTAATATTATATTGCTATGCCATTTTGTTTAGCCTTAAATTTCTAATTGATCAGAAGTTTTACAACAAGATGTCTACAAAGCACTTATGAACTTTGATTTGAAACATTATTTAAGGCTGTTTTAAGTAGTGCAGTACACCATCTCCACCAGTGAAAGGCATCATCTCCAGGATTAGAGAACGTATGTCTCAGCATGATCTAGAGAAACTCATCCATGCATTTATTTTTAGTCTCATTGATTACTGCAACAGCGTCTTCACAGCTCTGACTAACAAATCAATCAAACAGCTGCAGCTGATCCAGATGCTGCTGCTCACGTTCTCACTAAAACCAGGAAGATAGAGACATAACACCAGTTTTAAAGTCCCTACACTGGCTGCCTGTAGCTCAGAGAATAGACTTTAAAATACTGTTGTTAGTTTATAAATCATTTTATTATACTGGGAACACTGGTCACAGGCTTCAGTCTGCTGGTCACACTGGGAGAACTCAATGACTTCTGAGACGTCCTGGTTCACAGGCTAAAGCCAAGAATAACAGAGAAATTATCCAAAAGTGAAATAGAAAATACATATGATATGTTTCCTTCACATTCATAAAAAGCCATTTTCAGCATGTTGGGCTCTGACTCGTAGCATCTTTATAGCTAAACACCGACATGGAGAAGCTGAGCTGGAAACAGACTGAAGACCAGCAGCTCCAGCTCTGATCCTGACTGACCTTTACTCACTAAATCCTCTGGTTTTTAATGAACTTCTCCTCCAACAGCAGTTTCTCATCAGCTCTCTTTCATTAGAAAACAGTATGAAACGTTAGCTGCTACGCTAACAATCAGCGGTTATATTAGCTGCTACGCTAACAATCAGCGGTTATATTAGCTGCTACGCTAACAATCAGCGGTTATATTAGCTGCTACGCTAACAATCAGCGGTTATATTAGCTGCTACGCTAACAATCAGCGGTTATATTAGCTGCTATGCTAACAATCAGCGGTTATTTCAGGCCAATTTAGCTGCATAGGAAATATTTTCCGGTTGTTTAAAAGCGAATTTCTGGCTGCAAAGTCAAGTAATTCTGATCTTTCATCCTTACCTGAGGAAGGTAATGAGAAAGAATCCAGTTTGTTTCGTAAAACAGTTGAAACACACAGCACAGGACTTAAGGAGCTCCGATCGCCCTGCTGCCACATAGAAGATGGCGACGCTGTTACGTAGGACTCAGCGATCCATGAGGCGTCTAGTACTGATGTCTATGGGGACAAAGGTGGCTAATGAAGACATGCTACGGTGTGGAGGATGATAATGAGGACCAGCCACCAGAGAAAGAAGTCCCTGTTTGACCAAGCAGATGAAATATTCCTCATGAAAATGAGATAAGTCGTTTTTGTGTTACTATTTTCTCCAGGTGAAGGGGGTGTGAAGAGACAGGTGGGGAAGGGGGAGCAGGAATCAACATCCACCAGCTGAGTTAATAAGTTATGTTTTAGACAACTCATTGTTGTCAAACATAAAACTGGTGTTTAATCCATTTATTTATTAATAAACTTCCTAAGTCATAAGCCAGAGTACCTTTTTGGAAATAATTTAGAATACTCATTAAGTAAAAATATACACTAATGTACCTAAAACTATACATTAAATGATGCAATCTGAATAACAACAGTGGCAGTCTGTCTGAACTTCGGCCAAACAAATATTTGATCAGAATAATTTTGTTCAGCTTTAGTTATTATGCTACTTTTGTTAAGAAATAATTGTATTGCACTTTATAACAACCAGTCATGTTAACTAGACATTTGTCTGCCAGTCTACCATTCTGACAGTGTGCAGCAAGGGACATTTCTGGAATGGTATTTAGATAAATACTGAATTAGGATCACATTACATTTTTTGTTTTTGTTCTTTCTTTAAGTGACCACAATGAATTGAGTCATCACCGACTATGAGAATGTCCAGAAGAGATTCACCGCGTGTGAATTCATGAAAATCTTTTCACCAGGATTATCATTGACCACAACTATTAGCAAGAACAGATAGAATTACTGAGCATTTCCAGACACATCTAAAGAGCTGCTTCTAGGAAATGAAGACAAGAAGAAGATCTCCTGTTTTCAGAGCATTACAGGAAGACTTTAATGAAGGAGACGGCTGACACAATCAAAGCAAAGAATGTTGAGAGTTGAAATTTGTAAGAGTTGAAAGAGCCAAAGTTAAAGAATAAGTAATTCTGTTTTAGTTTTTCAGTCGATATTTCAGAGTAACAATATACTGACTAGATGTTAAACCCTCTGTTTGAAGAACAAGTTATCTTTTGTTGTTCAAAGGGCTTTTTCTACAGCTATGATGGTAGATACAAGTAATCCGGTGTTTTTCACTTCACTTCAGGTAAGACTTAACATTAATGACTTTGTTAATATAGCACTTGACCCTGTAATGATAATTAATTACATCTTTATAACTGGTGCTACTTGTTCCACTTGATGCAAGAGGAATTATTAATGACTGTTATTAAATCATTTGACAGTGTAATAAAGCTTAATGAAATCTACTTGTTTTGCTTTATTTCAGGTAGTGGGAAATATTAAGTTCTGTTTTGTTAAAACTTTTGATAGTGTAATAACATTTAATGACATTATTATGACAAGTATGTTATATTTATGACATATGATGATTCTTGGTTAATGTCAAGTTATAACGAAGACATTTTGAATAATGTCAACTTTGTATTAAAAGTGTCATAATTTACCGAATGACACTTTATGACCACAGTCATAAATATTCATGAAGACTTACTGATGCTCATGACAGTCATGTCATGTTTATGTCAGTCATATTCACATCCTGTCAAATAAAGTGTTAACCAGATGGAAGTCAGTGGGTCTGTAACATCATCGATTTTCTTCTTAATAAGTGACATGTTAATTTAATCCCATGTCATTTTTATTGTTACATTGGTTAACTATTTCCTTCATTTCTATTTTGTCTTCAGGTTTCAGGTACATAGATGATACATTTCGTATTATACAATTTTCCAGAGTGTGTCCATCCTGTAGGTTTATTTGTTCCAACTTAGACCCCATATTTGCAAAATATTCTTTAAATCCATCCACTATCCCACCCATTTCATTCAAGGTTTTGTCATTATGGATACAATATTCTGGGTGAGTAGTTTCAGAAGAATTCTTTCTTGTCAAGCTGTATAACGTTTTCCATACTGTATACCTTTAATGTTTTGTTTATTTTCTAATATTTTAGAATAATATTCCTTCCTACATTTTCTCATAGTAGTTTATAGTTTTTATAGGTTTTTCTCTGCTTCAAGCGTTTTAATAAATTGTTTATATAGATTATTATTTTTCTTACATGCATTTTATAATCCTTTAGTAATCCATGGCTTATCTTTGTGTCTTAGACTGTATTTAAAAAGCACAGTTGGACAGTTTTTATTGCAAAGTGCTTTGAATATCTTTAGAAATATCTCAACAGTTTTATCAATATTTTTTTCTTCATACAACACTTTCCAGTTCTGTGATTGTAAATCATTTCTTTGTGCATTTATTGACATTATTTTTTTGTATGTGATGTTGGTGACCTCATTTACTTTTCTGCAAACCCCGTCAAGGATCACAACACTAGCAGATGGTCACTAATATTATTTATAAGAAGTCCACTTACACAGAAATATTTTACATTTCCTGTGAACGTAGCATCTTTTAATGCAAAAAACATGGCGGCCGTCTGGTCTTGGCAAGTTTTCTGTGGGAAACCCTGCATCTCATACCCACAGTCAGCTTAGAAGACCTCGTCAAGCAAGAAGCATCACATGGCCCTCTTGCATGTTGACATAGCAACTGTATCCATGTTTTTTATGGCTTTATAAAGGTTTAAAATAGACACTGAAGTCATCCGTCCCACAAGCCATTGGTCTAAATTAGCCTGCAAACTGGCATGTTGAGTTAATTTGATGCTTTTGTTTGCAGTTTAATTCAGCCACAGTACAGCCTTTGAAGTCCTTTAAAACCTCTGCTAAGAACCTCTATGTGAGCCCTATCCAGCGCTGTTGCTTTGTTCCAGCCACCTTTAAATGTTAGTCATCACATAAGTTACCACTTTTAATGTCAGCTACTATCAATTACTTCTACAGTATATGAGCATGAGCAGTTTAAGTTAGCTTAATGACTGCTACATGTGTTTGTTACACACAATGTGTATTCATAGTCCTTCAACCACCCAGAATGTTGTCACATTATAGACACAATCTTCAATTAATTTTATTGGAATTGTAGGTGAGAACAACACAAAGTGGATAAAAAAGGTGCATTATTCTCAACAAGTGTTCCTTATATTTAGCTTAGAAGCTGTAGCTTAAAAATGACTGCTAAATAGTGTAGAGGTGCACTCATAAATGAATCCTAATATCCTTCATTTTAAGTTTCAGTCAATACCTACATGTGAAATTGACTGGTGTTTTTCAATCTAACCTCAAAATTACTTAGGTAAATTCAATGATGTACATAATTTTCATAGCTTGTAATTTTCTTGTAATGGCAACTTTTTGTCTTATAGTTGTTGCTGCTTATTAGCCAGAACTCCCTTCAAAAACAGGTTTTTAATCTCAGTGACCTGAGAGATCTGCAAGGTTGACCAAACAGCAGATCTTTAATGTGTTTTGGTGGTGATTTAAAACTAACAGCAGTATTTTAGTCTATTCTCTGGTGTTGGGACTTTAGAACTTGGTAATGTACAAGTCTTCCTGGTTTTAGTGAGAACACAATCAGCAGCTTTCTGGATCAGCTGCAGTGGAGGGTTGATTTTTTTTTTTAGGCAGACCTATGAAGACGCTGTTGCAGTAATCAATGGAACTAAAGATAAACACACGAATTAGTTTCTCCAGAACTTGCTGAGACATTAATCCTCTAATTCTGAAAATATTCTTGAGATGATAGAAGGCCGACTTTGTGACTGTCTTTATGTGGCTCAGGAACAAAGGAGTGCTTGTACCTGTTACTTTTCATAGTAACAAGTCACAGCGGAGGCCAGAACAGAAGGCAGGTACTGGAACTCGGCATGTAAAGGGTGAGAGCCGTCAGCAAGAATAGTATTAGTTTTCCGTATGATTTGTTTATTGAACAGTTCTAGGATCTTATTACTTGTATTACTCTAAGGGCATTTTATGACCTAATACTAAGCTTAGTTTCCCTTCTAAGCAAATGTACCTCATTGAGGTTTCCTTCACGGAATGCTTTTCTCCTTTTGTTCAACAGATTTTTCAATGATTTTGATATCCAGGGTTTTATTTTCAGGAAATATTTTCAGGTTTTTTTGGAATCACACACAGAAAGTCACATAGCTGCTAAACCAGTCCCTTAAACATGTCCCAGTCCGTCATGTCAAAGCCATCCTGCAGGCTCAGTTTGGAATCAGTCATTAGTTTGGCATATTTTTTAAATCCAAACCTGCTTTAAACATCTACACAACAAATTGTCATGTTGGTATTCAGTTTTCGAACCCACAGGCAAGAACACAACCAGAAGAGACCGATAAAATGTACAAGGATAAGTTTTATTGAAGTCAGGGAAGGAATCGGGGAGTGAGTACTGGAACTGATGACCGGGTCGTCTTACTGCCAACAGGAGAAGCAGGGCTAGAAAGTGAAGGTGAGAATTTTCCAGGTTCTTTCTTACTTGGTAGGAAGGTGATGAAACTTGAGCAGAGCACTGGGTGGTTAGGTTTCGTTGGAGAGCGGACAGGTTTGTTAACGGCTGGAGGAGTGGCTTTGACTGCGGTCCGATAGTATTCTTTCTCTGGTTGGGTTCGGGCTTGGGTCTCCTGACCCGGAAGCTTCCGAAGGGGAATCCACCGGAAAGGGACCGGTGCTCACTGAGCACGAGGGGTGGCGTCTGACCGGTAACATCGACAGCGTTGAGTGAGGACACAGGAGGTAGGTGATCCACAACGGGGAAACAGACTCACACTGAACACATGGGAGCAACGAGGAGACGGCAGGAACATCTGACAAGGAAGACAACAAGGAGTTAGAGCAGAGCAGATCACAGAGGGCCTTTCTCTGGAACGATTAGTTACCGAGGTAAGCAAACACTCAGGCGATGAGAAGAAGAGGAGCTGCTGCTTATATCCATAGTCCACGACCTCCAAACGAGCTGCAGGTGTGTACACGGGTTGAACCCAGCAGCTTCCCAGGGGCTCTGCATCTGGTGACATCTGGTGGATGCCATGAGGAACAACGGCGTTCCAACAAAATAAAATGGGAACCCCAGACCCTGACACAAACCTGTTCATAGCTACTGTATTTATACAGAGATTGAATAAAACAGATGGACTGTGTTTTATAATAAGGTGACTTCTGAAGGCAGTTAGTTGTATTATATCTTATTTAGGGGAACTCAAATAAAAGGGCTGAGAACAAATGCATGGCACATTTTTCAGACTTCTTCATAATTTGATTTTCTCTTCAGATTTATGCTCCACTTTGTGTTGATCTGTTACATGAAGAAATACATTTAATGTTTGGTTGTAATCTGGATAGGTTCATGGTGTTGGATTACTTCTTGCAAGGTAAATATTGGTCTCAACAATCCACATAAATAACTACGAATGTCATGCTCACACAACGGTCAAATCAAAGTGTAGATGCATGTAAGTACCAGCTCATTCCTGGGAACATTAGCTGATTAAAATGGAAGACATGTGCAGTTAGACGTATGTTTGTTTGTATAGGTGCGTTCAGGAAGCCCTGCCCTCCTCATGTCTCTGTCTCTAAGGACAGAGCCTGATGTAAACACCATGAGTCCATGTGTGACATATACAAGTCAGTTTATCTGTGCTGGGGTCAATGGCAGCATGTTTCCATCTATAAAATGATCTGTTAGCTGTTTTGTTTCTCTGGCACAGCTTTGCTGATGTACACATTGGTTGTGCAGGAAGACGTCAGTGATTAGGGTGGAGATGTTATGACTGGCTTTCTAAATGACGTTGCATCACTGGCTTTGCTTTGATCTGGCCTGTGATCTCTTTTCAAATCAGCTAAACGTGCTTTGGCCACAACAATAACAGTTAAGGGACATTCTGTACAGTCACAAACAAACAATGTAAATCTAATTAACTGTTCTTTTGATTTTGATCAAACTGTTGGAAAACAGCAACGGGCACAGTAGCATCTCATTCAAGATTAACTTGTGTTGCAATTATTTTCTGCATATTGCTGGGTATTAAAAACTGATCAACATATTTCAGACATAATTTCAGTCCTAGTCCTAAAATAAAATAAGGCTGCCTGTTTTATTCGGGTTTTATGTCAAAGTAGCACAAAGCAGTACATAACTGGGAAGTGGAAATAATTAGTTTCTATTTATCTTGACATTGGGGCATTTTAAATTGCATTTATGTGACTTTTTTAGTTGGATATCTTTGTTCCATAACAGTTTGTCATAACAGTTGTTTAATAATATATCAAAGAACAAAATTACTTAACAAGAAATGTGTTAATTGGTTACAAAAATGTTAATAGTGGTCACATTTCATTTTTCTTTTCACTTAGTACCACCATGTTGCACCCACACACTCCCATCTTGTCTCTCTTCAGTTCATACTTGTAAGTATGTACAGTATGTAACCTTCATACATCAGTTTATTTCTCTTGGTGATTAGGTATTTTGATGAACTGGAACTAAAAACTGTCAAAATATCTCAATCTAACATGTTTGTTTTAAGTACTTGTTGTCTGAAAACCTTTTTCGGTAACACTTTATTTGAATTGGTGTGAATTAGACTGACATGACATCATCATAAACACGACATAACTCCTGTCAACATGAATGTCTTCATGAATATTTGACTGTTGTCATAAAGCGTCATTTGGTAAATTATGACACTTTTAATACAAAACCCTTATTCAAAATTTCTTTGTTATGACAACTTGACATTAACCAAATTTGTTATAAAAGTATTTCTGATTGCACTTTAAAAATTAGGCAACTTTATGTTATTAAAGCTAAAGTTTAATCAGTAATTATTTCTTGGTTAATGTCAACTTGTCATAACGAAGACATTTTCAATAATGTCAAATTTGTATTAAAAGTGTCATAATTTACCAAATGACGCATTATGACAACAGTCATAAATATTCATAAAGACTTATTCATGTTCATGACAGTGTCATGTCAGTCTTATTCACACCAATTCAAATAAAGTGTTACCCCTTTTTTTGTCATGTTTCCATTGACTGTGGTTCTGACCCCTGCTTACTCCAGTCAACTCCAGTGTGACATGAGATATGACTTCTGATCAGACCAGGTCAACTTTGACTAACCTTTTTGCTGATTATGAAAAAAAAATTTTTTGTCTTCATCAGTTCCCATGAAAATGGTTTTGTTTCCTCCCTATAAAAAAGTATTAGAGCATGAACTGTAACCTTGTATATTTGAAATAGTTCAATTTCTTATGGGAATTGTCCTGTCAGACAAATGTTCTGCTGCCTTCTATGACTTGAGGAGGATGAGGCAACTGATAACATGCTGCTAATATATTCGTACAAAATGAGCTACAGAGCAGAGAGCATCCAAACCTCCAAATCACCGTGGAAGACAAGTTAGCAAAATAGTGCAGCAAAAAGGTTCTTATCCTTCAGGGAGAGAGAAAAAAAGTGGTAGAGAAAAAGTCAAGATAAAGGTTTGTACTCATGTGTCTTGGTAATGTTTATCAGAAAGATTTATGGAGGTGCTAATTCAGTGTTTCTCAACCTTTTTCAGCCCAGCGCCCCCCAGCCTTCATCCAGGTCCCTCACCGCCCCCAACAAATAATTTGCAGGCTACTTTGCACTGACTATTATTTTATCATTAATATTACTATCACTATTGTAGATATTTTGATTTTTATGCTTGTTTCTGTATTTATCATCAAAAATAATACATATAATAATATAAAAATAATAATACAGGCGTCTACGAAAAATGCAATGAACATTCAAGTTAAAATTGGTAGGCCAACAGCAGCCAATCAGAGTGGAAAATATATTCTTATTGCGCCATTTTCTAGTTGTTAGATCTTCCACAAAATGACCAGATAAAAGTTGTTCAACATGCCAGTTTAAACTTTGAACTATTTGCAAAACAACTGAGCTCTGCAACATTAAAACATGGATAGAACTGTAACTACATTAATCATAACTCTTCTTCTATTCAGTGTTTGTCAGTTTCTGGTGGTGCAGCTCTGTGCTGCCTTCAGGAGAATGGGACATCAGAGTATTATCCATAAAACTTCACCCACATGGCATTTATTGTTCAAACCAGAGCTTTCAGTGGAAAAACAAAAGTTCCTTTTAATGCCATACAAATATGAGACAGAAACATGGATTATATCTGTCTATTGATTTATTGATTAATAGTTTTACTGGACAGAAATTACAAAGAACAAATCTGATTCTTAAATCCTAATGAGTCAAATTGAAAGTGTCATGGAGTCATCAGCCTCATGAGATTAACACTGACATGAAAAATAATATTGAAGAAATAAATATATCAAATCTAATCCATCCATCCATTTTCTTCCGCTTATCCGGGGTCGGGTCGTGGGGGCAGCAGCTTCAGAAGGGAGGTCCAGACTTCCCTCTCCCCAGCCACTTCTTCCAGCTCCTCCGGGGGAATCCCAAGGCGTTCCCAGGCCAGCCGAGAGACGTAATCCCTCCAGCGTGTCCTGGGTCTTCCCCGAGGCCTCCTCCCGGTGGGACGTGCCCGGAACACCTCACCAGGGAGGCGTCCAGGAGGCATCCTTACCAGATGCCCGAGCCACCTCAACTGGCTCCTCTCCATGTGGAGGAGCAGCGGCTCTACTCTGAGTCCCTCCCGGATGACCGAGCTTCTCACCCTATCTCTAAGGGAGAGCCCAGCCTCCCTGCGGAGGAAGCCCATTTCGGCCGCTTGTACCCGTGATCTCGTTCTTTTGGTCATGACCCAAAGCTCATGACCATAGATGAGGGTGGGAACGTAGATCGACCGGTAAATCGAGAGCTTCGCTTTTTGGCTCAGCTCTCTCTTCACCACGACAGACCGGTACAGCGCCCGCTTCACAGTAGACGCTGCCCCAATCCACCTGTCGACCTCCCGCTCCCTTCTTCCCTCATTCGTGAACAAGATCCCCAGATACTTAAACTCCTCCACTTGAGGCAGGACGACCCCCCTGACCCGGAGAAGGCACTCTACCCTTTTCCGGCTCAAGACCATGGCCTCGGATTTGGAGGCACTGAGCCTCATCCCGGCCGCTTCACACTCGGCTGCGAACCGCTCCAGTGAGAGCTGCAGATCATGTTCCGATGAAGCCAACAGGACCACATCATCTGCAAAAAGCAGAGATGCAATCCTAAGGCCACCAAAACGGATCCCCTCAACACCTCGGCTGCGCCTAGAAATTCTGTCCATAAAAGTAATGAACAGAATCGGTGACAAAGGGCAGCCTTGGCGGAGTCCAACTCTCACCGGAAACGAGCCCGACTTACTGCCGGCAATGCTGACCAGACTCTGACACAGGGACCTGACAGCCCGTATCAAAGGGCCCGGTACCCCATACTCCCGGAGTACCCCCCACAGGGCCCCCCGAGGGACACGGTCGAACGCCTTCTCCAAGTCCACAAAACACATGTAGACTGGTTGGGCGAACTCCCATGCACCCTCCAGGACCCTGCTGAGGGTGTAGAGCTGGTCCAGTGTTCCATGACCAGGACGAAAACCCCACTGCTCTTCCTGAATCCGAGGTTCGACTATCCGACGGACCCTCCTCTCCAGGACCCCTGAATAGACCTTACCAGGGAGGCTTAAGAGTGTGATCCCCCTGTAATTGGAGCACACCCTCCGGTCCCCCTTTTTAAACAGAGGGACCACCACCCCAGTTTGCCAGTCCAGGGGAACTGCCCATGCGATGTCCATGCGATATTGCAGAGTCGCGTTAGCCAACACAACCCCGCAACATCCAGAGCCTTAAGGAACTCCGGGCGGATCTCATCCACCCCCGGGTCCCTGCCACCGAGGAGCTTTTTGACCACCTCGGCGACCTCGTTCCCAGAGATTGGAGAGCCCAACCCAGAGTCCCCAGGCTCAGCTTCCTCAACAGAAGGCATGTTGGTGGGATTGAGGAGGTCTTCGAAGTATTCCGCCCACCAGCCCACAACGTCCCGAGTTGAGGTCAGCAGCACTCCATCCCCACTATAAACAGTGTTGGTACTGCACTGCTTCCCCCTCCTGAGACGCCGGATGGTGGACCAAATTAGGCCAAATCTAATTAAAAACATAAATAAGTGATCAGTTCTTTACTGTTATGGTCTGTAAGATATATTTATTCTCAGTACTAGATATGGTCTCAACAAACCCATGACATTTCAACAATATTATTTTACCCTTTATCTGGAAATAGTGTCTGTTTATTCTTGCCTTACAGTCCTCTGTATTAATTATTGATCGAAAGGTCTTGCCATACCAGTTTATTCCTCTGTATTTACTTTAATTTCTTAGTTTATTCTTGCATTTTGTTCTTCATTCATTTCCATTTAGTTTCCTTTGTTTAGTATTATCCTCTGTTGGTTTATTGCTATGTTCACTTTAGTTTCTTTCCTGTTACTAGATTTATTTGATCATTTATTGACCATCAGTAATCTTCACTCATCACCTGCTGTGCCTCCTAATCGTCATGTGTTTCACATCATGTGTTGATTTTTCACTGTTCATCATCAGATTCTCTGTTTTTATGCCATAATTCACATCTAGTTCGTTGCTCCGTTTTATGTCCCGCTTCTCCTGTTTCAGAGTTGCAATGTGCAATGTGAACGTCTTTTTTTTAACCCCTTAAGGTGCAGGGCGGTCGGGAAACGTATCGATGGGGAAAAGGCAGACTGACATGAACCAGGCTACAGGGGTACTGCATTAATATGTCAATGAGCTACTCTAAGTTCTAGTTGGCGATATTCTGGTTGTTTGCTGCTGTGCATGATAATTTATGTATCTAACAGTACAAACGGTAAGGTAAAATAACTAAGCATTTATTACCCATTGGCCAAAGAAAACAATGTAGACATGTTGGTTAAATTTATCTGATAGGAGTTTCCAGTTGAAGGGAGTCTATTACTGGAGCTCCTGGTGGATCCTCAGAGTTGATAAGATGGTGAAAGTGGATGACATATGGGAGGCTTTGGCAGTATTGAACTGCTGGTCATGGGGGAGAGTTTGTGGATCTGTGGCATTTTCTCTGAATTTGAATATATATCATTTCACCTGCAACAAAGACACTTAATTAAAAAACCTGTAGTGCTCAGGAGAAAACTGAGCTCGGATGTCAACAAGCCAAGGCAAGGTCAGAACCAGAGAGGCAGATAAACTTATCTGGGGGTCAGGCTGGAGTCTGACCCCCACGTGAAGGCAATCTTAGACAAATCCAGGGACGAGGCAGAAGGCAAAAGTCGAGAGGCCAAAACAGGGTCCTGTCCAGGAAACAAAAAAAGGTAGAGTGTCCGATGTGGGCTAGGCTCATCGGACACATCGGCTGAAAAAGTAATGCCACTTTTTCAGCATAAAGTGGCATCACTTTATGCTGAAACATAAAGTGATGCCACTTTATGTTTCAGCATTCAACACCAAACAATACTCCAATATTTCCAACACAAAGAACAGTAAATTCAGCCTGTAGTATGATTTTAGGCTTAATGTTTATTTTGCGATTATTAATATATGATGGGGGCTGCACAGTGGTCTGAAAAGGACCACTGGGTGGCAGAATGGTTCGCTGGCCGGAAAAATAGCCAGGCAAACCCAGAAGCAAGACGGAGCGTCCCGGTGGTCTGTCCTCTGAAGTAAGTAGGAGCTAAACCTGCAGGCTTTGCTCTCCGATTATAATGAGACATGGAGTAATTATAAATGATTTCAGGTTTTATATGTCTGGTATTTTGATACTCCGCCCTCCTCCTCATTTGTTTCTGTTAGCGGGAGCTAATGTTTATGTTAGCTATGTTTACGTTAGCTGTTGGAAGCTAAGCGTGGATTTTTATTCTCTCACTCTACACAGTTTGAGTCTTTAATCCATACAAATTATCTGTGTGGTTCTTACAGTTTCTGTTTTGCCCAAAAGGTTCCAATCAAATTCCTAAGTCATGTTGCTGACTGATATTTGTATATATAGTTTGTGAGACATTGATTTGCCTTTTATTCACTAAGTGAATATAATTAAGTGAAATAAATTGCCTTTCGATTCTAGTTTATTGAGTTTCTATGTGTATCAATAACATTTTATATTTATCTCTACACAGGACAAAACGTCTGACTGATGGATCGGTTCTGGTGTTATTTCACTTTCTGGAGCATCAGGATCTTTCAGATCTCATCTACCTTCTGATCCGATGGAGCTGCTGCAGGAACACACTGATCCTTTAACATAGTGGTTCTCAACGTGGGCGGTACCGCCCCCCAGGGGGCGTTCAGAGGAGGGCAGGGGGCGCTGGCGGACATTTTTACAAAAGGGGGGCGCTGGGATGCCTTTGGGGGGCGTTTGGTCGAAGGTAAACTTTACACCTTAAATCCACATCAATACCAGTTTAGACTTTGAGCAACTTGGTAAAATTGTATTGTGTAACATTAAATCATGCTTGGCTGCAACTGTATCGATGGCAGTTGTTCTTCTATTCAGTGTTTGTAGCTTCATGGCTCCGCATCAGTTCAGCGTCACACCGGCTGATGACGCTGCTGTGATTCACTTTGTCTGGTATTTATGTAGCTACATATGTTTTGGCAGTTCTGTGATCATGTCAAAGCAGCAATTTATATTAAAAAGTGTTTTATTTCCGTTTGAAAGCTGCCCACTTCCATGGAAGGACAACATAAAATCGCTCTTATAAACATGTAATTACTAAAATCACGACTTTGTATCCCTCTGAAAAATGAACCCATTTAAATAAAGAAATCCCTCCATGAGTGATACCACGATAGAGAGCGTTCATTTTATAGCGTTAACACGGTGCTGTAAGTGGTCCGGTATGAAACGGGGGTGATAGAACAACACAGCACTTTTAAATTTCAATAATCAGAATGCAGAAATTGTTTCCGTTGTTTTAAAAGGTTCATGTCAGTCTGCCTTTTCCCAATCGATACGCTTCCCGACCGCCCTGCACCTTAGGGAGTTAAACAAACAAACAAACAAACAAAAAAAACTGCGGCGCACATTGCGCTAAACTCTGAAACAGGAGAAGCGGGACATAAAACGGAGCGACAAACTAGATGTGAATTATGGCATAAAAACAGGGAATCCGACGCTGAACAGTGAAAAATCAACACATGATGTGAAACACATGACGATTAGGCGGCGCAGCAGGTGATGAGTGAAGATTACTGATGGTCAATAAATGATCAAATAAATGTAGCAACAGGAAAGAAACTAAAGTGAACATAGCAATAAACCAAGAGAGGATAATACTAATCAAAGGAAAATAAATGGACATGAATGAAGAACAAAATGCAAGAATAAACTAAGAAACTAAAGTAAATACAGAGGAATAAACTGGTATGGCAAGACCTTTAGAGCAATAATTAATACAGAGACTGTATGGCAAGAATAAACAGACACTATTTCCAGATAAAAGGTAAAATAATATTGTTGAAGTGCCATGGGCAGGAGCTCAACTACACATTATTCAGGTGGATGCGAAAACATAAATCGGCGCCCCCCCATGAAGGAGCGTAGAAACATACGCTCGCCTCCCCCCATCCCCCCTCCTTCAGACGCCGATACGTTTAGGGCAAAACTCGCTACATTTACCCCGTTATGTGCGCGAGGTGAAGGAGCGTAAGGCGCTGAAGTGTCCGGGAAAACATCATCGGTGCACCAATTCAAAACATCTACAATAATGATAGTAACATTAATAATAAAATAATTGTCAGTGCAAAGTAACCTACAAATTCTTTGGTGGGGGGCGGTGAGGGACCTGGATTAGGGCTAGGGGGGCGCTGGCCCAAAAAAGGTTGAGAAACACTGCTCTAACAGGATCCTCAGATCCAGCCATTGATGTCCTGCAACATTTAGATACGTCCTGGTCCAACACACCTGAATCAAATGGCTGCTTAGGACAGTCAAGTTCTCCAGAGTCGTGCTAATGACCTCTGACCTCATGATTTGACTCAGGTGTGTTAGAGAAGAGACATCTAAAGGCTGGAGGACACCGACCCTTATGAACTGGAGTTAAAGCCTGCTGTACAATTGTCATTCAATCGTAATCAAACAGTGGAAACTTTACCTGTGTTGAGGTAGATGAGGAGTTTACATAGTGTCTTTACTTTAAAACCATTTTGGTTTCCATTTATTGAAAGTAAATTACCAACATTTAGCCATAGTTTGACCACTGGCTTTATGACAGAAAAAAAGTTTGATGTCACAAATATATGATTTTAATATTTAAATAATATTTAAATTCATTAAACCTGAATTTAAGGCATCATTTGATTTATAATGTAGAAAGAAGAAGATGACAAAAGTGTTTCCTGAATTAACTTTAATGTTCATTTTGCTGCACATAAAGGACATATTAAATATTTAAGATTGCATCAAATCTGTTGAATCTTTAACAAAATAGGTTCAGATTAACACGGGTGGATTCACAGCTACCTAAAGTTAACAATGAAATGTCTTCAAACTTAATGGATGTTCAAATATTGACTATAATCAATTAAAAGAATACACCAAAAAGATGTGTATTCAAAGAAGACCAAGGTCAGTCTGTACAGATGGAGGAGACACCATAACATACCAACACAGCAGATTAACTACTGTAGTTGTTTGAAAGGCGTCTTGGTTCAGTTTGAAGCTTCAGGTTTTGGTGTTGAACCTCCCAGAATCTCAGCTGCTGATTGGCTGACGATGCAGAGAAAAGTACAAATACAGTGTTAAAAAAATAATGTTGATTTTCCTGATCAGCTGATGCACTGACAGACCTGACTGACAGAACATGACTGAACCTGAAAATTACTTGAATCATCACAATGTATGTAGAAATTTTTCTTTTTATATTTATCAAATTTTTTACATTAAATGTTTTGCTGTAAAGACTATTTTTGCAGTGATGCTTTAAATAAATGCATAAAATATTTATTTTCTTAAGTGCTTATTAGCTCTCAATTGTGTCAAAATATCAATTGAGAAAGATTTACTGCTTGTGAAAATCTAAATCTGAATACATTTTACCATCTACATTAGTCAACTTGAAATGAAGACGAACAGGAGCAGCAGGTTTGTCCTGGTTTGCAGACGAGGAATAAATTTATTTAAGGGTGAATGAAATGGGGTCCAGACACAAACACAGTTTAATCTGAAGATTCTGGAGGATGAACAGGTCTGTCACCATGAAACATTTTACTGAATGATAAATTGTTCCAAAGTTCTCAACAAACGATAATATAGTTCTTTTGAAGCCATTTTTAAGTTATATAATGGTAATGACAAAATAATAATGCAAGAACACATTCTGAAAGGTCATTAGACTTTAAATTCTAATGAACATTTAACACTGGAACTGGGAGACATTTTTAATATCCAGAATAAATAAAACTAATGAATTTTGAAGTCTTTTCAAACTAAATTTGTTTTCAATACAAGATCTAATCGAGACCAAAGACCCAAACTGAAGACTTTTATTATCCAGTTTTTGGTAGAGAGAAAAAAAGAGAAACAATGGAAACGATAGTTTGTTTTAATTTATCATCCGATTAATTGATTATTCTGACAGGCCTATGTGTGAACATTAGACTAAATCCTTAAATATGTTGAAAAGTCAACATAAACCTTTCATTTTGTTCTGGTGAATAAAGTCCAGCAGCAGATGATGATCCTCAGGTCCAGATCTACCTTCATTACTGCTGAAGCAACAAAATACAGTTTCAGTGATAAAGACCAACATCCATAAATACCATAACCTGAAGATGCTTCAGCATCATAAAACTGGATCAACCTGGTTAAAGTTAAGACTGAAGACAGATTATCAAACTGCAGTGAGAGAATAAAAATCCACGCTTAGCTTCCGACAGCTAACGTAGCATAGCTCACATAAACATTAGCTCCTGCTAACAGAAACACATGAGGAGGGCAGAGTATCAAAATACCAGACATATAAAACGTAATGCTTCTCAATGTTTGACATTGTCTAGCAAAATGTTTTAACATCAGCCTGCATAGCTGCTACATCCACATATCAATGAGCTACTCTGAGCTACTCTTAGCAATATGTTGTTTGCTGCAGAGTGTGATAATTTATGTGGCTATATCAAACATTATTTTTATATCATCTTGTAAGTTATGTGAAACTTCTCCAGGAACATTGAAATTATTTGAAAGCACAGAAATTCCAATAACTAACTTAATTTTTAGCTATTGGGATTACACCTAAAAAAATGCTATCCACATTATTAGCAGAAATAGAGGGTCCCAAAACCAGATTTCGCTTTAGGGCCTCATGCAGGCTTGGGCCGGCCCTGCTAGCATGTTCATTTACACACAATTGATTGCAGCATAAACATGGCGCCGTCCATGTACCAATATTTTATTAAAAGTTATTAAAAACAAACAGCCTACAGTTTTTACATCTAAAATAAATATTTCTCAAATAAAGTCTATTTCTAACTAATTGGGATCCCTTTAAGAAACTTTTTCTGAATAATCTGGTTGTCAGTCTGGGTTCATACTGTGACCCTCGTCTGCTGCAATAAACTCCAGGAAAAAACAATCTGAATACGAGCATCAAAACTGGAGGCAGTTTACGAAGGGTTAACGTTGCGTCAGAAAGAAGACAGAGTGAAAATGAAGAAGTCTAAACTGAGCACCTGCTGCTGGAGCGTCAAAGATTAGATAACAGATGTCTATATCTGTTTAGGTCAGATTGTATAATACTTAAGGAATTTGAATATATTTAACATCAAAATTGAAAGTAGAAATCTGATTGTCATGGAAATTACACTTGCACGTCTTTACAGGGGCTTCAAACCCATGTGATAAAAACCGACTCGAAGGGACTTGTTCTGGGGTTTTGCACATTTTGCTCTCTGTGCTGTTTTGACACTGTTCACAGAGTCAGCACAAAGCTGCAATTGTGATTATATTCAGTATATTTAAGTTCAATTTAGCTTGTGTATTTTTGTCTAAAACATGAAGGCATATTTAGGAATCAGCACATTTTGAGTTTATTTACAGTGCTTCTGCACTCATTAAGGTATTTGAAGATGATCATTCTGAGTTCAGGCCTTGAAGTATAAATCCACACAGTTTTCTTAAGATAGCTCTGACTAAATATAACTCTGGTTTAGTATAATGACAGATTACACTGTCCCGCACGTTTTCTCTGAGGGGAGAGTGACTGTGCAACTGGCGTCACTGTCCCCCACAGTGATCTCTGCATAGTTATCCAAAAACCACTGTCTGTTCTTTACGCTGCCATTGTTCTGGATGTTGCCATTTTCTTCCAGCACTGTAGTGTCACTTTACGATGTTAGAGACTTTTATTCTCCATGTTCAGATATTAACAACAAATCATAAACATCAAAAAATTATAAGCGTAATGTAGAGAGGACAGTTTCTGATTTTTGTAACCAGCACTGATCAGAAAAATATTAGAATTGTCTCCCAAGTACGTTTTTAGTGTGAGTTGCTTAAGAATACTAGAAGCCAGTGGGATCCAAACCTTTTCCTGTGAGGGCCACACAGTGGCGCAACTACACATTATTTAGGTGGATGCGAAAACATATCTGCAATATTTGTCAGTGTGTTCTCTACTGGGAAACAGGCTGTTGACCAGGAGAGTCACATTAAGAACTAGATTATCCAGCGACAGCCAGACGGGGTCCTTAACGCAGATGTTTAAAAAATATGTGGTGGCTCTCGTTTCATAGATTAACTTATGATCCAGCTGTTTTTGGTGTTATCTGTTATCTGAACGCAGTGGCGCAACTACACATTATTCAGGTGGATGGAATTTGTACCATTTCAATCCATGTATGGTTCGTTCTTTGGTTTTTTCATTTCAAAATAAAATTGTAAAAACCAAACAAGCATGTGTTTTTCTGTTTTGTCGTTTTTAAAACGAAATTAGAAAAACGGCAATTGCAAAAATCAAAAACAAAACGAGCTGTCAATTTAGCTTTTCATTATTTCATTGTTGAAATCGGTCTGACCCGGAAGTTCTCTCTGTCCGGTTTACACAGGGGCCGTATCACAAACACACTATGCTCCGCCCCGCACACTTTGTTTCTACACTCGTCCAAAGCGGCATGTAATTAATTAGATCATGATACTTTCACACAGACAGCCTTTAACTCCGACTTTGTTTTATATAATGGCTGCTAAATGCAGCTTCCCATTCAGTAAATATCTAAAGGGCTAGCCCGTTCAATTTTATTTTTATTTTTACCAACCTTTAATCTGCTCTGGTTTCAAAAGACGCTCAAACCGCGACTAGAACATTCTGCCAGTCATTCAAACCCTTTAGTTTAAGTTTTTCCTCTCTGAATAGCATTAGCATACCAATTATAACCCAGTATGTCATGAACAAGCATGCGAAAAAGGTTATGCAAAATATACAATATCCTGGATAAATATTGTGTATTTATCCAAAATAAATATACAATATATTGTATATATATATATATTGTATATATAAAAAAAGTTATATACAATATACTAATAGATAGTATCTATTTCAGGTAAATACCTGAAAATAGATAATAAATTTCTACCAGGTAGGAAATGTTTGAAATAATTTGCCAGATTATTAAAAGCTTAACTAAATAAATGTTTGCCTACGGAAGAAGATTTGGGAAAGAAAAAAAAGGTCATCATTCTGTCTTTAATCTCAGAATCTCAGACTTCAATCTAAAAAAACAACAATCAGTAGGTGTTGGTCCCTTCTCCTCTTCTGTGGTTTAACACCTCACAATATCTTTTCACATTTTTATAAGTGATGTATGACTGTCCAATTAGATATGAAAACCTCTGTCCCCTTAATGAGACTATTTATCCATCCATCTATTTTCTTCCGCTTCATCCGGGGTCGGGTCGTGTGGTCAGCAGCCCAGACTTCCTCTCCCAGCCACTTGTTCCAGCTCCTCTGGGGGAATCCCAGGCGTTCCCAGGCCAGTAGAGACGTAATCCCTACAGCGTGTCCTGTTTATTAAAACTTATTAGACTCAACTGACTAAACATAATGAACAACTTTTGAGTTGATACTTTTCATTATTTCTTAGCTCTGGATTTATAAGCAAGAAACATTAAAAGAAACAAATATTTAATTTGTATCAACCTTTATGTAATCAGAGCTTTGAACTCAAATCTTACAAAATAAACAGACAAAACATTTTCATAAATTTATTTATTACAATAACATACAAGCAGATATTCAGCCTGTGTTTGGGGAATCATGAAAAAATATTCCTATAATTTATGTATACAAAAGATGAGGAGACAGTGAAGAAGACGATGTCAGGAGGAGGAAGAGGATCACTGGGAGATTCTGGGAAGCTGCATCCAAACCTGGAGCTGAGGCGTCTCCTCCTGTATGAAACAATAAAAAATTCACACTGCACATAAGAAGCCAATCGAAGGGAAGAATATATTTCACACACACAAATAATATGAATTTACAAACTACTATAAGATCAGAGGAAGGGAATATTAATAACTGGTACTGGATGATGTCAATGATTAGGAGATACTAACATCTTCAGAAGGATCGAACTCTGCAGAGAGGAATATTATATTTTGACACACGTATCAAACGGTATATATGTAAACACATTAAACTCTTCATGTCACACTTTGAGACGCTACGATCAGATATCAAGCAGCAGAATAGACAAGGTGACTTGTCCAGACCGCGGTTAGCGGGGTGAACACACTCCACCCGGCCGCTGAGCCTGGAGCCGCCTGGAGCCGCCTGGAGCTGCTTGGAGCCGCCTGGAGCCGCCTGGAGCCGCCTGGAGCCGCCTGGAGCCGCCTGGCCCCGTTAGCGGAGCTACGCTGCTCCGAAAACTCCGGAGTATATTTCAAACTGCACATAACTAAGTGCGTAAATGAAGCTATAAGGGCTACTTTCTAGCCTAAAAACATCTTAAAACAACTTTTTGTGACAAATTAATAGTGTACTTACTGTTTGTCGCTGCTGGAGGCGCAGTGCAATGGAAGCCATCTTGCTGGTCCAGAGACGAGACGGGTATGGCTGCAGTGGAAAGCCACTCCCCGGTGCTCTGGCCTTTCAAAATAAAAAACTTAACTAACAACTCAGGCTAACCATTTTTCTCGGTGACCAGATCTCTGGTATTATTTGTTTCTCACAGGAGCTTTACTTAAACTGACTTGCGGGTGGCAGAAAATACTACAGTATAGAGCCTGAAACCAACAAGCTTGTCTCCCTGCAGCCTGCATAATGTGTGTGATACGGCCCCAGTGGCGCAACTACACATTATTTAGGTGGATGCAAAAACATAAATCGGTGCCCTCCCATCATCTCCCCCCAACCCCATCATCCCCCCAACCCCATCATCCCCCCAACCCCCACGGGAAGGAACGTCAGGGTGAAGGAGCGACACTCTTTTGAAACGAGAAAACTAAAGAACGAACCATACACGGATTCATCACCCTGCTTTGTTAGTTAATGATTATTTCACATCTTTCCTCTCAGTCTTAAGTTGACTGACATGTTCTGCAAGTGTATCAATAAGTGTAAACAGTTCTGATATCATGCAAATGAATTCCTTGCTCATCTATTGGAAGCCACATAATTTCATTTGCACCTTAGGAACAACTCCAGGACCTAAAGACATCTCTAGGCTGCAGCTGTGCAATTTATTAATTTGATAATATTCTTACAGTTAAAGTTTTCCTGGCTAACAAGTTAAACAATATTATCTCAAAAACGTTGGCAGAAAGTGAATATTATTTATTTGAGAGCATAAAATAAACTGGTCCAAAAGGTAAAATAAATGAAAACGCTAAATGAACTCGTACCAGTGTTTATTGAGACCTTCTCCGCAGACAGAAATCCAATATTTGTACGTGTTTTTGATTTTTAATGAACCAACATCTGGTGCTTTGAGAAGCAGATCCAGATCAACTGGTGACACTTTCAGAATCTCAGCTAGAGCAAAGATTTTAGCCCAATTTTGGTCTAAAAGTATTTAAGAGAATTGTTTTTTCAGCGTTATGTCTTGCGGTTGAGTATTACGGTCACTAGAAGAATAAATAACTTTGGTTAAATTATGAAAAAAAAATCAGTAAGGAAGAAATGGCACTGCCACATATATCTACGGTATCCATGTCTTCTGTAAATGAGTTAGGAAATAAAGTATATGTTACAAAAACAGTGTTTTAAAAAATGCTGTTATTTCAGTGGACATCTAATTCAAATATACAATATGAGGGTGATATAAAAAACAACAGCCAGTTGATCTTTTTAAACATTTTAATTTAAATCCTGTGGCTCTTCAACATTCATGTCGGCTTTCAGAGATGAATCTGTGTTTGGCATCTTGAGATCGATTTCGACTGTAATTCACAAGTTTCTGAAACTACACATAAAATCAGGACAAGTTCTGTGCAATTTACAAGTTTTGATCATTTTGCAGACTATTTAAAAAGGCAACATGCAATATTAAACCAACAAAAGTCCTTCTATTTAGTTATTCTTGAAATCTTAATTGATGTTTTATGGAATCAGACAGTATTCCAAAGATTTGTAGTTCTTTCATCTTATCGCATTGTTTCCTGGTTCGGTCCTAAAACAGAAACATCTGCCTCTCCCAGCTGCCACCACAGCTTAATCCATAACACTGGAAGTAAACAGAAAGCTTCTTGCTTCAGGGTAGTTCTGGCCTCGCCAGGCTGTGTGGAAGCAGTTTGATTGACACCTGACCAGGTTTGTTGATTTGCCTGTGACTTGCATCACTGCAAACTGCAAACAACATTTTTCTTATTTTAGGAGTGGACATGCCATCTGCTGTCAGAGAACTGCACAGTTTGGAGGATCATAACTATGACTTTAATAATTATGAGCAGTTTCAGACACACAGACATTAAGTGATTTTTGAGCAGAATAACCGTGATTCTCAGAAGAACAGGGAGCGAAGAAGAAAAGAGAAACGGTTCAGCTCTGACCATTATTCTGTTACAGCTCAGTCATTCTTGAATGAAAATGGGTTTAAGTTTTCTCAAAAAAAAAATTACTTCTCAACCTTATGTATGCAAATATGACAAATAATGTTTTAGAAATTTAAAGATTTTTTTTATTACATTTTAATGGACTTGACCCAGAACTTTGTCATCACCATCTGACAAAAATAAATCTAAAATTATTTTTTAATGACCACATTAGTGATATTTTTACTCAGTTTTACAGACAAATGCTTCTCAAGAAACAAAAATTTTTTTTTAACAAAAAACAACAAAAAGTCCATCTGACAAAGTTGACACTGCATGACGGAGTTAACAGAACTGAAGGTGGTGACAAACTAGTGAGTAAAAAGAAATACAATGCATGTGAAGTAATGCAATTTATGTAAAATACATTAATATGAATAAATTGCACGTTTAAGAGACATTTGTCAACAATTTCACTGAAAGAGTCACAAAAAGTCTGACGGAGTTGACAAAATGCCAAACTACCTCAATTTATATGATGTTATTCTGAAGGAGGTCATATTGAAGCTCATCAGGTCCATGAGATCTTTATATTTTACCAAAATTAAGCTTTTATTTCACAAAATTTCATCAAAGTTTTGTAAATTGTCAGTTATGGTGTTGACACATCATGGTTGTGATGAACAACTTAGGAATAAAACAGAAGAAAAAACTAAAGAATAACATAAGCTAACCGGAGCTAACTAGCCCTGTTAGCAAAGGAAGAGAAAGGAAGAAATCATGGGGTCCTCAGAAGTTCTGGTGCCCCCCAATAATGCCTGATTTTTTTTTTTTTTTTTACTTTTTTTTATGTCTGACGGTGTTGACAAAAACTTGGGACAAATTTCAGTGGAGTTGGAAAATATATAAAAAGCATTCTTACCAAGCATTCTTAAAATAGCATTCTTAGTATTCCTTTAATGGTTTTAAACTATTATAATGTATTGAGTTCTGCTCCTGGACAAGGGATTTTAAAGACACCAGCCACCGACTGCAATGTTTAAAATAAAAAAATATTCAGCAAACACCAGGAAAATATACGTTGTTGTGCTCACATGACCCAGGTTAGTTTAGTCAGATATTTGAAAAAATTATATATTGTGTATATTTTATTCAAATGTTGTGCTTTATCCATAGGAAATGTTTTGTCCCTATTCTCAAGAATCACTGAGCTACAGTTTTGCACCAACAGTGTGAAACACTAGAACTACTTAATATTAGTTCAGTGTAATATGCATTTTATTTTTTGTTTTGAATTTTTATTTGTAAATAAAGTTTATGCATGGCTATTGGTTTATATCTTTTGACTGCATTACCTAAATCCAAAAAAATAAAGTGCCAGAATATAGATATATTTACATGTATTTTGAAGTGATAAGCTGATCAGAATTATTTTTTTCATATTTGGGCCAGCAATGAAATCAAAATGAAATATTTTGGTTTAGTTTACTGTATCAAAACCACAACTTGGAGACTCTTCGTTGTTGAGTCAGCAGAGAGTCGTCCACTGCTGCGCAGGTTCATGGCCTGGACATGCTCCTATATGTCCACTAGAGTTAGAAACAGAACGAAATGGACACATTCACCACTGGGATGGAACAGAACCAGACATTGAGTGAGACCTGCTAGTGAAGAATCACTTTCAGATACTTATAGACGTCTTATGTCTAAACTGTTCCACCTTGAGAAAGAGACGACTTTCCATACTGTATCATAGAGATCTTTTTAAAATAAATAAGGCAGATTTTTATCTTGTGCTGTTTTCCTTCATTCTCATATTGTTTAGAAGGAATTTAAAGTTGTCATTTCATTGCCTTTTCAACAAAAAGTTCAAAAGATGCTTGCAGTGTTCATCACCTTATAGAAGGCTGTCTACCTTTTATACAGTTATAAAATAGAAAATGCTCTCATTCCCCATAAAATTATTACTCGCAGCCATTCTCATTGAATCACGCATGAAGATAATAAGCATACATAAGCTTTATGCTTATTTCTCATCAAGTCTAGTAATCTAAATCAGTAGAAACAGATTGTCTAAACTAGAAGCAAAGAAATCCAAAATAATGTGAAAAATAGAAGGGGAAACTTCATAAATGCATCTTTGTACAACAACTATACCAATTTAGCTCTCTGTGGTTGTTGAGCTCTTTTACATTTCTGTTATCACAAGTGTAACATCTTTTTTCTTCTGTCACTTTAAAAAGACTAAAAAAATGTGCAGAGTGAGGGACATGATGCAGCAATTTGTGGTGTATGCGCTAAAAATGGAAAGTCCAGACAGAATGGCCTAGCCAGTGGTTCCACGTGGTCCAGACAGGTGCTTCAAAATGCTATATTGTCTGGACACAATACAAGACGGAACACAGTCGATTATAGTTTCCGTTTAGAGATTCGGCACAAGCTTTATGGTAAAAGAGATTGATGCTTCTCATGTAGAAAATAGTCAAGTTAATTTCTTTTTGGTTTTTACTTTTCCAATTGTTGTCTCCCAAAGTGATTCAGTGTTGAGCTGAAGAATTTTCTGCTCCTCTTCTTTCTGCCCCTTCATCATTTTGGTGTGGCTGTTTGTGAAAACTTCTCATGCCTGAACCTGATTTGTGCTGCTGTTTGTGTGAAAGGTTGAACTGCTGCCAGTTGTGGTAGGCTCACTAAATCTGCTCAGCGCTCTGGCTGTCCAGGCTTGGTGCCTGGCCATTGGCTCTGGGCCCTTAGGGCACATCAGTCCTACATTCACAGCCAGACACATGGCACTACAACATCCACATACAAAACCAAACACTCCAGTGGTTTACTGCTGTTTACTCAACAAGTCCTGCTTCCATGCAGGACTTGTTGAAATTTGTCTCCAGATGCACGGTGACATAACTGCTGACAGGACAGCCTGCATTAAACCACAACAGGAGGGCTGCATGGGGACTTTGTGTTTCTGTCTCACCCAGATCAAATATGTGGCATTTTCTGAAAACACAGATTAGACAAACCAGGTCTTGCCCAGAAAACTTGCTAAGCCTGGCGATAGGGGCGCTGGGACAGTCAGCCAGCGGTCACTATGTTTAAAATGTTTAAAATGCTCAAAGTTGACAGAAAATGTTAAAATATTCCTAGGTATTTATGTTATTGGAAGACATTATTTATTTACAATACCGAAAATCCAACAATAAAATATTGAAACAGGCAAACACTAAAAATACTATTAGAATAAATTTCACTTTTTTGCATTTCAGTTGTTTCATAATAATTAAAGTATTCAAAAAAATGTTAACACCTAAATTATTTGCTGAAGTTTTACAGACAGGGCTCTCCAAACAACTCTAAACAACTTGATTAGAGTTGTTTGGTGTTTTGATTATTTTTATTTTAGCACCATTATTACTGTGTTCCTTAGTTTATTTTTATAGATCAGATTCACTGTAAAAAGAAATCAGTTGAAACAAATTAATTGAATTGCTTCAATTCGTAAAAAGTAATTCAATTAAGTTTATACAACTTAATTTATTACGTTTAACCAACTCAAGTTATGTCTATCCAACTCAATCTGTAAATACAACTACATTTATTAAGTTCATCAAAATCAATTTATTACGTTTTTTCAATTGAATTCATTAAGTGTGTTTAAAATGACAAATGTAGTCAGTCTGACTCAAATTATTTACTTCACTCCAAATAAAGGAGACTAACAAAAAATCTAAATTTTGCCAGGTTTTTATGCTCAGGCAGCCTTAGTTATTCAGGAAAGTGAGTAATGACAGAAAGGAAAGACATGCAGCTAAGGTAACATGTTATTTTAGTTTTTCAAAGCTCCTGTACACTGAAAAAAAAAAGTTGATCCAACTTAATAAATAAGAGGGAGAACATGTGTAGCAAAGGTCATCAGGCTGGAATTAAACTTAAAACAGCCACGTTGAGGACTAATGTCTCTTTACGTGAGTTGTGCTTTACCCCTGCGCCACGTAAAGGATCTTTCCCTGGTCAAGCTGGCATCATGAAATCAGACGTTCGATACAAACACAGCATTGAGAATGCACTCTAAGAAATGCACTTTAAAATACACCTATTAGAGAACACTCTAAAAAATGTATTTGAAACAATTACTTTCAATGCCATGTTCGTATCCGATGTCTGATGTCATGACACAAGCGTCACCAGGGACAGATCCTGTATCATCCAACATGTTGTGGTGGCAAAGGCATTAAGGAAAACCCACCTTAGCCCTCTATGTGGTCATCGTAGGTTTGGTTCCAGCCTGATGACCTTTGCTACACATGTTCTCCCTCTTATTTATTAAGTTGGATAAACTATTTTTTTTCAGTGTACAGGAGCTTTGAAAAACTAAAATAACATGTTAAAACATACCTTTAAAATAATTTAAGTTCTAGCTGTATTTTAAGTACAATGTGAGTGATAATGATGTTATTTGGGATATTTTAGTTTTTTAGTTCAGGACAACGTTCTGTAGAATTAAGTCAAGGAGATTTTAATTATTTATTAGACAAAAATAAATTTGTGGTGATCTGAGTTTTTCTGTGTGTTTAGTCTAAGTTTCTGTGTTTTTTGAGCCTCCGTGTTGTCCTGCCTTCCCTTTGATTGTTCCCAGGTGTCTCGTTCCCCGATTACCCTCTGAGTATTTAATGCCACCTGTGTTTCTGTGTCTTTGTCGGGTCGTTCTTGTTTGGCTCTGTGCTGCCTGGTTAGTATTTTACTGCAGTAAAGCTCGTCGGCTCTTCGAACAGCCCACACAAGATATTCCCCTGCGCGTGCTCAAGACATTATGGTACACCCATTTACGTGCTGCGTTCACAATAAAAGCGCACATCCGGTCCATGTGTGATCCAGCCGCTGCAGTTACAAAAAAAATAATGTATCAGAAATAATTGGAGACATTATGCAATGCTAAAAAAAACCCTCTATTTCCAGTGACTTCTCTCACTTCTCAATGACAGAGCGACACCTCTGGAACACAACCAGCAAACGTCAACCACATCTGATGTATAATTTCAAAATAAAAGAATATTAAAATAAGACATTAAATTTTTTTCCCCTAAGTTGCCATGCCCGTTGCTGAAAACCTCTGTTTCCAGTGACTTCTCTCACTTTTCTTACACCCTTGTCCCTCAGTGGGGTCAGGAGGGTTGCTGCTGCCTCTCCAGCGAACGTTCCGAGTGAGAGGCGGGGTCACCCTGGACAGGTCACCAGTCTGTTGCAGGGCATCAGAGACAGACAGGACAAACAACCATGCATACACACACTCACACCTAGGGACAATTTGGAGAGGCCAATTAAGCTGCTAGAAACCAAGCTAAGCTGTCAGTTCTTGACATGGATACAAAGCTGTGACTGGCTTATAGATAAGTTACCCCAATGTAGGGTTCATTGATGATTGACTGAAACAAGGAAGCTATATGATTTGTTGCTGATCATTCCCTGTTTTTTTTTTGTGTGTGTGTGTTTTTATAAAAAAAGGGTATTTCGAGGTGTCATGGGTTGTGGTGGTGCAGGGGTTAAGCACAGCCCAATTAAGGGAATTGAACCTGCAATGCAGCCCTTGCAGGTTCGATTCTCAGCCTGGTGACCTTTGCTGCATGTCTTCCCTCTTTCTCATTACCCACTTTCCTGTCATAGTACTTTCACATAAAGGCTACTAGAGCTTAAAAAGAAAAAAAAGATATTTGTGAATTGAAATGTAAGGGGAATCTGAAAATTCTCTCACAAATTCAGCCCAACCGACAGACCAGAAGCAGCTTGTAAGTGAAGATATTTGTGTTTGCATCAAAAATACAAGTGTGAATTTTGTTCTGTACATTTGTGGATCTTGTGGATTTGTAAATCTTGATCTGTGCATTTGTGAATTATGAGACTGTTTTAGCTCCATAATTCTGCCAACGTTATTCTCAGAGAAGCTGATATTACTCCTGGCATTATGGAGTGGGAAGTCAAAGAGCACGACAGAAATAATGCTGTCACTTCCAATATGTCATTTCATGCTTTTAGAGGTTTAACCATATAGACTAGCGGTTCTCAACGTGGGCGGTACCGCCCCCCAGGGGGCGTTCAGAGGACGGCAGGGGGCGCTGGCGGACATTTTTACAAAAGGGGGGCGCTGGGATGTCTTTGGGGGGCGTTTGGTCGAAGGTAAACTTTACACCTTATATGCACAAAAATACCAGTTTAGACTTTGAGCAACTTGGTAAAACTGTATTGTGTAACATTAAATCATGCTTGGCTGCAACTGTATCGATGGCAGCTCTTCTATTCAGTGTTTGTAGCTTCTGTTAGCTTCTGTTAGCTTCTTGGCGCAGCTCCGTTCTCCTGCTACTGGTAGCTAAAATCACGATACCCTCACTGAGTATCCCTTTGAAAAATGAACCCATTTAAATAAAGAAATCAAGAAATCCCTCCATGGTGATACCACGATAGAGAGCGTTCATTTTATAGCGTAAACACGGAGCTGTAAGTGGTCCGGTATGAAACGGGGTGATAGAACAACACAGCACTTTTAAATTTCAATAATCAGAATCAGGCACATGCAGAGAAGGGTGCTGGGGGGTTGAGCACCTGCCCTTTTTACTTCTTGCCCACAAGTGCCCTTTTGGTCAATTTTAATTTTTAATTTATTTATTTTTTTTGTATTATTATTTTTTAAGTCCTCTTCTGACACATAACATGTACTAAAATTATAATTTTTTTATTTTTTATTTTTTGTACAACATAATAAGCCCTCTGGTCACCTTGTTACCTTTGACCTTTTGCCCGTGACGCATGACGCAGTTGCCTCTCGCACAGTGAGATAAAGCGACTAACTGGAGCTCAACGTAACAAACGTTCCAGATTACAAAACAGTTTTTGGTGAATTAAAAAAAACGTTTTTGGTGAATAAAGTGGAGACTTGCTGCTTGTCAGATGACAGAAAACGTTGAAGTATCGTTTCTGCTTCAGCTCAGAGTCGCGGTTTAAGCAGAGAGGTAATGAAATGCAACAGACACTGACAGGCCTCTGCGTCTGCCTTTCTCTGAAGAACTACTGAGGGGAGGAGACAACCAGGTGAGGAGAAACTGTTCGTATCTATCGATTCAGTATTTGTATCATATAGACATTAAGCTGTTGTTGTTGTGCTATAAGCTAGCTTCTAGCTAACGACTATCACCTAGCTAGTCGTTAGCTAGTTAGCATTTGGCCTAGGGTTTGGCTACAGCTAGGCGGTGCACACCGCTTTCGGGATTGAATCGTGTCCATCACGGCATCAGTAGTCTGCTCCATGCTGTTATAATCATCACGAGGGCCGACTATCCAACGCATGGGAATGTGCTTGACTCGATTGGCCCTACCTCCGAAGCTACACAATTTTGTGGCACCGCAGCCACAGGGGCTGTGTGCACCCCGCCACCTTGCCCGGTTCACACAGGGTTCCCCCACACACCAAAGCCGAGCCCCAGCATGCAGAGTCCCCCCGCTCCACCAGTCCAGTGGGTGGGACCCAGACAATCACCCATCGCCATTGGGGAGGTTGTAGACGCTGCAACACATGCCCAACCAAAAACACATGCACGACCGAAATTTTGCGTGGTTCCCTGAGGGGAAGCTCACCACCGCTTATATGTCTGTATTTAAAGGGACGAAGGCCACAGCCTGCGACACCTCAACCGCGGAAGGACAATTGATTGATTTGTTGGGAATTCAGAATCCGCTCGGTCAGACTCGACTCGCAACCTGGGACAGTTGATTTTGTTCCGGCGTCTGGTCGGTATCCAGCGGGACCACGAGGATGTACAACCGTGTAACTACTGCTCCTCGACCTTAAGGAGCAGCACGCCCAACTGCTACCCCCACTTAGTGGCCGAGGACCCCCAAAAGGAAAGCGCTAGTGACTACACCGTTCCACTGCCGTAGCGGTACTGAGCAAAGCTCTATTCACTCCCTTAAGAGAGTCATAGTTACACCCTAACCCCTTTTTAGTTATATAGCAAAGCAAGATAACTAACAGCTTCTTTTTCTAACCCTAACAGCAATTTTTGACTTGTGAACTTAGTTATTTGCCAAACATAAACTTTCATTTGCACACATCAGAAATATTTTGTTGTGATTTTGGGCCCTTGCAAAAAAAAAAAATTCACTTCATGAGACAAAAATGTGTGATTTAAATGTTTAAAAAAGTTTTTTAAACAAAACTCAGTAGGCTTTTCTTATGGTGACATACATTAACAATTCAATTTTTGCTTTTGTTTTTTTTTTCTGCAGTTTCACCTTAAAGTTTGCTGCAGCTCTGCTTTCCTGAATGGACCGTCTTCATCTCCACTGCAGCAAACAGGCAGCTCTGTTATAGATTACAGTCACTGAAAGGTTGCATTGTGCCCTTGTTTACATTTTTAATAGTGTAATTATGTAAAGACAAAATATGTCTGGTGGTCCAGCTCTGATTTACATATCTTGCTAAATTGCAGGTTTGAATATTGCAAAACTTTCCTATAACAAAATAGACCTGCAGAAAGAAATTACTAATAAAATATCCTACATATGCATAGTTGTATGCTCTATGTAGAGATTCTCCTTAGCTTTGATTGTATATCTCACAATTTTGTAATTTATCACTGTTTATTAAACTCTGAAATCTGAGAGGCTTTGTTAATATTCTGTCCTAAAATACGGTTAGAAGTGCCCTGTTTTTTTTTTTTTGAGCACCTGCCCCTTCAGTGGTCTCTGCACGGCCCTGATCAGAATGCAGAAATTGTTTCCGTTGTTTTAAAAGGTTTATGTCAGTCTGCCTTTTCCCCATCGATACCTTTCCCGGCCGCCCTGCACCTTAGGGGCTTAAAACAAAAAAAGACGTTGCGCAAAAATCTGAAACGGGAGAAGCGAGACATAAAACGGAGCGACGAACTAGATGTGAATTATGGCATAAAAACAGAGAATCTGATGATGAACAGTGAAAAATCAACACATGATGTGAAACACATGACGATTAGGCGGCGCAGCAGGTGATGAGTGAAGATTACTGATGGTCAATAAATGATCAAATAAATGTAGCAACAGGAAAGAAACTAAAGTGGACATAGCAATAAACCAACAGAGGATAAAACTAATCAAAGGAAACTAAATGGAAATGAATGAAGAACAAAATGCAAGAATAAACTAAGAAACTAAAGTAAATACAGAGGAATAAACTGGTATGGCAAGACCTTTCGATCAATAATTAATACAGAGACTGTATGGCAAGAATAAACAGACACTATTTCCAGATAAAAGGTAAAATAATATTGTTGAAATGTCATGGGTTTGTTGAGACCACATCTAGTACTGAGAATAAATATATCTTACAGACCTTAACAGTAAATAACTGATCACTTATTTATGTTTTTAATTAGATTTGATATATTTATTTTTTCAATATTATTTTTCATGTCAGTGTTAATGTCATGAGGCTGATGACTCCATGACACTTTCAATTTGACTCATTAGGATTTGATTAAGAATCAGATTTGTTCTTTGTAATTTCTGTCCAGTAAAACTATTAATCTATAATCAATAGACAGGTCTATATAAAGATATAATCCATGTTTCTATCTCATATTTGTATGGCATTAAAAGGACCTGGAACTTTTGTTTTTCCACTGAAAGCTCTGGTTTGCACAATAAATGCCATGAGGGTGAAGTTTTATGGATGATACTCTGATGTCCCATTCTCCTGAAGGCAGCACAGAGCTGCACCACCAGAAACTGACAAACACTGAAGAGAAGAAGAGTTATGATTAATGTAGTTACAGTTCTATCCATGTTTTAATGTTGCAGAGCTCAGTTGTTTTGCAAATAGTTCAAAGTTTAAACTGGCATGTTGAACATCTTTTATCTGGTCATTTTGTGGAATATTTAACAACTAGAAAATGACAAAGAACAAGAATATCTTTCCCACTGACTGGCTGCTGTTAGACCTACCAATTTTAACTTGAATGTTCATTACATTTTTCTTAGATGCCTGTGAAAATAATTTCTATTCTCATGACTTTTTTGTTCTCTGGGAAATTATCTTTATGATAAATACAGAAACAAGCATAAAAATAAAAATATCTACAATAGTGATAGTAATATTAATGATAAAATAATAGTCAGTGTAAAGGAGCCTGCAAATTCTTTGGTGGGGGCGGTGAGGGACCTGGATGAAGGCTGGGGGGGCGCTGGGCCAAAAAGATTGAGAAACACTGCTCTAGACATTAGTGCATTTATGGAACTAAGAACTTTTTTTCTCAAGACAAATTAACAATTTTTGATCAAAAAGGTGAGAAAAATCTGCTTGCATGTATTTCTTTGTATTTCTAGTTTTCAAAAATTACAAAGCAGGATGCAATAGATTGTAAAAGTGGGAAACAGAATCAATTCTGATTTGAATTCCAATAACTTCAGTGAGCCGTGCTTCCAGCCGTCTTTGTGGGTGGTAAATTCCCACTACAGAAGAAAAGTGCTGATCTAGGTCTATGTGAAACAACACAAAGGACCCTGTGAGCTCAGTTTATGTTTACACTCTCAGACTGTGTGCGATATGGGATTTGACACTCAGAGTTTCCTCTTTCAACTGACCGTAATGAGGCAGAACAAACTCTGACCAGGAGCCACACTGTAACTCAGGGTCAATCTTTGGTTTCACCCACTTTTTTGTTTAGCTGAAAAGTTAATGATCTGTCAACAGCATTAAGACTTCATAGAAATGTTTATTGTCAAATGTTTACATGTGAAACATTTATTTACATCATTCTTCTCTTTTCCTTTTTGGGAGCAGAATAATGGGAAGATTGTTTGTGTTTGTCGTCATCTTCTGGTTGGAACCGACCATTGCAGTTCTCAGGGCTCAATGGAGCTTTTTTATTCCATGAAGTACTTCTGTGTTCTGCCTCCAGAAGGCAGCATATGAACACTTCTCATAATTAACACATGACTGTATAGCTGAAAAAAAACTGAACAGGTTTTAATTAAGAATTGCAATGAAGTTGATGGCAATACTTTAATTAAAAGACTAATGATAATATTTCTTAGAAGTTATTAAAGGACAGTCAACACTGCAAATTTGATGACCTCGTCCCATGAATTGATTGAATTTCCATAGATACCATAGATGAAAACAAACTTTTTGTCATGATGGTAGCTAAACTCACATTCCTGCAGCTTTATTGTTTTATGATATTCAGTATTTCCTACTTCTGTCTGGACTCGGACATCTATCCCATTACTGTCTGTCATAGTGGACATAAGCTGAGTGGTTTGTTTTCAGTGCAAATGGAAAACTTAATTTGCGAATATAAATCCACCTATATATCCAGAAAACACTACTATAATGGCTTCGTCACAAAAGTCTACAAGAAAGATGACACAAAAGCAGCTAACGCTAGATGCTAGCTTAGCTCAGAACGACACCGGGAGCGAAATGTTAATGCTAACAGAGCTCCGCAAATTTCGAGAAGAGTCTGGAGTTGCACAACGAGACATTTTAGAGTCTCAAACTCAGATGGAGGCGTCAATTGGAGAAATAAAAAAGAATCGACATACTGGAGGAGAGACTGAACACAGCGGAAGAGAGAGAGGGAGTAACAGAAGATCGAGGCATACAGCAAGAAAGAGTGTTAGCTTACTTACTTAAAAAAGACGCCAGACTAACTGCTAAACTGGATGATATAGAGAACAGAATGCACAGGGACAATATAAGAGTGTATGAGATAAAGGAAGATTTAGAAGGAAAAGAGATGATCCCGTTTATTACAGATTTGTTTTAAATCTGCATTGAAGCTGCCTGAAGGTTCGGACATTTGCATTGAGAGCTCACAGAGCTGCAGCTCCGAAGCCGAAACCAGCAGCACCACCGAGACCCATAATAGTTCACTTTTTGGATTTCAACGTTAAGCAGATGGCACTACAGCATGCCATGTGGAAGCAGCGGGACGTGGAGTTTCGGGGGAACAAAGTTTACTTTGACCAGGACGACTCCACCGAGGTGCACAGAAAACGAAAACAAGTGTGTGAAGTGATTAAAAAACTGAAGGAGCGCAACATCAAGGCACAATCACCATAACCGGCTCAACTTAGACTGTTTTAGGAAAAGGGAGTCAAGACCTTCCCCTCTTTACTGGAGGCCCAATCCACTCTGAAGGAACTCGGGATCCCTGTAGAGGTGGATGAGCGGGACATTTTGGAGAGAGAATTACTACCAACACCAGGAGAGACTTGAGAAGGCAGATCCAAGTCTGGACACCACGGACATCAGGGCCATATTAAACTCTGGATCAACACAAGCAGGGTTGAAACGGTAACGTTCACCTGGCTCTGCACCAGTTTAGCCGTTATTGTAACCAAAGGTGGAATATCTAAGAATATAAATAAGGACATGCTGGTATAATAATATTAATATTTCTAGAGTATCGGTTGGAAGGAGCTGTTTTAGTGTGACACAGAACGTTCACAGTGTCACACTGTGACCCCCCGCCCAGGGTGATCACCCTCCATGTCCATTTTACACCAGGACTGCGGCCTGTGTTATCCAACAGGGAATAATTGGAAGTTCTATGAAGATGAAGATCTGATTTCTTGTTCATTTTGTTCATCGTTTCTCGGCGAGCTGATTTTGATTGTTAAATATATTTGCAAAGGTATCAATATACTATTGAAGGGAAGTAAAATATTTTTTTGTTTTCATATAATTATGACGACTTTGAAAATTGTTACTTACAATATTAATGGAGTAAATCACGCTATCAAAAGGAAAAATATCCTAACGCAATTAAAAAGGTTGGATTGTACAATTGGGCTTTTGCAAGAAACTCATTTAAATGAGGCAGAACATGCTAAATTTAAAAAAAAAGAGAGAAAGAGAGAGAGTGGGACAGATACTCAGTGCATCCTATGAAAGCTATAAAAAAGGGGGAGTAGCAATACTGTGTCATAAATCTTTATGCTTTGTAGCAGAAATCGTACCCAAGGATAAAGAAGGCCGCTGGATAATGGTTGTTGGCTCTGACAATTATGAATGTTTACGCCCCAAATGAGGATAATCCAGGCTTTTTTAAAGAGCTGGCCCAAATTTTAGCGGGACATTCAAAAGGAAGACTTTAATTGTGTCTTGAATCATTATATGGACAAATTTCCATTAGAACAAATTTATCAATTATCAAAAACAAAGGCGCTAAAGAATCTACTAGAGGAGATGGGGCTTGTTGAAATATGGCGTGCAGAACATCCAAAGGTCAGAGATTATATTCACTTCTCAAAGGTTCACAAGAGCCGTTCCAGAATTGACCTCTTTTGCATTCCCAAACCAGAGGCCCACAGAGTGGTGCAATGTCATATTGAACCTATTAACCAAACTATTTCAGATCATGGACCTGTGATAATGTCTTTAAATGTGGACCTGGAGAAACCTTTAAAGTTATGGAGATTGAATGTATCACTTTTAAATAATCCAGAGACGATCCAATATATAAATCCTATATATAAAAGACGAACTTCATTTCTTTTTAGATACCAATGATGGGGACAAGATTCCCCCTTCTATTCTATGGGACACAGCCAAAGCAGACTTGAGGGGCAAAATTATTTCATTTTCTTCAAAAATTAAAAAAGATAGTGAGAAAAAACAAGAAAATTTACAAGAACAAATTAGGAAACTTGAAACTGAACATAAAAAAACAAACAAGGACGATGTATTACAGGAACTAAAAACATGTAGACAAGATTTGAATGAGTTACTAACTTACAAAGCAGAGTGCGTTTTACATTTCGCCAACCAAAAATACTATGAACAGGGAAACAAAGCAAGTAGACTTTTAGCATTTCAGCTAAGGACGTCACAGGCAAGTCGAACCGTTCAAAAAATTGCATGTCCATTATCCAAAAAACTAGCATCCCAACCCAAAGAAACAGCAAATGCATTTTCAAAATATTACAAACAATTATATGATTCTGTGACCACTCCCAACAAAGCAGATAAAATTAAGTAATTTTTGCAACAAATTAATCTTAACAAACTTGACGATGAGGAGGCTAAAGCATTAGTGGGGACAATTACCAAAGAAATGAAATCTGTTATAGAAAAGCTTAAAAATAATAAATCACCTGGAGCAGACGGGTTCCCAGGAGAATTTTATAAATGCTTTCAGGCTGAGCATGCCCCACCTTTTTTTAGTATTTATTTAGTTTAATTACTTGATTTGCTAATTATGTTTTGTGTGTTTAAGTACCCCTTGTGTGTCAGCACAAGGGGTAATTCTCCCTAGATTGTTGCTGACACACAATCCTTCCCTCATGTCTTGTTTGTGAGGTCAGTTTGTGCTTGAGTTCTTTGAGTTACTACCCAAGTTACAGTTGTTGTCATCTCCGTTTTAGGCCCATTTCATAATTTTTGAACCTTTTTTTTTTTTTTTTTTACTTTTTTGCATGAATATTCTTGAAACCATTCAGTGTCTCTCTGGCTGGTCTGTGTAAACCCCTCACACCCTGACTTAAGAATGGGAATTTATTGCATCGTCTATCATTATCATGAGAAATTTCTGATCACAATAAATTTAGCATGACAATGATGAACTTCAATTTATGATGTCTGAAAACCCAGAAAACTGACTGTATTGTTGCAGTTGTTTTTACTTCCTCAGCTGTTGGTACCATGAAAGCACCAGTACAAATCAATAAGTTCAAAAATATCATTAAATGCCGTTACTGTTAGCAGTTTAGTGACAAGAGCCACACTTTTTTTATCACTGTGATTCTCAAGCAGCCTGTTTTGAGATGGTTGGAGAGGTATTTTGGCTTGTGAGGCTTTAAGCAATGGTCATCAGAGCCATACATTTGCCTAAAAACTCTGAAAAGAGGTTGAAAATATTTTGTCGTCACTTTTTTATTAACAAACGTATTGTGATAAATTTGAAGTTCATATTGCCCATCTTTACCCTGACTTTTCCAAATTACAACCAGGACTCCAAAAGCATTTTGTTTGGGGTGCTATGGACCCAGATCTAGTATAAAAGCATCTAGTTAGAATCAAGCCAACAACTGTGTCCACATTCTGAGCACAAAGTCCAACTTATAACTGATGAACCCGCCACAAACACACACACATTTGTAATTCTACTCTTGTTAGGCATTTTTCCCTAACACTTACCCTAACCCTACCTAAAACTTACTTCACATCACACTTCTAAACCTTAACCTCTAACCCTACAAAAGGGGCTACACCACACTATATCTGTCGTGATAAACAATAAATCAATTAATAATTTGTTCCTTGAGACATGCATCTTGTTAATGATGTATACAATTTATTTATGCTCAACATTTTTGCAGTCTGGGATATGAAAACACCTCAATAAAATATGAATAAAAAATATCCAAAGAAAGTACAAAATAGGCTACATAAATGTTTATTAGCAAACACACGGTTTCCTGAAAAACAGAACATTGCAGCCACTCCCTCGCAGTCCATCCCACTGCTCTCTAAGCATGAGCAGAGCCCTTGTAGTGTGTGTGTTTCAGCATTTCTTACCTTGATCAACTGACTCTGATTTTCTCAGACACTGATTTTGTTTGAAAAGTTATGAAATATGGCAAGAAAATTAAATGGGCAACAGTGGGATAGTCATCTGAAACCATGCACATGCAGACATGAGGCAGGTCTGTCATTTGCTCTGCGATGAGAGCAAATGAGGAGAGTGGCTGATTTTCAGACCTTCAGAAGATCGATGGATGAGATTGGTCCTGACTCAGGGAATCTGGGCCGATTTATTGGTGCATTTTTAATTCTAATTAATATCTTCTAAGAAATTATCGGTGCATATGTGAGCTTACTGTAGCTATGAAGAAACTGAAACTTATGTCCTGATATGAGTGCTGGGACTCTCCTCAGAGCGTAAAGCAGTCATGACCAATCTCAGTTGGTTAACTGGAATTAAATGAAACATATATTCAAATGTGCCTTGCTTACTCAGTCACTCAGTTGTCTCACTATAGAAATGTGTCTCTGTACAGAGGATGCAGGAACTTACTTCCCCAGTATCAAGAGGGATCCAGCCCGTTACTTGCAGCCCTGCTCAGACTCTGTGAAGACCTGGCTGCGCAGCATGAAGACCGCTGGGAAGATCCTCATCCTCATCACCAGCTCCCACAGTGACTACTGCAAGCTCATCTGCGAATTCATCCTAGGGTAAGAGACTGAACCAGTCTTTCACTCTGGAGTGACACCAACCCTGGAGGTCTCTAAGGTGTCAACTCTCTCACGTGTCATCAGGTTTTATTTTACTTTGTGTTGGCTCATTTGTTCTGTTAATTTGAGTTGAAGCGGTTGAGTGTCTACGTCCTGTTATTTGACAGGAGGATGCAGATGTAGCTGTGGAGGAGCTCTGTAAGTTTCTGGTATGTCAGTGGAAAGACAGCAACATACTGATATTATTTCACACTCAAGAAAATAAAAGGCATAAGTCATTCAAATAGTGAGGGTTAAAATCAAACAGTTTTCCACTGACAGATTCTGGCTGCTAATAAAGAACAATGAAATAATCTTTATTTTTTATTTGTCGTATACAAATATATTTGTATGCAAATAACTTGTGCTTCAAAAGTGGATAAGCTTCAGTTTTATCCAGTTTTACCAAGTGGAGGCAAAACTGGTTACTCCCTCTCCAACCAATCACACACACATACACACATTTGTACTTCTACTCGTTTGGCATTTAGCCCTAACACTTATCCTAACCTTAAGTAAAACTGAATTCACGTCATACTTCTAAACATAATCCCTGGCCCTACAGAAAGAGGGTCCACCACACTAAGACTGGGCTTTGGCCCCATGCCCTTCAGAGGATTATTAAATTTGGTGGACCCTCAGGGCATCGCGTGATGCACGCTGCGGAATAGTTCTGCGTTTTTCGTCTTCTTTCTCGGTCGAAGTAAAACTATCAAAAACAACAACCCACCGTGTGATCTGAAACAGTTGTGGTGCGCTTCGACATGTCTCTAGATATTTTTTTGTACCTGCTGCACTGAGCAAAAAGAAGGAAGGAGGTTGGATGGAAAGGTGGGGCTAATACTAGCATACCCGCAGCTATCCAAAACAACCAAGACACTGTGACTGAAGATATGGAGCAGGGGTCAACGCTCTATAATAAGACACTATAGTAGAGCGAGTGACTAAGAATATCGAAGAAATACTGGACATAAAAGTAGTCGCAATTCTTAAACCAGTTTCTGAACTCTCAGAGAAATTACCGCGGTAAAGCTAGCTGGCTCAGTAACCTACTGAGCCCTGCTAAACCATCGAGCAAGTCTTATGGAGACATTGTTGATACGTTGCAGAAGCACTTGAATCCCGCACCACTAGTGATAGCGGAAAGATTCAGGTCAAAGATGAAAGCATATCTGAGTATATGGTCAAACTGCGCAAACTCTCGCAGCACTGTGACTTTAAAACGGGACTTGACGATGCCTTGAGAGATCGATTGATATGTGGCATGCATTGTACAAGCACACAAAAAAGGCTACTGTCCGAAAAGAGCTAGATTTGAAGAAAGCACTCGAACTAGCTATCTCAATGGAAACAGCAGCTAAGAGTGCATCGGAACTACAAAAGAAAAACTTAGAAAACGAAGTGCATCAAATGTCCTTGAATGGGGAAAAAGCAAAAATGCTACAGGTGTGGTAAATCCTCACACAATGCAAACGACTGCTGGTTCCGAGAAAAGACATGCAGAAAATGCCACAAACAAGGCCACATAGAAAGAGCATGCAAGTCAGACCAAACCAATACCCAAAAAGGAAAATCTGGAAAGAACAAAGGTTTTAAACCTAAATCAAAGGCCAAAGCAAATGAAATGCTCAAAGTTACAGAACATTCTGACAACATAAACAGCAGTGAGGACGATGACCTGTCATGTTTAGAGCTGCATAACATAACCAAAGAAGACAGAAACATAATATGGGTCTCAACTACAGTGTCTGGAGTGACACTAAAGATGGAACTGGACACAGGTTCAGCTTTGTCAGTGATCTCCGAAACCGATTATGACAGGCTGCTGTCCCACTTACCACTGCAAAAGACATCAGTGATGTTGAAAACCTACACAGGTGAAAAAGTGTCACCAAAGGGGAAACTTAAAGTGGATGTGGTCTATGGTGACCAAACACACAAGCTAGACCTCTATGTCTTGAAAACCGCAGGCCCAGCGTTACTAGGGCCTGAGTGGCTGAGAAGAATTCAGCTTGACTGGCATGCAATAAAAGCCCTGAATATCTCAACAGGCCTTAATAGCCCTACCAGTAGGCCTGAGCAAAGATTGTCACAGTTATTGGAGGCTAATGCACACGTGTTAGATGTTTTAGTTTACCAATGCCTTTCTCAAAGAGCAAAAATTTAACTTGACAAAGATGCCAACCCAAGATTCCACAAGGCACACCCGGTGCCGTATGCCCTACGATCCCAAGATAGACGCTGAACTGCAAAGCTTGGAGGCATCCGGGATTCTCTCAAAAGTTGACTGGAGTGACTGGACTACACCCATTGTTTCTGTGATGAAGAAATGGGACTTCAAAGTGAGCATCAATCCGGTGCTGCGCACGGTGTAATACCCCCTTCCACGAATAGAGGACAATCTTCTCATCTTTGGCTGGTGGGGAGAAGTTTTCAAAGATTGGCTTGTCACAAGCCTATCTCCAGATGGAAGTGGAGAAGTCAAGTAAAAAGTTCCTAACCATCAACACTCTTAAGGGACTTTACCAATACAACCGGCTTGTGTTTGGTGTTGCGTCAGCCCCAGCCATCTGGCAAAGGGCTATGGATCATTTGCTCCAGGATATACCTTGAACACAGTGCTACCTGGGTGATATTATCATAACAGGAAAAGATGATGATGATCACTTCCAAAACCTGAGCAAAATACTAACCAGGCTGAATAAGTATGGCCTACGGGCAAAGAGAGAGAAGTGTGAGTTTTTCAAAAGGGAAATCTCATACTGCGGACATGTCATTGACAAGCACGGCTTGCACAAGTCACAAGAGAAAATTGAGGCAGTGCTGAAAGCACTGTGAAAAAGCATTCACAGAACCAAAGAGACTAATAACATCTGATGAGCTACTTGCCCACTATGATCCATCCAGACCCATCCGTCTAGCATGTGACGCGTCCCTGTACAGCATCGGCGCAGTCCTGTCGCACACGATGGATAATGGACTTGAACGCCCAATTGCATTCGCTTCAAGGTCCCTGTCAAGTGCCGAACGCAATTATGCACAGATGGACAGGGAGGCCCTTAGCCTAGTATGGGGTATCAAAAGGTCAGACAACTGCAATGCTGTTTATGAACAGACAGCTCAGATCTCGCATTGACCTTCTAAAGCCAAACCTGAGGAGAGAAGTGCAGAACCAACAGTTCAGCAGCTTTTTGGGTGAACCGCCAAAGAGCTTCGATGTGGGACAGCAGGTCCTGGCACGGGACTACCAAGGGGAAAAGTGGACACCTGGGAAGATAACCACTAGGAGCGGCCCCCTGATGTACGAGGTAGACACTGGAGAGCATACCTGGAGACGTCAAGTGGATCAGCTGTTGAATGCTCAACCAAAGACACCGGAGCAACCAGCACGTCCACCTGATCCTGAGACCAACTCTGAACTCAGTACAGTAACACCTACAGTTCCAGAGGAAGTGCCCCCCCCCCCACCGAGAGCACTCCACAGGTTCCCAGGCGTAACCCTGAACGACTCAGGACACCCCCGAAAAGATTGGATTTATGAGTTTCTCTTATGGGACTTTTGGACAAAAAAAAAATAGGAAGTTTCAATAATTGTCAACTGAATGAGAAATTATATTTAATGCATTGGCAATGTTATGTGTTATTTTAGTTACATAGCATTAATTTAAAAGGGGAGGAGTGTAGTATATATCTATTTACGGATCTATTTGCTTCAGCGGAACCACTCCCCTAGCTACTGAGTTACCTAGAGGTTATCCGCCAGTGTATTTATATGTGTAATGTTGAGACTAAGGTGAGGTTCAGTAAAGAAGTCACGTTCATGTTACCTTCGAGTTGAATCCTTCTTTTAAATATACTATGTTGGAGTAAAGACACAACACTAATATCTCTCTCTCTCTTATACACATATATATATATATATATATATATATATCAGAAAGTTGCAACAAGATTTGATGTATAATTTCAAAATAAAAGCCTATCAAAAAAGTCCTTTGTAAGTATAGGACATATTAAATCCTTTACACCTAATTCCTTGGACAAAAATGTTGCTAAGTGGACTGAAAAGAGGCTCACATTTCTTCATCAATTGATCGACAGAAACAACCTCTTATCGTTTGAAGAATTACGTAGGAAATTCCTTCTCCAGAAAAGTGATTTCTTTAGATATTTACAGTTGCGCTCTTTTTTGTTTGCATACAAAGACTGGGAAAGAGTACTAAATCCCACACCAATAGAAAATCTTATAGTCCATTTCCAGAAAGGGGGAGAGGACAAAAAATTGATAGCCAAATTATATAGGGTATTTTTGTCGATGAACAATAACAAACCCTCCTGGACAAAACAAAGATGGGAGGCAGAGATGCCCAAAATAATTTCCGACAAAACATGGGAGGATATCTGCTCTGAGGCTCACCGAGTTACTAACTCAAATACATGGAGGGAATTTAAATGGAAAATTATTAGCAGATGTTTCAGGACCCCTGATGTAGTTGCTAAAATGGATCCTAAGGTCCCGAGCTTGTGTTGGAGAAATTGTGGTTCAAGGATTCCCAACCACACACACGTTTTTTTGGTCCTGCCACAAACTCAAAAACCTTTGGGATGAGGTGTATAGAGCTATAAACCGTATCTTTTCTGGGGTCATTCCAAGGGATGTTACTGTTGCCTTACTCGGTATTATTCCTGATGGTTTGCAAGGGTGGGCCAAAATGTATTTGTTAAATGTTCTTTTTACAGCAGCCTTGAAATGCATTACAATTAGGTAGATGCAATTGGAGCCGCCTTCTTACGACTTATGGGTTCAAAAAGTAAAGGAATTGCATACAATGGAAAAGATAACCTACTCACTCAGACTTCAAAAATCCAAGTATGACCTGCGCTGGGGACCTGCAAAGGCCCTGTTGATTTAGTTAAACCTAATGGATTTGTCTTTTGCCTTATGTCGTTTGATTTTCTCTTCCAGAGTCCATTCTTATTTAAATGGTGTACAGCAGGGGTGTCAAACTCAATTTCACCGAGGGCCACTTCAGCATATTGGCCTCCCTCAACGGGCCACATTGACGGTACAAATCAGGAGTGCCCAGGTCCAGTTCTCCAGACTGCAACTTTTACATGCATCCCTGTTAAAACACCCCAGACAAAAGGTCGACTTCCCTCATCAGCAGCAACTCAGTTCTGTAGAGGCTTATAATGAGTCAATGATCCAGGTGTGATGGAGAAAGAACGTGTCTAAAGTTGCAGATGGTAGCTCTGGAAAACTAGACTTGGGCAGCCCTAGCATAAACATATGAAAATACAATGTTAAAAATAGATTAAACACCTCAAATTGTTAAATAGCGCTTTGGAGCGTCTGGTTAGGAAGCGCATTCAAAACCTTTGGTTGAAATGGCGCGTTAAATTCAAGTCTCCATTACAGACTAGATAAAACTAAAGAGAATGCAACGTTGTGTTAATCCGTTTGAGGAGCCGGGAGTTTATCTTGAGGAAATAAATGACGACGCAGAAGTTAGTTAGACGTAACATGCGCAGTCCGCTGCTCAACCACTGCGGACGCGGCTGCGAAGAATTAAAAACCACTGGAAGTAACTCATCCAGAAGATTTAACAAATGGAGCCTTCTCTGTGCACATTACCCAGGAGAGCGGCGCTCTGGAGGAGCTGCAGACGGAACATCTGTCCGTTTCGGAGAAGCAAAAACACGCAAAACAACAACAAAAAATCCTAGTAAAAGCGCAAACCAGACCGCGCACAGGGCAAAACACTCAGAGTTCAGTTGATCTGTTTGGATCAGACAGATCCAACTGACTGATGAATTAGCGCAGATTTTTCTGCAGAGGAGGAAATGTGTTCAGACCCCAGCGGGTGAAGTGATGCTAAGTGAAGTCGCTTAATTTATTTTATTAAAAGTTATTGAGGCCTCAGTCAGAGGTTTTTGTCACTACGGAGAAAAATGTAGATACATTTACCTGCTTAATTTGTGATGGGATCTGGATTCACGGTGAATATCAACTAAACCGCATAAAATGCGACTTAATAGCCGATGTTCATATGGTTGTAATTTCACGGATAAAAATAGTACATGAACGATTTTTTTTATGTTGTTGGTCAAGATAACGGATAACAAAAAAAGTTCTAGCTGCCGCCCTGACACCAACTCACACACATCTTCATTTACAGTCTTGTAAATCGATGTTTCTTTTCTTGGACATTTTGATGTTAGCTTGTCGCTGGGAAAATCAATAAGCAGCTTGAGGTGACTTTGCTGCTCTCTAGTGGCGAGAAGCCGTAATATTGGCTGGTAACAATCGGAATGCATTATGGGAGATGTAGTTTGTAGTCAATTCGTGCTGAAAACCTATTTTAAGTCAATCATGGTCCTATAAAACGCTGGGGATCCACATAAAATGACATGGCGGGCCACATGTGGCCCGCGGGCCTTGAGTTTGACACATGTGGTGTACAGTGATGAGTCTATAAACATGCTGTAGCTGTAAATTGTTATTCCAAGATGTTTATTGTATGGAAAACATCATATTGCCAACATTTGTATTATGTACCACTGAAGTATGGTTGTACTTTGCTCTGCTGAAAAAAATTATTAAAAATTTCAAAGTTCAAAAAAAAAAAAAGTCATTTGTATCTGTTCCCCCTAAGTTGCCGTGCCCATTGCTGAGAAACTCTGCGTTTTTATTTTTATATTCAAAAGTAAGTAGAAAATGTAGTCAAGAGCTGCCTCACTCGTCATTTCGGGTTTAACTCAATCATCTTATTTATATACAAATTTTTCTATAATCTATCTATCGCTATATATATATATATTATATAAAGTTGCGACACTAAACAAATTGTGAATAAAAACTGAACGCAATGATGTAGAGGTGCCAACATCTAATATTTTATTCACAATAGAACACAAATCACAGATTAAAAGTTTAAACTGAGAGAATATATCATTTTAAGATAAGAATATGTTGATTCAAAATTTCAGTGTCTACAAATCCCAAAAAAGTTGGAACAAGGCCATTTTTACCACTGTGTGGCGTCTCCCCTTCTTACATCACTCAACAGACGTCTGGGGACAGAGGAGACCAGATTCTCAGGTTTAGAAATAGGAATGCTCTCCATTCATGTCTAATACAGCCCTCTAACTGTTCAATCGTCTTTGGCCTTCTTTGTGGCACCTTCCTCTTTGTGATGCGCCAAATGTTCTCTATAGGTGAAAGATCTGGACTGCAGGCTGGACATTTCAGCACCCGGATCCTTCTCCTACGTAGCCATGATGCTGTGATTGCTGCAGAATGTGGTCTGGCATCATCTTGTTGAAACATGCAGGGTCTTCCCTGAAAGAGACGATGACGTCTAGATGGGAGCATATTGTTCTAGAACCTGAACATAGTTCTCTGCATTAATGGTCCTTTCCAGACATGCAAGCTGCCCAGGACACCAGCTCTCACGCAACCCCAGACCATCAGTGATGCAGCTTCTGAATGGAGCGTTGATAACAACTTGGGTTTTCCTTGTCCTCTCTGGTCCGGATGACATGGCGTCCCAGGGGTCAATAAGGAACTTCAAATCGTGACTCATCTGACCACAGAACAGTCGTCCATTTTGCCTCTTTCCATTTTAAATGACTCCTGGTCCAGTGCAAACGGCTGAGCTGGTGGAGCTTAGAAATGGCTTCCTCTTTGTACTGTAGAGTTTCAGCTGCAGCGGCAGATGGATTGTGTTCACTGAGGATGCTTTCTGGAAGTATTCCTGAGCCCAGGCTGTTATTTCCTCGACAGTGACGTTCCTGTTTGAGGTGCAGTGACGTTTAAGGGCCCGGAGATCACGAGCATCAGTAGAGTTTTACGGCCTTGACCCTTACGCACAGCGATTGTTCCAGATTCTCTGAATCTGTTGATGATGTTCTGCTCGGTTGATGATGATAACTTAAAAGTCTTTGCTATTTTACGCTGGGTTCCACCATTCTGGTATTGCTGCACTATCTTTCTGCGCAACAATGGTGGAATTGGTGATCCTCTTACCATCTCAGCTTCATAGAGACATTGACACTCTAAGAAGCTTTTTATACCCAATCATGTTGTCAATTGACCTAATTAGTGTTAATTGGTCTTCCAGCTCTTTGTTATATGTTCAATTTTCTTTTTCCAGCCACTTATTGCTACTTGTCCCAACTTTTTGGGGATTTATAGACACTGTGAAATTTTAATCAACATATTTTTCCTTTAAAATGTTACATTTACTCAGATTAAACTTTTAATCTGCCATCTATGTTCTATTACGGATAAAATATCGACATTTGCCATCTCCACATCATTGCTTTCAGTTTTTATTCACAATTATTCACAGTTTAATGTCCCAACTTTTTTGGAATCCTGTTTGTATACAGGTCCGTCTAAAAAAATTAGCATATTGTGATAAAGTTAATTATTTTCCATAATGTAATTATAAAAATTAAACTGTCATATATTTTAGATTCATTGCACACCAACTGAAAAATGTGTAACCCAGTGTTAAAAACACAAGTAAAATGAATAGATGTTGATTTAATATCTCATTCCACAGCGAGATTAAAAAGTATTTCAGTTTTTAAAAAAAGAATGTTTGTAAATATGTTCTTAAATATTGATAAAAAAAAAAGTGCTAAAAATCTTTTAAACCTGTGAAATATTCCTTTAATGAGCTTTTAGTGACATTTTAAACAACCAATAACTGGCACCGTCTGATTTCACATCAGCCAATCAGGTTGATTGTCCCGCCCCTTTAACTGCAGCGCTGAGATTTAGCTCAGATTGCGTCTAACTGCCGTGAGAGCTGAGAGCTGACGGTTGTTCCGTGAATCTCCTGTAAGATTCTGTTAAATTCTACAAAGAATCCTGGAAATTGGTAAGACAATGTTAAATTAGTATCTCAGAATTCATAATTCAAAATAGTGAATCTGTTTTTTTTTATTAGATCTCCAAAAGCTTCTAACAGCTGACGTCAGGAAAAATCCCTGGTAGTTATATAGCATTGAAGCATCGGTGAGTAATCGCACGCGCTCAGCCGTTGGCCCAGTAAATTCACTAAAAATTGGCTAAAATACCCAATAACTGTTCAAATTGAATAAAAAATAAAATTGTATTATAAATTTTATATCATTATTATTGTGTATGTTGTATTTTTTCCATGTAAATTTACTTCTTTTTCTATTAGTACGTTTTAATATTTCAACGTTAATGTGATGGTGCTGTGATGTGTTCTTATTACTTAGGAACTTTCTGTTCTCTGTAGGTCAGAGCTAATGCGGGTTTCTAATCCACATTTTGAATGTAGATTTAATGTTATAGATGTACTTTGGCACTTTTAGATTGAAATTTGAATTGTTGAATTGCTTTGTTGATATTAGCATCCTGAGTTTTAAGATGCTTTACTTTGACCTTCTTCCAGGTCAGGTTTTTTTTCTTATGGTGCACTTTTGAAACATTGTGCCAGAGACATCAAGATCAACCTTATAAGAACTTGGATGGCGAGCCGCAGCCCAGAGGACCAAGTGAACTGGTAGACAGTGACCCGACTGGTCACCAGCCGTGAAACATAAAAAAATATTTTACAGACATATTGGAAAGACTAAACAAACTTTGAAAGAACATTTGACAGACACATAAAAGACTGGGTTATTTTTTTTATTTAATTTTTCTTTTAAAAGCATGCAATTTTTGTTTATTTGTACAATGTGGATCCACAAATGTTATTTATATTAAATTCTATTTTTTAAAATTAAATTCTACCTTTTTATATACATTGTGTGCTCTCCTCTGTTGTTCACACCTAGGCTCCCTCGAATTTAGAATCTCCTGATCAGGCCCAACTTACTTTTATTTTTGTAGTGTTTGTATTGCCATCTACTATTAGAAGGTATTTAAAGTAACTCTTCTTGTGGGTTACACGTCAGGTCTTTTATTGTTTTAATACTGATGATTTTGGCATACAGCTCATGAAAACCCAAAATCCCTGTCTCAAAAAATGAGCATATCATGAAAAGGTTCTCTGAACGAGCCGTTAACCTCATCATCTGAATGAACAAAGTAACTCTAAACACCTGCAAAAGATTCCTGAGGCTTTTAAAAACTCCCAGCCTGGTTCATTACTCAAAACCGCAATCATGGGTCAGACTGCTGACCTGACTGCTGTCCAGAAGGCCATCATTGACACCGTCAAGCAAGAGGGTAAGACACAGAAAGACATTTCTGAACCAATAGGCTGTTCCCAGAGTGTTGTATGTATCAAGGCACCTCAGTGGGAAGAAAAAAGTGTGGCAGAAAACGCTGCACAATGAGAAGAGGTGACCGGACCCTGAGGAATTGATGGTGGAGAAGGGCTGATTCCAGACCTTGGGGGAAGCAGTGGACTGAGTCTGGAGTAGAAACATCCAGAGCCACCATGCACAGGCGTGTGCAGGAAATGGGCTATTGGTGCTGCATTCCCCAGGTCAAAGGTCAAGCCACTTTTGAACCAGAAACAGCAGCAGAAGTGCCTGACCTGGGCTACAGAGAAGCAGCACTGGACTGTTGCTCAGTGGTCCAAAGTACTTTTTTCGGATGAAAGCAAATTTTGCATGTCATTCGGAAATCAAAGTGCCAGAATCTGGAGGAAGACTGGAGAGAAGGAAATGCCAGAAGGCCAGAAGTCCAGTGTCAAGTACCCACAGTCAGTGATGGTCTGGGGAACCATGTCAGCTGCTGGTGTTGGTCCACTGTGTTTTATCAAGGGCAGGTCAATGCAGCAGCTATCAGGAGGTTTTGGAGCTGCTGAAAAGCTTTACAGAGATGAAGATTTCATTTTTCAGCACAACCTGGCACCTGCTCACAGTGCCAAAACCACTGACCATGGTATTGCTGTGCTCAATTGGCCTGCCAACTCTCCTGACCTGAACCCCATAGAGAATCTGTGGGATATTGTGAAGAGAAAGTTGAGAGACGCAAGACCCAAAACTCTGGATGAGCTTAAGGCCATCGAAGCATCCTGGGCTCCATGACACCTCAGCAGAGCCACAGGCTGATGGCCTCAATGCCGCATTGAAGGCTGCAAAAGGATTCCTGACCAAGTATTGAGTGCATAACTGAACATAATTATTTGAAGGTTGACTTTTTTGGTATTAAAACACATTTCTTTTATTGGTCAGATGAAATATGCTAATTGTTTGAGACAGGGATTTTGGGTTTTCATGAGCTGTATGCCAAAATCATCAGTATTAAAACAATAAAAGACCTGAAATATTTCAGTTGGTGTGCAATGAATCTAAAATATATGACAGTTTAATTTTTATCATTATATTATGGAAAATAATGAACTTTATCACAATATGCTAATTTTTTTAGAAGGACCTGTATAAGTAGTATATATAATGATAGACAGATAGTTAAACCCGAAATGACGAGTGAGGCAGCGCTTGACTACATTTTCAACTTATTTTTTTAATGTAAAAGTAAAAACGTCTTATTTTAAAAGGCTTTAGTTTTGAAATTATATATCATATGTGTTTGATATTTTCTGGTTGTCTTCTAGAGGTCTCCCTCTGTCATCCAGAACTGAGAGAAGTCACTGGAACCAAAGTTATTTTTAACAATGAGTATGGCAAATTAATGGGAAAAAGTAAAAGTGATTTTTCATCAATAGGTTTTTCTTGTTGGAATTATGCATCACATCTGGTTGACATTTACTGGTTGTGTTCAAGAGGTCTTCCTCTGTCACTCATAAGTGGTAGCAATCATTGGAAACAGAGTTTATCAGCAATAAGCATGGCAACTTAGGGGGAAAAGATACAAAGGACTTTTTTGATAGGCTTTTATTTTGAAATTATACATCAGATCTCGTTGCAACTTTCTGATATATATATATATATATATATATATATATATATATATATATATATATATATATATTAGTTTAGTTTCTCAGCATATATTATTTTCTGTTGGCAAATGCAGCGGCTGGAAACCTATTTTGAGTAGCTCGAACATGGACCGGATGTGCGCTTTTATTGTGAAAGCAGCACGTAAATGGGTATACCATAATGTTTTGAGCCACCGCGCACTTGTATATCGAGTGCTGGGCCGGCTGGACGCAGAGCCGGTGTTACATCAATCCGCGTCAATCCCCATTAGATACGGTTCCCCCTGCGTCTTCTTGCCGCTCCGCCCCGCCCACGCGGCAAAATACGCGTGTGCTCGTGCTGAGCACTGAGAAAGCACGCGCGTAGGGAACTACGGACACCGTGAAAGCTCAAACAATATGTTTCGGCAAAGTTGTCACTTTCTTCACGTTTTAGCGGGAAACTAATAATAATAACAATAACAACAATAATAACAATAACAACAATAATAATAATAGTAATAATAATAAATAATAGTGATGATAAATACATATATGTCACATATATATTATAAATACATATATCTCATATATATTATAATTATTATAAATGTATATATATGTTTAGTTATATATAGATATATATTTTTATGAAATAAAAACAGGGCAATGTATTTTAATGCTCGATATTATCCATCAGATACTGTTCCCCTTGTTTTACAGTGGGGAAACGGTATCTGATGGGCGAAATATGGCCATCAGATGGGGTTCCCCCACTGTAAAACAGGGGGAACAGTATCTGATGGGAGATTTATGGCCATCAGATACCGTTCCCAAACTTTAAAACAGGGGAAACGGTATTTGATGGGTGAAATACGGGCATCACATACTGTTCCCCCTTTACCACAGGGGGAACGGTATTGCCCTGTTTTTAATTCATATAGCACTATATCTATCCATCCATCCATCCATCCATCTTATTTATTATAATTATAATATATAACATATATATATATATATGTATATATACCCCCAAAAGTGGTGGAGAATGACCGAGCTAAGATCCTGTGGGACTTCCAGATCCAGACAGACAAGATGGTAATGGCGAACCAACCCGACATTGTGGTGGTGGATAAAGAACAGAGGAAAGCCGTTGTGGTGGATGTAGCAATACCAAGTGATTACAACATCAGGAAAAAGGAGCAGTAGAAACTGGAGAAATACCAGGGCCTCAGAGAGGAACTGGAAAAGACCTGGAAGGTAAAGACCACAGTGGTGCCTGTGGTCATCGGGGCCCTCGGGGCAGTCACCCCCAAACTGGAGCAGTGGCTCAAACAGATCCCAGGAACAACATCAGACATCTCAGTCCAGAAATGTGCAGTTCTAGCACAGCCAAGATACTGGGGGAACCCTCAAGCTCCCAGGCCTCTGGTAGAGGACCCGAGCTCAGAGGATGAAACAGTCCACCCGCGGAGGGTGAGAAGGGAATTTTATATATATATATATATATATAATATTATTATTATTATTATTATTATTATTAGTTTCACTCAAAAACGTGAAAAAAGTGTGAACTTCCTCCGGGGGAACCTTGGGGTTCCTCCGGAGGCATTCCCCCCAAGGCATTCCCAGGCCAGCCGAGAGACATAATCCCTCCAGCGTGTCTTGGGTCTTCCCCGGGACCTCCTCCCGGTGGGACGTGCCCGGAACACCTCACCAGGGAGGCGTCCAGGAGGCAATCTTACCAGATGCCAGTTGAGGAGCCGCTGCTCCTCAACTGGCTCCTCTCGACGTGGAGGAGCAGCGGCTCTACTCTGAGTCCCTCCCGGATGACCGAGCTTCTCACCCTATCTCTAAGGGAGAGCCCAGCTACCCTGCGGAGGAAACCCATTTCGGCCGCTTGTACCCGTGATCTCGTTCTTTTGGTCATGACCCAAAGCTCATGACCATAGATGAGGGTGGGAACGTAGATCGACCGGTAAATCAAGAGCTTCGCTTTTTGACTCAGCTCTCTCTTCACCACGACGGACCGGTACAACGCCCGCTTTACGGCAGACGCTGCCCCAATCCGCCTGTCGATCTCCCGCTCCCTTCTTCCCTCATTCGTGAACAAGATCCCCAGATACTTAATTTCCTCCACTTGAGGCAGGACGACCCTCCTGACCCGGAGAAGGCACTCTACCCTTTTCCGGCTCAAGACCATGGCCTCGGATTTGGACACAACTTCCGAAGGACCTAATCTGGACCCTGGACATTTCTCTAGAACACTTATTTATACCAGCAGAACCAACGAAGGCTCTAACAGGTCATCGTTACCTTAACAAGCTAAAAATAAATGCTGTGCTGAGACAGGCAGAGCTGAACACTCTTTCAGATGCTAACAGGAGCTATACTGACATCACCAATCTGACCAGGCCCATGGAGGTCCAGTGTCAGTGGTAAAGTCTGGTGTCGCTGTTACTACTGCACCGAACGTCCTGGAACAGGAGACTTGAATCTTTGTGATATTGGACAACAAAAAAGAGCATGGGTATCCATCCTCCCATGGGGTCGCCAGGTGTGCTGGTGCTTATCTCTAGCTGTCAATGGGCGAGAGGCAGGGTCATCCTGGACAGGTTGCCAGTCCATTGCAGGGATTTGTTTTAATAAAACTAAAGTAAAAACTAAGGAAGAAAATCACATAATACTGAGACTTTGAAGTCATAAAAATCATGAGAAGCACATGTGGATTTTCAGTTGCATGCTGAATATTTATGTTGCCTTTTCACAGTACTGTATTTGTGAATTTTTCTATGGAACATAATTCCCAATTATTTGCAGAAATTTTGCTTATTTGCAGATGTGTATGTTGTACATATGTAAATATTTAAAAGTTACTTCACTGTGTGATACAAAATAACTTTTCTCTACAAAATTGACAGTAGGAAACTTATTCAGATTTGATTTATCTACAAAATAATTGTATTTCTGTTTTTCAAAGAAAAAAACATCAGACTTGCACAAAAGGGAATTAAACATTTTCTTCAAAGAAACTTTGATTTTATAGAAATTGTTTTTAATGCAAAAGGAAAAATTTTTTTAATAATATTTCTTGTACTGTTGGTGTAAACAGTGTGCCAAAAGTAGCATTTATTATCTTTAATATTGAAAATTTGCTTGGTTCTTTAACATTTCACCACATTTTAATGAACTGGAGAAATAACCACCTCCAATCTAAAGAGGGGTCTAACACCACTGCTAAATTGATGGTTGTTAGTGACTGGACACATCTCTAATGCAAGAATCCCACAAGGATTGAAATTGCCTATCTTTGTTCTAGACACCCGAGTGCGAGTCTCACTTTGCCACCGTGTGGATGACCCTACTTGGGCCGATTCAAGGACTTGACTTGAACATGCTGCTTCATGTGTTTCTGATACTGTAGTGTGCATGTGCCAACGTGTATGCAGCCTGCTGCAGTTACTCCTTCACGTGTTTTGAGTCATAATCTTTTTCTTCACTGTAGAGATACTTGGCCACAACAACTTGGCCGCATCATTTACACCAGAGATCAGTTGATTGCAATGAAACCGGCAGGCAACCATGAGGACAAGTGAGGAGGTGGTCAAAGGAGGTCACTGACACACGACAAGGATGTTTTGAGGCCACTGGCTGGCAGGCTCTTTGTGAGCAGAATATGAAGGACATTGATGAGCTCACTGAGTGCATAACAACTTCTGTCGTGTTTTTACATGTTTTATTATTATAAAACACAGCAAACTAATGGTGGTAGAGGGCAGCACTGGGTTAACTCGGGGAATCTCATCTGTCCATGTATCAATCAACTCCAAACCTCTTTGTTCTGTTACAATTATCGATTTATTCCATTTTGATTGTCATGCTCCAAACTTTGCGAGGACTGACCACCCCAATCACCTGCTTCTTGATACACACAGACACAATCAAAACTGTCAGATGACGTAATAATAACTCAGAAATAATCCAAATGGTTTAGATGTATTTTTATTTATTTCGTACTTACGGAATGTTTGTTTATATCATAAGTTTGTTGTGCCTTTCTATACTAAAAAAAAGATATAAAACCTCAGATATTTCACAAGGATATATTAACATGGAAAACCCTCAACATAACCTTGTATTAAAGCAGAAAGCACGGTGGCCACCATAAGGGCATACAGTGTTCAATTCAATTGCCACATGAACTGATCAGTAGATTATTGTGAGGGAATGCAAAAGAAAAAAAAATTCCCATGTCCCCTGGAGGGCTGCGTAGAATCCTGTCACTTTCTTTCTGTTTAATATTATGCATGTGTATATTATTAATATTATGTATTTGTCTCATTGCCACCGGGGCAATGAGAGAGTTCTTTTGTGTAGGCAGCACTGTTCTAAAGAAGAAGTTGAACCTGAAAATTAGCAATAAAGTGAACACAGCTATCTGATGAATAGAAGTGTGGTTCATTGTGAACTTGAACAAGAAATCTCAAGTATTTACTTACTGGTGTTTGTTTTTGTTTATGCTGCAGAGCCACAGTTAACTCCTCACTTCAGACGGCTCTGACAGAGCCTGTGTAATTCCGAAGTGCTGCTGTTGCTCCTCCTACACATTGAACTAAACCTTTGTTCTAATAATGGCAAGGGACCTAAAAATTCATCCTTATTTTTTCTTATATGAATGCTGGATTTATTTTGTTTGTTTCTTTTGCCTTTTCATATTGATATTGTTTAAATACTAAGGTTTCTTTAGTGATTTCTTTGGGGGGAGGTGGGAGTGGACAAATCTACACATTTCCAAGATTGGGGGGGGATTTGACCCACCTTTGATTTCCTCCCAAAGATGTTAGAAGACAACTAGTGAGACTCCAAGGCTGCAGGCCTTGATGATGTACGCCAAGGATGCCCAAAACCTGCGCTCTAAAGGAGCTGTCCAACTCCAAATGAGCTGGACAACATGAGCCTACAGAGGTCCCTGTGATGTGGAAAACATCCTGCATTGTTTTAGTGCAAAAGACGCAGCTTCCCTGTGTTTCCAAGGACAACAGGTCTGTGGCACTGATCTCCCACATCATGGAGACCCTGGACAGACTTGTCCTGGAGTTGTTTTGGCTCCTGGTCCAACCGCTTTTGGACCCCTTACAATTTGCCTACCAGCCCTAACTTGTAGTTGAGGACACCACCATCTTCCTGCTCAAGCATGTATAAACTCACCTGGACCAGATGTGGACCACCTGTAAGAAAGATGTTTTTTGACTTCTCTAGTGCAATCAGCACCATCCGTGGTGGTTCTTTGGTCTTTGTCAATGTGACAAAAACCAAGGAGCTGTTTTTGTCACAAAATCTGAGGAGGAGGACCAGGAAGTAGGTGACCCTTCTTACCATCCAGGGAGTCAGTGTGGATATTGTGGAGAATTATAAATGTCTGAGACTCCACATTGACAATAAACTGGACTGTTAAGAACACTGACACTGCATACTGAAAGGGCCAAAGTCGCCTGAGGCAACTTTGACTTTGTAGCCATTACAGGCAGAAATAATGGCTACAGTCTGAGCATTGTCTTCTCAGACTTGGGTAGACAATGCTGGATGGAGTTATGTTTGCTTATTATCTTGTCAACTAATAAGCAAAATCCCCTGGGGGATCAAGTATATTCTATATAGGCAACCACAGCTCTTAACCCTTCAAAGGTCTATGTCTAATAAATTTCAGGTTGAAGGTCTAGATACCTTCTTACTCACAAAAAGCTTTAGGAAATGCCTCCATTCAGGAGCGTCTCGTGTGGAAATGTTTTTTTTCCCCATGATTCGCAGTAAGAAATCTGCTCTGCTTCAATACTTTTTCAACAGTCCCTTGACAATGCTGTCTAGTTCTGCATGCTTTTCTTTAGGAACAAAGGCAAGTGAGACTTCAGTTTTTTGCTGTTCCTGTAGTCAGTGTATTTCAGCAAAACTTGTTTTTTGTCTTGATGTCACAGGAAGGACTTTGAGCAGCTGTTTGACGTCATCATCACAAACGCCCTGAAGCCTGGGTTCTTTTCCTTGATACCCCATCAGAGGCCCTTTAGGACCCTTAGTGAGTAGCAATGCATTCAGCCGTTTACATGCACTCCAGTAACATTAACAGTCAGTTCATTCTTAACCCCTGTCAGAATAAAAAAATGTGAGTTGATGTCACTTTTCAACATGGAGAAAGTTTTATATTTGGAAATGGAACCATTGCAGGCCAAACATGAAGGATGGTGCTATTTCCTATAATATTGACAATCTCCCGTTTTTATTTTCTTTTGAAATCTGTGATATCTTCAACTTTAGGAAGGAGTTCCACTCTCGTCATGTGTTTGGATGTCTCTTCTTTATTTACTTCAGCGCAGCTCACAGTTCTTAACAATGGGCTCTTTGCACTTACGGCACTGACGTCACATCCGCATGAGCAAACGGATCCGCATGAGCAAACGGGGCTTTCTTGTTTTGCTTTGAGTTACCATGACAGCTAGAAAAGACAAAGTCGTATTTCAGACGCAAATAAAGCGATACTATGAACATTGTTGTCTTCCTAATATAATGAGCTTTTAAGTTTTCATGGATTTCCAAGCGATCCTGAATTTAGACAACAGTGGCTACCAGTTAAAGCTAACGCAAAACAGCAAAGTTTACAGCCTTCACTCTAGATCAAGCTTCTTCAGCCTAAAACTACTGTAAAGGAGCCTCCCTGAGTTATCTCCATGGAATCACTTCTGTATTCAGCCTGAAAGAGCGAATTTATGGGAACGAGTGAGCAGACCAGAGCCAGACAGCCGAGCAACTGATCCGCCTGTACATACTGCTGTAAACACCGTCCTATCCGAGCTCTTCACAAGAATGTTATGTTGGTGTTCATAATCATAGGAGGAGGAACTTTGGAAGTGTTAGTAACAGGAGGAGGGCGGGAAAACGAGGGTGGGGGGGTTGGTTTGTGGGGGTTGTGTGTGTGGGTGAGAGGGTTAGGTTTAGGTCAGAAAAAGGGTATGGTTAGGTTAAGAGTTAAGAAATGGTGAAGGTTTAAGAATATGGGAGAGAGGGGGGAAAAGAAGGGGGAAATAGTGGGGGGGTGGGGGGACATAGGGGGGTTGAGGGTTTAGGCAAGAAGAAAGGTGTGGTTAGGATAAGAGTTAAGGATTGGTGAAGGTTCAGAATAGGGGATAGGGAGGGGTGGGGAAAGAAGAGAGGAATAAAGGTGGGGGGGAAAGGGAGAGAAAAGAGGGGGGTTGAGAATAGGGCTGTTGTAAACGATTATTTTAGTAATCGAGTAATCTATAGATTTTTCTTACGATTAATCGAGTAATCGGATAAAAACAATTATGAAATAAAATATTGGTAAATCTTCCATAACACCAGTGTTACTATCGGATATCAACATCAGTCTATTTGTTCCACATTTGAGCTTCCCTACCAGTTACTTTTTTGTAGACCGGGGGAGCAATACGGGATATTTACGGCTCCTCCGTTCAGAAACTCATCTACCCGCCATGTTCCGCCTCCCGTTTGTTCAGACCGGGATGATATTAAGTTTATTGTGCGGTTCGTCCGTAAAGCTGCTCTTACCCTGTAAGCATCAACCCTCAGCCGCCCGCCGTGTTCAGTGTCTCCGCACACCTGTATAAATCCTCCTCAGCTTCTTCCCGCCGTTCAACCAGCAGCTCCGGAGCAGAAAGGCTGCCGAACTCCCGGCATCTCGCCGGTCATTTTAAGGATGTTTATTGGTCCCACAAAAACGATGAAAACCCGGAATTATCACCAATCAGTAAAGTCCCCGCGGGCCGAACTTGAAGATTGGATGTTATGGCGCCAACACGTAGCTTCCGTCAACAACTCAGAGGCAAAAGTCAGAGCTCCGCTCAACGCAAATAATGTTCCGGCTGAAACACGGTGCGCTAAATGATAAAACATAAATTAACGAAGCTTCGAGGCAGGTCAATTTTCCTCGAGGAATTTTAATAATCGAGGTTCTCGAATCACTCGAGGAATCGTTTCAGCCCTAGTTGAGAGAAAATTGGTGGGTTTAGGTTAATAGTTTGGGTTTTGTTAAGAGTTGGCAGGGGTGAGGAAGGGAGTAGAAACATGGGGGGGGGGGGGTTGGTTTGGTTCTAATTGATTCTCAGTATAAGGTTTTAAGTTCTATCCTGGTTTACAGTTTTGCTGGTTGGGGTTCTGTCTGTTCAGGTTTAGTTTTCCCCCAAAAAATTTTGTTTTAAATTCTAGGTTTTTTTTATGGTTCTTATGATTTTTTTATGCTTTTTTCAGGTCAGACTTTTTGTTTTTGATGTTGGCCTTTCTTATAATCAGTTTTTATAGTTCGGGTCCTGATTCATTTAGCTTGGGGAATTTTATTCTTATAAAAAGAAGTGTCCCTATTTTTTGTGTAGATTTTGATTAAGTGGTGTTCTATTCTAATTTATTATGTAAATATTTCAAATGTTTGTTTTCCTATAGAATCATTTCTTTTCTCTGCTGTTTTAGGCTCCTAATCTTCACTTTTCATTATATTTTGGGTTTCCTGGGTTCTGGTTGGGTTCTAATTTTCCTCTAAGGCCCCGTTTACACGACAACGATTTCGGGGGAAAACAGAAGAGTTTTGTTGCGTTTGTAGTGCGCATTTACACGAAACCACCGAATGTTTTCTCTAACAACGGCACAGATTGAAAACGGGTTCCAGAGTGCGATGTTTCTGAAACGTACCGTTTTCCGTTGTCGTGTAAACCTAGAAAACGGATCTTTTCTTCCAGAAAATCCCCAGCTCATGCATAGTATGACGCAAAACATAGCTGCTTCCTACAATCCACAGAAGAAGAAGAAACTACTCACAATGCTGGTGTTACTGTTTCCCCATCAGATACGGTTCCCTCAGCGTCTCTTCACCGCTCCGCACCGCCCAGGTGGCAAAATACAGGCTGCTTGTTCAGCGCTCTCATCTAGAGAACTACGGACCAGGACCAGCCCGGCTCCAGACCAGTTTAACAGGAGGGGCATCGACTTATTTTGGGGGGCAAAATGAATCTACGTTGCTGAACATAGACAACAACACCAGTAGCCTACAGGCTACTTGTTAACAAGCTTAACGTGCTGTGTTGATATTAGCTAGCCAGTCATCTTTTAGCTATCATCACCTGCATCCAACAGCTTCACTCAACTCAGTCGGTTAGTTCGGGGGAAAAAACTGCAGTTATTTACGTTTTGCTGGTTTGCTGCCATGATTCTAACACACACCTGCGCAGCAGCAGCAGCAGCAGCAGCAGCAGGTCTCCTTCCTGCCTCACAGCTGTAAACCCAGCGCAAGCGTCTCAGCGTTCATGTTGCGTTTGAAGGCGGCTCGGAAAAACAGGTTACGACTTGTTAGCGACGGATAAAACTGTTTTAACTTCTGAAAAAGGTAACAGAGGACACGGATATGGGACGTGCGGGAAGTCCTAGTTTATCAAATTGATATAGGAATAACAGACTGTTGGCCATTCCAAGGTAAAAACAATAAACAGCTTCCAGTCCAGGGCCGCTACAGACACCGTGAAAGCTCAAACAAGGTTTTTCGGCAAAGTTATCCCACTTTTTCCAACTGCATGCGCCCTAATCAGACGCACACAATGCGTGTTCTCTCACGGAAATCCACATGCCTTCAAGTACAACTTTTTTTTAAACACATGCGCACTTTCAAAGTTTCATAGAACCTAGCACCAACTAGGCGCAGCGAGAGCATTACACGTTTTCGATGTGCACCGTTACTGTGTAAACACAGATCGTAATCAGAACGTTATCGTGTAAACGATCCAACAAAAACGGAACAAAAGTGCCGTTTTTTTTGGATCGTTGTCGTGTAAACGCCAACGTTTACACGACAACATCAATGATGTATTGATGTAACATCAATACATCATTATACCAGCATACCACAAAATCTTTATTTTCTTCAGCATTACTGGCAGTGTAAAATATAAATTCTCTAGTAAATCAATGTACTTTTGTAATTGTCTAAAGGATGTAGAGCTGATTATATGACCTAAATACGCTCTACTGTGAGCTGGACCTCCTTAAATTGGGTCCAGTTTCCATCAATGGCTGACCTGTTGAAACTTTGTTCAGAAATGACCCAAGGTATTTAAAATTTTCCAGTCAGCTCAACTTTCCTAAAAAACACTGACTATATTTTTAATGTTCACAGACACTCTGTCTTTTAAGAAAACTTGATCTTAGTCTGGAAACTCTAGAGCAGGGGTGGGCAATCCTGCTCCTCGGCAACTCTTCCTGCAACTCTTAGATGTCTCCCTGGTTCAACACACTGAATCACCTCCTAAGTGCAGTCAGGTTCTCAAGAGTCCTGCTAACGACCTCATTATGTGTTGAAGGTGTGTTGAAGTAGAGACACCTAAAAGTTTCAGGAGACCGGCCCTCGAGGCCTGGAGTTACCTTTTAACAGGTTACACTTGATTCTCCTGTGGTGCCTGTGGAAACAAAGTGCATGAAGTTTGTGCTCAGGTGGGAAAACTGTGGATCACATGGTGGGACTTCTGCTTCAAACTGCTCACTACAGTATATTATTGCCTCTGTCATCCACCAGTTCACTGCAGACTGGCCCCCACCAAGGACCCAACATGGATGTCTTCTTAAGTTGACATACTGTTCTGAGTACATACTGTAGAAATAAAATTGATATGCCTTTTGTAAATACGTTTTCTCTATCAATGAGTGAAATTGTTTACTGTGATAATTATATCAACATGCGTCGACGGTGTCTCCAAAACCTGAAACCGCTGTGCCGGGTTTCCCAACCTGTCGAAGCCCAGGATCCAGTTCCTGTCAGGATTGGCCTGGTAAACGCCAGGTCGCTTGTGAATAAAACTTTTATTCTTCGGGACTTTTTTTTTAGTCACCAAAACCTGGATTTTCTGTGTGACTGAGACGTGGCTGAGTGTTGGTGAGTCCAGTTCTCTATCTGAGCTTCACCACAGTTCACCACGGGCTTCGGGGAGAGGAGGAGGCACAGCGACGGTTTACAAACAAGACTATAAATGTAAGCAGTGTTTTCTACAGGCGTCTTTCCCCAGCTTTGAGTTTACGTCATTTGAGATGAGACACGTAAACCCAGTTTTCTGTGCTGTCGTCTACAGGCCCCCCAAATATAATAAGGATTTTATAAGCGACTTCTCTGACTTCTTATCTGGGATTATAACTATGAACATGTTCTTATTGTTGGAGACTTCAATATACACGTGTGTTGTCCTGATAAGCCTCTGGTAAAGGACTTTTTAAGCCTTCTGGACTCTTTTAACCTGGTACAGGCCGTATCCGGTCCTACACATGAGCACGGACACACACTGGACCTGGTTATTTCCTGCCGTCTGAAATGTGACTAACCTGGAAACCTGTGACTCTGTGTTCTCGGATCACCTGCCTGTTTTATTCAGTGTTACTTTGCCACCTACTGCAGTTAAAACTCGCGCTGCTGTTCGGCGCTGTCCGATTATTAACCCTTCCACTGCCACTCAGTTCTCTACTGCTTTTCTTCAGCTCTGTGGATCATCTGACTTCCTCCACTCTGATACAGAAGAGCTCTGGTCCTGGTTCTGTTCTTCCTGTCAAACCATCCTGGACTCGGTTGCTCCATTAAAAACCAGGAAGCCAAGGATTAAACCTGAGCCTTGGTTTAATGACAGAACTCGTGCTGCAAGGAAGGAATGTCGCCGTGTTGAACGTAGATGGAACAAGGATAAACTGCAGGTTACTTTTCAGATTTTAAAAGACTGTTGGCGTCTCTACCAAAGCACAGTTAAAGAGGCTAAAAGGGAATATTTGGCAAATATCATTTCCTCAAACAGCCATAACTCACATGTTTTATTTAACACCATTGACTCTGTGCTTAATATTCCTGTTTGGAAGCTTCTCCTGACATGTGTGCCAAGTTTCTGCGTTTCTTTATTGAAAAGGTTGATAGTACCAGGGCTCTTATCACAGCTCCTGACTCTGACCCCTCTGTTTCGGTCCCTTGCTCTGCTGCTTTCACTCAGTTTGAGCCTGTGACTGTCTCACTTTTAGAGGACGTGGTTGGCCACATTAAGCCATCAGGTTCCCCCAGTGATCCTGTCCCTCCACGATTTTTAAAAGATATTTTATCTAGCATAAGGCCGCCTGTTCTTGCAATTATAAATAGCAGTCTGTCCTCAGGTGTGGTCCCTGCTAGTTTTAAACATGCAGTAGTGCAGCCACTCCTGGCCTTGATCATACTGTTCTGGCAAATTATCGGCCGATTTCGAAGCTGCCTTTTCTTTCTAAGGTTTTAGAAAAAATTGTGTTCTGCCAGCTGACACAGTTTTTAGACGACAATGGCATTCTGGAGGTTTTCCAGTCAGGTTATAAAACTCTTCATAGCACAGAATCTGCTTTAATAAGTTTTTAATGACATCCTTCTTGCATGTGATTCTGGTAACCATGTTGTTCTGATTTTACTTGATCTAACTGCTGCCTTTGACACTGTAGACCACCACATTTTAATATCGCGATTACACCACATTGTTGGTATTGATGGCACTGTTCTTAAATGGTTCCGGTCTTACCTGGAGGAGAGAACCATTTCAGTGAAAATTAGTGACTGAATCATCTGCTGCTTCAATGTCTTATGGTGTCCCGCAGGGCTCAATTCTGGGCCCTCTGCTTTTCTCACTTTATTTACTGCCTCTGGGTTCCATCCTTAGGGAAAATGGGATTTCATTTCATTGCTATGCTGATGATTGTCAGATTTATTTGCTCATGAAGCAGAAGGATGTCCATTCCATCAAACATCTCCTGGCATGTCTAGGTGATATTAAAGCTTGGTTGGCCTTGAACTTTTTAAATTTTAATGAAAACAAAACAGAGGTGATGGTGTTTGGACCCAGTGGCTCCTGTGAGTCCTCCTCTGTTGACCTGGGACCCTTGGAGGTTTATTTTAAACCTGTTATTACAGATCTTGGTTTTAAGGTGGACAGTGATTTTAAATTGGACAGCCAAATCAGAGCCGTGGTTAAGTCCAGCTTTTATCATTTAAGGCGATTGGCGTCAGTGAAATCTTTTCTTTCCAGGCAACATTTTGAAACAGTGATCCACGCTTTTATTTCGACTTGATTGGATTACTGTAATGCACTTTATCTGGGAGTCAGTCAGTCGTTGCTCTCACGTCTGCAGCTGGTTCAGATGCAGCTGCATGACTTCTGACAGGAACTCAAAAGAGGGAACATGTGACCCCTGTCCTGGCCTCACTTCACTGGCTGCCTGTATATTTTAGGATTCATTTGAAAATTCTTATGTTTGTTTTTAAATCACTGCATAATCTTGCCCCGGCTGACCTCTCTGAGCTTCTTCACCCCTACAAACCCTATCGGTCTCTCAGGTCAGCAGATCAGCTGCTCCTGGAGGTACCGAGATCCAGGAGGAAGCTCAGAGGGGACAGGGCTTCTCTGTCATGGGCCCAAAGTTATGGAACAACTTGCCTTTGCAGGTCAGAGAGGCCCCTTCACTGTCCACTTTTAAAGTTCGTCTTAAAACACATTTATTTTACTTGGCTTTCAACACCAGCGGGATCTAGTTTTAAATTGTATGTGTTTGTTTTTAAACTGAAAGTTTTTATTTCTTTTATTATGTTGTGTTTTAATGTAGTGGTCCCCAACCCTCGGTCCGTGGACCAATTGGTACCGGGCCGCGCGAGAAATAGTGAAATATTTCCGTTTTATGTATTACTTGAGTCTGGAGGATCTTTTATTTTGAAAATCCTTTAACCGGATTCTCTCGGTTACTTGCGCGCCAACACTGAGGCTACAAGCAGCAAAATGAGTAAGAAACAGATCAGATGTCTTTGGAAAGTTTCTTTGCAAAGGGGAAAAGGCCCAGAGAACAGACAGGAGAATGGATTTATCCCGGACCGGTAGGTGAGTCCCACATTACAAGCCGCTCTGCGTAACATGCGGCGACCGGCTGCTAATGAGACAATGAAGCTTCAAGCTGCTTCGCCACGTAGAGACCAAGCAGGCTGTGGATATTAGCAACACTTCGGGTGTCATTGTCTCTCATCAGTCCCAGATGGGACCGTCTGGTTGCAGAGAAACAAGCTCAGGGCTCCGTTAGTCATTATTGTGAGTTAAAATTTTCACGAAAGTAAAATGTTCGTTTTTGTGGTGCTTCTGTATCTTATTTTGAAGGGATGTATAAACGTTACCATAGTGACCAGAGTCAGAGCGTTTGGGCAATGGTCGAGAGGAGATGAGTAGAGCTGGTGAGTCTTAAGTCTGGTTTAGACGGAAAGATTTAAGAATTGTCGGCCGATTCTCCAAACCTCTGTGACCACAAAGCTGATAAAAGTACAACAGGTTCGATCGGTTCGTGTGTCCAAGGCAGGAACAACACGAACCGATTCCAGTCACGAACATCCCGATTCCAGAGGATAATCCAGTAAAACCCCCAACATAGCGGGAATTTAGAATAACCAAACACAGATGATGATGTAGAAGCAATAGTGATAGTTTGTGGAGTCATTTTAAGAGATTAAAAGATGTAACAAAAAGAAAAGGCGGTGGATAAAAGACGACGGGAGCAGCCGCTCTATTTGCGGCACTATGATTTGGAGGTGACTGTGTTGTTTCATAGTTAACATTTTTAACTGAATAAACCTTTAGATTTAATAATAAACATTTCCACATATCATCTCCGATATCCACCGGACTCAGTTGCATGATATGTCAGCTGTTTGGGATTCCCCTATGTTCTTACATCACCGCGCTTTCTGATTGGCTACCTGTCACATTCAGCAGGTCATATTCTCGTTCCTAGTCTGGGAAAACCCCACAGGTTGCGATAAAAACTCCAAGACAACCCAAATTGGGTATATTCAGGATTTAGCAGGAACACCAACACCCCCGCACCCCCCCGGGCCGCAGCAAAATTGTCCAAGTCTTGACCGGTCCGCGATAATAAAAATGTTGGGGACCACTGTTTTAATGTACATCACTTTGTATCAGCTGTGGTTGTTTTAAAGTGCTTTATAAATAAAGTTGGTTTGGTTATATTTGTGTAATGTAGTGTGTGTGTGTGTGTGTGTGTAAAAAAAAATTCCCTTCTCACCCTCCGCGGGTGGTCTGTTTCATCCTCTGAGCTCGGGTCCTCTACCAGAGGCCTGGGAGCTTGAGGTTCTCCTCCAGTATCTTGGCTGTGCCTAGAACTGCACATTTCTGGACTGAGATGTCTGATGTTGTTCCTGGGATCTGTTTTAGTTCCAGCTCCATTTTGGGGGTGACTGCCCTGAGGGCCCCGATGACCACAGGCACCACTGTGGTCTCCACCTTCCAGGTCTTTTCCAGTTCCTCTCTGAGGCCCTGGTATTTCTCCAATTTCTCGTGCTCCATTTTTCTGATTACTTGGTATTGCTACATCCACCACAACGGCTTTCCTTGTTTATCCACCACCACAATGTCCAGTTGGTTCTCCATTACCATTTTGTCTGTCTGGATCTGGAAGTCCCACAGGATCTTAGCTCGGTCATTCTCCACCACTTTTGGGGGTTTTTCCCCACTTTGATCTCGGGGCTTCCAGTCCATATTCTGCACAGATGTTCCTGTACACTATGCCCGCCACTTGGTTATGTTGTTCCATGTACGCTTTCCCTGCCAGCATCTTGCACCCTGCTGTTATGTGTTAGGTGTAGGTTGTTCAAAACCTACACCTTGGGTCTTGTCTGGTGTGGTAGATCTGAGCCTCTATTGCTCTGGTGTTTAGGGCCTGTTCCTGTGCAGCCAGGATGAGAGCCTCTGTGCTGTCCTTGAGTCCAGCTTTTTCCAGAAATTAGTAGGATTTCCTGATATCAGAAACTTCAGTTATTTGTCGGTGGTACATCCCATGAAGGGGCTTGTCCTCCCATGATGGTACCTCCAGCACCTCGTCCTCTGTTCCCCATAGTCTGAGACATTCGCTGAGCACATCATCCTTTGAGGCTTTGTCCTTGATGTATTTATGTATCTTGGATGTTTCATCCTGGACAGTGGCTCTCACACTCACTAGTCCTCTGCCTCCTTCCTTATGGCTCGTGTTCAGTCTCAGGGTGCTGGATTTGGGGTGGAACCCTCCATGCATGGTTAGTAGCTTCCAAGTCTTAACATCCGTGGTCTTTACCTCCTCCATTGGTCAGCTAATTATTCCTGCAGGGTATCTGATTACCGGTAAGGCATAGCTGTTTATTGCATGAATCTTATTCTTGCCATTGAGTTCGCTTCTCAGGACTTGCCTTATTCGTTGGAGGTATTTGGCTGTGGCTCCTTTCCTTGTGACCTCATCCAGGTTCCCATTTGCTTGTGGTATTCCCAGGTACTTGTAACTGTGCTCTATGTCTGCTATTGTTCCTTCTGGGAGTGAGACCCCTTCTGTGTGGGCGACCTTCCCTCTCTTTGTAACCATCCGACCACACTTCTCTAGTCCGAATGACATCCCAGTGTCAGTGCTGTAGATCCTGGTGGTGTGGATCAGTGAGTTGATGTCTCGCTTGCTCTTGGCGTACAGCTTGATGTCATTCATGTGGAGGAGGTGACTGATTGTGGCCCCATTCTTGAGTCGGTTTTTTCTGTGCCGTGCTCATGTATTTATCCATGTGCCCGCTTATCTTAGCTGCTATGATGCCTGACATGAGCTTCCATGAGAAACATGTTATTGGCTGATAGTTGGATGGGACTGAACCCTTTGAGGAATCCTTCTGGATCAGGATTGGAGATGAGGCATCAGAAATTGTCACATGCAACTCAAATCTAATGTCATCAATTTAATGTCTTGAATCTCACCAAATGTTTTATTCCAGAATGACATAAGAGTTTGCTTAATGAAGCTAAAGTCTGTCATCTTGTCCTGTTTTTGCTCCTACAGTGAATGATGTGGAAGAAACAGAGGGGCTTCCATCTCTAGACAAGCCCGGCTGGTACTCCCAGGGCAATTGGCCACACCTCCACGAGCTGCTCAAGACCATGACAGGAAAACTAGAACCCAAGGTAAGCTGTTGACTGATAGGAGCAAGCTGTCAGACATGTAGTAGAAAGGTATCTACAGCTCACTTTGAGATTGACTCAAAACTTCAGTCTTTGGCAGAGAATAAAAGGGTGAGGACTCTGTGATAAATCAGCTCAGAGATTCACACACGGATGTTGAAGTGGAGAAACGTGGCCCTTGGACAGACTGTTGAAAGGGCAGCTCTTTGCCAGCATACTGGGAATTTATTCCTTGTAGAGTCTCAATCTTGCAACATTCTATTTTCAATGTGAAACACAAGACGACTATAAGTTTAATTTCTTTTGTCAGATATTCTGACTTAAATTGTGTTCTGTCATATTTTGTGCAATTCCAAAAGCTGGGAATTGAGCCCAGTAATCAGTAACCACTCTGTTTTCTGTGTATCTAAGTAAATAAGAGATTACATACATTTTCTTTTGAGTTTATTTAGTAAAATTATTGTTTTGTACAACCTAAAGACTGTTGAACATGATTGTCTCTACAACAACTACTACAAACTGGCTGTGCTGTGGTGGTGAAGGGGTTGAACACAGCCCACATATGGAGGCCTTAGTCCTTGACGTGGCTGTCGCAGGTTCGATTCCCGGCCTGGTGACCTCTGCCGCATGTCTTCCCCCTCTCTCATTACCCACTTTCCTGTTAATTAACTATCAAATAAAGGCCACTAGAGCCAAAATAAATCTTTAAAAAAACAACTACAAACTGATATTTTCAGTGGATTGTATGTTGTTCAATTGTGTCCCTTCAGTTGGGAACATCATTTACATTTTGTTTCAAAACAGTTTTCCTAGCTGAAAAAATACTTTTTGGTCCCTGCAAACATCCAACCCAATTATTGTGGTAAATTGGGTTGACCTTTCTATAAAATGCAACTTATTACGCAAACAGTTGTGCAATTTTGCCAAACCAAGGGTACATATCCTGAAAAACCCTCTTTTTTGAATCTTAAATAATTTTTGTGTGTATTTTGAGTGTCTAGGAGTGCAAAAAGATTAAAACGTATTCTTTGCCAGTGCTGCATAAATATGCATAATCTCTTTGGGTTATATTTTTCAGTAATAATATTTTTCTTGACTATGACATCACCCCATTTACTGTGGAACTGCTAAGCAAGGTCATGATTTTTCCTAATGAACTCTATGAATCCGCCATTTTTTTCCTCAGCAATTTTGCAGTCCAAGTTCAGTTATGTCGACATTGCAGGCAGAAAACTCAAAATATAGGTTGTACTAACATGACTCCTTACATCATCCCTCGGCTTCAGAGCCTCTTTGAAGTTTCTGGTTAAAAGTAATTTTTCTTGGGAATGTACCACATTAGTGGGGAAAGTCAGTTTGCACCGAGCACTTAAGGACCACTGCTTCAGCAACGTTTGCCAGAATCAAGGGATTTTCCAAAAGACTTTGTCTGATTGAGGCATCAGTTCCTTCTCTCTACTGACAAGGTATACAGTGAAGTGGTAAGCTCCAGTTAAAGATGGCAAAGCTTATGTTAGAGATGAATGTTATTTATTAATAAATGACGTCCTAGCCATTGGTTGATAGTAGCATTGAGCCTTATGCTCCTGCTAGTGCTGTGCTAGCTTTTAGCTGCCTTCTTGAGGATATAAATGTACTACATATCTTGCTTATTTTTGCAATTTTTGTCTTGGGAAACAGATGCAAATGCATTCAGTGATGTTCTGGACACTCGCGTTAGCCTACTCCTTAGTTATGTTGAGGCTTTGTTTACTTCATTCATTTTGTGGTAGCATTAATATTTTAATAGGCATCTGACATGCGTAGATACTATAGTTAAGCAACTATATTGTAGGGATTTGGCATGTGTAAATACAGTTATACCTTCATCGGATGCATTTATTTGAATGTGTGGTTCTGCAGGTTTATCTTCATTCTCCTGCTCTGGGTCAGACTCTGACTCCAACATGGAAGGTTGGATGGACAAGTCTTCCATTGCTGACATCTTTAATAAACTTTGTAATATATAGTTTTTCTGGCAGTAGATAATCTTATCGCTACTATTAAACTACAAAAATGGCAGAATGGGTGGAGTGGAGCACTCTGCGACCTGGAGTGGGGCGGGTCGTGAAATGTCTCATTAACATAAAAAAAACCCCGCATCAAAATGAGTCGCTGTAAAATGCGCCTCACAATAGGGTAAACGAAGGATCTGTGGAGCTACAATAACCAGTAATTCAGACCAAAGCATTGAACTTCTGCTTTATATGCCTTAAGTGAATGATTTACATGTGAAAAGAGGTCCTCACAGAGAAACATAAGACATGGGAATCTAACTTCATGTTGGCCTGACGTGCACGTTTTTGGAGGGAGGGGTTTGACTTATTTTGGCTCACTCTAATCTTAGCCAACTATTCCAGTAGAGCATATGGAAAAGAAAACATTTAAATGTAGCTCAGTGTTGTGTGCCTTATGCAAACAGAACAGACAAGCCAAAAGTGTCATTACAAACTAGGCAGATGCAAACCTACTCGGACTGAGCTGGCACAACTTGTCATCATATACATCCCTTCCTACTTTCCCTGCCCCTCCCCTCAGCTCTGTGCTCAATGCCCCTTTGTTCTCAGCCATGTGGAGAAAACTCTCATGGAATCTGGTGTCAACCTGCGCTTAGATCTTCTTTAAACAGACCTCTAGGGTGATCCAAGCTCCCTGTGTTTTCACTTTTCTCCACTTTAACCTGACAGAGCTGTAAGCAGGTGGGCTGAATAGAGACATTGAGGGAAGATTACGGTACACGCAGCGCAGAACCTCTTGCCAGACCTGCCATGACCCCCACCGTTCTAGGGGGTGGATATGATCAGGACACTGGCTTCAAGCGTGACCAGTTTCTTTAAGAGAGTCTGACAGAATTTAACTTTACGGATAAAGGCTGTGGTCATTCTTCATCAGCATCACTAAGTGTATTGTCAGACCTTATAGACTCGGTTGAATTGGGGACCAAAAATAATACGTTTGTTCTAAAGTGTAGTACACTTTCTCACTGCGTTGCATCAAATTAACCAAACTCTTTGAGCAAACTGTTCCTCTCATCACCTGTGGGGATACTGCACCAAGAACCACTGAAGGGAACAATGAAAAAAATTCTGAAGAAGCAACTGAGCACAACTTCCTTCCTCAGAAAATATAAGCAAAGATGGAGTGGTGTCAGATTTTAACTGGTGGAGGATTTTTCTTTTGTGTTTGAAAAAACGCCATGAGCCATTTCTCACACTGGTGCTAGATATGCAGGTTTGTTTTGGTTGCAGTTACTCAGAATGCCCTGTGGTTATGGAGCGGTTTCTGGTCCACTGCAAGGCCTTCTCTGTAGGCCTGAACACTAGCAGAATCACTAATATATACACTGCTCAAAAAAATAAAGGGAACACTTAAACAACACAATATAACTTCAAGTAAATCAAACTTCTGCGAAATGTTCTGCACTATAAGGCGCACCTAAAAACCTTCAATTTCCTCAAAAGCAGACAGTGCGTCTTATAATTCGTTGCGCCTTTTATATGGACCAATGTTGAGCCACAACAGGTCTAGCAACTACGGTAAGCAGCCGCCGACTTCATTTTCCCCCATAGAAGAAGTGGGCGATGCATGCTGGGATAGTTGTCAGAACGCTGGTTTGTAATCTATTAATAAAGTTTGACTGACCTATCTACCTACCGACCTGATAATCAGGTCGTCTGCAGGTCATTTAGCACCACGTTCTCCACCAACATGCTGTGTGCCAATGGAGAAGGGTGACCATCGTCCGGTCCAGTCGCAGAAGGCTCTCCTCGCCAACCGTTGTTACTGTTTTGTTGATATTCACTTTAGTGCAGCTCCATCTAGTGGATGCATAATGTAACTCCAACCTCTCTTGCAGCGTCTATACCATGCGCCTTATAGTGCGGAAAATACGGGGTATATATATATACATATATATATAAATTAGAGGTGTGCCGATCGATCGGTCACCGATCATAATTGGGCCGATTTTCGTGAAAAAGTGCATGATCGGTGATCGGCGATCATTGGCTCGCTGCCGATACCGATCACCTGCATCTCATTTCTCAGCCTGCCTGTGCAGCTGGTCTCCTCTTTCCTTCACCATGTGCAACCGCGCAGCAACAAATCCTAAGCGATGTTGAACTATAACGCACTGAGTGACTGGGGAAGTTTGCGTGTTGCGGCGGAAAATTGAAGCACGTCAAAATACATCAACACAACAAAGCTAATACGACATAAAAACAATGCCATACTTGATAGAGTTTGGCTACATCGAGGCTCACTGCAGTAAAAAGACATACGGAGGATCAGATAGCAGGTAAAGCAGAGCACAGCTACAAACACTCACCCAGATTAGCATGACGGACAGAAAGCTAAACAAATAACCCACAAAATTATTTAAGTCTTCGAGCTGCAATGTAAGATGCTGGTTCTGCTCTCGCTGCTGAACCGCTGCTACGCTACAGGTAGCGTAGCAGCTGTAGCTACGCTACCCTAACCCGCTTCTGCTCCACCTGGTAGTGACTCTCACACCAAACCTCTGTTTAAAGCTGCAGCATCTAACCTAAAAAATACATTTTACATACGTATTAAAACTTTCGCTGTCCTAACATGAGACAGATAATCTCTAAAAAAATAGTCAATCTCCTCCCTGCTCTGCATAATTACTCCACTCGGTCAGAAACAGCCACTCAGAACTAGCAGTAGTCAGCTAGCCGCCATGCTATCAGGAAGTTTTCATTCAGTAACTCTGGATTGTTTATTGTAATGGATCCTATATTTGCCTTTGAATGTTAAGTTTTATACTTGAATTTTTTTTGGCAATGTTGAGAGGTTTTATTTTGACTCTTTGCATTATTTAGCCTCTTCAGAGCCTTCATATGTTATCAGTCTGTTAAAGATAGTATTACCGATAGCAGTACAATTTGCACAATGCCTGTTTTGTTTAGTTTTCTTCTTGGAGAAAGTAATTAAAAACAAGTTTTTGTCTAAATTAAGGTGAATTCATGGTTCCTTTTTCCACATAATGTAACCGGTAGTGTTTATGATAAAAAAAATGTAAAAAAATTATGTGATCGGTATCGGTGATCGGCCCTCATGGGTGATCGGTATCGGTATTGACAGGAAAAAACCTGAAAACAGAAAACAATATATCTGACCTGAACCTTCAGAGCCACATCAAGACAGTCACAAAGTCGGCCTTCTATCACCTGAAGAACATCTCCAGGATTAGAGGACTTAAGTCTCAGCGAGATCTAGAGAAACTCATCCATGCGTTTATCTTTAGCCACATTAATTACTGCAACAGCGTCTTCACAGGTCTGACTAATAAATCAATCAAACAGCTGCAGCTGATCCAGAAGCTGCTGCTCACATTCTAACTAAAACCAGGAAGATAGAGCACATAACACCAGTTTTAAAGTCCCTACACTGGCTCCCTGTAGCTCAGAGAACAGACTTTAAAATAATGTTGTTAGTTTATAAATTACTGAACGGTTTAGCACCACAATACATTAAAGATCTCTTATTACTGTACCAAGTGTCTAGACCCCTCAGATCTTCTGGTTCTGGTTCTGCTCTGCATCCCCAGAACCAGAACCAAACAAGGAGAAGCAGCATTCAGTTTCTATGCACCACAGATTTGGAACAAACTTCCTGAAAACTGTAAAACAGCTGAAACACTGGGTGCCTTTAAATCTCAAATTAAAACCCACCTGTTTAGAATTGCTTATGGCTAAATTGCGGGTTTTAATGTCTTAGGTTTGAGAATCCTTGTAAGATGCTAAAACTCTGAGGTTTGAGAATTCTTGTATGATGTCACTCTGTTAAAACTGTTCGAGGAGACCCCATAAGGGCAAGTCCTCACGTGGATCGATGTTTTTATCTTTACTTTTAATAATGTTTTTATCTTTTTTTAATCTTTTTCAAAATCTCTTTCTCAGTGTTTATTCTGTTTTTATTTTTAATTATGTGAAGCACTTTGAAATGCCTTGCTGCTGAAATGTGCTATATAAATAAAATTTCATTGTTTGTGTTGTAGTACTCGAGATCAGTCTTTTTTTGATGGCGCTGAGGACTCTGCATTTTATTTCAAGACCAGTCGAGACCTCAACTGTGAAAATATCACTAAACGTACAACACACTGTCCAGTTTATTTATTAACATTGTGTCATGATCTGTGTTTCTGTGTGTTTGTTTTTGAGTTTTTTTCTGCGTGATCCTGTTCTCTGTGAGTCTCTGTCTCTGCGTCTTCCCCGTTGATTGTCCCAGTAGTGTCTCGTTCCCTTGATTGCCCCGTGTGTATTTAGTCCCACCTGTTGTCTGTGTTCCTCGTCGGGTCCTTGTCTAACGTACGTTGTATGTCGTTTGTCTAGGTCTTCGTACCAGCCTGTTTCAGTTAGCCATTCAGTAGAACTGTGTAGTCCTGAGTCGGTTAAACTGTAATAAGTCGTCATAGTAGAACTGATAAATCCTATGTCGGCGCCAGCTCTCTAAGCAGTCGTTTCCTGTTCAGTTGCTACCACGGTTAGCCTATCTCCGCTCACCGTGCTGCTGTCTGTTTTCTGGACTGTCGAGCTGTACATTTATCATTAAATCGTCATTTTTCTACAACCTGGGTTCAGCCTACGTCTCTCTTCACCACCACCAACCATGTTACATGACACATTGTTGTTTCAGTGGATGCAAAACGTACCGATTAAAATCCAAGCAATAATGTGTTTCCGTTACTCCCGCTCCCCCTCTCCACCTTTCACTCGTACGTGGCGCTCCAAGACATGGGCAGTGGTTTTCTCTCAGTGGCAAACTTGTTCTATTACTGTCTAATCATCAGCAATAGAATAGCGCTGCATAAATCATAAGAACTCCGATGGCTACAGCTAACTCAGCATCGCTTCGCTTTCACAGACGGTGGGGACAACGTCTAACTTTTTTCGTCACTTAGAAAAGTAGCTCAAAGAAGGTAAGCTCCGTTGACATGATGCTAGCAAAGCTAGCAGTACAGAGACACATAAGCATTTGTGATGGAAAAAAAGTTATCACTCACTGCACTTAATTATTGTGCGGAGGTGTTGACTGAGTGTTGTTGACTGAGTGTTGACTGTCGCATATATGGGACAACGCTGTGTCCAAAAGTCTGCAATATAGTGATGTGAAATTCAGTAACAGTCCGATTCTTCTGAACGGCTCTTTACTTAGAAAATCTGACTGCGAGTGTTACTGAGAGCCGTTCTTTGTTCTTGTAATGCTCTGCGTACACTGCAGTAGCTATCATTATTTTATTTAATCATGTACATTGATATTTTTTTAATTAACAAATAAAACACAAGAACGAAAGAGCACGAGATCATGCACATTGCTCTGATTGTTTTTGTTCAAAGTGGCAGCTGTAATGTCTGCCATGGTGTCAGACTGCCTTGCTTCATGTAGCGGGAGAGGATAAAAACAGTCACGGTGAGCGCCTTGTGCTTGGTTACTTCTTTGTTGCTCCTTGGTTAGTGTTCATAGTTGAGCGTTATTTACCGTCCGGGCATTGGCTCAATTGCTATGTTTAATGGTGCAGACAGTGATGGTTTATGACATGAGTAATATGGGCAAACACCCAGGGCGTTATCTTTTTAGGGTTGGCACGAGACCACCGCAGAGTGTAGCACAAAGATGGAAGTACTTCATTTTAATATTGGTAAAATTTATTAAGTATTTAATATCTAGGTGTTTCTATGGGAATATGGATCTTTCAGATCAATTTTGATCATATTTCACCATTTTACCGTGTCCTAGCACGGGGCAGTGGTCTTGGTCTTGACTCGGTCTCGGACCCTAAAAGTCTTGGTCTTGACTCGGTTTTGATACGTTCTGGTCTTGGTCTTGTCTTGGTCTCGAGTTAGGTGGTCTTTACCACAACACTGACATAATATATGTATTATATCATCTAAACACCAGAGCAATAGAGGCTCAGATCTACCACACCAGACAAGACCCAAGGTGTAGGTTGTGCAAGGAGGCCCCTGAGACAGTCCAGCACATAACAGCAGGGTGCAAGATGCTGGCAGGGAAAGCGTACATGGAACGACATAACCAAGTGGCGGGCATAGTGTACAGGAACATCTGTGCAGAATATGGACTGGAAGCCCCGAGATCAAAGTGGGGAAAAACCCCCAAAAGTGGTGGAGAATGACCGAGCTAAGATCCTGTGGGACTTCCAGATCCAGACAGACAGGATGGTAATGGAGAACCAACCGGACATTGTGCTGGTGGATAAAACAGATCCCAGGAACAAAATCAGACATCTCAGTCCAAAAATGTGCAGTTCTAGCACAGCCAAGATACTGGAGGAACCTTCAAGCTCCCAGGCCTCTGGTAGAGGACCCGAGCTCAGAGGATGAAACAGACCACCCATGGAGGGTGAGAAGGGAATTTTTACAACTTGATTCATGTTTCCTCAGTGAAATGTTATTGTTCTCTATTCTTTTTTTACAACATTTCTCTTGTCTGCGCTGCTTCGCATGTATGGATTATCGGTGTTCCGTCCAATCAGATTTCAATATCCAAGACAAACCTTATTCTGCCCAGAATTTCAAAGCCTGAAAAAAATCTTAGGTATGAGAGGTTTGATCGTACTGTGTGTGGCATCTAGCCACATGGCAGGAGCATCAAACACCACATGAACTGATTTTAATCAACAACATTCTGAATACAGACAGAAAATCATGTAAAACCCCACCATGTGAATTTAGAGTAGACAAACATGGCTGATGATGTAAAAGCAATGGGAATAGTTCATGGACTTATTTTAAGCAATAAAGACGTAACAAAAAGAAAAAAACATTGGATAAAGGAGTGGGGCAGCGAGAGAGCAGCTCTATTTGCTGCACTATGATATGGAGATGAGTTGTTCTGTTTTTTGTGCCATGGGCACAAAATAACAGATGCATTTAACTAATTTTAAAACCAGGCATAGTAAATGTTTTACTAGTCACAATTACTGAAATGCATCTGGCTAGGGTCAGTGTCAAGGCTGAATGACTAAAATATTGTTATAGTAAACCAACTTATGTCAAGTTAATGTTAAATAACTGAAAAGATACTGGATACATCAATGCATTAGCAATTTTGCTCCAACCCCTCTCCTTGTCATTTCTGTTCTTATTCCTTGCATGAAATGTTGGATAAACATTCACACTTGCTGCTGAGAGCATGGTCCCTATGAGACAGCTGAAATGAAATGGTGTTTTGTCCTGAATTTACAGGTGGCGTATTTTGGAGATAGCATGAGGTCAGACATATTCCCTGCCACCACTTTTGGGAAGTGGGAGACTGTGATGATAGTGGAAGAAATGGAGGGAGAGGGCATTCCGAAGAGTGACGCAGCATTGTCCAACAAGACTCAGGTGGAGCCGCAGGAGAAAAGGGGAAAATTTGAGGTAAGTTTGATGACTGAGGAAGCGGTTTCCATTTAGCAACCATTGTTCTTTCAGTCCTTTCCCCCTGTTTGAAAATCTCCATAAAATGAATGTTGCTGAAAATGTGTAAAACAAATGGAAATTAACCACATAGAAGAAAAACTTTTACAGAGTGCGGCCTTTTCTGTCACACAGCAGAAGATGATATTAATCAACAGAGTTCCAATTTCCAGAATGAAAAGTCAGCACAAATGTGGCAAACGAAGGCTTGAGTTTCCTATTTTTCCTCTGCTTCACAATCTTATGTGTCACTGTGTGTCTGATTTAGAGAGGAAGTCACATTCAGCTCCATTAGGGTTGACCCAACTGACCATCCATTTCATGAGAGAAATGCAGCGGCAGCACATTGGGCAACCCCAGCATCCATTCCCCTTTAACTTGTGCGATTTTTGTGTTTCAGTTGCATAACCTGGCTCTGAAAACAAAAAAAAATTAACCTTTTTCATTACAACATACAATTGGGTAGGACAAAAAAGTTTGACAGCAAACACTGCAGGTCGGCTTAGTTGGCAGAAAACATGTTACGTATGGTGGGGGATCAGTGAGGCTGAGGTCCTCTTCCTCTTGCATGTGGGAATCTAGTCAGAGTACATTGCACAATGAATTTCTTGAAATATCAAGTGGACTGATATTTCAGTCCTGTAAAAGACTGGGTCCTTTCAACAGTAAGGCAGTTCAAAGGCACATCATAAAAACATACAAAGATGTAGAAAATACAGTCAACAATTGTCAAGTGCCATCTTTGCACACATTTTGTCAAGTGCAGTCATTACACATCAAAATGTTGATTGTTTCATTGATAATGTTTCAAAAGCAACTCTAAACAGGTGGGTTTTAGGCTATATTTAAAAGCATTCAGTGTTTCAGCTGTTTTGCAGTTTTCTGGAAGTTTATGATTTGTGGTGCATAGAAGCTGAATGCTGCTTCTCCATATTTGGTACTGATTCTGGGGATGCGGAGCAGACCAGAACCAGGATCAGAAGATCTGAGAGGTCTAGAAGGTTGATGCAACAGCAGATCTTCAATGTATTGTGGTGTCGACACAGCCATTCAGCAGGGGCACCGCCAGGAATCTTGGGCCCCCTGACAAAAAATTTGTTTGCCCCCCCCCCTCCACCCGCAGCTGCTGTTAAAATTTTTTTAGTCTATTTGACCCATAAAAAGCGTCACAATTTTAAAGGCTGCATCTGCCTTACTTTCTTTGGTTCAATTCTGATAATTAACACATTATTTACTGGTCATGAATTTAACATCCAACAGTCCACATCCAGTATGCAAGTAGGTTGCTTACATTTTTTCTATTAGTTTTTGATTCTGAAATGTCTCCCCATGAGCAACAGTCAAAGGTCACGTGCAACTACACATAAAGCAATCCAGACTTCTCAAAAATGTTATGTAGTTGCATTTTATTCAAGCTGCAGTACATAACTTTAATAAAAATAATGTTTTCTCCATATTTGTTAAAGCTGTCACTATGTCTTAGCAGTTTGTTATGAGACAGATAATCTGAAAACAATCAATCTCCTCCACCTCCTTCCTGAATTACTATTACTGGTTAAAGTAATGCACCGTTCTGACCAAAACAACCAATCAGAACTAGGTGGACGCTCTTAGTGCTGTCAATCAACCTCATTCACTCACTGCTAAATGTGCTAATGGTGGAGAAACAACTTATCATTACAAGAAACCGTTTATCTACCGTCATTAGTAGCTATGCTAACTAAACTGAGCATTCACAGTTTGAATCTGCACAGCTCTGTGCTATGCTAGCTGCAGCACGGCACAAATCAAGGTGGAGCAAGGATGAGCAGCACCACATGAGATTGTCATTGACAACACTAAAACTCTCCTGCCTCTGATTGGTTGTTTCTAGCACTGGGAGAAAGCAGAGGAAATAGATTTTTCACAGATTACCTCTCATGCCATACTGTCACAACATAATGACAGTTTTAAAAACATGAAAAAAATATTTATATAAAAGTAACATACTGCACCATTAATTTTACTCAGGAGAGGACGCGTTAGGAGGGACATGGGTTAGAGCTGCTGCTGACCGACACTCATTTGTTGTTAAGTGGTAAAAGGTACAAGGGACAAGTTAAATATATGAATGTGTTGGTAATTTTTTTCCTTAATTCATTAAATGCTAGTGAAAAGGAGTCAAACAGTAGTCTGTAGCTAAGCTAATAATGCTAAATGGTTGATAATCTCACAGTCTACTCACCTCTCTTGGAGAAAAACTGTTATAAATTAACACTCTTGCCTTTTTCTCTCCCTCTCTTTTTTTGGAAAATCTGATTTTATAACTTTTCTTAGCAGCATAGTAACTGCCACAGTCGTTCATGTCTTCCACTGACTGCTGCTAACAGCGTCACTCTGAAGCGCTCCAAACAGGAACTAACCATTTGGGGGGTTCAGGGTAAATATGGATGTGTGTTTTTTGGTCTGGGAGTGGGAACATTACATTTTTACTGCTAAAACAACCTTTAAAAATGCAATATGATTCATTTTGTTATTGACAGGGCCCCAATTTTTTTATTTATTTCTATGAACAAAAAATAAATAATTGTTTGTCAGGGCCCCTAGAAATGTGTCATCACTTTTCCCTCCTATACTGGTCCCCTGCTGTTCAGTGATTTATAAAGAAAAGGTTATCTACTTTGGAAGTTGTCATAAGGGTGCGGTGAAAGAGTATCCATCCATCCATCCATTTTCTTGCACCCTTTTTCCCTCAGTGGGGTTGGGAGGGGTGCTGGTGCCCATCTCCAGCCAACGTTTCGGGCGAGAGGTGGGGTCACCCTGGACAGGTCGCCAGTCTGTCGCAGGGCAACACAGACACACACAGGATACACAACCATGCACACACACTCTCACACCTAGGGACAATTTGGAGAGGCCAATTAACCTGACAGTCATGTTTTTGGACTGTGGGAGGAAACCGGAGTACCCGGAGAAAACCCACGCACACACAGGGAGAACATGCAAACTCCATGCAGAAAGACCGGGAATCGAACCCAGAACCTTCTTGCTGCAAGGCAACAGCTCTACCAACTGCGCCACTGTGCAGCCTGGTGAAAGAGTAAATTTGATTAAATGTTTCTGCTGTGTTGTCTGTGAAAGAACATTTTATGATAGTAGCTGTTTTGCTAAGTGAGTCAGTGGAGACTGTACTTTCAAAGATAACTGTGAATTTTGTTTATGGTCTTTTACCTAAAATAACCAGATATTAAAAAGAGGTAAAATGACCCAAAAAGATTAGATTGTAATTTATGATATTATGAAATGATTAAAAGCTTGCTGTCAGTGTTGGTGTCAGACATAGGAGCCGGAATAGGGGGGGCCAAAGGGCCATTACCCCCTCCTCCCAACCACTTTACGGCCCTGCTCTGCCCGTCTGCTGGTGCCACCAGACATTTACACAGACTCTGTGACAAACTGTGACTGACATCTCTCTATGTTTATATACAGAATGAAAAGAGAGCACAGATAAAACCTACAGCACTGAGATCTGGACCAAATCTAAGGCTCCAGATCATAACAGTCACTCAAAGGTTTACCACATGCACAGCTATGAGTCGGGTTAGGATCATGAACCGGTCTGACACCTGAAAGAAGGCTCTGGCTCTGATCCGGTCTGTGTCTGGAACAATTCTGCCTAAAAATTAAATGAGAATTCTGCATTTGTGCCACATCTGGCCCAAATGTTATATTTATAGAGCTGTGGTGACGTTTTCTTTCTAACGGCGTTGGGATGAAAAAAAAAGACATCGGGCCTATGTCCAGATCATTTTTGCTCGAGTTGAAAAATAATTCAACTTGAATCTCAGCCTCGCACACTAGCTCCGGCTCCTTCCCCACCAGAGAGGTGACGTTCCACGTCCCAAGAGCCAGCTTCTGCAGCCGAGGATCAGACCGCCAGGGTCCCCTCCCTCGGCTGCCGCCCATAGCACAATGCACCGACCCCTTTGGCCCCTCGGACAGGTGGAGAGCCCATCGGAAGGGGGACCCATGTCTCCTCTTCGGGCTGAGCCCGGCCGGGCTCCGTGGGTAAAAGCCCGGCCACCAGGCGCCCGCAATCGTGCCCCACCTCCAGGCCTGGCTCCAGAGTGGGGCCCCGGTGACCCGCGTCCGGGCGAGGGAAAACAAAGTCCAAAATTTGTATTCATCATAGGGGTCTTCGGGCTGCGCTTTGTCTGGTTCCTCACCTAGGACCTGTCTGCCTTGGGTGACCCTACCAGGGGCATAAAGCCCCAGACAGCATAGCTCCTGGGATCATTGGGACACTCAAACCCCTCCACCACGATAAGGTGGCAGCCCAAGGAGAGGCCTCACCTCGACACATGGCTCTGGTTCTGGAACCAGTCTCCTTGAGAGGGGCTGGGCATACTTCCACTCTGGAGTTGCCCACGGTGAGAGGCGCCGGGCTGGAGTGGGCATACTTGTTGCCCCCCATTTGGGCGCCTGTGCGTTGGGGTTCACCCCGGTGAACGAGAGGGTAGCCTCCCTCCGCCTACGGGTGGGGGGACGGGTTCTGACTGTTGCTTGTGCTTACGGGCCAAACGGCAGTTCAGATTACCCACCCTTCTTGGAGTCCTTAGAGGGGGTACTGGAGAGTGCCCCTCCTGGGGACTCCCTTGTTCTACTGGGAGACTTCAACGCTCACGTGGGCAATGACAGTGAGACCTGGAGAGGCGTGGTTGGGAGGAACGGCCCCCCCGATCTGAACCCAAGCGGTGTTCTGTTGTTGGACTTCTGTGCTCATCACGGATTGTCCATCACGAACACCATGTTCAGGCATAAGGGTGTCCATATGTGCACTTGGCACCAGGACGCCCTAGACCGCAGTTCGATGATTGACTTTGTCATCGTCTCATCGGATTTGTGGCCGTATGTCTTGGACACTCGGGTGAAGAGAGGTGCGGAGCTGTCCACTGACCACTACCTGGTGACGAGTTGGCGCCGGTGGTGGGGGAGGAAGCCGGTCAGACCTGGCAGGCCCAAACGTGTAGTGAGGGTCTGCTGGGAACGCCATGGAGACAGACTTCCATACGGCTTCGAGGCGATTCTGGTCCACCATCCGGCGTCTCAGGAGGGGGAAGCAGTGCAGCACCAACAGGTCGCCGAGGTGGTCAAAAAGCTCCTCGGTGGCAGGGCCCCGGGGGTGGATGAGATCCGCTCAGAGTTCCTTAAGGCTCTGGATGTTGCGGGGTTGTGTTGGCTTACGCGACTCTGCAATATTGCGTGGACATCGGGGGCAGTTCCCCTGGACTGGCAGACTGGGGTGGTGGTCCCCCTGTTTAAAAAGGGGGACCGGAGGGTGTGCTCCAGTTACAGGGGGATCACACTCTTAAACCTCCCTGGTAAGGTCTATTCAGGGGTCCTGGAGAGGAGGGTCCGTCGGATAGTCAAACCTCGGATTCAGGAAGAGCAGTGTGGTTTTTGTCCTGGTCGTGGAACACTGGACCAGCTCTACACCCTCAGCAGGGTCCTGGAGGGTGCATGGGAGTTCGCCCAACCAGTCTACATGTGTTTTGTGGACTTGGAGAAGGCGATCAACCGTGTCCCTCAGGGGGGCCTATGGGGGGTACTCCGGGAGTATGGGGTACCGGGCCCTTTGATACGGGCTGTCAGGTCCCTGTATGACCGGTGTCAGAGTCTGGTCCGCATTGCCAGCAGTAAGTCGGGCTCGTTTCCGGTGAGAGTTGGACTCCGCCAAGGCTGCCCTTTGTCACCGATTCTGTTCATTACTTTTATGGACAGAATTTCTAGGCGCAGCCGAGGTGTTGAGGGGATCCGTTTTGGTGGCCTTAGGATCGCATCTCTGCTTTTTGCGGATGATGTGGTCCTGTTGACTTCATCGGAACGTGATCTGCAGCTCTCACTGGAGCGGTTCGCAGCCGAGTGTGAAGCGGCCGGGATGAGGCTCAGTGCCTCCAAATCCGAGGCCATGGTCTTGAGCCGGAAAAGGGTAGAGTGCCTTCTTCTCCGGGTCAGGGGGGTCGTCCTGCCTCAAGTGGAGGAGTTTAAGTATCTGGGGATCTTGTTCACAAATGGGGGAAGAAGGGAGCGGGAGATCAACAGGCGGATTGGGGCAGCGTCTACTGTGAAGCGGGCGCTGTACCAGTCCGTCGTGGTGAAGAGACAGCTGAGCCAAAAAGCGAAGCTCTCGATTTACCGGTCGATCTACGTTCCCACCCTCATCTATGGTCATGAGCTTTGGGTCATGACCGAAAGAACGAGATCACGAGTACAAGCGGCCGAAATGGGTTTCCTCCACAGGGTGGCTGGGCTCTCCCTTAGAGATAGGGTGAGAAGCTCGGTCATCCGGGAGGGACTCAGAGTAGAGCCGCTGCTCCTCCACATGGAGAGGAGCCAGTTGAGGTGGCTCGGGCATCTGGTAAGGATGCCTCCTGGACGCCTCTCTGGTGAGGTGTTCTGGGAGTCCCACCGGGAGGAGGCCTCGTGGAAGACCCAGGACACGCTGGAGGGATTATGTCTCTCGGCTGGCCTGGGAACGCCTTGGGATTCCCCCGGAGGAGCTGGAAGAAGTGGCTGGGGAGAGGGAAGTCAGGGCCTCCCTTCTGAAGCTGCTGCCCCCGCGACCTGACCACGGATAAGAGGAAGAAAATGGATGGATGGATGGATCTCCTTGGGCTGCCACCTTATCATGGTAGAGGGGTTTGAGTGTCTCAATGATCCTAGGAGCAATGCTGTCTGGGGCTTTATGCCTCTAGTAGGGTCACCCAAGGCAGACAGGTCCTAGGTGAGGAACCAGACAAAGCGCAGCCTGAAGACCCCTTATGATGGAAACTAACTTTGGATCTGGCGTTCCCTCACCCGGACGCGGGTCATCGGGGCCCCACTCTGGAACCAGGCCTGAAGGTGGGGCACAATGGCGAGCTCTTGGTGGCCGGGCTTTTACCCACGGAACCCGGCCGGGCTCAGCCCGAAGAGGAGGCGTGAGTCCTCCTTCCAATGGGCTCACCACCTTTCGGAGGGGCCAAAGGGAGTCCAATGTGTTACATCTGTAACACATTGCACTTGTCTATTTGGGGGTCCTGCCACCTGGCAGCCGAGGGAGGGGACCCTGGCAGCCTAGATATCGGCTGCAGAAGCTGGCTCTTGGGACGTGGAACGTCACCTCTCTGGTGGGGAAGCAACCAGAGCTAGTGTGCGAGGCTGAGAGGTTCCGGCTAGAAATAGTCGGCCTCACCTCGAAGCATAGCTCTGGCTCTGGAACCAGTCTCCTTGAAAGGGGCTGGGCGTACTTCCACTATGGAGTTACCCACGGTGGGAGGCGCTGGGCAGGAGTGGGCGTACTTGTTGCCCCCTATCTTGGCACCTGTACGTTGGGGTTTTTATCCCAGTGAATGAGAGGGTAGCCTCCCTCAGCCTAGGGGTGGGAGGTTCTGACTGTTGTCTGTGCTTAGACAACAGTCAGAACCCGTCCTGACTGTTCTGACTACCCACCCTTCTCGGAGTCCTTAGAGGGGGTACTGGAGACTGACCCTCCTGCCTCAAGTGGAGGAGTTTAAGTATCTGGGGATCTTGTTAACGAATGAGGGAAGAATGGAGCAAGAGATCAACAGGCGGATTGGGGCAGCGTCTGCCGTGAAGCGGGCGTTGTACCGGTCCGTCGTGGTGAAGAGAGAGCTGAGCTAAAAAGCGAAGCTCTTGATTTACCGTTTGATCTGTGTTCCCACCCTCATCTATGGTTATGAGCTTTGGGTCATGACCGAAAGAACGAGATCACAGATACAAGCAGCCGAAAAGCGTTTCCTCCGCAGGGAGGCTGGGCTCTCCCTTAGAGTTGGGGTGAGAAGCTCGGTCATCCGGGAGGGACTCAGAGTAGAGCCGCTGCTCCTCCACGTTGAGAGGAGCCAGTTGAGGCTCGGGCATCTGGTCAGGATGCCTCCAGGACGCCTCTCTGGTGAGGAGTTCCGGGCACGTCCCACAGGGAGGAGGCCTCGGGGAAGACCCAGGACACGCTGGAGGGACTATGTCTCTCAGCTGGCCTTGGGACGCCTTGGGATTCCCCCGGAGGAACTGGAAGAAGTGGCTGAGGAGAGGGAAGTCTGGGCCTCCCTTCTTAGGCCCGACCCCACATAAGCGAAAGAAAATGGATGGAGGGATTAATGGATGAAAAACAATTGCCTGAATTATTTTTTTTTTCCTCCAAAAGCCAATCAGCCATCAGTATCGATGGCCACTGAAAGCTTTCAGGTCTCTGGCTGTTGAAATTCATTTTTGTTTGTAAAGTAACAAGCACATTAAAGTTTAATCGTGGAGTTTTTCATTTTGTTTTTAATGCATAAATATTGGCTGGTTATCTGTATCACTCACAAATCTTTTTCCCGCAAAATTTGTGGAAAATGCAGCAAATATAATAAATATAATCCGCAGTTTTACGACTGTAGACACATATAAAAAGAAAACAATAATTTTTGGATTACTTTATTATCTAACTCTCTTGACTAGTAACAATATCAAGGAGAAAAAAAAGATCTTTTGTGTCAAACATCCTGTATGTAGCGGACCTCTGTGTGAGTTTGTGGGGGTGGGCACGCATAAGCCTAAATGTTATCCGTCAATTTACTTATGTTATTTGGCGGCTTGACGCTTTTTCTGTAAGCTAAAAATGAATGAGTGGAGTTTGATCCTTCCCATAGATCTTGGCAGGTCGCCGATTTATTTTTATTTATTTTTTGGTTTGGCGAACTGAAGACCTGACGGGTCACCCGCTTGGATAACCCCCTAATGGTGCGTTCGCACTAAACGCGTTACGCGCTTTTAAAAAACCCTCTGACGCTTCAAGTTGGGCATGTTGCACTTTTGGTGCATTCACACCAAACGCACTTTGAGCGTCAAGCGCGTCTTGTTTATACTATACTATACCAAACTGTACCCATTTGTAGAGACAGCATATATTTATTGCTTTGGACCAAGCTTCACTTCACCATTAAGAATATGATGTAATAATGACAAAACCTTCATATAAGCATGGTGTTTTAATACAGTGGATCTCTGTATGGAGCTGTTCTTGGTCGACTGCAGGCATTGTTATTATGCAATAGTCAGCCACACCCCTACCTCCTCTCAGACTCCTACTGACTGACTACTGACCAGCTCTCCGTCTAACAAGTCCGTGAAGCCTCTACCTCCTGAGTATTACCACAGATGAGTAAATAGAGGACCTTCTGTTTAAGCTGGAAGCGAGAAAGATGCGTCTAGACTCTAACCACCTTCAGATTCTGAGATTATGACCTTTTACAGTTAATGGATCAGACATCCAAATAGCCCGTGGTAGCCTGACTCCAGAAACCACTCCAGTTAACGGTAGCTCTTTCTCTATTAATAACGTGCACTCGTTACAGTCTAGAGAACTTTAGAGACTCGGCACGAGTCCCAAGGTCATTATTTATCATAACTAAAGAAACGTCTGAAACCCCCCAATTCACTAGGATCATGAACATTGATTTTATATTAACCAAAAGAATTACTATTCCTATGACTTAATTAATTTAACTGTCCACAGCATCAAGTAGACTTTAATATTTTAATATTTTATTAGCAAGCTTTAGCAGGGGAAAATGACATACAGCTTCTTCAATCAAAAATCAAAAGATTAAAATACAAAATAATTTTAGAAAACACACTTCCCTCTAGTCTCTATACTGTGTCACTGAACCTTAACAGAGGCTTTGGGATGCAGTTCCACTCTTTCCCAGATGCTGAGTTGATCTTGGCAGCAGAAAACTCTAAATTCCATGGTCAGGGACCCATCTTGCCATAGCAGAGTCCTTTTTAGAATAAATCCAAAGTTGAACTGGTGAATGATCTTCATGAGCTCAGTTCTTTATCCATAGGTGATCTTTGTCTATCCCCCATGTCCACTGCAGCATCGTTGAGATGTTTCTTGGGTTAAGAGTAGGGCAGGTGTCGAATCAGAACCCCGGGCTGTGGATAAACGGATCTTGTTCCTTTCTAAAGCAGTGCGAAGTCTTCACCTTCCCATGGTTTCAAAGTATAGCCCCAATCTTGATCCTGCATCTTCTTGTGGTCTTGACTCGAACGCTGCCGGAACAAAGAACCCCGTTCTTCTCCTGCCTCTACTTTTTATACTCTGTGTTTCAACCGTGTGCGCATCTGTACACAATTATCTACTTCTGCATCTTGCTGTGCTTGCACAATCTCCCGTTGCACCATTTCTCTTGACGTCAACCACTTTGGCTAACCGTTATCTTCTCTCTTGAACTTCCTCTTTTACTCTTGCTGCAGCTCCTATCTGCGCTTAACATCTGGTGGTTTTGCTTATTTCACAATCCCACTTCCTGTTTCTTCCGTACTCACAGTTCTTGCTCTCACACACTCTTTTTTATTCCCACGCAGCCTCTGTTATTGCAACACAGTATTAAGACATCTCATCTAACTTGAATAAGACTATTCATTTATGATTTCTCACATTTACTCTTTAAATCAAGTTCACATAATTCATCACATTGATTAGTGGTACATTATTAAAGTAAGGATTACACAAGTTTTAATCACATGAAATCATAATACTGAATTATTTGTTTCTTCTGGGTTTCTATCACAATAAGAATTATATAAGTTCTGTTGCAATAAAGATTATATAAGTTTCAATCAACATTAAATCATGATTCAAGATTACTTGTTGCCTCTGGGCTTTTATGATTTGTTTTCTGTGTGTCCTGGAAAGATCTCAGTCAGTTCCAACCAGGTTTCACGACAGCATTTATCCTGTAGCCGACATTATCCTGCATTTTTCCAGACACCAGTTTTGAAAATGGAATAAACTTTATTCCTTCCTCTAAATGCTTTGTGTGTGCATGTTCCCCCACAACTTTTAACAAATCTTTCTGATTATTTTTCACCAAATCTGTTTCACTGCAGCGCATTTAATAGCCAGCTGGACCCTACAGCTTTGTCCTCCAGTCATGTTGCGCTTACTTCGGGGCAAATTGCGACAAGCCCAATGAGTTGATTGACAGATGCCATCGTGTCAACTGAACAAGCGCGCGCCTGACATTCAAAGTGCGAAACAGAGGTGATGAAACACCCATGGCCCCCCCACCTCAAAAATTAATCCAGCGCTGCTGATGTCAGAGCATTTCCTGCAACCAATTTTTAAACTCCTGTTCACCATGCTATGTCAGAATTGGTCTATATGGCCTATTCTGACTCTTGGTTCTCCCACTGAGTCTGTGTTATGCAACTGTTCCAGATTAAATTAGGTGATGTGTGCAAAAACCACATCCTGCTCTCTCCATGATTGTTAATCATCGCTTGAGTATACTCCTGTAAAAGATATGTATATTGTGTGATGTGCTCTTTGGAATTCTGTGCTCCCTTAAACAGGGCTGAACTTGTCTGAAAATTAGTCTTCAAACAAAGTAGTGCAGTTTGGTTTGTGTGTGAAATATCTCTGCAGGAACAAGGCATGAAGTCACCCTCTGCCGTGTCTAACCAGTGGGGGTCCTACTTTGTTGACATGCACAAAAGCGAAGGGGGCAACGAGGAGCACCAGAAGCTGACTTGGTGCTGCCACTGTATTCACACATACAGTACCATGGCTATCCCCAGTGTGGAGCACATAGCAGGTAGGTGGGGTAAAAACATACCATATAATGAAGATTAAAATGTGATTACAGTAATATCTGTTAAAAAATAATATCAAATGTTTTATTCCATTTAAAGCGAATCAAAGCCATCACTGGTTCATTCTGCCAACTTCTAGAGTGGTTACTGCTCCACATTCAAAATCATTTGTATGTACAGACAAATTAAAACATACAGGTTGGCCTGTCATGATAACCTTTGTGTTTGTGCGGCACTTTACATTAGCAATTCACTGATACTGGGACATGCTGTAGGCCAGTGGTTTCCAAACTATTTCTGGGCCCCCCTATGATTTACAATTAGCTGTCAGGTTGAACGATGTGTGTGAGCGAAGAGGGGTGGATTCTTAGAGACTCTCAGCCCCGGCTCCAGACGAACAAAGGGGGGGGGCGGTCAACTTTTTGGGGGGCAAAATGAATCGTAGCTGAATATAGACAACAACACCAGTACCCTACAAGCTACTTGTTAACAAGCTTAAGGTGCTGTATTGATATTAGCTAGTCATCTTTTAGCTAACTTTACTTGCATCCAACAGCTTTACTCAGTCGGTTAGTTTGGGGGGAAAAACTGTGAAAAGTTCTTTGCGTTTTGCTGGTTTGCTGCCATGATTCTAACACCTGAGCAGCTCTGCCCAGCAGCAGCAGGTCTCCTTCACTGCCACACAGGTCGAAACGCAGCGCGAGCGTCGTAACGTTCATGTTGCGTTTAAAGGCGGCTCTGAAAAACAGGTTACCACATGTTAACAACAGACTAAACAGTTTTAACTGCTGATAAAAGTGACAGAGGACACAGATATGGGAAGTGTAGAAGTTCCTACTGTATCAAATTGACAGAGGAATAACAGAGTTGGCCGTCCTAAGGTAAAAACCCAGCGCATACAGCGTTCATGTTTTTTTGTTGTTTTTTTCCATCCAGACGGCTTGCAATGGTACCCCCCCCCTCCACCCCCATGCAATGGCACTGTGCCCTCCACCCCCCCAGGAGGGCAGTTTGGGAACCTCTGCTGTAGGCCATCAAAGAAACCAGAAATTACACTTGGAAAAACTAACACAAAATGTTCCTGTTAGGTGGTGTTGCAAAAATCAGCTTACTGACTTGCAGATACCAGCTGTGGCCTGTGTGTAGAAAATAAAGGAATAGATGCTTCATGTTTATTAATTTTTTTAATCTAAAGAGCTTTCTTCGCTTTGTCTTTTCATATTAAATGTGATTGATTTGGTTCCTTTCACTCAAAAACGGGACAAATATATGTTGTGTCATTATTCAAAAAAATAGTGAGATTACCTTTTTTTTTTCCACTAGAACAGGATAAACATATGCATGCTACTTGTAAATCTGTCCACATGGTATGAAGACGCAGCATGAGAACTCGTAGTGTTGTGTATGGAAATCACAGTTTGATGTTAAAGATTCAGTGGTTGAAATAAAACCTCACACAGCCACATTAAACATTCCCATCATTCTGTTCCAACACAGAAATGTTCACACAAATCAAAGCAGTAACTGAACCAGATGCAGATGTGAAAATCGGTTCCAAATTCCAACACAGTGCTGCAGAATGAATAAAAGGAAAGCAGCCTCCACCATCAGTCTGCAAACATTTCATCGATGTTTACTGATACTACCTCATTAACTCAATCTATATGAAAATTCACCCAGGACATATTTCAGTTTGTGGTGTCTCTTTACAGCTGAGAGATACAACTAAGTCCCATCTATGCTGGACAGAACATTTACTGCATGTGCACAACACAAAGTGCATTTTACTATCAAATCTTGAACCGTAAATCAATAACCAATTATTAATCTATTACTCCGAAGCAAGCCAGCCACTCAATCACCGTGTTTTTCTTCTGTCTAGATCTGCCTCTGGATTACAAGTTTCCCAAGTTTTCCCCGGATAAGCCCTGCACTGTCGGCTACTACCCGAAGCCTCCAGATTCTGTTTTGAAGAGGTGTGAGAATCTGTCATAAAAAAGGGACATTGTGGTAGAAAAGAAAAAAAGTCCTCCTTAACCCCTCTGCCTCAGAAGGGGAATGTGCCTCTGTTTTTTTGCTTGTTGTTTCCCTGATATTGCAGGTGCGTACACTCATCACCCATTCAGACAAACCATGTGAATGTAAGCCACAGTAACTCTGTAATGACACCTACATTCGAAAGTTGTTTTGTGGTTCAGTGTCCCAAATCTGTGAAAATACAAGAAAACACTGTTTGTGTGTCTGTGTGTATTCCTGTCTTGTTTTAAACAGGTGATCCCTCCCAACTGCTCTAAAATAAGGTAAACAAGTTCTGCTGTATGCTAAACCGGAGGACTCATACCTTCACATCATTCATTGTGTACAATGCTGTTTTTGTGAAGTTCTTTTTTTTAAATGATGGTTTATATTTTAGTAACCTTAAGATGAGGTAAAAACTTGCTCTGTGGATGTTACTGTTGTCACACAATGGGCACAATGCTTTCCTTTTTTGTGTTAGATGTACATGTAGGCCTCTTCATGGTTATATTGAAAGACAGAAGACTACTGAATGTCCTCAATATTATTTTAAGGGTGACGTGCTTTTCGGGTGCTTATTTAGAGATGTGGACCATGTGGACTTTATTCATGTGTGCACTAAAACATGCTTTAACCGACCTTTGAATGGTTATTATGTCCATTTCCATTAAGTCTTGCCATAAAACGCTAGGAACACTCAAGTCTGCATAAGTATTTTGGTTGCTGTTAAGAATTATTGAGATTAATCTTAACCACATGGAGTGCATTTTGGAAATGATTAACATAACTTGTCATTAAACCTGAACTATATAGTTGATCATGGTGTCCACACATCCAAAGGAACTAAGATCTATAAATTCTATTAATAGTTTCATTTGGTTGGTTCTCTCAACCCAGATTCTAAAGGATATTGAATAAATAAATAAATGAGTCAACCAAAAATATTTACAGCTATTACCAGACTTAATATCTGCGTTTCACCTCCACTCATAGGGGAAAACTACTGGGAGTTTTTAAAACGATTTGCCGGGAGACATGCGTTCTCTCTCGGTGTACCGAACCTGGAGCTCCCGGCCAGCTGACAGCTGGCGAGGGGAGCTGGATGTTAATGCAGCGGGAGCAGACAAGTCTGAAAATGTCAGAGCAATATTGTAATTAAGTCATTTACTGTTGAACTGAGCAGATATTTCAGCTCTATACATCTACATTCTCGCCTAAAAACTTTATAAAAAATCATTTTGTGTAATTTTAAGTGTAACACAGCACAAATAATTTTGCTGCCGTTGCTGCTTTGGACACAGCTGTTTTTGTTCGACTTCCTCTAGTGGTCTGGAGCACTTCCGTTTTCAACACCTTTTGTTTGCTGCATTTCATTTGTGGTTGTAGTCTCTTTTGTTTGCTTCATTTGCTTTTAGTTAGGGTCTCTTTTTGTTTGCTGCATTTCATTTGTTTGCGTATCTTTTTGTTTGCATGTTTTCTCTGTTGCTGCGCAGTTGCACTTGTCGGGCACTGTAGCTTTAGCTCTTATGGAGAACATCACCAATGGAAGGATTCAGAGGGAACGTGTGCTCAGAGGTCATTGATCTGTTGGGAAATATTGATGATGGTTTATTATCATTTAGCTCTGAGCAAAACTTAAAGAGCCATGCGGTACCAGTCCAGCTGCAGTCATCCTTCAGTCCAGCCGCCGGCTTTGGACAGAAAGCATCTTTATTCTGTAAATGTACAATATGCACATGATTCTACTATTTAGAATAAACGTCCACATTCCCCACTCAAATGACTCTGACACGCTAACTGTCTTGAAATCCCGACTGAAAGCGCTAATGTTCAAACAGGCATTTGCACCTCTTTCATCTCTTTATTTATTAGATTTTTTTTTCCTTTAAGATGTATTTTTATTTTTGTGAGGTGACCTTATGTGTCCTGAAAACACCTTTTAAATATAATATTTAGTTATTATAAATATTTATACTGCTTCAAACAAGGACGTTGCCATGGTTACTGCTTCACGTGGTGGCAGACTTCCGGGTATTTATACTAATTTACATATGTATTTATGGTGGCGACAGACGGACCAGCAGCTGCGCTCAAAATTAAGATTTATAAAGGAAAGGTGCGCGGCCACGTGCGTGCGCACGACTTTATACATCCGATTTTTTTAAATTATTTTTGTTCGCCGCACTTTTCTAAATTTTTCCGTACTCCAAGTTTTAGTGTGAAAACTGCGCACTCTTTTATGCATGAGGCCCCTGTCTGTTTGGGTGTATAAACAGTCAAAACCCCTTTTTGGTTTAAGGAACCTCTCATTCCTTTAAGGATCACTTCAGTCTTTTCTGCCATACAGGGAAATCAGGGAAAATCATAAGAATATGTGCTTAAAAACATGCCAATGGGATTGTCCAACTAAAGAAGTGTTTCTCAACCTTTTTTGGGCCAGCGCCCCCCCAGCCTTCATCCAGGTCCCTCACCGCCCCCCACCAAAGAATTTGTAGGGTACTTTGCACTGACTATTATTTTATCATTAATATTACTATCACTATTGTAGATGTTTTGATTATTATGCTTGTTTCTGTATTTATCATCAAAAATCATTTCCCAGTGAACAAAAAAGCCATAGGAATAGAAATTGTTTTCACAGGCGTCTACAAAAAATGCAATGAACATTCAAGTTAAAATTGGTAGGTCTAACAGCAGCCAATCAGATTGGAAAAAATATTCTTGTTCTTTCCCATTTTCTATTTCTTAAATATTCCACAAAATGACCAGATAAAAGATGTTCAACATGCCAGTTTAAACTTTGAACTATTTGCAAAACAACTGAGCTCTGCAACATTAAAACATGGATAGAACTGTAACTACATTAATCATAACTCTTCTTCTCTTCAGTGTTTGTCAGTTTCTGGTGGTGCAGCTCTGTGCTGCCTTCAGGAGAATGGGACATCAGAGTATCATCCATAAAACTTCACCCACATGGCATTTATTGTTCAAACCAGAGCTTTCAGTGGAAAAACTAAAGTTCCTTTTAATGCCATACAAATATGAGACAGAAACATGGATTATATCTTTATATAGACCTGTCTATTGATTATAGATTAATAGTTTTACTGGACAGAAATTACAAAGAACAAATCTGGTTCTTAATCAAATCCTAATGAGTCAAACTGAAAGTGTCATGGAGTCATCAGCCTCATGACATTAACACTGACATGAAAAATAATATTGAAAAAATAAATATATCAAATCTAATTAAAAACATAAATAAGTGATCAGTTCTTTACTGTTATGGTCTGTAAGATATATTTATTCTCAGTACTAGATATGGTCTCAACAAACCCATTGTCATGATCCGTGTTTCTATGTGTTTATTTTCTAGTTTCTGTGTGATCCTGTTCCCTGTTAGTCCTGTCTCTGCGTCTTTCCGTTGATTGTCTCCCAGGTGTGTCTCGTTCCCGTGATTGCCCCGTGTGTATTTAGTCTCCCCTGTTGTCTGTGTTCTTCGTCGGGTCCTTGTCAACTGAATGTCAATTGATGTCACCTGTCTCCGTGTTGCCAGTCTCCTCGTGTTGTTCCCCGCTGTTCCTTGCCGTTGGATTTATTCATTAAACATATGATTTTCATCTCATCCTGCGTCTCTCCTCACCTACCACCACACCGCCTCATGACAGAAGGACCCGACCAAACTATGGTGAGGAGCGCAGCCTACTCCGCCATGGACCCAGCAGACCGTCGTTCCCTGTTAAGGGAAATCAGGAAGTATGACGTCGAAATGGCAAATCCGAGTTCCCTGTTCAGCCGTCTCAACGCCACCACACGTATGGCGGTCCACCTGGACAGATGGATCCCATTTCTTCCTCTGCTGGGCTTGGAGGACTTCTACAAAGAGGTAGAGCAGGAACGGCAGGCAGTGGTGGCGGCGCTGGCTGCGAGACCTAAGCCAGCTCCATCTATTGCCACAGCCTGCCAGTCTCCAGCCGCCACAGCCTGGTCGCCCGATTCTGCGCCCGCTGCCGGTGAGCAGCTCCCCGAGCTTCCTGCGCCCGCTGCCGGTGAGCAGCTCCCCGAGCTTCCTGCGCCCGCTGCCGGTGAGCAGCTCCCCGAGCTTCCTAGTGTCCCTCCAGAGTCCCCTAGTGTCCCTCCAGAGTCCCCTAGTGTCCCTCCAGAGTCCCCTAGTGTCCCTCCAGAGTCCCCTAGTGTCCCTCCAGAGTCCCCTAGTGTCCCTCCAGAGTCCCCTAGTGTCCCTCCAGAGTCCCCTAGTGTCCCTCCAGAGTCCCCTAGTGTCCCTCCAGAGTCCCCTAGTGTCCCTCCAGAGTCCCCTAGTGTCCCTCCAGAGTCCCCTAGTGTCCCTCCAGAGTCCCCTAGTGTCCTTCCAGAGTCCCCTAGTGTCCTTCCAGAGTCCCCTAGTGTCCTTCCAGAGTCCCCTAGTGTCCTTCCAGAGTCCCCAGCTCCTGCAGCAGCCGGCGCTCCGCCCGAGCTCCCAGCGCACGCAGCAGCCGGCGCTCCGCCAGAGCTCCCAGCTCCCGCAGCAGCCGGCCGTCCTGCCGGTCCCCCGGCCTCTGCTCCGCCCGAGCCCCAGTCTCCAGCGCCCGCAGCAGCCGGCTCTCCGCCAGAGCTCCCAGCGCCCGCAGCAGCCGGCTCTCCGCCAGAGCTCCCAGCGCCCGCAGCAGCCGGCTCTCCGCCAGAGCTCCCAGCGCCCGCAGCCGCCGGCGCTCCGCCAGAGCTCCCAGCGCCCGCAGCAGCCGGCGCTCCGCCAGAGCTCCCCGAGTCCGCTGCCGGTGCGCAGCTCCCCGGTGCTCCTCCCGAGACTCCAGCCGGCCGCCCTGCCGGTTCCCCGGCCTCTGCTCCGCCCGAGCCCACGGCCTCTGCTCCGCCCGAGCCCACGGCCTCTGCTCCGCCCGAGCCCACGGCCTCTGCTCCGCCCGAGCCCACGGCCTCTGCTCCGCTCGAGCCCACGGCCTCTGCTCCGCTCGAGCCCACGGCCTCTGCTCCGCCGGAGCCCACGGCCTCTGCTCCGCCCGAGCCCAAGGCCTCTGCTCCGCCCGAACCCCAGTCTCCAGCGCCTGCAGCAGCCGGCGCTCCGACCGGCACACCGCGGCTCAAGCTCCGCCTCCTGCGTCGCCGCCCACCGCGGCTCAAGCTCCGCCTCCTGCGTCGCCGCCCACCGCGGCTCAAGCTCCGCCTCCTGCGTCGCCGCCCGCCGCGGCTCAAGCTCCGCCTCCTGCGTCGCCGCCCACCGGACCTCCCGCGAGAGGTTCACCTCTTGTGCCGTGGTCGGCCCCCGGAAGGGTTTGGCGTTGTTGGAGTTCCTGTTTTTGTTTTCTGGACTCTTGCCCTCCTGCCGTCGCCCCTCCGCCCACCCTGTTGGGTTGTTTTTTGTTTTTGGACTTTTCTTGTTGGGCGCCTGGTAGTCGCCCCTTGAGGAGGGGGTACTGTCATGATCCGTGTTTCTATGTGTTTATTTTCTAGTTTCTGTGTGATCCTGTTAGTCCTGTCTCTGCGTCTTTCCGTTGATTGTCTCCCAGGTGTGTCTCGTTCCCGTGATTGCCCCGTGTGTATTTAGTCTCCCCTGTTGTCTGTGTTCTTCGTCGGGTCCTTGTCAACTGAATGTCAATTGATGTCACCTGTCTCCGTGTTGCCAGTCTCCTCGTGTTGTTCCCCGCTGTTCCTTGCCGTTGGATTTATTCATTAAACATATGATTTTCATCTCATCCTGCGTCTCTCCTCACCTACCACCACACCGCCTCATGACACCCATGACATTTCAACAATATTATTTTACCTTTTATCTGGAAATAGTGTCTGTTTATTCTTGCCATACAGTCTCTGTATTAATTATTGCTCGAAAGGTCTTGCTATACAAGTTTATTCCTCTGTATTTACTTTAGATTCTTAGTTTATTCTTGCCTTTTATTAGTATTATCCTCTCTTGGTTTATTGCTATGTCCACTTTAGTTTCCTGTTACTAGATTTATTTTATCGTTTATTGACCATCAGTAATCTTCACTCATCACCTGCTGTGCCGCCTAATCGTCATGTGTTTCACATCATGTGTTGATTTTTCACTGTTCAGCGTCAGATTCTCTGTTTTTATGCCATAATTCACATCTAGTTCGTTGCTCCGTTTTATGTCCCGCTTCTCCTGTTTCAGAGTTTTGTGCAATGTGAACGTCATTTTTTTAAGCCCCTAAGGTGCAGGGCGGTCGGGAAACGTATCGATGGGGAAAAGGCAGACTGACATAAACCTTTTAAAGCAATGGAAACAATTTTGGTATTATGATTATTGAAATGTAAAAGTGCTGTGTTGTTCTATCACCCCGTTTCATACCGGACCACTTACAACTCTGGTGTTAATGCTATAAAGTGAACGCTCTCTATCGTGGTATCAGCCATGGTGGGATTTCTTTATTTCTTTATTTAAATGGGTTCGTTTTTCACAGGGATACTCAGTGAGGGTATCGTGATTTTAACTACCAGTAGCAGGAGAACGGAGCTGCGCCAAGAAGCTAAGAGAAGCTAACAAACACTGAATAGAAGAGCTGCCATCAATATAGTTGCAGCCAAGCATGATTTAATGTTACACAATACAGTTTTACCAAGTTGCTCAAAGTCTAAACTGGTATTTTTGTGCATATAAGGTGTAAAGTTTACCTTCGACCAAACGCCCCCCAAAGGCATCCCAGCGCCCCCCTTTTGTAAAAATGTCCGCCAGCGCCCCCTGCCGTCCTCTGAACGCCCCCTGGGGGGCGGTACCGCCCACGTTGAGAACTTCTAAACTAAAGGAACATGCCAGCACTGACATGCCAAAAATAAGTGTTTACTCAACAAGCCTTGGTTAATCATTCCTAACCTCCAACCTAGTTGTCCACATGCAATCAGTTCTTCAAATACAAAGTCAGGTATACAATCCTCAACATGTTATTGTCTGCATTACATACTAATGGTGAACTTATTACTCAGATTAACAGACAGGGCACTGTGCACAGTAACACTGCTCTTATTGCATCCCCAGACATCACAGTCAGGCAGTTAAAACACTGACTGAAGACATCATTACAAGCACTTGATGGAGTTTGTACTCTGTACAATACCCATGTCTAATTTCCATCATGTACTCTTTGGTAATCTGTGAAGGTCTTGTGCAAGTTCATCTGAATTAATATGAGTTACAACATTCAATTTCCCTTTGGGGATCAATAAAGTATTTTTGAATTTAATCTGAATTTAATTTGAGCTGCTTGTAACGCACCACTTAACCCTTGATTAAGGAACCATATTGGCCCTTAAATCAAGTGACAAGACGTGCCAGTATAAAATAGATTGGCATGTTGGTTGGTTTATTTCACAGCTCTCCTGAAATGAGGGAATTGTTTATGACAATGTACAACTGGCAAAGACAAAAGCCAGTGAGGTCTGAAACACCAGAAAATGTAATGACTGATGAGAATTTACTGCCATACTGTTAAACATTCAAACCCACTGTGCCAAAAATAAATAGCCGCTTCTGGATTGATTTGGTGTCATCAGTTCACTGTTGCCTTCTTGTTTTGTCCATTTGGTCTATTAGTGTATTCCAGTATTTGTGAAAAAATGGGATATACACCCAGAACACATACAGTAAATCATTCTTATCAGTAAATGATTAGAATGTTAGGAATGTTAGGAAAGTCCCCTCAAAATGGAAATCATCTCAAAATTGAAGGGACAAGATTTTTGCCCCTAAACAGTCAGCATTACGGATGTCAGATTGGTCATCCAATGTGAATTATTAGTTGTACTGTGTGTGTAAGTGGTTTTTTTGTGGTTTTTTTGCATACAGTTGTTGTGATTGTACCTGTACATCTTTGATCTGACATGGAAATTATTTTCACATTTGCCTTATGTTGGTCTTATTTGTGGTCTTAGATCTTGAAAAGCCAGAGGAAATTTATTTGTGTTTAGGTGTTAAGGTACTGCCGACTGAATAAAATGTTCTGTGATTTTTACATATTTTTATGATCTAGTTTGTTTTTGTTCAGTAGACAGAATCATGAGTTTCATTTGGAAGAATCAGTCAAATTCCATATAGCAACATAAGAAATGAATCAACGTTGAAACCTGACATTGAAACGATATCGTTTGGCCCACCTGGAAAAACAGGATAATTGATTTACCGTATACCAATGTAAAAGATGGATATAAGGCTGTTGCCCTTCCTCCACGGGGCAATTCAAACCACAACCCAGTGTACATACAGCCCCACTCCCTGGTACAAAGACAGGGTGTCTTCACTCGCTCCATCAGATGGACTCCTGAAACAGAGGAGGCCCTGAGAGACTTTCAAACATCACAAACTGGGATGTGCTGCTGGGAGCTCATGGTGAGGACCACAAGGGGGATGACTTGCTGTCTCACAAATTATCTTAATTTCTGTGTAACTGTGGTGCCTCCCCCCCACCCCCACTAAGACTGTTTGACGTTACCCAAATAATAAACTATGGATAACACAAGGTGTAAAGGCTGTCCTCAACCAGAAGAAGATGGACTTTAGGACTAAAGTTAAGGAGAAGATAAAGGCAGCACAAAGGGAAACGTTGTATGAGGGAGGCAAAAGACTGCTACAAGAAGAAGGTGGAGCAGAAGCTGAGGGAAAACTGCTTAAGTGATGTCTGGGATGGTTTCAGAACCATTACAGGACACAAAGCTCGGACTAACACAGAGGGGGGAGATAAAGACTGAGCTAATGAATCAAACAACTTTTTCAATAGATTTAGCCATTATACTTCACCCACCACCATCACTACAGCTACTCTGCCCCAGGAGCTCTCCCCCAGTACATCCTCCTCGCAGGTGCAATCATGGCACCCTCACCTCACCTCTATCCCATACCAGCCCCCCGACCCAACCTCAAAAAACCCAACCTCCTCCTCCAAGGCAGCTTAGTAGCCCCTCTCCTTTCTCTCCCTCCACACACCCTCCTCCACGCTATATGGCTGAGGGCAGATCTGAGGAAGCCAGGATCCTGTTCCTGGACTTTTCGAGTGCCTTTAATATGATTCAGCCAGAATGAGAGTGGACTCCTGCCTGATCACCTGAATTTCCAGCTACCTTACTGACAGGCCAGTTTGTCAGGATGAATAAAACTTTGGTCATCAACATTGGAGCCCCGCAGGGGCTCTGCTGTCACCCATCCACTTCACCCTGCATACCTCAGATTTCTGTTATAACTCTGAAACATGTCAAATTCAGAAGTAAGCTGGTGACATCATGGGGTGCATCAAGACAACGAAGAGGAGTGTCTCTTAGTGACAGATAAAAATAGTTGCTTAAGCTCATTATAAACAGCTACTATTGGCCAATAGAGCTTTGGAACCAATGTCACTGCGTCAGACATTGTGGGGCATTTATGTCTTGCGTAGTCGCTTGGTGCCATCTTTGCAGGCCACAGATCAAAACAAACTTTATCCCGGTGGATTTATTGTGTTACTGACTGCAGTGAAGTTAGTTTCAATTTATTTCGGCCAGCCATTCTCCAGCTCCCTCCTCAGCGCTCAGAGGTTCACTTAGGGACTGTCGACCAAATTTCCTAACCAAACACTCCTATCAAACAAATGTTAATAAATGTCTTGTCTTGTGACTAACTGATACAAAAAAGTGGTAATTCATGCTTTTACACGAGACACTGTATTAAAATGTCAAGTCATATTCAATGTTTTAAATAATTTTAATATTAAAGAATATGTTTTCTTCAATATCTTCTATATTGTGTGCCACATTGACTAGAAATCAGCGTGTAATTGTTGTACTAAACTGTATACATGAGGCACATGCATTTTTATTAAATTTTAACAAAATTTTTATTTTTGTTACCTATTTTTTTTTGTTTAAATTTAGTATTTCTCTTCAATAACTTCTAGGTTATGTGACCTATTGCGTCAAAGGCAGTGTGAAATTTTTCTACTGGTCTGTACAGATGAGGTACACTTATTTTTATTCGATTTGACCCTTGACAAAAGAACGAGGGCTTGTATAAGGATAAGACAAAATAAAATATTTACTTGACAAAAACACATGTTTAGAGGAAATGAAAAAAGAAAATGTATACATTTCTTGACGGAAACTCATGTGTAAAGACAAGGACAAAGCTAAATATATATGCTTTTATTCCTTATGTCAGTTTTGGTCCTCCATACTTTCATGCAAAAAAAAAAAAAGCAAAATAAATTAAATATAACCTATCTACCCATACAGTCACAGTGAACTGATTCTCCCACATGGTTCATGTCTGGCCACGAAGTGTATTCGTGACCAGACACGAACAGATCTACATCTACATCTGTAGATCGTGTGGATGGTTTATCTACATTGGACCTGAGTCCTACAATGACTCAACATTAACGTACAACTCCAGCATGAATCTGGATTTACAGAAGCTAAATAAATGATTTACCAGGAGATCCAAGCACATAGAAATAACATGAGTTAGTTCGTTGTTAGCGAACGCATCGTTATCATAGACTAATTACCAGGGGTGAAAGTAGGCGGGTAGGTCGGGTACTGCGTACCCCTTAAAGATTTAGCGGGGATACAGTACCTGCAAGAGAGGAGAGCGGCTGTCTGCTGTAAAAACTTTTTTTTTTTTTAATCAAAACTCACGACTACACTCACTGTGCAGTCGTGAGAGCCACTAATCAGTGGTGACTGATTAGTTTTTCAAGAACAATCTAAAGCACAACTTAATCAGTTAATAAATAGCTTTTTTTCCCCCCATTTCATATTGTTTCTGAACTCTTTGTGCTTTACCAGACCAGCAGTGCAATATGTCGATCACGGAAGGTTTTGAGTCGATCTCGGCATTAGGTGACAATGAACCTTACCAAGCTCCACCCAGAAACGCCCTCGAAAGTGTCACGTGGCTGCATGTCTCACAAACAAAACCTGGCGGAGCTTAGTTTCTATGTGTAAACATGGCGTCTTTCATTTCGGCTGACTCTCTGCAGAGTATTTCTGAGTCGATTAGTTTAGCATTTCTGCCGGGTTTTCAAAAAATATCAGCCACGACAATGGACAGGGGAACCAACAAGTTCATGTCATCTTTTTTGACGACATCAAGGTGTTTTAGCCACGCGATGCCTCCAACAGCCAAATGCTACCGGTCGATGAGGAAAACAGCAGATCCTCAAACTCTCAGCATAAATATAGCTGTGGACAAGATCACTGATGCCTATTGTTGTTGCAAGGCTGGGTAAGTTGGACATTCATGGTTTTGAGGGTTATTTTTGAAAGCAGTGATTTCTGTTGGCAAATGTTCAAATGTGCCTAGGCCTGACACACGGTATCAGTGCTAGCGTGGCTAACACGATTACAGTTTAGTAAAAGCTAGCGTGGCTAAAACGATTACAGTTTAGTAAAAGCTAGCATGGCTAACACAATTACAGTTTAGTAAAAAGCCTTTTCAGGTAAAATAAAATCTGTAATGTATGTCAGATATGGTACACATTGCATATTGATCTGTTCAGATAACGTAAGGCTGTAACAGACAGGCTTCAAGGTGTAGAAGTTGTATCGGTACTGCCATTATTCTATACTTGGCTAAAAGGCTTTCAGAATGGATGTGCTTATTATTGACTTTCTTTTTTTCATTCACTAAACACAAAGAAAGCAAAGTAATAATACTTACACCAGCAGACACTCCTTTGTTCTTATTGATCCTATGACGGTTGAGCTGCTAATGTGGTCGTTCACAAGCTTTGATCCAAGCAGGCATTCCGTTTCAGATTTTGGAAATCTGTGAATTTTAGTTCCACAAATACGATCAGGATACCTGACATCGCCTGTACAGAAACCCCACTGACAGTGGAGAACCATTCTTTTTAGAGTCTGACGCAAAAACTTTTTGCCGGTCTGCTAGTCCACAATGTACATTAGCATGTTTACTACTGTAGCTTGTGTTTGTGAGACGGTCACGCACGTGGTAGCTACGCTGTGACGTAAAATGGGCATTAGCTTGGTAAGGTCCATGTCAAGATTGACATTAGCGCTGGACGCTGAGACCAGCACGTCCTCTTCTGACTTTTTATCAAAACTTTCATAACTTTATTAAAGAACAACAACAAAATCAACAAAACGTGCTCAAATTAATGACCCAATAAAAAGAACAAGGTGTTGCGCAATTCTGTGCTTTCTGGTTCCATAACCAAAATAACTAACAGAGCAGGAGTTTAAAATTAACTAATCAACCACCGCTGTGTTCAGGGGAGCGCTTATTAATAATCTCAAAATAAATATCAAGCCTGAAAACTTAATATTGTAACGGACTAACGCTCGGCTTGCGGAGTGCAGGCGGTTGCCACGGCAACGGGTGTGCTTAAATGACGAGAGAGAGAGTAAAACATGTGCGAGTGGTTTAGAGTTGATCACCTGTTTGGGTTGTTTTACCTTTGTTTACCTTTCCTGTGGCGCTTTGCACAGGAAATCGCCACAACGTTTATTGAATAAACGTTCAATCAACTACGTTTATTTAACGTAGTTCCTGAACATTCAATAAACGGCAAACTTGGACTAATTACCTCGTTCTTTGTGAGTATAAGTAATTTACAACAAACATCAAACACGGTAAATATGTTTCATTAAGTATTTAACAAACAAATGGCTTCTACCACGATAATTATGTGGAATTATATTAATTGTCTAATTTTAAAAAATAGTTTTGTTGCTCTCTGGAAACTTGCTTTGAGCTCAGAGTCTGAGAGGCTTTTCCTCTTGCTTCTTATTTAGTGGAAATATTGATGTTCATGAGACTTTCTCGAAAATGATTTGTCTTGTCAACCTTTATTGCTCCACTGTTGAAAATGAGGCTCTAACATTCACAAATGACATTGAAATAAAATCCAGTCCAACATCTGGTTTGAGGTGATTCCTCTGGAACCTGTTGGAGGAAAAATATCCCAACTTCAGAAGATGAGCTTTAACCTAACAGAGCTCTGTGGTTCCTCCTGTCAGTATGAGAGTCAGGGTGAGGAGGCGCCATGTTAGGAAGAGAAGTGGAAGCTGCAGGATCTTCAGAACAAACAGGTCATGATGCTGGGCTACTGATTATCTCTGTCTGGATACAGGATCAATAGAACCAGTTTAAAAGCTAAAATGAATGGTTATATGCCAGACATGGAAAACTGGGATGCTCTCCATGCCATGATGTTCAGGATTTAGGTCTCATAGCATCTCAAGGTGTCAACATTGCAGCCAGTGGGTTGAAGGAAATACAGCTTTATTTTGTAGCAATTCGAGAGCTAGTACCCCCAAAAATTTAAAACTACTTTCACCCCTGCTAATTACTTAAAATAGCACAATAGTGTTGTGTTTTCTTTAAGGGTTTTTGTCGGAAAGAAACTTGAGGCAGGAATTGGACACACACGGTGGTTCAGACCATTTATTCAGACCACCTGACAGCGCAGCGGCTTCAGCTTCAGAATTCCCAGCAAATACTACATGTCAACATAAGTCTCGTTAACACAGTTTTGTTTTTTTTTGTTTTTTTTTACACATACAACATATATTTAAAAAAGAAGAAGAAAACAACAAAACGATGCAAAACTAACTACTTGTATATTAAAAGTAACATTTGGCTATCATTTGGCGGTCAGTATTGCTTACCTTCTGAATTCAGAGCAGATACTGACCGTTAAATTCCCAGCGCACAGTAACAGAAGCCAAGTACAGCAAACTTGGACACATTTTACCAACTTCCACAACCCAAAGAACAAATCTAACATTTTGGTGGCATCCACCGACATATTTAAACCACTGCCATACATAACCATTAAACAATCTCCCCTTTACTTATTCCTTATAAGTGGAGATATATTGTTGATATTACCATTAACAATATATCTGACCTGAACCTTCAGAGCCACATCAAGACAGTCACAAAGTCGGCCTTCTATCACCTGAAGAACATCTCCAGGATTAGAGGACTGATGTCTCAGCACGATCTAGAGAAACTCATCCAGGCGTTTATCTTTAGCCACATTAATTACTGCAACAGCGTCTTCACAGGTCTGACTAATAAATCAATCAAACAGCTGCAGCTGATCCAGAAGCTGCTGCTCGGGTTCTCACTAAAACCAGGAAGATAGAGACATAACACCAGTTTTAAAGTTACTACACTGGCTTCCTGTAGCTCAGAGAATAGACTTTAAAATACTGATGTTAGTTTATAAATCACTGAACGGTTTAGCACCACAATACATTAAAGATCTGTTATTGCTGTTTCAACCGTCTAGACCCCTCAGATATTCTGGTTCTGCTCTGCATCCCCAGAACCAAACGAGGAGAAGCAGCATTCAGCTTCTACGCACCACAAATTTGGAACAAACTTCCAGAAAACTGTAAAACAGCTGAAACACTGAGAGCATTTAAATCTAGACTTAAAATCCACCTGTTTAGAGTTGCTAATGGAACAAAAACAACAATTGGGATTTGAATCCCAACCAGAGTTCAAGCGCTAGGGAGAAATGGGGTGCGGGTTTAGAGTCCCCTCCCCCGCTATTGAAAAAGGTTGAGGGTGGGAGTCCCCCTCATTGTTCGAAAAGGGGTGCGGGTTGGAATCTCCTCCCGTCCCCTGCAGTTTTTTTTTCCTGCTGATTTGAAGGGAAGAACTTCGACTCGGCGGGAAATTTAACGTTTTTGATTGTTTATTCAATGTTGCATGACTCTGTTTTTGTGTTTAATGATGTAAAACACTTTGAAATGCCTTGCTGCTGAAATGTGCTATACAAATAAAATAAAAATTGATTTGATTTATAAAATGACTTGCAATTAAGTATAGGCAAAGCCACCCCCACTCCACTAGAGGCAGTAGCAGGTCTGAAAAGATGCAACTAAGGAGCAGATTTAGCTACAGAATTTGTTAATATCTGTGAGCTGCGCTGAAGTAAATAAAAGAAAGAAGTTCAAATACATTCTGAGAGTGAAACTCCTTCCTAAAGGTGAAAATATATCACAGATTTCAAAAGAAAATAAAAACGGAAGTATAGGAAAAGCGTCTCCTTCACTTCCGGATTCCAATGGTCCCATTTCCAAATAAGGTAAGAGACTGACAGTGGTCCGTCCCGCCCCTTCCTGTTTGCTGCAGCAGGTCCTTCTCAGATAAGTGGCGACAGTTATAAAATGTATCTTGTTAGCGGACCCTTGATAGCGGCACAAAGTACGTTTATTTTGTAACTAGGAATTGTGATTTTTGCTTTATTGTAATTAAATATGGTATAGTTTTTGAATCAGTTGATGCTAACAGTGGATGTTGTTTTCGGTTTTAAAACGTTACAGTTGTAAGAGCGTGTTTTGCATCTTATACTGTCTTTTTGTGTATGTGTTTGTGCAACAGCTCTTATGGTGAAACTCAGGCTTTACTCCCAAATAAACCAGTTCATCAGTAAAGCCAAAATCCTTGATTTTAGGGGGTGGGGGGTCTGCTACTAATGCTGGATGATTCGACTGAACATTTTTTTCAGTCGAATCATGACATGATGGTGAGTAATTATAATCACCCCCACCTTCAATTTCTGTTCTAAAAAAAAAAGATTAAAAAAAGAAAATACTTTTGCGTCCACATTGGATGTCTGAAGACCCAATTTCGATTTTTGTGTCAAGTCGTATTTTTTTGTTGTGGCTGTTCACACTTCCAAATATATCCAACCTGTATGTGTTTTCCAGTGTGAACAGGCAAACGACCTGAAAGTGTCCCGCATACGCAGTAGAGGGTGCAACAACATCAATGAAATCAGTGCTCTGCCAACCGCCATAAGAGAAGAGCTCAGTGTTTGCGGAAGTAAACATGGATGCTAACGGTGGAGCTTAGCTTACACATGCGAAGTTGTTGTCTGACCGGAGCAACTTAATCCTCAATATAGTTCGTCAGGGTTGTTGTTTTACTTTCCACTTGCGTGTATCAGGACACAGAATAGTGACATTTGTCGAGTATCAATAACGTTCAAGGTCGGATGAATGTGACCTGGACGTTAGGTAATATTTGATTCAGATACGTATCGATACCCAAGTGGCCTGGGTTGCATTTGAAAAGAATTCGACCTGTGTTGTTCAGACCGTCATGAAAAAAATCAGATACAGGTTGCATTATGTCAAAAAAATTTTTGAATTGGGTCACTTCAGGCTGCAGTGTGAACACAGTCAAAGTGGCTCTATTTCAATCATCACCTCTGTGGGCTGTATAATGGAGTATTGTGACCAAGCTATGAGCATTTTCAATTATGGGAATGCAATCATATTAGCAGAATGAAGATGCTTTTTCCCAGAAGAACATCTTAAAATACGAGGAGTTATTTTATCAATAAAAATCTTATCGATCTGACAAAACCAGCTCAGTCCATGTGGTTCTGACACATTTGTCAAATGTTGTGACAGGCCTAGTTACAGAGACACCAATAATGTTCTAGACATGTACTTCCATTGAGGAACGCTCGTAGCATGAGTGGCTTCAATAAGACCTTCCTCCTCGCTCCGTTTATTTCTGGTGTATTTTTGCAGTAGGACTATAGGGATCAGGGTGAGAAGCTCAATTTTTCTCACAAATGATCTGTCTTACTGCCAAGACCTACTGACACAACATATTTCTGAAATGATGCAGCTTTAAGTTGTAGCGGAAAAGCAAGAAACAAACCAACAATAATATTTCTCAGAGCCAGTAACACAGATGTATATTTATAACTTGGATAATAAACACAGATTCAAGGGAACTTTTATGAAGTCATCAAGTTAATTATTGTTATTGAACAAGATTTTTGATGTTTTTGATTAAATCCATTTGAGCAGCTGTCTCTGTGGAATGGCACATGGGAGGAGGGTCCCGCTCTCCTCCATCAGGTCTTCATGAAGCCTCTCTCCCCTGCTGCCCCTCCTCGTTCCCCAGCACGGAGCTCCCTCCCCTCCCCTCTCCCCCTCCCCTCCCTCCCTCCCCTCCCCTCCCTCCCCTCCCCTCCCCTCCCTCCCCTCCCTCCCCTCCCCTCCCTCCCCTCCCCTCCCTCTCTCAGATCAGACTTTCCTTTACTCCATAACTTCGGTTCGTTTCCAAACATTAAATCAGCCCCGATCCAACCTATCGGTGATCCAGTTGATGTCGCATCTGGAACATGGCTTCCAGGTCTGGCTTTGGGTTTTCTTCTGACAGGTAAAGTGACCAAGTTCTCCTCCTTTACTGCTGAAGGCTCTTCATGGTCGACGGGCGCAGGGCTGCCTGTGTGGATGCGGTTTACCAAAACCACGAATCTCTGCCTAATACCGGGTTGTTTTTGCGTGAGTGGTTAGTTTGAAACTGAAAAGTCACGGAGAGTCATGTGTGGAGGTGTGAGATGTTAAAAAGAGTCTCAGAAAGGAGGGAGTAGGAAGGTGAAAGTTGGAGAAAGGAAAGGTGGCGAGACAGCGGCGGAAGGTTCGGCTTCTCATGGAACAAGTAGTTCTGCTTAGTGCCGGTCGGGTCCACGGTGGAACCGGAGGACCGAGGCAAAACTACGATGATGGACAGTCGAGTATTCATCGGTTTTAGTGATTTAGTTAATAAACAGAGCTGCCTTCACTGTGACAAAAGTTCACAGGAATCCCACTAGTGAGCAACGCGGAAACCCGATTAACTCTCATTATGACACACTCAACTTTATATATATATTTATATATAGTTTCCTTGTTTAGTAAAGCGGATTCAAATATGTACATCTAACAGAGTTGCAGATAATAATAATAGTAATAATAATAATAATAATAATAATAATAATAATAATAATAATAATAATAATAAAAAATAGAACATGTCTTTATTACAGTTGTCACGTGGGCTAAAAAAATAATTAACAAAAATGTAAAATCGCGAAGAATTACACTGAATTTTTTAAAAACGTTTTTAAAAAACAAACTGAAGATAAAATGTTTCCAGAAGCGAAAGATTTTCTGTACCAAACTGAAGAAATTAATTTAAAAAGCAAACGAAACCGTACGTGCTTTGTAGCGCATGCGCAGCACGGACAAAGGCTACATGAACTGTAGTCTCTGGCATCTCTTTAGTTAACAGCAGCTTGACAGGAAGACGGACAAAAGTCACCTAGGCCACAAAAATCTAAATTAAATTTTAAAAAGGTACATTTGGAAGCACCAAAGTCTGTTGTTGACTAAAAGAAAGTAATTGGATGTTCTATACTGACAAAAGAAAATAGTTGAACCAACTTAGTTGAATTTCTTGAATATATATATATATATATATATATATAGCTTCTTTGTGTGCTTTGGAGTTTCTCTGCTGATTAATTTTTTTTGCGAAGCAGTATAAGCTGGGTAGCTCTTGAATTGATACAAAATAAAGCTGTATTTCCCTCAACCCACTGGCTGCAATGTTGACACCTTGAGATGCTATGAGACCTAAATCTTGAACATCATGGCATGGAGTCATCCCAGTTTTCCATGTCTGGCATATAACCATTCATTTTAGCTTTTAAACTGGTTCTATTGATCCTGTATCCAGACAGAGATAATCAGTAGCCCAGCATCATGACCTGTTTGTTCTGAAGATCCTGCAGCTTCCACTTCTCTTCCTAACATGGCGCCTCCTCACCCTGACTCTCATACTGACAGGAGGAACCACAGAGCTCTGTTAGGTTAAAGCTCATCTTCTGAAGTTGGAATGTTTTTCCTCCAACAGGTTCCAGAGGAATCACCTCAAACCAGATGTTGGACTGGATTTTATTTCATTGTCATTTGTGAATGTTAGAGCCTCATTTTCAACAGTGGAGCAATAAAGGTTGAAAAAGGTTATTATTTTGGAGAAAATCTCATCAACATTAATATTTCCACAAAATAATAGGCAAAATAAAGTGTTTAATAAAGGAAAAGCCTCTCAGACTCTGAGCCAGACAGCACCTAACTATTTTTTAAAAATATTAAACAATTTAATTTCACATAATTATCGCAGTAGAAGCCATTCGTTTGTTAAATACTTAATGAAACATATTTACTGTGTTTGATGTTTGTTGTAAATGACTTATACTCACAAAGAACGAGGTAATTAGTCCAAGTTTATCGTTTATTGAACGTTCACAAACTACAGCGGCTGTGATGCACCAAGACAAACGTAAAAAAAGGTAAAACAACCCGAACAGGTGATCAACTCTAAACCACTCTGCACATTTTTACTCTCTGTCTGTCATTTAAGCACTTCCGTTGCCATGGCAACCTCCTGCGCTCCACAAGCCGACCAGAGATTATGTTAAAAACATAACATTCAGTCCGTTACAACATTAGGTTTTCAGTCTTGATATTTATTTTGCGACCATTAATAAGCCTCCCTGAACACAGCTGTGGTTGATTAGTTCATTTTAAACTCCGGCTGTGTTATTTTGGTAACGGAACCAAAACGCACAGAATTGTGCAACAAAGTAACAAGTAATTCAATTAAGTTCATCCAATTTATTAAGTTGGTTTATCTTGACAGCTTTAAGTCAGACTTACTCAAATTGTTTAGTTTGACGCACTCACCTTAAATAAAGAAGTAAACAAATAAAGATATTTTAAAAGTTTGTTTTTGTTTTGTTTTTGGCTCATGTGACCTTTATTTTAGAGTAGTTTAACAGGAAGGTGAGTGATGAAAAATGGGGAAGACATGCGGCAAAGATCATCAGGCCGAGAGTCGAGCCTACGAGCCACGACAAGGACTAACACAGTGGTCCCCAGACTACGGCCCCCTGAACAATACCAGAGAGCATTCAGATTTTTTTCATATATTGTATTTTCCGGACTATATGCCGCTTATATGTAGATTTTTCTTCAACCACCAGGGGGCTCTTTAGCAGGAAGTGTGTCCTGTAAACTGTGGGTGTTTTGTTTTGCATGGCGCATTGCTGCCATCTGTTGGACTTTTAGGGAACTGCTCGACTTTTATGTTACGTAATCAGTGCGGTTGGTAGCGGTAGAGCAGATGAACATGTGTTTGTTATGAACGCTGCATTCCGGTCGAGTTCTTCAAGTAATGCCTGTAAGTAGCAGCTTATACTTCAATTTCTTAGGTCGTTACATAGCATTGCCGCTCATAGCATTCAGAGGTAGCTGCTGTAGCCGTTGTACTTCTAATGTATGCATCTGAATGTAAAACACTTCTGTAAGCTGCTCTGAGCTCATCCTGAGTTGTTTGTGTTTTGACAGTTTCACTCCATTCTACATGGAAATAAAGGAAGAACTAATTAATCCTGACTCGTGTGAAATGAGTTTGGCTGATGCTTAGTTTTGGTACAAGACGCCATAGTGAGACCATTACAGAGTGAATCATTGGAAGTGAAAATTGGAAATAAAAGTAGAAACCGCCCCTTAAAACGGAATTAGATTTAATAGGGAATTGAAATTTGAGAATGTTGATCAGTTAAATAGCATTGAGGGGAAAAAGAAGATTTTTTGTTTTTTTAAATAATACTGGGATGATTATGAGAATTTGAGGTATAGATATTAGGATCCAGTAGATGGCAGTAGTGCAACAATAATGGATGCAAGCTGCTGTTGAATCTAAAGAAGAAGAAGAAGAAGAAGGCGCCTATTTTCATTTAGCACATGCTAGTAGCAACACGAAGGATCAGCACTTTTACTGTTAGTTACTGTTTGGAAACTACTGTAATCAGTTCAGTTAAATCTAAACTTGGCAACTTTTTCTTTTTCAACCGTAATAAATGTGATATTCAATTGACCTGTTATGACTAAAATGTTGGCTGTCCGCCCCCCTCTGCTGCTGCTGCATCGCTGTGGAAAACCTGGAGCGGCAGAGATATCTGCGGCTTATATGTGTATGTTTACTGTTTTTTTTGTTTTTTGTAACTTTGGGGTTGTGGTTTATAGCCTGCTGTGGCTCATAGTTTGGAAAATATGGACTATAATCCTTCCTGGATCTTTTTCTGTGAAGAACCCAGAGAATGTTATTTGGTTGTGCTTTCTGGAAAACAATACATTTTTACATCTAGGCACTCCTTCAATCGTCACACTTTTTCTGTTACAAACTGACTCTGGCCCCCAGCAGAGAAGGGAAAAGTTATGTGGCCCTCACAGGAAAAAGTTTAGGACCCCTGGTCTAAAGTCTCCTTATATGTGTTATGTGCTATAGTCACAGTGGAAAGGTCTGTTTTAAAATCAATTTCAACAAACAGATCTTTTCTAAAGATAATCATAAAAACAACATAGTCATTTATTATGAAACAAACAATAAATATTACATTTTGTCAAATGCCATCATCAAAGTCATCAAGCAAATACACATCAAATATGTTGATCAGTGTTCAACATACTATTAATCAAAGGCAAATCTAAATAGGAATGTTTTAAGCCTTGATTTAAGGCAACTCTGTGTTTGGGCTATTTTGCATTTTCCTGGAAGTTTGTCCAGATTTGTGGTGCATAGAGGCTGAATGCTGCTTCTCCATATTTGGTTCTGGTTAATTTTGATGTAGTGAGTGGAAAAATCAGTGAATTTCACCTTTTTGTGTTCTGTTTTTAATGATGCCTAAAGGCAGTGAAGCGGTGCTAGGTTTTTATTTTTCCTTTATTCACTGTCAGAATCAGCACAGTGTCATAGCTCTACATTACACTTAATGTTTCATTAGGCTCTTGTGACTTTTTGTACTCACACTTTTTGTTGTTTTGCCATCATCAGTTGATGCCTTTCTGCTACTACTTTGACTAAAAAAATCAATTAATTTGTAAAGTTATGCTCATGGTTTGCTAGAAGAAAAACTTGTAGCCTCTTATTTGAATACATAGAATTGAAGCAGGTATGAAATAAAAGTAGGAATGAAATGACAATGTTTCGGTGTAAAATGGGGGACTGACTAAGTTGGAACCTTCTGCAATATTATAGTCTTTCATTCACCCCCACAAATTCTGTGAACATACACTTTACACATTCATTTTTAACAGAGTAGCAAAGCTCAAGATGCATATTTGAGACTGCATTATCATTATTGAAGCACATTTAAGATCTAATTGTTTTTTAGCTCAAACTTTAGCAACTTACAAAGATTTCAGTTCACAGCAATGTGAATAAAGATTTTTTATTTTTTTGTTTGTAGTGGCTGCAAGTGAACTATGTTATGAATGCAAGTCTAACATTCATTCATATGTTGGTTTTTAAGGGCAAATCTTGAACCATTTAAAAGATATGGAATTGACAGAAATGAACTGTTTTTAATAAGCCTATAACTAAATCTCTCACCATCTACAAGGATAAAAGTAGCTGTTTTTAGTGACCTAATTTGAGATCTGTCCAGTCATTTTTAACTCAAGGTGATTACCCTCCCAGTCATACTTCAGTGTGATAAATTAGTCCGCACTCTTCAGCCTCATGTTCACCACAAAGGAATGTAACCTCTTCAGGGGTCAAATGTCAAATTAGCTTGAGGAGGAATACCAGCTTTACATGTCATCCTGGGTTAAAATTTTATGTGTACTGGGATTCCTGACTCCGGTCTTAAAGTCATTTGGATCCCATCTGAACTTTTCCACTGAGCCAAAACTTGAAATAAGTCATGGAATTTACTGGCCAGTTCCGAGCTGAACTATTGGGCCATTGTGAAGCTGTAGGGTTTGGTTTAAGGCTTGTTTGTCTTAACCAGAATAATGTATCTACAGGCATTTATGACACAACTCTGTGATGGCAGATATGAGTATGGAAAGCCTGCATCATCAGGCCTACAGCTGGATCTCATTATTCAAGGAATGCAGGGCTTTTGTACGAAAACTCTGGCTGGCCTTCTCTAATCCTCTTTTCTCCCTCTCAGCTGAACTCCTTCGGCAATGCAGCAGTCCCCTCTCTGATGAGACGATGAGAACCCACACCCGTGGGGCCCCCACAGTCTTCTTCATAAGTCTGCTGTGGCCCCTGCTTGCTCCAGTTCCCGCAGCTGAAGTGGACCCTGCCGGGGGAATTCCTTTCATGGGAGGCAACTATGACAGTCATCCCATGTTGTACTTCAGCCGTGGGGATGTGGAGGAGCTACAGTATGCAGCGGCAGGAACTCATCGACAGATGGCCAGGAGGATCCGGGAGGCCGGGGAGACCATGCTGGAGCACCCAGAGGAGTACCTGCCCCCTTGGAGCCCCACGGAGTTCACTGCCCGCTGGAATGAGGTCTATGGCAACAATTTAGGCGTCCTATCCATGTTCTGCCTGCTGTACCCGCACAGGGCCGGGGCCCTCGACCTGGCCAAGGACTACATGGAGAGGATGGCGGCTCAGCCTAGTTGGTAGATTTTCTGTTTTAATTTACTTGCAACAATGAGATGTGAACTGATGTATAAAGGTGTGGTCACTCTGAAAGTGAATGTTAAATGGTATCCACCTTCCTTCCTTATAATTTTACCCAGTAATTCAATAATAAGCAGTTGTAGTCTCTCAGCACCACAGGCTGAAACGCCTTCTGATTCTTCAAGACATTCTCTCCAGCTGGCACATATGCAACAGTAAACTTGTCCAACTTCTTTTCTGGTTCATGACTGGCTGTCTGCTATTGATATACAACTAACCACTTATCACTGTAGTTTGGGTTAGCATTAGGGTTAGGGGAAACGTTACGGGGTACAGGATATGGTTGGATATAAAGGCTAGGATTATGGGGTAGGGTTAAGTTTTAGTGTTAGAGCATTAGAGTAAAGAATGTCTGGTTCAGGAAAGCATTGGAGGTGGTGGACCTGATGAAGATGACTTCCCCATAGTCTCCAGGGTGTTCTCGTGTGCTTCTGTGGGCAGAACTCTAGTAAAGCTTCTTTTGGGGCAGATAAAGCTGTAGTTCAGGAAATATGTTGAGCAGCTGTTTGCTGCAGGTCCCCTCCCCCGCTCCTCCAGGGAGAGGAAATGAAATGTTCAGATGTGAGCTGAATAGTCAGAGGTGGGTAGAGTAAATGGTAAATGAACTTTTAGGTGTAGTACAATTTTTTTACTCAAATTAGAATAGCACTACTTCAGCATATTTTTGCTGAAGTAAAAGTAAAAAGTAGCCGTTCAAGAAATGACTCAAGTAAGAGTAAAAGAGCATTTGGTAAAAAGTCAAGTACTCATGTTCTGAGTAACTGATGAAATTATCAATTATATAATATTTTAAAGTTACATAATCAGATGTATGAAATTATAAAGCTAAGTGGAAAATTTGGTATTTTAAGGACCAAAAGTACAATAATTCTTATAAGTAACAAAAAATTACAGAATCGGACAAAATGTTTTTTTTTTCAAACCAGTTTCTTTCAATATAAAACTTCTGAAACTTTAACAAAAACTGCAGGTGTGTTTCTTTGCCTGGTGAATTTTTGGTTGAACATGTTTGTTATTCATTCTGCGGGTAGAGAATCCAGAAAGTTTACTCAAGTAAGAATACCAATACTTCATAAAGCAAAAAGTACAGCTTAATAATAACACTCATAAAAGTTATTTTAAAAAAATTTAGAGGAAATGTAATTGAGTAAATGTACCTAACTCTATGAATAGTCAAGACTGAGTCTCAGGTTCCAGGTGACCAGGGCCGTGCAGAGACCACTGAAGGGGCAGGTGCTCAAAAAAGGGCACATCAAACCGCCTTCTAGGACAGAATATTAACAAAGCCTCTCAGCTTTCAGTTTAATAAACAATGATAAATTACAAAATTGTGACATATACAATCAAAGCTAAGGAAAATCTCTATATAGAGCATAATACTATGCATATGTAAGAGATTTTATTAGTAATTTCTTTCTGCAGGTCTATTTTGTTATAGGAAAGTTTTGCAATATTCAAACCCACAATTTAGCAAGATATGTAAATCAGAGCTGGACCACCAGACATATTTTGTCTTTACATAATTACACTATTAAAAATGTAAACAAGGGCACAATGCAACCTTTCAGTGACTGTAATCTATAACAGAGCTGCCTGTTTGCTGCAGTGGAGATGAAGACGGTCCATTCAGGAAAGCAGAGCTGCAGCAAACTTTAACTGCAAAAAATAACAACAAAAGCAAAAATTGAATTGTTAATGCATGTCACCATAAGAAAGGCCTACTGAGTTTTGCTTAAAAAAACTTTTTAAAAAAAATTAAAATCCCACATTTTTGTCTCATGAAGTGAATTTTTTTTCTCTGCAAAACAAACTTATTTGCGCGTGTCAGAAATGTTTTCTTGCTATTCTAAGTTTTTGTTTTGCTTGTGATTCTCACATGACGTCGTGGGCAGAGACTAAAATCACAACAAAATATTTCTGATGTGCGCAAATAAAAGTTTGTTTGGCAAATAACTTTTTAAGTTCACAAGACAAAAATTAGTTATTTAATTTTAAAAGGTTTTTTAAACAAAACTTTTTGTTAAAAAAAAAACAACAAATCATTACAATTCCAAACGTTTTGATTACAATGTTATTTTACTTAACTGAGGTAAATTTTATTGTTCATTGAATAATTGGGGGGGGAAATTTACTTCATACTCTGTGAACCAGACCATAAACTTACTTAAAGTCTGGGTTGAGTTTTTTCCCCTTCATTAATGACACTTTTATTACATACATTATATCTATCACGGTAATTCAGGGTGAGTTATTTTTAATTCTATATGAATATCTTTGTTGGACTTTTATTTAAGTGTTGGTCTAACGCTGGAATGAATGCAATGTACATCATTCAGCAAAGAAAATGAGAAGATCGGACATGTATCCATTATGGAGATGATCGGTTTTGGACGGGCGATGTGCCCCTATTGCATAAGCGATACTGAAGAATGACTGATATCATTGACGATACAGGGAAGAAGCTTTTTAGTTATCTAGCTTTGCTAGCAAAGTCGTTAGCTAGCAGCTAGCTAATGGCACAACAACAGCCTAATGTCTGTCTGATAAAAATACTGAATCGATAGATACGAACAGTTTCTCCTCACCTGGTTGTCTCCTCCCCTCAGTAGTTCTTCAGAGAAAGGCAGACGCAGAGGCCTGTCAGTGTCTGTTGTATTTCATTACCTCTCTGCTTAAACCGCGACTCTGAGCTGAAGCAGAAACGATACTTCAACGTTTTCCGTCATCTGACAAGCAGCAAGTCTACTCCACTTTATTCACCAAAAACATTTTTTTTTTAACTCACCAAAATCTGTTCTGTAATCTGGAACGTTTGTTACGTTGAGCTCCAGTTAACCGCCTCATCTCACTGCGAGAGGCAACTGTGTCATGCGTCACGGGCAAAAGGTCAAAGGTAACAAGGTGACCAGAGGGCTTATTATGTTGTACAAAAAACCCAAATAATTTTAGTACATGTTATTATGTGTCAGAACAAAACAAATTTGACCAAAGGGGCACTTGTGGGCAAGGAGCAAAAGGGACAGGTGCTCAAGCCCCCTTAGCCCCCCTGCCCCCACCTCCCCACCCCACCCCTCTGCAGGTGACTGTTCAAGGACAACTTCACTTGGCTCTGTGGCTCTGATTCCTGTTTATAGTCCATGCAGTGATATAACACAGGTACATGACAGCTTCACTAACAAATATGCATCAAGGCTTTGTCCTGGAATGACTTTCAGTGAGGAATTGTTTTCCTTTTACAGGGCTGACTATTTTCTAATAAATATCTGTTGGGACAAGGTGTCCTTTTAGAACCTGCTGTATTTCTTAAGTGTTTGAATACAACTGAGTTGCAAGGTGACTTGATCACCTTAGCATATGTAGAGAATATTTCCACAATTTCTGTATTTACGGCTGTTTTCTGTCTGTTTTCAAAGATTGTTGAACTCTAGAGGCAAATGCAATTATTTTGGGAAATATATGGGCTTTGCTGTGAGAGGGGCAAAGAAAATCTGCCTGGATGTGGGAGTTTTTCTTTGAGCCCACTGTTTATATAAACGATATTTATTCAAGAAATTGTCATTTAATGCTGTATTACTGAAAGAACTGACTGACAGACATGTCTGAGCATGGTTTGTTATTTGTGCTGTTAGATACTGAAGTCTGCAATAGTTGTTTATTGAGTCACCTCCAAAAAGAAATTCTGCAGAAAACAGGGAAGTTTTGGGTTGAGTTTCTTGTTACACGTCCTGAAAACCACTACACAAAAAATAGTTCAAATAACAGTTTTTTCTAAGAAAATCTAAGTGTGCCGTCATTGGCCTGTCATCTAAAAAATGATTGCAATAAATGTTTGAAGACCATTTTAAACTTATGTAATGGTAATGATATAATAATGCAATATCCGGCCAAAAATAGATACACTTTGTTTTCAAAAGAACACTAAACACTGGAACTGGTAAGCTAAATAAACAAAACAACCGAAAATAACTTTTTGGGGGGCAAAATGAATCGTAGCTAAATATAGACAACAACACCAGTACCCTACAAGCTACTTGTTAACAAGCTTAAGGTGCTGTATTGATATTAGCTAGTCATCTTTTAGCTAACTTTACTTGCATCCAACAGCTTTACTCAGTCGGTTAGTTTGGGGGGAAAAACTGTGAAAAGTTCTTTGCGTTTTGCTGGTTTGCTGCCATGATTCCAACACCTGAGCAGCTCTGCCCAGCAGCAGCAGGTCTCCTTCACTGCCACACAGGTGGAAACGCAGCGCGAGCGTCGTAACGTTCATGTTGCGTTTAAAGGCGGCTCTGAAAAACAGGTTACCACATGTTAACAACAGACTAAACAGTTTTAACTGCTGAGAATCTGGAAGTATGGTGTTCCACCCTTCCCCACTGTGTGCACCAGGCACCGTTGATTGGTGGGCGGGGCGAATACCTTTAAAGTTGGAATTCGCCCTGTAATCTGTAATCTGGAACGTTTGTTCCAGATTCCACTGTTGCTACGGTCGGCGGCTACATGTCGGCTTGTGGGTTTGGTCGACTCGTCTGCGATCAGAAGTGGGAGTTTTGCTATCCGTGGCTGAGATCATGGTTGGTTTTTGCGTGCTACACCTGTCGTGCGTTTCTGCAGTGTTGGTCTGATGGCGTTGCCGGCTGCAGCTGGAGGTTGTTGTGGCGTGCGGCTTCCATCTGGTCCTCACCTGCTGACCCGCTTCCTCCCGGGTTAGGCTGTGTTTCCACCCCTGGGTAAGCTACCTGCTATTTAGCTTTTGATTTGTTTTATCTGGATCCACTGTTAATTGGTTTTCTGTTTCAGGCAACTGATTGTTTGGAGCTGCAGTGCTTTGGACGCTCTGCTGTCTTGTCTTGCCTTTGTTTGCTCTCAACTAAACCTGTTGCGGATTGGGCAGGCTGTGTGGGCGGGGCGTTACTCCTCTGGCCCCATAGAAGGGCATTTGGAAGCAATGACAACGACTTGTTACATTGTTTGAAATGTTTTCTTTTATAGTTTGTTTGATTAATTTCTTTTGCATTGCATTGCATGTTTTCTTTGTTTTACTAATTTCTTTTGCATGTGTGACCAGCAGGTGGAGATCTTTTTAAGAGCAACAAGATGCACCCGAACACAGATTTAATAGTGCACAATACTTTATTAAACAATTCTTTAAAAAAAAACTAGGCTTCAGGCCTACTTTTCGATCCCTGGAACAAAAGGAACACATAAGGAAAAAAAGGGGAGACAAGTTTGATTATTCCAAAAATAAATAAAACATGCAGCGCAAAAGAAATGAGCAAAGCAAACAAATTAATACTTTAACAAAACGGTAAAAGAAAATACTTCAAACAATGGAACAAGTCGTCATTAAATTCCAAATGCCCTTCTGTGGGGCCAGATGAGTAACGCCCCGCCCACACAGCCTGCCCAACCCGCAACAGGTTTAGTGGAGAGCGGCCCAAACAAACAACGGGAAGACAAGACAAGACAGCAGAGCGTCCAAAGCGCTGCAGCTCCAAACACAATCAGTTGCCTGAAACAGAAAACCAATTAACAGTGGATCCAGATAAAACAAATCAAAAGCTAAATGGCAGGTAGCTTACCCAGGGGTGGAAACGCAGCCTAACCCGGGAGGAAGCGGGTCAGCAGGTGAGGACCAGACAGAAGTCGCACGCCACAGCAACCTCCAGCTGCAGCCGGCAACGCCATCAGACCAACACTGCAGAAACGCACGACAGGTGTAGCACGCAAAAAACAACCATGATCTCAGCCACGGATAGCAAAACTCCCACTTCTGATCGCAGACGAGTCGACCAAACCCACAAGCCGACATGTAGCCGCCGACCGTAGCAACAGTGGGAGAAACAAAGACGCACGCACCCTGTAGCGGCCCGCCCAACTATAAAGTGGAGAGCACCGGAGTTGAGCCTTTTTTTCATTCAATGTCATCAATAGAAAGAGAAAAAGGCAGGAAGAGACAATAAAGCCGAAAATGAGGTCGATCATTTTAATTTATCGTGCGATTAGTTGATTTATTATCTCGACAGGCCTAGGTCATATTGCTTTTTATCTTGCCGTGTTTGTTTGGATGTCCAAAAACATGTTAGATGGGTTCAAGCATGAGGACATAAAACACATTTTGTGGAACATCAAGCTCTGTCACAGTTTTTGAATATGTGTACTGTTTATGAATGAAGGGTGGAGATTCCACTGTGTTCTCCTCCATTAGGGAGGAGTAGATCACTATGCTGTGAGTAGACTGTCTTGGTTTTTTCCTTCTATTCTGGAGGATCTACTAACCATTGGGAGAGAAGTACAGTGGCGTATGAGCGGCTCCAAGTAGTCAAATAGGTATTAAAGCAATTAATCAGAAAATAATTAAATTGGAGTTGCTCCAAACTTTCAGCATGCTGTAGTGATTGATCCGCAATCTTTACAGGCAAAGCGCGGGAAGCAGGACTTTATCATTTTTTATTCATACTTAACTGATAAACAAGCCTCCGGCCACTAGGTGGCAGCAATATTGCCGGAAGTAAGTTGTCAAATTAAAAAGCTCCGATATGTAATGTGACCCTCTCAGCAAGCCTGGTTCTTTCTATTAAATAAAAAATTGTTTAAACAATCGTTTCAAAGTCCTGGGAGTGAAAACTTCCTTATGATTTGCCAAAACTTATAGTATTTACTCATTTGTTAAACCAATACCAACTATAACCTTACATTAACCAATTTAGCGCAGAATGGTGAAAGTGAAAAGTCTTTTTATTGTTATGCAATCATCTCTTCTCATCTGAAAAGCTGAAATATAAGCAAGATTGCAGCTAATTTTTCTACAATAAATGTTAAAAACTATATGCCTTGTGAAAAACTAAACTGAAGAAGCTGACGAGTAACCAATGCTTACAGTTGTAAAAAGTTTTATTGTATTAAATCTGAAAATGCACATCCCAGTGAATGATTTGCACTTTTTCTCTTTAAAACTGAGTAGTCTTGATTAAATTTACTGATTCATTTATAAACTGATTTTAGACATTATTGAGACAATAAAACGGCAGTTTTTCTAATAAGTTCATCTGATGCTGGAGCCAGTAGATTGCACAGATAAATTATTAAATATGAACAGATTCGAAATAGTATTTCAAATCTGGGGAGGGAAGGGCACTAGGGGGGCATGAAAAAAAATTATGGTTCCTTTGGGGGGCATGACAAAAAATAATTGAGAAATGTTATTGGGCCTATTCCACAACATGTGTTTAAATCCAAAGACAATTATTAATGGATATAAACTACAGGAATAGAACAATATAACCTATTCTACTCTTCATTAAATATGGAGAATGTACCACACCCGGAGAATTTGGAGAAGCAGAGCACCAGAGATAATTAAACAGAGATGCAGAAGATTAATAAGAGAACTTACAAAGATAGACAATATAGACAATTTCTCAAAAATGTGATATATTTTTAGTCTATGAAAGGTCAAACTGGATACTTTTGGTAGCATTGTATTTAAAGGGATGTGCATAAGACTGATGCAATACTTGTTATGAACACAAAGGATTCTTCATGAATGCTTAGGACTTTTGTCATTAAGTTTCATTCAGGAAATAATGACACTTTCAGTGCAAAGTTCACACCAAATGTTTTGACCATCAGTCACAGCTACATAGTCAAAAAACATAATCTTCTCAATGAAGCATGGCAGAGGCAATATCATTGTGCATTTCTTCAGAAATTCTAGAAAAAAATAAAATCTCCACAGGGAAGAAATGATGAATTAAGAAAAACTCAAACATTTTTTTAGTTGTTCCAACATCACCCTTTAAAAATGAAATACAATGAAAGAAAGGTTCAGGAGATCCACGTGAAATTGGTCAGATCAACTGACTTAAAAATTACTGAGCTGCTGAATATTTGTCTGTCTTTATTAATGTTAGACAAAAAATAACAAAACAAAATTCAGAATTACTGTTTGAAATAATGTTTTCTGGCTATCTTGGTTGTTTGTGGTTTGTGGTCTTTAGCAGGATGTGAATCATTGGAAGTCGAAATTGGAAATAAAAGAAGAAAGCACCCATTAAAACGGAATTAGGTTTTAATAGGGAATTGAAATTTGAGAATGTTGTTGATCAGTTAAATAACATTGAGGGGAAAAAGAAGATTTTTTGTTTTTTTAAATAATACTGGGATCATTATGAGAATTTGAGGTATAGATATTAGGATCCAGTAGATGGCAGTAGTGCAACAATAATGGATGCAAGCTGCTGTTGAAATCTAAAGAAGAAGAAGAAGAAGAAGGCGCCTATTTTCATTTAGCACATGCTAGTAGCAACACGAAGGATCAGCACTTTTACTGTTAGTTACTGTTCGGAAACGACCGTAATCAGTTCAGTTAAATCTAAACTTGGCAACTTTTTCTTTTTCTACCGTAATAAATGTGATATTCAATTGATCAGTTATGACTAAAATTTTGGGTGTCCGCCCCCCTCTGCTGCTGCTGCATCGCTGTGGAAAACCTGGAGCGGCAGAGATATCTGTGGTTTATAGTCCAGAAGATACAGTATTTATTTCATAAATAGTGTTATTATTTATTTCCTGGATTTTTTCTGTGAAGAACCTAGAGAATGTTATTTGGTTGTGCTTTCTGGAAAACAATACATTTTTACATCTAGGCACTCCTTCAATCGTCACACTTTTCTGTTACAAACTGACTCTGGCTCCCAGCAGAGAAGGGAAAAGTTATGTGGCCCTCACAGGAAAAAGTTTAGGACCCCTGGTTTACATGGTTGGAGAAAAAACAGGAAACTTGTCTTTTCCAAGCCTCATTGTCAGTCTGAATGTTTTGCTGTCAACAGTATTTTTCTCTGTACTTGAACTTGCCAGGAGAAAAACATGCATATTGCTCCAGACTTTCTAACGCAGGCCAACATGTGAGATTAAACCAAACCAAAAATGACTAAAACTCTGAACATAGATTACCTAAACTACATGTCTGTTCCCCATTAGAGAGAAGGACCAAAATGATTTTCAAAAGCTCAAAATTTTGTTGTTACTTTGACGCCCAAGGTTCAGACAGACAGTCACAATGGTGGGATTTCCATGCCATCTTTTACCATATCAGAGCAGAAAAGAAAAGTCACTGAGCACGGGCTTTCACAATGTAACGGCACACGGCAAATTTTCCATTGGCTGCACTTTATTACGGTCACTAAACCTCTTAGAGTGGCTTCAAGATCTGTCAGCTGTGGTACTCATGACCTCCAATTATGTCTGCAGCCACTCCAAGAACATGTTTTATTGGAGAGTCTCAATTCTGGGACAGATTGCTCTGTGTTTCTCTTGCTCGTTTTTTAAACAGTCTAAGCAAACATGCAGGAGTGAGGTTTTGTGTGCCTTAGGACACTTTGATTTGCAGTTCACCAGTGACTCGGCAAATCCTTTCTGTTTGTCTTTGCCATATAGGCAAACTGAGACCTAAAAGACGCCTCCAATAAATCTGAACTGCACTCAAGTTTTTTGAAACTCCATCTGCCCTCTGCCAGAGTGCTGGGGTGTGTAGAAAGGTTGAGAGTCATGGAACTTACAGAAAGTTGAACACAAAACAGATTCATTAAGACTTTGAAGACTGTTGTAATAAACTCAATAGAATATGTTTTTGAGTGTTTGTTTCTGACATGCTGAATATCCACTTGTGGTCCAAATCTTGACTGATGGTGACTCATTCTGATCCTTCTAGTGATGGGAGTGGGGTAAGTGTCATGAGTTGTTGTGTTGACATAGTGAGGATGGACACAGTGGACCCAGGTAGTTAAGTAAATGATGGTTTTAATTAGAGGTGTGCTGATCGATCGGCCTATTTTCATGAAATAGTATATGATTGGTGATCGCCGATCACTGTCTTGTTGTCGATCACCAAAACCAATTACCTGCATCTAATTTCGCAGCCTGTATGTTCAGCTTCATTCCTCTTTCCTTCACACTGTGCAAACGCACAGCAACAAATCCTAAGTGATGTGGTAAGGAACTGTAACGCTTTGAGAATGAATGGGGAAGTTTGCGTGTTCCGCGGAAGAAATGCCTCGGGGGGTGAATCACGTCAAAATACATCAACACAACGAATCTAATATGATGTTTAAAAAACGAACATTTGGCGGAGTTTGGCTACACCGAGGCTCACTGCAGGCAAAAAGGGACATCCGGAGTGATCAAACAGCAGGTGAAGCAGCGCACAGCTAATATCAATCAATCAAATTTTATTTGTATAGCACATTTCAGCAGCATTGATATAGCCAGGTTTATTTGATTCATGTATAATTTATGGTACTGACAACAGTAACAAATGGCTGTAAAAACTACATCATGAAAATACGGTAAAGTGGCTGGGTTTTGAAAATACAGCTTTTTACTGTTTTTCTTTCTTTGTCTTCTAGCAACCCTTTGATTTCTGGAGAAGTTCAGGACTGAGACCAACTCAGAACTCATCCATGTTGGTTTTGTTTGGCTGTTCACTAAGTCTTAAACTTGCCCAAATGTTTAAGATGTACTGTTGGGGTTCCAATAAAGTTTTGAAAAATATGTAACTTTAACATTTGACACTGCTGGATACCTTCCTTCCTTCAAAGGAATAAAACGACAGACATTTAGAATTTTGACTGCAAGTTTTACATGAAAAGCTGGTAAAACATTGTTTTTATGACTGACATGCAGTTTGCTTGGAAACTTTGATGTTTGGGAACTTTTGTTTTAGTAAAGATTATTTAATTCATTGTATTCAATGTAATGGTACCATGAGGGTAAATGTATCAGATCTTAAAACTCTGTTGTTTTTAGATCAGAGTTTTTTCACTTTGGTTGCAATACTTTGACTTCTATGTAACAAGCAAATGTTGCTGTTGCAAAACACTATTTTGTTTCTCTTCAGTTTGTCAGACTTAAATTGACAATAAAATAAAGCAATTTTTCAATATATATATATATATATATTTGTTTTAATTAGATAAAACATTTTTTGAGAGTTTATTAAATTAAGTTTCAAGTTCACATTTAAACTTTTAAAAGCTAGCAAAGTATGCAGTTTCATGAACTACTGTAAAATGACAACTTACTGTAATTTTACTACAGGACTACTGTGATTTTATTATGATAGAAATGTGATGGAATCACAGTAACCATGTTGCATAATTACTGTACTATTTGATTAGTGTACACTAACACTAATCAAATTACAATAAGATAGTAATAAAAATTACAGTAAACCGGCAATAATGATTATCAATGCTTAACAAAGTCCAGACAGCACAGGTGGACAATAAAGCAAGGCCATCACCATATTGCTCCCTATTGCTAGAGGATGTCTTGATTTCAGTCTTTCTTCATGTTAGTGGACAGTTCTTGCTGAGTTGATTTCTCTTGCCTTTTCTTCTCTACCAAAGGAACTTTTCTCTGACTTAACACGGAGTAAAAAAATGATTTCTGAAATGGAAATTTGTGTCTACTGAAAGGTATGTCCAAGTACTGGGCTCCTTTGGCAAGAATTACTGCATCGATGCAGCTGTTCAAGTCCAATGGTACCATGGTCATTGACAAGGTACCAAGTCCTGCTGGAAAATGAATTGTCATAACCGACTTGTCTGCAGAAGAAAGCATGAGATTCTTTCTTCTGCAGATAAGAGGTGCTTTCTTTTATCTGTGCTGACAGTGGACTAGTTATAACCAGGGGTGACAGTAAGGGGGTACAGCAGGGTACTGCGTACCCCTAAGGATTTAGTGGGGGTTCGCAGTACCTGCAAGAGAGGAGCGGCTGTCAGCTGTAAAGAATCAATGGGTTCACTATGCAGTCCTGAGTTCACCCACTAATCAGCCGTGACTGATTAGTTTCTCAAGAACAATCTAAAACACGACTTAATCAGTTAATAAATATCTTTTTTTCTCATTTCATATCGTTTCTGAACTGTTCGTGCTTTGCTAGAGCAGGGCTGCAACACGTCGATCGCGAAGGTTTTGAGTTGATCTCGGCATTAAGTGACAAACTGAACGTCGCCAGGAGGCTGAGAGCAGCAGGTCCTCCTCTGACTGGCTTAAAACGTTCATAACTTTATTAAAGAACAACAAAAAAATCAACAAAACGTGTTCAGATTAATGACCCAACGACAATAATAATCTCAGTGATTATTGTTTCAACAAGGTGTTGCGCAATTCTATGTGTTTCAGTTCCATTACCAAAATAGCAGATCAGGATTTTAAAATGAACTAATCAACCACAGCTGTGTTCAGGGAGGCTTATTAATGGTCGCAAAAATAAATATCAAGACTGAAAACCTAATGTTGTAACGGACTGAATGTTATGTTTTTAACATAATCTCTGGTCGGCTTGTGGAGCGCAGGAGGTTGCCATGGCAACGGAAGTGCTTAAATGACAGAGAGAGACGGAGAGTAAAAGGGTGCAAATCGTTTAGAGTTGATCACCTGTTCGGGTTGTTTTACCTTTTTTTACGTTTGTCTTGGTGCATCACAGCCGCTGTAGTTTGTGAACGTTCAATAAACGATAAACTTGGACTAATTACCTCGTTCTTTGTGAGTATAAGTCATTTACAACAAACATCAAACACGGTTTGATGTTAAATACTTGTGTTTCAATAAGTATTTAACAAACGAATGGCTTCTACTGTGATAATTATGTGAAATTAAATTAATTGTCAAATATAAAAAAAATAATTTGCTGTCTGGCTCCGAGAAGCTTGTCCTTTATTAAACAATTTTGATTTTTGCCTCTTATTTAGTGGAAATATTAATGTTGATGAGATGTTCTCCAAAATAATAACCTTTTTCAACCTTTATTGCTCCACTGTTGAAAATGAGGCTCTAACATTCACAAATGACATTGAAATAAAATCCAGTCCAACATCTGGTTTGAGGTGATTCCTCTGGAACCTGTTGGAGGAAAAATATCCCAACTTCAGAAGATGAGCTTTAACCTAACAGAGCTCTGTGGTTCCTCCTGTCAGTATGAGAGTCAGGGTGAGGAGGCGCCATGTTAGGAAGAGAAGTGGAAGCTGCAGGATCTTCAGAACAAACAGGTCATGATGCTGGGCTACTGATTATCTCTGTCTGGATACAGGATCAATAGAACCAGTTTAAAAGCTAAAATGAATGGTTATATGCCAGACATGGAAAACTGGGATGACTCCATGCCATGATGTTCAGGATTTAGGTGTCAACATTGCAGCCAGTGGGCCGAGGGAGGAAATACAGCTTTATTTTGTAACAATTTAAGAGCTACCCAGCTTTTATTGCTTCGCACACAAAGAAGTTATATATATTTTTTATTTTTATTTTTTTTGTCATAATACCCCCAAGAATTTAAAACTACTTTCACCCCTGGTTATAACCCAGTGGACCATCCCCAGGATACATATAAGAATCGGACAGCAGCTGCAGTCTTCTTCTTGTGACTCTCGTATGAAACTCCTAAGTGGGCTTTGCCTCACAATCTCTTGAAGGACATAGTTTTCCCTGATGTTTGTCTGCCTTTTTCTGCTCTACTTTTACTCTGCTCAACATTGCACTTGGACATAACCACTGAGTGAACAACTAGCTTCTTTGGAAACAATTTTTTACTTGAATTAAAAATAAATGATACATTATTTTTGAAGCACCAGCGTCTGATCTCTAAGGAAAGATTTCAGAGCAAAACCCAAAGAAAAGAAAGATGTACATGATATCATGAGCCATGTATATCCAAAAATAATGTTTGATCCATCATGTATGTCTGATAGCTTTCTTCCATCTTTCTCCTTTGTATGGACTACAGGTTGGTGAAGGACGCCCCCTGGGATGAAGTTCCTTTGGCACACTCACTGGTTGGATTTGCCACGGCCTACGACTTCCTGTATGAGTACTTGAACAAAGGCCAACAGGAGCACTTCCTACAGGTGATAGGCAATGCATCTCGCTTGATGTACGAGAAGTCCTATGTACGTGGCTGGGGGTTCCAGTACCTGCACAATCATCAGCCCACAAACTGTGTGGCTCTGCTCACCGGAAGCCTGGTCTACATGACCCAAGGTGGGTGCCCACCCTGAGGGGTTCCCTGCCCTTTTCTAGTCAGACCACAGCATCTTCCTGAGATCAAGTCACAGGTTTATGCTTCAGCCCACAATTCTCCTTAGGTGTTTCAACCAGTCCTGGATCAGTTTACTAGGGTGTTTTTGATCATGCCACAGAGTTCAGTTCTGCTTCGGCTTATGTTTTATTTTTCATAAGTTCTCATGTTTTCCTCAAGCTCAAGTATTAATGAATACTATAATATCACAATTATGGACAGGTCCCTAACCATCACGTTTACATCTCCATGCTTCTAACAGCTGGTACCAGGTTCTATCTTCTGGAATAGCGAGTTTATCTTATGCCCAAGACGTCCTCTGGACCTCAAAACCTACAGGAATTAATCAAAACAATGGAAAGGTTTGAAGGAAAAACAAAAAAATAAATAAGATTCTCCTCCAATGTTCTTTTTTTGATAGAAAAATATAAGTCTTCTTTTGAGTCGTTTTACCACAACACAAAAACACTTTTTGGTCTTCTTTTTTCTTACTATAGAATAGAATATGCAAGGGTAAATTGCTTATCTGTTGAGAAACTACACCCATCCAAAGGGCCAACTATTAGTAAGTGTTAGTAAGCATTAATACAACAATTCTCTTGTATAACATCTATAATACGTGTGAAACTAAAAGTACCGTAATTTTTGGACTATAAACCGCTAATTTGGACCACGCTTTGAACCATGCGGCTTATAGCACGGAGCGGCTTTTCTGTGGATTTTTCTTCAACCTCCAGAGGGCTCTGTAGGAAGTAAATTATTGGAAGTCAACACAATTAATATAATTACATTACTAAATCAGAATACCACAACGTCTTTATTATTTACTATTAATGCTGGCATTACTGGCATTATAAAACAACAAGAAATAAAGAGACCTGGAAAACAACATGATCAACTATAACAAAAAGGCCATTCGCAGTGTATACGAGATTTAATTGAGCAAAAGTCAATAACAAACAAATGAATTCGGTTCAGAAGAATAACAACCCAGGTTGTTACAACCAGGGTTGTTAAACAGAAAAACAAAAATTCCTTTTTTTGTTTTTACAGTGCCATATATATTATTGAGACTTTTTGTTATAGTCTTGTATATAAAAAAAATAAGATGAAACTATTTAATCTATCAACGAGGAAATTTTCCTTTGACTAAAACGATAAATCGTATTCATGAATCACATCATTACACGGCCCATCTGTGGTGACGATACAAACAAATGGATCCTGCAGAAACTTTATGTGTCCTACAATGATGGCATGAGGCTCCTACTCAAAGTACCTAGATGGAGCAGTGCTGGCCATGTGTTTGTACATGATGCTGTTCCCACATGTGTAGATTATATATGTCATGCAATAATATAATTGCAATTTTAGTAAATCCTGCTTTTAGTTCTGTGAGATTCTCTTCAAGATTATGGAATCATTGGCGTCATCATTTATTTGTGACTCAGTGAATAATATGTCATGTTTATTTTAATTTTCTTTTATTTTGCTTGTTTTTACCTTTTTTCTACGGACCATTTTAGTGTCTGGAATAAACATATGATTGATTGATATGATTGATTATCAATAATTTGTGAACAGAGCAAAATACTTAGCATGCTATAGGTAAATATTATTTAGTTTGGTTAAGAATAATTTTTGCACTGTCAATAAATGACTTCTAATAGATGTTCTTATTACCAGAGGAAACAGTAACACCTTCATGAGCTCAGAGGTTAAAACTGATGAATAATGAGGATGGATGATCTCTGCTGAAATATTCCTGCCATCTTCCATGTTGTTTCAGTAAACCGTTGAGACTGAGATGTTTTTGGTTTCACCACCAGCTGTTATACCTGCCATTCAAACTATTCTTAAAAGATTGTCTGTTAGTCTGCAGCTCATGTGACCAAACCAGCCGAGGAGATAAAAAGTTAAAACTCAAGTTAAAATGTTAAGGTTGAACATTTTAACTCAACAACCTGTACCTAACTAGAGGCTGTACACAACCTCAGGTTGGGTAACCCCAAAGTCTTCCTAAAAGGTAGAGTCTTTGAGAACAGTTCTTAAATATACAGTCAGTGTTTTCAGCAAAGTTGAGCTGACTGTCCAGGAATGACTCGAGGTATTTAATATTTTCCACAGTTTCAACAGGTTGGCCATCTAGTGAAAGTGGAATCACTTTCAGTTCTTGTTTATCACATTTAATTAGCTCTACTTTCTTAAGAAAATGAAAAGGTATGTTCTTTTGTGAAAGAATTATCTTTTACGGTGCCAATGATGCCGAAATTAATAGTAAATAAAGCCTTTGTGGTATTCTGATTTCGTAATGTAATTATATTGGTTGTGTTACCACCCCCACGCCACTAGAGGCAGTAGCAGGTCCGAAAAGATGCGACTAAGGAGCAGATTTAGAAGTACAAAGAAAGCTACAGAATTTGTTAAACACTGTGAGCTGCGCTGAAGTAAATAAAAGAAAGAAGTTCAAATACATTCTGAGAATGAAACTCCTTCCTAAAGGTGAAAATATATCACAAAAGAAAATAAAAACAGAAGTATAGGAAATAGCGCCCCCTTTACTTCCGGATTCCAATGGTCCATTTCCAAATAAGGTAAGAGACTGACAGTGGTCCGTCCCGCCCCTTCCTGTTTGCTGCTTCGAGGTAATTCTCAAAGAAAGCGCTAATTTTCATTTTAGAAAAACACATGCTAGCAGCAGGCAGGGGTGGAGCCAGAGGGGAACCGGGGGAGCCAGTGGCCTCCCTGTCATCTGATTGGCCCCCCTACTGGCCCCCCCAGACGATTGACATGTAACAGCACCAGGTCATTCCTGTACATTATTTGGAATCATTCTAAGCCAACCTAATATGTAAAGAAGGAAAACAATAATAAATATATGAAAAGAAAATGTATAAAACTTTATATAAGTCCATGTGACATAAATAAATAGATTTATACCAGCCTCCATATAAACAAGCTGATATTCTTCTCCTGGGTGTTTCAGTTGCTGCGCTGTGGTGCAACTCAAAGGCTAAAGCCCTTCATACCTGGTGGTGATGGTAAAACACCAATAAGTTATTTATTGATCCTCCGCAAAAAGAAAAAAAACCGAAGAGGGGCCGACAATGTTCTAGTTTGGAGCAGAGGTGGCGCTAGAGGTTTTTAGTTGCCCGTCAAAGAAAAAAATCATTTTATTTCCAATTTGTAGTCATCAAACGAAACATTTATTATTTCTCTGCGAGATCGTTTTTGAAATCAGGTAACATTTCACAAAATGACGTGATTAGAAGACGACAGAACTCTGATCGTTTCCTGATCCCTCATCACTTCTCTCAGCGGGAGAAAAACCAGCAGAAGTGGATCAGCTGCTGGACTCTCCAAAGTCTCTGGTCCGTTAAAGCGACCAGATCAGAGATGATTCTCTGACAGATATTGTTCTTAGTCTGATTAATAATGAGCTCCACGATGTTCTCTGTGCATAAAGTTGAAACTGTCTGAGCACCAAGTGGTCAGCTGATCACAGTCTGGACAGAAACCAGCGAACTGCTCTCTGTTCTTATCAAGACGAGGTGAGGAGGGAATCTGACATATTAACTAGGTTAAGTTTTTACTGGTTTTGCTTTTAAAACACCATTAACGTAAGCAGTGTAACTATATATTGTATATTTGGCGTTTGTCATCTCATGTGTGATTAACTGGAGCATTTAAGCGCATTTATTGCCCAGCGCACTGCGCTTGTTTCCGTCTAACGGATCTGCACTTTAATTTCTTTCCTCCCTCAACAATCAGCTGCTATTCCTCTATTTAAACTACACTAAGTAGATCAACACAACTTGATCACACATTCACTTTAGTTTTCTCTGTTCTGTACTGGAGTTAAAGGCGCCGTTTCAACTAAAGGTTTGCAATGAGCTTCCTAACCAAGGTGTCCATAACTCTTCAACACGCTGTCAGCTCCCGGTCAGAAAGACGCATTTAGTTCAGTGTCCATGAGATGATATTTAGAAAGGATGTTTTTATTGATTGATTTTAGTTTCCTCTGTGATGAACTCTGCATAAAGTCTATCATGTCTCCATGTGCGCCAGTCAAAGGTGTTAATTAGAACCTGTCAAATGACAGAGGGGCTTAAAAAATAACCAAATATTCAGTTTGGTTATTTTTAAAAAATTAATTAATTAATTAATAAAAAAAAGTGGCGCAGTTGGTAGAGCTGTTGCCTTGCAGCAAGAAGGTTCTGGGTTCGATTCCCGGCCTGGGGTGTTTCTGCATGGAGTTTGCATGTTCTCCCTGTGCATGCGTGGGTTTTCTCCGGGTACTCCGGTTTCCTCCCACAGTCCAAAAACATGACTGTCAGGTTAATTGGCCTCTCCAAATTGCCCCTAGGTGTGAGTGTGTGTGTGCATGGTTGTTTGTCCTTTGTGTCTCTGTGTTGCCCTGCGACAGACTGGCGACCTGTCCAGGGTGACCCCACCTCTCGCCCGAAACGTTGGCTGGAGATGGGCACCAGCATCCCTCCCGACCCCACTGAGGGAAAAAGGGTGCAAGAAAATGGATGGATGGATGGATATATAGATATATATGTGTGTGCGTGTGCGCACACACATTTAAAATTTTGTCCCCCCAGAGGTAGTCCTGGCCCCTCCTTGGCTCCCCCAACTTTAAAAGTCTGGCTCCGCCACTGGCAGCAGGCAAGGCGGAGAAATGTTTTCAAACTCATACCCCCTCATCATGGAAACCACACAAAGAAGTTCATATGATCCAGCTTTTAAGTTGAGAGCTAAAGATCTGGCAGTACAGGAGAGCCGCTCGTAAGCTCGGTGTGAACAAATCCGTGGTTCGGCGTTGGAGACGGAGGGCAGATTTATTAAATACACAGCCCTGTGCTGCGAACTTGTTAAAAACCGAGAGCGGCGGAGATGCCAGCAGCTTACAGCCAGTTGTGGCTTACATAAACGTTTTCAGGTTTAAAAAAAAAAATTCATTGATGCAGCTTATAGTAAGATGCGCTCCATAGTCTGGAAATACAGTAAATTAAATATGACCTAAATACAGAATAAATTAAAGGTCCACGAAATAGCTTTCAAAATAAAAGTGTTACAAAATAAAACACCATTATGAAATAAATAAACAAATAATTACATAAATAAATCTTGAAAATAAACTAATAAAACAGTGATTGACAAAATAAGCTCCTCATTAAAAATATTTTCATTTACATTTAGTTTGCTTTTATTTTATTCTGACATGTATTTATGTAATGGAGTATTTGTTAATTAGTTATCAATAACGATATTTATTTTGAAAGAAGCAGTTTCATTTTTTCTTGTTTCTGTTTGGAACCTTGGTGCACATTTTCTCTAAAAGTTAAGTTGTGGAATCTGTTTCTGATTGAACAGAAATTGACTTTGATATTAACAGTAAAAGGAGCCTCCTTCAATATTAATATTTTAGTTCTCTTAAGGACTTTTCTTTGCATCTTGCTCTTGGTGTGAACTCACTTAGGTAGCCAGACTTGCAAACTTACTGACAGCAACACATTTTAAATTATTTTCTAATCCGATAAACCAATATAATTTTTATCAGAAGGTGCGGACAGCTCTTTGGATCTAAATGTGCTGGTCACTCTCAGTTCAGCAGTCAGGAGCACACAGAGTATGGAGCTTAAATAGTCGATTCTGAGTAAGAAAATATTCACCTGCACAGCAAAAACTGAAGAGTTTAAATTTTGGGGTTAAAGGCTTCAGAGTTGACTTTAACTCACTAAGTGTTGTTTTAACATTTGCTGAGTTAAATGGTTTCCAGTGTTTGAGTTATTTTCCATAATTGATTCCATCGGTGTTGAATCAACTCTGATGGGAGGAAAATAAGCTCCTCCCTCCTTCATCGTCTTCCTTGAAGTGAAATTTGAAAACCGCTCCCTTTTTTTTCTTCTCCTGTTGTTTTGAACGGTAAGTACAACTTCTTAAATCTTTGGTTAAGCACTTTTATGTTGATAGTGACGTGACTTTTTCCACTAATTATATACTTTGTCTATTTTGCAAAGGCTATACTTGATGTATTAGCTAACAGCCCTTTTGTGGGTTGCTAGTTAGCAGCTGTAGCACTTACAACAGTAACATCGTTGTAACTGCAACTTTTACGCACACGCACAAATATCGGGCCGTGTACTTATGAAAAATAAAGTTCTATTTTTGTATAATTTAAAATCATAATTTTGGCTATGGTAATGTAAATGCTGCCAGCCTGTACATTCACATGGCTAATAGGTAGCAACGCTGACGTGTTACGTCCTCCATCGTGCATAGAGTGTTACACCGAGGGGAACACTTGACTAAAGTTATATTTTTCTTTGTCTAAACCTGAGAATGCTGATAATCCAGTGTCTGCTAAAAAGGTAACATGATTTCAGTGTGCCCCTAAACTTTTTAAACATGCTGTGCCATTTTTGGGTTATCTAAATTCTCCATGTATTTCTTTTTAATTATTCTTCATTTCATAGCTAGTTGAAGTGCCCTACAAAAGATGTCTGGTGGTGAAGAAGTTCTGCAAGAGTGTGGAACAACAGAAAACCTCAGTGATGCCATAAGAAGACAAGTGGTGAACATACTGATGGCTCATAGGATTAATAAACATAGGTAAGATGGTGACATCTCCTTCCAAAACCACCTGACGTCTCCAGGAATCAGCGCGTGGGATGCAATCGAGAGACTTCCTGTCTTTTATAGACATTACTTTCAACAGGTGATTAAATGGCAGCTTTGAGTATGTCTGGGAAAACATTAATTTCTTTTATTGGTTTGTATGAATCCTTAAAGTTTTATAATGGTTGTAGCTGAATATCTGGTTTCTTATGTTTGGTGTATGTATTATTTAATTTTAGTCATGCTGCAGTTTAGAGGAACATCTACGGGACCAACAGGGTCTGCAGCCATACCTCCTTGCTGTTTGATGTCAGAAGAGCAAGATTGACATCCTCTACATCAGGGGTGCTCAAACTTTTTGAGAGCAAGATCTACTTTTTCTCTCACCAGCCGCCTGAGATTTACCTCATGACACAAACACATAAAAATTGCAAATTAAACTCTATTGACTTGTTTTATATGCGAATATACATCAGTTATAGCAGAAATAATAAAGTGACAGAAAACCTAATGCAGTTTCTTCCTCAGGGAGATTCTGACACTGGGAGCAGCTTACTGGTTTCTGGTCTCTGGTTACTGGTTTCTGGTCTCTGGTTACTGGTTTCTGGTCTCTGGTTACTGGTTTCTGGTCTCTGGTTACTGGTTTCTGGTCTCTGGTTACTGGTTTCTGGTCTCTGGTTACTGGTTTCTGGTCTCTGGTTACTGGTTTCTCAGTTTGAAGCTGGTTGCAAACCTGATGCCAGCAGGTGTCAGTCAGTCATGGTGGATCTGAAATTTGATTTGATGACCTCAATATGAGAAACTACAGACTGACAGGAGGAACCAAAGAGCCCAGTAAGGGTAAAGGCAAATCTTCTGAAGTCGGGATATAATTAATTTAATTTCACATAATTATCGCGGTAGAATTTGTTAAAACTTAATGAAATATATTTGTCCTATTTGATGTTTGTTGTGACGTATGCTCACAAAGAACAAGGTAATTAGTCCAAGTTTGTCGTTTATTGAATGTTCAGAAACTACAGCAGGTGTAATGAGCCACAGCAAAGGTAAAACAACCCGAACAGACTATCAACTGGAAACATCTCCTACCTTTTTACTCTCGGTCTCTTTGTCATTTAAACCCACCCGTTGCCGTGGCAACCGCCTGCACCCCGCAAGCCGAGCAAAGATTACATTAAAAACACAACATTCAGTCCGTTACGATATCAGGTTTCCAGGCTTGATATTAATTTCTCGATTATTAATAAGCCTCATGAACACAGCGGTGGTTAAGTAGCTAATTTAAACTCCTGCTCTGTTAGTCAGTCGTCTGTGAGTCGCTTTTTTTTTCTTTGTTAATGGAACCGAAACGCACTGAATTGCGCAACACCTTGTTGAAACAATAATTACTGAGATTATTAATTTCAACACGTTTCGTTGACTTTTTATAATTATTCTTTTTTAATGAAGCTACAAACGTTCAGGATCTTAGTGAATATTTTTGATAAGCCTATCAGAGGAGGAAGTGCTGACTCAGCGTCCTGGCGACGTTCAGTTTGTCACCTGCAGAGATCGACTCCAAACCTTTCCGCGATCGACGTATTGAGCTCCCCTGCTCTACATCATTGTGGATAAGTGGCTCATCCCATGCCAAGCAAACTGCTTTCCTGCAGCATTTGATGAGTTATTCAAAAGACATTTTGTGTTATGTCTGTTATGACCCTGCATTAATTTTTGCATTGTATTACATTGTATAATGTTATACAACATTGCCAGAGTGGGGGGCTTGAGAGATAAGCAATATATTTTTAGTTGACAATCACTTTTTCCTTTATTACCTAAACAGAGACCTTTGTTCTTTTTCATGCTTTCAGGGTTTTTTATAGTGAAAGGTATCTTATGAAAATCCATCCAGCCATCTTCTTACACCCTTGTCCCTCAGTGGGGTCAGGAGGGTTGCTGGTGCCTCTCCAGCTAGCGTACCGGGCGAGAGGTGGGGTCACCCTGGACAGGTCACCAGTCTGTCGCAGGGCAACACAGAGACACACAGGATACACAACCATGCACACACACACTCACACCTAGGGACAATTTGGAGAGGCCAATTAACCTAACAGTCATGTTTTTGGACTGTGGGAGGAAACCGGAGTACCTGGAGAAAACCCACCATGCACAGGGAGAACATGCAAACTCCATGCAGAAAGACCGGGGCCGGGAATCGAACCCAGAACCTTCTTGCTGCAAGGCAACAGCTCTACCAACTGCGCCACTGTGCAGCCTTATGAAAATCCCAGATCTAAAATTTTATAAGCCTTTTGATATTCAAAACTCATATGGAATGCTAATAAATGTTTGTTCACTGTACAACGGTTTAAAATGTTGGAAACACAGCTGCATAAATAAAACAATTGTTTAAAATTGATTTATTTGTTTTAGTTTTACTTTATTATAATTAATTTTCACCAGAATCATAAAGTAACACATTGTGGAGTAAATACCTAACACTTGAAAGTGTTAAATTAACACTAACAAAATAGATAATTTTAGTTATTTTGTTATTTTGCATCCCAAACAGAGTTAATTTAACTCTGTTTTGTGAGTTTAAAAAATTAACTCTGATCCAGTGTTAAAAATGTAACTATTTTGAAAGTGTTAATTTAACTCTGAAGAGTGTGGACTATATAAACACTGAAAAAGTGTTAATATCAACTCTGGGAGTTAAATCAACATTGGGCTTTTTGCTGTTTGTGTGTGTGTGTGTGTGTGTGTGTGTGTGTGTGTGTGTGTGTGTGTGTGTGTGTGTGTGTGTGTGTGTGTGTGTGTGTGTGTGTGTGTGTGTGATTTTAGCCACTTTGAAGTGGGAATAAATGTGGAGGTGCTTTGATTTAACATGACCAGAAATTGCACTTTTTATTACCTTTAGCAGAAAATTTTAAATGTATTTTATTCCACTTATAGTGTTTATATACTTGAATTTAGTATGGCTGAAAATCAATATAAGAACTAGTTAACTGTTCAAATAATTGTAAAAACCTAGAAGGTCTAGCTTTTTACCTAGACCTTCTAGGTCTAGGTAAAAAGCTTCAGTCAGGTTTTTACATGACTGAAGCTGTTGGAATAAAGTATTTTTTTCAGGTACTGTAGAGGTTCCTGAACCCATGAACTGCTTTAACTGCAGGAGCCCTTAACTTGCAGGAATATCCAGGGTGCAAACTAAAGATTTACTCCTGAAATAAAAAAGGAAGAATCCATGCAATATACATGCATTCGGCCATATATAAAAAAATTCCCTTCTCACCCTCCGTGGGTGGTCTGTTTCATCCTCTGAGCTCGGGTCCTCTACCAGAGGCCTGGGAGCTTGAGGGTTCTGCGCAGTATCTTGGCTGTGCCTAGAACTGCACATTTCTGGACTGAGATGTCTGATGTTGTTCCTGGGATCTGTTTGAGCCACTGCTCCATTTTGGGGGTGACTGCCCCGAGGGCCCCGATGACCACAGGCACCACTGTGGTCTTCACCTTCCAGGTCTTTTCCAGTTCCTCCGTGAGGCCCTGGTATTTCTCCAATTTCTCATGCTCCTTTTTCCTGATGTTGTAATCACTTGGTATTGCTACATCCACCACAACGGCTTTCCTCTGTTCTTTATCCACCACCACAATGTCCGGTTGGTTCGCCATTACCATCTTGTCTGTCTGGATCTGGAAGTCCCACAGGATCTTAGCTCGGTCATTCTCCACCACTTTTGGGGGTTTTTCCCCACTTTGATCTCGGGGCTTCCAGTCCATATTCTGCACAGATGTTCCTGTACACTATGCCCGCCACTTGGTTATGTCGTTCCATGTACGCTTTCCCTGCCAGCATCTTGCACCCTGCTGTTATGTGCTGGACTGTCTCAGGGGCCTCCTTGCACAACCTACACCTTGGGTCTTGTCTGGTGTGGTAGATCTGAGCCTCTATTGCTCTGGTGTTTAGGCAATAGAGGCAATATATATATATATATATATATATATATATATATATATATATATATATATATATATATATATATAACCATCACTGTGGCAGATGTCCAAGAAAAAGTCTCAGGTATGAAAAACTAGACAGAACTAGGACCTGACAAGATCCATGCCTACTGGCTGAAGAAACTCACTGCCCTCCATGAGCGTCTGGCAACTCAACTGAACCAGCTGCTACAAAATGGGACTCACCCTGAATGGTTAACTGAAGGGCACACAATCCTGATACAGAAGGAACCCTCGAAGGGTTCAGTCCCATCCAACTATCAGCCAATAACCTGTCTCTCTACAACATGGAAGCTCATGTCAGGCATCATAGCGGCTAAGATAAGCGGACACATGGATAAATACATGAGCAAGGCACAGAAGGGCATAGGCATAAATAGCAGAGGAGCCAAACACCAACTCCTTGCAGACCACACAGTAGCCCAAGACTGCAGAACCTGACACACCAACCTGTGCACGGCTTGGATTGATTACAAGAAAGCCTATGACTCAATGCCACACACTTGGATCATTGAATGCTTAGAGATGTACAACATCAATAGGACTCTAAGAGCCTTCATTGCAAACTTGATGGGGCTGTGGAAAACCACCCTTGAAGCCAACTGCAAATCACTTGCACAAGTGTCCATCAAATGTGGCATATACCAAGGAGATGCTCTGTCCCCACTGCTGTTCTGCATCTGAACCCACTCAGCCAAATCATCAACAAGACTGGCTATGGATACTGACTCAAGAATGGGGCCATGATCAGTCACCTCCTCTACATGGATGACATCAAGCTGTACGCCAAGAGCAAGCGAGACATCAACTCACTGATCCACACCACCAGGATCTACAGCACTGACACTGGGATGTCATTCGGACTAGAGAAGTGTGGTCGGATGGTTACAAAGAGAGGGAAGGTCGTCCACACAGAAGGGGTCTCACTCCCAGAAGGAACAATAGCAGACATAGAGCACAGCTACAAGTACCTGGGAATACCACAAGCAAATGGGAACCTCGATGAGGTCACAAGGAAAGGAGCCACAGCCAAATACCTCCAACGAATAAGGCAAGTCCTGAGAAGCCAGCTCAATGGCAAGAACAAGATCCGTGCAATAAACAGCTATGCCTTACCAGTAATCAGATACCCCGCAGGAATACTTAGCTGACCAATGGAAGAGATGAAGGCCACGGATGTTAAGACTTGGAAGCTACTAAACATGCATGGAGGGTTCCACCCCAAATCCAGCACCCTGAGACTGAACATGAGCCGTAAGGAAGGAGGCAGAGGACTAGTGAGTGTGAGAGCCACTGTCCAGGATGAAACATCCAAGATCCATAAATACATCAAGGACAAAGCCTCAACGGACGATGTGCTCAGCGAATGTCTCAGGCAATGGGGAACAGAAGACAAGGTGCTGGAAGTACCATCATGGGAGGACAAGCCCCTACATGGGATGTACCACCGACAAATAACTGAAGAGCTGATGTCAGGAAAACCTACCAATGGTTGGAGAAAGCTGGACTCAAGGACAGCACAGAGGCTCTCATCCTGGCCGCCCAGGAACAGGCCCTAAACACCAGAGCAATAGAGGCTCAGATCTACCACACCAGACAAGACCCAAGGTGTAGGTTGTTCAAGAAGGCCCCTGAGACAGTCCAGCACATAACAGCAGGGTGCAAGATGCTGGCAGGGAAAGCGTACATGGAACGACATAACCAAGTGGCGGGCATAGTGTACAGGAACATCTGTGCAGAATATGGACTGGAAGCCCCGAGATCAAAGTGGGGAAAAACCCCCAAAGGTGGTGGAGAATGACCGAGCTAAGATCCTGTGGGACTTCCAGATCCAGACAGACAGGATGGTAATAGCGAACCAACCGGACATTGTGGTGGTGGATAAAGAACAGAGGAAAGCCGTTGTGGTGGATGTAGCAATACCAAGTGATTACAACATCAGGAAAAAGGAGCACAAGAAACTGGAGAAATACCAGGGCCTCAGAGAGGAACTGGAAAAGACCTGGAAGGTGAAGACCACAGTGGTGCCTGTGGTCATCGGGGCCCTCAAGGCAGTAACTCCCAAAATGGAGCTGGAACTAAAACAGATCCCAGGAACAACATCAGACATCTCAGTCCAGAAATGTGCAGTTCTAGGCACAGCCAAGATACTGGAGGAGAACCCTCAAGCTCCCAGGCCTCTGGTAGAGGACCTGAGCTCAGAGGATGAAACAGACCACCCGCGGAGGGTGAGAAGGGAATTTTTAAAATATATATATGTCAACCTAATATAGACAGCTGGTTCTGTTTTTTGGACAACTGTAGAACCTCTGGAGATGATGAGACAAAGAAGAATTCTTCTTCATAAAAGCAAGAAAATTATGGACAACCCTGATCAGCCTCTGCATGACACCAGATATTCATGAGAATGTCTGGTGTCTATAGTCACAGGTGCTTTCAGTCGGAGACTTCTTCAAATTCACTGTGATAAAGATAGCTAAAAAGGTCTTTCCCGCCAGCAATAACTCTTTGAAGAATTTGAATTAATATGAATTACAATATTTAATTTTCCTCATAGATCAATAAAGTACTTTTAAATTGAACTAAATTTAAACTACCCTGTTGCTATGGTTATGCATAACAAAATAGCAAAGTATGAAAAATATTGCCAAAAGTCAGTCAAGTTAAACAGCGTCCAAAACAAGATGGAACAGTTATCCAAGAAAAGCAAATATTCCCTTATTTAATCTTAATTAAAATAGAGCTACTCCAATGTGCTCCCACCCTAAACGGTGCAATTCTGAAATGTACCGTATGTACTGTTTTAAAATTGCTGCATAGTGACAGGATACTGCAGTGGATTCCCTGTATGAGCAATGATGCTGTGTTGGTATCAATGCGCTATTTGTGTGTCCAAACTACATTTCATATTTGGGGGTAAATACCTGCTCTGTCCTGGTCAGCGGTCCCCAAATCAGGAAAAATCCATGGGGAAGACCAGCCTGCTGAAAGGTGTGTGTTTCAATCCCACCAACTTCTCTGGAATCCTGAGTGAGCTGTGGTCGGAGCGTTTGTGGGCTAACTTGTTCTTATAGTAAACGCTGTAAGAAGAAAGGCAGCATACATAGTGCAGAGCAGCACAGAGAGGGAGGCCTACTGTAGCCTCAGCTGGAAGATTGGAAATATGTGAAAGAGGGACACTTTCTGTTTTATTCAACATCATAAACTCCTTCAGGTATTTTAAAGCTGAATCTTTCCTCTTTCCTCACCTACAGCAACTCCCATTGCTAATTTGAAGTGGCAAACCGCTACACCAATCATTATTGTTTACTAAAGTATTTTTAAGGTCATTTAAAATCATTCCAGCCTTTATGCCTGGAGTAGACATGAATTATTCATATAAGAATCAGAGCTAATGTCACACTGGGTGTGAGAGGATGTAGGAAGTGAAAGAAGAATCAATCTATGAGTGACTTATAGAAAATACTTTTTCCCAGCTCTATCTTAGACAGATAACCCTACCTTCTTGCCTTCCTATGACATCACAAAAAGGATTGGGAAACCCTATCTCTCGTTGACATGAAAACTTATGTCACAGTAATAAGATTATTGAAAAGATGGATGGATGGGGAGAAATTGGATTTGGCAGTAATATCTTGTTGTGCATGGCATCTCTATAAACACTTTTTGTTGTTTGTTTTCACTTTCTGTCTGAAATACCAAAATGTTGTGGTTAATTTTAAAAAAGATGTTTTCTCGCTTTGTCACATGATGGCCCAGGTTAGTAAGGACTTACAAAATATCTGTGATGCTTTGGTCAAAATACAGCTGGATTACAGTAACTAAGTATGTTTAGATGATCTTTTTTAATTTAAAACAACTCGGATTGAAAATGTTCATGACAGCAGGATGGAATGTTAAGTTTACAGATTTTAACTGTCTACAATTTCTCATGGTTAAGTTTAGTTCAGTTTGGTTTAGCTGAAGAATGCATGTGTTTCTATGTGAAGTTTCAGCTGTTTAAATCCACCAAATCAGCTTCACCACCTTCAGTCCACTTTAACTCCATTAAGAAACCTGTAAGCTGAAAGGTGTGTGTTTCAATGTTATCTGGTCACGTACTTGTTCCACTGAATCAGCAAAGGCTATGTGGTGAATTGGTAAATTCAGCAAATCAATCAATCGATCGAATTTTACTTGTATAGCACCTTTCAGCAACAAGGCATTTCAAAGTGCTTTACATCATAAAAACACAAAAATACAATGTCACACAGTCAACATTACATTTTGCACATCAGATTATTGATTGTTTCATGATTAGGTTTCAAAAGCAACTCTAAAGAACTGTGTTTTTAGTCTAGATTTAAAGAGACTTTAAATCCGTGTTTCAACTGTTTGCAGTTTTCTGGAAGTTTGTTCCAGATTTGTGGTGCATAGAAGCTGAATGATGCTTCTCCATGTTTGGTTCTAGTTCTGGGAATGCAAAGCAGGCCAGAACCAAGACCAGAGACCAGAGAGGTCTGGAAGGTTGGTACAACAGGACCAGATCTTTAATGTATTGTGGTGCTAAAAGTGCTTTACATCATAAAAAGGAGATTTGAAAACTAACAACAGTATTTTAAAGTCTATTCTCTGAGCTACAGGGAGCCATTGTAGTGACTTTAAAACTGGTGTTATGTGCTCCATCTTCCTGGTTTTAGTGAGAACGAGAGCAGTCTTAACTGTCTTTATGTGACTCTGAAAGTTCAGGTCAGAGTCCATCACTACTCCCAGGTTTCGGGCTGATTGCTAGTTTTCAGTTGTAATAACTGAAGCTGTGCATTGACTCTAGATTGTTTCTCTTTAGGTCTGAAGATAGTAACTTCAGTTTTGTTTCTGTTCAGCTGGAGAAAGTTTTGGCACATCCACAAATTTATCTGTTCTAAGCATCTATTCAGTGATTGGATGGGTTCAGAGTCACCTGGTGACATTGTGATGTAGAGCTGTGTATCATCCGCGTAGCTAACCTGATTTCTTGTTATAACCTGAGCTAAGGGGAGAATGTAGATATTGAATAAGAGGGGTCCTGGGATTGAGCCTTGGGGTACCCCACATGTGACTTTTGTTCGCTTCATTGAGAAGTTACTTACAAAGTTCCCTTTGTTCTAAAAACAAAGAAATCCCTGTTCTTTATGTAAGATTCAAACCTGTTGAGCACTGGACCGGAGCGTCCGACCCAACTCTCCAGTCGATTCAGTAAAATGTCATGATCAACACTGTCAAAAGCTGCACTGAGGTCCAACAGAACCAGCACTGTGGTTCTCCCACAGTCTGTATTTATATGAATACAAGGGCCGTCTCCGTGCTGTGGTGAGACCGGAAACCAGACTGAAAGGAGTCAAAGTGGTTGGTTATAGTTAGGAAGCTATTTAACTGTTGAAACAGCTTTTTCAGCAATTTTGCTGATGAATAGGTGGTTGGAGATTGGCTTGTAATTCTGAAGCACTGATTTGTCCAGATTTTTCATTTTTATCAGTGGTTTGATAACTTCTGTTTTTAAAGCCTGAGGGAAAACATCTGATGAAGAGGATGATTTTACTATTTGAATCAGATCAGAAAGGTGTGGGTAGGACATCCAGACAGCAGGAACTTGAGTTTAATTTAATTGTATAATTTATACTAAGGTTTTATAATTTTCTGCACAGTGGCGCAGTTGGTAGAGCTGTTGCCTTGCAGCAAGAAGGTTCTGGGTTCGATTCCTGACCTGGGGTCTTTCTGCATGTTCTCCCTGTGCATGGTGGGTTTTCTCCAGGTACTCCGGTTTCCTCCCACAGTCCACAAACATGACTGTCGGGTTAATTGGTCTCTCTAAATTGCCCCTAGGTGTGTGTGTGCATGGTTATTTGTCCTGTGTGTCTCTGCGTTGCCCTGCGACAGACTGGTGACCTGTCCAGGGTGACCCCGCCTCTTGCCCGGAACGTTAGCTGGAGAGACAGCAGCAACCCTCCTGACCCCACTGAGGGACAAGGGTGTCCCTTAGTGGGACCATCCATCTTAGTGGATGGATGGTTTTATAATTGAAATTGGGTCATTTTGCCTGCATTTATTATGTTTGGGTATAGCATTGGTACTGGAGTTAGTGCTGGTGTGCAGATTAAGCTTCTGATTTCTTTCACATTTCCCTTCAAAAAAGTTGGCAAATCGGTTGGAGGCTGCATTAGTTTGAAATTCAGGTGGTAATGTCACTGGTAGGTTTGTGAGCCTGTCAACTGTTGCAAATAAAGCTTGAGCATTCTTGATGTTTTTGCTTATATCTGCAAAGAATGTTTCCCTTGCATGTTTTAGTGTTGAGTGATAGCCAGTGTTGTGTTCAAGACCACCTAACCCAAGACCAAGACCAGAGTGTATCGAGACCAAGACAAGACCAAGACCGAGGGAAGTTGAGATCAAGTCAAGACCAAGACCAGCGCCCCGCGCTACATGATACAATAAAATGTAAAATATGATCAAAATTGCTTCTCGAAATGATCTGAAAGATCCATATTCCCATAAAAACACCTAGATATTAAATACTTAATACATTTTACAAATATTAAATATTCCAGCTAAAATGTGTGATGGTCTCGTGCCGTTCCTAAAAAGATAACGCCCTGGGCGTTTGCCCATATTGCTCATGTAAGAAACCACCACTGTCTGCACCATGAAACATAGCAAATGAGGCAATGCCCTGACGGTAAATAACACTCAACTATGAACACAACAAGCAAGAAGTAATCAAACAGAAGGCGCTCATCGTGACTGTTCTCTCTCTCTCTCCCAGTACATGAAGCCAGGCAGTCTGACACCATGGCAGACATTACAGCTGCCACTTTGAACAAAAACAATCAAAGAACAATGTGCATTCTGTGCGTGCTCTTTCGTTCTTGTGTTTTAGTTATTCGTTAATTTAAATATCAACGTACATAATTAAATAAAATAATGATGCAGTGTACACAGAGCATTGCAAGAACAAAGAACGGGTGTTCTGTCAGGTCAGATCGCCATACGCTTAGCACGAACTCATGGTGTTCTGTCAGATCAGCATACGTTGTCAGATAGTCCCACGCTTAGCTCAGACATGCATACGCTGTCATTACCATATAATTTCATTTAATCAGCAACATAGAATCATGACGTAGATCATCATACACTTTGTTATTAACAGTTATATGGCATCCTGACTTAGCGGTTAAGTACGTTAATGAGTTTTACACAGGCGTGTGATGTAGTTGACTGCAGCTGCAGCTAGACCCTGCTTTAAATACACTTTGAAACCACAACAACGCATGTATATCTACAGTATCTAGTGTTAAGAAAATAAATGTAAATAAGCAAATTTTAAAACTTAACATGTTTTGAAATAGCCTAATTATAGTTATTATAGTTTTAAAATTTAGAACTTATTCTGGCCTATTGACCTTCATTTTACCTGTAGTTAAAGCAGATTGTTTACCAAGATCTTTGATCTGCAGTTTGTCTGTGTGGGAAAATACATCAGGAAAAGTTCTAACTTTTCACACTGATCTGTGAAGGCCATGGAATAACAGGAGATCAGGAGAGTCTGCTTCCACTTTATTTAGTTAATGGTGACAACTGGTGTTTGATCTTGTGAACAAATTGCAGGGAGTTTCTAACTTTAAAAAGGGTCAGAGACAGGACCTGGTTGGATGAGAAAATATATGCTTTATTTGAATAAATTAAAGATAATGATACGCCTTTACTATAAAACTTTCTACGCAGAAGCAACAGATTAGATTTGCTCTTGCAATTCTCCAAAGACGTCTTTGTACGTCTTTGCTTTTCTTTCTTTCTTTCCCTCTTCTTCTTTCCATTTGTATCAGGTAAATGAATGTATGCCTCTGTTGTTCTGCAGATTCTGTTATAATTTCATACGTTGTCTTCTATTGGATTAAACTCTGCAATTCTGTGACGTCAACACTCATTGTTGTTTTTCTCTGGCTACACGCGGCCTGCCGGGAGGACCTGGGAGCCAAAGAGGAAGATAGAGCCAGATATTTCCAAAATTAACTAATTTAGAAAATCTTCCTCAACACTAGTTATCATATGATGTCATATTATAAACAATTTAATGACTTATTTTCGTCATAACTTGTTGTGTATGCTGAACTGACAACTCCACTGACGGTCGGACTTCTTAATGCGCATGCGCTGGCATACTCACTGCATGTGTGCTATCCTGACAGCGTATGGCTATCTGACAGAACAACGGCTATATCTGTCAGACACGTCATTACCATAAGATTTCATTTAATCAGCAACATAGAATCATGACGTAGATCATCATACACTTTGTTATTAACAGTTGTATGGCATCCTGACTTAGCGGTTAAGTGAGTTTTACATGGGCGTGTGTTGTAGCTGACTCCAGCTGCAGCCAGACCCTGCTTTAAAGACACTTTGAAACCATGACAACACATGACAACTATATAGTTATTGAAAACAATTTAATGACTTATTTTCGTCATAACTTGTTGCGTATGGTGAACTGACAACTCCTCTGACAGTCGGACTTCTTAATGCACAGGCATGGTACTCACTGCATGCTATTCTGACAGTGTATGGTAATCTGATAATAACAGCTGTCAGTGACACTCAAGTCCTATCTAATAAGAGCCGTGGAGAAGAATAGACTGTTTCTGAATATCCCATCACTATATTGCAGACATTTGGACACAGTGTTGTCCCATATACTATGCGACAAGTCAGTCAACACCTCCGCACAATAATTCAGCCAGTGAGTGACTTTTTCCCATCACAAATGCTTATGTGTCTCTGTTCAGCTAGCTTTGCTAGCATCATGTCAACGGAGCTTACCTTCTTTGAGTTACTTTTCTAAGTGACAAAAAAAGTTTGACGTTGTCCCCACCGTCTGTGAAAGCGAAGCGATGCTGAGTTAGCTGTGGCCATCAGATTTCTTATGATGTATGCAGCGTTATTCTAGTGCTGACGGTTAGACAGATCTTCTGCTGCTGAGAGGAAACCACTGCGCATGTCCTGGAGGGCCGTGTGCGAGTGAAGGCTGGGGAGGGAAGCAGAAGGGGAGTAACAGAAACACGTAATTGCTTGGATTTTAATTGGTGCGTTTTGCATCCACTGAAGACAAAGATGTTAACAAATAAACTGGACAGTTTGCTGCATGTTCAGTGATGTTTTCACAGTTGCGGTCTCGACTGGTCTTGAAATAAAATGCAGAGTCCTCAGCGCCCGAGACCGAGACCATCAAAAAATGGTCTCAAGACCAAGACCGATATTGAATACCACAATCTGCTGCACAGATTTGTGACACTTTTCTTACTATTAATAATTATAATGGCGTTTAGTTGCACAACTTTACGAACACGTTCATTCGTGGCTGTTTTCACGTTTATTACGCTGTTCATATTGGTCTTGATGTTCGCAGTTTTCTGGAGCTCAACGCAAAGCTCGATGTTATTCACATGTAATATATTAACTTGACGTTAACAAAGACACAGTGGGACGAGTCATCCGGGACATGATGGACCAGGAGAGCCTGACTAAAAGTACCTTAATGACAGACAAATTCTGGGATTTATGTTATGTCTGCTTATTTTCAAGCACAAATAAAAACTTCGTGTTTAAAAACGAGCCCAAAAGTGCATCCATTCATACATAAAATTTGCAAGCGACTTTAGAAAAAAAACAAAAAAAAAAACAAGCCCAAATATAATAATCGGACTTGGCGACCGAAACAAAATGCGCATCTTCCTCGTCCCTCCATTGTTTACATTTCTGTCGCTGCTGATACTGTCACATAGAAACGACTCCCCAAGAGGAAATTAAATGATTTTACAAAAGAAAATAGTAATGCAAAGAGATTTTGATAAGCAACTGTAGTCTGACTACTGGATTTGAAAATGTGGTCCGACGTACTAATACAATAAATAAAATGCATCAAACTTTGTATTTTTTTTTATATTAACATTTTTATTGAGAAAGCACGTTACAATACAATTATATAATTATACTGATTACGTTCACATTTTTACAAGTCTCTATTTTCTGTATGAACCTGATTCATTATATGTAAAACTTTCCTAATGTTATCTTGAGTTTGTCGATGTTTAATAAAACCTGTTTGATCATTATGTATTAGCCCTGGTAGGATAGTTTCAAGTCTCTTAGAGATGATGGAAGTGAACAACTTATAATCAATATTTAATACACTGATTGGGCGATAGTTGCTACAATCTAGGTTGTCTTTTCCTTCTTTCTTAATTATAGAGATTATTGCTTCCTTCCATGAGGGGGGTACAATTTTTTCCTCCATTGCCCAATTAAATGTTTTCTGCAAGGTGGGAATCAAATGATCCTGATTATTTTATACCATTCTGGGCCAAATCCATCTGCCATTTTTACCCCTTTTAGTCTCTTAATTGCCGAGTGAATTTCTTCTTTGGTTATTGTGGATACTAACAATTTATTTTGTTCCTCCGTCACTGTTGGTAGCTCTAGTTTAGACAGAAAGGTATTGACATCTTGATTATTATCTACATGGGTTTGGCAGTAAAGTTTTCTGTAATAATTCTGAAAACATTGTTGAATTTTCGGTTTCTATTTGACCATTTAAAGGATTTCTTATTTTGTGTCTACTCCTCTCTGCTTGCTGTGTTTATATGAAAGAAGTTTTAGTGATTTCCCCCCTACATCACAGTCCTGCTGCTTGTTAAAACTGATTTTTTTCTGTACTTCAATCATGTTTAGGTCATCTAATTCTTTTTTAAATGTGACCATGTCAGATTTAATGCTGTCGTTCAAAGTCACGGAATGTTGATGTTGCAATTTTAACTATTTGTCTTCCAGGTGTTTACGTTTTTGCATGTTTTCTTTTTTTAAGTGGGAAGATATACTAATTATTTTCCCTCTAATCACTGCCTTCATTGCATCCCATAGTATTCCTGGTGACACCTCCAAATGATCATTTTGAGCTAAATAATTCTCTCTTTTTTTAAATTCTCTTTAATGTTTGGGTAGTTTAAAATATTTGTGTTCATCCTCCATACTGTAGATCTATTTTTCCTGTTCAGACGAATATCAGCATAAACTGGATTATGATCAGAAATTGTACAGGTTTTAATTTTAAACAAGTCATTCTTAAACGTAAGAATGTAATCTAACCTAGAATATAAGTTATGTGGGTGTGAGAAGTGGGTGTATTCTCTCTTAGTTGCGTGATGTTCTCGCCATACATCAACTAATCCTAAATCGCCCATGAGGCGTCTCATCCTCTTACCAATATTTCGTCCATCGCCTTTCCCACTAGAAGAATCAAATTTGAACTGAGGAATTTTACAATAATAGATCGCGGGGAGCGTCGCTTGGGGGCGGAGGGCCTAGAGAGCGATGAGCCCGTTCGATGTGCATGTCGAGCTCGTCTTGGGACAGCGCCAAACCCTCACTGAGCAACTTCTCCACAAAGTCACCCATTGATGCCGAGTCCCGTTCTGCCGCCTGGGGTTCGCCATAAATGCGTATGTTCTCTCTTCGTGTGCGGCTTTCTAGGTCCATTAGTTTATCCTCCAGCTTTATCTGTAGCTTTATTATTTCAGTGACGGCGTCCTCCGTGGTTAAAATCCTCTCCTCCGCTTTTTCAACCCGGTCCTCAGCCTCATCTAGTCTGGTGTTCATTTTTCGAATTTCTTCTTTGATTTCCCCCAAATGCGCATTATTTTCCTGTCAGAAGCCTCTTAATTCCTGCAATACCGTCTCCCATTCAGCCATAGTACCACTCTTGGTTGCTTAGTTCAAGTCAAAAAGTCCTGCGGTAGTTTTTCAAAGCAGAGGTTCGAGATGAATAGCGGTTAGCATTAGCTGAAGTGCTAGCCATATTTTCTCGACTTTCAACAACCGTTTAATGGCGCTACAAAGCATCGGTTCTGAAGTATTTTGCTCACCCCTGTTCTTTTCCACCTCTATGTTTTCGTCGTTTAAGTGGGGTTGGGTTTTCAATTTCTTAGGTTCTCTCGGGAGCCCGTTCACAGCGTGGCCATCACGGTGACGTTCAAACCGGAGGTCCAGACTTTGTATTTTATGAAGAAAAAAATAATACCATAAATAAACCAATTATATACAGTAAAAGTGAATACCTATAAACTTCAGACTTGGTTGAAAAAAGTAAAACTCACAAGTAGTACAACCAGTTATAACACAGATTAGTTTCTTTGGCTATGGTTCAATGAAAAACTAGATCAAATTACAGGTTTTGGGTTTCTGTTTAAAGCTGTTTGTGGCCCCATGTGGATGTTAGGAAATATTTTCCACAGATGATGTCCAGGAAAAGGTTTAAATTTTTATTTTGGAGTTTATCTATAGATTGATTCAATAAGATATGAAAGTTGAGAAAGAGCCTGAAGGTTAAAACAAATGTGATTATTAGACTGGAAATTTATGAAAGACTAACTTAATTTTGGAACAAACTCTAGGTAGTTAAAGTTGCACAGTTACAGCTGGCAGAAAATGTAACATGAGTAGCATGCAGTGGAGAGAGAATGGCCCAGCCAGGGACCTAATCCTAGCAGCCCCTCTGCCCCCCAACAATAAATATCTCTGAAACCTAGAAAAACGACAGAGTTGTCAGAGTAGCTCTGTTTCACCCTCACAGCTGAAACAGAACTGTGGTTAGGAGTAACCACTCCTAACCAACTAGCTTCGCTGAATGCTAGTTGTTTAATAGTCAATAACAATCTGATCTGATTGAAGAACTGTCACTATAACTACTGTTGAAACTCAGACATCCTGTTGTAATGCGTTCTAGGTTACCTTCAGGAAGCCTACCTGTGGACAAAGCAAGTTCTGTCCATCATGGAGAAGTCTATGGTCCTTCTGCAGGAAGTGACAGATGGTTCACTTTATGAGGGTGTGGCCTATGGGACCTACACCACCCGTTCCCTATTCCAGTACATGTTTCTGGTTCAGCGCCACTTTGCCATCGGCCACTTCAGCCATCCTTGGCTACTGAAGCACTTTGCCTTCCTCTACAGGACCATCCTACCAGGTAACTGGGTGAAAATCTTAAATAATTTTAGAATTTAATTTGTAACAAAAGAAAAGTTTTCATGCTTCTACAATGTCAGTGAAAATTTCATGTAACAAACCAACAAAATGTAGGGTATAGTTTTATATATGTATTTATATATATTTGGTAACAGAAATATGTGGATGTATCTCTTTTAGTGCTGTAACAACAACTCATTTGTGGCATTTCTCCACCAGCATTCACATGGACACATTGACATTTTGCTCAATCCTCTTTACAAAACAGTTCATTGTGATTGGTTGAAGAAGCTCTCTTGCCAAAGATTCTGAATTGGATTTATGTCTGGGCTTTGGTTGAGCCATTTTAGCATATAGATATCATTTGACCTAAGCCATTCCTTAAAGACTAGAACATCTAATGAGGTTGTCAGTATCACAGGAGCACCACAGGGACCTGTACTCTCTCAATTCCTTTTCACTCTGCATGTGTTAGACTTTGTGTAAACGTTCTGTCATCTGCAGAAATTCTATGCAGTCAGAGACGGTGAGCACAAAGAGCTGGTGGACTGCTTTGTGCAGGGGTCTCTAGTCTGCTCCTGGTCTGATTCACATTTGCATTTGAACTGCACAAGAGTTCACTTCAACCAAACTGAGACCTAGCTTTTTAGGTGGACACGGTTTGGTCCGGATCAGAGTTTGATTTTGCATTCACACATCCTCAAACAAACTGAACTTTCTAGGCAAACGAACTGGGGTTTGCTTAAAGCGGCTAAACCAGGTATAATAGACATACGGCGTGAATGAACCCTGAAGGTGCTTTTCCACTTGCAAGTCACACTCTTTCAGAGTAAACAAGCTTTTACTTTAATATGTATACATAAACAGTCACTTTCTGTGACTTTTCAAATAAAATAACCACGTTTATTAGTAGAAAATAAATAAGGATGTAAACAGTGACATGTTAAATGTTGAGTAATTATGCTCAAATTTGCATAAACAATTTCTTTAAATGCAAAATCAATATTCTCTAGAGTTGCAATAGTTTTACTCAAAAGAAAAAAGTTCAGTGGAGTCAACTATTCACGTAAGTACAAAAAGCTACTCAAATTATAGTGTTCTTTGGAGATATAATTGTCTAATGCGCAGGATGAGATGCTATTAGCTCACAGAAGTACTTGGTAGAAGAGCTTACTCACTTATATCGCTAACTTGCACAATAACATCTCTTAAAATTAATAATCATAACATGGGGATAAACAGCTAGATGTGTTAAGACAGATATTACCACTCTTTTGTTGCTGCCAGAAGCCAGGCTGAGGTCTAAACTGTCTGTGCTTCGACATGGCTACAGCGCTGTTGGAATGGGTTAATGTGATTGGCTGAAACATAGGTTACCCCAAAGTGGGGGTCCGCTCATATGATTGGCTGAAACAAAGAAGCTATCTGATTGGTTGGTGATCATCCAATCAGATAGACAATTTATTTAAAAAAAGACATTTGTGGATGGAGATGTCAGGGAGTCTCAAAGTTCACACACAAATGCAACACAACTCAAGGCCAGAAGCAGCTTGTAAATCAAGAGATATTTGTGTTTTCATCAAAAATGCAAGTGTGAATCTTGTTCTGTACATTTGTGAATTATGAGACCGTTTTAGTTCCATAGTTTTCTAACACACATCTGCACAGCATCAACGTCTCCATTGCGTGTTTAGCACTCATGTTGAGTTTAAAGGCAACTTGACATGTTACATTATGACATGTTAATGTAACCAAAGAATAGAATTTATTAAACAAAATTTTCAGGGACCTTACCAGCAAAAAAAAAATCATGTAGAGCTTTATTGTGTGTGTGTTTCTGGTTCATACAAAAAATAGATGAAAAAGATCTGACTGGGTCATCCCAGCAGTAATCTGACTGGGATTACTGTCGTCCACAGATGACCCAGCAGTCTCACGCTCTTCCTCCACAAGCAAACATGCACCTCATCAATGTTTCTCTTGCTGACTTCTGTTCATAATAATGCACTAGCAGGAAAACATATTATCAGGCATTTTTGAACTCTGCAGCAGGTCTGAAATTCTCAAGCCTGGGAATTTCCCAGGAATTCCCCTAGCAACTGTAATGGACTTCATTTTAAAACAAAGTTTATTATTCTTTATAACAAAGATATAACTCTATAAAATAATGAGCAGCCCTTGATGAAAATTAAATATTTCACTTAACATGATTAACTTTCCTATTATGACTAGCAAACAGTCATTTTAACTCACAGTACCCACCAAACAGAGGTTTACTGCATTACAGTCAACTTAGCGCATAAAAATTATAATAAATATGACATTACAAATCACCAATAATGCTCAGCTAGCAGGAAAACATTATTTTATCAGGCACAAAGAAGTCAGGCGATATGGAGAAGGTAGGCAGAGTCTGGCATGTCTCAGCAATTCTGAAAATATGAAGCCCAGGAATTCCCCTAGTAACTGCAATTGAAAGGCTGCAGTAAAGTGAAGTACTTAGCTCTTAAACGGACGCATGACATAAAAACAATACTGTGGAGAAATAGATTTCTGGTAAAATGCGTATTTCTTCTACTTTCTCTGTTGCTTATTGCGTTCATGCTGTGTGAGGATGTGGGTTTTTGTATTTATTAGTTAATGTAGTCCTTGTGCTAGCCCCTTATTGTTTCAGGATGTCTGTCGTTTTCCTGATTATCCCCTGTGTTATTTAACCTCACCTGTTCTTTGTTTTCCTCCTGGATCCTGGTCATTGTCTTTTTGTCATGGTTGCATCTACCTGAGTTTGTGTTCAGTCCTTGTTGCTCTCCTGTTCTAGCATTTTGTTCCTTGAGAAATTACATTAAACACATTATTTCACTTTATATCTGATCGCTGTCTCAATCCTCGTCCACAAACTACTTCATGACCTACTTGTTTCCCAGACAAATGATTCACTCTGAGTACATGCTGTAGTTATTATAACTGGTTTCAAAGAATCCTGTCAGCACCAGAAACCATGGTATTTCTGACATAAATGACATAAATAAGTACAGAATAGGGTGAACAAACTCATTTGTGACCAGACAGTATTTTCTAAGGAGCCCTTTGTAGATCACTGTGTTTAAAGAGATTTTTAAATTGATTTTTTTTCATTTTGCCTTTTTGTTGTGCCTGAAGTTCTGTCTCCGTTTTATCCTCCCATCAGGATTTCAGCGGACTGTGGCCATCGCAGATTCCAACTACAACTGGTTCTACGGGCCAGAGAGCCAGCTGGTCTTCTTGGATCGCTATGTGTTGCGTAATGGCAGTGGGAATTGGCTGGCAGATCTGATTAATCAAAACAGGATTACAGAAGGGCCGGGCCAGGCTGGAAAAGGCCAGCGATGGTGCACTCTGCACACGGAGTTCATTTGGTAAGCTGCTGAATTTTGTTTTAGGGTTTACTGGTAGTGTGCCTTGCATGTCTATGCTTTTCCTCTTTCAAGTACAGATAATGCCCATGCTTTAGAAACTGAGCACTACTGTTTGGAATAAATGCCTATACACATTTATTCCAAAATGCATAAAAGCATTCCAACTAAATCATTTCCAGCTCCTCATGAGGCATCAGCAAACAGATGGACTTAAGTGTACCATTTTGTCATCTTTGGAGAAGTGGAATCTTTCCTTTCACCATTAAGTACAAATACGGTGTGTACCGTGAATGGATCGTCAGGGGGGCTGTGGAAATGATCCAGTTTCACCTACCGTATTTTCCGGACTATAAGCTGCTACTTTTTTTCTAAGCTTTGAACCATTCTGCTTATAGCCCAGTGCGGCTTTTCTTCAACCACCAGGGGGCTCTTTAGCAGGAAGTGAATCATTAGAAGTCAAAATTGTAAATCAAAGAAGAAAGTGCTAATTTTCATTTAGAACAACGACATGCTAGCAGCAGGCACGACAGAGAAATGTTTTCAAACTCATGTTGCAGCTTTTAAGTTGAGGGCTGTCGATCTGGCACTACAGGAGGGAAATAGAGCCGCTGCACGTAAGCTTGGTCTGAACGAAACCAGCCTTGAAGATGGAGGGCTGCGTCCTTAATATATCCAGCAGATTTATTAGGACGCCGCCCTCTACTGCCCTCTGCTGTGTCCTTATGGAAAACCGAGAGCAGCAGAGATACCAGCGGCTTATAGTCCGGTGCGGTTTTCCAGTTTTTTGTTTGTTTCCAAAAAATTTGAAGGTGCTGCTTATAGTATGGTGAGCTCTATAGTCTGGAAAATACGGTAATTTGTTTTAAAAGATTTTTTGAAAATGAATAAATTATCTGCAAATAATGCCATCTTCACTTGAAGATGGCATTATCTTCGAGTGAAGATTCGAGTGTATGTTACACCATTTAATTTGATAAGAAAATAAATAAATACATTTGTTGACTTTTAGCAACAATGATTTGTTACAAAAACCACAAACAAAAAAGTTATTCTGACAAATAGATCAGTAACCAACAATGTCTCAAAAATAATATTAGGTTAGATTTAAATCACCCAGTTTATGTCAGTAAAACAACCCCAAATAATTAAATGTCCAAAAATTCAATGTCCTTTTTAATGAGAATGTCTGTAAAAGAGTTCCATATCCTCAAAAAAAAAGCAAAGTCCTGGAAATATTTCTCCATTTATTCCAATTAATGTCAACCCCACCCCCCAAAAAAAGAGAAAAAAGACTGGTACTACAAAAAGATCCCCACAAAGAAAAGTAAAGTCCAGATCTCAATGGGAGCCTCTTTCTTTCCCCTCGCAGTGGGCGGCGTTTCCTGTCTGCAAGCTCCGATCCAGTTTCTAAAACGCACGATCTGCGACGCTGGGGTGAACTTTGATTGATGTTTTATGTCTTTTCGCTGATTTTTTTTACTTGTTTTAAACATTCAATCAAGTCAAGTCTCCCGCTGCACAGATCTGACGGTGTGTGTCTCCCTCTCCGCCGATGCACACGCCCCTTTTTATTCACTAATTTCAACCAAACCTAAAACCAGCATGATAACTGCCCAAAATCAGTTTTAAACAGTGGAAATTCTGAATAATTTTAACAATGGAATAACAGCAACTGTTCTACAAAACAGATGATACATTTACTCTTCAATGTATTTATTCAGAAAAAAAAATAGTGGCTATGTTACAACTTTACACAACAAACTTTGTCATTGAGAAATATGATTGTTATCATATTTCTCAAACATGCAGTGCTGAAAACAGTGCGATCCACTGTGTAAAATGCAGCTTTGAGTTCCAACTGCACAAGCAATACATGATTTTTTCAATCTTTGCCTAGAAAATATCATTAACATTTTATGATGCTGTAAAAATGACTTGAAGCCAAAGTGAATCTAAAACCAAAAGTTGTTGAGATATTTCATCAACTGAATTTTAACTCAAACAGAAATTTGTTTGGCTATTTTACTGAAACCCTTTCAAGGTTTCCAGAAAACCCAGAAGTAAAATGATGGAATTGTTTTGTTGTTTTGGAATTCATGAGTGCCTAAAATCTCAAATATCAAATTGATCAATGATTTGAAACTACAGAAAACTAGATTTTAGTGTAGAATCTCTTTTTTTTTTTTTAATAAAAAGGTAGATTCAGGTTTTTATCTAAATCTGAGAATAAGGAAAAAATTCCAAAGTTTTCCATACATATCTGTCATTAATCCCAAGTGTGTAAATTATAAGCCACTAACAAGTTCTGCGGCTGAAGGAAGCTGAAGGCCCAGAGGTCAGCGTTAGAGTCAGGTCCAGGCTGGAGACTGGAGGTGTCCTTCAGAGGTTCAGGTCACAGCATGCAGAGGCTGCAGAGAGGGATTTGCCTGGCACCACCTTCTGGTCAAGCAAACCGGAGAGTTGTGGGCACCGGAGCTTCCCACAAAGGATCCTGCTGGAAGCTAAAATTAACTGCATATTAGATGTGCAGCGGATCAGGGCATCAATGCTTTAAACATGGAGACTCTGCACAGGGATTATGTTCTGAGTTGCTGTGTTCAGATACTCAAAACACATTTTTTTATATTTCTCTGTAATCCCTTCTCATGTGTTAGTCGTGCATAATAATTCTTAAAACTTGGTTTAGGACACAATAAGCAAGAGTTCACTCAGTTCTGTTAAGTTGGGACTTTTTGGTTAGATTTGGGTGTTGCAGTTTAGCACTTTTCTGTTTGCTGCTTCGAGGTAATTCTCAAAGAAAGCGCTAATTTTCATTTTGAAAAACACATGCTAGCAGCAGGCAGGGGCGGAGCCAGAGGGGGACCGGGGGAGCCAGTGGCCCCCCTGTCATCTGATTGGCCCCCCTAGTGGCCCCCCCCCAGACGATTGACATGTAACAGCACCAGGTCATTCCTGTACATTATTTGGAATCATTCTAAGCCAACCTAATATGTAAAGAAGGAAAACAATAATAAATATATCAAAAGAAAATGTATAAAACTTTATATAAGTCCATGTGACATAAATAAATAGATTTATACCAGCCTCCATATAAACAAGCTGATATTCTTCTCCTGGATGTTTCAGTTATGCTGCGCTGTGGTGCAACTCAAAGGCTAAAGCCCTTCATACCTGGTGGTGATGGTAAAACACCAATAAGTTATTTACTGATCCTCTGCAAAAAGAAAAAAAACCGAAGAGGGCCGACAATGTTCTAGTTTGGAGCAGAGGTGGCGCTAGAGGTTTTTAGTTGCCCGTCAAAGAAAAAATCATTTTATTTCCAATTTGTAGTCATCAAACGAAACATTTATTATTTCTCTGCTAGAACGTTTTTGAAATCAGGTAACATTTCACAAAATGACGTGATTAGAAGACGACAGAACTCTGATCGGTTCCTGATCCCTCTGCGGGAGAAAAACCAGCAGAAGTGGATCAGCTGCTGGACGCTCCAGAGCCTCTGGTCCGTTAAAGCGTCCAGATCAGAGATGATTCTCTGACAGATATTGTTCTTAGTCTGATTAATAATGAGCTCCACGATGTTCTCTGTGCGTAAAGCTTAAACTGTCTGAGCACCAAGTGGTCAGCTGATCACAGTCTGGACAGAAACCAGCGAACTGCTCTCTGTTCTTATCAAGACGAGGTGAGGAGGGAATCTGACATATTAACTAGGTTAAGTTTTTACTGGTTTTGCTTTTAAAACACCATTAACGTAAGCAGTGTAACTATATATTGTATATTTGGCGTTTGTCATCTCATGTGTGATTAACTGGAGCATTTATCGCCCAGCGCACTGCGCTTGTTTCCGTCTAACGAATCTGCACTTTAATTTCTTTCCTCTCTCAACAATCAGCTGCTACTCCTCTACTTAAACTACACTAAGTAGATCAACACAACTTGATCACACATTCACTTTAGTTTTCTCTGTGTGCTGCAAACTCATTAAATGTAAACTCATGAGAAGCCCGAACCACCATCAGGCAAATAATTCTGGTCCAACCAGAACTACTTTTACCTGTCAAATTACCTGTCAAAACATATCAACATACCTATTTAGCCGCATTTTTATGCGGTTTAGTTAATATTCACCCAATTGAATCCAGATCCCATCACACATAAAGCAGATAAATCCATTTAACTTTTTCCCCGTAGTGACACAAACCACTGACTGTGGCTCCAATAACTTATAACAAATGAAATTAAGTGACTCCACTTAAATTACATCTCTTCACCTGCTGGGGTCTGAACGCTCAGCTTCTCAAATTCTTCCTGGTCGCATCTGCAGAGAAACCTGCGCTAGTTTATCGACAGTTGGATCTGCCTGAACCAAACCGAACAATTGAACTCAGAGATTTTTCCTTTTTTTTTTTTTAACCGCAGTTCGGGCGTGTGTTTTTGCCAGGATTTATTTTATTTTATTTATTTATTTATTTTTGCATGGTTTCGCTTCTCCAAAACAGACAGATGTTTCGTCTGCCGCGCTGCTTCTGAGCATCGCTCTCCTTCTGGGTGCGGAGGGTAACATCTTCATCTCCATTTGTTAAAACTGCTGGGCGAGTTACGTCTAATTCTTCGCAGCGGCGGAGCCGCATCCACATTGGTTGTGCAGTACACTGCACATGGATCTAATTAACTTCTGTACCTTAATGTATTTCCTCAAAGTGAACTGCCAGCTCCTCTGTTTAGACTGTAAATGGACAGCTCTACGTCGGATTCTATTTAGTTTTCTCTGTTCTGTACTGGAGTTAAAGGCGCCGTTTCAACTAAAGGTTTGCAATGAGCTTCCTAACCAAGGTGTCCATAACTCTTCAACACGCTGTCAGCTCCCGGTCAGAAAGACGCATTTAGTTCAGTGTCCATGAGATGATATTCAGAAAGGATGTTTTTATTGATTGATTTTAGTTTCCTCTGTGATGAACTCTTTGAGTAAAGTCTGTCATCTATATATATATATGTGTGTGTGTGTGTGTGTGTGTGTGTGTGTGTGTGTGTGTGTGTGTGTGTGTGTGTGTGTGCACGCACACATATATATATATATATATAAGTCTATATATATATATGTGTGTGTGTGTGTGTGTGTGTGTGTGTGTGTGTGTGTGCACGCATTTAAAATTTGCCCCCCCCCCCCAGAGGTAGTCCTGGCCCCCCCTTGGCCCCCCCAACTTTAAAAGTCTGGCTCCGCCACTGGCAACATAAGAGGTTAAGTTGACATAAAGCTGATCACTATCGCTGATCAGTTTTATGTCAAGTTACAAACAACTCAAACTTTAAAAGTGGTTAAAGTTGTCTTTTTGGTATGGTTTACAATCTTTTCCCCATCTGATTATTGCTTTGTCTTTGTGATGCAGGTATGACCCTGGCCTGATCCCCAAACCCCCAGCAGATTTTGGAACATCTCAGCTCCACTACTTTGAGGACTGGGGTGTGGTGACGTATGGCGGTGCTTTGCCTTCTGGCACCAACAGCTCCTTTCTGTCCTTCAAGTCTGGGAAACTAGGGGGACGTGCCATCTTTGACATCGTTCACAATAACAAGTACCAAGAGTGGATCAAAGGCTGGAGGAACTTCAACGCTGGTCACGAGCACCCAGATCAGAACTCTTTCACCTTTGCACCCAACGGTGTCCCGTTCATCACGGAGGCACTGTATGGACCCAAGTACACTTTGTTAAACAATGTGGCATTGTTTGGCTCAACCCTATCTGGGGGCTGCTTTAAACCTTGGGCTGGACAAGTAACAGAAGCCTGTGACTCTAAGTGGTTAAAGTACAAGGTGGGCCTTGCAGCCGATGCCCAGGGCAGAGTGGACGCTGCTATAAAGAGAGAGGGGATGGTCTTCATTCGTGGCGAAGGACATTCGGCTTATAACCCAGAACTGAAAATCAGGAACTTCCAGAGGAACTTGCTGCTTCTTCACCCACAGCTCCTGCTCATGGTTGACCACATCCACCTGGACCCAGGGAGCCCAACCAGGGCCATGAGTGCCTTCTTTCATAACACAGAGCTGCCATTTCAGAGTACGAAAGTAGATGGTGTTCATGGAGCATTTGTAACACATGGGAAGGAGAACTATAAGATGTTTTGGATGGATGACACAAACTCCAGTAACAAAGGGATGGTGGGTTACTGGAGTTACCCTCGAGGGTATCCATATAATGGCTCCAATTATGTGAATGTAACAATGCCACTGAGGTACCCGCACACAAGGGTGGCCTATATTTTCTTTGGACCAGGCTTAGATGTACAGAGCTTCAGCTTACGTGAGCATGATCAGCAGGTGGATATTTACCTATCCACCAAAGACCATACCTACACCATCTACCTTCTGACAGGGGAGGTCACCAGCAAGAATGTGTTCGCCATAGTGCTGCTGGACCACAAAAAGATTGTGTTTGAGAGAGCAGCAGCTGTTGTAGACAGCTTCCCTGTGGAAGTTGAAGAATATGCCAATGTGATGGAGGACAATCTCCAGCATGTCAAGCCTGTCTTCCAGCAGATGGAAAGACACATCCTGGGAAGAGTCCTCAACACTGCCAGCTTCCGTAGGACTGCTGAGCGCCTCCTCCAATTCTCTGACAAGAAGAAGACAGAGGAGGTCATTAAGAAGATGTTTGCTATGTCCAAGAAACAGAACAAGGGTAAGGGGGGAAAGAGGTTAAACTTTGGAGAGAAGCTGTCTGAGAATCTGCCTGACATTTTTGCACAAATTGAGGTCAGCGAAAAGAATGAGAGACAGAGGATATCAAAGCGTACATATGAGGACAGTCCAGAGGAAGGGGATGCAGACTCAAGGGCCTTTGTGGATTATCCAGCTGGTCACAGGAACAGGAAGGGGGGCCGCAGGTTTAAGGAGGTTCACATTGTGGCCACAGCAAGGAGTGAGGGGGTCTCTGGTAACCCCTCTTACATTAGACTTTTCTTGCTTATGAACACCACTACCTTCTTCCTACTGCTGGCTGTTCTGCTTACTCGATTTCAGAGGGGGCGGAGCCTACACACCCAGAGGTGCTTTTACACCATTGTTTTGATCGACTGCTTCATCCTGCTGTACCTTTACTCATCGTGTTCTCACACACAGTGCTGACACCCTGAACCCCTCCACATGACAGGATGTCCTGTCTGTTCAGGGTGAACTGAAAACACATTTCTCTTTGTACCAGATTTGATAGCAAAACATTAAGGCCACTGTTTAGAAAAGTTAAAAAAAGATTTTTAAAACGTTAATTTGTAATTGTCCAGGAAAGCAACCAAAATGACATAAAAGGACAAAGAGCACTAAATGTACAAATAGGGTTCCAAAAAAGTTCCAAAATTGTGAATAAAAACCGAATGCAATGATGTGGAGATGGCAAATGTCAATATTTTATTCGTAATAGAACATAGATTGCAGATCAAAAGTTTAAACTGAGAGAATATATCATTTTAAGGGAAAAATATGTTGATTCAAAATTTCATGACGTCAACAAATCCCAAAAAAGTTGGGACAAGGCCATTTTTACCACTGTGTGGCATCTCCCCTCCTTCTTGCCACACTCAGACGTCTGGGGACAGAGGAGACCAGATTCTCAGGTTTAGAAATAGGAATGCTCTCCATTCATGTCTAATACAGCCCTCTAACTGTTCAATCGTCTTTGGCCTTCTTTGTGGCACCTTCCTCTTTGTGATGCGCCAAATGTTCTCTATAGGTGAAAGATCTGGACTGCAGGCTGGACATTTCAGCACCCGGATCCTTCTCCTACGTAGCCATGATGCTGTGATTGCTGCAGAATGTGGTCTGGCATCATCTTGTTGAAACATGCAGGGTCTTCCCTGAAAGAGACGATGACGTCTAGATGGGAGCATATTGTTCTAGAACCTGAACATAGTTCTCTGCATTAATGGTCCTTTCCAGACATGCAAGCTGCCCAGGACACCAGCTCTCACGCAACCCCAGACCATCAGTGATGCAGCTTCTGAATGGAGCGTTGATAACAACTTGGGTTTTCCTTGTCCTCTCTGGTCCGGATGACATGGCGTCCCAGGGGTCAATAAGGAACTTCAAATCGTGACTCATCTGACCACAGAACAGTCGTCCATTTTGCGTCTTTCCATTTTAAATGACACCTGGTCCAGTGCAAACGGCTGAGCTGGTGGAGCTTAGAAATGGCTTCCTCTTTGTACTGTAGAGTTTCAGCTGGCAGCGGCAGATGGATTGTGTTCACTGAGGATGCTTTCTGGAAGTATTCCTGAGCCCAGGCTGTTATTTCCTCGACAGTGACGTTCCTGTTTGAGGTGCAGTGACGTTTCAGGGCCCGGAGATCACGAGCATCAGTAGAGTTTTACGGCCTTGACCCTTACGCACAGCGATTGTTCCAGATTCTCTGAATCTGTTGATGATGTTCTGCTCGGTTGATGATGATAACTTAAAAGTCTTTGCTATTTTACGCTGGGTTCCACCATTCTGGTATTGCTGCACTATCTTTCTGCACAACAATGGTGGAATTGGTGATCCTCTTACCATCTCAGCTTCATAGAGACATTGACACTCTAAGAAGCTTTTTATACCCAATCATGTTGTCAATTGACCTAATTAGTGTTAATTGGTCTTCCAGCTCTTTGTTATATGTTCAATTTTCTTTTTCCAGCCACTTATTGCTACTTGTCCCAACTTTTTGGGGATTTATAGACACTGTGAAATTTTAATCAACATATTTTTCCTTTAAAATGTTACATTTACTCAGATTAAACTTTTGATCTGCCATCTATGTTCTATTACGGATAAAATATCGACATTTGCCATCTCCACATCATTGCTTTCAGTTTTTATTCACAATTTTAGTGTCCCAACTTTTTTGGAATCCAGTTTGTATGGATGTAGTACATTCAAATTCCACTCAAATTTTAATTATACATTTTCTTCTTGAGTTCCACCTTCTGAATATCATTGAATATCATTATTTCTTCTAGGAATGTCTTGTAATTCTCTTTTTAATAAAACTAGTAAGCTTTTAACATTTGTTGCTTTCTTTTTATCAAGTAAAGATACATTTGGGCGTCAGCACCAGGCCTGACTTTAGCCACAGATGTTTGGGGGAAGTCAGCAGAAATGTTAACTTTCTGCATGGAATCTCCATGGTGGGTTTTCTCTGGGTTCTCCGGTTTCCTCCCACAGTCCAGAAACACGACTGTCAGGTTAATTGGTCTGTCTAAATTCTCCCTAGGGGTGTGTGTGTGTGTGTGTGTGTGTGTGTGTGTGTGTGTGTGTGTGTGTGTGTGTGCGTGTGTGTGTGTGTGTGTGTGTGTGTGTGGGTGTGTGTGTGTGTGTGTGTGTGTGCACGGTTGTTTGTCCTGTGTGTCTGTGTTGCCCTGCGACAGACTGGTGACCTGTCCAGGGTGACCCCGCCTCTCGCCCAGAACGTTAGCTGGAGATAGACACCAGCAACGCTCCTGACCCCACGAAGGGACAAGGGTGTCCAGAAAATGGTTGGATGGAATAAATATTAGTGAAAAAGGAAAAGAAAAAACTATTTTAGAGAACAAGGATTTATTACAGCAAATGATCCATTGAATGTCATTTACAATAACAGAAGGGCACTTAAAAATATAAGTTATCAGCTCCAGGTAAGATCAAATTTGTTATGTTATAACCATAACATGACTGTTGTCAAAATTATGACAACAAAGTTGTCATGTCAAAGTTATGACAGTAACAACAGTAATATAACAAAAACCACGGATAGATGAATCAAAACCAGAAAATTATCGGCCGATAGCGTTAATATCCAACTTATGTCAAATTATGGAGAGAATGATAAAGATTACTCTATTATATGGAAAATAATGGACTAATCAGGAGAGGGAGAGGTACAATGGATCCAGTTTTATGTTTAGAGCATGAAATTAGAAAGGTTCAAGTTAATAAAGAGTGTTGTGGCAATATTTTTTTATATTGAGAGAGCATATGATATGATGTGGAGTGAAAGGTTATTAATCAAAATTAAAAGAATGGGTATAAATGGTCATATGTTTTGATGGATTAAAATGTTTCTAGAAGAAAAGATCCTCAAGCTGATTCTCCACCATCCTTAGGAGTAAAACCTCTGGTAAAGATGCAGATGTGAGGGAAAACCCAAATCCCAGCCTGAATAACGTTAGTGAGAATGAACACAAGCAATTTAAAAAAAAGTGTCCATCCTGGCGCAGTGCGATACCAGACAGAAGAGGAACACAGCAGACCCTGATATGATGACATTTTACTCTGATTAAGTTTCTTATTGTGCTTTTAGTAGAATATATTGGTTTGATTATTTGCTTATTTAATGTATAATAATACCAGCCAAAATAATACAAATGATCATTTAAAGAACAAATCATACAAATAGATTAAAGACATAAATATTTCCTATTTTAGAAAGTTTGTTAGGGCTTTCTGTATGTTTTATTTTGAAATGTTGATGTATTTTATGAATTCATTGTTCAGAGATCATTTATGCCCCAGACACAGACCTGCAGCCCAGGGGCGGATCTAGATGGGGGCCCAATGGCGTACCAAAGAAATTATACTAAATAAATGTCTTTTGTTGATACTCAGTGGTGATTTTTTTTTACCTTAACAATTTTACTTTAACAATGAATTACAAATTATAGTGCTGCACTCTTAGCTGTTCTATAGGATCACATTTTCCATCTGCCAGGGATCTGTAACCTGAATCTCTGGAGACACAACTGGCTCTTTGGCTCACTTATATCAAATGATGAAATATTGCTGTTTTTTTTTGTTTTGTTTTTTTTTGGTTTGATTCTTTTTCAAGTGTTGTCATAGAAAAATACCAACTATCCTGGCCCCTGTGGTAAATCTGGTCCAGAACCAGCCTCCATACCTAACTCCTTATTTATGTAAACATTTTGATAATACTCTGTAAAATACCAGATTGTTCACATAACTTTTATACTTTTAGTTGTCTGAGGATGTTATGATTTGTGGTTTAGTGAGGTGAGGGAGAAGGCAGAGAGGACCCAGGATGAAGATGATGATGAAGATTGAATGACAGATAAACAGCTCAACAGTCCGGACGAGTAGGCAGCACAGGGAGCTAAGGCTAAAGGCTAAAGCTAACACTGGCTTAAATGACTGTAACCGAGATCTGAAGGACTTCACAGTTCTACTGTGGCCGACTGATTAGCTAACTGAACAGACTGCCCGTCATTCCAGACAGACCAGACAAACTGACAACTCACATCTGACAACAAACAACAAGGATCCGACAAAGGACAGAGATCAGATAATCAGGGAACAAGACACAGCTGGGAGCAAACAACAAGGAAAACAGAACTAATTAAACAGGAAAAACCTCAAAAATAACTACACAGAAAACAGATCGTCACAGTGAACACATTTTGAATATTAAATCAGGTGTTAAGATCAGTTACTCAGTGGTTTACCAAATACTTTTTACACTTGATTAATTAAACATATTTAAAGTATACTACTCTGATTGGAGTATAGTTTTAGGGTATTCTAGCCGACCTCTATGCATGAATGATTGCTCTATGGATCCTTTTTTAAAGACAGAAAACACTACCATAAAATATTATCTATCACTACAGCGGACGTCCCACCCCATGAGAGTAAGACCGCGCCGTGGTGGGCGAACCTTATTTTGATTTCTGAAAGGTGGCAACCCTAAGCAGAAATGAGATGGAATGGATGATATCAAGATCATCAAGAATGAAAAGAGCACTTAGGAAGAAACAAGAAAGGAGAAGAAATTGGTCGGAAGAACGTGAGGCAAGAGCAGAAATGAGCAAAAAGACAAAAACAAACGAACGGGCGAGTTCATGATGACTTTGCCATAGGAGTGGAATTTAAAGTCATGGTGGAATTCAAGCGAGATGGGGGATCTATTAACCCGATAAAGTTGACCAAAGCAAATAGAGGAAGAATTAAAACGGCTAAAATCATAAATAACAGAAGAGTGCTAAATCATGCTGTCAGTGACCACAACAGAAGATAATCAAAATGAAACATTTGATGGGGGAAAGAATTGAAACATATATTCCAGGATCTTTAGCAAGATTTAGAGTAATTTCAGGAGTTCTACTTGAAATGACAATGGAGGATGTAAAAAAAGAAATCAAAGGAGAGAAAAGATGCCACCAGGATTAAAAGTAAAAGAGACAGGCAACTTAAAGACACAGTGATTCTACAATTTGAATATTTTATGCCAGAAAATATCCAGCTAGGATACATGAACTATAGAGTTAGAGAGTACATCCCTAAACCCCTCAGATGTTTTACTTGCCACAGAATGGGACACATTGCAAAAGAATGTAAAGGTTTACATTCGGACATACAGTGGAGCAAAAAAAGTATTTAATCAGCCACCAATTGTGCAAGTTCTCCCACTTAAAAAGATGAGAGGCCTGTAATTTTCATCATAGATGTACCTCAACTATGAGAGACAAAAGGAGAAAAAAAATCCAGAAAATCACATTTTCTGATTTTTAAAGAATTTATTAGCAATAAATGGTGGAAAATAAGTATTTGGTCAATAACAAAAGTTAATCTCAATACTTTGTTATATACCCTTTGTTGGCAATGACAGAGATCAAACGTTTTCTGCAAGTCTTCACAAGGTTCTCACACACTGTTGCTGGTATTTTGGCCCATTCCTCCATGCAGATCTTCTCTAGAGCTGTGATGTTCTGGGGCTGTCGCTGGACAACACGGACTTTCAACTCCCTCCACAGATTTTCTATGGGGTTGACATCTGGAGACTGGCTAGGCCACTCCAGGACCTTGAAATGCTTCTTACGAAGCCACTCCTTCGTTACCTGGGTGATGTGTTTGGGATCATCGTCCTGCTGAAAGACCCAGCCACGTTTCACCTTCAATGCCCTTGTTGATGGAAGGAGGTTTTCACTCAAAATGTGACGATACATGGTCCCATTCATTCTTTCCTTTACACGGATCAGTCGTCCTGGTCCCTTGGCAGAAAAACAGCCCTAAAGCATGATGCTGCCACCCCCATGCTTCACAGTAGGCATGGTGTTCTTTGGATGCAACTCAGCATTCATTCTCCTCCAAACACGACGAGTAGAGTTCTGACCAAAAAGTTCTACTTTGGTTTCATCTGACCATATGATATTCTCCCAGTCATCTTCTGGATCATCCAAATGCTCTCTAGCAAACCTGAGACGGGCCTTGACATGTCCTGGCTTAAGCAGGGGGAACGTCTGGCGCTGCAGGTTTGAGTCCCTGGCGGCGTAGTGTGTTACTGATGGTAGCCTTTGTTACTTTGGTCCCAGCTCTCTGCAGGTCATTCACTAGGTTCCCCCGTGTGGTTCTGGATTTTTGCTCACCGTTCTTGTGATCATTTTGACCCCACGGGGTGTGATCTTGGTGGAGCCCCAGATCGAGGGAGATTATCAGTGGTCTTGTTCCATTTTCTAATAATTGATCCCACAGTTGATTTCTTTACACCAAGCTGTTTACCTATTGCAGATTCAGTATTCCCAGCTAGGTGCAGGTTTATCATTTTGTTTCGGGTGTCCTTTGACAGCTCTCTAGTTTTGGCCATGGTGGAGTTTAGAGTGTGACTGTTTGAGGTTGTGACCAGGTGTGTTTTATACTGATAACGAGTTCAAATAGGTGCCATTAATACAGGTAACAAGTGGAGGACAGAGGAGCCTCTTACAGAACAAGTTACACGGCTGTGAGAGCCTGAAATCTTGCTTGTTTGTAGCTGACCAAATACTTATTTTCCACCATTTATTGCCAATAAATTCTTTAAAAATCAGAAAATGTGATTTACTGGATTTTTTTTTCTCCTTTTGTTTCTCATAGTTGAGGTACATCTATGATGAAAATTACAGGCCTCTCATCTTTTTAAATGGGAGAACTTGCACAATTGGTGGCTGACTAAATACTTTTTTCCCCACTGTGCATACAGATTTTAAGATTTCTGGATATAACATAGAAAGACAAAGCAATTGTCGAAAGTATTCAGGGAGATAATAATGAAATAATAGAAAATATTTAGTATTTAGCACAGTTTCTTTAGATTACATAGGGGTGGTATTGATATTTGGTTCTGTTGGATACCAGCAGAGGAAAGTGTAAAAGGCAGATAAATCAGCAAAAAGGGCTTTAGAGGTAGCAATATTCCAGGCAGACGGAATATTGCAATTCCTTTTGGGAAAGGGTTAGGGAAATCACTTATTAAGAATAAAGAAATAGAAAATGGGGAAAGGGTGTAATGATGATAAGAAAGGAAGAAGATGATGTAAAATACAAAAGTCAGTATTAATTAGAAATAATGAGAGAAACAGAAGGGAAGAAATAACAATAATCAGATTAAGAGTATAGGCTATACCTTTTTAAATGACATTTTATATTTAATAGGGAGGAAAAATAAAGATAAATGTGAAGGATGTGGAGGGAAAGAAAATGTAGAACACATATTGATGAAAGGGAGAAATTCAGAAGAATGATTGGAAGGACAGGTCAAGAATGGAATCTTAAAGGAATATTGGGAAATGAAGGAAACATGGTGGATATTTACAGATTAAGGAAAACATTATTTATTTATTTTCAGAATACAAAATTAAAAAATAAAATTTACTAGATGTAAAGTAGTGCTGCTACACACAGTAGGTGGCGGTATGCACCTTAGTTGCTTGCGATCCGCTATAATAGAAAAGGAGAAGAAGAAGCGGAGTAGGAATCAGAAGAAGAAGGAGAAGAAGAAGGAGAAGAAGAAGAAGAAGAAGGAGGGTTTTGGGACACAACCATCATGGGTGCTCGACTCGCGCGGATGTTCCGAAACTATAACGTGGAGGAGCGCGCGCTGAGAGAAATCTCCAAAGAGAAGCCGAGGTCAGCACCGCGGCACGCGACCACCGCGACGGCCGTTAGGTCTGAGGGTGAGAGGCTGAGCTGCTGGTCATCCTCACTGTGGGCTCGGGTTTCTATGGTAACTGGTTTGTTCTTTGTGTTGTAGCCTCGGAGTCGGTGATGAATAAGAACGAGTCGTTATTGGAGCATCTCAGGTCTGTGTATGTAGAGTCCACGGATCCAACAGTCGGCGGAAAAACGACTCCAGAGGTCAGACTGACCCCTAAATGTCTCTGTCTGTCTCTGCTGAAGGACTTCAGAATGTCTCCGTTCTGTCTTCAGTTATCAATCAATCAATCAACTTTATTAAAGACGCAGAATTTGTCCATAGTGCGAAGATCTAAAAAAGAAAAACAATAATAAAATAATAAAACAGTAATAAAATTTTTAAATACAGCAAGCACAAAAGCAAGTCACTGAGTTGCCATAAGGCTACATCACCAGTGAGTCCACATCCTGGACTTACACCTAACTGAACTCTGAGACTGTTGGTGACAAGATAATGTTTGTAGAGACACAAAGCCTCCCCATGAAGCTGCACATAAGAGATCACAGCACAGCATGAAAAGTGGAGACCCCAACACGATAAATATCTGACTAGCACTAGTCCATCTGGCATCCTGAGCAGCATCCTCATTCCGTCATTGTAGGCCACCTTGAGCTTCTGTACTTTGTTTATACTGTCGCCACAGGTGAGCAGTGGGGTGCAGAATGGAGCCACTTTAACTGAACACATCCGAAACTTGCTAACAGCATGTTGGCTTGTGCATACATTAGACGCCGTTGTCTACAACACATCCTGTCCCACATTGCTGCAGCCACTTTGATAAATCATCCATATATACATTAAACAGAAGAGGAGACAAAATACTTCCCTGTTTAACCCCATTACTTATTTTAAAGGGGGCTGACACACAATTAGCTGTGTCACATCTTACATACATCAGTTGATGCGTGTACCAAAAGGATAAAATTCTGACAATAGATCCAGGGACCCCTCTGTTTTGTAGCTTATGAAATAACTTGTCATGATTAACCCGATCAAAAGCCTTTGAGGCATCAATGAAGCACATAAAAATTGTGGAGTTATGTCTATTATACAAGTCTAAAATCTCTTTCAAAGCAAATATACACATGTCAGTGCCATGCAGCGATTTAAAACCAAATTGGTTTTCAGAAGTAAGAAGAAAATGCTCAATCTGATTCAGTATAATCTTCTCCAGAACCTTGGATAAAACACTGGCTAGAGCTATGGGTCGATAATTATCCCTATTATTTATTTTGCCAGCTTTATCTTTTAAAATTGGAACTAATATAACGGCTAAAAGTGAATCAGGTAAAATACCATGAACTAGAAACCCATTAAAACACATGGCAAGCAAAGGAAAAAGTTTTTTGCTTGAGAGTTTTAAGTGCTCTGCAGAGATCTCATCCATACTACAAGCCTTATTATTCTTTTGGATCATGACTCCATCATATGTCTCATGACACTTTCACGTCTTCATCATGTGCAACGTTGCCCATCTTTAACGGGGAGCTTTTAACACAGTTGAATAAATCATAATAGTGCTTCTTCCACAGCTGAGTAACTTCTTCTGCCCCACTAGCATTATCAATATCGGTTGGCAGACTTATCTGATAATTATTCATAATCTTTATTTCCTTCCAAAAATCATGCGAGGAGCTATTCTGCATTTTCCTTGCAAGCAGATTAGACTTCATTTTATTCTCACGTGTTTTTATGAAGCGTAAAGTTAGACCAGGACTGAGTGGAATGTATTTTATTGGTGTTCTAGTTGATAAACCAACACAAACTAGAGCAGGTCTGTTTATTAAACAAAGTAATCGGATGGTTATGAAGCCCACTTTACCCTGACACCCCTAATTAAAATCCAGTGTAACAAATAGCCTTCAGAAGTCATTGTGTGCTTGTAATAAAATGGCCTAGTTAAAGCACAGAGGTAAATTGAAAGAATAATTTTTGGCAAATTGTTGTAGAGATGATCGATCCAAGTTGACTAATGTCTGCATTGCTAATGAATCTGTTTGGCCTTTGGATGCAGAAACCTGGCAGCAGGAATAAAAAAGTTGTGTTCAGATCTGATCTCAGTGCCAAACGCACCACATTTTTATGGTATTTGTAAAACAATAAAAACTTTTTTTTCTACATCAAAATTATGCACTAGCTAAAAATTATAGTCAGGACTTTAATGTATTCATTTGAAATAATGAACAGATCATATTTTAATGTATTAAACTTTTTAATGCAAGTAAATTATTTTTAAAATAATTTCAGATTTTTTCATACATTTTGTTCAGGTTACTTAAAAATTGAGCTTTATTTAAGCTTATTGTTACAATTACATTTTTTAAACTGCAGGAAAGTCAGTTGTTAGGAATGCAAATGTAAATTTGGGCCAATGTTGATTAATACTTTATGGCAGTAGTTATCAATATTTTATTTGATCAAATCTTTTATTTGATTGCTTGATTAATCGTCAGAATAATCAATAGATTACTTGAATACTAAAATAATTGTTTACAGCAGCCCTGCTGTGTCATTTCCCCACAGTTTTCAGGAAGAGGGTCTGCAGCCCGGCGGCCCCTCAGAGTCGGTTTCCCAGGAGGCGCGTTGGGCCTGCCGCACCTCACAGATGTTCCGAAAGGGAAGCTGAGCCTGGCTGAGGCTCTCAAGGCTCTCGGCAGCCACCAGCACCAGCCTCGGACCTGGTCGGCAGAAAAGATTGCTCAGGAATATTGCTTGGAATTAAAAGACACACAATCTGTGCTCCAATTCTTTATCCCTTTCCAGGTTGAGATCATCCCTCCAAAGAGCAGAACTTCAGAGCAAATAAAGGCTTCCTAAGAATGGAGAAGCTCTTACCTCACTTATTTCTGTTCTATGTTATAGGATGTAGCTTTTCCATGATTTAAGTGATGTTTAGATGGAATGATAGAACATTTTTCATATAAATAGATGAAAAAACACAGATATTAATCACAGTGATCTGATCAAGAAAAGTCCATAAAGACGTTGTTGATTGTTCAAAACTAAGTGTTTTTTTTACAGTGCAGACCTACAGATTTTTATTTCTATTTACAAATCATAAATGACAAAGTACCTTTGTGCATTCATTTTGAAATTCAACTCAAAAGAAGTAGAATTAGATTTATTTGCAAGTTATGCTAATGACTAAATGAGTAGATCTATTTATTTCTTTTTGTTGTTTAGGGCCTCCTTCTGTTCAGGTCAACCTGCTGCTGTGCTTGAACTATACCAATGCTGACAGTGGCCACACGCCCCTCTATGAAGTGTGTCCTCAATCATAAGTGTTTAAAATGTAGAGAATTGGGACAGAAGGCCATTGTGTCGCAACTTTGATATCCAAAATGGTGGGACTGTTCACTCTTTTGGCACTTGGTCTGTTAAAAAGTACAACAACAAGAAATGGATTGTAAATGTGCAGTATTTTTGCTTTCCAACGTCATTGTTAGAGATATTTAGCTGTTCAAACATGTTTTGCTAGTTGAATACAGAGTAAAATGTGATGTAATTGCACATGCTCAATTTCAATACATTACACTTGAAAGCTGATTTCTTTTTTCTTTTGTGACAACTTGTTCTGTGAACATTATATTTCCAGGATGACAAAAAAATACTCATCAAAAACATTGATTTTAACAATCGTAAAGGCAATTCTCCCTGTGGTTAAGAGACATCATTACATTTTGATTTGTTTCTTGGAAAAACACGTCTTTTATGTGGCGTAAAGGAAGTTTGATATAAAGTGGAGCTAATGTAGCATCAGGCCTTTTTCTCTTTGTTAGAAGAGAAAAAGGCCTGATGATACATTTTGAGAAATAAAATGACAAATGGAATTAAATGTCACTTTTAAAGTAAATGATGAATGTCTGACTTGATGGACCAAAAAAAAATTACAAGAAATTCACAAGGAACTCTGACTTCCATTTTCTTTCTCTATAGCCTGAGAAGAAAACATTTGTTTAAAAATTATGATGAAATCTTTAACGACAATAAGAACCAAATGCCTTTCTATTCCACTCCCACAAAAAATTAAGATGAGTTTTCATATTTTTGTATTCTTTGTGTATCAATTTTAGATGAATAAAGTTTCTCCTGTAATGACTTTCTACAAAAGAAAATTAAACATAAATATCAATTCATGTGCATTTTGTGACAGATTTTCAGATAATACACATTTTTTCAGTTGCAACTTGTTTCATTTTTAGAAAGATTTTCAAAACTGGATATTGTTCTAGAAATCTATTCTAACGGGATAAAGAGTTAAATTACAATATTAATTATTTAATCCTCTGGCTAAGTTTTTATTCCCAAATACTGCTTTCTAATAATCTATGGAGGACCAAAACTGACGTAAGAAATAGAAGCATATTTAGTTTTTCCTTTTCCTTAGACATGAGTTTCCGTGAAGTAATGTATATATTTTCTTTTTCATTTCCTCTAAACATGCGTTTTTGTCAGGAAAAGTAAATATTTTGTTTGGTCTTTTCCCTCCTTTTGTCATTGCCTCTCCTGGTTTTACTTTTCCGTGTGCATCGTTATGTTAATGAGGAGAGCTGCCTTTTATGTCCAGCTCCTCTGCTATTGGCCAATAGAGCTTTGGAACCAACGTCACTGCGTCAGACGTTGTGGTCTGACGCAGTGAGACCACAACGTCAGACCAGTCAGCACTGGTCTGACGCAGACCAGTGAGACGGTCTCACTGGTCTCACTGGACCAATGAGACCGCTGAGCGACTCACTGGACGCTCAGCGACTTTACAGTCGCTCAGCGCCATCTTTACAGGCCACAGATCAAAACAAACGTTTATCTCGGTGGTTTTATTGTGTTACTGAGTAAAGTTAGTTTCGAGTTGGATATTGGATATTCCAATATCCGCCGTGCAAGCGACTGTCAACAAATGTTCGAACCAAACAATCCTGTCAAATGTGACCAATTGATACAAAAAAGTGGTAATTCATGCTTTTCCATGAGACACGCTCCCGAAGTGAACCTCCAAGTGCTGAGGAGGGAGCTGGAGAACGGCTGGCCGAAATTAGAGTTCATAAATCGGATCAACCTTAAGCTAAACGCTGCTTGCTCCAATATCCAACTCGAAACTAACTTCACTGCAGTCGGTCCCACACAACCACCGGGATAAAGTTTGTTTTGGATTGTGGCCTGTAAAGATGGCGCTGAGCGACTGGACCTGATAGCAGAGCAGCTGGACTTATAAGGCAGCTCTGCTCATTAACATAACGATGCAGGAGGCAATGACAAAAGGAGGGCTTGTATAAAGAAAAGACCAAACAAAATATGTACTTTTCTTGACAAAAACGCATGTTTAGGGGAAATGATAAAGAAAATATATACATCACGGAAACTCATGTCTAAGGAAAAGCTAAATATATATTTATGCTTTTATTTCTTATGTCAGTTTTGGTCCTCCATAATAATCGCCTCCATTTTTGAAGTGAAATAATTTTATTTAAGAGTGCTTAACGTTACAACATCACAAAGTTCAATCTTTGTGCTAATATGTTAATGGTTTAAGATTTGAAAGTCATCTTGCATTTCTTACACTTTGACTTTTCTCACAGTTAATTTTTAATTTTTAACTAAATGTAAAAAAATATTTTTATTTCTTTTTTCTGCTGACCCTGTCTTTGAATTTTCAATAAAGACCAAGAAAACCAGCAAAACATCGCCATAATTCCGCATCTTAACTCAAAACGCAGCGATTAGTTGTGGGTAATACACTCATCCAAGTCAGCTTGGATCACTAAAAACTTCAAGCTAGCTACATAGAGTGTGCATGTGCTTCCGGAAATACTGCTGGTTTTTCAGAATAAGACAAGAAAACTCTTTCCAATTGGATTCTTTTATATTGTTATTGAAAGTTGCTTGGGTGAAGATGAGCTATTTAGCTTATGTTAAATATTTATGCAGTAAAACCAACCAAACTTACTAAGCTGTGATTAATCATCACCCCCAAAATGCTGAGCACAATCATTGGACACAGCCTGGTTTGATTACTGCTGAGCTGTTGAATCAAAAACAAAATCTTACTTGCTGGTTGACAACATGAAGCAGGCTCAAGGATCTCAAAAACCTCAACATGCTCTAATCTAGAAAGAAATTCAACAACAGATGAGGATGGACACCCTGAATGGGTCCCACCTGTCATGACTGCTTGAAATAGCCACCTATGATTCTCCACCTTTAAAGTTCCTGTAAGGATAATTGGGTAAAATAATACATACTTATGTTTCAAAAGACCCTAAAGATAAGAAGGGGTCAACCAATTTAAAATTGTATAAATTGTATGTTCACGCTTCTGGGTACCTGTAAAAAGCCAAGCATCAGAATATTTCCTTTTCAAATTCTCCCCAGTCCTTATACCTTTTTTCTAGCCTCATTTATGTCGAGGTATTTTTCACTCGCAGACTAATAAAGTTTCACCACAACGACCAAATCTTAAAGGTGGTATATTGTGTAAAATTTACTTTTTTGATCTTTATATCATGCTACAATGAAAAACAACAAAAACACCCCTGGAGTGTTGCTTTGATTCTTCCATGCATCTTTGAGGAATCCTTGAATCTCCTATGGCAACCATTCATGGTGCCTAAACACTTGCTAAAACAAGCATTTAGGCCTGTTTCCACAAAGTTCCTCCTGGACAAAGCTCCAGTCTCCAGCCGAGTTTATGCCTCAAGGAACAGCCCTTTCCCATTACAACCCCCTTACCCCCGCCACGCCCCCACTCAGTTCCTCCAGACTAGTGGCAGCAGCAATAACCAAACACTTGATGGAACTGCTGGTCTGCTGAGCTCGTCACTATTTCTCATTCAAACACCAATGAATGTTGTTAAAGGCTTAATGGAGGAACATTATTGTGATGAAGTGCTGAGTGTAGGAAAGAGCAGGAGCTTCTTAAAATGACAGAGGTTCAATTTCAGTTAGTTTTCATATGCAGCCTTTTTGGTAACACTTTATTTGAAGGGGAAAGTGAATAAGACTGACATGACACTGTCATAAACATGAACATCAATAATTCTTCATGAATATTTATGACTGCTGTCATAAAGCGTCATTCAATAAATCATGACACTTTTAATACAAAGTTGACATTATTGAAAATGTCTTTGTCATGACAACTTGACATTAAGCTAGATATAATAACTTGTCATGAATGTCATAACAGGTGAATTTTAAAATGTTATCCTTATAAGACATTAACAAGTCACTTGTTACACATACCTTTTGTTGTCATGAGACCATTACAATTGTGACATCATCCTCCTCTGTTAAAGTGTATCACAGTAAACTAGTAATGAAGATGTCATTGATTGTCATTAATCTATCGCTTTAATGAGTCATGAACATTTCCAGTTACCTGTGTGGTCAACTTTACTTGAGGTAACTGGAAATGTTCATGATATAAACCAATAAATTCACCTGTTATTACATTCATGACAAGTTATAATTTCTTGCTTAATGTCAAGTTGTCATAACAAAGACATTTTCAATAATGTCAACTTTGTATTAACAGTGTCATTATTTACCAAATGACACTTTATGACATAAATAAATTCATAAAGACTTATTCATGTTTATGACAGTGTCATGTCAGTCTTATTCACCCCCCTTCAAATAAAGTCTTACCGCATTGGTAATAACAACATTATACTTACTTGATTGTGCTAATAGCACTTAGCTGGAAAATACATAAAACTGTCTCTTTAAATGAGTGTTTATGGGTCAGTTAGCCATGAGTTAACTTGTTGAAAGTCACAATATAAAAGGCTGATGAATGTGAAACAGAGCAGCCGGGATTAAATCTTCTTTAAGCCGCGGCGGGTAGAAATGATGAGCGGACTTTTATTTTGAAAGCCCAGGCAGGAGGTGGTTGTGTGTGACCGGCTCCGCAGCTCTTTCCTCAGTGAAGAGTAGTTTTGGAAGAGTCGACTCCGAACAGCCGAAGCTGCTAACAGCTTTTAGCTTCAGAGAACATCTGGATAATCGAACACGGTGAAAAACTCTGGATTGCTCTTTGAAAACAAGGAAAAACGGTGCTGGTGGAAATAAAGCCTCGTCGAAACGCCAGGAAGAATCTCACATTTCATCCGTGTAGGTGGTTTCATCAGCGGCTGTCGCGCTGTTGATAAATCTGTCCTAAAACAGGTTGATTCCCAGGGGAGATCCACCGAAGCACAACATCTGGTGAGGGATCTTCATACACACCGAGGCCGGACGGAGAGCCTGGTCGCTCGGATGCTCCTCTTGGACGCTGATCTTCCACCGTGGAGTCGCTTCTGAGCTCCACCATGGGAGGAAGCAGCAGCAGGTAATCATCTGGAAAAACACCTGAACTAGATAATAGTGGCGGGATCAGATCATCTATGTTTGGTGGAATAAAGCTGCTCTGGTTGCTATGGCTTCCCAAGCCACCCTCCCCTGCTGGATGGAGGTGAATTGTCAGCAGGCCTGGTCAGCAGGGTCAGCTCACTGTGGAGTGGGTCTGCCGCCCCTCAATCTCTAAAAAGGTTTTTTTTTAAGTAAACAGAACCATTTTATTGCTAAAACACAGAAGCTGCTTCTGGCCAACTGTAGAGTGAATTATTCTAATATTCACAAATGAATACTAACATCATATAACATCAAATGATGTTAAATGACTTAACCATAGGCGTAAATCCTGGGGGTTGGGGACGTCCGGTACCCCCCAATGCTGGAAAAGTCTAGAATTGTACCCCCCACAGAAATCATTAAAGAAAGAAACTAGAGGTGTGCCGATCGATCGGTCACCGATCATAATCGGGCCGATTTTCGTGAAAAAGTGCATGATCGGTGATCGGCGATCATTGGCTCGTTGCCGATACCGATCACCTGCATCTCATTTCTCAGCCTGCCTGTGCAGCTGGTCTCCTCTTTCCTTCAATCTGCACAAACGCGCAGCAACAAATCCTAAGCGATGTGGAACTATAACGCACTGAGTGAATGGGAAAGTTTGCGTGTTGCGGCGGAAAATTGAAGCAGGTCAAAATGCATCAACACAACAAAGCTAATACGACATAAAAACAATGCCATACTTGATAGAGTTTGGCTACATCGAGGCTCACTGCAGTAAAAAGACATACGGAGGATCAGATAGCAGGTAAAGCAGAGCACAGCTACAAACACTCACCCAGATTAGCATGACGGACAGAAAGCTAAACAAATAACCCGCAAAATTATTTAAGTCTTCGAGCTGCGATGTAAGACGCTGGTTCTGCTCTCGCTGCTGAACCGCTGCTACGCTACAGGTAGCGTAGCAGCTGTAGCTACGCTACCCTAACCCGCTTCTGCTCCACCTGGTAGTGACTCTCACACCAAACCTCTGTTTAAAGCTGCAGCATCTAACCTAAAAAATACATTTTACATACGTATTAAAACTTTTGCTGTCCTAACATGAGACAGATAATCTCAAAAAAATAATCAATCTCCCTGCTCTGCATAATTACTCCACTCAGTTAGAAACAGCCACTCAGAACTAGCAGTAGTCAGCTAGCCGCCATGCTACCAGGAAGTTTTCATTCAGTAACTCTGGATTGTTTATTGTAATGGATCCTGTATTTGCCTTTGAATGTTAAGTTTTATATTTTAATTTTTTTGGCAATGTTGAGAGGTTTTATTTTGGCTCTTTGCATTATTTAGCCTCTTCAGAGCCTCCATATGTTATCAGTCTGTTAAAGATAGTATTATTGATAGCAGGACAATTTGCACAATGCCTGTTTTGTTTAGTTTTCTTCTTGGAGAAAGTTATTAAAAACAAGTTTTTGTCTAAATTAAGGTGAATTCATGGTTCCTTTTTCCACATAATGTAACCAGTAGTATTTATGATTAAAAAAAAAATAATAATAATTATGTGATCGGTATCGGTTATCAGCCCTCATGGGTGATCGGTATCGGCAGGAAAAAACCTGATCGGCACATCTCTAAAAGAAACTCTTGTATTTAAAGAATATCAATGTAAAAAAGGCAATAGAAACAAAGTAAATCTGTCATTCATCTAAGAAAAAAATAAGAATTAATTTTGAGGTTCCCCCCACTATTCTAACAATAGTTAGCACCATTGTTCTAATAGTAGTAGTTCAACGACACAACGACACAGGCTCCATTAGAGCCCGTGAAGTGAGGAGCTAGCTGTTAGCTGTTAGCTGTGGCTCTGCAGCACAAACAAAAACCCCTACAGTAAGTAAATACTTAAAGCAAAAGATGTGTAACACGTTTTATTTACTTTCACTGCTCAATAGGAAGAAACACGTTAACAATAAAAATCAGACTGCAGTTTGTTATTTCACTACTTTGGCTGAATCATGATAAACTGCCACATTAAAGCCTTGGAAATCAAAGCTAGCTAAACTGCTACATTGCTTTCATTGCTCCTTTTTCTGTCGAAGGTAGACAATATTTCAATTATATTTAGCTCTCTAACTCTTACTTTAATAAGAAGAGTTTGAAACTGGAGGGGCTGAGTGTCACCACTAGCCGACAGCTCTGTATGGGAGCCGAGAGCAGAGGGGCTACAAGAGCTGACAGTAAAATAGAATAAAGCTATGCCTATATTTCTTATCATCTTCAATGTCGAGCTTTTAAAACTTAAAATAAAATCTGAATACTTTTCTAAGAAACTCTGGTGCTGACCTTTAAGTTTAAGTTATGACACTTCCCAAATATTCAATTCCAACATATTTATAGGTTTTCATCCATCCAGGATATGACCCCCCCCCAAAAAAAAAATTTAAATAAATAAATAAAAGTTTAAAGCAACTCTAGTTATAATTTAAATAACACATGAATAAATTCATATTTATGAGGAATTCTAAGTAGAGTTACTTATTAAAACTTGTTTTTATTTAGAGCCTTAAGTTTTTGTGAAGGTGTAGCTTCCTTGGGCTGCCACCTTATCGTGGTGGAGGGGTTTGAGTGTCCCAATGATCCTAGTAGCTATGCTGTCTGGGGTTTTATGCCCCTGGTAGGGTCACCCAAGGCAGACAGGTCCTAGGTGAGGAACCAGACAAAGCGCAGCCTGAAGACCCCTATGATGACATTGGACTTGGTTTTCTCTCGCCCGGACGCGGGTCACCGGGGCCCCACTCTGGAGCCATGCCTGGAGGTGGGGCACGATGGCAAGCGCCTGGTGGCCGGGCTTTTACCCACGGAGCCCGGCCAGGCTCAGCCCGAAGAGGAAACGTGGGTCCCCCTTCCAATGGGCTCACCTGACTGTTGTTTGTGCTTACGGGCCAAACAGCAGTTCGGATTACCCATCCTTCTTGGAGTCCTTAGACGGGGTACTGGATAGTGCCCCTCCTGGGGACTCCCTTGTTCTACTGGGGGACTTCAACGCTCACGTGGGCAATGACAGTGAGGGGCGTGGTTGGGAGGAATGCCCCCCCCCGATCTGAACTCAAGTGGTGTTCTGTTGTTGGACTTCTGTGCTCGTCACGGATTGTCCATCACGAACACCATGTTCAAGCATAAGGGTGTCCATATGTGCACTTGGCACCAGGACACCCTAGACCGCAGTTCGATGATCGATTTTGTCATCGTTTCATCGGATTTGCGGCCGTATGTCTTGGACACTCCGGTGAAGAGAGGTGTGGAGCTGTCCACCGACCACTACCTGGTGGTGAGTTGGCTACAGTGGTGGGGGAGGAAGCCGGTCAGTCCTGGCAGGCCCAAACGTGTAGTGAGGGTCTCCTGGGAACGTCTGGCAGAGTCCCCTGTGAGACAGAGCTTTAACTCCCATCTCCGGCAGAACTTCGAACATGTTCCGGGCCAAGGTACCAATACCGATCCAAGGTTGTTGGTGCCTGTCGCGGCGGCAACCCTCGAACCCGTTGGTGGATGCCTTCGGTGAGGGATGCTGTCACGCTGAAGGAGTCCTATCGGATCTTTTTGGCCCGTGGCAGTCCAGAAGCAGCTGATGGGTACCGGCGGGCGAAGCAGCATCCGGCTCGGGTGGTCGCTGAGGCAAAAATTTGGGCGTGGGAGGAGTTTGGAGAGGCCATTCAGAAAGACTTCCGTACGGCTTCGAGGCGATTCTGGTCCACCACCATCCGGCGTCTCAGGAGGGGGAAGTCTGGGCCTCCCTTCTGAAGCTGCTGCCCCCGCGACCCGACCCCGGATAAGCGGAAGAAAATGGATGGATGGATGGATGGATGGATGGATGGATGGATGGATGGATGGATGGATGGATGGATTAATGAAAAATATGATTAATACATGTTTAAAGGTTGTTATTTGCTAAATAATCATTATCAGGGGCCATGCTCTGATTTATTAAATATGACTTCAAATTTCAGGACAACTTGTGATCTGCTGCATCAGAGGGATGACAGTGTCTCTTTCACTGCACAGCTTGTGGTTCACCACACTTTCCCACAGGCTTGGCCTTCTGAGAATAGCATGATAGCATTGACTAAAAAGTCTGTGACACTTGTAGAGACAGACATGATGGATGCTATGCAAACTCATAAACCATTTGCCTCCACTTCCTTATATTGGTCATTTTCAGGATTTCGTTCGGTGCAGAAGGCTGCAACTGTCAAATATGTCTGTTTGCTGTTCTCTTTTCAATCTTTGATTTAGATGACACTCGTGAAGATAGAATAAAAATCATTTATCTTACACACCAGATCTGAGTCTTGGTGAAATGCTGTTTCAAATTAAAATGAAGCCGTGTGTGGAAAGCAGTCTGCCTAATTATTGAGTTGTTTGCAAAGGCCTTTTTGGCAGCAGCATCCCACAGTTCAGCATATGTGACCTTTTCCTGCCTATCATGCTGTGGAGATATTTCAGGCCACTCTTCTTTCCCATGAAGTGTAGCTTTCTTAAGTTTTTTTTGTAGATCTGTTGCTCTGTTCAGGAACAGGTTGTTTAACATGACCTAGCTTAATCTAGGCTCCGCCTGTCAGCCTGGCCTCACATTTCACACTTAAATATTTTGGTCCTCACAAGATTTTTAATCAGTGATGGGAGATGTGCTTTGGGGTACCTTTAAATCAATTCAAAAATACTTTATCTGGTAGGAAAATTGGATCTGAGAGCAACTATATAAGAGCAGCAAAGCTTCTGTATCTACAACAGTAACCATTCCCAGACAACATAAAATAACCCTATGTGTAGATATTAGCTTAACGGACACGGACAGCCCAGAGCTGTCAGGCCGAACTCCCCTGTTGAAATTCACTTCCCAGCTGTGACATTTCGAACCAAGAAACGTTCCACCCTAATCATGCAATATGCTGTTTTACTGCAGTATAAACACAGAAAGATGTCAATCAGCTGACTGTTTAGTCTGCTACCAAATAGTGAAGCACAGAAACAAACCACTAACCACTTTGAATGTAACTTGATTCAGATTTTGGTCCACACCGACCAGTGACCGGTACATGTCCAGGTATCCCATGCAGCTAAGCAACACAACACATCATTAAACTTCCCTGTGATCAGGACTGTACAGGACCTACATTAGACTACATAGAGATGATAAAGCTTCAGTTATCATGGAAGTTATTTGATCTACTAATGGACTGTTTTTCAGCTGTATTTGCAGCTTAGCCATTGCAATGACCCCTGGCTGTAAGATGAGCTTCCATTGTTTGTTGATAAGGGGTTTTATGGCAGTGCTGGACTTATTTATGCTCAATGGAAAAGTGGCTGTCAGGAAACACTCACACATTTCTGATGACATTTGTAGAACAAGACATTTAAACAGCTTCCACATTTTGTTATTCCATGTGTTTTTCTCACAGCAGAGCTAGTTATTATGCCCTGCTGTTGGCTCTCAGTGGGGATTAATTCCCACTGTTATTCCATGTGTTTGGGGAACAACGCATGGAATAACGTGTGTTGTTCCCCAACACCTGTTGGAGTAAAGATTATGTCTGCTTTTGTTTTCTTTGTAGCTACTTTTGAGAAAAGGGATTTGAAACAAACCTTTCGATGAATGCCTTAAAGCAAAGGTTCAAACTGTGAAACTGTTTGAAGGGGGGGCGTCGTGCCATTGCAGGGGGGGTCCGGGAAGCCGTCTGGATGAAAAAAAAAAACAAAAACATGAACGCTGTATGCGCTGGATTTGTACCTTAGAATGGCCAACTCTCTGTTATTCCTATGCCAATTTCATACAGTAGGAACTTCCACACTTCCCATATCTGTGTCCTCTGTCACTTTCATCAGCAGTTAAAACTGTTTAATCCGTTTTTAACACGTGATAACCTGTTTTTCCGAGCCGCCTTCAAACGCAACATGGGCGCTATGACGCTATGACGCTCGCGCTGCGTTTACGCCTGTGCGGCAGTGAAGGAGACCTGCTGCTGCTACACATAGGGTGTGTTAGTATCATGGCAGCAAAACACAAATAACTTTTCAGTTTTTCCCCCAAACTAACCGACTGAGTTGAGTAAAGTTGCTGGATGCAGGTAATGTTAGCTAAAAGATGACTAGATAATATCAATACATCTCCTTAAGCTTATCAAGTAGCCCGTAGGCTATCAATCAATTCAGCTTTGTACATTCATTTTACCCCCATAAAAGTTGATTACCCCCTAACCCCTCACATAAATATACGTATTTCAACCAGAGAGCTATTTGTAATCCATAGGGGGGGGGGCAGAAAATGTTTGGAAACCACTGGGGGGACCAGGAGACCCATATATCAGCCCTCCTTTCCCCCACAAGGGGCCCACCTAGGCATGCTGGCAGGGAATTATTCGCTAATTCACCAGTTCACTGATCTTTCTGTGGAATGTGAACATTTTTCCTATTTTTTCATGGCGCATATCTAACATATTCAAAAGGAAATCCAACTCAAATACCTAAGTGTAATGCTACTTTACAAATAGTAGGAAAGCAACCAACCTCAAATTAATTTTTCCTGGCGCTCATTGGTGGAACCCACAAGAACAGAGTTAAGGAAAACCGCAGATGTTATTTTTAATGTGTTTCATTGCCAGTTTCACTATTGTGTCTTTGTGCTACAGCAATAAAATAAGTCTAAGTCTGAGCTACTGTTTTACACTATACACATTAATCCACATTGAGATTTATTTGGCAGTTGAACTACTAAAATATGCAGGCATCAGCTTTTATAGTACAAGTATTTTCACATTTCAGCTGTTCATCCCCATGAATACTGTGGGTTCACTGCAGATGGATTGTGAAAAATAAGCTATTTTGAAATAATTATTTAATGTAAAAATGATCAACTTTACTAAATTATGAATAAATTTTATTGCTACAGCACATTTAAAAAATTGCTAATATAGCCAAAGCAGTGGTTCTTCACCTTTTATTAGGTACCGAACCCACCAGTTTCTTATGCGCATTCACTGAACCCTTCTGTAGTGATAAATATGATTTTTTCCCCCCAAATTCAAGACATAGTGGTGACCCAACTAGAGTCTAGATCACCCCAAGATCACTAGGTCTTCCTAAAAGGTAGAGTCTCTGAGAACAGTTCTTCAAAATATAGTCAGTGTTTTCAGCAAAGTTGAGCTGACTGTCCAGAAACGAGCCAAGGTATTTAAAATGTGCCACAGTTTCAACTGGTTGGCCATCGAGAGAAACTGGAACCACTTTAAGGTTTTGTTTAGGTCATTTAATTAGCTCTACATTCTTAAGAGAATGAAAAATGTATATTCTGATTTAGTAATGTAATTATATTAGCTGTGTTACCACCCCCACGCCACTAGAGGCAGTAGCAACCCCGAAAAGATGCGACTAAGGAGCAGATTTAGAAAGCTACAGAATTTGGTAAAAACTGAGCTTTGCTGAAGTAAATCAAGACACAAGTTCAAATCCCTGCTGAGAGTGGATCTCCTCCAATCAGGGCTCCTCCGCAGCTCTGATTGGCTCAGCAATGATCCTAACATGATCCTCTGCAGCAAGTGATGACAAAGCGGGGCGCGTCTTTACCTCCGCGGCAGAGGCTCCGCCGAACCCCTGAGACCAACTCATCGAACCCCTGGGGTTCGATCGAACCCAGGTTAAGAACCACTGAGCCAAAGTGATTAACATAAAAGCTGAAATATGAAAAAAAACAAACAAAAGAAAACACAGCCTGCCATGTACACATACAACGTACATGGCAGGTGTATCTTAAGATGCCATACAAGACAAGATTAGTGTTAAAATTCAAGGAATAAAAGTTTTAATAGATTTGAAAACGGAAATATCTACACACTAAAGGGTAACTTGTTGCGTAACTTTGAAGCAAAAGCAGAAAATGCTCTGTCACCTCTGAACTTCAGCCTATCAACAGCAACCGATTGGTTGAACTTAGGGATCAGGGTGGGCAGTAAGGCTGAAACAGCTCTGATGGATATGGTGGAGGAAGATTGTTCAAGCAAACAAATAATTTTCATATTGAAAACAAATAACTCTTAAAATAAAATTTGTAGTGCACAGGGACCCAGTTGAGGTATGCTAGGATGGAATTGATATGTTGTTGCCTATGGGTCTGAGCTAACTGATGAGTAGTAGAGTTCTGCACAAGCAAAATGTATTTTCACCAACTTACCAGAGAAACACTCCTGAAACACTGAGAATGAGCTACGATCAGTCCTGGAACTGTTTCAGTTTTAGTGCTGTTTGGAACTATTTGGAGCTGCATGACTTCTGCATTCCAATCTTTCTATGGAAATCTATCGGAGTGCCCAAACTCACCTCATACGATACTGGTGGGGATAAGCTGCACAGAGCATAGATGCTGCAAAAATATATTTTAAATGTATTCCACAAATGTACACACATTTGTGTACATGTGTCAAGTATAAGCCAAGCTTTATTGTTCTGCCTGTAGAACAACAGGTCCACCAAGAGTCTAGGGAACTTACCAAGAGTTCATCAAGTTTTAAAAAATTAGTTTTTTGGGAAAAAAACATTCCAGAATTCTGCATATACCCAGGGATTTAAATTCTGTTGTTTGCCTATGGGTCTGAGTTACGCTCAGACCCATAGGCAAACAACAGAATAGGTCTGAGTTACCTCAGACCTTGGCCTCCTGGCCAAGACCTGAAGAAGACCTCTTCAGGTCTTCTTCAGCCTCGACCCATAGGTCTGAGTTACGCTCATTATCTATAAAAAACCCTCTTTAAATAAATCTGAAATATGCTTTTAATGTTTTTTATATGATCTGATTCATGTGTTCTGTTTTGTCTGTGTTTGAATTCTAGGATTCCACAGCTGTGAAGATGACACCATGACTTTATTAGGAACATATGTATCTCCAGCACCATATTTCTCATGATGATGCACACTCACTCTGGGAAGGAAGGCTTCACTCCACTATACCCCTTCCAAAACTGTGGGACATTAACACACTTCTCCACTGCGTCATGGGGGTTCTAACTCATCAGAGACGGTGCTAATGGAGGACGTCCCCGTGGCGAACACGTCCCTGGGCTCTGGGTCCGCGCCGCAGCCAGTCACCCCAACGGGGAAGTCCTCAGCAATGGCCCCAGGCCTCGGCCTACCTCTTCAGGTCTTCTTCAGCCTCGTCATGGCAACCATCCTACTGGTGGCCCTTGCAGGAAATGTGGTGGTGTGCCTGATGGTGTACCAGAGATCCGCCATGCGCTCTGCCATCAACATCCTCCTGGCCAACCTGGCGTTTGCAGACATGATGCTGGCCATCCTCAACATGCCGTTCGCTTTAGTCACTGTTATGACCACCACCTGGATCTTTGGGAACACTTTCTGCCGGGTGTCTGCCATGCTCTTCTGGTTGTTTGTGATTGAAGGTGGAGCTATTTTGCTTATAATAAGCATTGATAGATTTCTGATTATTGTCCAGAAACAAGACAAGCTCAGCCCACAGAGAGCCAAGCTGCTCATTGTGATCACCTGGGTGCTCTCTTCGGTTTTCTCCTCCCCTCTGGCTGTAGGTTCCCCTCGCCTGCAAATCCCCCCCAGAGCCCCTCAGTGTGTTTTTGGTTACAGCGCTGACCCAGGATACCACGCTTACGTTTTGATCCTCATGCTAGTTTTCTTCTTCATACCTTTTCTGGTCATGCTGTTCACATTCATGGGGATCCTGAACACCATCCGCCACAATGCCATTCGCATCCACAGCCACCCAGACAGCATGTGTCTGAGCCAGGCCAGCAAGCTGGGCCTGCTGAGCCTCCAGAAACCCTTCCAGATGAACATAGACATGAGCTTCAAGACCCGTGCCTTCACCACCATCCTCATTCTCTTCTCTGTATTTACAGTGTGTTGGGCACCCTTTACTGCCTACAGTCTGGTGACTACCTTCAGTTTTGGCTTTTACCACAAAGACAGCTTTTTCCAAATCAGCACATGGCTCCTGTGGTTGTGCTACCTCAAGTCTGCCCTGAACCCTCTCATCTACTACTGGAGGATCAAAAAGTTCCGAGATGCCTGCCTCGATCTGATGCCTAAATACTTCAAGTTTCTTCCTCAGCTGCCGGGCAACACCAAGAGACGCATCCAGCCCAGTGCTGTGTACGTATGTGGAGAGCATCGCTCTGTGGTTTAAAGGGAAAATCCACTCTTATAATATTGTTAGAAACCCTACTTTGAATCCATGTAACTTGCATTTGAGGTTGCTTGGTTCTTTATTTCTCTCAGTAGAAGCTCAGGCTGAAAGTAGCACTTCTTTGAAAAGCCAGGAGGCTGAGTAGCTCCTGAAGGGACAGACTCCTACATCCTTAGAAGATCTATTTGGAGTATTGTCATGTGCAGTGTGATATGAGAACACTGCAGGGGTTTAATCTATGGATGCACATATATCTGATGTTAATACTGCTATTACGGGTGTTAACTGATACTTACAGATATTTCATATATTATATGTATTTCCATACACTTTTGACACTGTAAAAGCGACCTCACAACCTACATTGCTTTTCTACTTTAAACTCCTCATAATCTTTTGCTGCATCACTGTCAAGTAAATACTACATAGTCAACATCCTCCCCCTTTTGAAACATACACAGTCACCAAGATGAAAGGAAACGTCGGTCGTTTACATTTTTCAGCATTTCTATGTTTTTTTTCTAGAAAACATGAATTTAATCTAAAATCTTTTTCTCAAACATTTTTGACATTTTGATTCCGGTAGGGTGTGCTACCTAAAGCCCCCACCTAAACCTAAAATGGGGATGATGGTAGGAGTTTGTCCTGCAATCGGTGGTTTGCCCGTTCAAGTCCCACTCTGTCCACTTCTGTCGATGAGTTCTTGGCTAAGATACTTCACCCGGATGGCTTGCTGATGGTGTTCAGTGGTGCATGGCAGCTTCTGTAAGTGTGCCAGGGCGACTGTGGCTTGCCATCACCACTGTGTGAAAGGTTGAATGTCTGAATGTAGTGTGAAGTGCTTCAGTGTCCTCTGGACAAGTACAGGTCATTTACCAAAGCCCCCACAATGCTGTGCTTCTATCAGTCACCACCATCCAAAAAGGAAATAAGAAAGCTTGTTTCTTTTTTGAAACAAGCTTCTCATTCTGCAGTTTTCAGTTACTCCTCGTCAGGAGTTGCAGCTTGCAATTAATCCCATCACATCAGAACCTGCTGTTTACAGGCTGTGTGTAGTTGCAGTTGGAGAATGTTATCAGACGAAGTGATATTCAGACCCAACATGTCCTTTGAGATAAAATTTTCTGCCATTCATTTCTACAAATGCAATCAAACTCTAAAATGGAACATAGAAAAAAAACTCCAGCTTTAGATGTGATTTGCAGTGCAGGGTGTTTGAATGTTGGAGAATCTTATTTTTATGTTGTTAGTCGCTCAACTGGTGCTGAAGAACAACTGTCCCCACTGTTGGGAGTCAGTTGGGGGTCTGAGTCATTTCCTTCAGGTCTGATAAAGAAAATATCCAACCAGGTAAAGAGCAGGTTATTCACACTACAAAACTCTAAATGTGACTGTGTGCTTTTAGTGGTTTATGTGGTTTAAAGCCTCCCATGCACCCACAGTGGTGGTGACAATGTTAGGACTTTGTCTACAAAATCGGTGGGTCGCCGGTTCAAGTTGCTCTGAATATCGGTTACCCAGATGTGTGTGTTATTCTATCTGTCTTTGCGTTGTTGGGCAAGGTACTTTACTGTTAATGGTGGTCAGATGATGATTACATTGATTTTAAACAAAGGCAACTCAACACTGCTGGGATTTTAGCCTTGATTTGAAGGAACTCTGTGTTTTAACAGTTGTTAAATTTTGATCTTCAGTGGGTCCTAACCTGTCATTGGCACTGGTCCTAAGCAGTGCCTGGTTATGGTATAGTATAGTAGATGTTAAGGTTCTACTACCATGTTTTCAGAAATATCCAGCTTTCCATCTTTATGCATGTTTTATAATTAAGTTTACATCTCCCATTGAAATTGTTATCTCCCCCAGTCTTAAATCTTGAAGCTCACTGTGTTGGTGAAAGTGGAAGTGTGGTTGCATTTTGAGTCTGAATGTGCATTTGAAATTATTCACAGCTTGAATTATCAAACAACCATTAATATCATCTTCAATCAAAGACACTTTGACACTTCAGTGGCTGCTTTTGTATTAGAAAGGTTTTATTCTAGTAAGAAGTGAAATTGAGTCCATGTACAGGTTTCAGGTCTATTATATGTTTGAACCAAAGTTGCATTGAAATGTAAGAAGCTATGAGACTTTGGCCAAAATTAAACAATATGTCCACAGGCACAGGAACTGTGGTATCTTAAACAAATGTACACAGCTAGAATTACACAAAAATAGAAGAAAGCTTTAAAAACAATAATATAAACAATAATTTTACTATTAGAGTATTGTATCCATTATTCTGTCGATTAAGCGAGTAACTGAATAAAAAAATTTGACAAAATAAAATATTGGCACATACTGCCATAACAGCAGCATTAATATCAGTTATCAACCTTGGCCCAAATTTATATATTTATATTACTCACCGAACCAGCAACTAGGTAAAAAAACTGCTATCATACTGCATGCCAGTCATTTTCAGGATGCTCTTTGGTGTCCCGATAACACTAAAAGCCAGACTTTATCATCAATCAGTGAAATCCCCTTGGATGCCTTGGAAAAATGTGAAAATTGGAGGTTATGCTTCTAGCATAACCTGAACAGGAGCTACAGGAAGCTGGAAGTGAGAATGTTACGCAACAAAAATAATCACTTATCTGTAAAACACTGCGCTAAATAGTAAAACATAACTTAACAAAGCTTTGAGGCAAGTAATGTGCCTTGAGAAATTTTAATAATCAAGGTACTGAAAACATTCGAGTACCTCAAGTGATTCGTGACAGTTTGATCACATTGAGATGTTAAGCAGAGGCTTCTCTGGAGACCAGCATTTAAACAAGTAGATTTTTCCAAAAAGCAAATAAAAAGACTTTCTGAACCAGGAATGTACTGAATGACTTGTACTCTGTGAGAGAGTAATGTTTGGAAAGTAAAGGAGAGGCTGACTTTTTATTGATCCTTGCATTGAAAATGAGTTGATGGTGGAGAAACAGCGTGTACAATAGAGGAGTTGTTTTTTTAAGCATGCTGAAGTTCCACAGCTTATTTAAAATGTATATTTGTATTTTAATGTTTTCATTGTGCCTATTAATTAGTCTGTTGCCAGTCAGAATGCTGCTATTATCTGGTGAAAATGTGCAATTTTGGTGTACTGTACTGTTGAATGTAATAAAGACCTAGACATTTCTTACATTGGTAAACGGTCTTCAGTGACTTTTTGCTTGTTTTTCTGCAAAAAAAACTCTAGGCAAATTCTAGGCACCTGAATGCCTAGAAAATTCAGTCTAGGCATCTGAATTTTTTTAACCCTTATAGGCCTAAATGGTCTAAATGGCCATTCCGGCGCGGTGTCTCTTCTCAGTGCGTCAGAGCTCGTTACGAAGCCATGCAGCGAAAGCTAGCAAAACTACTAACACTACACACCACAAACTCTAAATAACATACTTACTGTATAAAAAACCTATCGAAACACTCTTAGTAAAATCCACAGCATCAATTGGATTGGTGTGATCTTCTGAAAGAGACAGCAATTGTTGAACAGAGTTTGATTTGCACCTAACTTGTAATTTGAAAGAATGGGCGCTGTTAATAATTTTCCTCTGTGGGACTCATTATGCAGCCAGCAGAGACCATGTCCAGAGCTTTAAAGCTCACTTTAATCAGAGCACTGAAGAGCATCACTAGGCAACAGGAACTTGTGGATGTCTCCAGAGGAGGCATGATGACAGTGAATGGAGTCATACAGATGAAATCAGACTCTTATCTCCCCTATATATTGCTACTTTCTGCCATCTGAATCAGAAAGACCAGATGTTTTTTGTTTAACATTGTGACTGAAATTTGTTCTGTTTGGCTTTTAGAGAGAAACAGAGAATTCAACTGATAGGATACCACCTGTGCAACAAGTCGTGAAATTTCTTCTCTCTCCACAGTCAAGTGTATTATAAAAAAATGGAAGCGGTTAGTCATGACAACGTAGCCACAAATCTGTAGGCTACGTAAACTATGCTGAAGTGCATAGTGTGAAGAGGTCAGCAACTTTCTGCAGAGTCCATCACTACCGAGACCATGTGGCCTTCAGATTAGCTCAATAACAGTACACAGAGAGCTTCATGAAATGGGTTTCCATGGTGGAGCAGCTGCATCCAAACTATACATGACCAAGCGCAATATAAAGCGTCAGTTGCAGTGGTGTAAAGCACAGTGCCGCTGGATTCTACAACAGTGTTACTCCGCGTTCTCTGGAGTAAAAAATCACGCTTCTCGATCTGGCAGGTCTGGGTTTGGAGGTTCCCAGTACTTGTCTGACTGCATAGTGCCAAGTGTAAAGTTTGGCACAATGGAGTGGAGTGGTTTTTTCAGGAGCTGGGCTTGAACCCCTTAGTTTCAGTGAAAGGAACTGACTACCTTCAGCATACCAAGACATTTTGAACAATTTCATGCTCCCAAATTTTTGGGAACATTTTGGAGCTGGTCCCTTCATCTTCCAACATGACTGTGCACAAAGCAAAGATGGAGTCTGGTGTGGATAAACTTGACTGGCCTGCACAGAGTCCTGACCTCAATCCAATAGAACACCTTTGGAATGAATTACAGACTGAGAACCAGGCCTTCTCATCCAAAATCAGTATGTGACCTCACAAATGTGCTTCTGGAAGAATGGTCAAAAATACCATAAAGGTACATTTCCGGCAACAAGGCAGTTTAAAGTGCTTTACTTAAAGAAATACAAACAAAACAATAAAAACAAAAGTAAGACAAGAAGATAAAGTACAAAACTAAATATTGGTTCTCCATGTTCTCCTCCTTGGGCTGCCACCTTATCGTGGTGGAGGGGTTTGAGTGTCCCAATGATCCTAGGAGCTATGCTGTCTGGGGCTTTGTGCCCCTGGTAGGGTCACCCAAGGCAGACAGGTCCTAGGTGAGGAAAAAGACAAAGTGCAGCCCAAAGACCCCTTATGATGGAGACGAACTTTGGATCTGGCGTTCCCTTGCCCGGACGCGGTTCACCAGGACTCCACTCTGGAGCCAGGCCTGGAGGTGGGGCACGATGGTGAGTGCCTGGTGGCTGGGCTTTTACCCATTGGTCTGTCACTATATGACAGCTGGGATGTTTTGCCGAGCAGATTTGTGTCAGCAGAGTGAGGAGGAGGGGGCTTAGCATGCAGCCCTGTGACAATCCAGGGTGGAGCAATGGAAGGAAGAGATTCCGTAGCTCTTCCTTCCATCTCTTGAGGAGGAAGGAGACTCCAGAGATGGAGCTAAAGCGAAAGTTCAGATTGGAAGACGTCATGCTCATCTCCAACCTCAGCACTGGACCTCACCCGACGCGTTCAATCAGCAATCAGGCTCTGCATAAAGGATCCACACCCAAGCCGTCAGCCGCTTCCCGGCTGCGTTCAATCCGTTCATCTGCACGCCACAGCTTCTCAGCCAGCACGTCTCAGCTTCTCCACAGCCTTGTGATTCCCCGTCCTTCGACTTCTCATCCTGCATTGGTCCTTTCTTTTCCCCTCAGACGCTCCTCGGATAAGAGATTTCTCCTGGCCCCAACCTCGATCATTTCAAGCAGCTTCTCCTGCCTATCTCTCACCTGCCTGGGGTTTCACTTACTCCACGATCCACCTCCGAAAAACATAACAAGCCCTCCGGTCACCTTGTTAACTTTGACTCTTGGCCCATGACGCACGACGCACAATCAGTGAGACAAGGTAGCTAACTGCGGAGCTCTACACGTTTATAGATGCCACGTAAAGAAAGACGACAGAATCAAAAGAGAGGATCTGATGGAAGCAGCAAAATTCCTCCGCCCGCCAAGCTTCTCTCACTTCTGCATGCCGTCATGGTCAGCACCTTTCCGGATTTCCCCCTCTACGCCCGTCTCGGGCTGTCGGGACGCTCCTCAGATGCAAGAGATTCCTCAATGATTTCAAGTAGCGTCTCCCCATTTCTCTCGCCTGACTGTGATTTCTCCATCTCCCGCTCCCTCGCCACCTACTTGCACTGTTTTCAACCCGCACTGCCTTTCTTCGCCTCAGCTCCTTCACACCAGTGCCATGCTATGGATCAGCAATGCCTACGGTTCCCCTCTCCTGCATGGCCGCTGTCAGCCCGCTCAGCAACACCTTTCTGGTTTTCCCTCACTACGCCTGTTTCAAGCTGTCAGAGTAAGACGTAGCATTCTCATGTCTCATTCGAGTCTCGCAATACTTCGTAACACAGATACCTGTCACTAGTTTATCCCCTCCCGAACACTTTGACCGTATATTCATGTGCCATTCGAGTTCTAATGTCCAAGGACTTTTATCCGAACATTGACTTAGTTAAAACATCGTCACCTGTTTCTCCGAGGCGCCTTTAAACATAACATTAATGTTCAGCAACAGCTGAATCCAGACAGACATGGAGGGATATCTTCCGTATAAATAGCAGACGCATGTGCATTCAACTGCAGAGAGCAATGCAGCCCATCTTTAACGGGTCGTTTGGTCACCGCAGTTATCCATCTGCTTCACATTAGTTATTTGTCGCTAGTTAGCGCACTATTCTTTGTCATCTGAGCTATATTATAACTTATGCTACCCAGGCCTGGCAGCATGGGCGGACATCTGGGTGCGTTGCCGGTTTCAGTTAGTTGTGTCCCGGCTGTTCTGCAAGCCCCGTGTTTTACCTACATGGCCAACTCTTTGATATTCCTGCATCGATTTGGTACCAGAGTTTCCTCCACTTCCCTTATTGTGTCCTCTGCAACCTTGTTCTGCAATTAAAACAGTTTTTAAGTGCCGTTAACACATCGTAAACTATTTTTCAAATCGCCTCCAAACGCAACTTGAACCCGGAGACGTTCATGCCAGTCGCCAACGCCGTAGGAGCTGCTAGCATAACATCTAGTTAGTACTTTGCTCAATCTAACCGACCGAGTAGAGTAATGCGGCTGGATGCAGGTGATGTTAGCTTAGTTATGACTAATCTCAATACAACCCCTTAAGCTTGTTAACAAGACTCCTGTGGCTATTGTCGTTGTGTATGTTCAGCTACGTAGATTCATTCTGCTTGTTGAAGATTTTAGGTTGTAATATATTTTAGGAAAATCTCTGGCTCAATCTTCTTCTCACGGATCCCAGGTTCTCCCGGCGGGCCGAAGTGAAACCACACAGAAAACGAGTGTAGAGGTCACAGAATTAGAGTTTAATCCAAAAGGAGACGCATATGAAATTACAACAAACTGCAGAACAGAGACGTGCATTAATTTACCTGAGACAAATGGAAAGAAGGAAGAAGGCAAAAATGTGCTTAGATGTCTTTTGAGAATTGCAAGAGCCAATCCGAGTAATTACTCCTGTGTACAAGTTTTATAGTAAAGGCGTATTCTAGTCTTTTATTTTTATTCAAATAAGGCGTATCTTTGCTCATCCATCCAGGAGCTGTCTCTGACCCTCTTTAAAGTTAGTCACTCCCTGCACTTTATTTTCAAGATAAGCACCAATTGTCACCTTTATCTAATCAAAGTGGAAGCAGAACTTCTCCTCTACTGGCCTGAACTCCTGCTGTTTCACGGCTTTTCACAGTTTGTGTGAAAGCTGGAACTTCTCCTGATGGTTTCCCACACAAAGGGCAGTTCAAAAGATCTTGGCAAACAATCTGGTTTATCTACAGATAACATAAAGGTTAATAGGGCAGAATAAGTTATTAATCTGAAAACTATAATTAGGCTTTCCAATCAAGACATGACAAGTTTTAAAACTAGCATATTTTAAATTTATTTCTTATCATGACCTAAACAGTCGATTCAATCAGTTAATCTCTTCCGGAGCAGGGGTTCGCGTCTCGGCTGGCCTTCACATATCAGCGGCTTGAGGCATGAAGTATCATTTACCTAATTGTGGACTTTTGCCCTGTTGCGACGGTGATGCGTGCAGTAGAGTGGCTTGCCAACGTAACATGGAGTCGACTAATAATTCCTCTGATTTGGTTGGGTCTGTCCAGCGCTTTTTCTAATTATTTATCAGCCTTAAATTCCTGTTGACGAGGGCCATTCTCCAATCATTGTTTCTAAAATGTTTTGCTCAGTGTCCATTCACTACTTATCAATGCAACCTTAAATAGAAACTGGTTAGTTTCAATGTAAAACATGTGGGGGGGTTTTAGCATTCGATTTATAGGAATTTTTTCCAGATGCGCAACATATAGTGGTTGATGTTTCATATTTCATTCCGGTAGCACAGTTCAGAACAATCCAGAGGATTTAAATGGTCTGGCAGTCGCTATTCCAGCAGGTGATCAACAAGTAATCCTTTTCATAGCTTAAGTTTTAGGTTTTTCTTAGCTGTTGAACTTCAGGATATTCCTGGTCTACTTGCTTCGCCACGATCAACCGATCTGTCCCATATTCTGATGTGTTGAGTTCAAGTCCCATTGGTTGCTTCTCAGTTCTTATCTCAAGATCTCCCAAAATCAGCAGATTATTTCCCAGGCCATCCTGCCACTTTCAGGTCATGTAGTCTGTTCTCTCGCTTACCCTGGTCCCACACTCAAATGTGCTCATTCCAGTCTCACTACTGGGCCAATAGCCATTAGACACTTTCCAGTTATTCTTGTGGGTCTGTCACTATGGCAATCAGCTCTTGCAGGTATCCTAAAGCTCACAGCCCCTTCTAGTCTGGACTCCCAACCCCATTGCCAGGTCTGTGGAGTTCTTTCGCATGGCACGTCTCTACACGTCAAAACTTTTCGATGAGTTTAAGATGGCATTTCCTTTCCATTTCCCATTTTAAATTCAGTCTGTCGGGCATGGCCCTTTTTGGGGGGGATCTCCTATGTAATTGTTTCAGCTTCACCTTCATTTCAGCAGCTCGAGTTTTCAGCTTTTTATAAAATTGTTCCACAGCTTTAACCCGTTTCCTGAGGGGCTAACTGCAAGTAATCCCTAGTTGTCGCTCTCAACAGTTGTGTTACCATAAAGCTGAACCTTCACCAGTCCGTCTCATGTCATCAACCGACTTTAATCTTATTTCTGTTTGTTTCACCCATGATCATTTTGACTCTATTGTTGATGAGCCGTCTCTCTCCACCTCTGCCCAGTCCAGTTCAGCTATTAGTCAGAATCTGTCATTTCATGTTTAATCTCAGGTCTCGCTCTGTAGCGAGAGCTCCCTCAGTGCCTAGGTGAGCACTGCGCATTTCGCTGGTGGTGGTTGGTCTTTTCTTACCTAAAGTAAGCATTCTTATCCAGTGATCCGTCCCATTTTCCTACTCACGCCTCCATGCTGCCATCTACAGGTCACATCACAAGCACACTCCTTTTACCACATTCTAATGAGTTTCTTTTATTATCTCTTTCATTATTGATTACTTCCCCTCTTTACTTTTTCCTTCTCTCTCCATTGCTAACTCCTTTTTTTGGCTTTTCCTCTGTCCCTGCAGCTGGCCCATGTCCTAGTCTTTCTCTCAGTGTTGGTCCATGTCTCTGTGTTTTCTTTTCCCTCATACTTTTCAGCGTGGCTCCCTTACAGCGGGCACCTATCCTCCACGTTTTTGTGTCTCCTATCTGATCCCATCTCCTGCCAGGCTCCATGCCTTCCAATTATCCTTCACTCTCTTGCCTGGTATTATTTCTGCCCTTTCCCTTAGCAGGCCTTCACTCTTCAGTTGGGCATCACGATCTCATGAAAACCCCCCTATCAATGAAATTTGAATCCTCCTACCAGCTTCTCACCCTCTAGTCTTCTGCACTCCATCGGCTGTCAACCTGTACTGTATTTTTCTCCCTGCATCCCCAAGTCTGCACACAAGTTTTAGGTCTCACCTTTCCTCGGGGCTCGGCCCGCTTTTTGGGAGAGAGCATCCCTAATCAGTTATTGGGATGTTCATCGAGTTCACATCAGATCTCAGTTCAAATTAGCTGCCGGGGTCCGAGGGCCAAAGAACTGTTATTCATTCCTGTCATTAAATCTTTTAATTGTTCCCCTTTTTGTTCGTCTTGAGTCTTTCCAGATTGAACTCTACACATCACAATGGAGGACTCCACCTATCCTGCACACAGTGGTGCAAAAAGTGGGTATGCAGGGTTTGCAACGCATAGGGGCGCAGCACCAGAGGGGCGCCAAAACCCTATCTGGAGCACCAATGACATTTTCCCATACACTTCAGCGCTATGTTACCTCGCGCACATAAGGAGGTAAATGTAGCGAGTTTTACCCTTCACGTATCATCGCCATGGGGGGGGGGGGAGGATTTAGAGCGAGTGAGCGTCGCTCCGTCGGGACGATTGCGCCGATCTATGTTTTCGCATCCACCTGAATAATGTGTAGTTGCCTGCATACAGTCTGTTCCAGCCACTTCCCTTAGCCTGAGGAGCATCCAGAGACACCAGCCTGAGAAACCCGCAGCTGAACTCCAGCGTCCTGAACTCAAGCTGCACTTAATTCAGCTACATCTTACTTTTTAAAAATGTACTAATTTATTTACACATGGTATATGTGTGTAAGTAAATACACATTACCACTTACACACAGTATATGTCTGTGTGTAATAATAAGAATGTATTATTTAGACTTGTTGATCCCAAGTTGATCCCAAGACCCAAGTTCGAATTTCGCACCACAAGCACAAAACACAATGGTTGCCATTGTGTTTTGTCAAACCATCTCAAAATGGCATGACAATAAAATTCTTTGAATACATTTTTGTATGGTTATGTATAACTCCCCCCTCAAACAAAAATAATGTATATTCCTGCAATAATTGACTATGATTTCCAGTTTTTTTTATCAAAGAAATGAGAGCAATCCAAGAAATTACAGGGAACAGAAAAGCTGAGCGGAATGGTTTCATATAAAACAATGTGTTCTAAATTAGCAAATGTATTGGGAGCTTCAGATGTTAATTCAGTGTATTGTAGTTAAATTCCATGATGACAGCCAAAGCAGTTTTGCCAACACAAAGTCCAGCTTCCCATGTGACTGCAGCATGTTCAGTGTGGAGGCAGACACGCCGCATCCAGGGAGGAGGAGGAGGCGTTGCATCTGTGAGGTCATCATACAAATTGCACATGCTCAAGATTGCCATGGAAACGAGTTTCTCTTATCAGAGGCCAGTTTCTTTTTTTTTACTCGTCTCTTATGGTTTCTTCTTTGACCCTCAATGACAAATGTCTGAGGAATTTCAATTTAAAAAGGATGAGTGGTTCAAAAACAGAACCGCCTACTCTCAGAAGATGATTCACATATAAAATAAATCTGAAAATGATCTCCACTTCTCACATGCGTTGGTATTATTCTGTTGGTTAGTTTTTTGTTTCTCTAGGTTCTGGAATGCTGACACAGATGAGCAATGGACTCTGATCCTCCTTGATTAAATGAGAAAACCTACCTGGTAGGTTAACAGGGCAAAGTGGCAGCACGGCTATGGATGACCTGTAAAGGAATGTAAAAGTATTTTTGCCCTCCAATCTCCAGTCTAATCTGTGTAAATAGATTACACTCCTCTAATCTGCAGGTGGTGTGGTCTTATGAATTAATAAAAGAATAAAAATCTATTTAGTTTATTTATATAGTATTCAAAACAAATACCTTCTTGAGGCACTTTACAAAAAATTATTTCAATTCAATCACACAAACATTCCAATTGATCCAAATTATAAAACATTATTTAAAATTGGTTTAAAAAGTTTCTATCTAAGGTCTATCACATCTCCAGGACCAGAATAATGTGCTACGTGAGGAATCAATGGTGCAGGATTTAGGTTTAAATCCTATCTGTCTGACAAATTCTAGTTTCCTCATGTGAACTTCCTCACACTCCAAGATTACTTGTGGTGTACCACAGCCCTCTGTGTTCGGACCACTTCTCTTTGCTATATTTGGACATTCTATTTGCTTCCAATTGGAAAAATCATCAGACAGAATGGGATAAATGTTCACTTATACTGATGATACTCAGCTACACATCTATCATAAATGAATCTGATAGATTCATTTATGATAAATGAAGTCCTCATGGACTTCATTTATCTGTGTAAAGGTAAGAGATGTCAATAACATTCTTCTGCTTAGTTTTTACTTAAATGTGTGTGCTACAGTTTGTATGTGTAAACAATCCACAAACTGCTGTGTTAGATTAGCAGCAAAATAAACATTAAGCCTGAAAACATAACAGACTGAATGTTCTGTTCTTTGTGTGGGAAATAATTGAGTGTTTTTCCTGAAACAAAGTGTCTATGACAACGAATCTGCATGTAGCTTAGCCGACACAGAGGGCAAGAAAGAAGTGGCTTTGAGTTGTACTTTTCCCTTTGCTGTGGAGAATAACACTAAATTAATAATACCTGGGGGCGCTGTGGAACCACGAACCAAGATGGCAGCTTAAAGTGGACGCTCCGTGTGACCTGCACCAAAACTTTGAAAAAACCCAGGATTAGTAACGTAAACTGGATCCGAAAATGTCAAAATTGACCACTTTTAAGAACTGTGATATTTTCACACGAAAACGCAGTTCCCAAAAACCAACTAAACCTGATATTTTGTAACAAAGGGGAGGGTTTTCACCATCGCTTCTCTGGAGAAAAACATAGCAGAGGTGAAGCAAAATGTTGCCGCTTATGCTACTAGACTGGAGGAAGCTGAAAACAGAATTGTGTCGGAGGAGGAACTTTTAGAAACTAGTACGGTTTATCTTGCCAAAGCCCTGAAGCGAATAACCTACTTGAAAGCTAAGACCAACGACTTGGAGAATCGAGGCCAAAGGAAGATGTTAATCTGTTAAGGCTTTTTGGGCCTTTTTGAATACATTTTTGTATGGTTATGTATAACTCTCCCCTCAAACAAAAAATAATGTATAAAATAAACCTACGCCTTTTTGGGTGTAGGTTCTGGGTGTAGTATAAACTTCTTTGCTGGAGTTTATACAGGAGATGCTGCCGCACTGGCTGGAGACCGATAGATCCTTCATCATTGAGAGGGCCCACCGCACCCTGGCACCTCCAAAACCGAACCAGCACATAGCCGTCCTCATCCGTTTCCTGAATTTCCAAGATCGGGAATTTCTTTTCTGCTCTACAAAACAACGCAACATTGTGTTGTTTTGAATGGGTGTTGGCCAAAGCAATTGATAAAAATGACAAAAAAGCCCTTTTTTGTCAAAAAGCCCTTTTTAAAAAACACAATTGATGTTTGGTATAGGACCCATCAATATATTGGAGATATCCCTTCCATTTCTTCTTTTTCCCCTATTTGGGAGAACAGATATTTTAAGGTAGGAAGAGGTGATGGAGTTTTCAAAATCTGGGCAAATAAAGGTGTACAGAAACTGGCAGATCTTTATAAGGATAACAGGCTTCTTACATTTGAGCAGTTATGCCCAATATAAAGTATTTCAAAGAAAGACTTTTATAAGTATTTACAAATTAAACCTTTCATTATGTCAAAACACAAAACGATTGAATCCAAACCACCACTGTCATACCTAGAGAATATGGTACTAGAAAGTTTAGAGAGGAGAGGTCACATTTCTTTATTTTATGCAGCCTTACTAATGCTGATGAGGAAGATTGGATGCATGGAGCTCTGACATCCGAGAAGAGATACAAGTGGCAGACTGGAAAACTGCATGCTTAAAACCCCAAAAGCACATCAATTAATACAAGGATGAAACTTCTCCAATACAAGTGGTTGATGAAAACTGAATTGGTGGGCACCTAACATCTGTTAAAAATGATCAGAAGAGGAATAATTAAAAATCTTTTGACTTGTTTTATTTTCCCTGCTGCCCGGATTCATTGAAGTTGTCATTGTATCAGCTGAACCATAAAGACAAGACAAAACTTTTCTCCAAGTCCAAAACATAACAACATTTATTAGACAAACAACTAATGAAACTGACAGAACTCAATAAAATCACAAACCAGCAATATTTACCTCACACGACAGACATCCACACACATGACGAAAGGTTACGGGGAAGCATTTCGCCGCTTCCCCGGAGATTGCGTCACAAGTTAATTTTCTTATTTGAAACACCATTAATTTGACCTAATATTGGACATATGGTTAAGTTTTTACAACTAGCTTATTTTAAAATAATTTTCTTAACACATCCCAGATAACTGCAGTAAGTGTTTGGTTGGAAAGGGTACTCTTTTTCACTGTGTATGGGAGTGTCCAAAATTACAGCAATATTGGAACTTAGTTACGCAAACTTTGTCAAAGATCGTTGGAGTGAATGTACCTGCTGAGGCTAAAATGTGTGTTTAAGGTATTTATCCAGAGAACTAGGCAGTTAAAATCGATTGACTTTGGATTCCTGCAGGCCAGGAAATTAATATCTCTACACTGGAAAAAAATTGACATACAGTCAAACCACATGTGGGTGAAGGAGATGACATCATGTATGGCTCTGGAGCGACTCACTTATATTGTCAGAGGAAAGGGAGTGAAATTTGAAGAAGCATGGTCACTGCTGACCAAGTTTCTGAAACACTACAAAGGATATTAAGAGAACAGTGCAGTTTGCTGAGTTTTTTGTTGTTGTTTTGTTTTCAGATATATGTACTGTTGAGTTTTTTATTATAGAGCGAGCATATGTTTTCCACGCGCCGTCAACCTTCCCTGGGGGGATGGGGGGGGGGGCGCTGATTTATGTTTTCACATCCAACTGAATAATGTGTAGTTGCGCCACTGACTGTCACTTAATTTTTTTGTGTGCGTTATAAAATTAAATAAATACAATGCTAAAAAAAATAATAATACCCACATTAACAAGTTTCATTGAGTTAACGAAATTGTTCTATGGTGGCAGCACGGCTTTGGGTGGCATGTGAAAGAATAGTCTTTTTGCCCTCCATCATTGTGCGCATGAGCGAAATTTCCGTATGTAAACAAAAACATACAAGGTGTGTTATGATTAACATAACATAACATATACTGTCTGTATATGTACAGACAGTTATATGAAAAAGTTTGGCCACGCCATTAATCGTAATTATTTTTATTTCTAAATATTTGCTATTTCAGTTTGTTATATGTGATGAACACAATATTGAAATGAGGTTTAATGGACTAACACAAAATGTGCAATATGCATTAAAAAATGGACAGGTCTCCTTATCATTTTATTGATTTGAATAGCCTTAACTACTTTTCACTGACTTACTGAAACACAAAATTGGTAACTTCATTAAGATTTGAATTTCATAACCAGCTGTAGTTAATCATGAGAAAAGGTATTTTCTCCTGTCTGAATCTCCTCTGAAGAGTGGCATCATGGGCACTTCAAAACGGCTCTCAAATGATCTGAAAACAAAGATTGCTCAACATAGTTGTTTAGGGGAAAGGTACAAAAAGTTATCTCGGAGATTTAAACTTTCCCTTTCCACTGTGAGGAAAATAGTAAGGAAATGGAAGACCACAGGGACAGTTCTTAAGCCCAGAAGTGGCAGGCCAATAAAAATATCAGAGAGGCAGATAGCACCTCCAAAGACCTGCAGCGTCATCTTGCTGCAGATGGTGTCACTGTGCATCGTTCGACAATTCAGCGCACTTTGAACAAGGAGAAGCTGTACAGGTGTCAGGGACCAAACAGTACAAAATGCAGAACACATGTTGAATTAAAAAAGTGCGTCTTTATTTACCTCAAAGTATGAACAATGATTAACATAATAATTAGACAGGCATGCCAATACAAGAGGTCAACACAAAATACTAAACTCAAAGACGTAACTGACATAAAACAGACTGACCTAACCTGAAATGACACATAAGGGGATTTAAATACTGGTTTAGCTAAACAATAGGGAAAAACAAAATGGCTGCCACCTGACAACTAACCCAAAACAAAGAAATAAGACCCAAAACACCCCCCAGCATATAAAGCATGTGGTTCAGTCCAATTAGGCCATCAGCAGTACTTCAGGAACCTCAGCCTTTTATCACGCCTTTTGTCTGCCAGGGAGGGGGAGCCAAACACCAAAGTAACTCAAACAAAGAAAATAGTATTAATACATCATAACTGACTTTTGACCTTGCAGTGTTAATATTTTTGCACTCCAAGGATTCAAGAATTTTTTTATTGTCTGTGGTACAAAATTTGAACTCAGGTCCCAGATAAAGAAATCCACTACACTAAAAAATTAAATAGATTTCAATAAAATGAGATAAAATCAATAAACAAATGAACAATAAAGTAATTTAAGTGACATATGTGTAATCAAGGTTGGCCCAAGCTTCCACGGGGCCCTAAGCAAAATTTTGTTTTGGGGTCCTCTAGTTCTGCTAGCAAGTGGACTGGTTGCAATCAGTAGTCCGATCATTAGATCATTCACACACCTGCTATAAACTTATTGCATCTCTGATGGTGCTGTTTGCATTATACCCTATGCATGCATAATTAAGAATACATTTGTTAGCCAGTTGATTTCTGGGTTAATTTTTGGGAATTGTGATTGGCTGACACTTACATGTCAGGGTGCCAGGCCGAAACAGTCTCACACTGCAGATCCCATGAGACGACTACCAGGGAGAACCCCTCACCTGGACAAATCAGCGCGGCCGGCTGAGCCAAAACCCACCTTTAACTTCAACACCGACCCCGTTCCCGAGGACAAAGCGACCAGCCCGAGCCTCAAAACATCCTGACTCCGTGGGAATCCCACTGAAAAACTGATTTTCTGCACTCCAGCCTGAGCCTCTGAGTGAAAACCCACCTTCAAACATCAACAATGAGGCTAAACCAACACATCCACCGCACAAAGCTCCGAAGGACAAAGTGACCACCAGGAAAACGAAAGGTATGCCAAGAGTGCTTATTGTTGGAGATGAGGCAGTAAATGGAATCAGTCATGTTTGTAATCCCAAGAAAACGAGTGATTTCTTTTCCTGGTGACACTGTATCTGATTTACTCTCTCTAACCACTGATCAGCCAAATGTTGAGACTTTAGTTGTGCATGTTGGAGCCAACGATCTGGCAAAGCAAAAATCCGAGATTCTGAAAAAGGACTTTAATATTCTTCTGGACACTATGGGAAAATTAAAAACGAAGTTATTTCTCAGTGGTCCTCAATGGGGAGACGAAAAACATTCCAGGCTGCTTATGATAAACAAATGGCTGATTAAAACCTGCTCTGCCAGCTCAGTGACCTTCATCGATAACCTCTGGATCAACTGGCAGAACTTTCACCTCTTTGGAAGAGGAGGACACAATCTTAACAAACACGGAATAAGGCTGCTCACTGCAAACATGTTTCATTTTATCAACAAGAACAACAATGTGACCATCGCTTCAGAACAGGTTCAAGGATGTCTGGCTAGGATGGAGCCCTCAGCGTATCAGGAGCAAACTATACCACAACAAGCTGATATAACATTGACTGGAGACAGAGCAACAAGTTCTCCTCTTTCCCCCCTCCCTCTCTGCTCCCCCACTTCATAGAAATGTCTTCTGGTCTAGAAGACATTTTTTTTGAAGCAATGACCCGAAGCCTAGACCCGAGTTTCTCAAATTTACAGATGGAGATACAGATCTGTTGAAACAGATAAATCAACAGGTTCACCTCGGCACGTCTCTCCTTAGCGCTCACGTAGCAGACCTCATTTCATTTAAACCACCTGCCTCAGACTTCTCAGAGGATCCAGCACTCTAAGTTTCTGATGTCTGAGACCGGGGTCCAGATATTATCTTTACACTCGTCTTCCTCCAGAATGTGACATTACCTGTCCGGATTACTACAAGAAACTTTACAAAAAACAGAAATACAAAATAAGGCAGTCTTAATTCAAACCTCAGACTGAAGAACTTTCAGCCTTCAAGTAACACAAAGTAACTTTGTTCTATTAAGTATTTCATCACTGAGCATAATATTGACGTTATGTTTCTGACAGCCATTCATTCAATAATGAACGGTTTGTTCATTATTGAATGACAATGAATCTTGAAGGTTCCAAAATTGTCACAAGGAAAAAATTGGGGCAAAAATTTTAAAATTGTGCCATTTGAACTAACCTTTAGCAGACACACCAACATGCAGAAGCCCCTCTACCTCTGCCGCAGAAAAACTGTCAAGCCTTGACCTGTCTGCGGCAATAAAAAGGTTGGGGACCACTGCTGTATAATACCAGCAGGGCAGCTCTAGTAGTCATTTAGTAGTGCCTCACAGGGCAACTATAATTATGCTGCGGGCCAAATTTGACCAACAGGCCAGAGTTCGACACCTATGATTTAGACGCATCTGCAGCGGTTCATTATATCTCTTAAGCGGTTCAGCTTCTGCTCCTGCTGGATTCTTTTTGTAATGTCAAAGTAATTTCTGTGGTTTGGCTCAGCCTGCTGAGAAATGATTCACTAAGGGGAAATGAACTGATCACACGAGGAAATAAGCAGTTTTATTATGAAAATCAGTACCTCACTGAGGACTTCTATGTTAATGTGTTTACTGGACTCATCCCACAGAGGATTTTCACTTCATGATTTGAAATGATTCCCACATTTACAACTCATGACATACAGGATTACTGTCTGACTTCATATTGAAGAGGAGCAGGAAGGAGGATGTTTTTTTTTCTTCAGTCCTCATTGACAGATGTCTTCCTCTGAGATAGCACCAGCTGCTTCACCTGGGGTGTCAGGGTCAGCAGCTGGGCACGGACTTTCCTGGCTTCCTGCTTGTCCTCCTCATCACCATCTTCCTCCTCCTGCTTCTTGCTCTGGTTCTGACACACCAGCTGCTTCACCACCAGGCCCTGGTAGGCAGACAGCAGCTGCTGCTGCTCCTGGAAACAAACACACAATCAGCTGCTGGGTATTTGTGGATCTGTAGTGACCTGTGCCGGACGTACCGGTGAGATGCGGCCCGTCAGTATGCCAATAATCTGTGGGACGCAGCGGCCCGGCGCATGCAGCATGCAGTGGGTGGAGGCCTGGAACAGCAGCACACTGGTCAGGTGCAGCACCAGCGCTGGGTCCTCTGCCTCCTTCAGCTGCTCTGTCAGGGCCTGGCGGTGCAGGAACTGCGCCTGTCTACATGCATTAACACACCTCTGATTTGTGAAAACATCCAGATACAGTTCAGATCTGGGTAGTAAACCAGTGCTCCCATTACCTTTCCTTCTTCTTGTCTCCTTTCTTGAGCATGAAGCCACAGACCTCTGCAGAGGCTTCCAAGCTGCTCAGGAAGTCTTCCATTGTCTGGAATAAACAGGAAGAGATTTCAAATTAAATACATCAGTTTTCAGAATCAGTGCTACAACCTTAAAGAAACACTGAGCTGCAAAGCTCACTGGGCTGCAGACAGGCCTCCAGCTCAATGGCTGGGGTTCACTCTGAAGAGGTTTCCAGTCTATCACAAGACAGAAGCTGCAAAACTGCAATGGAAACACTTTTTTCACATCATGAGTCACCGACCAACAACTGGATGTTACTATTGGCGGAAGCATGGTTGGAGGACTATGGTGCGGCATGTTGTTTTTATACGTTTTTTCCCCCACAACATTGCCAGAATATCTACAAAGTTTATTGCACATTTGTAATGGAAAAACAACCAGAAGCCTATAATACAAATTGACAGCTGTCAATTAAACTCATGTCTTATTTGTTATTTCCAGATTTGAACATCCACATCAGATCACTTGAACCTCTTGAGTTCAGCCAGCAGGCTGACAGCAACTCTGAGGCCCAACTTGTTCTACCTACAGCAGTGGTGCCGAAAGTTGGTCTCCACGGGCTGCATGTTTTAGTTCTCTTCCTGTGCCTAATGGTAGTAACGACCTTTTCAGCATATCAATGTTCTTCTTGTAGGGGTGGACAACTCCAGGCCTGGAGGTCCGGTCTCCTGCAACTTTTACACGTCTCAACTTCAACACACCTGAGTCAAATAATGAGGTCGTTAGCAGGACTCTGGAGAACCTGACTGCACTGAGGAGGAGATTCAGCTGTTGGTTTCAAGTGTGTTGGACCAGGGAGACATTAAGAGTTGCAGGACACCGGACCTCCAGGACCAGGATTGCCCGCCCCTGTAGGTCTTCGAACGAGCCATCATTTGATCTAGGTGTTAAACCAGGGAGAGAACTAAAACATGCAGAATGCCGGCCCTTGAGGACCGATTTTGGGCACCGCTGATCTATGGTTTCCTCAGGAGTCACACCTTCCAGTTCACAGCTCACCTTGCCATTGAGGCAGTTGTGCAGCTTCATCAGAGGACCTCTGGTCTCTTCTGACAGTTTGCCCAGAATCTTCACTCTGACCTGAAGCAACACAGGAACAGTCAGAATCATCAGACCCTTCAGAACCCTGGCTGGTTTCAGTGGGAGTCTCAGAAGCAGACCTCGGTGGTGATGGTGCTGGGGTTGTCGACTGACATCATCAGGTCAGCAGCCAGGAAGTTCACCAAAATGTTGGTCACATCAGTGCACAAGGTCTTCAGGATGTGCTTGATGATCTGGATCTGAGTTTCATCTGTACCAAGGAGATTCAGAACTGAAACCTGATGCTGACTCCACAAAACTTCTATTTTCTAGATTTTTGAAACACTTATTCTAAACAGAACATCGACCTTTAAAATGATCCATCTTCCCAAATCAGGAATAAACATGGTACTAATTCAGCAGCGTAAAGGGCTAGTTCACCTGTTTTTTTAGAATCTGAACCATCCAACATATCAGAATTTAAGGCACACTTTAGGAAAGTTAATATTTTCCATTTGTTATTTTAAATATTTGAAAGGTTATTTCAATGCTAAGTTTGTTGTCTGAATTACTTTTATGGTTTAAGGCCTACCTTAAACCATGATTTAAGGTAGGCCAGTGGCCAAAAAAGCCGAAAAAAATATTTTGGCTTTTTTTATAGGTGTATTTTTCTCAAAAGAAATTCAAGCATCAGAATACTGATGGCTAAAAATATTTAAGTGAATTTATAAGACACCAAGTCAAATGGACTTATTAAGCACATACATTTTTAGAAACTTTTTTTTTAATCCTTTAGAAAAGGAAACTCAAACATTTTTGTATTCACATTTCATTTTTTAATTGCTACTTGGTCCTAATAATTAAATTAATAAAGGTTCAAAAGTATAATATATATTATATATATGGAATATTTTCCGGATTTGACCGGTTATCTTTTTAAACAACCGGAAAATTTGAAGCCAGTCGGTCATTTGACAGGTTATAATTAACACCCCTGACTGTTGCACACGGGCAGACATTATAGACGTCACGCAAAGAGTTCATCGCAGAGGCAACTGAAATCAATTCACAAAAAAATCCTTTCTGAATATCATCTCATGGTCTCTGAACTAAATGCGTCTTTCTGACCGGGAGCTGACCGCATGTTGAAGAGTTGTGGACCGGATGATTTGGAGTGTCTGGTTAGGAAGCGCATTCAAAATATTTGGTAGAGATGGCGCCTTTAATTCAAGTCTCTATTACAGACCAGAGAAAACGAAAGAGAATGCAATGCTGTTTTATAGTCTAAACAGGAGCCAGGAGTTTATTTTGAGGACATAAATAAAGGTGTAGAAGTTAATTAGACGGGAACATATGCAGTGCGCTGCACAACCAATGCAGGCTCCGCCACAGTGAAGAATTAAACTTAACCCATACCTGCGGTTTTAACAAATGGAGCCTTCTGGGTGCACCCTGGAGAGGGGTGTTCTGTAGGATTGCAGCAAACGGAACATCTGTCCGTTTCAGAGAAGCAAAACCACACAAAAAGAAAAACATCCTTCGAATAGAGCACGCCGGACCGCACGGTAAAAAAACTCGCAGAGTTGAATTGATCAATTTTAATCAGACAGATCCAACTGACCGAATGAACCAGTGCAGATTTCTCTGCAGATGCGAACCAGGAGGAATTTGTGAAGCTGTGTGTTCAGACCCCAGCGGGTGAAGTGCTGGTAATTTAAGTGGAGTCGTTTAATTATAAGTTATTGGGGCCACAGTCAGTGGTTTTTGTCACCATGGAGAAAAATTTTGTTGCATTTATCTGCTTTAAGTGTGATGGAATCTGGATTCACGATTCAACTAGGTGAATATTAACTAAACCGCATAAAAATGTGGCTAAATAACCTATGTTACTATGATTATTATTTTGACAGGTAAAAAAATTATACCAATAGTACATGACCAAATTTTTTAAGTCGATCAAGATGATGGATAACAAAAAAGTCTAGCGCGTCTTCTGATATATATATATATATATATATACTCCATTTCATATTTTAGACCTGATAAACTATGTGATCTGCTGCATGCATGCAGCACTGATTCAGCTGTCTGTAAGACTAACAGGGGCAGACCTGAAAATAGTTTGGTGCCTCTCTCAAACAGCCGTATGTTGTTGTACAGGTTACTGATCTCCTCCTGCAGATCCTTCATGCTCTTCTTCTTGCAGGCCGCTGAAGGTGAGCTGTTGGAGGACATGAAGACAGTCCTCAGGACGTCCTGGTAAGCTTTGGTTAGAGGCCTGCAGAAATGGAGACAGGACACTGACTGCTGTGTGAGGGGAAAGTGAGCCGAGTCAGATGTGGCAAGTTACCTGACCAGCAACTCGGCCAGCTCAGACAGGATGTCTTCAGGACAGTCGTTCAGTCTGTCCTTCAGAATAGCAGCGATCTCCTCCTGGGCCATGAAGGGAGCCTCGACTGGCCTGTTGCGACCTTGGTAGAGTAGAACACACTGATAAGCCTCACTGCAAAACTCCCACTAAATCTGCCACCCAGAAAGGAAAACAGCCTGACAACCCGGGGTGTTGGGTGCCAAGCAGACAGTAAAGCTCAGTGAGCAGCTTTAATGTGCATCCAGAGACACAAGCTGTGTGTCTATTAAATGTAGAATTGCTCAATTAAAATTACCAATTTAAATTTGTAGAATGGAAACACTGAATTTGGGGGGGGACAACACTTTTTTGATAAAAAGTCATTACACTAGGGCAGTTTTTCTCAATTCCGGTCCTCAGGCCCCCCTGCCCTGCATGTTTTAGGTGTTTCCCTTCTGCTACACAACTGGATTGAATCTGTTAGTGATTAACAGGCTTCTGCAGTACTTGATGGGGATGCAATCATCTGAATCAGCTGTTCTGGAATAGAAGGACATCTAAAACATGCAGAGGAGGAGGGCCTGAGGACTGGAATTGAGAAGCACTGCACTAGGGAGAGGTGGATTTTTGGCCGTATCGAAATAGATGTACAGCTGATCATTCGCTATAACACAGCGAGGGATCAGCTGTAACGCGGTTCACCTTTCGTGGTCTCGCTGCTTCGCGGATTTTTTGTGTGCAGTTTTTTTCCACAGTGCATTGTGTTCTGCGTCCTGATTGGCTAAAATATACGCAATACAGATTGGCTATTCAGGAGATGGAAATTGAAACTTTGAATGCCTGCTGAAAAAAACTGTGTCCTGTATCTCTGTCATAGACACAGCTGTGAATCTCGCGGGGCAGATTGGAGGAGACGCTTTAATGACATGACTCCAGATCACATTAATGCCGTGATTGATGAACACGCACATCCGCTGATCTGAAAACAGGTTTTGTTCTTTGGTTTCAATGTAGAGTATTTAATTATGCTGTATAATAAATGTAAAAACTAAAGGTAACCACTTCGCAGATTTCACTTATTGTGGGTTATTTTCGGAACGCAACCCCTGCGAAAAACGAGGAATCACTGTATTTCACGAAACAACGGAAATACATTTTTTGCATAGCACTCATCATGTGATTAACAGCTGCATGTGATGGCTGGCAGAAGGTGACAGGAAGTTGTAGGAGGATAACGGTTGGTTTTTGTTAGTGCAGTTGTGCGTCGAGTGTCAATCTAAAATGTTGGATCCAAAACTCTTCTGTAAAATCACAGACTATAATTTACCCAAAAACGCAGCCACTCCAGTGCCTGAATGAGACGCCGATGTCTCTTTTGATTTTCCCATAGATGAGTGCCAGAGCCAGGGCTGAATTAAGAATATATCTCATGCTACTGTTTAGATCAGTCGCTGCATTGTTTTTAATGACTTATCATGTGAACAAGCTTATTTATGGGTTATTTCCCTTTAATTCCTTATTTAATGGAAACACCATTAATGAGAAATTGTGTTTTTTCACCAGAATATAGACAAAACGTGCACATATTTGTAGAGGAAATTCAGCTACTGTTACATTCTGGTAAAGAGATACATACTCTGCTGTGATGCTCCTGCCTCCTCATCGCTGTCCTCGTCCCTCCTGCCCTTCTTCTTGGTCTTGCGGATGCGGATCTCCCTGGCGTTGCCACCCCCACCAGCCTTGGCGCTGCCGCTACCCTCTGGAAGACAACAAGTTAGAGCCCAACACTCGCATAGACCCCGCCATTACTGAAGCAGCCGGACCTGCAGCCTTCTTCCTGCGCTCGGCATCCCTTCTCTCCTTCTTGGACGGAGCAGCAATCTCGGCCAGAGCAGACGCCTGCTTCAGGTCCTCCTCCGTTATCAGGAACACTGGGTTGTTCACTTCCTGAGCAGCACAGACGCAGAAATCAGAAACCATGCTGGCTCAGCACAGGAACTCTCCACAGAGGGAGGAATTAAATAAGGAAACTGTACCTTCTGAGCCTTCTGCTGCATGGCGTCTTCAAATAGTGCCTGGCAGATGCCGATGAACTTCTCACTGACCACCACAGTACCCCCAAGAACACTGGCCTGCGACTGGACATTAGCGTTCCTCAGGGCCTGGTTAATGAGCATCCCCATGTCCTCCATGGAAAGACAGCTGGGCAGGACCGACTGGAACACGACCAGAAAGCCCAATGAGAACTAGAGCAGGCCAAGCATTCATGGAGCAGGAATTTCTAGCTCTTCCCTTTGAGATTTACATCATATTTATAGGGATAGTCTATCCTGTTATTTAATTAAACAATTTATGTTCAAGATGTATACAGATCAGTGGTGGCAGAACATTAGCAGAAAACCCAAACTTAAAACTTACATTCAGATTAAGGATGCGTTTCAAACCGAGATGGTTGATAAGTTAAATTGGTAGTATTGTGTGTTTTCCAAGCACACAGTGCTATAAAATGGCACCATCACTTCCTGAGCAGCAGGAAGGGATATAACAACCCTGGGTTGTTAAAAAAAAGCTATATATATATCAAATAAAACTTAAAATTACTTGGCAATTTAACACATTGAAATTGGACCTCTTTCTCTTTAAAGACTTGTAGTCTTTCTGAAACTCCGCCTTCAGAAGTCACCACAAGATGGCTCCTCTTTAACAGTTTTTTTTTTTTACCAGCATTTTACTGAACAGTATCTCCTATAATGAAATCAGCACATGTGAAGTTCCAAGAAGTGTTTGCAAATTGCTGCTGGCTAGTCTGGCGGAGCTGAGTGGGGGAGTCGCAGCGAACTGCTGCTGAGTTAAGAGGAAGGTCAGCAACTTGTAAACTGTAGTTCTGAGGAGGAGCTGTGTCTCAAAGATGGGGCTAGGTATTTGTAGGCATTTTTTCCCACAGCTAAATGGTTGCCACAAGAGATTTCTTACGTATGCATGAAAGAATCAAAGCAATGTCATATTATAACATTATAATATGACGTAAAGCTCAAAAAGTGGATTTTCATAATAGGGTCACTTTAAACATCCACTGCCTCTGGTGAGTGAAGTGGGAAGATTCAAAGGGGGTTGCCAGAAGAAAAACATTTATGGGAGTTTTTTGAACTTTATAAAATTACATTTATCCTCAACCACATATTTTACTGTTCTGTTAGAATTTGAGAAATAATATGTTGATCAAAATGCAAAATAAAAACTGATCTGTTTTGGTTGTCTGAAGCGCATAAGTTGGCTATTGAATGATGCCCTTTCAGCTGTATGTATAGTGTCTTGTCAGTCTATGTATGCTGGGCACCATAATGGTGCATAATATTCAAATAAATAAACCAAATCTAGCTGAGGAACCCACTTTCCCTTCTTTACAATCATATCCACGCGTCTAATTTTTGCTGGGTGGGGGGGCTGACCACCTGGAGGTCGGTCCATGTGGCAGAGTTAACAGCTTCCTCCACAGAGGCCTCCACCTGGTCCACCAGAGCCTGACCCACGCAGGTGGCACGCAGGAATAGCAGCTTGCTGGATCTAAAGCGCTTCCTGATGTAGCTGGACGGGTCAGGGATCCCGAGACGGAGCAGTGCATCGAACTCTGCAGAAGGAAAAGGAGGAGATGCTTCAAGCTGAAGAGAGCAGTAGATACATAACATAGGGGAACATGAAGCTGGTGTGGAAGAGTAGAACAGTTCTTAAGAAGGAAGCTAAAAGCAGCTGAAATAATTTTTTCACAATTGATGAAAACCTTGTCATCTACTGACAGCAGCAGGTCTTAAAACGTCCTTTTAATGATTAAAATATCATTTCAGATGCATTACAAGTTCAATGTTCATCAGTCAATGAACATTAATGACTACATTCATTAATGGTTAATTATGGTTTGCATAATTCGCTCTAGACTCGAGCCTCCACCAGACTGCACACAGGATGGAAGTTGGAGGTCAGAGGCTGTGAATTCAATGAGCATTCTGCTGTAGAACTGATGAAAGTGAAGCATAAAATGTGAACATCCCAAAACTGATATTTATGAATGTTGAATTGTTAATAAAATTGGAGATGTAATCATCAAATGAATTATTCAATTTTTTTTCTTAAAGCCGGAGTATGTAACTTTTGCAAACATATGCTTTCTTTTATCTTTATATATTTCTTAAAATTGTCACCATGTTGTATAATATGAGGCAGATAAATTGTGAAAAGAATCTGGTTTCTCTGCCTCCTCCCGGTAGTCCTACAGTTATCTCAGCCATCATAAAACCAATCAGAATTATTGACAGCACTAAGACCCTCCTCTGATTGGTTGTTTCTTACCAAACAGTATATGTCTCCGAAAGCTGTAGGATCAAAGGGAGGAGGCAGAGGAGGTTGATCTTTTCATATTATATATATATATATATATATATATGCATGCAGGCAGAGAGAAAGACAGTCTCCATCAGATTCTGTCTATCTGACAGATAGGTTTATGTAATTTAGAACCTCTTCTAAGGAGGAACATTTTAAAACTGATGTATGGAGGGTTGAGAATGAAAGAGAGTGGTTCTTGTAATCTAAATGGAAAATAATTAATCTTCCCCAAGTCACAGAATGCTGTGAGGAAAGGATAAGATGACCAGTTTATAGATATTTCAAGGTTCTACAGAAAGAGATCTTTTTCCCCTTCGCTCATTGCAAGAAGCTGATGTCATAAAGCAAAGCTGAATCAAACCATGTTTGCCTTGGGATCCTGAAGCCCAGTCCTTAATAACTGTCAACCTGCAACTTTTATATGTATTCCTTGTCTAAAGCCCCTCGAGCTAATGAATGGCTTACTAGCAGGTCTCTGCAGAGCTGAGTTACTGCCAGTGTGGAAAGTCAGCCTTTTGACTCATACATTTTGGGAAAGCGATGCAGGGTGGAGGATTGGACTTGAGCACCTCTGATCTAGTGTATTTCTCCAGTAACAAAAGCAAAGACCTAGGTATCCGTTTTGTTGGAGGAAGGAGTCCACCCAGGCGTTCTGCGTTCTGGCATAGATGTCAGGGATGTATACAGCCTTGTCCTGTCGTCCTCCCACTACGCTTCCCTTCAGACGTCCGCTGTTCACCAGTTCCTCCAAAACGGCTGGGACAAAAATGCATGAATCAAGACTCACTAAAACAAAACACTCACTTAATGGGGGAGTATTATGTATTTTCCTGGCACATACTGCCATTTTGTAGTTCTACCAAGTAATTGTATTACCTTCATTTGTTATAGAAATGTTATAGAAAGAAATTTGACTTAGTAATTTAACATTGCACTCAGCAGATGCGCAGTTTCACCAGGTGTTTGGTAATTCCTGCTGACTAGTCTGAGGATCTGACTGGGGACGTCCCAGAGGAGGGCTGCTCCTCTGGGCTGTGTGGTTGGAGCTCAGAAGCTTGGGACCTGCTCCGAGCAGGCGGGGCGAGGCCCACCCAGGGTTTTGGACAGCTGAATGGTTGCCACAGGAGATTAAATGATTTTTCAAACATGCATGAATCAAAGCAACACTTCAATACAAGACGATGGGAAGCTCAAAAAAGTAATTATACATAATACTGGCCCCTTAAATGATATGAAACAATCATGTAAAGTCTCCTTACTGTACAGGAGGTGTTCCTGAAATCCAAATGCTGCAATCATGCTGCTGACGGGTATTGGTCTGCAGAGCACAACATAACCAGACTGATATCCAAACAAAGTTCTAAGAATGTTTTGGTGAAAATGGTGAAGTGCACACACAGTTTCTGTGGCAACAAGCCGCCTCTGTTCTGCACAGGGAACATGTGATGGGAGTATTGAGTTGTACCTTGTAATTCCACTGAACAGGCCTCTGATTCTGGCTTTGTGACGTGCAACAAAAGCTCTGGTGAAGATCACTCCTCTGTTGTACTGGTCCATCTCTCCCTCGATGAGTTTTCCAAGGCGTTTCAACACTTCCTGAAATGAGAAAAAGCAATCCTGATGGGGCTTTTTACCCTCAAATGCTTGACTCAGCAATAACTCCACTGTGGCTGAATGTCTGAGCCTGAGGTAAGGAGAAGATCATCATGAGGTGACTCACCTCAGTTAGGAAGTCTCCTGGGAGGTCGTAGCTTTTACACAGCTCTGCCATGCTGACCAAACCAGCCTCCTGCAGTTTGTCGTTCACCTCCTCAGCCAGATGGTTCAGGTAGGCGCTGCACAGCACAGGATACAGAAAACAGCTCAATGCGTCCAGCCTCTGCCTCTCAGGTTTATTATCCTCCTCCTTATTCAGCTAGTAGGTCAGCCAGGTGTCCCACCAGGGGAGTAAGAACAGAATTAGATGAGACTTTTCATACATTTTTATTGGAAATGAAAGGAAACAACATGCGACTCCTTTAATATTCAGAATTTTACCTTCAACATATTGTATGCTCAAATCTAGAGATATAAAATCCATTTATGCATCTTAAAAAGTAATTTAAAATGTCAATTTAAAATGACGCAAGGATAAACCATAGCCCATATATAAAGGTCTTAGTCTTCGATGTGGCCGTCACAGGTTCGAGTCCCGGCCTTATGATCCTTGCCCATGTCTTCTCCCTCTCTGATATTCTGTATCCTGAAATCCAAATGCTGCAATCATGCTAACCACGTTCAAATCAAGGCCTCTAGAGCCAATAAAACCTTTAGAAAAAGTCAAACAATTAGAGTCGGGACTTTTCCATATTAATTGTGGTTAATTGATTATGATTAAATAAATCATCTTCTAACAGAAAGCTGATTGGATGCTTGTACTTACTCATCAATGAGCTGTCCCAGGACCAGCTGGACCCCTTTATCCGACTTGGCAATGTCGTTGGCTCTGTTTTCCACATGGACCCAGTCCACGTTGATGATCTAAAGGAAGTATCATTTAAAGGACATCTCAACAGCAACTTCAGCAGATGGAAGGTCACTGCATGGGAACAAACCTGCTGCAGATCCACAACGTTGATTCTTCCTGCAGGAAACACTGAAATAGAATCATCTGCAGTTGCAACAGGCTGATATATTTTTATGTTGTACCAACCTCCATGGACATACAGCTCGTCCCGGATTTCCCTGCTGATCTGAGCTGGAGTGATGTACTCCTTCCCATCCAGAGTGTGCACCACATCCAACTTTCTGTCCTGAACCAGCTTTGTGATGATTTCTATGCAGTTCCTCTCCGACAACCTGGAAACGGTTTACAGACATAGTAGAGACTTTAGAAACCAACACCGCCAAGGTTTTCTTCACATTTAAAACTTGAACAAACTACAGTGAGCTGCCTTAACCAGCCGAGTTAGCTCATGTTAGCATTTGGGCTAACGGCCTCACCTCTGTACTGTGTCCGCAAACTGAGCCCGCTGAAAGTCCGCGGCCAGGCGGCGAATCTCCTCCCAGTCAGCGGCCATTATTCCGCTAACAAGGCACGAGGACAATCCGCTGTCAGCGCTTTACTTCACCTCACCTGTCCACAGGACTTTGCTAACTGAAGAGTAGCTCTGCTCCAAAGAAACACGTCAACATACAGTGACGTAGGACGGCAAGCCTGGAGGTACAAAAAAAACCGAAAAAAAAAAAACATCGGGCTAAATCCAGCAAGTACACTTTGCTGCAGGGCCGTGCAGAGACCACTGAAGGGGCAGGTGCTCAAAAAAAACAGGGCACATCCAACCGTATTTTAGGACAGAATATTAACGAAGCCTCTCAGCTTTCAAAGTTTTATAAACAATGATAAATTACAAAATTGTGAGATATACAATCAAAGCTAAGGAGAATTTATACATAGAGCATAATACTATGCATATGTAAGATATTTTATTAGTAATTTCTTTCTGCAGGTCTATTTTGTTATAGGAAAGTTTTGCAATATTCAAACCTGCAATTTAGCAAGATATGTAAATCAGAGCTGGACCACCAGACATATTTTGTCTTTACATAATTACACTATTAAAAATGTAAACAAGGGCACAATGCAACCTTTCAGTGACTGTAATCTATAACAGAGCTGCCTGTTTGCTGCAGTGGAGATGAAGACGGTCCATTCAGGAAAGCAGAGCTGCATAAAACTTTAAGGTGAGACTGCAGAAAAAAAGAAAGAAAAAAAAAGAAAAAATTGAATTGTTAATGTATGTCACCATAAGAAAGGCCTACTGAATTTTGCTTAAAACTTTTTTAAACATTTAAATCACACATTCGTCCCATGAAGTGAAATTTTTTTTGCAAAACAAATCTTTTCTTAATATTCTAAGTTTTTGTTTGTGACTCAAAGTTTTGCTTGTGATTCTCACATGAATCGCAATAAAATATTTCTGATGTGTGCAAATAAAAGTTTATGTTTGGCAAATAACTTTATGTTCACGAGACAAAAATTAGTTATTTAATTTAAAAGTTTTTTAAACTAAACGGATTTGTTTTTTTAAAAAAGAAATCATTACAATTCCAAAAGTTTTGATTACAATTTTATTTTACTTAACTGAGGTTAATTTTTTTCCCCCATTGAATAATTGGGAAACAAATTTAACTTCATACTCTGTGAACCAGACCCTAAACTTAAAGTCTGGGTTGAGTTTTTTCCCCTTCATTAATGACACTTTTATTACATTCATTATATCTATCACGGTAATTCAGGGTGAGTTATTTTTAATTCTAAATTAATATCTTTGTTGGACTTTTATTTAAGTGTTATTTTCCTTCAAGATACATTTACCTAACGCTGGAATGAATGCGGGCTGCACAGTGGCGCAGTTGGTAGAGCTGTTGCCTTGCAGCAAGAAGGTTCTGGGTTCGATTCCCGGCCTGGGGTCTTTCTGCATGAAGTTTGCATGTTCTCCCTATGCATGCGTGGGTTTTCTCCGGGTACTCCGGTTTCCTCCCACAGTCCAAAAACATGACTGTCAGGTTAATTGGCCTCTCCAAATTGCCCCTAGGTGTGAGTGTGTGTGCATGGTTGTGTGTCCTGTCTGTGTTGTCTGTCTGTGTTGCCCTGCGACAGACTGGCGACCTGTCCAGGGTGAACCCCGCCTCTCGCCCGAAACGTTGGCTGGAGATGGGCACCAGCAACCCTCCCGACCCCACTGAGGGAAAAAGGGTGCAAGAAAATGGATGGATGGATGGAATGAATGAATGCAATGTACATCATGCAGCAAAGGAAATTAGAAGATCCGACATATATCCATTATGGAGATGATCAGTTTTGGACGGGCGATGTGCCCCTATTGCATAAGCGATACTGAAGAATGACTGATATCATTAAAGATACAGGGAAGAAGCTTTTAGTTATCTTGCTTTGCTAGCAAAGTCGTTAGCTTTCAGCTAGCTAATAGCACAACAACAGCCTAATGTCTGTCTGATAAAAATACTGAATCGATAGATACGAACAGTTTCTCCTCACCTGGTTGTCTCCTCCCCTCAGTAGTTCTTCAGAGAAAGGCAGACGCAGAGGCCTGTCAGTGTCTGTTGTATTTCATTACCTCTCTGCTTAAACCGCGACTCTGAGCTGAAGCAGAAACGATACTTCAACGTTTTCTGTCATCTGACAAGCAGCAAGTCTCCACTTTATTCACCAAAAACGTTTTTTTTTTAATTCACCAAAAACTGATCTGTAATCTGGAACGTTTGTTACGTTGAGCTCCAGTTAGTCGCTTTATCTCACTGTGCGAGAGGCAACTGTGTCATGCGTCACGGGCAAAAGGTCAAAGGTAACAAGGTGACCAGAGGGCTTATTATGTTGTACAAAAAAAATAAAAATAAAATAATAATAATTTTAGTACATGTTATGTTTCACAAGAGGGCTTAGAAAATAATAATAATAATAATAATAATAATAATAATAATAATAATAATAATAAAAAATTGACCAAAAGGGTACTTGGGGGCAAGGAGCAAAAAGGGCAGGTGCTCAAGGCCCCCCAGCCCCCCCTCCCCCCTCTCTGCACGTGCCTGCTTTGCTGCAGCCGTTGCAGCAAACAGAAAAGGGCAGGGACGGTGACAGTTCTGCCCCTTTTCCACCGGCTCTACTGCCTCTTTTCAACCCGGCTTTGCTCGGCTCTGTTTCACAGTGACCACGTTTCCACCGGCCCAACTTGGCTCTTTATGGCAGGGTGCCGCCTGCAGGCACCATGTGCTGTGCTTCGTTACATGCAAGTTGTTTTTCTGATACAAAAGAAGAAGAGAGAACTGAGCTATTTTTTTTATAGCCTGATTGGGATTTTTCTGAGATTTCAAGAAAATGCACCGGTGGGAGGAATGCTGCGATGTGGTGAGAAGGAGCTGATCTTCACCTTGCAGGGGGAGGAAAGCAGGTGACTCAGACGGTGCAGGTGAGCTAACGAAGATTTTTGTATTAAACTACTACAAAACTTGTAATAGTTCCGAATATACATGAGCTAATGTTAGTCAGTGTGTTGCAAATAACTTAAAAATGTCCGAATTAATTCATAATATATTCCAATGTGTTTTCAGATGTTGGTAAACTGTCGCTGCAGACCATCATGGTTCTTCGTGCTCCTCTGAGTTGTAGGACGTCTCATCAGTGTCCGTCTTCCTGACTGGGTCGGTGTTTACCTTCAGGATGTCTGGAGCAGGGATCACATGAGCTCAATATGCTGATGAAACATTTCTGATTTAAAAAATGTGTCTGATGTTCTTATAGAGTAGAAGTGCATTAACAATCTGTAGTTTTGAACTTCAATAGTTTAATTATGATTCACCTGATGTCCAAGTTATATTGAGAACAAATAAAGCTGTATTCCATCTAATCTGACTGGTTCTAGTTCCATGTTTTCACATTTTGGTCAAAGTATTACTGTGTAATTATGTTACAGGAAAACATCTCGAGTGAAATGCTATTTAAACCTGCAACTAGTCTAAAAACAACAAATTTGCACTTCTGTTTAATCCAAATTAAGTCAGCAGCTCCGTCAGGCTTCCAAGAGCTTCAGGGGCCCCATAAAAGCTAATATTTTAAAACAGACCACAGATACATAAATGTAGCACTTGTTTATTAAGATTATCAATGCTGTTAAACTGGATTCAGTTTCAGCATACATAAATTAAAAGATTTTAAATTATTTAACATTTAAATGCAAGATTTTAAGGAGCTGGCAATTTTTCTTTGTAAAACTTCAAAGAACAATATTCATAGTTAGATTGTTTTGTTACCATAGCAACAATCTGATGCTGTGAGTTTAATCTTTTAATTTACAAATACAAATTAGTCAACTGCAATTATAACTTATTGCTTTAGGCTGGCCAATTAAACCACTTCTCCTCTGCCATATTTCACTAACCAACAGAAGCTGTTAGAGATGCTGATGACTTTAGCAGCTACAGGGGCCCCTAAATCAAAGTCTGACAAGGCCTCATGCAGCCTTGGAATGATGTTTGGTTACCTGACTCTGGTGCAGGACAATTACAAACACAACACAATCAAAGGTAAGCCTGAAGTTTATTTCGAACAGCAGCCGGGATAGACAGGTGAACAGACGGCAACAGGCAGGAGGTGAGGACCAGTCGGGGATAGGCCTGTCACAATAACAAATGTTGCTGGTATGATTAATAATACATGAGATTTCCTTATAGATACACAAAAGAACATGTCACACTGGAACTGATAAACTAAATAAACAAAACAATCAAAGATAAAATGGATTCTCAGTCTCCATTAACAAAAAACATACTTGAATAAAAACTAAACAACATAAAGCCAAAGTGGAAATAAATACTGCATTCAACCAAAAGAGTGCAGATTATGACGTCTGTATATATTGTCCTTCAGTAATCACTAGATTTAAATAGAGAAGATGAGCACATCCGACTACTAGAGCATTAGTTCATATTACATGATTTTTTGCCCCTATTTTATCCTTATGACAATCTTAGATCGTTGGCTGATCTAACCGATCATCCTGCAGTGTGTGGTGTGGGTTATGGTAACTGGAAATAAAACCGCGTGGCATTACCACTTAACGTGGTCCCACAGAGCTGAAACTTCGTGGGGGTGTTCAGTCCGACCCCATGGACCGTATGCCACCGCTTGTTCAATCCAGGCACGCCCCCGTGGGGTCGATCCGCACCCCGAATTCCTAAAAACGGCAGGGGGCCCCAAGGGCCAAGCTTTGATGTTACAGCTCCAAAATTCGGTATGTGTGTAGTCCGAGACGAGATCGCAAAGGCTGCCAAGCCGCATCGCGATCGGATCAAAATTGCCCTGTTGGTGGCCGTTAGAATATGTGGAAAATTATGGTTCCGGGCGGCCATTTCCCATTCAAATCAATGGAGCGGTTTTTCTGGAAACACGAAATTCAAACACCAGGGAGACCCACTTAACGTGGTCCAACGGAGCTGAAACTTCGTGGGGGTGTTCAGTCCGACCACATGGAACTAATGTCACCGGTTTTTCAATTCAGGCACGCCCCCTTGTGTCGATCCGGACCTGGGGTCCGAAAACCGCACATGGCTCTGAAGGGCCAAGCTTTGATGCTAGAGCTCCAAAATTCGGTATGTGTGTAGTCCGAGACGAGATCGCAAAGGCTGCCAAGCCGCATCTCGATCGGGTCAAAATTGCCCTGTTGGTGGCCGTTAGAAGATGTGCAAAATTTGGGTACGCAGCGAACACTCTCCAGTTAAACCTATGGAGAAACCCAACATTTTTTACCAGAATCTAAGTCCTGCTGCCTTACCAGGGGCACGAACTTCCAGGGCCTGCGTACTGCTGGGTGTAGTCCGAGGTGGGGTGCTTAAGTGTGGGTACACGTGCTCGGCCGGTGGGCCTGGCAGGCCCGGTTCTCAGTTGATGGCGAGAAAAAGTCTAAGTCCCAACCAGGGACCGGACAGGGGGCGCTCGGCCGGAAGAGGCTGGGGAGGGTAGCCTCTCCCCGGTCAACCCAAGGCCACATCGTAAAACTGAGTGGCCTTACCAGGGGCACGAGCTTCCAGGGCCTGCGTACTGCTGGGTTTAGTCCGAGGAGGGGTGCTTAAGTGTAGGTACACGTGTTCGTGTGGAGAGCCTGGTTCTATCGGGGGTGGGGGGGTTCCAAGACTGTGTCTGACCCCGGAGCCAAGTCTGGGTGTGGGCCTGGAGGTCAAGGCTATGTGGAGTTCCATGCAGCCTTGACCTCCAGGCATGGATGTCCCAGCCTGGATGTCCAGGCCTGGATGTCTCTGCCTGGATGTCTGTGCCTGGATGTCCAGGCCTGGATGTCTCTGCCTGGATGTCTGTGCCTGGATGTCCAGGCCTGGATGTCTCTGCCTGGATGTCCAGGCCTGGATGTCTCTGCCTGGATGTCTGTGCCTGGATGTCCAGGCCTGGATGTCTCTGCCTGGATGTCTGTGCCTGGATGTCCAGGCCTGGATGTCTCTGCCTGGATGTCCCAGCCTGGATGTCCAGGCCTGGATGTCTCTGCCTGGATGTCTCTGCCTGGATGTCCAGGCCTGGATGTCTCTGCCTGGATGTCTGTGCCTGGATGTCCAGGCCTGGATGTCTCTGCCTGGATGTCTGTGCCTGGATGTCCAGGCCTGGATGTCTCTGCCTGGATGTCCCAGCCTGGATGTCCAGGCCTGGATGTCTCTGCCTGGATGTCTGTGCCTGGATGTCCAGGCCTGGATGTCTCTGCCTGGATGTCTGTGCCTGGATGTCCAGGCCTGGATGTCTCTGCCTGGATGTCCCAGCCTGGATGTCCAGGCCTGGATGTCCCAGCCTGGATGTCCAGGCCTGGATGTCTCTGCCTGGATGTCTGTGCCTGGATGTCCAGGCCTGGATGTCTCTGCCTGGATGTCTGTGCCTGGATGTCCAGGCCTGGATGTCTCTGCCTGGATGTCTGTGCCTGGATGTCCAGGCCTGGATGTCTCTGCCTGGATGTCTGTGCCTGGATGTCCAGGCCTGGATGTCTCTGCCTGGATGTCTGTGCCTGGATGTCCAGGCCTGGATGTCTCTGCCTGGATGTCCCAGCCTGGATGTCCAGGCCTGGATGTCTCTGCCTGGATGTCTGTGCCTGGATGTCCAGGCCTGGATGTCTCTGCCTGGATGTCTGTGCCTGGATGTCCAGGCCTGGATGTCTCTGCCTGGATGTCTGTGCCTGGATGTCCAGGCCTGGATGTCTCTGCCTGGATGTCCCAGCCTGGATGTCTCTGCCTGGATGTCTCTGCCTGGATGTCTGTGCCTGGATGTCCAGGCCTGGATGTCTCTGCCTGGATGTCCAGGCCTGGATGTCTCTGCCTGGATGTCTCTGCCTGGATGTCTGTGCCTGGATGTCCAGGCCTGGATGTCTCTGCCTGGATGTCCAGGCCTGGATGTCTCTGCCTGGATGTCTGTGCCTGGTTCTGCAGGCCTGGATGTCTCTGCCTGGATGTCCCAGCCTGGTTCTGCAGGCCTGGATGTCTCTGCCTGGATGTCTGTGCCTGGTTCTGCAGGCCTGGATGTCTCTGCCTGGATGTCCCAGCCTGGTTCTGCAGGCCTGGATGTCCCAGCCTGGTTCTGCAGGCCTGGATGTCTCTGCCTGGATGTCCCAGCCTGGTTCTGCAGGCCTGGATGTCCCAGCCTGGTTCTGCAGGCCTGGATGTCTCTGCCTGGATGTCCCAGCCTGGTTCTGCAGGCCTGGATGTCTCTGTTGCTCCAGGCCCGGATTTCAAATTCGTACGGAACCTAGGCAAACTATATACTGGAAGAACCGGGCGAGTCCCAGGAGTGCCCCGGTGGTCTCCGATTTCGCCTAGGACGTTCCCCCGATTTTTAACGAATTTTTAAGCGATTTGCGCCTAAGCGG